>NC_045766.1:3103333-4425000 GCF_008692025.1 Phocoena sinus
TATTGTCTATTCTTAAGACTTCCTCACAAAACTGAAAGGCAGGGAGGGGGAAGTGGGGGGTTATGGAGGCATGTGACTCTTGGTATCCACCTTTAACCCACTGGTCCCTCCATAGCAGCTAGTGAAGAGAAGCTCCCCCTCCACATGGATTTCATTTGCAAATTTGGAGACCGAAGGTCAGAGAGGCCCTCTGACTTTCTTAGTTAAGGCAGAATAAGTCAGCCAGCTCAGAATGAGAGGCTTGGGTTCTGCCTTGAAACTTGAAGCCACAGGTGCAGGGAGCAGTATACCTGACTTGGCATCTGAAGATCTGGGTCTGAATCCTGTCACATTCGATTTTGCCTCTATCTACCCCTACATGCTAATGCAAGGGTTTACCATTTTTTCCCATTTTCCTCTCATTTGTTCAACTATTTCAAGACTTTGTTGGATGTGAAGCACTAGCTTTCCACTTGAATTTTATCATTTGTGATGACTGGCATCACTATAGTTACAGTCACACCTTCTGGTTCACTAAATAGAAGGGATTTTCAGTTGTGTTTTCAGAAGCGTTGTTTATTCTTATTTTTACCCGGTCATATAACAATCTACGTATCTAGGTATATTTTATTTTATTTTACTTTTATTTATTTATTTTTTTTTTTGCGGTACGCGGGCCTCTCACTGCTGTGGCCTCTTCTGTTGTGGAGCACAGGCTCCGGACGCGCAGGCCCAGCGGCCACGGCTCACGGGCCTAGCCGCTCCGCGGCATGTGGGATCTTCCCGGACCGGGGCACGAACCCGTGTCCCCTGCATCGGCAGGCGGACTCCCAACCACTGCGCCACCAGGGAAGACCATCTAGGTATATTTTAAAGGACATAACTGGAAGTTGGGGAATATCTAGCCTCCCAATGTTTGGTTTAGGTAGCTAGTATCCCACACAAATGGGGATTTTACACACAAAAATATATCAGCTAAAATAATAATCTTCCATATATGGCTTGGGAATATTGGGAAACTGGTGTGAAACTATTTTTTAAGCTGATAGAATTGTCTTTTCAAGCCCTCCCAGGTAGAACTAACCTTGGACGCTTCAAACTGTCCTCCCACCCACCCTAAAGGGGAACGAAAGAATTTGGTTTGGTGCCTTTTATCAATAACTTATATCAGTTTCAAAGATTCCCCTGGTTCCAGAAGACCAAATGTCCGACATCACACAGCCCATGATCTATGTGTTATATAACATATAGTTCCGTACTGGCTAACTATGGGTTTGATATAGGTTAATTATTGATTACTGGCTTAAATCTTGTGTAGTGGTTTATTTGTTTGAAACCCTTGCCAGAATGAGAACTGCCTTTGAAAGCCATGAGAGTCCTGTTGGAAAATAAAACGTTCAGGCATCTAAACGAGAGGCAAAGGGCTCCCTGCAAACACCAGGAAAGGTCATCGCATGAACTCAATCCAGAGAAGTTACACTTCACAACTGCTGTCAAGTTCCCAGCCAAGCCAGCAAGGTCTTCATGTCCTTCACAAATCCAATCATGTTTCCACAGGGCTCTGAATGAAAGTTACTTCCAAAATGTAAGCCGTGTACTTCTCCTTGCCAATTACGTTAGAAAACCAAACCAAGGACTGATCAGCTTCTTCCCTCAACAAAGTGCGTTTAATATCTCATTAGCTTTGGAAAATTTCACAGCAATTTGGCATAAATGGACACTAGAAAAAGCATTATCATCGTTCTGTCTAAATAGCTACGGACCATCATTGTGCTTTTTTTCTTTTCTTTTTTTGGACAGTGCACTCTGCATAGCGGGTTTATAAAAAGAGGGGATGTACGGGCTTCCCTGGTGGCGCAGTGGTTGAGAGTCCGCCTGCCGATGCAGGGGACACGGGTTCGTGCCCCGGTCCGGGAAGATCCCACATGCCGCGGAGCGGCTGGGCCCGTGAGCCATGGCCGCTGAGCCTGCGCGTCCGGAGCCTGTGCTCCGCAATGGGAGAGGCCACAACAGTGAGAGGCCCGCGTACAGCAAAAAAAAAAAAAAAAAAAAGAGGGGATGTAGCATCATTAGTTCACCTGTTTCTCTCCATCTCACGGCTGAGATAGACACATAAGCTGTCAGACAACTGCCTGTCCTTCCACTGCTCTGTCTTCAGCGGGACCGTGGAAAATTAACTTGGAATATTGTCAAGAACCTTTTTGCTCCTTTAACTCCAGGTAAAGGAGTTAAGCTTCCTTGTACTTATTCATCCCAAACCCTTGGCTTCTCTCCACACGTGTCAGGTGAACACGAATCGCTCAGCAATCACTCTTGCCCACACAGCCATCCCAAAGGAAAACCAGAGTGAGGAGATCTCCACTTCAGAGCTTCCTACAAATCTAGGCATCTCCTCCAGTGGAGGGACACCACTACACTTTAAGAAAATGCATTAAATGGAGAGGGTGTGGAGAAAAGGGAACCCTCCTACACTGCTGGTGGGAATGTAAGTTGGTGCAGCCGCTGTGGAGAACAGTATGGAGGATCCTCAAAAAACTGAAAATAGAGTTGTCATATGATCCAGCAATCCCACTCCTGTGCGTATATCAGGAGAAAACTATAATTCAAAAAGATTCATGCACCCCTATGTTCATAGCAGCACTATTCACAATAACCACGACATGGAAGCAACCTAAATGTCCATCGACAGAGGAATGGATAAAGAAGATGTGGCACATATATATAATGGAATACTACTCAGCCATAAAATGAATGAAATAATGCCATCGGCAGCAACGTGGATGGACCTAGAGATTATCATACTAAGTGAAGTAAGTCAGACAGAGAAAGACAAATATCATATGATATCACTTATATGTGGAATCTAAAATGTGATACGAATCAACATATCTAGGAAACAAACAGACTCGCAGATACAGAAAACAGACTTGTGGTTGCCAAGGGGGATGGGGGTGGGAGAGCAATGGATTGGGAGTTTGTGATTAGCAGATGCAAACTATTATATATAGGATGGATAAACAACAAGGTCCTACTGTATAGCACAGGGAACTCTATTCAATATCCTGTGATAAAGCACAATCGAAAAGAATATAAAAAAGAATGTATATATATGTATAACTGAGTCACTTTGCTATACAGCAGATATTAACACAACATTGTAAATCAACTATACTTCAATAAAATTGTTTTAAAAAGAAAATGCATTAAAAATCAGACTCTTCTCCAAAGAACAGCAAAACTAAAAGTAAGAAATCCCAAGTTAGAGCTGGAAGGGAGAGAAGGCTGCTGGGGTCACAGTGGACCCGGCTTTTATTCTCTTCTGCCCTCTAGAGAGAATCACCGCAGATTTGGGAATCACTGGCAGAAACCCACCAGATCAATTCCGCATCGCCATGTATGATGGTGTCTATACCATCTTCGTTCAATTCAACTCACAGGTAGGTATTTATCAGGGTTTAGTACATCCAGGTCATCACGTCTGTTGTTCTAAAATTCTTTAGAGAAAGACACACTGATGCTCTGAGTCATACATTTCAGCAAACCATGACTCTTAGAAAGAAGAGGCAGCTGAAGGAGGGCGGCTTCCCTGGAAGGTGGATATAAGGAACTTCAGCTGGAAACATGTTGCTACGGTTGTAAAACTGGTTGGCAACACCGTCTTTTATGGCAACCAAAGTCTATTAGTTCAAAGTTCACAAGATAAATTTCCACGTAAGTTTGGAGCGGGGTGTGGGGGGGGGGCGGGGGCGGGGAATTTTGTCTCTCCCAGTAACCTTGTATGCGTTCAAGTATAAAGGAAACTGTTTGCAACATAAAGCTGAATGTAGTCAAGTGCAGTAATAAACCACTCCAGTTATCTGGCAATCCCCATTTTCTGTTCACTTCACTTAATTTGTTTTCTGATTCTTTTTATATCCTATTGCCATGTCATTTAATATCATAAGCCATCTCATTTTTTGGGAGTATAGAATGTCACATTCAAAAAATTATTCCAGGGCTTCCCTGGTGGCGCAGTGGTTGAGAGTCCGCCTGCCGATGCAGGGGACGCGGGTTCGTGCCCCGGTCCGGGAAGATCCCACATGCCGCGGAGCGGCTGGGCCCGTGAGCCATGGCCGCTGAGCCTGCGCGTCCGGAGCTTGCACTCCGCAACGGGAGGGCCCGCAACGGTGAGAGGCCCGCGTACGGCAAAAAAAAAAAAAAAAAAAAAAAAATTGTTCCAATTAAAACAATGAGTTACCACTACACACCTATTAGAATGACTAAGATCCCCCAAAACTGACAATACCAATTGCTGGGAAGGATGTGGCACAACAGGAATGATCATTCACTACTGGTGGGAATGCAAAATGGTCCAGTCACTTTGGGAGACAGTGACAGCTTCTTACAAAGTTAAATACGGGCTTACTGTACGATCAGCAGTCGTGCTTCTAGGTATTCACTCAACTGATTTAAAAAGTTCTTTCCACATAACTACCTGCACGTGAATGTGTATAGACACGTCATTCATAATTTCCAAGAGGTGGAAACAACCAAGATGTCCTTCAATAGGTAAATAGATGCATGAACTGTGGTACATCCATGCAATGGAATACTATTCAGTGATAAAAAGAAATGAGCTATCAAGCCACAGAAAGGCACGGATGAATCTTAAATAAATATTGCTAAGTGAAAGAAGCCAGACTGCAAAAGGTATGTAATGGTTCCAATTATATGAAATTCTAGGAAAGACAAAAATACAGTAAAAAGATCAGTGGTTGCCAGAGGTCAGGGGGAGGGGAGGAGAATTAAATGGATGGAGCACAGGGGATTTTTAAGGAAGTGGACCCATTCTGTATAATACTGTAGTGGTGAATACATGACACTACCCGTTTGTCATGACTCACAGAACTTTATAGCACACATAGCGAAACTTAATGCATGTTGTAAACTCCAAAAAAATCATTTAGGAGGTTGGCAAAAATCCTAGGGCGGAATTCAGAAAGTGACAAAACAAACTGTATTAAAAATATGTGAACAACTTCACCGAAGGGGTAAGGAAAAGTGTTGACCTAAGTAACTTTGGAAATGAGTGGGGTCTATAAGACTAAAGGCAAAAGAAATTATATATAAGCGCCGTCCTCTAGGCAATACAATTTTTCTCTGGGGGTGTGGGTTAACCATGCTGACACTGCTGTACAGGTACACTGGAATTGAACTATTCCATACATGGATGGTGGGGTGGAGGGAGCCACTGTGAGGGTGGGAGCGCAGGATAACCTGTGTGGTAGTGGGTTAGAGCTGGATACATCAGTGTGAACTCATGTTTAGCTTAGTATACATACAGATGGTTACATATAGAAATATTTAGAAGTATGAATATACACACAGGTTAGTATACATATTTTCCTTGTTTTGTTATTTCAAAAGTAAGAGTTTAAAAAAGAAAAAAAATCCATCAAACAAACAAACAAAAAACCCCATGGAAGCTGAGAAAGTTATGAAGTTGACTTTTCTGAAACACGAGGAATGAGTGAGTGGTGATCCAGCACCATGGGGGTTGTGCTCCCCTCTGGGCGTGCTTGGGGGGGGTTTAACTGCACATGGCACTGTTCCACCCCTTTCCTGGTGGGGGGTGGTGGGGGGTGGTGGGGCGGGGGGCGGGGCTTCAGAGCTTCTCACTCCCTCAAGGTGCCTTCTTACATACCCACTGGGCCCACTGTCCCCAACGCCAGGGAACTCCATTCTTTGTTCGCTCAAAGTCAGAGATGCCCGACACTGAGCCCCCTCCTCTGAGCCCCCCTACTCAGTGTCCCATCTGGAAGAGAGCTATCAAGACAGCATCTGTCCTCAGCTGCAGCCCGGATTGTTTTTATACATTAGAACTGGACAGTGCATCCAGGAGTGGTTCTTGGTACCAAGGTGTCGCCACCTGCCCATTAAGGATCCCTGTTCTAAGAGCTTGGAAAAATGGATTTGCGTTTACCTCATTATGTACAAATTTTTTTTTAAGATTTATTTATTTTATTTATTTTTGGCTGCATCGGGTCTTATTTGCGGCACGAGGGATCTTTCATTGCGGCGCGTAGACGCCTCTCTAGTTGTGGTGTGCGGGATTTCTCTTCTCTAGCTGTGACGCACAAGCTCCAGGATGTGTGGGCTCTGTAGTTTGCGGTACGTGGGCTCTAGTTGAGGGGCACGAGCTTAGTAGCTGCGGCACATGGGCTTAGTTGCCCCGCGGCATGTGGGATCTTAGTTCCCTGGCCAGGGATCGAACCCGCGGCCCCTGCATTACAAGGCAGATTCTTTACCAATGGACCCCCAGGGAAGATCCCTCCTTAGGTACAATTGCACTTAAATGCACACATGTGATGACATACAGGGATTCAAATCAGTGCGATTGTTTTCCTTCCCCTCTTTTGTTTGTTCTCCCTGTAGCACTTTTTGCTCTTCTTTTGGCTTCTACACAGGGGACCAGGAGGTCCTCTGTCCCCTCACCTCTCCTGTGACCACAGAGTCCCCAGGCTCAGCCGAGCATTGGGAGTGGAAGGGAAAGGATCTGCGGTCCCAGAATCCCCTCCACTGGTTGTCTATGTCCACATTTTCTTAGGAGAGCACTTTCTTGTTATTACCCTTTGGTCAGTGGCAGGGCACTGGGTGTCAGAGCCGTCATAGATCCTGCATGACGTTTGAGTGAAATTCAGCAAACATTTCTGGAGAGCCTACTTTGGGGTCCAGGCCCTCTGCCGGGTGTTGCTGATACAGACAGCATCAGGAAGACCTTGCCTTTAACGAGCTCCCAGGCGTAAAACCCCAAAACATGCTCAGTGCTGTTTTTCTTAGCAATGCCAGGGCATGGGGAGAAGCCTGATCTCACCTGGTGGGGGGCACACCCCCTTCTTCACCACTCCATCCTCTCTCTCCAAAGACAATTTCTGACATCATAATCTAGCACCTTTTAAAAATTGAAGTATAGCTAATTTACAACGCTGCGCTAGCTTCAAGTGTACAGCAAAGTGATTCAGCCGTATACATAAGTCCCCTACATACGAACCTTCATGCTGCGAGCTTTCAAAGACGCGAACGTGCATTCCATGGGCGTCAGGCGTGAGTGACCTTGCAGCTTGTCCTCCCTCTCCTGCTGCTGACGATCCCTAAGCTCTGCCATCTCCCACCTCCCCTCCCTCCTCCAGTCAGTAACTCTTCCTGCTGTTCCTTCGATGCCAGCCCCTGGAGGCCAGCTGTTGTACTGCACTACTGTTCTTTTCAAGGGACTGCACTGTTAAGATTAAAAATGTTTTCTTGGACTTCCCTTGTGGTGCAGTGGTTAAGAATCTGCCTGCCAATGCAGGGGGCATGGGTTCGAGCCCTGGTCCGGGAAGATCCCACATGCCACGGAGCAACTAAGCCTGTGTGCCACAACTACTGAAGCCTACGCATCTATGCATGCTCTGCAAAAAGAGAAGCCACCACAATGAGAAGCCTGCATACTGCAACCAAGAGTGGCCCCTGTTCACTGTAACTAGAGAAAGCCTGCATGCAGCAATGGAGACCCAATGCAGCCAAAAATAAAATTAATTAATTAATTAAAAAAAAAATGTTTTCTTTATTTTTGTCTTTTTTAATGTATTATTTGTGTGAAAAGCATTATAAACCTGTTACAGTACAGTACTATATAGCTGATTGTGTTAGTTGGGTACCTAGGCTAACTTTGTTGGACTTACGAACAAATTGCACTTACAAATGCGCTCTCAGAATGGAACTCATTTGTAGGTAGGGGATTTACTGTACATTCTTTTTCAGGTTCTTTCCCATTATAGGTTATTAAAAGATACTGAGTATAGTTCCCTGTGCTATACGGTAGTGCCTTGTTGTTTACCTATTTTATATACAGTAATGTGTGTCTGTTAATCCCACGCTACTAATTTATCCCTCCCCCCACCTTTCCCCTTTGATAACCACAAGTTAGTTTTCTATGTCTGTGAGTCAATTTCTGTATTGAAATAAACTTAAAAAAAATATTTATTTACTTTTGGCTGCATCAGGTCTTAGTTGCGGCATGTGGGATCTTGGTTGAGGCATGTGGGATCTTTCATTGTGGCGTGCGGGCTCCTCTCTAGTTGTGGCGTGCAGGGTCCAGGGTGCGTGAGGTCTGTAGTTTGCAGCACGAGGGCTCTAGTTGACGCACTCCAGCTCAGTAGTTGTGGCGTGCAGGCTTAGCTGCCCCATGGCACATGGGATCTTAGTTCCCTGACGAGGGATCGAACCCACATCCCTGCACTGTAAGGTGGATTCTTTACCACTGGACCACCAGGGAAGTCCCCCTCCTTACACTTTCATCTCACACTTAAATAGCCCCTATTAGACCCTCAAGCTCCCAAACCTGCTATCTCTCCTAACTAAAGGGAGTTTCAAGTTTGACCAGTTCCAGTCCAAAAGAAAGCATCCGGGACAGGGATGTATCTGCTCCCCAGAGCTCCTCTTTATGTGGAGAGAAGTATTTTAGGGCCCCAGCTATCTCTTTCTTGAGAGACCACACTTGTCTTTTCAAAGCAGTTCCCATCCTCTTCAGAGTTTTCTATTAACCCACTCTCAGGCTTTGAAGTTACGGATAATTCAACACTGCATCCTTGTGTGTTGAAAAAGCACTTTTTGTGGACATTGGATAAAACATTCAAGGTTAGGTTTGTGCATTTCTCACACCAGCTCAGCCAGAAACAGCTTAATTATCCGAGGAAGTGGCAGTGACTACACAAATACATCCCACTCTACCCAAATGAACTGTATTCTAAGCTTCATGTCCCCTTAGCAGAATTTCCCAAAATGCCCTTGGTCCCTCCAATACTCACCGCTTGACAGGAGCGGAAGTCAGAAAGGAAAGAGATAGGCATCTTAACCTATTGTTGTAAAAAAAGAAAATCTTACTTTTGTAGAATTAAAAAAAAATACAATCCTGTGAATATTCACTGTGCCCCTTCCAGGGCCTCCCAGGGACGGATGTAGCCTCCCCAGAAGCCTGCTTCCTGGTAAATCTGCCTCTGCTCACATCAAAATACTTTGAATGAGTCACTCTCATAAAATCACTGAGCGTTTCCTTTGATATCAGCAGGCTGTCTCTGCGGAGGGCGTTCCTGGGATCCTGCTTTTCTCCAGGACCTATTCATGAATCCCATTACTTGCAGCTAAGTAGACACCAAAACTCTTTTATGTCCGCTGGCTTACTCTAGGCTGAGCAACCACCTAGCTTTGCCCAGCACATCCCAGATTTAGCTCAGAAAGTCCCACATCCCGGGAACCCCCTAAATCCCAGGAAAACCGGGATGGTGTGTGACCCTGGTGTGAGGACGTGTAGCAGGGTGTAGGTTTCCCAACCACACAGACTCTGGGACTGCGTCCCTGCCTGCCTTTGGGGTACCACCTTGAACATCTTGACCCTGTGAACTGTGGGAACTGGACCTGATTGACTTAGGCAGTATAGGAACTTTTTGAAAGGGTATTTCCTTCTCTCTGCTTCTCAGTCTCCCGTCTCCAGATTCAAAGTCTCGGTGGGACACATCGTATTTACTAAACTGATCCACGTGTCAACAAACACATGGTTGGGTCAGGGAGGCAGCTAGAATCTGCCTTTTTTGGCTGTGATGGGAGGTGGACACATTCGGGGCGGGGGGACTGTCCCAAACTTGGGAATGGGGTTCAGATGACTGCCATCCAAAACAACTGCAAAGTCAAAGATGAAGATGACGCTGTACCTAAATCAGGCATAAACAGCTGTGGGACAGAGAGTGGGGAGCAAGCTCTGTGGGTCAAGGTTACCCACAGCAGCTTTATGGAAAGCCAGCACCTGCCTTATAACGTCAGGAGGGCTGGGAGGGGGGGCTGTGGTTTGTGTGCTCAGGATGTGATGGGATGAGAGAGTGTAGCCAGCGTGGGGGGCGGGTGGCAGAAGGGATCAGGAACCAGATGACATGTTCTAATCCTAAAGCGCTCAAAGGCTAGGAGGCAGGGGTACTGATATTCAGGGGAATTAGGGGGAAATAAAACGAGATATTTGGCTTTAACTGGAGAGCCTGCCCAGCTGCTTGGACACATTAGCTGAGGAGTTTGGATCTGGGATATAGTGCTAGTGTAACAGGAGATAAGAGAGGGAAACTTACAGTTTCTTTCCTCCCCAAAGTAGGTGTTGGGTATTTTGGCTACTTTGGGTTTGTCAGTTTCTCCCCTGCCCCACCTCAGGAGCACCCACCGGAGTCAGAACTTCGGGATTTTGCAAAACCCATCTGGCTGTGCTTATTCAATCTATTTTCACATCCCAATGCCCTTTGTTTGCAAATCCCTCAGTGCATAACTGCCTGGCTGTATTTCTATCTTTAGCTATTTAGTTGCACAGATAAATCACTAGATGTTTCCAGGAAGCTGCGCTTTATGTCAAAACCTGGTAGGGTTTCCAGGGTGGCTTAAGCCTGAATTCCAGACCTTCTCTCAGCTCGGAACTTGCTTCTGGTTGTCTTTCCAGCTTGTGCCCTTCACAGGGAACCGCTTTTCCTAAACGTACACCTTTTTTGGGCTGTGGGGTGTGGCGACTCTCTGTGGCGACAAGAAATGGTTATTTTCATGTTGAAATGCACCCGTCCCCTTCCCACCTGTCTTCATGCTCCAGCTTTACTGTTTCCTCTGCCTGAGACCTGTCCTCCCAGCTGGAAGTAAATTTCCCAGCCTCTGAAGCCTCAGAGAGCATCACACAGCCCCATGATAAGAAGGGTCTCCCGGCTCCTTAAAATCTCAATAAAATCTTGCCATCTGCGGCAACATGGATGGACCTAGAGGGTATTATGCTAAATGAAATAAGTCAAACAGAGGAAGAAAAATACTGTATAATCTCACATATATGTGGTATCTGAAAATCAAGGTAAATGAACACACATCACAAAACAGAAACAGAATTATGGATACAGAGAACAGACATGTGGTTGCCAGAGGGGAGAGGGATGCGAGACGAAAGAAATGGGTGAGAGAAATTAGGAGGTATGAACTTCCAGTTGCAAAATAAATGAGCCACAGGGATGAAATGTACAGCGTGGGGAATAGAGTCACTAACTATGTAATATCTTTACATGATGACATATAACTAGACTTATCATGGTGATCATTTAAAAATGTATAAAAATATGGGGCTTCCCTAGTGGCGTGGTGGTTGAGAGTCCGCCTGCCGATGCAGGGGACGCGGGTTCGTGCCCCGGTCCGGGAAGATCCCACATGCCGTGGCGCGGCTGGGCCCGTGAGCCGTGGCCGCTGAGCCTGTGCGTCCGGAGCCTGTGCTCCGCAACGGGAGAGGCCACAACAGTGAGAGGCCCGCGTACCCACCCCCCCCCAAAAAAAGAAAATGTATTAAAATATTGAAACACTATGTCCTGTAAGTAACAGTGTTATAGGTCATCAATTATACTTCAAAAACAAAAAAAAATCGTAGAAAGAGATCAGATTTGTGGTTATCAGAGGTGGGGGGGGGGGTAGGAGGAGGGGAAATTGGATGAAGGCCATCAAAATGCACAAACTCCATTATGAGATGAATATGTACTAGGATGTAATATACAGTGCGATAAATATCATTAAGCCTGCTTTATGGTAGAAATGAAAGCTGTTAAGAGAGTAAAACCTAAGAGTTCTCATCACAAGGAAAACGACTTTTTTCTATTTCTTTACTGCTGTATTTATACAAGAGGATGGATGTTCGCTCAACTTATTGAGATCGTCATGTCATGATGTATGTGTACCAAATCATGACGTTGTACACCGTAAACTTATACAGTGCTATGTGTCACGTAACTTTCAATAAAACTGGAAGAAAAAAACAAACAAACATCCTGAAGCCCGGATCGTAAGGCTGGAGATTCCGATTTCGTTAATTTGGGACTACTGGCAACTTTCCAGGTGACTCTAATGACAGCAGAGTTTGAGAACCACTGGCCTAGGTCTGACCAGCTCAGTTCTTGTCTCATCTCCCCCGAAGTTCTAAAACCGTCTGTGAGATTTGTGCTCTGCACCTGTCTTGGGCAGGGGTGTGGGTATAGGATGTGGGAACATTCTCCGCATCACCTCTTCCCCAGGCTTCCCCCTCATGGCTCTGTGGGCACTGCATCAGCCCAACCACTTCTTTGAATACCCCCAAGCCCCACGTAGCCAAAGAAAAAGAGCAATCCACATCCGACATCCGTGAGGGTGGGTAAAGCAAGGGAGGGGTTTACACAGCAGCGGTGCAAACAACTCCAAGAGGGATTCTACTGTCAGCAGTAAGACAATGAAACCTTTCCTCAATGTAGTTATGTTTTTATGTACATAATAATTCTGCCTTGGTTTGTTTTTTTTTTTTTTTTTGCAGTACGCGGGCCTTTCACTGTTGTGGCCTCTCCCGTTGCGGAGCACAGGCTCCGGACACGCAGGCTCAGCGGTCATGGCCCACGGGGACAGCCGCTCCGCGGCATGTGGGATCTTCCCGGACCGGGGCACGAACCCGCGTCTCCTGCATCGGCAGGCGGACTCTCAACCACTGCGCCACCAGGGAAGCCCTGCCTTGGTTTTTATAGCTCTGTGGGTATATAGCCTAACTAGATTCAAACCCCCTGAGGGCAGGAACCAGTGTCCCCCAGTTCTTAGCTTACTTGGTGCTCAAAGAATGACGACTGAATACTGAATGGCTATCCTAGGATCTAACAGTGCAGAAGTGGGGCAGGAGCTGTGCTTTTGACAGGAGACAGAAAAGCTTTCCTAGGGTAACAGCCTCAGAAGGGAGGCTCCTGAGAGGGAAAGGGCTACTGCATAGTTGAGGAACAGCTATTGCTTTAAACCTGCGCCATCCAACACGTCGCCCTTGAGCACTTGAAGTGAGTCTAGTCCAAATTGAGATTTGCAGGAAGAGTAAAGCACATACCAGATTTTCAAGATTTAAGGTGAGAAAGAGAATGTAAAATAACTCATTATTGATCACATGTTGAAATATTTTAGATAAATTGGGTTAAATAGGATGCATTATTTTTTTTAATTTATTGAAGTATAGTTGATTTACAGTGTTGTGTTAATTTCTGCTGTACAGCAAAGTGATTCAATTATATGTTCTTTTTCATATTCTGTTCCATAATGGTTTAACATAGGATATTGAATATAGTTCCCTGTGCTATACGGTAGGATCTTGTTGTTTATCCATCCTGTATATAATAGTTTGCATCTGCTAATCCCAACCTCCCACTCCATCCCTCCCCCACCCCCACCCCCTCCGCCTTGGCAACCACCAGTCTGTTCTCTACGTCTGTAAGTCTGTTTCTATTTCGTAGATAGGTTTGTTTTCTTTCTTTCTTTTTTGACCACCCCGTGACCCCTGCATTGGGAGCATGGAGTCTTAACCACTGGATGGCCAGGGAAGTCTCCCATAGATAAGTTCATTTGTGTCACACTTTAGATTCCACATATAAGTGATATCATATGATATTTGTCTTTCTCATTTTGACTGACTTCACTTACTATGATAATCTCCAGGTCCATCCATGTTGCTGCAAATGACATTATTTCGTTCCTTTTTATGGCTGAGTAATATTCCATTGTATATATGTACCACATCTTTATCCATTCATCTGTCAATGGACTTTTAGGTTGTTTCTAAATAGGATATATTATTAAAAAGAATGTGCCTGTTTATTTTACTCTTTTCATGTGATTACTAGAAAGCTTAAAATTACATGTGTGAAAAATGACATTTGTGGCTCACGTGACATTTCTATTTTAATGGTGCTGCTTGAACCACGGCACTCGAGAGAAAGATGCACTGACCAGGAGGTGGAAGGGGACTGCTGTGGAGACCCACCATGTGGCTGGCTCTGCACTGTCCCCCACACTCAGCTGTGTGACCAGTTGTCTCATCCTCACCCCATGGAGGACTGAATGGAGGCTCACAAAGGCTAAAGACCATGCCCCAACCACCAGCTAGGAGAGGAAACACCATCTTAGAATTTAGGTTTATTGAATTCGAAAGCCCAAAGGTAGGTCCACCACCCTCCAGAGGGGAGACCCCCGGGAAGAAGGTCAGATGTAAGCCGCACAGGAACGGTGACAGAAGTTTGGAGACAAGATCCCAGGACAGGCTATGAGCTCCATCTTCAGAGAGCCGAAGGGTCACCAGTGATCAGACAGGTCTGTGCAGCTCCACGGGGTAGTAGAGTGATTGACAAGAATGAATCTGACTCCATATTGGATCTGTTTCTTTCACTTTCATCTTTGTAATCTATTGCATTTGCTTCCAGTTAAAAATGTTGCCTAGGGCCTGAAATATACAGGATAGCCCATTTGCAAGGCTCTGACCTTTAAGGGTATAACACTTTCTGTTCATATAGAGATAAAAAGTTGCAGAACAGAGCATAACATTTGTCTTATTGGAGGTTTACAGGAACATCGTGACCTGACCTACTTGGACAGCTGCAAGAACAAAGGATTCTGACACCAAGAGGTTTGTGACAACCGACCACACCCCCTCCCCTTTTAGTATAAAAGAAGCCTGTATTCTGACTTGGGGAAGAGAGTTCTTTGGGACACTAGTCCACCATCTTCTCGGATTCCCAGCTTTCCGAATAAAGTTGCTATTTCTTGCCCCAAAATCTCATCTCCCAATTTATTGGCCTATCGTGGGGAGAGCAGAATGAGTTTGGACTCTGTAACGGGAGTCGAGTCAGCAGGAAGAAGCTGGAAGAAGAAATGTTTCCCTGAGATGGAGGAAGAATGTTCAACAGTCTGCTACTTTGGAAAGCAGTGAGGGTCAGGTGCTGGAGGAGACTCGGGAAGGCTTTTGACCCTTGGCCAAGTCCCCCAACACTGCCGCACTGTGTGGCGGTTCTGGAGCCCTGTCCTGTGGAGCTGCTGCACCAAAAATCCCCTGGGTGTTAAAATAAATAGGTCCACCTCTGATTTCTATAGGATGAGGGTCTCACGGGGGTGAGGCCAAGTGATGGTCATTTTGAACAAGTGCCTTTAGTTACTCTGATGTGTAGCCAGTATTGGGGCCTCATGCACAGAGGATATTGGAACATCATTGGATGGTTGACTCTGAGACTTTTCAAATCTCTTCCAATGTTGAAATTCTATTGTTACATGTCCGATAAGGCGTGCCCACAAAATTAGGGTGAGTGAACTTGGCAAGGTGGGTCATTTCCTTATTTGGCCTGTTTACTATGTAACAGGAGAATTTCTTTAGCTAAAACAGGCAAACTGTTCGTTGCTCAAATGAATCAAGATGAATCAGATATTACTTCTTTTTTATTTTTGGTCAGTCAGGGGTTCAGGGGAAGGGGCAAGGTAAAAGGAAACCTTTTCTCCTCTCTTCTGGCTAATAGAAATGCCAAATGTCAGGGCGCAATCCTGGGAACCAATTCCAGGCTCTTCTGTCAAAGCCTACCTGGAACTTTGGTTGGCTTTGCGGCAGATGAGGACAATGAAGGTGCAGAGCTTTGCCAGTGGGATGAGACCGTGTTAATCTCCCGGGAAGCGGCTTTCGCAAGCTTGGTTCGTAGCACACCAGTGACCAAAAGCAACGAGTGCCAAGTCCCTTCAAGTTTGGAGGTATTGTTGGAAACACAGCTGGGACACAGACCCAGTTGGAAAATGCAACAGGAGGAAAACCAGCAGCAGCAAATGGAGAACCAGAAAAGGGGCCACGTGTTGCTGAGAGAAATCCATGGCACTCAGCTCGAACAGAAGGCCTGGCTGGGGACCGAATCTGGTGTTGCAGAATGTCTGCATCACCAGCCCCTGGGGCTGCAGGCTGTCCTCCTGGTCACTCTGAGGACTGCAACAAAGGCAGAGGAGGGTCCCCTTTCCAAAGAGCAAATGAAATGGTTGTTTCTTTACCCAGAAGGCTAAAGCAAAGTTCATCATTTTACTGGCTTTTTCATTAAAAGATTGCCTGGAGGACAGGTACTGAACTGAAGAAATTAACAAGGAGGCTGACAAGAGTCCAGTGAACACGGAGTAGCAAGTGTCTTAACTCGATCAAGTCTAAGTCAATGGCTGCTCCGTCAGGAAGAGGCATGAATGCAGAGCAGCCAGTGATTGGTTCCCGCTTCTCCATTTCTCCCTGAAGGGCATTCGTTTGTTCTTTGCTTCATTCAGCTATTGAACACGGTCTTTTTGTTTTTTTTTTTTAAAAATTAACTAATTAATTAATTAATTAAATTTTGGCTGCGTTGGGTCTTCGTTGCTGCGCGCGGGCCTTCTCTAGTTGTGGTGAGCGGGGGCTACTCTTTGTTGTGGTGCGCGGGCTTCTCATTGCGGTGGCTTCTTTTGTTGCAGAGCACGGGCTCTAGGCGCATGGGCTTCAGTAGTTGCGGCACGCAGGCTCAGTAGTTGTGGCGCACGGGCTTAGTTGCTCTGTGGCATGTGGGATCTTCCTGGACCAGGGATCGAACCCGTGTCCCCTGCCTTGGCAGGTGGATCCCCAACCACTGCGCCACCAGGGAAGCCCAAACATGTTCTTTTGAGAATAATATCTGGACTGGGGACACGTGGAATCCATTTTCCCCCCCTTAAACTCAATAAAGTCATTTGTTTCCACTCCTCCTAGCTTATCATATTTCTGGTGCAGTCACAAGTGTTTTACCATGTCTTTTGGATAATTAGATTCCGGCGCTCACCGTCCTCTGCAGTTCTGTGTTCAGATGATCTTCTACACATGTGAGGGGCTGCCATCATTTCGGACTCGTGTCTGCAGTTTGTGATCCTAGACAAGTGACTCTCATGTGGACGCACTTTGGAGACTTGTCCACCTCTAGAAAGAGAGGGGAATCACTCGGGGATGCAGTTGGTAACAAAAGCTCCTGGGTATTCCCAAAGTAGGAATTCTATTGGGAATTGAGAAATCCAATGTAGTCTGACTTGTCTTTCAAGGAAGTGGCTCTTGTTGCCAAGGAGTAAACCCTATAAGTTCTCATCACACACACACACACACACACACACACACACACACACACACACACACACAGATATGTAACTTTGTATGCTGACGGATGGTAACTAAACACTGGGGTGATCATTTCACAGTATTTACAAATATTGAATGTTTATGTTGTACACCCGAAAAGAATATGAAGTGGGGTGGGTTTTTTTGGTCTTTAAAAATTTTTTTAATTTTCTATTGGAGTATAGTTGATTAACACTGTTGTGTGAGTTTCAGGTGTACAGCGAAGTGATTCAGTTATAACATAATATTATATATCAATTATACCTCAATTAAAAAAAAAACTGTTTTCAGAGGGAAAAGATCGTTCTCAAAGTCAGATCTCTAGTGGCTATGTGCTAATGCAAAAATTCAACTCCTTTCACTGGCTTTTATGGTGATGTACCACTCAGACCCACTTACTAGTAATTTATACTTGAGCAGAGAACTCTCTTCGTCCTAAGAGGTCTGGCCGTGACAACATTTGGCATCACGACTTTGACTTAATTTTTTCCTAACAAAGAGATTTTATGGCCTAGTATGCATTATGTTCCAGTATGAATTAAGCACAGCTCCAGTTAAATAAGAAGGCACATCGACGGGTGAGTAACAATGCCTTGCTGTTACCTAGTTGCTGCTGGAAGGTTGAAATGCTTGGCCTTTGGTCTCAACCAAACGGTCTGGAACTGGAAAAGGTGGTGAGGCACTCGTCGAAGACAGTGGGTTGGAGGAGAAACAGAACAAGTCCTGGAGTCAGACCACTTCGTGTTCCCACCTACGGCTGCACAGGGCACCTGGGGAAGGGCTCATGGCTGAGTCCAGCGTGCACTCTGCTGGCCAAGCCCCGTCCATCAGGCCGTGTCTACCCAGGGTGGGGAAGTGCCAGGGGGCTGTCTTTTCCCCCTAGTGCACATGAAGGCACACAGGCCACCGGCCGCCCTATAGTATTGATACATCTCAATAGCAGAGTGACTTTAGCAGAAACCTTGCTTCCCGCCTGGGATTGTAGATTCATCGTTCCTCTTTGGCTAGGGTGGTATAGAGTAACCAGATCACGTGTGTGGTATACAGTCATGGTCTGGTCCCAGCCCAGAGCTCAGATGGTCGTGTGACTGGGGCAAAGTGACTTCTGGCTGAGATGGCCTGGTCCAGCTGCATCTTCTTGCATCTCTGTGGCAAAACAGAGGGGCAAAGGTCTCTGGAGACAGGCTGAAGTATCAGCCCCAGTTCTGTTTCTCACTCACCGTGTGACTCGGAGAAGGCATGGTACTCCTCTTGGTCACCTGTTTCCTCATTTAGAAAATACAAATAAAGCTTATTTCAAAGGGCTGTTGAAAAGAGGAAATGAAGTAATCAGCACATCTGGCACATTTTAGGTGCTAGATAAACTTGAGTTCTTTCCTCCTACCCCCAACCCCTCCCACTCTAATTCTCTGTTTTATTCCACATTTACCAAACTCCACCCAAAGAGAGGGGGTGTCGCCCCGCCCCCCCTTCAACAGGGTTCTTTCCTTAAGCCAAAAAAATTACCTATGGCTTTTCCATGTAAAGGTTTTTGGTTTTTTTGGCCACACCTCGAGGTGTGCGGGATCTTAGTTCCTCACGCAAGGATTGAACCCGGGCCCTCAGCTATGAGAGTGTGGAGTCCTAACTATTGGACCATCAGAGAACTCCCTCCATGTAAATTCTAAATGAATCAAATAACCACTTCATATACTTACTATAGCCTGGCAGCCATGTAGATTAATTGGGTAGAAAAGGTAGGAAGAAGATACAAAAAATGGTACTAAATAAAGAGCCCAGAAACCATCCTAAATATGTTAGGGGCTTGAGATGTGATAGCAGTGGCCCTACAAATCAAGGGTATTGGAACAGCTGTTTATCCCAATGGAAAAAATGGAAATGGAAAAAATAAAATAAAGTTAGAGAGCTTCCCTGGTGGCGCAGTGGTTGAGAGTCCACCTGCCGATGCAGGGGACACGGGTTTGTGCCCCGGTCCGGGAAGATCCCACATGCCGCGGAGCGGCTGCGCCCGTGAGCCATGACCGCTGAGCCTGCGCGTCCGGAGCCTGTGCTCCGCAACGGGAGAGGCCACAGCAGTGAGAGGCCCGCGTACAGAAAAAATAAATAAATAAAGTTAGATCTCTAGCTCACCGATCCTGATGGGACTGAAAACCTATATGTGAAAAACAAAACTTGAACTCAAATGAAAAAGTGGATACATCTGAGTTCATCGAAATGAAAGACATCTGTAATAGAGCAGACATCATAAAAGTGTTAAAAGGTTGATGGCAGGCTAGGAGATATTTGCAACAAATAAAAACAGATTGAAGGATTATATTCAGAATATGCAAAGAGCCATAAATTCATAAGAAAAAGACAAACTTTGCAGTAGAAAAATAGCAAAGGACAGGGACAGACAGTGCTCATAAGAGGACATCAGGATGGACAACATTCCCAGGTGAGTGTGTGTCCAAGCTCTCATCAGTAGGGAAGTGAAAGTTAAAACCCCAAAGACTTCCCATTGGGTTAGGGGAAATCAGAAAGTCTGACAAAACCAAGTGAGAGCAGGTGGGGGAAGGCCAGCATTTCCGGCAGGGCTGGAGGGAGTGTAAGTCTGTGCAGGGTCTGGCCGAGCCATTGGGTCATACCCAGGAAAGCTGAATCCAACTGAAGTCTGGGATATCGCAGCATCGTTTGAAATATCGATAAATTGGAAACCACCTGAACGGCCATCACGTTGGGAATAACGACAGTGACAGCGGGAACATCCCGGGGTAGGGGGAGAGGGACATGAGGGGAGGGGGTGGGGGACACACACGGAGGTTCCAGGAATGAACGGATCTGCTTGTGCTCATGTGGTTGAGTCTCTGTGATGAGTGAAAACAGCAACTCCCAGCAGGAGGTGGGATCCCTGTAAGGGATGACACAGAGACAGGGCGCCCCAGTTATAATGTACGTCCATGCAGGGAAAGGATAGAACCAGAGCCAAAAGCTCACACGCCAAGTCTGTGATCATGTGCGCCTTCGGGAGGGGATCGGGGACCGGGGCGGAGGGTTTCATTTTATCTGTAATGTTTGTTCTGTTGCTTTTTTTTTTTTTTTTTTTTTTTTTTTTTTTTGCGGTACGCGGGCCTCTCACCGTTGTGGCCTCTCCCATTGCGGGGCACAGGCTCCGGACGCGCAGGCCCAGCGGCCACGGCTCACGGGCCCAGCTGCTCCGCGGAACGCGGGATCCTCCCGGACCGGGGCACGAACCCGCGTCCCCTGCATCGGCAGGCGGATTCCCAACCACTGTGCCACCAGGGAAGCCCTGTTCTGTTGCTTTTAATTATTTAATAAGTGTCAGCATTTGTTTGTTCCTTCTAGGTGGTGAGCATGCCAGTGTTGTTACTGTTTATTGTAAAAAAATTGTACTAGAAAGTATTACGCACAACAATGGAACTTTGAAAAGGAGCAATGAAGATCAAATGTGAGGCTTGCCTGGCCGGATTTAGAATAGTTATAGGATGTTAAATTATCGGGTTGGCCAAAAAGTTCGTTCCAGTTTGTGCATAACATCTTATGCAAAAACCCGAACTAACTTTTTGGCCAACCCAATATTTAAAAACTTGATTGGAGAGGAGAAAAGAAAGTGGGGACCCAGCACCCAAAGGCCCTTCTCTGCGTCTGTGCCAAACAGGTGTGTGATCATCACAAGCTCGCCTATTAATGAACGGTTATTTAATCCAGGAACCGAGAGCTTTGCTTCCTATAGTCTGTGGTCAGCAAATGGTTCCGCCTGGTTTCTCTTTCTCCCTTTTTTTCCCAACAGTAATTGAATCTAGGCTTAAACTCACATTTCCTTACCCCTAGGAGTTTGTGACCAGGGTTTTTACAACAGCTCGTATAAAATTCTTCTGTGATTTATTTGACCTCAGAGCTTCCTAAAATGTCATGAGTTCATGCTTACAATCCTTGTATGCTGACTTTTCAGCGAGGCTGGGTGAATCCAATAACGCTCCACCATCCACGCCAGCATCCTCAAGTGCCACTGGCTGCCAGGGTTGGGTGCTGTGAGTAACACACAGGGAGCCAATGGATACATTGTCATTGCTGTAACTCTATTTATATGAAGCACCTTTCCTTTAAAGGACCCAGGGATCCAGCTGGTCATAGCCAAGGATTCAGGTGTATAACAGATCCAATAACTTGTTATTCAGTACTAATGATGTGGATATACTAACTACGTACTTGCAGAGCTTAGAAGCACCATGGAGGATGGAGTGAAAGGCAGGGAATATAAGCCCATCAGGGTGCAGGCAGTGTGGTTCAGGAACCACATGTGAATAATCACAGCCTTAATCAAGTATTTTATGCTTCAATACGTTTGTCATTGACCAATGATTGTTTCTATGGAGTATAATACCCAATAATAAAACCCAGAGACTAGGACCTTTATCACGTAATTAAATATTTTTAGTTCTATTTTACACATAGTTCAGAGTGGGGTTTGTTTAGAGGAAGTGATCCTTAATTTTATTTATTTTTTATGCTTTAATTTTATTGGAGTAGAGTTGATTTACAGTGTTGTGTTAGTTTCAGATGTACAGCATAGTGATTCAGTTATATATATATACTTATATATTCATTCTTTTTCAGATTCTTTTCCTGTATAGGTTGTTACAGAATACTGAGTAGAGGGTGATGCTTAATTTTAGTTTCTGATAATTTTTTCAGATTGTGTAATACGAGTAACCTAGCAGTCTTCTTTTTTTTTTTCTGGCCGTGCCACACGGCTTGTGGGATCTTAGTTTCCCAACCAGGGATTGAACCTGCACCCTTGGCAGTGAAAGCTCAGAGTCCTAACCACTGGACCGCCAGGGAATTCCCCCTAACAATCTTCTTTTAATGACTTTTCTCCCTGAGAAAAGTATAACTGCTAAGGGCGAATGCCTTTTCCCACTCCCAGCTCTTAGCAGAGTTCCATTACCTAATATGCAAAAAATTACTTTTTTTTAAATTAAGATGAAACTTGACTTAACGGGTGCATGTTTATTGCATGTATCTTTTTGATCATACCCAATGCTTTTTAAAAAAGCAAGGAAGAATGGGCAAAGAAATATTAAAAGTTACCACGAGCACACCCTCCTTCCTGGAATCTGCCAAGTGATAAAATATAGTAGGTGCGACTGTTCTAACCTACTAAGGCAGTAATTTCATCTACTTAATATTATATAATCTAGCTGTGGCTTGATGCCCATAAATGCAAGATGTTCAATTGCTAACTGTGATATACTTAGCTCGGCTCCTCTACCCTGGGCTGGGGACACCCCCCCACGCTGCCCTTGGGGCAGAGGAGGTGGGGTCTTTTTGTG
Organism: Phocoena sinus; assembly: GCF_008692025.1. Lineage (NCBI taxonomy): Eukaryota > Metazoa > Chordata > Mammalia > Artiodactyla > Phocoenidae > Phocoena > Phocoena sinus. Next base: position 3,125,615 of record NC_045766.1, read on the forward strand.
GCTGAGAAAAAGGAATGTTCCCTTCCCTCCCCACCTCTGAGGGTACCCCATCTGCAGAAATGAGCAAACCCTCAGGGTCTGTGAGGGCCCCCCTGCCCCCGATCTGCCCCCTCCACCAGGCCCATACTCTTTGGGAGGGAAGTTTCACCAGGAGACCAAATTCTTCAGAGGACAAGTCTTAGGATGAAGTGGTTCTTGGTCTCAGAGGCTCCTGAGCTGGTGGGTTTCTCCCAAGTGCTTTCTTACTGAGAACAGTTGGAGTCCTGAGGTCTGCACAAGGTGTACTTAGAAAGGGAAGGGCACAGAAAGCAGGGTCTCCTTTGGTGATAACATCATGCCCGCCTGTAAATGTCACCGGAGCTGTGTCCAGAGAGCCTGGGACAAGCCTGCCCTTGCCCAGCACTTCTGGGTTTCCTGTCTGCTTTCTATAGATCATGCCTACTTGAAACTGGAAATCAAGGCTCCGACACGTTAACTGACTCTGCCTGAGGCCACAGAACCCCCAGGACAGAGGCAGGTCTGGACCAGGAGCTCTGACTCCCGGCCCTGCTCTGTCTACACCCCCTCACTGTGTCTACTTGGCCCGGGCTGGGTAGGCTTTGGCTGCCGTGGCCAACTGTCCAGCGCCTTCTGCCTGTGCGTCTACCTTGGACCACTGCTAACTGGCCTTAGCATGTAGCAGGGGGTGGTGGATGCTGGGAGGAGCTTCATCTCACGTCTTCCTGCATTTCCCAATCCAACAGGACAAACAGTGAGCAGCTGCGAGTTAGGCAGACGTAGACTTTAATTCCGAAACTGCTACCTAGCAGCTGTGTATCCTAGGAAACTCTCGTGTCTCAGATTTTTCCTTTGTAAAAATGAGACTATAAATACCTCCTCAGAGTGGTGACAATTAACTAAGTTAATGTAGGGGAGTTGCAGGTACAAGATAAAGAGTCACACCTTGGGGCTTCCCTTGGTGGCGCAGTGGTTAAGAATCCGCCTGCAAATGCAGGGGACACAGGTTCGCGCCCAAGTCCAGGAAGATCCCACATGCTGCGGAGCAACTAGGCCCGTGAGCCATGGCCGCTGAGCCTGCGCATCTGGAGCCTGTGCTCCACAACGGGAGAGGCCGCGACAGTGAGAGGCCCGCGCACCGCGTTGAAGAGTGGCCCCCTCTCGCCGCAACTGGAGAAAGCCCTCGCACAGAAACGAAGACCCAACACAGACAAAAATAATAAAAAATTTAAAAAAAATTTTAAAGGAGTCACACCTTGTTTTCCTTTCTTTTCTCTGTTGCCTCTCCCCGTGCTCCCCTTCTGAATACTTACATTTCTTTCCCACCCACCGAAGAGAAAGGTGGTCTGTAATGGTACAATATTAGTAGATTTCTTAGACAATTCTAAATAGTAAAAACCTCATAAAATTGGACTCCATTCAGCCTTGGTAGAAATTTCGCTGGGACGGTCTCCCTGTGGTGTCTGAAAAGAGAGTGTTAGTGCCAAGCTAAAGTGTGTTTGTCAGGAAAGGCTAGGCTTGTGCTGCAGTAACAAACAGCCCTGACTCACAGGAGAGGTTATCTCTCCGGGACATCAAGTCCACAGCAGGGCTAGTGGCTCTCCAAGGCTACTGCATTCATCTGGTGAGGCTGTGGCCTCACCTGTTCTATCCAGTGGTCCTGCCAGCTAATCACAGCCTCCACTCTCCCTGCCGAAGGGGAAGAAAGAAACTGGTACTTGCACAGAGGCAGCTTGCCACCTCCACTGAGAAACAATTCTCATCTCCTCTGCTCACACTGCCTTGGCCAAATCTAGCCATAGGGGCTGTGTGCAAAGGGGCCAGGAAGTGCATTTTCTGTGTTCCTGGAGACACATAGCGTTACCCTGCCATACAGGAGTGATTAGGAGTTCAGGAAGAACACATAATTGCAGGTTCAAGTGTCTCAAAATGTATTATTTATGTACATAAAAAATTTAAGATATGGAAAGCCAACACCAGCAGGTGACTGGATAAACAATTGTACATCCATACAACAGAATACTAGTCAGCGACAAAAAGGCATGAACGGTTGATCCTTGCAACAGCATGGAGAAATCTCAAAACAATTATGCTGCGGGAAAAAAAGCCAAAGAAAAAGTCATTCATACCGTATAAATATATTTATTTACTTTTGGGCCATGAGGCTTGTGGGATCTCAGTTCCCAGACCAGGGATTGAACCTGGGCCACGGCAGTGAAAGCCCGGAATCCTAACCACCACCATGGAATTCCCAACACTGTATGAATTTATTTATATAAAATACTAGAAAAGGCCAACAAATCCACAGTCAGAAAGCAGATCTTGCCTGGAGTCATGGGTGGACGGAGGGACGGATTACAAAAGGGCATGAGGAAACTTCTGGAGGGTGATGAAAATGTTATCTTGGTGTGGGAGTGATTTCACAGGTGTCTACTTACGCCCAAACTGACCAAACTTTACACTTGAAGATGTGCAGTTTATGTACCTCAATGAAGTTGAAAAAATGATCTTAAGAAACGGTTTCAGAATTATTTTATGTGCTATTCGCTCCTGAAGCAGTTGTCTCTTTGGGGTTTTCTTCCTAGAAAATGGAATCTCGTGATACATAGTCTGTTCACCACCACTATGCTCTCTCCTGTTTACTCCTGATTCACCCCGGAGAGACCGTTGCCTGGGGCTTTGTGATGAAGAGAAAAATCAGATTCAGATCCTGACACCACTTTCTTCCTATTTGGCCTCAAGTAGCTTAATGAACTTCTCTGAGTAGCTCCCCAGGCATGTGGGATCTTAGCTCCCTGACCAGGGATCGAACCTGCACTCCCTGCATTGGAAGGCAAAGGCTTAACCACTGGACGGCCAGGGCAGTCCCTCAAATAATAGTTTAAAAAATCAACATTAATATAGAAATCCATGATGAACACTAAGTCAAATATTTAAATAAAAGATAAGGCTCAGTCCTGTCCCAATTCCTTTTCAAGCCCTTTCCCCAATGCTGGCAATTCTCACTGAAACTAATTCCTTCACACCCAAGGCATTAAATGTAAATACCCCTGGAATAAATGATTTACATCTCAAGATTTTCAGGTATTTCTTCAAGAGCAAAGCATGAAGGAATTGGAATAAATAAGAATTGAGGGAAAGGCCTGAAAAAGAATTTGGGACAGGACTGAGATGGTCTTTATTTAAATGTTTGATGTCTTGATCATCACGGATTTTTGTATTAATTTTGATTTAAAAAAAATTTCATAGCTACTATTTATTTTGATGGTGGAGTAGTTTGTTTGTTTGTTTGGAGATCGCTTCATTTCTATGCCTGAGGTGAGTGTGCCCTAGTTCCTGTCTGCCAGAAAGACAAACTGGTCCATTCCAGGTTTGCCTGGTAAGCAAGGTCGCAGAGGAAGGTGGTCTGCTGTGTGGGGTACACAAGACTTGGAAATAGACCCGTGAGTTTTAACTCTTTTTTTCTCCCCGCTTGCAAGCTGTGTGGACTTCTATAAGCTAGGCTGTGGGTCTCCGTTTCCCAAATTGTAAAATGAGCGGGTTCCCCCACCCCTAGCGTGGGAAGGGAGGACGATTACCCCATAGTGGTTAAGAGTACAGACCCTGGAGCCTGGAGCCTGGGTTCAAATCCCGGCTCGGCCACTTACCAGTTGTGTGACCTCAGTCTTCTTCTCTGAGGTGATCAGAGCGGGTGCCAGTACTAGGAGGACCAATTGTGTGGATCAAAGGGGTTAACCTGGAAGATGTGTAGGCGGGATGTGATACAGACTCAGCACTCAGTAAATATTCTCCACTATTCTTGTCATCGTGCAGTTGCTCTAAGGATCCAAAATGTCAATATTTGTAAAAGCCCCTTTGCAGGCCACTAAATCCTATTGTTAGTTATTATTATTGCAGGGCCTAAAATTGCATCTAAGATCGATTCTTTGGTCACCTCTGCTGCTGGCTGAGTTTTGGTGGAATCCAATTAATTGCAAAGGGTAAGCTCTAAGTCTGAACAGAGGTACATTCATCTCTCAAATGAAGACAAGAGGAAGGTCAACTTTCTCAAGAAAACACCCCCAACGACCCAAATGGCTTTTTTCACATCCACTTCTGGCTTTCCCCTCCTTTGAAGACAGCACATGTAACCTCCTTTGCATAACTGAATCTTCACATGTTTACAGACCCATAAAAGAAAGCAGCTAAAAGGGAACTGCTCTAAGGAAGCTGCTTAGAAAAGTAACTGTGAGTTTCGGAGGTGGAAGACTTTTGTTAATTAGAAACTGAAGCTGAGCATTTGAAAATGTAAAAGGACGCTCAGGTGCTTGGTTTTGGGGGTTTTGTTTTTTAGGTAATTTGAACATTTCCATTAATAGAAAGGAAAAAATAAAAGGCAGTGAGGTTTTCCTGGGTCCAACTCCTCTCTATAAATCTTGAAAAATAACTCTTGGACTAGAACTTATAATTAAATCCCTATAGATTTCTATTTCCCCATCAAGGGGCTGCAAACTGAAAACTCAGGAACAATAGGAGAATTTCTTAGGGCAGAAATAAAAATGATAGATGCAAAGACTGCATCCATTATACAAACACATATGGGGATATTTAGTAAGTGAGGACTTAAAGATTGATTCCACCCTATTTGGTGGACATTAGAGAAACTTAAGTTTGAATTTCTGATTCCTTGGGAGAGTAGCAAAGTTTGGTTTATTTAAAAATTTTTTTTTTACTGAAATATAGTTGATTTACAATGTTGTGATAATTTCTGCTGTACAGCAAAGTGACTCAGTTATATCTATATCTATATGCTTTTCCATTATGGTTTACTCCAGGGCATTGAATATAATTCCCTGTGCTATATGGTAGGACCTTGTTGTTTATCCATCCTATGTATAATAATTTGCCGCTACTAACCTCAGCCTCCCACTCCATCCTTCCCCCATCCGCTTGGCAACCACCAGTCCGTTCTCTATCTGTGAGGTCTGTTTCTGTTTCATAGACATGTTCGTGTCATATTTTAGATTCCACGTACACGTGATATCATATGGTATTTTAATTTTTTTAATTGAAGTATAGTTGCTTTACAATGTTGTGTTGGTTTCACATATATATATTCTTTTTCAGATTCTTTTCCATTGTAGTTTATTACAAGATATTGAATGTAGTTCCCTGTGCTATACAGTGGGTCCTTGTTGATTATCTATTTTATATATAGTAGTGTGTATCTGTTCATCCCAAGCTCCTAATTTATCCCTCCCCCTTTCCCCTTCGGTAACCATATGTTTGTTTTCTTTGTCTGTGAGTCTGTTTCTGTTTTGTAAATAAGTTCATTTTACATTTATTTTAAAAACAAAATCCCCTTGACTGTTTTATCCAAGTGAAGGCAGACAAGCATAAGCCTCTTCTTCCCCGCAGGGAGTGACGCCCCCCAGTGTTCCCGGGACCCCAACTCCCACTGGGGCCCCCCTCCTCAAGGCAGGAGCAGTGGGCAAAAAGGGACCACCGCGGAGTGGTGATGGGACTGGGGGAGACTCCCAGAGAACACTCCGGAGGAGGCCGGTATGGGGGTCTCCCCACTGCCTGGCCCTTGCAAGATCAATGCAGAGCAAACCCTAGGTGGTCAGTGAGTCACTGAAGGGTCATGAATAACTGGAGATAATTGCCTCAAAGGGGAAAAGCATTTAAGCTGGATACTTTGTATGACTGTTCCCACAGCCCAAGGGAAAAGGGGAAAAACTCAAACTCTTCGGCAAGGTTCCGCATGGGTGGAGGGGACTTGACAGCATTGTTCTACTGCCTTAGGTTCACCCTTCGTTTCTGCTCTATACTCAGCCTCTGCACAAACCCTCCATACTCCCACCCTCCCCAGGAAGGAAACCCCACCTGCCACCTCAGGAGCTGGTCTGGTCTGGATCTGTGCAAACACAGGACAGCCCTTTCCCACAGTCTGGGTTACTGTCCGGAACACTCCAGAGGGCGCTGTGGCACCCATATTGCACTTAAGCTCTCTCTGCCCGTGAGGTCAAGTATACCTCTTCATTACTTCTGGATTTTGTTGTATGGCTCAGCTGTGAAGAAGATTTACGTCGTCATCAAAATGTAAATGCTAGGGACTTCCCTGGTGGCGCAGAGGTTAAGAATCCACCTGCCAATGCAGGGGACACAGGTTTGATCCCTGGTCTGGGAAGATCCCACATGCCACGGAGCAATTAAGCCTGTGGGCCACAACTACTGAGCCTGCGCTCTAGAGCCCGCGAGCCACAACTACTGAGCCCGTGTGCCTAGAGCCCACGCTCTGCGACAAGAGAAGCCACCGCAGTGAGAAGGCCTTGCACAAGGAAGAGTAGCGCCCGCTCGCTGCAACTAGAGAAAGCCCGCGTTCAGCAACGAAGACCCAACACGGCCAAAAATAAATAAATAAATTTATTAAAAAAATGTAAATACTAAGTGTTGACTCAACCCAAACTTGTGATGTCACTAACTCAGGAAGCCAGGAGAGGGAGTGGCTGAGTGTGAGTGGAGGTGGGGAGGGGCACGGGGCAGGGAGGGGAGGTGTGAGAACGTTAAATCCTTCTTTTCTGCACTGGGAAAAAAAAGATGATATCTAAAATGGAAAAACCAATGGTTTTTCTCTTTATTATGGGTTGCACATCCTTGCTTTTTTTTGCAAGCTTGATAATTGTTGATGTGGTTCTAGACATCGTAAATTTTACCTTGTGGGCTGCTGGATAGTTTTTGTATGCCTATCGGTATCTTTAACTTCCTTCTGGGATGCAATTAAATGACTCAGTTTTGTTTGGTGAAAAAAAAAAAAAGGACAAATCTAGAGATAACAATATCAACACATGATGAGATATAGAAGTACAAGCACCAGAAGAAATGGCTAGAAGATTTGAAAGTGATTGCCTCTGGAGAGTATCTTTAGAGACAAGGAGAGTATGGTGGGAGACTGCTGGTCCATAACTGAACTCTTGACACCAAACACATCTGTGCTTTGGAAAGCAATGAACATAAATGAAAAACAAAGCCATCCTTCCCTCTCAAAGGTCACCTCTGAGCCAAATAAACCTTGACGTGACCCCTTGCCTACATCTGATTCATAGACAGGTTGTGTACCCATTTTTATCTCAAGTTAGTTGGGAGTGATGGGGTAACAGGTTTGGTCAACTTGTTGGAGGCATATCTCCTGGAGGCTCATTCATTATACCATCTTCTCGGGAGTAGAGGTGACAATTTGTTACCCTTTATCTTTTAACGAGCTGGTATCCATTATGCTCTGAAGAACTGCGGCATTGCTTATAACAAAGCGTACATGTGGAGTCAATACAACATCAGGAACTTCCTGATGGAGAAGGCCATCTTCACCTGGAGTGTTTCCAAAGGGACCGGCCATAGGTCTCTGGACAGGTTCCTTTCACCGCAGATGGGAGGCTAGGACAGCTGGCCTCCCAATCCCGCCCAGGTCTCAGATCTTAAGTTTTCTGAGAAAAAGTTCCTAGACTTTTGTTGAGTATACTGCTGTAGTCACATCCTTGTATCCACAGTATGAGAATTCACGGATGTTCAGCATTCACCCACACCCTTCCCACAGGTAGGGGACATTTGTACTGTGATAAGATAACATTGGAAGCCATTACCCAGCATATATTTGTTTTATGCAGTCATCATTACTGCCTATTTTCAAACAACGGGGGGAAAGTACCGATGTCAGCCTGAAAACAAGTAATAAATCTGCCTGATCGGGCTTGAGTGTGATTTGTGAAAGCCTATTGATGTTCTAGAGAACCTGGTTGCACAGGAAATGGCCCAGCTCTGAACTCAGGGAGGAAGTATGAAAAGTCAGAGACAAGTTTCTGAGTGAGTTCGGCATGTCTGAGCTGTTCTTATAGCATTTGAAATATGTGAATCAGCGATCCCAGTGAAAAGACAGATGAATTGCAGGGTGTGGAGACAAGAGTCACACCTTGGTCCCGGGCCCAGCTCCGCCTCACAGGCTATGCAACCTCGGGCAAGTTACTTAATCCCTTTGGATACTGGCTTCCTCGTCTCTAAAATGGGCATCGCATCTGGAGCAGTTAGGCGCTTTCGGTGTTAACAGGAAATCCAACCAAATTGGCTTTAAGCATAGGACATTTGATGGGCTCACACACCTGGGAGTCTGTAGATTGCAAGGGCTTCAGGGCAGCTGGGGACACCTCAAGTGATGTCCTCAATGACCAGGGCTTTTCTCAGTCTACACTGCTGTCCACAGTGCTGATTTCATTCCATGGGGCTCCCCTCAGGGTCCCAGGATGGCAACCAGAGCAATCAGACCTCCTGGTTTTCTTGTTCACATTTAGCTGAAGATAGAAACTAGCTTTTCCCGGGGCTTTCTCTCCAGCTCAAGGAAAACAAAAATTCTAGAAGCCCCAGCAAACTTCCGCTGAATCCCATTGAGCCAAATTGGTCATAAGCCCATTTCTGAACCCATCACTGCCAAGGGGATGGGATTACTTTGATTTGCTTGGATCAATCGGGACCCCCCCCCACCAATGGATCTGGCATCCACACCCTAACCCTATGGCTACCACACAACAGAGGGGAGTGGCGAAAAGCCCCAGGGCATGTAATAACATCTCCTTCACCTACAAGGTCGCTGGGAGGGGTGAACAACAGGACACCGTGAGAGCTTCTGGTAGGGGGACAAACAACCAGAGTCACTTCCTTTCCAATTATATAGTTCAGCCTCCAAAGAAAATGTAAATGCTTTTCTGGGAGGGAGTGGATGAACTATGTCATCTGTATGGAATGGCTCACCAGGTTGGGCTATTAGAAAGCCTTCCAGGTCACCTTAGTCCCTGAGAGGTGAGTGCCTGGAGGCACAGCGGGGTCCAGGCTGAACTGCCCCACACGGAGTCTGCGACTCATCCCCATGAGATGTGGCCAGTTTCCCACAGGCAACGCTGGATCGGAGGCTCCCCCATCACCCTGACCGAGCCCGGCTTGGACCTGCATGGCAGACTGAGGGTTCCTACAGGAAAGCTTGAATCCAGGGAGGCGCGACAGTGCTCCCTCAGGAACAGCCGAGGAGCAGTAGAGTGGGGCATCTGTGGAGGCGGTGTGGGTGCGATGGGAGTCATTGAAGGAGAAGGACCGGGGGCGAGGCGGGGACAGAGACCCTGGGGAGTTCTCCCACGCACTGCAGTCAGGAGGCTGTGTCTTCATGCAGGTGAGATTCAGGTGTGAACAGCTAGGCAACCTCCGTTTCCAAGAATCGGCTGCCCCAAGTGGAGATCAAGCACCCAGTGCCCAGGAAAGAGCGACTGCAGCCTCTCTGAACGCCCATTCTAACCCGGGCACAGGGGCAATTCTCTTTCAAACACACACAGTGCCGTGAAAGAAAGAAAAGCAACTCCTATCTGAGAAGTAACTGTTGCTAATTCTGTCCCAGACATTATGTAGAAAGAACCTTAACCACCAGGAGTGTTGTGAATTTCTCAAAAGGCTAGAAATTCAATCGATCTCCCCCAGCTAGAGGAACGGGGGCCCTCCTGTTTGATGTGCAAATTGTAACAAGAGTGTTGATTACACCAAAGCGGGAATTTACAAGCTGCCAATGTGTATCTCAAGTGAGAAGCAATTTGAACACAGGCGTACACTTAAAGCTATTTCCAATGTCTTCCGGAAATAGAAACACCTCTACAAACTCAGTTTAAGATCAGAAAGCTCTTTAAAAGCTCTACTCGGGATATTGGAGCTTCCCCCTCTTCTGGATATGGCAATTATATAACTTCCTCCACTGTAAATCATAAGGAACAGAGTCGAGCAGGTGAATCATACTCTTTTTTACAGACAAGACATAAATTACCGTAATGACAAGACATAAATTACCGTAAAGACGTCCAATCCCCAAATTCCAAAGCGCTGTCATCTGATAGAACGTGCCCGTTTCTTTTCCCACCTGTTATTCACAGAACTCAGCTTCTACAATTGGGATTCAGATAGAAACCAAGGCCCTGCCCTCTAACCGGGAGGCACACGTGAGGCCACCACGGCCAGCTCTACTAATTTTCCAAGAGAAGCTGGAAATCCTCTTTTTTTGGTGGGTGGGGCGGAGGTTGATAAGCTTAAAAAAATTTTTTTTTTAATTTTCTTTTGGAACTCTGAGGATAACAGGGTGAAGAGATGGGGCCTCAATAACAGCAGGGATCTGCTGAACCGAATATGGAGCTGCCTCTTTGCCGAATGTTTGTGCAATAGTACTGCCACTATTTAAGCCGCTTTATTAGGAGATTCTTTTATTTCTAGCTAAAAGCTAGAGAAGTTCTGAGAGCAAGGGAGGTGGGTGTTACAGTCTTGCAGGAATTAGCGAACTTTTCTTGAAGACGCTAACACAGAGCTGGGTCTCTCGGGTTTGGAAGCAGTTGCCGGTGGACGACGTACAGGGGGAAAAAGCCCTGAATAAGGAACAGATTCTTTGATCTTCTGAACACTGGAGAGTAAACTCTTCATATACAGTGAAAACAAAATTTTACATTGGAGCATAGTTGAGTTACAACGTTGTGTTAGTTTCAGGTGTACAGCAAGGTGATTCAGTTATCCATATTCGTATACCTATTCTTTTTCTGGTTCTTTTCCCATATAGGTGATTACGGAGTACAATCTCCTGTTTTTCAATGTTGGCAATTAAGTACAATTTCTATAAGAACAGAGTGGGTTCCACAAGGCTGGACCAAGTCTCCCTTGCGTGACCCCTCTCTGGTTCTCAGAACCCGGGACAAATCGGCAAGACCACACCTGCCCTGGTGTCTCCAGCCGAGCTCCTGGTGGGAGGGCTTCACGTGGCTCTGCAAGTTCTGGTTTCACTGGTTCCCTCCGGCTCAGGCTTTCTCCTTCGTGTTCTTTTGCTCAGGCTGCCCTGACAAAATACCACACAGCTTGTGGCTTAAACAACAGAAATGTATTATCTCCGCGTTTTGGAGGCTGGAAGTCCACAAGGCCTTTCTCCTTAGCTTGCAAATGGCCACCTTCTTGCTGCCTCTTCATCTCTCTTTGCAGGCGCCTCTGGTGTCCTTCTGTGTGTCCTCATCCTCTTCTTAGGACACCAGTGAGTGGCCTAGGACCCACCTGAATGGCCTTATTTTTAACTTAATGACTTCCTTATTATTATTTACATTTCTCTCTCCAACTGGGCTAGGATCTTCTTTTTTTAAATTGAAATATAGTTGATTTATAATATATAGTTTCAGATATACAGCATTCAATATTTGTATAGATTTTAGTCCCTTTAAAGTTATTACAAAATAATGGCTATATTCCCTGTGCTATACAGTATATCCTTATAGCTTATCTTTTTTTCTTTCTTTTTTTATTTGGCTGCATTTTATCTTAGTTGTGGCACACGGGCTCTCTGTTGCGGCGTACGGGCTTCTCTCCAGTTTCTCTCTAGTTGAGGTGTGCAGGCTCAGTCGTTATGCGCATGGGCTTAGTTGCCCACGGCATGTGGGATCTTCGTTCCCCGACCAGGGATCGCACCCACGTCCCCTGCATTGGAAGGACGATTCTTAACCACTGGACCACCAGGGAAGTCCCCAAGCTTATCTGTTTTATACATAATAGTTTGCACCGCTTAATCCCCTACCCCTATCTTGCCCCTCCCCCTTCCCTCTCCCCACTGGTAACCACTAGTTTGTTCTCTATATCTGAGTCTGTTTCTTTTTTGTTATAGTCACTAGCTTGTTGGCTTTGTTAGATTCCACGTATCAATGATATCATTTAGTATTTGTCTTCCTCTGTCTGACATATTTCACTAAGCAGAATACAGTCCTCCAAGTCCACCCATGTTGCTGAAAATGGCAAAATTTCATTCTTTTTATGGCTGAGTAATATTCCATTGCATATATATATACAACATATCTTCTTTATCCATTCATCTATCGATGGGCACTTAGGTTGCTTCCATGTCTTGGCTATTGTAAATAATGCTGCTGTGAACACTGGGGTGCATGTATCTTTTTGATAGTGTTTCCATTTTCTCTGGTTATATGCCCAGGAGTGGAATTGCTGGATCATATGGTAGCCCTATTTTTAGCTTTTTGAGGAACCTCCATACTGTTTTCCACAGTGGCTGCACCAATTTACATTCTTCCCAACAATGTACAAGGGTCCCCTTTTCACCCCATCCTCACCAACATTTTTTCTTTGTAGACCTTTTGATGTTAGCCATTCTGGCACATTCTGAGGTACTGAGAATTAGGACTTTAACATGTGAATTTTCTTTTTAAAAGTCTTTAATGAATTTGTTACAATATTGCTTTTGTTTTACGTTTTGGTTTTTTTGGCTGCAAGGCATGGGATCAAACCAGGGATCAAACTTGCACTCCCTGCATTGGGAGGTGAAGTTCCAACCACTGGACTGCCAGGGAAGCCCCAACATGTGAATTTTTTTTTTTTTTTTTAAAGAAGATGTTGGGGGTAGGAGTTTATTAATTAATTTCTTTACTTTTGCTGTGTTGGGTCTTCGTTTCTGTGTGAGGGCTTTCTCTAGTTGCGGCGAGCGGGGGCCACTCTTCATCGCGGTGCATGGGCCTCTCACTATCGCGGCATCTCTTGTTGCGGAGCACAGGCTCCAGACGCGCAGGCTCAGCAGTTGTGGAGCACAGGCTCCAGACACGCAGGCTCAGTAGTTGTGGCTCACGGGCCTAGTTGCTCCGCGGCATGTGGGATCCTCCCAGACCAGGGCTCGAACCCGTGTCCCCTGCATTAGCAGGCAGATTCTCAACCACTGCGCCACCAGGGAAGCCCCAACATGTGAATTTTGAGTAATTCAGTCCATAATACTTTCTATTGCAGTTAGCCATGCCTCAATTCCTACCCAACGGTCACTAAACTTGGAAGCACTGAACTGATGTCTTCAGAACTGTCTTGAACCCTCAGACAACTCCACAGCCTCTTCCCCCTCTCCCACCTTCTCTGCAGGTCCCACAGAAGTCATAGGTTCCTATTTCATAACACACTGTGGTAGGTAGCCTCCAAAGACAGCCACCCGTAACTTCTTCCATTTCTGACTGAGCACATCACTTCTCACATCAAGAGGTGGAGACTACGTGGCCTCCATCCGAGTTGACTCTGGTGACTTGCTTTGACCAACAACATGTAGTGGGAGTGATGCCCTGCCAATTTATCACCTAAGAGGCCTGCAGCTTCCACTTTTGCCCTGTTAGAACCCTGAGGCCACCACGCTGTGCCGGAGCCCGAGCTAGCCTGGAGGAGGAGAACAAAGATGCCCCACCCAACGGCTTCCGCCTAGCCAACAGCAGATTGCAGTCACACACGTGACCCCAGTGAGACACCAGGCTAGTGAGAAATAATAAAGCATGGTTGTTTTAAGCCATTAAGTTTTGGGGGTGGTTTTTTATGTAGCATTACTGAAACACCCCTTCTCAGAGACAACCCTTCCCTGTTCTTTCTATTAGTTTAACGATATTCCAACTACGGTGCTCAGTTCAATGTGAGAGAGCAAAATGATTTCCTTCATAGAAAAGAGAGGTGAACTGAATTGTGGAAATTCCTTACAGTTATGTCTTCTGTTGCTCTCCAAGCCTTTGTTATACATGGTGTTATGTGTAGATACTATATAAGAGGGTTATTTTTCATATAGAAGAAGCAAGCTACATAGACAGAGACTAGGCATTTTTGATGAGACTAGACTCACTATGGACTTAGTCCAACTAAGAACAAGGAAACCACTGTTGCAGAGATACTGGAGAGAGTGTCCCTCGAAGTACCACATACAAGTCTTGCCCTTTGAAGTTTTATGTTTATGATGTAGTCAGCTGGTCTTTGCTGCACCATATCAGTTGGGAGTGTTTTGTTCTTTTGTTTTTTAAATTAAAAAAATGTTTACTTTATATTGGAGTACAGTTGATTTCCAATGTTGTGTTAGTTTCAGGTGTACAGCAAAGTGATTCAGTTATACATATACATGTATCTAATGTTTTTCAGATTCTTTTCCCATTTAGGTCATTATAGAATATTGAGCAGAGTTCCCTGTGTTACACAGGAGGTCCTTGTTGGTTATCTCTTTTATATATAGTAGTGTGTATGTGTTAATCCCAAACTCCTAATTTATCCCTCCCCCCACACCTTTCCCTTTGGGTAACCATAAGTTTGTTTTCAAAGTCTGTGAGTCTGTTTCTGTTTTGTAAATAAATTCATTTGTATCATTTTTTAAAGATTCTGCATATAAATGATATCATATGGTATTTGTCTTTCTCTTTCTGACTTACTTCACTTAGTATGATAATCGCCAAGTCCATCCATGTTGCTACAAATGGCGTTATTTCATTCTTTTTTATGGCTAACATTCCATTTTATGTATGTACCGCATTGTCTTTATCCATTCCTCTGTTGATGGACATTTAGGTTGTTTCCATGTCTTGGCTATTGTGAATAGGGCTGCTGTGAACAGAGGGGTGCATGTATCTTTTCGAATTATGGTTTTCTCCAGATATATGTCCAGGAGTGGGATTGCTGGATCATATGTTGGGAGTGTTTTGTTTTTTAAAGTGAAAACCAAGGCACAGAGAGATTGAAGGCAAGATGTTGGTAGACTCAAGGGAACCTGGGAGGGTCTTGGTGGCAATATCGAGTCAGGCCTTCTTGGTGTCAACACAATGTGATGGGAAGGAGTGTGAGGGGCCGGGTGGGTGTGCAATGCCCTGAGGGCCAGGCCTTGTCTTGTGCATTCTTGTAGCTCCTCCAACACCTTGGTCCTCAGTGTGCATTAAGTCCCACTGACTCTCACTCTGTGTGTGAAACACTCAAGAGGGTGGAGAGACCTGGGTTCATGCTCTGGGTCTCCTACCCCCCAGCTGTGTGATGCTGGGCAGATCAGTAAATGAAGCCTCAGTTTCCTCATCTTTGCAATGAGACTATTAACACTCTTACTGCAACAACTACCAGTACTTCAAAGCATTGTGCTAAGATAAAATTTAGAAAAGGAATGTGAGAACCCTATCAACTGAAAAGTCAAAAACTGATGTTAGGGACTTCCCTGGTGGTGCAGAGGTTAAGAACCTGCCTGTCAATGCAGCGGACACAGGTTCGATCCCTGGCCCGGGAAGATCCCACGTGTCGCGGAGCAACTAAGCCCGTGTACCACAACTACTGAGCCTGCGCTCTAGAGCCCACGAGCCACAACTACTGAGCCCACGTGCCACAACTACTGAGCCTGTGTGCCTAGAGCCCGTGCTCCACAACAAGAGAAGCCACCGCGATGAGAAACCCGCGCACTGCAACGAAGAGTAGCCCCCACTCTCTGCAACTAGAGAAAGCCTGTGTGCGGCAACGAAGACCCAACACAGCCAAAAATAAATAAATAAATAGATAAATAAATAGAAACAAAAAAACCCCTGATGTTACTATTATGGGATGTCCTGCTTCCTCTCTTGCACTCTTTTTATAATTTCAGGACATAATGTGTCTGATGTAATGCAGGGGAGAGGCCTCCACAGGAAATTGGGAGACTTGGGTTTTAGTTTTATCTCTACCAGTTATTGACCCTGGGCCTTGGGGAAAATCTCTTAATTTTCCTGCAGCTCAGTTTCCCCAGGGGTTACAATCTTAGCATTCTATGGTTTCCTGCAAGGCCACTGCTTCTGAAAGTTTTATGGAACGCCACTAGGCATTAAGGAGCAGCCTCCCGATAGCCGGTGGCTGAGATGCATATGGCCATGGAAATGGACGAAATTATTAAAATTGTCTTCAATAAACTGTAGTCACAGCTACACACCACACTCCTATATAGGTATAAAACAGAGATCGGAAGCTCTGGAAATATATTAGAGTACACCATTAGAGGTATATTGATATTTGTAAAAATTAATTCACAACGTAGCAGACTCAAGCACTCCTATCCCAGTGGAACAAGTATGGCATAGGCTATTAAATATGGTGGTTTTATTTTCCCCAGAGAAAACTACATATGACTAGTGTTTTAACATGGTAACTGTTTAAATAGGAAATTATCTATTTTAAAATGTTACATTTGAGTGCCTTTAGATTTCAAATTGTATTCTTCCTCAAACTAAAACTTCAAAATTGCTGCTGATATGAGGAAATGTCTTAATTCAGCTCTTCGTCTGTTGGGGCCTTTGTATTGGGAAAGAAAATACATTCCTTTGAGAATATGAAGCTTGCTATGACCCTGCTGAGTTATGAATAATTTGTGCTATCCAGAAACAGGACTCAATTTAAAAATACCATTTTAAAGACATCATTTGTTGTTTGACTACTGTTTCCTATTTCATACCAAAATTGGAAAGCTAGAATAACAAGGTCTGTTCTCCTGGGACTTATACCCTCATTTGTTGGATGTCTCCTTCCAATTTGAAAATGCTGTATGTCACACATTCATGGTATAAAATGAAAGTGAGCTACCAACATTCTGTTTGACACCTTTGAGGGGAAGGAAGAAAAAATATAAGACATCATTTGAAATCTTAAGAAGCAACCAGCATTTGCAATGAGCGCTGCTGTTTTCAGGTACTGTCCACAGGTCAGTATTTCTCATCTTTTCTCAGCTCTCAACCCTCCCAAATGGAGTGGTCAAGGGGTCATCAATCCAATGAAATACAGAAGTAGAAAGAATCAGCGTAGGGTGGGACTCCCAGGATGGTGAAGTTAGGCACTCAGCAGACCCTCTCTCCAGCAAAACAACTAAACTGGTGAAAATTACAAAAAAGCAATCAAGTCTCTAGAAATTGCTCAAAGGGCATACAGCAAATGAAGAAAAAGTCATTCAAGAAAATCTATTAAGGGCTACCCTGGTGGCACAGTGGTTAAGAATCCGCCTGCCAGGGCTTCCCTGGTGGCACAGTGGTTGAGAGTCTGCCTGCCGATGCTGGGGACACGGGTTCGTGCCCCGGTCTGGGAAGATCCCACATACCGCGGAGCGGCTGAGCCTGCGCGTCCGGAGCCAGTGCTCCGCAACAGTGAGAGGCCCGCGTACCGCAAAAAAAAAAAAAAAAAAAAAGAATCCGCCTGCCAATGTAGGGGAACACGGGTTCGAGCCCTGGTCCGGGAAGATCCCACATGCCGCGGAGCAACCAAGCCTGTGCACAACTACTGAGCCCACGTGCCACAACTACTGAAGCCCAGGCACCTAGAGCCGGTGCTCCGCAACAAGAGAAGCCACTGCAATGAGAAGCCCGTGCACTGCAACGAAGAGTAGCCCCCGCTCGCTGCAACTAGAGAAAGCCCTCGTGCAGCAATGAAGACCCAACGCAGCCAAAAATAAATAAAATAAATTAATTTTTTTTAAAAAAAGAAAATCTATTAAACCTTAGAAAGCACAGCGAGCGTCTGTGGCATTTGAAGAGCCCCCAGCTTCTTTACCTGCACCCGCAGCTCTGCAGTAGGGATGTGCTCCACGGAACCCTCTGCTCTGGGCAGGCCCCAGCTCCCAGCCTGAGGCTGTGGTCTCACTTGGAGGGGCAGGCTCAGGGCCCCAGCTCCCATGTTGCAGAAGCTCTTCTCTGGAAGTACAGCCAAGAGCACCAGTCTCCCCTTCCCCACCTGCCCCACTTGCTCCTGGGGTAGAAGCTTTCCTCCAGATGAGAATACTGGGGTCCCTGCCACCCCACCGCAGCCCAGCTCATGGGCGAAAAAGGTGGAGGTTCCATGCTGCAAGGAATAAGCCAAGAAGACCAGGGCTGCCGAGGTCCCGCATACAGTTGTAAAGATGGAGCGTTTATCACTCTGGGAAAAGTGGGCCCCTGACCCCAGCGCTGTTCAGTGGTGCAGGGGTTGAGCTTGGGGGTGGAGGCGGGTGGGGGGACTGGGGAAGGCAGGCCTAAGGACAGAGCTCAGAGCTGTACTGAGAGGACTGACCTCACCTGGGGCAGAATGGAGGACTCCATGCCTAGGGATGCTGCCAACAGCAATGGAGGTCTCGGAGGAAACTAAGAGGCTGGTAACTTTGATATGAGGAAAGCAGCAGAGCAGCCAGAAGTGTAACAGGAGCAGGAAGAAGCCGTGCAGGAGAGCCTTCCTGGGATCACAACCAACGCTGTGCACATGCTGTAGGCTCAGGGGGCTCTGGGGGGCAATCAGAGCCGGATGTGGAGCTGAGCGTCCCCCGAGTCTCAAACAGACCCAGCGACACATGGAGACCTCACTGACTCGAGGGGCTTAAACACAACCTCTGACCAAACCCTGAATGAAAACGAAGTCATCCTGAGCTAGGAGATAGCTGGGCCCCTGGGCTGGACAGCTGGGGTTTGTCAAGTGGAGAAACACTGAAGCTTTGTTCTCACCCAGACACTCCAAGGACAAAGCTAGTGGCAGAAGCCGAGCTCTGCTGGAACAGAGAGATAAGAGGACCACTCCTGAGGTCAGAGAAACTTCCCCACCGCACAGGAGCAGAAAGACCCCTTGGGGGTCAAAAAGGAGGGGACGCCACCCCATAATAGGTGATGCCAAGACCTCCACAGACCTCTGCAGTGGAATCCATCTGAACAAAACGTTGCTCACACATGTCGGGGAGGTTCCTAGGGCAGGTCAGGTGTGAAGAAAGAAACAAGGTAACTGGCCAAAGGTAAAGACCCAGAAGGACTGTCCTATATTAGTGATTTAAATCACTTCTTTACTGCGCTCCTCATTCAAGATGTCCCCACTCCTTTCCCCATGTGTATTTCTGCCTTGCTTCAGACTTAAATAAATAGACTGTTTCTCTCTGTCTCTCCCATACGTTGTGCTATGTCTATTATAATAAACTCTGTACCTGCTTTTGCAGTTTTTGCCTCCTTGAAATATTCTTGCTTTCAAACGGGGCAAGAGCCAGGGGACTTTGCTTCTAGCCTCTAGCCCCTGGTCGACTGGCGGCTAGGTTCAATCCCTGAGCAGGGAAATAAGATCGCGCTTCAAGACTGCTGTCCCTCCGAGAACAATCTGACGCAAGGTCAACTTCTAGGGAACCAGGCTTAGAAAGACGATCTCAGTTGACCCCTGGCAGGCTGGAAGACTGTGTGATGTCCAAGGCTGCCCCCTGCCGCCCCCGGGGGGGCAGTCAGAGAGGAGCAGTCAGACGACTCTAAGGTACCCCCAAACTGACAGCAACTCCCAGCCACCCACGTATCACCGTACAGTGTCAAAACCTGACCAGCTCTGGGGGCTCGAGCACAGTGTTGACCACTAACTGGCTTATGTACAGCAGAGGTGATTCCTTGGGGACCAGGCCAAAAGGCAGGAGCAAGGTGGTGGAAGACTGAGCGAGGACCTGAGAGGCTGACACTGTGGGGAGCTGGACTTCGCAGGATTATTTCAGTCCAGTCACTAAACCAACCAACCACCCAGCAAACAACAGCAACAGCAGCTACAGGGGTGGGTTGGGGGTCTGTGTGTCAATATCCAGAGTCACCCCAAAATATGATCTGAAATGTTCAGTTTTCCACAACAATAAATCACAAGACGTGCAAAGAATCAGAACGTGTGACCCACACACAAGAGAAAGAAAGCATACAATAGAGATTGCCTCTGCAGGGGTCCAGAGAGTGGACCTAGCCGACAAAGACGTCAAAAGAGCTATTATAAATATGATGTTCAAAGAAGTAAAGAAAACCGTGCTTAGAGCACTGAGGTAAGGTATGATGACAATGTCTCATCAAAGAAAATACAGTATCCCCTCCCCACCCGTGGTTTCGCTTTTTGCGGTTTGTTACCTACAGTCAACTGGGGTTCAAAAATAGTAAATGGAAAATTCCAGAAGTAAACAATTCATACGTTTTAAATGGTGTGCCATGTTGAGTAGCTTGATGAAATCTTGCACCGTCCTGCTCCTTTCCCCCCAGGATGTGACTTATCCCTTTGTGCCGTGTACCTACACTGTATGTTGCCCTCCCCTTAATATAGGAGAAGACATGGTATATACAAGGTTCAGTTCTCTCCTCAGTTTCAGGTGTCTGCTGGGGGTCTCGGAGGGACTACTGTATCAATAAAGAGATAAAAACTCTTAAATAAAAAGAACCAAATAGGGCTTCCCTGGTGGCGCAGTGGTTGAGAGTCCGCCTGCCGATGCAGGGGACACGGGTTTGTGCCCCGGTCCAGGAGGATCCCACATGCTGCGGAGCGGCTGGGCCCGTCAGCCATGGCCGCTGAGCCTGTGCGTCCTGAGCCTGTGTTCCGCAATGGGAGAGGCCATAACAGTGAGAGGCCCGCGTACCAAAAAAAAAAAAAAAGAACCAAATAGAAACCCTGGGCTAAAAAGTACAAACTGAAATGCAAATTTCACAGAAGGGTTCAACAGTAAATTTGACCAGGCAGAGAAATCAAAAGGAAAATCAGAAAGTACTTTGAGAGGAATGAAAAGGAAGATGCAGCATACTAAAACTTACGAGGTGCAGCTAAAGCAATGTTTAGAGGGAATTTTATAGCAGTAAATCCTTATATTAGGAAAGAAGAAAGGTCTCAAATCAATAAACTAACCCTCTACCTTAAGACACTGGGAAAAGAAGAGCAAACTAAATCTAAAGCAAGCAGAAGGAAGAAAATAAGATGAGGTTGAAAATTAATAATGTAGAGAAGAGAAAAACAATAGAGAAAAGAAATGAAACCAAAAGCTGGTTATTTGAAAAGATTAACAAAATTGACAAACTCTTAGCTAAGTTGACCAACAGGAAAAAAAAAAAGACTCAAATTATTAGAATTAGGAATGGAAGAGGGAACATTATTATTGATCATAAAAAAATTATGAGAATACCTTGAAAATTGTATGCCAAAATTAGATAACTTAGATGAAATGGACAAATTCCTAGGAAGACACAAAGTACCAAAACTGATTACAGAAGCAGACAATCTGAATAGATCTATATCAGGCAAAGAGATCAAATTGGTAGTTTGAAAACTTCCCGAAAAGAAAAATCCAAGTCCAGTTGGCTTCACTGATGAATTCTACCAAGCATTCAAAAAACAAATAATACTAATTCTTCACAAACTCTTCCAAAAAATAGAAGAGGTAGGAACACTTACCAACTCTGAAGCCAGTATTACTCTGATACCAAAACCAGACAAGGATACACAGGGAAAGAAATTTAAAGAGCAATATCCCTTACGAATATAGACACAAATATTCTCAACAAAATACTAGGAAGCATAATACATCAACACATAAAGAGGATTATATGCCATGAGCAAGTGGGATTTATACCAGCAATACAAGATTGGTTTACATATATTAAGGTAATACACACTATTAATTTAACAGAACATCCATATTAGAAAGGAAGAATTAAAACTATCTCTATTTGCAGATGACAATCTTGTACATAGAAAATCACTAAAAAAATTATTAGAACTGATAAACAAGTTCAGCAAAGTTACAGAGTACAAGATAAATATACAAATGTCAATGTTATTTCTATACTCTAAACATGAACATCCCAAAACTGAAATTAAGAAAACAATTTTGTTTACAATAGCATCAAAAAGAATAAAATATTTAGGCATAAATTTAACAGCAGAAACACACAAATTGTACACTGAAAACCACAAAACACTGTTGAAAGAAAGTGAAGAAGATGTAAATTAATAGATAAGGATGATATAAATCATGGATTGGAAGATTATTATCATTAAGATGGCAAGATTCCCCAAATTGATTTACAGGTGCAATGCAGTTCCTATCAAAATCCCAGCTGTCGTTTGCAGAAGCTGATAAGTTGATTCTAAAATTCATATGGACATGCAAGGGACCCAGGATAGCAAAACAGTCTTGGAAAAGAAGATCAAAATCGAAGGACTCACATTTCTAAATTTAAAAACTCGCTTCAAAGCTACAGTAATAAATACAGTGTGGTAGTAACATAAGTAGTCACATAGATCAATGGAAGAGCATGAGAATCCATAAATACACCCTTACGATTATCATCAGTTGGTTTTAACAAGGGTGCCAGTATAATTTAAAAAGGAAAGAAGATTCTTTTCAGCAAATGGTGCTGAGATACCTGGATATCTTATGTGAAAGAAAATTTGGGCCCCAACAGCACACCATACAGAAAAATTAACTCAAAATGGATTGGAGAGCTGACACTATAAAACTCCTGTAGGAAAATGTAGAGGTAATTTTTGTGACATTGGGTTAGGTGATGGTTTCTTAGATATGACACCCAAAAGCACAAGCAACAAAAGAAAAAGTAGATAGATTCAACTATACCAAAATTAAAAGCTTTTGTGCATGAAATGACATTATCATGAGAGTGAAAAGACAACCGTACAGAATGGGAGAAAATATTTGCAAATCATATATCTGGTATGGGACTCACTTCTAGAATATATAAAAAACTCTGGCAACTCAGTAATTAGAAGACAGATAACCTAATTTAAATATATTTGAGCAAAGTGTTTGAGTATACATTTTTTCAAAGACAGATGAGTGGCCAAAAAGACCATGAAAACGTGATCAATATCATTAATCATTAGGGAAATGCAAATGAAAACCACAATGAGATACCATTTTATACATACTAGGACGGCTATAGTAAAAATGCAGGCAATAAGTGTTAGTGAGTATATAGAAGAACTGCAACCTTCATATATTGCTAGTGGAAGTGTAAAATGGTGCAGCCACTGTGGAAAACGGTTGGGCAGTTGCTCAAAAAGTTAAATATAGAATTACCATAAGACCCAGCAATTCCACTCCTAGGTAGACACCCAAGAGAATTGAAAACGTACATTCACACGTCAACTCGTACGTGACTACTCATAGCAGCGTTATTAATAATAACTGAAAAGTGGAAACAACTCAAACATCTATCAACTGATAGATGGATAAAAAAATGTGGTACATCTGAACAACTGACTATAATTTGGCAATAAAAAGGAATATAACACTGATACACACTACAACTTAGGTGAACCTTGAAAACATTATGCTAAGTAAAAGAAGCTAGTCAGAAAAGACTACATGTTATATGGGCCCTTTTTTTGTGTGTGTGTGTGTGGTACGCGGGCCTCTCACTGCTGCGGCCTCTCCGGTTGTGGAGCACAGGCTCCGGACGCGCAGGCTCAGCGGCCATGGGTCACGGGCCCAGCCGCTCCGCGGCATGTGGCATCTTCCCAGACCGGGGCACGAACCCGCGTCCCCTGCATGGGCAGGCGGACTCTCAACCACTGCGCCACCAGGGAAGCCCTATATGGGCCCTTTTATATGAAATGTCCAGAGAAGGCAAATCAGTGGAGAAAGAAAGATTAATGGTACTTAGGACTGGGGGTTAAGAATGTGAATAACTGGGGCTTCCCTGGTGGCGCAGTGGTTGGGAGTCCGCCTGCTGATGCAGGGGACGCGGGTTCGTGCCCCGGTCCGGGAGGATCCCACATGCCGCGGAGCGGCTGGGCCCGTGAGCCATGGCCGCTGAGCCTGTGCATCCGGAGCCTGTGCTCTGCAACGGGAGAGGCCACAAACAGTGAGAGGCCCATGTACCAAAAAAAAAAAAAAAAAAAAAAAAAAGAATGTGAATAACTGCTTAGGGAATCGGGTTTTTTGTGTTTTGTTTCTGTTTTGAGGGACAAAAATGTTCTAAATGTAGATTGTGGTGATGGTTACACAGCCTTGTGAATATACTAAAAAAACTGAATTGTATACATTAAATGAGCGAGTTACACGATAATATAATTACACAATAATTGTATCTCAGTAAAAGTATTTAAAAATCAATGGAGGGACTTCCCTGGTGGTCCAGTGAAAACTCCGAGCTTCCACTGCAGGGGACACGGGTTTGATTCCTGGTTAGGGAATTAAGATCCCATATGCCACGTGACGCAGCCGAAGACCAAAAAAAAAAAAAAAAAACAATGTATGTTTTCTTTTATGAAGAAAAGGTACTGATTGTCAATCTTCCTAGTTAAAAAATCTTAATATTAATGCCCCTTACTAAAAAAATATTCATACTAATGTTAAAAACAGTACTTATTGCTCCAGAATCATCCTTAATGGGGAAAGATGACTAGAGTGATTTTCCAGATACATAAGACTGAAAATCAATGGGTATAGGTGGCCCGAATTTTAGTCTCACTGAGTGCTACCAGACAGACTGCAAACAGTTTCTGGAAAACAATAAATTAGAAGAAAACACCTTATTTGTCGTAAAAATAACACAGTTACCAGGAAGCCGTGGGTTTATATTTGGAGGAATCATTTTACATGATCAGCTCTTGCTATGAAATGAAATCCCTTTCAACTAAAAATTCTGGCAGAAATTTTTTTCCTCATGGGGATTTCAAAATTTTATTCACACACCTTTCTTAAAAGAGAGAAACTCCTTTGTAAACATGATCTGTTTCTCATACTTTCCAGTGGCTGATTAGATCCACATTTTTAAGCAGATGGCAGTTGAGGATGCTAACAAAAAGAAAACACATTTTCATTTTCTTTATTAAATCACTTAAATTACTCATTCCTTAGAAAAAATATGGCCAAAGTCACAAAGCTATTTAAGCAGTGACAGTGGAAATTGAGTGGTCATAGGACAGGGAAAAGGCTGATTGATTTTCTTTAATAACAAGAAGAAGCAGCGACGCTCTCTAGATACTGCCATCTCTCCCTTTCAATCTAGGAACAGTTCCAGATAAGGCAGGAATTGCCCTGAGCCTGGGTGTTTCATACACTCAGGGGATTGAAAATCTTAGCAGGAGATGATCTTCAACTCAGCACACTTAGCACTTTCTCTGGTTACACTCAGAAGAACACCAGGTGTGTGATGTGACCGTGAAAACTGATCTGCCATTCTCTTTTCGAGCAAAAGTGTCACAACCTCTTCTTCAAGAGGCTTTTCCACTGTATGATCTTTTCTTGCTCCCTTCTGGGAAGTAGATATTTTCTATATTTTCTATCAGGACAAGGAGGATAAGCGTTTTGAACTGTCAAATAGGCTGTTGCCTTTATTTCTTCGAGGTATGGATTCCATCTGCTTCTTCCCTGGAATGTAAACCAGCCAGGCAGTCGTTCTTTGTACATGGATGAAGAAATAGCGCAGCACCCCCTGATCTTTGTCAAATCTGCTCTGAGTTACAGGAGTTTACTGATGAAACTGTGGATGGAACTGGCGTGGCAGGCCTGCAGCCCTTACGACCTGTGGATTGTGGGTTCATGAGACAAAGTGAAGCAGAGGGAGGAGTTGACCCACGTCATTGGAGAGAAAAACACTCTGGGGCTTCCCTGGTGGCGCAGTGGTTGAGAGTCCGCCTGCCGATGCAGGGGACATGGGTTTGTGCCCCGGTCCGGGAAGATCCCATATGCCGCGGAGCAGCTGGGCCCGTGAGCCATGGCCGCTGAGCCTGCGCGTTTGGAGCCTGTGCTCCGCAACAGGAGAGGCCACAACAGTGAGAGGCCCGCGTACCGCAAAACAAACAAACAAAAACACTCTGGAATGACAGAAAATGAGATTAGCTAGGATTTAAACTGCCTGCATATTCAGTGACTTAAGGGCTGATAGCATTTGAACAGGTAAAGAAAGAAACACGGTACTAGTTGTTACAATAGTTGAAATGTACAGTAGGTTTTGCTCCCGTTCTGCTATAATGGTGGACACACTGTTAAAGTCCATTCTCATACCTTTTTTTTGAGTTTTTTTTAAATGAGTTTTTATTCATTCTTTCAACAAATATCTGTTGGGTAATTATTATATTCTAAACATAAGAATACATCAAATATGTCTCCAAAGCTGCATCTAGTCTAGTCTGCCTGGGCTTAAATTTTGGCTCTGATCTTTATTAGCTAGTTACTTACCATCTCTGTGCCCAGGTTCTTTGTCTGTAACCAGGGACAATATTAACATCTACTTCAGAGACTTTATGAGATTTCAAGGGGTTGATACATATAAAGTACTTAGAACAGAGGCTGGCACATATTCAACACTATAAGTGTTAGAATTATTGTCATTATTATCATCCGTAATAATTTGTTTCTTAAAATAAGACTCAAGCAACTATAGTAAAGTGTTACCAGTTGTTAAATCCGTGTGCTCTTTTTTGCAAGTGTTATATATTATTCTTGACAATTTTCTATATTTTTCAATGCTTCATAATAAAATTAAATTATACATACAAATATACAGTCTCAGTTCTCGAGTAGGTTACATCATAGGGAGGAAGATGAGTAACCTGTCCTAGAGAAGAGTTGTAGTGTGTGTGTGTGTGTGTGTGTGTGTGTGTGTGTGTGTGTGTGTGTGCAATGAGCTGAAATCTCTATCTTACCACCTGGCTCCAGAATTCCTTTTGGGGGAGGACGGTGTTTGTTTTGGAAAAACAACTTGACAAGGCACTTCAACTTGGGGCTGAGGGTGGGACCTTGAGGGCTGGGTGCTGGCAGGAGTTCAAGCATGAAAGAGACAGAATTAAGCTGCTCTGCAGGAGGCAATGAAGGGAAGAAAGTAGAGAGAAGAGAAGGGGAAAGGAAGGAAGAAAGAGGGGAGCCCTGAAGTAGTGGAGGCTGGGCTTTACCAGGGGTGAAGGGCATGTCTTTTAGAAACTCATTCAGTACGAAGTTATAGAAAATGGCACATGGCATCCACAGATGTGTAGGAGCTTATTCTTCTCTGATAGACAGTATTCCAGAGGAAGTTAGTTTGGGGCAATGGTTCAGTAATGCAAAGATTGGTGTTGTGGCCACGGGAATATGCCTCCTGGACCTCCAGCTACAGGGAACATAACCGACAAAGGGCTCCAGCTCTTGCACTTTAAAATCCATTGCAATGTTTGTGCCTAAGCCATACCTTCCATGGGCAGCTCCCAGCCAATGATGGTGCAACACAGGTACCAACACAGACCAGCTCCTGGGAGACCTGGGACTCCTCTGACAGCCAACTTGGGTTTGATGACTCCCCGATGGCTTTGCTGGACCTTCCTCAGACTGTAGAACCTTTTGTCCCTCTCTTCCTCACTTGGGGTCAGACTTGATCATAATCTGATGGTTCTCCCTGTCTTCCTCAGATCCCTTCCTACTTTCCCTCATGCAGGCATTTCCCCTCATAAAATCCTTGCACATTTAATCCCATTTAGGCATCTGTTCCTTGACGGACCTAGACTAACACAATTGGTAAGTCTCAGATTTCTTTGGGCTTTCCCCCACGGTTGCAAAATAGGTGGCCAGAGCTCCTGCCATCTCATCCGCAACCAAGGCTAGAAGAAGGAGTGAAGAAAGAAGGGCTGGACTCTTGCATGCAATGCTTTTATCAGGAAAGCAAAAGGTTCCTTAGGAACTTCCACAAACGCATATCCTCACACCCAGTGAAGTCAATTAGGGTAGCTTTTCTAGGACATCTTAACTGTAATATGAAGCATCAAAGAAAAAGTTCAATGCATGTAGGAGTTCTGGGAGCACTTTACACACTGAAAGAACCTCTCTTCAAAAGAGTATTGTTAGTCCTTGGACTTCCCTGGTGGTGCAGTGGTTAAGAATCCGCCTGACAATGCAGGGGACACGGGTTCGAGCCCTGGTCCGGGAAGATCCCACATGCCGCGGAGCAACTAAGCCCATGCGCCACAACTACTGGGCCTGTGCTCTAGAGCCCACGAGCCACAACTACTGAGCCCGCGTGCCACAACTACTGAAGCCCATGTGCCTAGAGCCCATGCTCCACAACAAGAGAAGCCACTGCAGTGAGAAGCACACGCACCGCAAGGAAGAGTAACCCCCGCTCGCCACAACTAGAGAAAGCCTGTGTGCAGCAACGAAGACCCAATGCAGCTAAAAATAAATTTTAAAAAATAATCATTTTTGAAAAAAGGAGTATTGTTAGCCCTAATCCAATGCCTCATGTCTTTATTTATTCATTATTAAGTTGCAGCAGTGTGTAAGCATTCTGCCAGATAGTGTGTAATTTGGGGGACTATTCAGTACTGTCAAAAACATTGCAATGTTTTTACGAGCACTCACACCCCAGAAGATTTCCCAACGCTAACGACCCTAATAAAGCCTTTACCGTATAGTTATTGGCTCCGCGGGCCAAAGAAATTGAAAAGCAACGGTGTACTTCCTTGAAAAGATCCCTGCATTTAATTTTGCAGCTTTTAAAGCTTCCTTAGAACATTTATCATTTAGTATAAAAGGCCCAGAAAGCCATTGAAAAGCCATCTGAACTAATATGATGCTTTCTGGAACGTCTTCAAAAATACTAAGATCACAGGAAGTTATAAAAATGTATCTTTTTCAAGGAATTTGTAATTGGTAGAATTTATCCTACCAAAATGCCAGCTAGTAGGGGTCTTTAGAACACAAGCTGCTCTTTGGAAAACACGACGTTGGATCCCACAAATATTTATTGAGAAACTGCCATGTGCCAGGTGCTTGTCTAAGAGTTAGATGAACCACACTGAAAAGGCCTCTACCCTCAGGGAATTTACTTTCCAGTCGGGGTATGGGAGTCAACAAGCCCAGGAATAAACAATTAGAGCATGTGTTGGGTGAGCGATCTACATTTACTACACTGGTTGGGAGTGGCATTGCCCAGAAAGGGACATTTCATCTGAAAGAAGAAAGAAAAGCCAGGGAAAGAGAAGAAGAACCTGCCCTTGGTGTGCTCTAGGAATGAGAGTAGGTAGGGGGTGGGCGGCGGGGGGTGGTGGGGAGGTGTAGGGAGAGGGGAAAACTGGGTGTGATATGATGCAATTGGCTGTGTTGTGGAAAGTGGGGTGTAGGGACCAAGAAGCAGGAAGCCTCCAGGGGGCGATAGCAGCGAACTTGGAGAGAAGCCAGCGAACCTGCTGCCTCTAGGATGTAAAATTGTCCTGAGGATAAATGCCAATACTCTGACTACTGCTATTGCTGGAAGCGATAAACTGTCCTTTGTCTCTGACCCAGACTCTGGGTCACTTTTTCAAAAACATTTTCCTTTTTTGAATTAACATTTCTTTTTCTTTTTAATTAACAAGTCTAAAGAAAACCGTCATTGAATCAGGGGATGTAATACAAATTATAGTGACCTGCATATAAAACCTGGCACCAAATTTGGCCTTTTAGAAAGGTTTATATATAAAAATATGCATGAAAACCTGCACCAGAACACAGTGCAGTGCAGTGTCCTTGTGTCTGCTGTCAGCATGCAAAAAACTGGCAGGCAAGGATGGTAAAATCTCAGGTCCCTCAAGTTCTTTTTTAAAATTTATTTTTATTTAATTTATTTTTGGCTGCATTGGGTCTTCGTTGCTGCATGCGGGTTTTCTCTAGTTGTGGCGAGCGGGGGCTACTCTTCGTTGCGGTGTGCGGGCTTCTCATTGCGGTGACTTCTCTTGTTGCGGAGCGCGCACTCTTAGGTGCACGGGCTTCAGTAGTTGTGGCATACGGGCTCAGAAGTTGTGGCACATGGGCTCCAGTAGTTGTGGCTCATATGGACTCTAGAGTGCAGGCTCAGTAGTTGTGGCTCACAGACTCTAGAGTGCAGGCTCAGTAGTTGTGGCACACGGGCTTAGTTGCTCCACAGCACGTGGGATCTTCCCAGACCAGGGCTCGAACCCATGTCCCCTGCATTGGCAGGCGGATTCTTAACCACTGTGCCACCAGGGAAGCCCCACATCCCTCACATCTTGATAGGCAGTTAACTCGTCCCAGCCATGATCTTGATTCTCCCCTCATCTTCCCACATTCAAATCTCACCCACCCCACATCCTTCCCGTCTGAGTCAATGACGTCACCATCCATCTAGCTGCTCAGTCCTGAAACCTGGACTCACTGTTCATTTCCACCCACACATCCAGTCTCTCAACAGGTCTTGTTGGCTTTTCCTCCAGGAACAAGAGGGCAAACCTATCTCACAAGTGCTTCTCAAGCCTTTGCCACGACAGGCTAACACGTCATTGGCCCACGCTAGTCATATGACCCAACCTAAAGTCAAGGGACAGGGAAATTGACTCACCACAAGTGGAAAGAACTGCAGAGTCCCGTGGCCAAGGTCATGGGTACAGGGAGGGGGCACGAAGTGAGGCCATTAATGAATTCTGCCACAAACACCAAAGTGAATTTGTTTTTGTTTTTTTGTTGTTTTTTTTTTGCTAGGGAGGGATCTATTTATTGTTCAAAGTAGACCACAGATTTTTGACATATCATTTGCTCTGACTACAAAAGGGCTTTCGGAGGAACAGAAGAAGGGCTGTTTGCCCGTGGAGTCGTTGGCAGAGCTGGAAATAGGGGGTTTCCTGGTGCTAGAAACACAGTGACAGTTGATGCCTGGCCTTGGAAGGTTTACATCACCCCAAACCCCTCTGGCCTTGAGGGTGGGCTCAGGCACCACGCACACCAGCAGCGAACTGGGGCTGCCCAAAACATGGTAAGTCATCCCTGGTGCTATGTGAGGTGTTGCCTTTAGGCATATAGAGACTCATAGAGTGAAAATAAATGTCATCTTTCCATCTCTTATTTTTTAACTTTTTAACATCTTTCTTTATTGAAGCATGATTTACATACCATAATATTCATCCACTTTCCTGGGGACCAGGGAAGTCCCGACAATGCAGTTTTAAAACAGTCCCACCAGGCCTTGCCTGGCAGTCCAGTGGTTAAGACTCCGAGCTTCCGTTGCAGGGGGCACAGGTTCGATCCCTGGTTGGGGAACTAAGATCCCTTATGCCATGCAGCACGGCCAAGAAAAAAAAAAACCACTCCCATCATCCCCAAAGCACCCTCAATTTCCTCTGTACACACCGGCAGTCAATCCTTCTTCCTACCCCATTCCCAAGCAACCACTGATCTGCTTTTTTATCTCTACATATTTGCCTTTTCTGGACATTTCCTATAAATAGAATCATACAATATGTGGTCCTTTGTGTCTGGTTTCTTTCACTTAGTTTTTTGAGATGCACACACGTTGTTGCGTTTATCAGTAGTTTGTTTCTTTTTATTGACGAATAGTCTTGCATTATATGAAGATTGCATTAACACATGCTAATCTCTGTGTTTAAGAAAGAGAAGGTTGGTTCAGGTTCAGAGACTTGGGTAGTCAAGAGTATCTAATGAAATTCAATGACATTGTTTTGGCTTTATTTTGTTTATTTTCAGGATACTTTCTGTTTATAGCAAGTGGTCCTGGTTTTCCATTTAGAGTTGTCTGTTAGTTATCTATTGCTGCATAACAATGACCCCAAAACTTAGCAGCTTAAAATAGCAAACATTTCTTATCTCCCTCAGTTTCTGAGGGTCGGACATCTGGGAGTGACTGAGCTGGAAGGTTCTGGCTTGGAGTTTCGGTTACGATGTCAGCAAGAGCTGCAGTCCTTGGAAGCCTTGGCTGGGGTTGGAGGAGCTTCTTCTAAGATGGCTCTCTCACATGGCTGTTGGCTGGGGGCCTCAGTTCCTCACTGACTGTTGGCAGGAGGCCTCAGTTCTCACTGGGTCCCTCTGTGGGGCTCCTCACAGCGTGGCAGCTGGCTTCCCCCAGAGCAAGTGATTCAAGAGAGTGAGAGACAGGAAGTCCCACTGCCTTTTATGATCTGGTTTCTGAAGTCTCAGACCATCACTTCTGCTTCCTTCTGATCCCTAGAAGTGAGCCACTACCAAGTCCAGCCCACACTCAAGCCATCTACAGACAGGTAGTGGTTTTAAACCAAAATTCCCCTTTAAAGCATATTTAAGTTAAAACTAAGTTAGGTTTAGAAAATTAACAATAGTACAGGTGGTACATAGAATCAAGACCACGATACACAAATGACCAAAGTTTGGAAACACAGCTTTAGGCCGTGATTTATTTACTGATTTTAGTCCTAAGGAAGCCTTATTAATAATAAAAGTTTGCGTTTATAAAAAATGTTGTGAGACAAGGGTTGGAGTAGGTAGGATGTACTTCCAATGAGTCCTTCTTAAAGCTCTCAAGGCGTCCCACCGCCTAAGAAATTAAGTACAGTCTCTTCATCTTGTTACATAGAACCACGTGATATGGTCCACATGAACTTTCCAGTCCTTGCTACATATGTGCGTATTACCGGCCGATGCAGCATTTCTCAGAAAGACTCCTGTGCCGTTTCCGTTGTTCTTGAGAGAACAGCATCTGAGGCCCCCTGAGCTTAAACCAAGTGGAACTGGTTTATTTCCTGAAGGACTCGTCAGTCTTGACTATGCCGATACACAGTGGAAAACGCCAAAGAAAGACTCAAATGCACAGATTTCCCCACATTAAAAAAACCCTATAAACGCCTTGTTTCATGTGCAGAGCATCTCGTGGGACCCTTTCTCTCAGCACTCCTGTAGTGCTGTGGTCAGACGCTGCCTCTTGCCAGCCTCCCGACAGGACTCACCTTTTCCGGCTTCTGGGCAATTAGGTGCATGGCTCCCTATGCCCGGAAGGCGCTTTCATGGCAGATTGAAGTCCTGGCCCCGGTCCCTCCCCTCTCTTCGCTTTGCCATATGACTTGGCAATTCCCCACCAGAGGTGGAGTCTGTTTCCCCATCCCTGACTTTGGCCTTGACCATCTGACTTGCTTTGGAAAATAGATGTTAGGGGAAGTGACACAGCAGAGACTCGAGATGTGCCGGGGCAGCTGGGTTTGCCCTCTCGTGTCTATGTGTCACCATGGGAACTGGCCAGACTGCACAGATGTGGGGTTCTCTAAGCCCCCGCAGAGGGAAGCCAAGCCCAGCAGAGCTGCCCGGCCAAGCCAGCCTGGATCAGTCAAACTCAGGCTGACCTGCAGACATGTGGAGGAGTTTTTGGGGGTGTGATGCAGCATTATTGTGACAGTAGCCAACCAACCAACCTGCCCGTAAAGCCCATCACCCCAGGCCTTTCTGCTCTCCCCCAGACCATCACTGGACTTGATGGTGACCCCCTCCCTCCTTTGAGCCGCTCAGCCCCGGGCACCGCCTTACAGCTCTCATCAGACCCCTCTTGTGTCTGCCCCACACCCTGTGTTTGGCCGTACCCTGCTTGAGGACAGGCACTGTGTCTTCGTCCTCTCCGTGTCCCATGGTGTCTACTGCCTTGTACTCTCTATCAACCTTGGTGGATCTGATGTCAAATGTAGTTCATTTCACAATTCTGCCTTGTCAGGCTCTGATAAGAAATTGTTGCTGGATGTCACTAGCGTAAAGAAAAAGAACGAAAGGCAGCCGTAAAAGAGCTTTGTTTCTGTAGCTGAGTTTGTGTTTTCTCCAGTCGATGACCTCCTTTGTTTATTACCTTCACTAGAAGGTTGTAACGACACCTTGGAAGCACCCCAAGGATTGAGGCTTGAGCCCCTCTCCTGCGGGCGCCTCTTCTGTCACAAGCTGTATCTTCACACAAATACCTCCTTACAGCTATGGGGGCTGAACTGTCAATTCTGAAAAAGCCATCAAGGAAATAGGACCGTAGAGATGGAGACAGAATGAGGACCACCTGGCGGAAATGATGTCATTTCCCCTTACAGTGCTCAGGACACAGTGCTTTCTTTCTATGTCAAAGGGGTGATTTGGGTCATAGGTCGCCTTTGATGCCCACTCTCTGAGGACATCCTGCTGTCTGGGTCACTGGCAGCTGTGGGGTTTGTAGTACTGAGAACTCGCTCACTGGGGGAAGTCATGGTTTGGCCACGGCCAGGTACACATGGGGCTGTGGGTTCAGTGACAGCCCGTCTACGGGGCTGCCTAGAGGGGACTTCGGGGCTCTGCTGGGAGATCTAAGGGGCTGTATGTGATGTGCCAGGGAGACCAAGGACTCAGGCCCTGGGCTGCTCAGCTGGCCCTCCTCCCACCATCCGTCCATCCTGAGATGGGCTCTGTGAACTGCAAGAAAGCTTGGCAAAATACACTGAACACGTAAATTCAGCGCTGATCACACCAGAAGAGAAGTGAATGTTTAGAGCAGCAGTTGGCAAGCTTTCTCTGTAAAAGTCCAGAGTGTCAATCTTTTAGGCTTTACAGACCATGGGGCTTCTGTGACAAATACTCAGTTCTGCCCCCACTGTCTCCTGGAGTACAGGGATACAGCTGGGTTCCAATAAAACTTTATTTACAAAACAGATTGCAGGTTTGCCCACCTGTCAGAGAGTCGCACTGGGACAGGGACACTCATGGGAGCAGGAGTGATGTAAGGTGTCCTCTGCTGGCCGAAGACGAAGAATCCCTCACCACAGCCATCCTGAAGCATATTCCTCCCTCGGATTTGGCTTGCTAGCAATTCTATTTATTTTAGAGTGTAAGTCTCTCAATCTCCTGTATTCAGGGTTTTTCTTCTTCCCGTCTTCTCAAACATTACTGCCACCATGCACACAAACATCCAGGCATGTCTGGTGGCAGTGCTGGAGGGGACCCCAGGATCCCCAAATCAATCTCCTTGTTTCACAGTCTGGGGACCTGAGGCCCAGGTCCCGATGCCCGTTGGTGACTGAGCAGGGACAAAGTGCATTTGGCTTCTAATCCGCGTGAGTCACCGATTCATGTATGTTGTTGGACAATCCCTTTCTACTGGCGACAACAATACACTGAAAGGTGTGTGTGTGGCTTAGATATCCCATCACATGAAACTCCACAAGGGAAAGATCCTATCTTACGGCACTTTTTATTGTGTTCTTAAATTAAAATAATCACAAAAATAGCACGTGCTTGTAAAAATTAATGAAACGATTAAGAAGCACATAGAGTAAAAGAAGGTGCCCTTTCAGCCACCAGCATCTCCTCCCTGGACCCTCCAGAGATAACCACATCTCCCCCCAGCATGTTGTTATGAAAAAATTCAAATACACAGAAATACTAACTTTGCAGTGAGCACCTGTATATCCATCTAGATTCTCAGATGAGTATTTTACTTGACTTGCTTTATCACATATCTGTGCATCTGTGTACCTATGCCTCTATTCAGCCATCAATTCATTTTTTTTTAATGCATGAATATTTCTGCTGTGAAATATGTAAGGACTGTAAAATAGCTTCCCAGCATTCAGGCCAAGTTTGCAGACAGATGAATTAAGAGCACTTTGTATTTTGTGACTGTGGATAAAGACTGTTTGCAGAGTTTTCAGTGAGTTATGTTAGCGCCTTTGAGTTGAAATCATGAAATATTAAAAAACAGAAGAGAATTCAGGGGTCATCTTATCCAACTATTTTTTACTTGTTAGGAAATATAACAATATTAAGTGAGCACTTAAGATGCCAGCCTTGCATTCTGTCATTTAATTCCACTCACCATCACATTAACAAATGTCAGTTCTAGCCTCCAACAAAGAATTAGACCCAGAAAATACTTGGGTAAAATCAAACAAGGTTGGTCACTAAATGACACAGGAGGAAATCAGCATGGCACCAAATTTCTCCAGTGAGACAGAAGTCAAAGCTTTCAGGGTTTCCCCCAAAGGGCCACATCAACTCTTTTTTTTTTTTGGAGGGCGTATTTCAGAGTCATTTGCAGACATCATCAAGAATACAAGAGGGCTGGGCTTCCCTGGTGGCGCAGTGGTTGAGTGTCCGCCTGCCGATGCAGGGGACACGGGTTCGTGCCCTGGTCCGGGAAGATCCCACGTGCCGCGGAGCGGCTGGGCCCGTGAGCCATGGACGCTGGGCCTGCGCCCGGAGCCTGTGCTCCGCAACGGGAGAGGCCGCAGCAGTGAGAGGCCCGCGTAACGCAAAAAAAAAACAACAAAAAAAACCCCACCAAGAAATAGAACAGAAACATCACTCCGGAAAGAGCCTAGCTCCCTTTCCAACCTGATATTTTTCCACCATAGATTATTTTGCCTGTTCTAGAGCTTCATTTAAATGGAATTTTACACAAGCACACACACACACACGCACGCACGCACACACTCCGCAGTCTTTTGTGTAAGCTAGCACTGGCTAGCTCCTCCTCCACCCACGCACACATACCCACAAATAACCAGGTTTGTTTTCTTTTCCCTAGGGGTCATGCTCTACACGCTGTCCTGACGCTTGCTGGGTGGCTAGGAGCTGACAGTCTGGAGGATCTGGTTGGAAACCCTCCCCTGACACTTACTAGCTAAGCAATTTGGAGCAAGTGTTTTAACTTCTGTGTGCCCTGACGGCCTCTTCTATTGTAGAACGGGAACTGCATTACTGGTCCCAACCTCACGGGGCGCTACGTGGCATAAACGGCCAAGGTCTGGAAGGGGGGTGGGGCAGGGCTGGTCCCCGGGGGTGAGCGCAGCTGCCCTACCGCGGCCCCCCCCACCCCCACCCCGGACGTCTGTGATCTTCAGGGAGCTGCCCTGAGGCCACTGGAGCCCTTCTCCAAATACACAGAGAGCAGCAGATGCGCAACAGAGAAGAGGGATGGACTGGTTTATGCCCCACATGTACGTTTCATGGGCGTTTCTGTCCCGGGCTGACGGTGTGCGGGTTGGGGGACTGGCTCCCCTGCTCTGGGCTGAGGACGCGCAAGGTGACTTGCACTCCGCAGCTCCCTCGGGTCAGGCCGAGGTCCGCGGGGGTGGTCCCCGCACGGCTGCCCGCTCCCTGTGCCCCTGTCCCCATCCCTTCCAGGCACCTCCTGGGAGCACGTGTGCGGTGAGCATCTCACTGGTCCTGGGTCCCCACCTCTGATGGCGTTCCAAGCACTTCTGTCGATTAATCCTCGATTAATCCACATCTGTGGGCAGGGGCCTGGCCCAGCCTGTGGCAGGAGGCGTGGGGAGAGGAAGCTTGCTGGTCAGGATGGACCCGTCATTTCATCCTCCTGGGCCCTTTTTCTCTCTAGGTAAAGTGGGGCTGGGGGGGGGGGGGGCCGGGGTGGAAGCCAGTTCGTCAGAAAGCTCCCATTTAAGGACTCTGAGTCTAGGTGGGGTTTCCTCAGAACTGCCGGATGTGAAGGTGGCTGGTTCTGCAAACATCAACTTGCGATGCGTGAGGGATGCTTGGAAATAACGCGTAGAAGGTGAGTGGTGGCTGTGATGACAGGAAGGTGATGAGTTAGAGAAAAGGGATGTCTGTGAAAGAGAGCAAAAACAAAAAAAAAGAAGTGGAGGTTCTGAATCAACGAGAGGGAAGCGATCAGGTGAGGGCCAGAGCAGGTAGAGGTCCCGCGAGCCCTGGAGCCCCGCCCAGAGGGGCCCGCCACTGGCACCCTCCCCCCACCCCCACCCCCCGCTGTCAATGCTCACCTGTAAAGCCGCCAAGAGTCCCTCCCGAACTGCATAGTAGTGCTTTACTCTCAAGAGTGTGTGGATTTGGAAGAACACGGAGACGGGCCCTGAATAAAAGTCAGGAACGGGCTTCAGTTCAACAGATATTCTCTGATGCAAAGGCGTGATGAGAGCTTTTCTGGTCTGCACCCCATGTGGGGCTATGAAGGTGTGCAGTGCACTGGCCGGTCTCGGGGGCGAGGTGCTGGGCTGGGGGCCAGCTGCAGAGTCAGCCCTCAGTGGTCCTACTGAATCCTCATCCAAGGGCTTTTCAGCTGAAGACAGTCACTCCTGCCCTGGCTATTGTTGCCTCCGGAGGACACAGGGCAGGGCAGGCAGGAAGGAGACCCTCCAAGGAAGCTGTCATTCCTTCCCAAGCTTATCTCCTGGCCTGTGGGAGTTACCGTCCTAAGGAAGCAACCCAGGACAGAACCCAGGGAACTGGGTGAAAAGCCAACTCCACGAGGATGGAGAATAATGCCCTGGCTGAGGGAAGGAGGCTAGAATGAGTCCCTCAGGAAGCCCTGGCCCCCATCAGCATCTCATGCTCACCTCAGCCGAGGAGGAGAGGCCCCTACAGGGAAAGTTCTGAAGGGTCTGCTCAGAGGGCAAGGGCATGGAGAAAAGGGGAAGGGGCCAGCCTGGAGAGAGAGCTGGAGAGACTGGGAAGTGGGTGCTGCTCTAGAGGAAATCACGAGTAACACCTGCTCTGCACGGGGGCCCCAGGGAGAGGCTCTGGGGTGCAGCCAGGGAGGCTGGATCCAAGGCAGTGGGACTCCCAGTCTCAGCAAAGACCCCACGTGCAAGCTTGGCCCAGGATTGGTAGAACACCCTCCCATATGCAAGATCACCTTGGCTCTGACAGTGGGTTCATGAGTCGTTGTGTGTCTTGGCCAGTTGGAGCTGTTTTAACAAACTGGCATAGACTGGGAGGCTCAGACGACAAACACTTATTCCTCGCACTTCTGGAGGCTGGAAGGCAGGTCAAGGTGCCAGCAGATCCAGTGTCTGGTTGGGGGCTCCTTCCTGGGTAGACAGCTGACCTCGTCACATGGCAGGAGGAGGCTGAGTGGGAGAGCTCTTTGGGTCCCTTTTACAAGGGCACTAATCCCACCACGAGGGCTCCACCCTCATGTCCTAATCACCCCCAACACCATCACATTGGGTTAGGATTTCAACACGAATCGAGGCGGGTGAGACTCGGTCCCATAACACTCAGTTAGGCCTCCAAACCAGAGTGTCCTGGATTGTATAAGAGCCTCAGTTCCTTCACAGGACCGTGGGGAGCAGGGGGTTAAGGCACAGTTTCCCTTGAGTCTGACTGAATTTCTCCACTCTGTGGAAAGTGGGGGTGGTCTGAGCTGAGTAAATTTAATGCAGTGAAACACACAACTGTGACACACGTTACACACCAAATCGAGGAGTTTGTGCTCGCAAGCCCACAGCCTGAACAGAGATAAATATTAAAAACATCACCAGCACTGTGAGAATTAAATAATGATACAAGAGAAGTTGCAAAGCTGTCCACAATGAATGACACAGTGAGGAAGCGCTGGAAGGGGAGTTCCTGGACCTTGAGGCCTTCTCTGAGCTCCCAGGCCAGGAGCATGACTGCTGTCCTGCCTGGGGCTCACCCAGTCCCTTCAAGCCCACCCTCCGAGTCTTGGCTTGAATGCCCAACTCTTGCACCCATTCCCAGCCCCAAGTAGGCTGGCTCCCCTGCTATTCTCTCCTCAGCATACCCTCTGCTGAGACACATTCCGGTCATCATAAATGATGGATTCCGCACTGGACCTGAGCTCAGGGTCAGGGTGGTGTCTGTCCTGTTCTCTGGGGTGTTCAGAATCTAGTCCTCCGTCCAAAATACCAGTGCAGAGGGACTCTGTCCTGAGTTTGCTTTATCACCTAGTGGATTTTCTCTCCTGGAAGCCCCTCCCTCTCCCTGCCCAAGCGACCCCTTACCAGGAAAACCACAGAGATGGGCTGGGGCTTGCCCTGTGTGGAAATAGAAACCCATCAATACTAGAAGCAAAAATCCTGACAACATGAAACTTCTCGGGGTGACGGGGTAGGTTTATTATCTCTATTGTGGAGACGGTTTCCCGGATGTTTATGCAAGTCAAAGCTTGTCAAATGGTACACTTGCATACATGCAGACTACAATTGATTGTGGTCAATTGCCTCTCATAAAGGCGGTTGAAAAATAAAGTGTGGCTTTGAGCTGGCTCACAGCTCTGAATATGTAAAGTGGAAATAAGTTTTGAAAGCCTAGTTCTTAAGAAAGAAAAGCACCTTTGAATCCCAGACCTGTTTCCTTGTTTTTGTTTTTGTTGATGTTGCTGTTGTTTTCCTGGCCGCGCAGCTTGTGGGATCTTAGTTCCCCGACCAGGGATTGAACCCGGGCCATCGGCAGTGAGAGTGTGGAGCCCTAACCACTAGTCCGCCGGGGAAGTCCCCAGGCCTGGTTCAAACTGTCAGGAGCTGGATGTGGTGGGCCTAGGACACTGGGACCAGAGCCGCCCCCAGACCCTGGCTGGGAGCAGTGGGGGCTGGTCCACCCCAGACTCAGGTCCCCTCCAGGGCGCCTGCCTTGGCGGTCAGGGTACTGCTGGGACAGGTCCAGAGAGCACGTATCCAGAGCCACCTGGCTAGGTCTAGCACCAAGGAGGAGTGGGGATGGAAACACGGCTTTGCCACCTCGGGAGAAGAGCACAGCTCGCAGGTGACGCGATCTGAGCTTTGAGGTGGGGTCCCCGAGAAGGTGCAGTGTTCTGGGATTCTGCCTCAGAGTGAGCCCCCAAAGACGGGTGGGGGCGTGGACACCTCAGACAGGTCAGGGGACTTGAGAGCAAAGCTATGACCATCTGCCTCTCCAGGCTGTGGCCCGGGATGCCAGCCCTCCCGGAGAAGCCTGCTGGGGAGCTCTGAGCGATCTTGGGCACCCCTCCAGGGACAGTCCTGGTGGTCCAGCCGTGGCCACAGAGGCCACACAGAGGCTGGCGGGACAGACGGCACACTCTGGGGCAGCTTTCCGTCACTTAGGTCACCTGAGGAGCAAGTACCCAATAGGGCAGGATTTTTATGCCGGAAGCAACCAGTTGTGTTGAATTGGCCAGATTAGGGTTTCTGCCTTCAGCAGAAACAAGGGCTCAAGAGCTGAGTTCATTTTAGTAGGAGATGACAAATAGAGACAGTTCTATCTTTGAGCCCTTGAACTGCTGACTCTGGGTTGGTCAACCTTCAACCTGCTGGAAATGAATGCAGATGGCCCTGCTGGGGGCTGAGGAAGACTAGCCCATCTCCAGAAAGGAGTCGAAGTCTTGGAGGTTCAGGAGGACATCTGGGCCTTGGAAGGGGACACGGAACAGCAGAAGCTCAGAGTTAGAAAGCCCAATCCCCGCTTTGATGTGGCTGAAAAACCACAGGGGACTTGAGTCCTGCTTCATCTCCTAAGTCCCCCACAGATGCAGGCAGCTCTCAGCCAAGGTGGGCTCGAAGCAGAGCTGAGCCAGGATCCGAGGCAGTGCTATGATCTGGCCCTGGCCTCACTGGCTAAGTGGAGGGCTCAGTCGCACGGTGGCAGCCCCGCTGTCAGCATGAGGGGCTGGCAGGGCGTGTTTAGCGCTGTGTTTGAGATGGGAGCAAAGGAAGTGGTGCCCAAGAGGACAGCCTTCGTGATCTAGTCATCTTTATTCAGTCATTATCCATATCGTAACCCAAACAGAAGACACATCTTATAATGCTAAAATGAAGGGTTTAGAAGTAAGTTGTTTGGTCTTCTGGGGAAAAACAATTATAGCCTATTTGCAAACCACGCAATGAGATAACCCTGTCACACTCACTAGGATGGCTAAAATCAAAATCACAAGTGTTGGCAATGGGGTGGAGAAACTGGAACCGTCATACATCGCTGGTGGGAATGTAAAATGGTGCAGCCACTGTGGAAAACAGTATGGAGGTTCCTCAAACAGGTAAACATGGTTGCCATACAACCCAGCGATTCCCACTCCTAGGTATTCACCCCAGAGAATTGAAAATGTATATTCACATAAAAACTTGTACATGAATGCTCATAGCAGTATTTTTCATAACAGACCCAAAGCGGAAGCAATCCACATGTCTGTCGACTGATATATAAAATATGGTCTATCCACACAATGATTACTCAGCATGAAAAGGAATGAAGTACGGATCCATGCTACAACGTGGACGTGCTCAGTGAAAGAAGCCAGATAGAAAAGGCCACATGGTGTATGATTCCACTTATACGAGATGTCCATAACAGGCAAATTCATAGAGACAGGAAGTAGGTTAGTGATTGCCAGGGTCTGGGGGTGAGGATGGATGTGGGATGGATGCAGAGTGACAGCTAATGGGTATGGGGCCTCTTTTTAGAATCGTGGAATGTTCTGGAATTAGTTGCGATGGTTGCACAACTTCATGCTGAAACCCACTGAAGTGTACACTTTAAGAAGGTGAATTTTACGGTGTGTGACTTATATCTTGATTTTTAGGCAGCACTCTCTTTAAGAACACATTTGCGAACTGCTGAACAGTCATCCACAGGAAGACACTGGAACTCACCAAAAAAGACACCCCACATCCAAGGACAAAGGAGAAGCTGCAATGAGATGGCAGGAGGGGCGTGATCACAATAAAATCAATCCCATAACCGCTGGGTGGGTGACTCACAAACTGAAGAACAATGACACCACAGAAGTCCACCCACGGAGTAAAGGTTCTGAGCCCCACGTCAGGCTTCCCAACTTGGGGGCCCGGCAACGGGGGGAGGAATTCCTAGAGAATCAGACTTTGAAGACTAGTGGGATTTGATTGCAGGACTTCGACAGGACTGGGGGAGACAGAGACTCCGCTCTTGGAGGGCACACACAAAGTAGTGGGTGCATCGGGACCCAGGGGAAGGAGCAGTGACCCCACAGGAGACTGAACCAGACCTCCCTGCTAGTGTTGGAGGGTCTCCTGCAGAGGTGGGGGGTGGCTGTGGCTCACTGTGGGGACAAGGACACTGGCAGCCAAAGTTCTAAGAAGTGCTCCTTGGCATGAGCCCTGCCGGAGTCTGCCATTAGCCCCACCAAAGTGCCTGTAGCCTCTAGTGCTGAGTTGCCTCAGGCCAAACAACCAACAGGGAGGGAACCCAGCCCCCCCACCATCAGCAGACAAGTGTATTAAAGTTTTACTGAGCTCTGCCCACCAGAGCAACACCCAGCTCTACCCACCACCAGTTCCTCCCATCAGGAAGCTTGCACAAGCCTCTTAGATAGCCTCATCCACCAGAGGGCAGACAGCAGAAGCAAGAAGAACTACAATCCTGAAGCCTGTGGAACAAAATTCACCACAGAAAGATAGACAAAAGGAAAAGGCAGGGGGCTACGTACCAGGTGAAGGAACAAGATAAAACCCCAGAAAAACAATTAAAGGAAGTGGAGATAGGCAATCTTCCAGAGAAAGAATTCAGAATAATGATAGTGAAGATGATCCAGGACCTCGGAAAAAGAATGGAGGCAAAGATCGAGAAGATGCAAGAAATGTTTAACAAAGACCTAGAAGAATTAAGGAACAAACACCTAGAAGAATTAAAGAACAAACAAACAGAGATGAACAATACAATAACTGAAATGAAAAATGCACTAGAAGGAATCAATAGCAGAACAACTGAGGCAGAAGAACAGATAAGTGACCTGGAAGACAGAATGGTGGAATTCACAGCCATGGAACAGAATAAAGAAAAAAGAATGAAAAGAAATGAAGTCAGCCTAAGAGACCTCTGGGACAACATTAAATGCACCAACATTCACATTATAGGGGTTCCAGAAGGAGAAGAGAGAGAGAAAGGACCCGAGAAAATATTTGAAGAGATTACAGTCAAAAACTTGCCTAACATGGGAAAGGAAATAACCACCCAAGTCCAGGAAGCACAGAGAGTCTCAGGCAGGATAAACCCAAGGAGAAACATGCCGAGACACATGGTAATCGAATTGACAAACATTAAAGACAAAGAAAAACTATTAAAAGCAACAAGGGAAAAATGACAAATAACATACAAGGG
The DNA here is from genome assembly GCF_008692025.1 of Phocoena sinus. Classification (NCBI taxonomy): domain Eukaryota; kingdom Metazoa; phylum Chordata; class Mammalia; order Artiodactyla; family Phocoenidae; genus Phocoena; species Phocoena sinus. The sequence continues at coordinate 3,168,726 of NC_045766.1, forward strand.
AACTCCCATAAGGTTAACAGCTGATTTCTCAGAAGAAACTCTACAAGCCAGCAGGGAGTGGCATGATATATTTAAAGTGATGAAAGGGAAGAACTTACAACCAAGGTTACTCTACCTGGCAAGGATCTCATTCAGATTCGATGGAGAAGTCAAAAGCTTTACAGACAAGCAAAAGCTAAGAGAATTCAGCACCAGTAAACCAGCTCTACAACAAATACTAAAGGAACTTCTCTAAGTGGGAAACACAAGAGAAGAAAAGGACCTACAAAAAAAAAAAACAACAACCCAAAACAGTTAAAAATATGGTAATAGGAACATACATATGGATAATTACCTTAAATGTGAATGGATTAAATGCTCCAACCAAAAGACACAGGCTCACCGAATGGATAAAAAAACAAGACCCATATATATGCTGTCTACAAGAGAACCACTTCAGACCTAGGGACACATACAGACTGAAAGTGAGGGATGGAAAAAGATATTCCATGCAAATGGAAATCAAAAGAAAGCTGGAGTAGCAATACTCATACCAGATAAGATAGACTTTGAAATAAAGAATGGGGCTTCCCTGGTGGCGCAGTGGTTGAGAATCTGCTTGCCGACGCGGGGGACACGGGTTCGAGCCCTGGTCTGGGAGGATCCCACATGCCGCGGAGCGACTGGGCCCATGGGCCACAACTACTGAGCCTGCGCGTCTGGAGCCTGTGCTCCGCAACAAGAGAGGCCCGCGCACCGCGATGAAGACTGGCCCCTGCTCGCCGCAGCCGGAGAAAGCCCGCGCACAGAAACGAAGACCCAACACAGCCATAAATAAATAAATAAAATTAAAAAAAAAAATAAAGAATGTTACAAGAGACAAGGAAGGACACTACATAATGACCAAGGGATCAATCCAAGAAGAAGATATAACAATTATAAATATATATGCACCCAACATAGGAGCACCTGAATACATAAGGCAAATGCTAACAGCTATAAAAGAGGAAATCGACAGTAACACAATAATAGTGTGGGACTTCAACACCTCACTTACACCAATGGACAGACCATCCAGACAGAAAATTAATAAAGAAATGGAAGCCTTAAATGACACAACAGACCAGATAGATTTAATTGATATTTATAGGACATTCCATCCAAAAACAGCAGATTACACTTTCTTCCCAAGTGCACACGGAACATTCTCCAGGATAGATCACATCTTGGGTCACAAATCAAGCCCTGGTAAATTTAAGAAAATTAAAATCATATCAAGCATCTTTTCTGACCAAAACGCTATGAGATTAGAAATCAATCACAGGGAAAAAAACCCACAAACACATGGAGGCTAAACAATGCATTAATAAATAACCAAGAGATCACTGAAGAAATCAAAAAAGAAATCAGAAAAAACCTAGAGACAAATGACAACCTATGGGATGCAGCAAAAGCAGTTCTAAGAGGGAAGTTTATAGCAATACAAGCCTACCCCAAGAAGCAAGAAAAATCTCAGATAAACAATCTAACCTTACACCTAAAGGAACTAGAGAAAGAAGAACAAACAAAACCCAAAGTTAGTAGAAGGAAAGAAATCATAAGGATCAGAGCAGAAATAAATGAAATAGAAACAAAGAAAACAATAGCAAAGATCAATAAAACTAAAAGCTGGTTCCTTGAGAAGATAAATAAAATTTAAAACCATTAGCCAGACTCATCAAGAAAAAGAGGGAGAGGACTCAAATCAATAAAATTAGAAATGAAAAAGGAGAAGTTACAATGGACACTACAGAAATACAAAGCATCCTAAGAGACTACTACAAGCAACTCTATGCCAATAAAATGGACAACCTGGAAGAAATGGACAAATTCGTAGAAAGGTATAATCTTCCAAGACTGAACCAGGAAGAAATAGAAAATATGAACAGACCAATCACAAGTAATGAAATTGAAACTGTGATTAAAAATCTTCCAACAAACAAAAGTCCAAGACCAGATGGCTTCACAGATGAATTCTATCAAACCTTTAGCGAAGAGCTAACACCCATCCTTCTCAAACTCTTCCAAAAAACTGCAGAGGAAGGAATACTCCTAGACTCATTCTACGAGGCCACCGTCACCCTGATACCAAAACCAGACAAAGATGCTACAAAAAAAGAAAATTACAGACCAATATCACTGATGAATATAGATGCAAAAATCCTCAACAAAATACTAGCAAACAGAATCCAATAACATATTAAGAAGATCATACACCATGATCAAGTGGGATTTATCCCTGGGATGCAAGGATTCTTCAATATATGCAATCAATCAATGTGGTACACCATATTAACAAACTGAAGAATAAAAGCCATATGATCATCTCAGTAGATGCAGAAAAAGCTTTTGAAAAAAGTCAACACCCATTTATGATGAAAACTCTACAGAAAGTGGGCATAGAGGGAACCTACCTAAGGCCATATACAACAAACCCACAGCAAACATCATTCTCAATGGTAAAAACCGAAAGCATTTCCTCTAAGATCAGGAACAAGACAAGGATGTCCACTATTGCCACTATTATTCAACATAGTTTTGGAAGTCCTAGCCATGGCAATCAGAGAAGAAAAAGAAATAAAAGGAATACAAACTGGAAAAGAAGAAGTAAAACTGTCACTGTTTGCAGATGACATGATACTATACATAGAAAATCCTAAATATGCCACCAGAAAACTACTAGAGCTAATCAATGAATTTGGTAAAGTTGCAGGATACAAAATTAATGCACAGAAATCTCTTGCATTCCTATACACTAACAGTGAAAGATCAGAAAGAGAAATTAAGGAAACAATCCCATTCACCATTGTAAGAAAAAGAATAAAATACCTAGGAATAAACCTACCTAAGGAGGTAAAAGCCCTGTACTCAGAAAACTATAAGACACTGATGAAAGAAATCAAAGATGACACAAACAGATGGAGAGATATACCATATTCTTGGATATGGATTGGAAGAATCAATATTGTGAAAATGACTATACCATCCAAAGCAATCTACAGATTCAATGCAATCCCTATCAAATTACCAATGGCCTTTTTTACAGAACTAGAACAAAAAAAATCTTAAAATTTGTATGGAGACACAAAAGACCCCGAATAGCCAAAGCAATGTTGAGGGAAAAAAACAGAGGTGGAGGAATCAGACTCCCTGACTTCTGACTATACTACAAAGCTATAGTCATCAAGACAATATGGTATCAGCACAAAAACAGAAATATAGATCAATGAAACAGGGGAGAAAGCCCAGAGATAAACCCACACACCTATGGTCAACTAATCTATGACAAAGGAGGCTAGAACATACAATGGAGAAAAGACAGTCTCTTCAGTAAGTGGTGCTGGGAAAACTGGACAGCTCCATGTAAAAGAATGAAATTAGCACACTTCCTAACACCATACACAAAAATAAACTCAAAATGGATTAAAGACCTAAATGTAAGACTGGACACTATAAAACTTAGAGGACAACATAGGAAGAACAGTCTTTGACATAAATCACAGCAAGATCTTTTTTGACCCACCTCCTAGAGAAATGGAAATAAAAACAAAGATAAACAAATGGGACCTAATGAAACTTAAAAGCTTTTGCACAGCAAAGAAAACTATAAGCAAGACGAAAGACAGCCCTCAGAATGGGAGAAAATATTTGCAAATGAATCAATGGACAAAGGATTAATCTCCAAAGTAACAGCTCATGCAGCTCAATATTAAAAAACCAAACAATCCAATAAAAAAGTGGGCAGAAGACCTAATTAGACATTTCTCCAAAGAAGACATGCAGATGGCCAAGAGGCACATGAAAAGCTGCTCAACATCACTAATTATTAGAGAAATGAGAATCAAAACTACAATGAGGTATCACTCGTTAGAATGGGCATCATCAGAAAATCTACAAACAACAAATGCTGGAGAGGGTGTGGAGAAAAGGGAACCCTCTTGCACTGTTGGTGGGAATGTAAATTGATACAGCCACTATGGAGAACAATACGGCGGTTCCTTAAAAAACTAAATATAGAATTACCATATGATCCAGCAATCCCACTACTGGGCATATACCCAGAGAAAACCATAATTCAAAAAGACACTTGCACCCCAATGTTCATTGCAGCAGTATTTACAATAGCCAGGTCATGGAGGCAACCTAAATGCCCATTGGCAGATGAATGGATATAGAAGATGTGGTACATATATACAATGGAATATCACTCAGCCATAGAAGGGAACAAAATTGGGTCATTTTTAGAGTTGTGGATGTACCTAGAGAGTGTCATACTGAGTGAAGTTAGTCAGAAAGAGGAAAACAAATATTGTATATTAACACATATATGTGGAATCTAGAAAAATGATACAGATGAACCAGTTTGCAAGGCAGAAACAGAGACACAGATGTAGAGAACAAATGTATGGACCAAGGGGGGAAAGTGGGGGTGGGGTGGGATGAATTGGGAGATTGGGATTGATATATATACACTAACATGTATAAAACAGATAACTAATAAGAACCTGCTGTATAAAAAAAATAAAGTTCAAAAAAAGAAAAAAAAAAAGAACACATTTGCACTCAAACTTGCACCCCTCCCTCATAGTCTCTGATGGTTGTGACAGCTGCAACTTCTATTAACAACACTTTTTTTCCCCTCCTCTGGCAAAACCCCAAGGAGGGAAAAATGCTACAACTTTCTAAATTGCTCCCTGGAATGACTGGAATAGTCACTTCTTCCAATAAATTCTTCTTCAAAATGAAAAGGCAAGAAGTTTCTTTTACAGTTTGGGGCATCTGTGGAAGAGGGGGATGGACACTGAATCATGTTCCTGTCTTAAAGAGGGGTTTAAACAGGTCCTCTGATCTCTTAAATGTTGAAAAAGATTATTTTTGAAACTGATGTTTAAATAGAGAAAGTAAGATTTCAGAAATTGCAGCTTCAAAGCTGGAATTCATGTGAAGCCGTGTAGAAGTTTTAAAGCAGTATCACTAATAAAATCAAATTGCTTCTAACAGTTATAAGGGCATTCTTTTGTGAATAAAAGAATTTCTTACAGGGCTCCAACGTATCTTGGGCTAAAGAGAAAGGCAGAAACATTGAAAATGTAGATTTTGTTTTATAAGAAAGAGAGCACGTGATAGATCTTACTTCACAGGGATTTTTTAAAATGTAATTTTCATTTTATATTGGCGTATAGTTGATTTTCAATGTTGTGTTAGTTTCAGGTGTACAGCACAGTGATTCAGTTATACATATACATGCGTCTATTCTTTTTCAAATTCGTTTCCCAGGTAGGTTATTACAGAATACGAGCAGGGTTCCCTGTGCTCTACAGCAGGTCCCCGGGCATCCCTGGCCACACTGGCTTTGAGCCCACCCTGAGATTTGAGGAGGGGCAGGGTTTTTTCTCTCTTGACCCAGCTGCTCCTACCCCCGCCAACGCACCTGCTCTGATTTGCCTTCTTCAGTGAATAAAATCACCAGATTCTGACTCCTTGATATGTTACAGAACGGCAGCAGGTGACCAACCTACAGATATTGGCACCTCCCGCCCTACCCCACCCCTGTGCACTGGCAGGAAGTTTCACACTCACTTGCCTGGCCTCGAAACAAGCTCCCCCTTCCTCAAATGAAGACCACCGACTCATCCGGAATTCCTTATCAGGGCTGAAGCAGGCCTGCCTTGGGGGGCCCCAGAGGAAAAAACACCTAATATGGATATTGCAGACTGGCCATCCACAACTTAGAAAACACAACCTTTGGGGGCTGTCCCTATGCTTAGGGACACGGCAAGCACCAGCTTCAAGGAGCTTTGTCTAGAAGCCTTTTCTCATCAGAGCTGGCCGCAGCTGGAGAGCCACCTCTTAGGTCCTGTTGGGCTCGGCCTCCTTCACTGGGCTGCGAGTCTGGTTTCATTTTGGCCACGTCAAATTCTGGCCGGAATCCGTGTTAGTATTGCCAGCTCATTCGTTATGCCCATGAAATAACAATGCTAGCAATAACAGCAATGAATAAAAACAACAACAATATACCTCATTCACTCAGCACTTAACAGGTGCCCAACGCTGGGCTAAATGTTTAAGCTAAATATTCTCATTTAATCTTCATAAACTCATAGGGGTAAATAAGCACCCTAAACCCATGCCAGCCAGGATGCTTTGTCTGCATCCCAAACCCACTGACGACTCTCTCTTCTGTGCACAGCCTAGGCCCCAAGAATTAGGCTGCATTTCAAATCCCCAGAGGGCTGAACCCGTACAGGCTGTCACACCCCTGGAGGTCGCGGTCCCTGGGGGCTGTCATTGTTGGTGAGGTCCTACCACAGATGGATGGCAAAGCCATGTGCCTGTCTCTTCATGTCAAAGATTAAGGGATCCCTCTTCTCCACACCCTCTCCAGCATTTATTGTTTCTAGATTTTTTGATGATGGCCATTCTGATTGGTGTGAGGTGATACCTCATTGTAGCTTTGATTTGCATTTCTCTAATGATTAATGATGTTGAGCATTCTTTCATGTGTTTGTTGGCAGTCTGTATATCTTCTTTGGAGAAATGTCTATTTAGGTCTTCTGCCCATTTTTGGATTGGGTTGTTTGTTTTTTTGATATTGAGCTTCATGAGCTGCTTATAAATTTTGGAGATTAATCCTTTGTCAGTTGATTTGCAAATATTTTCTCCCATTCTGAGGGTTGTCTCTGACATGAAGAGACAGGCACATGGCTTTGCCATCCATCTGTGGTAGGACCTCACCAACAATGACAGCTCTATTTACAATAGCCAGGACATGGAAGCAACCTAAGTGTCCATCAACAGATGAATGGATAAAGAAGATGTGGCACATATATATGATGGAATATTACTCAGCCATAAAAAGGAACAAAACTGAGTTATTTGTAGTGAGGTGGATGGACCTAGAGACTGTCATACAGAGTGAAGTAAGTCAGAAAGAGAAAAACAAATACGTATGCTAACACATATACATGGAATCTAAAAAAAAAATGGTCATGAAGAACCTAGGGGCAAGATGGGAATAAAGATGCAGACCTGCTAGAGAATGGACTTGAGGACATGGGGAGGGGGAAGGGTAAGCTGGGACAAAGTGAAAGAGAGGCATGGACATATATACACTACCAAATGTAAAATAGATAGCTAGTGGCAAGCAGCCGCATAACACAGGGAGATCAGCTCTGTGCTTTGTGACCACATAGAGGGGTGGGATAGGGAGGGTGGGAGGGAGGGAGACACAAGAGGGAAGAGATATGGGAACATATGTATATGTATAACTGATTCACTTTGTTATAAAGCAGAAACTAACACACCATTGTAAAGCAATTACACTCCAATAAAGATGTTAAAAAAAAAAGAATACTAAAAAAAAAAAAGGTTAAGGGAAAGGTCACGCTCTCTGAAAAATCAGAAAGAAAACCACGCAACTGGTAAATCTGTATCAGAGGAAAGGAAAGTCTGTCTTTGTCTGGTGGACACTCAACATTATTCTGTGAACTTGACCCCTTTCTTCTTCTTCTTTTTTTTTTTTAACCCCTTCTTGCTAGAACTTGCTCTTTGGGCTTAGTGGACCACTTGATGTCTCTGTAGGGGAGGTGTTTCCCAAGCTCATTTTCTCCGACTGTCTGTCTCAAGCTCTTGAGCCGTAGATTTTCAGGCCGTATAAAATGCAGATGGAAAAACAATTTCTCCCTTAATTTCTTTTTCTCTCTCATCTTATTTAAAACACGCTTTGTAGAACCCTCTTACACTGTTGGTGGGAATGTAAACTGGGGCAGCCACTATGAAGAAAGGTATGGAGGTTCCTCAAAAACCTAAAAATAGAGCTACCATATGAGCCTGCAATCCCACTCCTGGGCATATACCTAGACAAGACTATAATTCAAAAAGATACATGTACCGCAATGTTCATTGCAGCACTATTTACGATAGCCAGGACATGGAAGCAATCTAAACGTCCATCAACAGACGAATGGATAAAGAAGATGTGATTGATATATATACATATAATACACACACATACACACACACAAGAATATCAGCCATAAAAAAGAATGAAATAATGCCATTTGCAGACACATGGGTGGGGGACCTAGAGATTATCCTACTAAGTGAGGTCAGACAGAGAAAGACAAAAATCATATGATATTGCTTATATGTGGAATCTAAAATATGATCCAAATCAACATGTCTATGTAAGAAAAACAGACTCACAGACATAGCGAACAGACTTGTGGTTGCCAAGGGGGTGAGGGTTGGTAGAGGGATGGAGTGGGAGGCTGGGGTTAGCAGATGGAAGCTTTTACATACGGAATGGAAAAACAACAAGGTCCTACTGTAGAGCACAGGGAACTATATTCAATATCCTATGATAAACCATAATGGAAAAGAATATGAAAAAGAATATATATACGTATAACTGAGTCAGTTTGCTGGACAGCAGAAATTAAGACAACATTGTAAATCAGCTCTACTTCGATAAAATTAAAAAAAAATGAAAGCACCCTTTGGAGCCTGAGTGATTGAGTTGTGGTGAACACATCCTCGTGTTAACCAGAATTAGCAGTAAGTTGTTCCAGGGCTGCAACATTGACTGAGGTGTCAAAACCAAAACATTTCCCAAGAAACTATGCAGATTTTTATTAGTAGAGTCTTTAAATTCCTTCTTAGAAACTGGTAGCGAATGAATCCTAAAAATATAAATAGTAGAAACCAAAACAGGACAACCCCTCATTGGCGTTTCTTTTTTTCTTTTGCGGTACGCGGGCCTCTCAGTGTTGTGGCCTCTCCCATTGCGGAGCACAGGCTCCGGATGCGCAGGCTCAGCGGCCATGGCTCACAGGTCCAGCCGCTCCGCGGCATGTGGGATCTTCCCGGACCGCGGCACGAACCCGCGTCCCCTGCATCGGCAGGCGGACTCTCAACCACTGCGCCACCAGGGAAGCCCCCATTGGCGCTTATTTTAAACCCACTCCAGACGTGAGATTTCCACACGCCCTCCAGGCTCTGCGTGAGGTGAGTGGACCTCCCCTCGGCTGCACTGTTTTAGTCGGGGAGTAAAATTAACCCCCCTTCCTCCCAGCTCCTCTCCCCCCTTCCTGCCCTGCCCCCCAAGTCTCTTCAGGAATCCTCTGTAGTTGTACCTAATTTTCTCAGGGCCTGTAAACTTTTCTCTCTGTTCTGTTTCTTTGGCTGCATCTGTCTTGCCCTGATGGCGCCAGCAGGTACAGGTCATAATGCGGACAGTGCAGACCAAGCTGCCCTCCAGATTCAGGGGCAGAAGTGGGACAGCAGGACTCCCGCCCAGGCCCATCCCTGGTGGCTGTTCCATCTCCCTGCTCTGCTGGCTCAGAGGACCAATCCCACGGCCGCCACCAGAGCTCACACCCCGGGATCCTGCACCCTCTGCCTGGTGCCTGGGCCCCGAGTGTGTCCCCCTTCCTAAGAGCCTGTCCTTTCTTCCTTCTGTGTGTGTGTGTGTGTATGTGTGTGTGTGCGCGGTCTTCCTTCTTTTCCCTGGTCCTCATGAACTCTCTTCCACTTCTGTGTCCCATTCCCTTCCACCACCCTCTTTCCGACCTTTCCTTATGTCATATTATGGGAAACCTCAAACACATTCAAAAGTGGACCAGACAGTAACAGAACTCTCATGTTCCCATTGCCTGGGTTTAACGGTATGAACACACAGCCCCTGGTGTTTTATCTGTTCTCCTTTCGACTCCCTGCCAAGCCATCGCTTTGAAGCAAATCCCAGATAGTATATCATTTCATCCACAAATGTTTCAGGATGTATCTCTAAGGATTCTTTTAGAAAAACAAAACCATCATACTATTATCACACTAAAGACAACGAGCAATTCCTTAAAATCATTACATCTCCCTTACTGTCTAATAATTTCTTTTTTAACAGATTTGTTTAAAATGAAGACCCAAGTAAGGTCCACACATTGCAAATGGTAGATGTTTCCTAGGTCACGTTTCATTTACCCTCCCCGGGAACACGCACACACACACACACCCCGTCCCCTGATGTCTCTGTTGCTTAGGACCTGGGTCACTCTTCCTGCAGCCTCCTGGAGCTGGGCTTTGTGGCTCACACCTCGCACTCTCCTTGGACACCCCCTCTGCCCTGCGACTGTGTGCTCAGAGTCTGTGGTTACCTGCAGGGGGCGCTGTCCTGGGGGCATTGATTGTGGATTAGGAGCTGAGAAAGGGCACATCGTGAGTGCCCGCCTAGGGTGTCGGGGGCTTGCCCTGCAGGTGGGGTCCTTAGGGTGAGGTCCTTCTCTCCAGGTCCCGGGGGAATGTCCTCTGAGGTCTGTGCCGCTGTGACCAAGGATCTTGAGCCTGGGGCAGCACCTCTGGTCCCGAAAGATGGGCTCTCGCCAGGCCACGGGCCCCGGCAGTGGCATCTGAGGACGCTTCAGGGGAGCTAGCTGCCAGGGCCTCCCTCCTTTGGGCCTGGCCTGGTTTTCTTCGATAGAGCCAGTGCCCGGTTTTGAGACAGGCTGGGACCTGGGACCTGGGACCCTCTGCTGCAGTGCTTGCACCTGGACAAACGTCTCCTCCAGCAACAAAACACAGAGAAACCATAAAGCACTAAAAATAGCTGCGTGCGTGCACAGCTGGGGCAAATTATGGACAAGAAGATACAAAAAGACCAAAAACCCCAACTGCCACTTCTGAAGAGCCGGGAGCAAAAGCAGGGCACTGCGCATGCCCCCTGCACACGACACCACCAAAGGGGCGGGCAGACCACCTAAGCCACACCTCCGGCCCGACCCCCCGACCTACTCCTCCCCTCACCAGCTCGTCACCCCACCCAACTAGGGGAGCAAGCGAGCAAGGGAACCTGTTGTTTGTTCTCACTCCCCCCCCCCCCCCCCCCCCCCCCCCCCCGCTGCAGCAGGGGCCCCAGTAAAGCCATGCTTGAATTTCTTGTCTGGCCTCTTGTCAATTTCTATTGATTAAGGAGGCCAAGATCACTGGTCGGTAACGGTTGACATTTTTGCGAATTTTATCTTTTTTCTCTCCTCCTTTCTTTCCCACCTCCGGGCGGGCCAAGGAGCCTCTGTTCTTCTATCTGCCCTTTCCGCCTGCATTGCTTTTATGAAAGTCTCCACCCACAGACCCCAGGAGTGTAAAGGGATTTTAGACAATTCAAGGTGATCGTCATGCTGCAGAATCCCAGTTTGGAAATTCAGAAATCTACACCCACTCGTCCCTGCTGAACCACCTAATCCACTCCTGAAATTTTGCTACTAAGGGAAAAGTCATTCATGAGAAATTTTTTTCTCATCAATTTTAGTGGGGAAAAAAAAATCATGATGTATTTTCTCCGAATCCGAGATACTTCAACCGTTTTCACAGGTAGAAAACTCTGTCAATTGTACAATGAAAATAAGTACATACAAGTAATAAACAACGCATGAAGGTATATAAATCTAGTTTGGACATAGAATGTAAGGTAACAAAGGTCTTTTCTGAACTCACCAAAGGACCAAAAGGGGTCGAGGGAAGGAGGCTGGGAGGGAATCGTGCCTTATAAGTTCGTCCTTGCTTCATGTTTTCTTCACTAAGTTTTCAACCTTTGGGCTCACAATTACTTTGCTCTCAAGGTGCACTTCAAGGAATATACAGATAAACATCACTAAGGAGAAATAAAGGCTGAGCACACGCGTTCTTGGAGATGTGGGAATCGCGCAGTGGTAAGGAGAGCCGAGAGTCACAGGACGTGTTGCTCTGCATCTTCCTGGCCGGGTTTACTCGCCCGGTACACGGGGTTCGTGCAAACGTGGTGAACAGTTCAAATCTGTGCCATACGGTCTTCTTTGACGAGACGCTGTCATGTTGGTTAAACGGCTGATGTGTTTTTGCCTGCCTGGAGGTCAAAATATCACCGATTTCAACATATTTATTTAGTGTGCTGTTGGATAAAAGTTATTGCCCTGGAAAAAACAACAATGACAACAAGCTATCGTCCAAAATGTGGTTTGAGAGCCACTATGTTGCAAAGTTTATTCAACCATCATGATCGAGAAAAGGCGGTGGTTACCTGGGGCTTTCTCCTGGATTTCCTTCTGCAGCCGATGCTAATTTCCTCCCAGGCACCTGGACTAGGGTGAAGGTTAGCTTCTCAGAAAGCCAAGAGGGACAGCCCACTGATACTCTAAAAAAGTCTTACCGACACAGTACTCACCTGCCCCTCAGGGGATCAGAGTTAAAAAGTGCTTTGAATTATCAATACTCCGAATAACCTGGACGAATCTCGCAAAACGTGCTGAGTGAGAGAAGCCAGACACAGCAGATGACACACTCCAATCGTAGGGAATTGACAGCAGGCAAACCGCAGAGATAGAAATCAGAATGTGTTCCCTGGGGGTCGGGAGAGGAGCTGACAGGAAAAAGGCTTAAAGGAATGTTCTGGGATCAAGGAAATGTTTTACATCTTGTTCTGGGTGGTGCTTACACAGATGGATGCAATTCTCAAAATTCATCAAAATCAACGTCCACGATCTGTGCATTTTTATGGTAGGTTTAAAAAGTTTGAAATACTGTAAATGAAAAAAAAAAAAGAATTCAAGGGTACTTGACATTAAATTGTTATTAAATACGTCTTTGAATAAACTTTATAGGCTTTGGGGTTGGAAGGCCTGGGTTTGAATTCCGGTTCCACAACTCCCAGCTGTAGGATGATGGGCAAGTTAATGAACCCTTTTGAGCCTCATTTTTCTCACCTATAAACCAGGGGCGAAAACAGCCCTCAGCTCATAAAGGTTTCTGAACGCTGGATGGACTAAAGCCCGCAAAGCTCTCAGTCACTGATGAACAAGTGTTACGTTCCTCTGCTGCCCTGAGCATCCATCCTAAGGACCATCGTGCCAGCCCTCTATCCATTTCATGTTGTCACCATGCACACTGTTCCCGGATTTCACCTGCAGCCAGTCCTGTCATCCTCCAGAGGCTCTCCTGGGCTCCTGTGGTCCCAGAGGTGAAGAGCCACAGAGGTGAAGGCCAGTCAGTGCCAGGGCCAAGGCTGGAACCTGATCCTGTCATCTAACTTCGGTTAACCCCTCGGTGGCCTGGAGCCTCCAGGGCCCGAGCCAGCGCCCACTTCTTGGCATCCCACAGTCGGTCAGAAATGAGGTTTGCAAAAAAAAAAAAAACCTCAAACAAACAAAAAACCCCAAACCGCCTGAAACTAACACAACAGGGTAAATCAACTATACTCCAATATTAAATAAAAATTAACAACCAAAAAATGAGGTTTGCACGGCATCTTGGCTCCGTCTCGTGGGTGATGAGGTTGTACCAGGTGTTTCCATGCATCTTTATGAGCTCATTTGGGTTTATTTATCCAAAGACAATGTGTACTTTGGGTGAAGATGGTTAGCCTAACTCCCCCCGCCCCCCGGCCCCCTGCAACTGTTCGCTGGAGAGAATTTTGTGTTGTTTGGTTGGTAGCTTTTATTTTTTGAAAATATAGTAATTGCATATGGTTAAAATTCACACAGGGCTATAGGTGGATGGTAAGACGTTTTCTTACCAGTTCTAACTTATAATACCCGGATCCCCTCCCTGGAAAGCAGCTGCTGTTACAGTTTCTCGTGTGTCCTGCTAGAGACAGGAAGGCGGGGTGGTCGCTTAACAGAAGCACCTGTGAAATATCTGAAATAAATTTCACCAGGATTAATAACTTTGGGAAAAACCCCTGACTCTCCACTGATCCAGTGTTTCTACCACGCCCTCTAACTCATTTTCTTTTCTCTTCCTCTTTAATTTTTTACATCAAAAACAATTTTTTTTAATTGGAGTATAGTTGATTTACAATGTTGTGTTCGTTTCAGGTGTACTTTTCTCTTCCTCCTTTTTTTTTTGTTTTAGCAGTACGCAGGCCTCTCACTGTTGTGGCCTCCCCCGTTGCGGAGCGCAGCCTCCGGACGCGCAGGCTCAGCGGCCACGGCTCACGGGCCCAGCCGCTCCGCGGCATATGGGATCTTCCCGGACCGGGGCACGAACCCGTGTCCCCTGCATCAGCAGGCGGACCCCCAACCACTGCGCCACCAGGGAAGCCCCTTCTCTTCCTCTTTTAATTCAATTTTAACTCTTTCCTATTTCTGGGTTAAGAACACAGGAGAGGAACAAGGCGGGTGTTTTTCTTTCCAGCACGTAGACAGGCACACGTGGGGAGGGAGGCTACGTGACCTGCCCAGGTCCCGGCTCACCTGGTTCCAAGCCCATGCTCTCTGCCTGTGCTTCCTTCTGGAGCGGAACGCGGCAGGGCAGTCACGCGACTGTTTCCCTTTAGGGGACAAACGTACATGGTGTCAGGCCGATTTGGTTCCCGGCAGGATGCACTTTGTCTTTTATCTCTAGTTCTCCTGCAGCTGGACATGGTTTACGGATGCAACACAGGCATACTGAGTGCATGTGTTCAACCTAAAAAAATACAGTTTGCTGTGCTGTGGGATATCCAGGTAGCCATTTTCTGAGGGAAGCTGGAAATTGAGAGCTGATGTTTGTGAGAGATGCCAGGTGAGTGACGTCGAGGTCACCAGAAAGCAGACGAGATGAGATTGTCACGTGAGACAGAAGGCGAGAAAACTGGGGCTCGGAGACATTCCGAGGGTGAAAGGCTGCCTTTGGGGTGGGGATCAAACCTGAGCTGAGAGGGAAGGGAAGCTCTGGAAGGAGGGTTAGAGCATGGAAGGCTCTGGAGGCCTGAAGATGGGTTGCTAGGGGATGCTGTTGGCTTTGATGATTAGTGAGCGGGTTTGAGTGAGCGGATTCAGGAAGGTGGCAGAAAGGAAGCCAGATTGTGTGTGTGTGTGTGTGTGTGTGTGTGTGCGCGCGCACGCACGCGTGTGAGAGGGGTCCACCTACTGTTCCCGCACCCCCCCCATCTTGGTTTGGGTCTACTGCAGCTTTATGAGGTTGGCTTGGCCAGGTCTTTACTCTGAAGGCTGGCATTTCTCCCAAGAGCACCAGTGCCACCTAAGGAGGGCAACTCGAGTGAATCCACAGCAAAGAAAAAGGAAAGTAATATTTAATTTCATCCAGTCTGACACACCACTGGACACAAGGAATGTGTCTGCAATTCTGAATCGTAAACGTATGAATGCGTTATTTCATGGAATAGAGATGTGTTCTGGCCAAACTGGCTGTGAAGTGAATAAACATTATTTTTCTATTGAATTCAGCTACAAAATGACTAGAAATCTTCCCATGCGGATTGAAAAAAAAAACAAAGAAAGAAAGAAAGAAAAAAGCAGAAACCTGTTGCCAGAAGGAAGAAAAGAAGGGCTGTGGAGCTGGTTCTGTGGCTGAGTGGGTGGCAAGTTCTGTGGCTGGGTGGCTGGTTCTGTGGCTGGCTGGTTTGGTGGCTGGCTTAGTGGCTGGTTGTGTGGCTGGCTGGTTCTGTGGCTGGGTGGCTGGTTCGGTGGCTAGATTGGTGGCTGGTTCTGTGGCTGGCTGGGTGGCTGGTTCTGTGGCTAGATTGGTGGCTGGTTCTGTGGCTGGCTGGGTGGCTGGTTGGTTCTGTGTTCTGTGGCTGGCTGGCTGGCTGGCTGAGTGGCTGGTTCTGTGCTCTCCAGACTGACTGTGAGGATTCCTCTCACTTCCTCCTGCTTTGTTCTCCTTGTTTTCCTTTTGAGGGGCTTTCAGACCCGGTGGAGCTACATACAATATTTTGCTTTACCTGAGGTCCCCTGAACACAAGATTCAAGGATTCTGGTTGTATAAACCCAATAATTTCTTCCTTCTCTAACTGGTAAATCCACAACGATGCGTATCACGTTTCCTCAGGCTGGGAGGTGCTGCACCTGCGGCTGGTTTTCACAGACACACAGATGTGGGTTTGAGACCCAGCTCTGCCACTTAGTAGTTACAGGAGTTTGGATCAATTTTTTAAAAATTTAATTAATTAATTAATTTTTGGCTGCATTGGGTCTTCGTTGCTGCATGCGGGCTATCTCTAGTTGCGGTGACTGGGGGGCTACTCTTTGTTGCGGTGCGCGGGCTTCTCACTGCGGTGGCTTCTCTTGTTGTGGAGCACGGGCTCTAGGCACGTGGGCTTTAGTAGTTGTGGCACGCGGGCTCAGTAGTTGTGTCTCGCGGGCTCTAGAGCGCAGGCTCAGTAGTTGTGGCGCACGGGCTTAGTTGCTCTGCGGCATGTGGGATCTTTCTGGACCAGGGCTCGAACCCGTGTCCCCTGCGTTGGCAGGAGGATTCTTAACCACCGCGCCACCAGGGAAGTCCAGGAGTTTGGATCTATTAAAATCCCGGTCAGTTTCCTCATCTGCATGATGAGGATAATATACGTCTCGGGGGATAATAGCAAGGATTAAATGAGATTATACGTACACATACATATATTTACGCAGTGCCCTGTGCTGAAGGAGGGGTCGTCATTGTGGTGATGATGATGACAACGATGATGATACAGAATCTTGAACCCATCGATCACTCTTTTTATTCATCAAACACAAAATTAAAATGAGCTGATGAAGGAGAAACAGAAGCCCTAAATGTTCTGCTACAGAAATCTACTTTTGTTGCCCAAAGGCACACAATTTTCACAGCTTTCTAGAATCTCAAGCCTTTCACACTAGTACTTCTAAAAGAATTTCACCTCCAGTCAGAAGACCAAGATTTAGAAAAGTCTACAGATGAGAAATGCTGCTATACGCGTGAGAACCCTCACCTTCAGCAAGTGAGGCTGCAGCGTGGGCTCCGCAGTTGTCCGAATTCTCTGAGGCTCACTAGATGCTCAGGACTGACTCTGTATTTAGTAGTAGCCATAACAAGGGATGACACAGTGCCATTTGCAGCGACGCAGTTGGACCGAGAGATTGTCATACTAAGTGAAGTCAGACAGATACCATATAATATCGCTTATATGTGGAATCTAAAAAAATGGTACGAATGAACTTATTTACAAAACAGAAATAGTCTCACAGATGTAGAAAACAAACCTACATCTGTTTGTGGGGGGAGGGGCAGGGAGGGATAAACTGGGAGATTGGGATTGATATATACACACTACTATATAAAAAATAACTAATAGGACCTACTGCATAGCACAGGGAGCTCTACTCAATATCGTGTAACAACCTATATGGGAAAAGAATCTAAAAAAGGTAGATATATGTGTATGTATAACGGATTCACTTTGCTGTACACCTGAAACTAACACAACATTGTGAATCAACTATATTCCAAAAAAAAAAAACCAATAGTAGATAGGGCAATGAATTAGCCTCCCTGCACTGAAGGGGCAGCAGGCCAGGGCCTGCACAGCTGGTTGTTTGGCGGCCTGAATCAGGCCTAAGTGTGCGCCGAATCCCCTGGTCAGGTGAGGCCACTGATTTTGCTCTGCAGACGGGGGAAGCCACGGGCTGTGCTCTCTGTGTAAGGGCCCGTCTACATGGGGCGGGTGAATGGGCTCTGCAGCTTTCCACGTGCCCTGGTTAGGCGCCCTGGTCGGACAGGCTGAAGGCTGTATTCAGCGATACACAGGGCTGCACGTTAGATTCTCTGCCTGGGTGCCGTGAGAGCCGCAGCTCTAAAACTGATAAAGCTCTTTGGTGTCTTCACTCCAGCCGCCCCCGCCCCAAGTCCCCTGGCTGGACAGGTCCACTGGCTTTGCTCTGCAAACCATTGGCTCTGCCTGCCCTTCTCTCGGCTTGAGCGCCACTGGGCCTCACGGCTTCCAGGGGTTTTTGTGGGCCCTACTGGTTAGATGGGGCCGGAAGACACTTTCCACAGTGGGTGTGGCTATGTCTCAGCTCCTTTGCCTGAGCAGGAGGGGGCGGGGCCTCCCCAGGCTACTTGTCAATTTCCACGACAGGCTTTCTAGGGAGGAGGGGCCAGGAGTTGCCCTCCGCCTTGACTATGAATGGATTCCCCTGGCTGAGTGTAGCAGGCCCGGTGCTGGCTTTGCCCTGGGGGAGCTCCGTTCCGCCCGCCTGCCTCTTGGCCTGAGCACCACTGGGCCGCACAGCTTCCAGGGGTTGCCACCAGCCCTTTGGGTCAGATGGGGCTGGGAGGCACTGTCCACGGCCTCTGGTGGGGCGTGGGCAAAGAGGATCCGAACCAGGCAGATCTGCACCCTGCCGACTTCCGCGGTCAGAGCGCATCCCTGACCTGGTTCTGCGGTGAGCACAGCCGCCGCCTGGGATGAGGGCTTGGGCCCTGCAGGTAGGAACTCGGTCCCCCCAGATCCGGGAGCTGGTTCTTGCAAGCCCCTCCCCCATCCGCATCACAGCCAGATTCCTCGTGGTTGAGCCCCCAGATCCCCCTGTAGTCCCTGTGGGCCGAGAGCAGAGTAGGGACCCCACTAAAGGACCCACCATGCTGCGGACGCTGTTTGTCCATCCCGGGCTCTCTCTTCCCACTTGAGGAACCCAGGCTCGGGGGTGACCCCTCCTCGTGGAGCTGTGCTGGTCTGGGAGGGGCATGCGGGCAGCACATGGCCACTTCTCTTACCTTCTTGGTCTCTGAGCTGCAGGAGTGCTTCAGCCTCACCCCATGTTCTGGGATTCTCTCAGTGCTGTCTTGCTCTTGAAGAGTTGTGAGATGTTCTCGTGAGGCGGAGGGAAGCCAGGAACGACCTATGTCACCATGTTGGGGACGTGACCCCTGCTTTGATTTTTAAATCCTAGTACTCGGGCGCTGTTGGCTGAGGAACATAGAGTCAGCTGTCCATCTACAGGATGCAGGCTGACACCGTCAAAGTTCATGGCGGGGCGTCTTCATTTACACGTTTGCCAGTAGTTCCAAGCTGGAGGCTGAACAGGCCTCGAAGAATGTGATCATCTTGCTTCCAGGCAACCTCAGCAGAGGCAGGCTGGAGCGGGCGAGTGTGTCCCCTCTGGCCCTCTGTGCTGTCCTTGAGCTATAGATTAAGCAGGAGAATCTCGCCTGGTTTCTCAATGTGTCCAGGAGCACCAGCTGTAAAGCACCTGTTACTTTTCTGTTGGATAGCTTGATAGAAGTTCTCAGAAAGTTCCTAAAATTTCCTACCAACCAGGATGTGACTGTCATCCTGAACTCTGACCTCCCATCTAATTAAGAGGGGTGAGTGGGAGGAGGGCATGACAGAGCAGGGATCAGGGGTCACATCAGCCCCAAAAGATACCAAGGTTATTGGGTAAGGTTTTTCTTAAAACTGAAAACCCTGACACTGGGAATTCTGGGGCAGCTGGGGTTACCCCCACTTGGAGTATGCGGACCTATAAGCAGGTAACAAGACAGACAGGTGCAGACAGAGAAAGACAAACAACACATGGTATCACTTATATGTGGGATCTAAAAAAATGATACAAATGAACTTATCTACAAAACAGAAAGAGAGTCACAGCCGTAGAAAACAAATTTATGGTTACCGGGGGAGGGAAAGGCAGGGAGGGATAGATTGGGAGGATGGGGTTGACACATACACACTACTATATATAAAACAGATAACTAATAAGGACCTACTGTGTCGCACAGGGAACTCTACTCCATACCCTGTCATGCCCTATATGGGAAAAGAATCTAAAAAAGAGTGGATGTGTGTATATATGTATAACTGATTCACTTTGCTTGTACACCTGAAACTAACACAACGTGGTAAATCAACTATACTCCAGTGAAAATTTCGAAAAAATCCACTCACGAAAAAAGAGAAAAAAAGACAGGTGATCCCATTATCTCCTCCATTTTCCTGCGTGGGTCCCATACATGAGAGATTTTTAAAATTCAGGAATTTCCCTTAAAAACATCCTCGACAAAGGCAGATTATGCTTCAGACCACTCACTGGTAGTAAGACTCCTCATAGAAAGGCGTACATGTCTGAAGTCATGTTTGAAGATACAAAGAAAGGCTGCAGTTGGTTTCACTCACTCATTTGCCTCCAGAAGCAGAGGGAATGAGTGCATGTGGCTGGGTGTGAAAGCCAGAGAGGGTGGAATATACAGGAATTCCTCAAGCCGTGGAGGGCACATCTTTTCTAACAGGATCTCTGTCCATTGAGTAAAATACTTTCTCAAATAAGGCATTTGTGTGAGCGCAACCAGCCCTGTGTAATGCGTTGAGACCTTAGGCTGAAATTCAGTCCTGGCATGAAAGCTCCAGTAACCAACAGTCCTGGGAGGTCCCAGGCTGAGGGTGTTCCTGAGACATGGGACTTTCTGTTTTAAAAGAGGGAAAGTCCCAGCCAAACTGGGGTAAGCGGGTTACCCTAATGCACATCACCAGTGATCCTGGTGGAATTCGAGTGTGAAAGGGGCCTAGTGTTCCAGGCCCAAGGGACCAGCCAGCTTCCCAGGGGAAGCCTGGATGTGGGAGATGCATGGCTATCATGGGAGGTCCTCAGAGGCCAGTCTCAACTCCAAGAGCTCCCAGATCTGATGTAGCTGGAAATGCCATGCTCAGCAGACGAACTCGGAGTGCTCCAGTTTTCCTCTGTGGACAATTACAGGACCAGTTTAGGGTATGGGACGTGCCTGTGTGGCTTGAGGCCCATGCCACGGACCTGAGAGCCCTGTACAGAGGGGACATGTTAACAGGTTATAAAGCCACCTTGAAATAAAAGACATGGGTAAGTCAGGATCCTCTGGTAGGGCCATTTTGTACAATTTCAACTGTTTTCCATAGTAATTACAAACATATCTTGTTTTTCGTTTTTTCAGTCTGCATAAAGTATGGACTATCGCTGTTGGTTCATTCATTTTTTTAATCAATTTTTTAAAATTGCAGTATAGTTGATTTACAATGTTGTGTTAATTTCTGCTATACAGCAAAGTGGTTCAGTTATACATACATATATATATATATATATACATACATTCTTTTTAAAATATTCTTTTCCATTATGTTTTATCACAGGATATTGAATATAGTTCCCTGTGCTATACAGTAGGACCTTGTTGTTTATCCATTCTATATATAATAGTTGGCATCTGCTAATCCCAAACTCCCACTCCATCCCTCCCCCACCCCCTCCCCCTTGACAACCACCAGTCTGTTCTCTACAAATGTATCTCTTTCTGAAGCACAAATTATTATGGAGACATTCAAAAAATTGCCGTGCCTGGTAATAGTTAACAGCACTTTCATCACAGCACTGAGATGCAGAGAAGTTCAGGACTTTTCCAAGTGATGTCTCCCCCGGGCTGGGCAGTTTGTAAGGCAGCAGCTCTAAGATTGGAAGTACTGCCTGGTTTCCCATCTAACACCAGGGCCACACTTCCTACAACCTTCTTTCCCATTTATTGAAGATGGCAAGACCCCCAGCACCTAAAACTGTACAGTCCCTGGACTCTAAGACTGAATTAGGCCAGTTTATCTTGATAGTATGATCTCGTCATTAGGAGAAAGGTGTGTGTGGTTTTGTAGTTGACAACAAGGGCTCCGCTGTCACATGCCTGGGTGGAACTCTCACTTCAGTACTTTGTTAGCTGTGCAGGACCCAGGGCCACTGTCTCTGTCTCTTCAGGCTGCTATATATGCCACGGACTAGGAGGCTTATAAGCTACAGAAATATATTGCTCACAGTTCTGGAGGCTGAAGTCCAAGGCCAGGTGCCGACACGGTTGGGTTTTGGTGAAGGCCCTCTTCCCGGCTGCAGACCGCAGCTTCTCACTGGGTCCTCACATGATGGAAGGGGGTTTGGGAGCTCTCTGGGGTCTCTTCCCTCGGAGCAGTAATCCCAATCACGAGGGCTCCACCTTCATGACCTAATCCCCTCCCAAAGGCCCCACCTCCTCATACCATCACCTTGGGGATCAGGATTTCAACTCATTAATTTTGGGGGATACAAACGTTCGGACCGTGACACCCACCTACACCCTACAGGGCTGGGCGAAGGTATTTATTAGGTAACGCATACGGCCTGGTGTATAGTACCTTCTGAATAAATATTTCCTTTCTCCCTAATTCCCAAACCAGTATTTCAGGATAAACTTTTAGATTTACTCTCTAATCTTGGAATAAGAAGGAAAGATCAACTACTCCTGCATTTGCTATCTTCAGTGGATTCCTGCAGAAGAACACATGAGGACCATTCTATTTCTTTGCAGTTTTACGACAAATTAAGGCCACAACATTCTGAATTGTTTAAGATCAATAAATACCATTTTAAACTACTTTCTCAATTACCAGTGGTCCTGCCTCAGTCAAGGATCTGCCAACTTTTTATTTAACAAAGCTACAAAATACAACTAGCAATAGTATGTTTGGAAAGTTAAATAATAATAGGGTACAAAGTCAATGCTATCCCCATAATTATTAGCAAAACCATTTAGCTTTCTGAGAGCTAAGCTACTGTCAAATCTTATTTCACAAGTGTTATCGAAAACGTATTAGAATTGTATTGCCTGCTCTGATGTCAAATAAAATTACCATGTTAATCTGGAATCTAGACTTAACAGGCTCAACTAAGAGTCTCCTGGTCTCTCTGGAGTTTTTCCAGCTTTCACGGTTTGAAGGGAAGGGACATTTGTTTGTCATTAAGTCCTTGGAGCTCGTAACATGGGGAAAGAAGTTGTATAGACTCTTCATATCAAGTTGATAGAAAACCTGATCATGGAATAGCAAACATGGATTTCTGATAGGATTTCCTACTAGAGGTGTTATAATCTCTGTCTCCTAAATAACACATGTTTTAAAATGATCCAAAGTACAACCAGATTGGGGATGTAGATGTAATATATTAGAAACATCATTTAAAATGTGTGTCCAATGGTGCTGACATTTTAAAAGAAGAAAGGCAAACGGAATTTAAATACTCTCTATAAAAGTCTGCATTAATATCATGAGTCTGGTTTAATCAGTCAAAAGTAAAAAAAAAAAAATCAGTCTAATAAAATTTCATATTAAAACGATTCAATGCTTTCAGGGTTGAATATTTTAATCTAAAGTATTAAACTAAACATATAAACCTTGGTGGTGAGAAAGTCTGTAGGCGGTAAGATAGTCTGGGTAATGTTCTAAACATCAGTCTTGTATTATAGTAATTAAATTTATAACATTTTAAGGGAAGAAATGTTAAACACATAGTTATCTGACTCTTTCCCCTCAGTCTATGGTGGTCTGTAACGGGCAGTGGCAGACTACATACAGCTCACGGGCCAAACCTGGCTACTGACTGCTTTGGTAAATAAAGTTTTATTGGAACACAGCTGTGCCCATTCATACATATTGTCTGTGGTTACTCTAGTTACAACTACAGATTTGAGTAGCTGTAACCGAGGCCGTATGGTGTTCTGTAAGCTGGAACCTGTTTTCAAATAAAATGAATGGTAAAATCGTTATTAAAAATATCCTTAGGCACTGTGGTTTAAAAGTCCCACTTTCAACATTTAAATGTATTTTCTGTAGGATTTCTTTTGAACCACTAAAACCCAATAAAAACGGCATCTTCTGAATCAGATATTTAAAATGTTTCTGATAACGATATTAAAATTGAAGTCAGAACTATTTAGAGGTAAATGACTGACATTTGTCAATCCTATTTCGCAGGAAAGATGTTCCTTAAATGAGACCAGGCTGCATGGTGGGCTTGTAACTATAATTAGTAGAAGCAGGAGTTTCCAACGGGCCTTGTAACACAAAGAACCCTGAATATTAAAGAGCATGTCAGTGTGGTTTTCAAGCTGCACCACACACAAGTTTCCTCAGCTTCCTGTAGCTGCAAACCTAAAATAGCCTGAAGGTCAAAGCCACACAGACATACTCTTGTCACTGAATACGCTGACCATGACTGATACGAGTTGAGTTTACTTCCGCCACTAAAATTATGGTGGAAAAACAAACTCCCAACTCAAGGGCAATCACTATAACCATCGTAAGAGGAAAAAGAAGAGAGGAATAAGTCCAGAAGTGGTCTAACGCAACGATCAGCTCAGACCTCACTTTCACTAGGACCCTACTCTTGGCGTCACATGTTTGAATTATTGCATCAAGAAGGCTGTAACAGAAAAGATGTCCATGAGAAAGTAATGTGAAGCCAATATGCAAAAACGAGAATGATTGGAAACGACCATAAAATCATCAGGCTACTGACAGCTGGGGAAATTCCACATGCCAAGCAAATCAACTGCAAGGAAATATTAGAGGCTTGAGATGAAAAAAAATACACCTGAATCCATAACTGAATTAGACAAGCCTCGCTGCATGGAGAACTCTGCTGGTCACCAGGATGCAAAGCAAACGCTGGGTTACCAGACACGCATTTGTCAGCCACAGTGATTTATTGAGTGCTTTAATAATACAAGTGTACATCAACTGATCCACAGTCAAAAGTGGCAGGTCCCTAAGAAATTTACAAGCACTTTAAGTAAATCAAAATACATATTATTTTGTTCAATCCAGCAGTCTTCTGTGTGGGGACAGAAGGCCAGTGATAAACAGAGTCTCAGTAATGCACAGTGATTCTGATTGAAGCTTTTGTACAAAAATCTGGTTCCCAGTAGCATGCACCCACCGATAAAGACTTCAGTACAAAAAACTTAACCCTAAGCATTACATTGAAGTAGAAACGAGATAGAATTCTGAATTGATGTTTTCCCGAAGATCACAGGAAGGGAAAAAGGATCCAAAGAAAACGAACAACAAAATAACAGAACCACACAGGAATACGAAGCTTTGAAAGAAAGCTCATATTATTACAGATCTGACATTGTTTGCACTGAAAACAAAAGTTCCCATCCACGTGGAGGTGGGATTAAAAAAAAACAAACCCAGATCTTTCAAGTTAATAGAAATTAAACAGGGAATAAAACGGGAAGGGGTGGGGGGCAAAGGAAAGGGAGGGTGGGGGATGGATGACATTCCATCACAAAACCGTTCAAAAGGTGATAAAAATAAGACAAGCAGAGCCGAGGTGTGGGGCCCGATGCACTTGGTGAGTGTGCCGCGGGCCAGGGCCCTATGTGGCGTACCGCTTGGTCCACTGCCTGGCCATCCGGTCGTGCTCCGCCCTGTTGGTCATGTACTGTGTGGCGATGCTACCCACCAGCGGGTCAGCTGGAAAGGAAGCAGAGTCAGAAGTCAGTCAACGCCAGCAGCTTGGCCTCTTCAAAGCCAGGGAAGAGAGGAGTGTCTGGAAAGCTGGCCCTGGCTCAAGGTGTGGGCAGGGAGGCGAGATGCTGCGCCCTGGAACAAGGTCACCTTTGCCATGACCTGCAAGTGACCTGCCCCGGAGACCACATCTCACCCCCGCCGCCCGAGGAGCGCCTGCCTGTGCTCTGACTGCTGCCTCTTGTCACGTCTCCGGACGAGCGTGACTCTCTCTGTCCCCACCATACATATGCTTCTCCCCCTCTTCCTCCCCTGGTTTTCAGGTAGATGTTTATTTCACAGAGAAGATGCAGGTGCGCTGTGGGCGGGGCCTGCAGGGTCCTGGATACGATCCCCTGGGGGAAGGGGGCGGGGGAAGCCTGGCCAACTCCCTGACCTGGGTTATTGCCCAGGCAGGGGTCCAGCGGCAGGTTAGTGACACAGGGCGACAGGCTGCTTCTGCCTCTATATTTGGGAATATCAAAGCCACAGAGCCCTCTACTACATAAACAGTGATCGATGTTAGTCACAGCTAACCCTCACTGACCTACCACGTCCTAAAACTTTAACACGGGAGGGCTGGCACGGGATGAAACTGCAACCTAAGGATAGGGGTCGTCAGGGCTGGAGCTGGGCCCTGACTGCAGGTCTCCCGGGACACTGTTCCACCCAGACGGGATCAACGGTTAATGAAAACAATTCAAAGCAACTACAAAAAAAAATGTAATTTACGTTTCTGGAGATCCCAGAATCCACCCGTCTCCCTCCATTCTCTAATCTCACTTCTTCCCTGAGTTTTATTTCCTGTATTTTTGGTGTCGAGAATTTGAGGGTATTAGAGCACGTGGATAAGA
Organism: Phocoena sinus; assembly: GCF_008692025.1. Lineage (NCBI taxonomy): Eukaryota > Metazoa > Chordata > Mammalia > Artiodactyla > Phocoenidae > Phocoena > Phocoena sinus. The sequence continues at coordinate 3,194,631 of NC_045766.1, forward strand.
AAGAACCAAAAGGGAAAAAGGAAAAATATTAGCAAAAGCTAACGTTAAATATGAAAAAAAGAAAATAGGTAAAGAATATGGAAGTGGGTTTGTGGTCTACTACCACCTCATAACTCGGGAAGATTCTGAGAGTCTAAGACCCAGTAAGACATTCAAGGTCACACCTTCACAATAACCAAGGTATAACAGGAAGACCACCTTTTAGTGATCTGTTGATGCTGAGGATAACAAAGCTTGTGAAAGTCCTCCCGACAAGACTTTGCTTTTATTTTTTTAATTTTGTTACAGTTCTAACATTATATTACACCACGTTTTTTTTTTTTTTTTTTTGCGGTATGCGGGCCTCTCACCGTTGTGGCCTCTCCCGTTGCGGAGCACAGGCTCGGGACGCGCAGGCTCAGCGGCCATGGCTCGTGGGCCCAGCCGCTCCGCGGCATGTGGGATCTTCGTGGACCAGGGCACAAACCCGTGTCCCCTGCATCAGCAGGCGGACTCTCAACCACTGCGCCACCAGGGAAGCCCACACCATGTTTTTTTGTTTGTTTGTTTTTTCTTTTTTGTTTTCTGGCTGTGCTAAGAGGCTTGTTGGAACTTAGTTCCCTGACCAGGGATCCAACCTGGGCCCCCTGCAGGGGAAGCGCCATATCCTAACCACTGGACCGCCAGGGGAGTCCCCAAGACTTGCTTAAGTTTTAACAAACCTCACTTAAGTTTTCCTGGACTTGTGCTAAGTTTGTTACAATTATTCTAGGGAGAGGCCAGTTTCTTATATTCACTTACATCACAAACAATGATAGTCAATGGGTGTGTTCGGAATGTCTGCCTCTCTGTGATTCTTGTCCTTCACTTGCCAAATGGTGAAACTCTATCACTTCAACTAACCGAGCCAGGGTTCAAGATAATTGAAATCAGCAGTACCAGATGTAGACACTAAACACCTGGGATTGGCAAGATATTTAAAAAAAAATGTTGTCTTTCAGTTCAGACTATAGAGTCTAAAAAAGGGCCAAAGACAGGTCTGAGTCACATTTCTCCACCTTTGAAACAAATCATCTTGTTTCAATTTCTGGAACGCAAAGCCTTAGGGCGGAACTTGGGCACCTTCAACAGAGCTTACATCTACATCGCTCAAGACAGCTGTTTGGTTAAACACACTCTACATTAGTGATGTGCGCTAAAGAGCCATCTGTACTTCCTGACTTAACTGGTCGAGGTAAAGGACAGGTTTAATGTCAGAAGAATGACCAGTGACATTAATGTTCTAGTGCAAATCTACCCTCACTGAGAGTGGGCATACTGGGAACAAGAGTCTGCTGTTTCAGCTCAAAGGAGGGAGAGGGAGAAGGAGACAGTGGGGTGGGAAAAGCATCTATACTATTTCAACAGGGGCAGAGGGGAAAACCTCAAAAACACGGTAGAGTGTTATTGATAAAACTCACATGCATTGTGCAGACATTTTTTGGTACGCTTAAATAATCAGCAGTAAATTCCTTTGAGTTCCTTTTATAATACCTTTTCAAGTTCGATTTTGAAAAGAGAAATATTTTTCCATCTGCAAAATTATACATGCTAAATATAAAAATAATAATTAACAATTTCAAAAAATCACCTCACACAGTACACAGGACAGAAAGTTGTAAGTGAAAACCGTTTGCAAATTCACTGAGAGTACTGTTAACATTTTGACTTACATCTTCCCAGACTTCTTTTCTAAACATACAATTAAAAAAAAAGATCATAGTCTGCTTTTGGAAACTTTTAAAAAACTCACTGTATTTAAAAAAAAACTCACTTTTTTTAAAAGTTTTTAAAAAACTTTTAAAAAAATCACTCAATAATTATATCCTACTTGATCATTTTTATTTGATTTAATTTTTTAATTGAAGTATAACTGACATATTACTATATTAGTTTCAGGTGTACAACACAGTAATTTGATAATTTTATAGATTATAGTCCATACAAAGTTCTTATAAAACACTGACTGTATTTCCTGCGCATCATTTAAAATATTAACCTGAATTAATAACCAGTCTTCTGTTTAGAGACATTTGGGTTCTTTCCTTTTTTTTTTTTTTCTGCTTTATAAACAATGCTGTGAAGAACATTATTGTGTGAGCATCTTTGTAAATTTATGCAAATCTTAAATTTAAAGTGTTAATGAAGGAATAAAGGTATAATATGAAGGAATTTAAAAATCATGTGTTATCAATCAAATAGTTCTTAAATGCTAAAATGTTTTGTTGGACAGAAAAAAGTTAAGACTACCAGTAACTGAATAGAAAATTATATCCAATGATCATTGCAGTGAATTTAGTGGAATGAGATACTCCTTTTGTAGCATATTTATAATTACGACTTGAAGTGAGATTGAATCTTGTTATTGGGTTTCACATTTCCTGGATACAGATACGCCAGGGATGAAATAACGATGACGGGTGACACATCTTCTTCCTCCTTCTCCTCTACTTTCCTGCCTGACCTCTGCTTCCCTACACAGCGCCAGGCGCCTGAACAGCAAGCATGGTTATTTGCAAGTGAGTGAAAGGCGATCTCAGTGCTCTGCCCCCTCCCCTTTTTTGGAGATTCGTGTTACATGCACCTTTGATTCCAGAAGAGAAAGGCTCAGGCGACTCCTGCAACCCCATCTGAAGGCTCACCTCTCCGTGACGGGGGCTATACTGGAAACACTGGAAACCAGAAGGGTTCACAGCCCGTCCAGGAAAGGAGGGAAACAGGGAGAACGGACTTGAGGATATGGGGAGGGGGAAGGGTGAGCTGTGACAAAGCGAGAGAGAGGCATGGACATATATACACTACCAAACGTAAGGTAGATAGCTAGTGGGAAGCAGCCCCATAGCACAGGGAGATCAGCTCGGTGCTTTGTGACCGCCTGGAGGGGTGGGATAGGGAGCGTGGGAGGGAGGGAGACGCAAGAGGGAAGAGATATGGGAACATATGTACATGTATAACTGATTCACTTTGTTATAAAGCAGAAACTAACACACCATTGTAAAGCAATTATACCCCAATAAAGATGTTAAAAAAGAAAAAAAAGGACTTCCCTGGTGGCGCAGTGGCTAAGAATCCGCCTGCCGATGCAGGGGACACGGGTTCAAGCCCTGGTCTGGGAAGATCCCACATGCCACGGCGCAGCTAAGCCCGTGTGCCACAACTATTGAGCCTACACTCTAGAGCCCACGAGCTACAACTACTGAGCCCGCGAGCCACAACTACTGAAGCCTGCGTGCCTAGAGCCCGTGCTCCGCAACAAGAGAAGCCACCGCAATGAGAAGCCCGCGCACCGCAACCAAGGGTAGCCCGCGCTTGCTGCAACTAGAGAAAGCCCGCGTGCAGCAATGAAGACCCTACACGGCCAAAAATAAATAAATAAACATTTAAAAAAAGAAAAAAAAAGACTAAAGGGGGTAAGAAGCAGCTAAGTGGTTAGAGGGAGCGGAGAACGACGGGCAGATGGCCGAGCTGCCCAGTGATTCCATTTGCAAGGACAAAGAACATTCTCTCTTGGTTGGTAGGTGGCATGGGAGAAATCACATGGCAAAGAAATGCTGACTCCCTTTTCTTAAGACAACACATATATTCTCAAAGAAACACAAACAAAACCAGTCCAGTATGATGGAAAAGGGGGTGTGCTCCGGGTCCAGACTGCCTGCCTTTGTACCTCGGTTCCACCGATAACTGTGTCATGTCAGGCAAAGGACTTAACTTCTCCGTGCCTCGGTTTTCTCAACTGCAAAATGAAGCTGCTATAGTTGTTGTTATAAGAATGAAATGAACTGATTATTGTCAGGTACATACAAAACTTCTGCTATCATTTTCAAAATGAAGACAGGAAAATGAATATTCATGTGCACCTTAAAAGAAATATAAATCTTATTGTCCTCTTGAAGACATTCTCTTCAGGTGAAATCCATAAAATCCAAAGCCTTTAGCATGTAATTATTAGAGAAATGCAAATCAAAACTACAATCACCTCACACCGGTCAGAATGACCACCATCAAAAAATCGACAAACAATAAATGCTGGAGAGGGTGTGGAGAAAAGGGAACCCTCTTGCACCGTTGGTGGGAATGTGAATTGATACAGCCACTGTGGAGAACAGTATGGAGGTTCCTCAAGAAACTATAACTGGAGCTACCATATGATCCAGCAATCCCACTACTGGGCATATATCTGGAGAAAACCATGGTTCAAAAGAATACAGGCACTCCACTGTTCACAGCAGTACTATTCACAATAGCCAAGATGTGGAAGCAACCTAAACGTCCATCGACAGGTGAATGGATAAAGAAGATGTGGTGCATATGTACAATGGAATATTACTCAGCCATAAAAAAGAATGAAATAATGCCATGTGCGGCCACATGGATGGGCCTAGAGATTATCATACTAAATGAAGTAAGTCAGACAAAGACAAATACCATATGATGTCATTGCTATGTGGAATCTAAAATATGACACAAATGAACTTATCTATGAAACAGAAACAGACTCACAGACACAGAGAACAGACTTGTGGTTGCCAACGGGGAGGATGATAGGGGAGGGATGAATTAGGAGGCTGGGTTAGCAGAGGCAAACTATTATATATAAAATAGATAAACAACAAGGTCCTACTGTAGGGCACAGGGAACTATATTCAATATCCTGTGATAAACCGTAATGGAAAAGAATATGAAAAAGAATCTGTGTATATATATGTAACTGAATCATCTGCTGTACACCTGAAATTAACACAACATTGTAATGCAACTATACTTCAGTAAAATAAATGAGACAAAAACAAAACCAAAACCAACAAAGTCCTTAGCATGGCTCCCAAGAGCATCACGATCTAGACCTCATCTTTCCAGCCTTCTCCATCCATGCTTTAAACCAGAATCAACAACTCGCAGCCTCTCCAATAAGCCCTCCAATAAGCTCTCTGCACCTTTGCTTCTGCGACGTCCTTTGCCTGATGGGCTTCTACGAATTTCTCAACATTTAGCTCAGGCATGGCCTCCTTGGGGATGCTTCTAGGGGCTTTGTAGCAGGCTTCTGTGTCCCATTTCTGTTTTGTCTGTTCGCACCTCTATCACTGTGCTGAGAACGCTGCCTTTTAGTTGTCTGTCTGCTGTACAGTCTACATTTCCCACGGGGGCTGGAGCCCACGCGTTCAGTCATTCGTAAACTATCACTGAGTCCCTACTATGTTCCAGGTCCTGCAGAACTAGTGCTAAATAAGCAAACTCCTGCCCTCATGGGACTCTGCCTGGGTCCCTCTGTGTCCGTTTCCCTCTCGTTAACCCCATGTTTACTGCGATGTATGAATGGATAGAAGAACGTAAGACAAGTAAGTAAGGAACACACAAAATAACAGCCAGAAAGAGCAGTTACTCCATAAGGCAGGTGTCCCTCTGTAGCACGATATGCTGGCTCATCACAGAAGTTTCTTCTCTACACACGACTAGCAAGTCAGTAAAGGGGACCTGATGGAGCGTGTGACAGCTTTCTTGTCTTTTCTCTTTTTTTTTAAACTTACTTATTTTTTAATTTTTTTGTATATAAGCAGGAATCCTCCCTCCCTCCCTCCCTCCCTTTCTGGCTGCGTTGGGTCTTCGTTGCTGTGCACGGGCTTTCTCTAGTTGTGGCGAGAGGGGGCTACTCTTTGTTGCAGTGCGCGGGCTTCTCATTGTGGTGGCTTCTCTTGTTGCGGAGCACGGGCTCTAGGCTCACAGGCTTCAGTAGTCGTGGCACGCAGGCTCAGTAGTTGCGGCTCGCGGGCTCTAGAGCGCAGACTCAGTAGTTGTGGCGCAGGGGTTTAGTTGTTCCGCGGCATGTGGGTCTTCCCGGACCAGGGCTCGAACCCGTGTCCCCTGCACTGGCAGGCGGATTCTTAACCATTGTGCCATCAGGGAGGTCCTAACTTAATTATTTTCTTATTGAACTTTGTGGTTAGCACTTTGCCATGTCTTGGATTCTTCGAGGCTATAAACTGCCGCTTCTCCAGCTGTCCCACCATCCCCATGATGAGCACTTACTCACCAAGTCACTGGAGGCTTTCTGTGGGTCTGCCTCGCCATGAGGAATAGCTCTTTTTTGTGTCTTTCATGGAACTTTTCTTCCATGGTTTGGTTTAGCCTAGTTTTATTTAAATCTTTTATAAAATTAAAAAGTAATTGGTGCTCATTATAATAAATTCAAATAATAAAGAAGCACGTATGATGTAAAGAATACGACCTTCTTCCCTTCAATTTCCCACCATCTCAAGGTAACTGCTGTTAATGGCTGGATGCTCACCGCTCCAGACTGTTTTCTTTATTTATATTTAAACCCAATGGGAATCACACGGTTCTGCAACTTGCACTTTCCTCTGGGCCAATATACAGTAGTTGTGTTTCTAAGATACTAGAAATAGACTTAGCTTATTATTTTAAATAATTATAGGGCACTCCTTTGCACAGTTATTCAGCTTTCATTTTTCCATCCCCTACTGATGCACATTTATTGATACATTAGATTTGATTTTTTGCTATCAGGACTAGTATTACCATCTTGTGTACATCTTTGAGCATAGGTTTGTGTCGTTCTGGAGGGTAGATTCTTCTAGGTGACAGTATTGGGCCAGAGAGTACAGTACACACTTAAACTTTTTGCCAAATACTGCCAAACGGCCCTTCAATAAAAGGATGTACAATTTATCCTATTTCTGGACATTCTCCCTAACACTGCATTACCAATCTTTAAAAATTGTTTTTGTCAAGGTAACCAAAAAAAAAAAAAAAAAAATCCCTGTCGTTGTATCTGGATATAATTTGATGTCTACTGAGGTTTAACATATTCTTGTGTTTGTTCACCATTTGTATTTCTTCTCCTGTGACGTGCTTGTTCATGCCTTTTGCCTATTTTTTCCTTACTATCATGAAGGAGTATTTTATATATTATAAATATTAAGCATGCACTGGAAGTTCGGCTTTGGCCTCAGTATTCAGCCAAAATTGCTTTAGTCTTTGGAGGACTGAACAGACAAATGCCTCCTTTGATGTTATTTTGAGCTTTGCTGAACTTGTGGAGATCAAGGATCAGGTTACCATCATATTTAATAAATACAGATCATCTTTCGGATTATTACTAATATCTGAAGACTGGTTTTTAAAATATTGGTAAGCATGATGAATGTTAACTTGGGACTGAAAATCTCTTTCAGTTGAAGACAAACAATATGACATACAAGGAAAAGATTTGGAACCGTCTTCACATGTATTCACACAAACGCTCAAAGTGAGATGGGAGCGCAGCTATCGTAAGGGAGAAGGCTTCTGGCACAAAACGGGCCTTACGATTGTCCACTGCAGATACCGATACTGAGAGTAAAGCACTTGTAACAACCAGCGGCTGCTGGCAGAGAAAGTAGTGCGTCCAATGATTGTGTGAGTCAGGAAATGAATGCAAACACATTAGAGATAAAAATATGAGGGCAAAAGGCTTCTGTTGGCTTCTGAAATACCCAGAAGACGTCGTCTTTAAGCATTTTGCACACAGCTCCGGTTTGTGGGAGGACCTGCAGGGACACTGCACCGTGATCGCCGTGAGCCAAATCTTTTAAGTCTAGGGGGTGAGGAGGTAAGTCTTCACCTTTCTGTTACCATTAGAGAAAAAAGAAAGCGTATTGACCTCATAGCAAAATCTCCACTAAGAGTAACCCACAGTGGGATAGACAGCCAAAGAAAAACATGCTTTTCATCAGGCGAAAACATCTAAGTCTGGCAAGTGTGCAGAGGAGTCTCCTAGCAGCTGGCAGTGCTAAGAAATTATACTGTGACAAACTTTAAAAACATATCTGATTTTTTTCATGAAATTAAAAAAAAATTTTTTTTGGCCGCTCAGCTTGTGGGATCTCAGTTCTCCAACCAGGGATTGGACTGAACCTGGGCCACGGCCGTGAAAGCGTGGAGCCCTAACCACTGGGCCACCAGGGAGTTCCCTCTAATTTTTAATAATAATGTTATAGTATTACTTAAATTCTTAAACGAAAATTTCGTGTTTATTCTTGTATCTCAGAAGGTCACTTTATGGTGGGAACATTCAGCATTGCCTTAGGTTGTTTATTGATTTTAATGCTGGCTGTTCAGTATTCAGCCAAAAATAAATTCAGTGCACCTCTAAGGAAAATACTATTTATCTATTATATGTGGAGGAAATATTTTCTCCCAGTCTTTTGTCCTTTAACTTAGTTTATAATATCTCTTGCCATTACAAGTTTAACGTTTTTCAGTACTTAAATAAGTCAATCTTTCCCTAGTATTTTTTAGCGTGATGTCATGTGTATTTGACAAAGGCCTTCTCCACTCCAGTATTTCAGAAGTATTCTCCTACATTTACATACAGTAACCGTCTGTGCAATGCTAGCTTTGTCACACAGACGATCCCCATATGTATCTGGACCTGATTCTGTACTTGATGTTCTTGCATTCGATTAATTTGTCTTTTGCTTTATTGACTCCTATTTTCTTGCTACTGTCTTACAGTGTGTTTGATATCTGGTAGGATAAGTTCTCACGCGTCCCCACTTCTTTCCTTCACTAAAGTTTTTCTTGGAGAACTGTAATCTTGAGGCTGAGACTTGGAGCAGTGAAAGCTAGTTCACCCCGGGGTATAGGAATTTCATGTCTCTTTGAAGAATGTTATCAAGATTGAGGAATGACTGAATTCCTCAGGGTCTACTAATTAAAAATCAAGTGAGTAGGACAAAGTTAAGGTTTTTTTGTAGTTTGGAATGTGGGGAAACCAGACCATTAATTATAGGCCTAACCCAGATCAGAAGGGTTGTTAAGTACCCTGAAAAAAAAAAAAAATATATATATATCACATATACATAGAGTGTGCGTGTGCCTGCGTGCGATGCTCATGGCTCACAAAGCGATTTAGGGAGAACGTTACCATGCCTATGATTTAAACCAAGTGGTGGATGCTATCCAACTAGATTTAACTTCGAAAATGCTAAATAAAACTGCATATCAGTCTAGCAAGGTATGCTATTACCTCAGAATTAATAACTAGCGATGCTAAAAGAGGAACCAAGTACCCCAACTTCTAAAGAGACATTAACACCTTCCTCAGGACTTGCTAAGAGAAGAGGAGCTGGGGGGCTTCCCTGGTGGCACGGTGGTTAAGAATCCGCCTGCCAATGCAGGGGACACGGGTTCGAGCCCCGGTCTGGGAAGATCCCACATGCCACGGAGCAACTAAGCCCATGCGCCACAACTACTGAAGCCCGCACGCCTAGGGCCCGTGTTCTGCAACAAGAGAAGCCACTGCAATGAAAAGCCAGCGCACCACAATGAAGAGTAGCTCCCGCTCGTCGCGACTCGAGAAAGCCCGTGCGCAGCAACGAAGACGCAACACAACCGAAAAAAAAAAAAAAAGAAAAGAAACACAGCCATTCTCAAATATTAAATTACATAAAGTTACAATTAAGTAATTTATAAAGGTAATCAATACTTAAAACTTATCATTTCTTAATTATTTTACGGCTATTATTATTTACCGTCATAGATTTTTTTAAGGTCTTTTCTATCCGTATGGTGGAAAAACACCATGTGCATCTTGTCCCGATTACACACTCAGGAAGGTCACATAAGTAGCTTGAAATCAGCAAATGCTACAAATTAGGACTTGATTTACTGTTTTGCCGATTGTCTGTGGTTAAGAAAGTGATGGAGAAAACGCTAACAGCGCAGATCAAACTTAAAAGTGTATCACGTCTAGATCCTTACACAGTGAAGAGCATAAAAACTGGAGGATATATTCTTCCAGCACGAGACCATTATCTGATTCAGAAAGAAGTTGCTCGCGACACTAACCCGTGAAGTTCTGACACGCTTTTTCTTTGTTTTACTTTGGTCTTAGTTCGTAACTATGTATGAAAATATCGCCCAACATTCCTGTTAGAACCACACTCACTTGCTAAAAGTCACTGTAAGTCTCCTGAGAATGAATCAGCTACATGGAATTTGCGGTAAAGAGAACTGTATATTTTATTATCTGTAAACTGTGTACATTTTTACATCAGTAAAATGTATAATAAATCTATGTACGTACATATGTGCGTACAACCACCCCTTCTAGCCACTGCCCATTTCAAAGTTACCCACACCCATGGGGAAGGGCTTAGCCAAGGAAGTTGAGCCGGGGCTGGGTCTTCTACATCAGGGGACTGGGAAGTGAGGCCTCGGATTCCGGCACGTGAAGCAGCATTTTGACACCTGTCACCCAGAAGGCATGGACGGCAAGATGCTGCTTGCCAAGGAAGCAGAAAATCAGGTACAGGGATGCCGCCCTCATCCTTTATCTGACCCCACAGCCTAGGAGTCACGCCTTGGAAAGGGAGGGAAGAGGTGTCTGAGAACCAGACCTGCTTGCTCCACCCTGACGGAGTGGAAACAGGAAATGAGATTTAAATCAGTATGAGAGGAGAGTTTAAAAACCGACAAGACTGACTTTTCTATTAACTGAAAGTAACCCGAACGCTGCTAAATATTGTTAAGGGATAGAAAAGCAAAATTCAACTAAATGTGGCCTAAAGCAGTGAATGAGAAAATTAAGGCCAGTCCATACTAATGCCCCCTGAGTTGCGAGGGCTCAACAAACAATACGAATACACTGGCTACGACCTCAACTATACTGTTGATAGAATATTTTTCCAAATGTCAAAACTTGTCCTATCAGCCTACACAGCAGTGCTATGTACCCTAAATCAATGTGTGTTTTGAAATAGAAAGCATCTGTTAGACTAGTTTATTGCCAAATAATATTCTATTGTATGAATATACCACATTATATTTATCCATTCCTTAGGTGATGGACATGTGGGTTGTTTTCACCTTTTGGATATTGCGAATACCCACATGCTGCTGTGAACGTTTGTGTAGAAGTTTTGCACAGATCTGTTTTCATCTCTCCTGGGTCTATACTCGGCAGTGGAATTGCTTGGTCATATGGGAGCTCTATGCTTAACCGTTAGATGAACTGCCAAAATGCTGTCCAGAGAGAATTTCACATCCCTCCCCAGCAACGTGCGAGGGGTCCGATTCTCTGTGTCCTCACCAACACGTGTTAGCATCTGAGGATGCCAGATTATAAAGACAGAATAGCTTACACCCATTGGCCTCTACCTACCAAGTGTCCAGTTAAAAACATGTATACCATATTCCCTACAAACCTACGTTCCTGCCAACCATGGAAAATAAATTCTCTGAAGTTGGAGTATTTTTCTCACGGTCCGTGTCTACGAGAGACCAAAGATTATTCTGATCCTGTCTTCCCTCTACTTCTAACCCTGATGGAAGTAAAAATGACAACAATAATCTAATGAGACTTGTTTGTAATGCACACCTTTTCTTCAATATAAAAAAATACATTTTAATCCCACAGTCCTCAATTGTAGTCCGCCCATTAAAAACTAGTATTCTAATGTATCGATTTCCCCCTCACACCACCTCTTTTGTTCACACTGCTGTTCCGTGCGGAGAGCAGGACAGGAGATCGTGTGAGAGCGGGCGTGAACACAGCAGTCGTGCCCCAGATGCATCGCACATATCCACAGTCTCCGCCGCATCGGGGAATCTGGACTCGTGTCCAGAGGTATAAATAACCCAGCTCAGGGCCACAGCTGGACCAGAACGTCAGTGGTGTCAGGTGACTGGATCCTTCTGTCTGCCGTTGAGGGCTGGCAGTGTGTAGCCGAGGCGGCCTGGTGAGTCACATGGACACTGCCGCGCTGAGGAATGACTTTCCCTCAGAGTGTGGGCTTTGACTTGGGCTGAGGCCTTGCTCTAAACCTCCTCCCAACTCCTCCCTTTCCTTCAGGGTAGGCAAGGCCTCTTTTGCAGTCGTTTTTTTCTCTTTTTTAATTAATTTTTTTTGGAGTATAGTTGCTTTACAATGTTGTGTTAGTTTCTACTGTACAGCAAATGAATCAGCTATACGTATACATACATCCCTTTTTCTTTGGATTTCCTTCCCACTTAGGTCACCACAGAGTATTGAGTAGAGTTCCCCGTGCTGTACGGTAGGTTCTCATTACTTATCTATTTTACACATAGTAGTGTATATATGTCAATCCCAACCTCCCAATCCATCCCACCTTCCCTTCCCCCTCTTGGTAACCATACGTCTGTTCTCTATGTCTGTGTCTCTATTTCTCTTTTGCAGTCTTATATCACAAAAACAGCAGAGTGTCTGGGGCACGGGAGATGACAGTTCAGTAAGTATTTGTGTAATAAATATATTAACGAGTAATTCCACTGGTCAGGATGGAACTTAGTTTGCTGGAGGTATCAGGTTTCTGGCTAGACATCCTTCTTCCTTCCCATGCTTGAGCCTAAATGACATTTATCCCTATGGGATCAGCAGCTCCCCAAGTCCCTAACGTGAGATAGTAAGCATTTGGGCAGCCCTGGTGTAAATTTATTTTGTGATTTAATATTTAGCTATCTCTGCTTTGAGTCTAAAGCATACAATATGGGCTACTTCCTACAACTGACCTCTTACTTTGTCTTCAAGCTTCCCTGCTATCTCCTTTTGGTCCCTGAAGCCTTCAATTCTTATTTTTAAAAATTGAGGTATACTTGATGTATAATGTATGTTTTAGGTGTGCAACATAGTGATTCCCAATTTTTAAAGGTCATATTCCATTTATAGTTATTAGAAAGTATTGGCTATATCCCCTGTGTTGTAGCTTATTTACTTTATACATAGTAGTGTGTACCTCTTAACCCCCTACTTTGCCCCTCCCTGCACTGGTAACCACTAGTTGATTCTCTATATCTGTGAGTCTGTTTCTTTTTTGCTATATTCGCTAGTCTGTTGTATCTTTCAGGTTCCACATATAAGTATATCATACACTACCTGTACTTGTCTGACATTTCACTCAGCATAACACCCTTCAGGTCCATCCATGCTGCTGCAAATGGCAAAATTTCATTCTTTTTTAGGGCTGAGTAGTGTTCCATTTTGTGTGTGTGTGTGTGTGTGTGTGTGTGTGTGTGTGTGTGTATCTTTATCTATATCTATACCTGTATCTATACGTACATGTATATCTACCTCACATCTTCTTTACCCATTCATCTGTTGATGGACACTTGGATTGCTTCCATATCTTGACAACTGTAAAGAATGCTGCTATGAACACTGGGGTGCATATATCTTTCCGAATTAGTGTTTTCATTTTCTTTAGATATATACACAGGAATGGAATTGCTGTATCATATGGTAGTTCTACTTTTAATTTTTTGAGGAACCTCCATACTGTTTTCCATAGTGGCTGAACCAGTTTACATTCCCACTAATAGTGTACAAGGGTTCCCTTTTCTCTACATCCTTGCCAATATTTGTTATTTGTGGTGTTTTGGATGATAGCCATTCTGACAGGTGTAAGGTGATTCTAATTGTGGTTTTGATTTGCATTTCCCTGATGGTTGGCAATATTGAGCATCTTTTCATGTGTCTGTTGACTGTCTGTATGTCTTCTTTGGAGAAATGTCTATTTAGGTCTTCTGCCCATTTTTAACTGGGTTAATTGTTTTTTGATAGTGAGTTGTACGTACTGTTTATATATTTGGATATTAACCCCTTATAGGTCATATTATTTGTAAATATTTTCTCCCATTCAGTAGGTTGTCTTTTCGTTTTATTGATGGTTTCCTTCACTGTGCAAAGGCTTTTAAGTTTAATTAGGTCCAATCATTTAATTTTGCATTTATTTCCTTTGCTTTAGGAGACAGATCCAAAGAAATATTGCTGCGATTTATGTCAGAGTGTACTGCCTATGTTTTCTTCTAGGAGTTTCATGGTTTCCAATCTTACATTTAGGTCTTTAATCAATTTTGAGTTTATTTTTGTATATGGTGTTAAAGAATGTTCTAATTTCATTCTTTTACATGTAGCTGTCCAGTTTCCCAGCACCACTTACTGAAGAGATTGTCTTTTCTCCATTGTAAGTTCTTGCCTCCTTTGCTGTAGATTAATTGGCCATAAGTGCATTTGTTTATTTCTGGGCTCTCTACTTTGTCCCATTGATCTACATGTCTGTCTTTGTGAGAGTATCATACTGTTTTGATTACTGTCGCTTTGTAATATAGTCTGAATTCTCAAAAGATTTTTATATTTAGTCTGCATTCAGTTGTTCCCTGTTTTATTGGCATCTTGCCTGAACTTGAACCTCCTTTGTTTTAACCCCTTGGGCAACATGTTCTACCACTAGACCAAACTTTCTCTCTATATACTGCTTCTTCCATACTTCTGCTTCAGCCAAGTGAGAAGGTTTATTTCTAGGATTCAAACTCCTACTGTATCCTTCTGATATAGGTAAAGAACCATGTCAAACAAATTCTAGTATGTCATAGGTAGTAAATTGTGAACATTGTTTTCCATTTTTCTGCTAGCAGGAAATGGGGGATGGGTGACACGAGGATTGATACCCTGGGTACCATGAACTGACTAAATAATATTCACTGATCTTGGAATGCATCCTTCTTGCACACCAGGCTTGGCCTGGGAATCTGTGGGAGACCAGGCACAGTCAAGTTCACACAGTCACCAGTGATGCTGTCACAGTCATTAGGAAACCAAGTGCTGGGGATTCTGATTCCCAAATATCTTTTGGCTCTTCCCCTCTTCTACCTCCTTATGGCCTCTGTGATCTCCTACCTGGACCATCAAAGTACCTTCTTGAACATCTCCCTGTCTTCAGTCTTTCCACTCCCCAATAAACTAAACTTTAGTTTTTAAAGACACAAACCTGGTCATACAAGGTCCCTCTTTTAAAACCTTCTACTTCCCACTGTCCCCTCTCCCCTGCCAGGAGATCCCCAGGGCCAAGGCCAACTATGCATAAAGATGTTTTTTTGCCAATAACCTGCTTGATGTCACAGATGTTTTTTACCCACTAAATTATTTTTTCTGTATCTTAATCATACTTGTATCTTCAATAGGGGCTGCTCCAATGTTTTGCCCTCTCTTTTAGTTCTTACTGTTTCTGGAGGAAATAAAAGTTTTCAAAAGAGGCAAACGAGGTGAGAGAACACTATAACACAGAATATTATTGTTCACAGAGGAAGATTTTTGATTCAAAACTTCATGCTCATGAACTGTAAAGTGTTGTCCTATGTATTAAAACAACTCATCAGTATGAAGTGGCTTCCACATTAACAGGCTTGTGAGCAGTAACTCCTGATAACAACTGGGTGAGTCTACACTGTTGTGCTAGTCTTCCCTGGCAGACCAATCTCTGAGGATGAAGACAATAGGAACCACTGATCTCATGAGGCGGGCGCTGAAAACACAGAAAGGAGGGAAGAAAGGAGGGGGCAGAAGCACTTAACCAAAGTAATTGCATACACATTCACTCCTCCAAAGTAATGAACTATTTAGGAGAATCATCTTGTCCCATATGTGGGAGGGGAGAAAAGAGCAAATTGCTCATTGTGGGATTTTTCTAACCGTGTTTTAAAGCCTCGCAGAGTTAAGCCAACTTCTCTGGAGCCACATGGCCCCTATAACCTCCACAGCGTGGAAATCCCAGCCCTCTGCTGGCCACTGCTCCCCTAAGTAGGTTTTGGGTTACCCCTAACAAGACCTGTTGCACTGGCTTCTGTACCTGCTGACCATTCTTACTTTAACACTTCTCAGCATGGCTGCAAGCCTCTGTCACCTTAAAAAAGTGCCAGGCCTATGTTGGGACAAGGACATACACCCAAACTCTCCAACTTTCTCACACTTCGGGACAGTGCAGTAATTCAGAATTGGGCCTCTCTCAGATGTGGAGAAAAGGGAAGCCTCCTACACTGTTGGTGGGAATGTAAACTGGTGCAGCCACTGTGGAGAACAGTATGGCGGTTCCTCAGAAAGCTAAAAATAGAGCTACCATATGATACACTCCTGGGCATATATCCAGACAAAAGTCTAATCCAAAAAGATACATGCACCCCTATGTTCATAGCAGCACTATGTACAATAGCCAAGACATGGAAGCAACCTAAATGTCCATCGACAGAGGAATGGATAAAGAAGATGTGGTACATGTATACAGTGGAATATTACTCAGCCATAAAAAAGAATGAAATAATGCCACATGCAGCAACATGGAAGCAACTAGAGATTATCATACTAAGTGAAGTAAGTCAGAAAGAGAAAGACAAACATCCTATAATATCACTTATATGTGGAATCTAAAATATGACACAAGTGAACCTATCTATGAAACAGAAACAGAATCATGGACATAGAGAATGGACTGGTGGTTGCCAAGGGGGAGGGGTGTGGGGGAGGGATGGAGTGGGAGTTTGGGATTAGCAGATGCAAACTAGTATATATAGAATGGATAAACAACAAGGTCCTACTGTATAGCACAGGGAACTATATTCAATACTCTGTGATAAACCATAATGGAAAAGAATATGAAAAAGAATGTGTGTTTATATATATATATATATATATATATATATATATATAAATGAATCACTTTCCTGTACACCTGAAATTAACACAACATTGTAAAGCAACCATACTTCAATTAAAAAAAAAAAGTGAAAAACCTGCACAGAATCGAGCCTCTCTCTAAGCGACTGCAGGACCCCTTGGTGAAGCAGGGGAAATTTGGCTTGTATTTGGTTGCCTCCCTCTCCGTTCGGTTCACTCCCTGGCATATTTATTTCCCCTTCCTGACACTCCCAGATCTTTCTCTCTGAGAGGAGATGACCATATATCTGACCTCGGTGTGACCGTCCCCGAATGGGTCATCTTTCCCAGGGGCGTGTATATTTTCAAAGAGAACTCCGGAGACCCCATTTAGCACAAAGAAATGAAACTAACACAAAACAGTTGCAACAAAGGACTAGGTGTATAATTTAGCTCTGTCTTTTGACTCGGAGGGGTCTGGGGTTCTTCAAATCACAGAGCTGAAAGCCACCCCGACTCTGCCTCTGAAGGGACACAGCGCAGGGCGTGACACACAACCGTGTCTTTGCCCTCCCCTTCTCATAAGCCTGGTTTTCACGATTCCTCCTCATGCAGCTGGATGAGTGCATCATTTTTCATGAAAATTTGACCCGCATTGATGCTTGAGCTTTGCAAATGGCACTGTAACACTCATGATACTACTTTAATTCTTTCTCCGAGATACATCGTGAAAAGTGAGGAAACTGGCTGCAGAAAGCCGGCTTCTTGGCTCTGACTCTGAGGACCTTTAATGGGTGGAAGAGACGATGCTTTCTACCCTGTGGAGGACGCTGACAGGACCACACCCCCCATCATCCCCAGGGGCTTTAACCCACCACCATATTTATTCACGACTGCTTAAACCGTGGGATTCTTTTTGGAAATAGAAAGGCCACTCTTGGTGCGGCATGAAATGGGCCACGCCGAGACCCTAATTTTTAAATGCTCGTGTTGGGGACACAGTCATAGGTTCTCAGATGCAGTGCCTCATTTGGAGTATTTTTTTGGAAGCTAAATTTTGGTGTTAAAATGGAATCTAGTAACAAGCAGTAAATTATACAACTGTATTTAATTTCTAAAATAGTTATTTTTACAGCAGCTTGCCCTGAAAGATTTAATGAATGCTTCAAACAGCTCTACCTATTTTTCTAGAATTGGATACATTTGTTTCCAGTGTAAATATGCTGACTAGATTTGCATAGTGATTATATGTCTAGAGCTGTTTTTTGGGGGGGAGGGGAGGGGGAGGCAATGAACAGACCCACTGCCCCTAGATGAGAATGTACCCACATCTGCATGAACAATTATATTTTCACTTGAAAATTAGGCACCCTTTGTACCTGTAATGTTTTCCTTGTTTAAAAAACTATTCTTTATATACACACACTGTGATTGTTTTTAAGAATGATTATAAAAATATGTGCATTTTTTAAAAGGTTCAATCAACTCTCTAGACCCATTAAGTTTTACCCCATTTTGTCAGAGGCCAGTAAGCAAATTTTGGGCATTAACATATACCATGTTGTCTTACTTAGGTTTAGAAAAACCAAACAAAATACACAGCCCTCTGGGAAATACACCTCAATGACTATTTGTGGCAAATAAAATTAATAGAATGGATGTTCCTTTTAATTTTATCTACGTACCAACATTTCCCTCATAGAATATATCTAGTGAGGATTCTTGCTTATATCCCTAAATTATCAATTTGAAATTTATTGAATTCTTCAAAAAATTTTTTTAAATTCTTCCAGATAAAACAGAAAGTTAAGAGCTTCAAAGAGAAAATCATTAGAAGAAATAGTATGAAGTGCTGGGCACACCAGGAGAGACATCCAGCTCCATATTAAGAGGTATGGGGTGGGGAGGGGAGGGGACGGGAGTGAGAACACAACCGCTACCTGCGTGAACAATGACTGCATTCTCCCTTGCAAATTAGGTCCAGCAGGTACCTATAGGGCTTTACATATTTAAATTACTCAGTCTAGGATAATCATAAAAATCAGTAACAAATCAAAATAATCCTGCAGAACTATTCCCTGAAAGATAACAAAAGAATTAAACATCATCGGCATTTAACTGAATGAGAGGTTATTTCTAAGGTACGTGGTACCAAACCACTTTGGTGTCAACTCATGTGAAATATTTTAACAGGCTTTAAAATTCTCACTGGAGTGACAAGTAGATGTTTATGTCCTTAATTCGATATTGTACCAAAAAAAAAAAAAAAAAAAAAGGGAGGGATGTATAAACTCTTCATGGCAGGACAGACGGGGCTGCTGGTATTGGTTAAACATGACTATCTCTTATTTCAATTTTGTTTAAAATTGGAAATGAAAGTTAGCTCAGTAATTTAAATCTAATTCTCATTTGTACTAAGTTCAAGTCTCTAGTACATGATATCTGACACAGAACGGCCCCCAGGTAATCTAGTGTGGGGTGACAGGTCATGGTTAAGGCTGATTACAGGGCAGAAGAACAGATGTTTCCTGCCTTCCGTGACCAGTGGCTCTTTGGGACCGCCTGCCCTGGGAGTGATGTTAAATGCTTAATGAAACGCACTTGGATTCCTTAGAAGGTGCAGGGTTGTACTAACAAGCCAACCCTCGATCTATAATAATCAGGTTATAAACCAAACTAAAAATGAATAATTGTATCTCTAGGGACAAGATAATGAAACTTTAGTGCTTAATTTCATTAGCTGGTTATTTTCACTCTGTCAGAACTAAAGTCTGTGAAGCTGTAAGAGGTTCAGCCCATACCTGTAGCAAGTCATCACGTTACGCTTGTGTTGAGACTTCTGATTCCTGGTTTATTTGACTGATCGCGTTAGAATTTCTCAGGAAGCGGTACTTATCGTGGGAATGAAGGTGTCTATAAAAGTTTGGCATTAGTGCTTGAACTGGTCAATAAATATCACGTAGATGAGCAGATTTTAGTGACCAGAAGTGCTGAAACGGGCAAAATAACACGCTCATCCTGGACGGGCAATATCCAGCTGATGGATGCGAGGAAACGATGGCATATTCCGAAAGTTGGTACATGCCATCCCTCTCATCCACCTACACTATCCTACAAGTTAGATTAAGGATGACAATCTATAAACTAAACACAAGTGAGTCCACCCTAGGGAAAATCTGCTGATGAGCTGGTACCCTGAACCGCCTTTTCTGGGGGACTGATTTGAGAATGGTCCAAACCTCACAGTCTGGACTCATTTACCAGACTTGGTTTTAAATAAGTCTGAGACTCAGGCATCAAACTGAAAACATATATGTATACATTTATAGATACGCCTGTGTGTGTGTCTCCTTAGGGGTATAAAAGTGTGAGGCAGAGGAGTGGAAATAATAAAGCGAAATACTGTTTGCATACTTGCATTTATCTGGGCTTTCATCCTAGACTTAGAGAATAAAAGCTATTAAGCAATGTGTTTTTGAGGTCTGAGAATCCGTGTGCAGATCAGACATGGTTTGTTTTGAGATTAGCCTGAAGTCACGGTGGAGTATTTAGGCAACCAGGTTTTGTTAGGGCATCAAGCTGTTAGTGGCTTTGGAGGACATATCTCATTAGGCGGAACCAGCTCTTGGCCGGTCACTATTGTTGACATGCCTTTGATAGGACCATCTATAATATGACCTTCAAGGGGTATCACCCCAGAGACTAACAATGAGAAATGCAGTAAGACTGCCATTTTGACAGGCTCCTTTCAGACACAGGCTGACCTACTATGTTGGTGTCAAGAGAAACAAAAAGCTAGATTGACTTTCTAATGGAATTTGTCAGGTCCCTGTAAACTCCAAGGAAGACTGCTTAAGCCTCATTTGTGGACAAGAGGGTAGAGAAATACAGTGACAGAGTAACTTGCTGATAAAGAACTGAGAACTTACCTCTGGAAACAGTTATGGGTGAGGCTTGCTATGCTCTCTATCTTTGGATAGTTGAGTGAATGATTAGGAAGTTGAATCTCATCAATCATATAGACTACATAACTGATAGGTAGAGAAAGGAACAGTTTTACAGGACATACCAATTCTGTTTGTGCTATTTCAGGATCACAGAATGGTAGTATTTGTCTTAAAATTGTGTAGGATTCTCCTGAGTTAATTTAAGGTATAAGGTTTGACGGTACAGAGGAAAAAATGCTGGATTCCTGAGATATACATGGTTAAGGCATCTGAGTGGCATAAAGGATAAAATTCTAAACGATGCGTGTGCATTACATATTTTAAGGGTAAATCTTTAACTTCATATAAACCATGCAAGTACGTAATACTGGTTTCATCTTAAATCTAGGATCAGCTGGTTTTTAACACTGACACAATATCAACAACTCTAATCTGCTTTCTTTCCATGTTTACTTTTGAGGTAGCCTTGTCTTGTCTGGTACAGCTTTGAGAAAGCCTTCTCATGTCCAAAAGAATCCAAAGAACTAGTGTCAATGACTGGAATTAAAAAAAGGACAGAGGCATTTAGAAAACCAAACCATTTCCTTGAGAAATGAATGTTGAATTTTGAATGGTGAATGTCTGATCCACTTTAAGAGCTATGTCAGTTTATACATGTAAATGGGAGATTAAAATCATTGACCAAAACAAAGGCCCCATGGTTATGACTACCAGCATACTGAAGTATTTTGCCAAGAAACTGAAAACACTTAAGACACTGATCTGTTATGGGAAACTGCTTCACTCCATGCCCCCAAGTTGTGATTCTGTGCAGTTATCCTTTTTTTTCTAAAAGGGTTATAAATACAACGTTTATAATAGCATCGCTTCTTCTTTTTCTTCAACTATCAGGCACCATGTATTCCCTTTCTTTTCCATCCAGCATCCCTAAGAGGAGAGCAAGGACCAGAATGAATATCATTGCTTCCTGACCTAGCATTTTATTTTACTAAAATGTGACCAAAGGCTTCTATCATTCCATAAAGAGGAAATACAGAGTGCATTGTGAACTATGTTAACAATGGAAACATGTCAAGTTATTTACTGAATGTGTTATATTCGTCCACATGCTAACTTTATGACTGAAACAAAAGAGAACGTTTTCTCACCCTGAAATCATCTTCAACTTTGATCTGTAAGACCCTAGGGTAGATATAACCAAGGTGGTTATGAATCAACAAGAAGATGTCTATTAAAATTCAGAAAATAACTTTTTTCTTTATATTAAAAAAATTAAAATTTTATATTAGTGGAAAATACCATTAATACATTTTGGAAAATTCATTTTGCTGTAAGATGACTGACTCTTCTGGAACCATTAAATGTATTGGTAGTTAAAAGACTGGCTGGAAGTAGCAGGAAACGGAGGAAAGCGGACTTCTAGAATTTTAGTCAACTAGAGGTCAGTGTTTTTCTGGATGATTGATGGCCATAGCTGCTTGTTCAAGGCCTTGGATGATGGCTGGAGAGCATTTCAGACTGTGCTTGCATTCATGTGGTGAAAATGGATGGAGAGGTGAAGCCTGCTAATGGAGATGGCACAGAACCTTATATTCTGAAAAGTGCAAAAGTACAATTTGCAAAGAAGTTATTGTAAAGAAGAAATAGTGATCCAGACTCTATTCATAAGGTAGAGAACCCAAGTTCCTGGCTGTGCAGACACTTAGCTGTAGACTGGAAACGCCCACCCGGAGGCACGTGCTGTCTCCTGATCACCGAGTTCTTGGAAATGCAGAAGTGTCCAAACCCCAAACCTCTCCTGGGTGACCTTCCTTGTTTAGACCAGCTTGACCTTGTGCTCGATAATAGTGACATCTTAACTCAGTTAAACAGATGTTTGCCATGACCCTTTCCTAATGCTGGGTATCCTGTTAGGAGTAAGAAAGAACAGGAGGCAGAAAATTGATTCCTGCCCTTATGCTGAAATTTGAAAGAAAACAAACACCAGATCCTTCTTCGAGGCCAGTAGATGCTGTTGCGTCCCCAGTAAATTGAGGGAATCTCGGTCTCGTCAACATCCACAGTCCCCTGGGAACTGGTAAACGACGCAGAATATTTTTACCAACATTCTGACGGGAGCTTTGATTATGCCCTGTACTAGTCAGCTCAGGCTGTCATAACAAAGTACCACAGACAGGGTGGCTTACACGATAGAAATTTACTTCTCACAGTCCTGGAGGCTAGACGTCCAATCCAGTTTCTAGCGAGGGTTCTCCTTCTGGCTTGTGGACAGCCACCTTCTCCCCATGTCCTCACAGGGCAGTGAGAGAAAGAGTGAGCGCTCTGAGTTCTCTTCTTATAAGGACGCTAATCCTATTGGATTAGGGCTCCACCCTTATGACCTCACTTAGCCTTAATTGCCTCCTTATAGGCCCCATCTCTAAATACAGTCATATTAGGGGTTAGGGCTCCTACCTATGAGCTTTGGGGAGGACACAGCTCCATCCACAGCACGCTCTTAGAGGCTACTGCTCCTGTACCGGGGGGCCGGTGACAGCAGCCATGTTTCCCATCTCCAGCATCTTTTCCTGGCACACGAGCCCCCTGGTCTGTCGTCCTCACATCCACATCCCCTCTTTTCCTTGTCCTACGCCCTCTGGATAACCCTCCCCCAGGTGCCTCACCCTCTTCAATCATACCCTCTCCAAGTCCAACGAGGAAGCACGCTATTTCTGTACTTCCCCAATTTCTGACCCACCCTCCCTTATATTCTAAGTGGCTGGAAGAATATTCCTGCCATTGTGATTGTAGCCCCTGTAGAACCCCCTGCAGTGCCTAGTTCAGTGCTTCCCAACTTTCGACACTAAAAATAAATATCTGTTGACTCAAGCGACTGAGGATTCTCTAAAATTACAGTAATTAATAATAATTGCGAAGGCTATTAATAGGCTAATTTTAAATGACTAAAAGTGAACAGGAACATTATTTTACATTCAGAAATCTGTGAGAATAGTTTGTATGAAGGGGAGTATGTCGAGGAATACTGTTAAAAGATTGGGGTAGATGAAGAATAATTTGAAAAGACTGAGCCTTGCAGAGTTGGTACAATGCCAAGAGCAAGATGTCCTGTAGCTGGAGGGACCTTGGAAAAGACACTGGAACCCTGGACTCAACAGATGTCAAAACTGGCAGATGTTCTGCTAAGGAAAAAATGGACCCTGCACGGAATATATGCGGGGAGCATTTATATATCACTCCTGTTGTATGAAGGTGCCGACGTACTTCAGAACTATCAATACAAAGGTAGCTTCCTCTGCCTCGCTCCGAGCTGGCCAATCCTGAGCCCGCCATGAAAATCGCGCTCCTGGAGATTCTGAGTGTGATGTGCTCCTTTTATAACACGCATGTGAGTCTGCTGCTGTGGGCTCTTGTGATGAATGAATCAGTTAATACCAAGGTCGCATGTGAGGGTGACTGGTCTTAACCCAGCGTCTGGGATCTTGCCCACACAGAGCTTGCTTCTTCCTCCTCATGCTTTCTTTGTATAGGTCACTAGGGTCCTCTGAACTGGGGGCCTCAAGGAGACAAGGCCCCTTTGTCTGGGGCAGATGGAGGGGCGGGGAATGAACTGCGGGAGTCCACCTCTTGGGTCTCAGGTGTTTGGGTGTCAAGGCCCCACCCTGCTCAGGGAGGCTGATGACTGAGAAAGAGCTGAGTCACTGCTCCTTCATACCCCACCCCCCGCGTCTCCACCCCCTGAATCAGCTGTGCTGTGAGTCTCCTTCCCAGCCTAAGGGGTGGACACTGTAGAAATGCTGATAAAGGCATTCTGGGCTCCCTAAAAGGAGCACCTTGCATTCCAGCCACAGGGCTGTGTTGGCGGGGAGCGGCTTCCACCTGCAGGACATCCTGGCAGAGCAGGCATCCTGCGGCAGGGGCCTTCCGTCCTTGGTCACTGTGGGCCTCGTGGCGAACACCACTGCCGCTCCCAACTTCTGGATTTCAGTGATGATTCTCACTCACTGTCAGACTCTGGTACTTGAATGTCCTCAAGAGCAGGGACTTTAACCGAAGTATTTTAACTACTCCCTCCTTCCTGCTCTGGCCTTGGGAAGTCCCAAATTAGTGGTTTTGTTTTTCTCAGGTACATACCCAGGAGTGGAACTGCTGGATCTTACGGTAGCTGTATTTGTAGTTTTTTGAGAAACCTCCATACTGTTTTCGACAGTGGCTGCACCCATTTACATTCTCACCGACAGTGTATGAAGGTTCCCTTTTCTCCACACCCTCGCCAACATCTGTTATTTGTGTTTTGATTTGCATTTCCCTGATGATTAGTGATGTTGAGCACCTTTTCATGTGCCTGTTGACCATCTGCATTTCCTCTTTGGAAAAAATGTCTATTCAAGCTCTGCCCATTTTTTAATCGGGTTGTTTTTTTGATGTTGAGCTGTATGAGCTGTTTATATATGTTGGATATTAATACCTTATTGCTCATACCATTTGCAAATATTTTCTCCCCTTCAGTAGGTTGCCTTTTTTTGTTTTGTCCATGGTTCCTTTGCTGTGCAAAAGCTTTTAAGTTTAATTAGGTCCCATTTGTTTATTTTTGCTTTTTTTTTTTTTACTTTAGAGGACAGATCCAAAAAAATATTGCAACAATATATGTCAAAGAGTTTTCTGCCGGGCTTCCCCGGTGGCGCAGTGGTTGAGAGTCCACCTGCCGATGCAGGGGACACGGGTTCGTGTCCCGGTCCGGGAAGACCCCATGTGCCGCGGAGTGGCTGGGCCCGTGAGCCATGGCCACTGAGCCTGCGCATCTGGAGCCTGTGCTCCGCAACGGGAGAGGCCGGAGCAGTGAGAGGCCCGCGTACCAAAAAAAAAAAAAAAAAAAAAAAGAGTGTTCTGCCTATGCTTCCCTCTAGGAGTTTTATAGTATCCAGTCTTACATTTAGGTCTTTAATCCATTTTGAGTTTATTTTTGAATATGGTGTTAGAGAATGTTCTATTGTCCCCTGACAGATGAATGGGTAAAGAAGATGTGGTATATATATATACACAATGGAATACTACTCAGCCATGAAAAAAAACCAGCGAAATTTTGCCATTTGCAGCATCGTGGATGGACTTGGAGGGTATTATGCTTAGTGAAATAAGTGAGACAGAGAAAGACAAATACTGTATGATATCACTTATATGTGGAATCAAAAAATTACAACTAGTTGTATCAATAAAAAAGAAGGAGACTCACAGATATAGAGAACAAACTAGTGGTTACCAGTGGGGAGGGGGGAGGGGCAACATAGGGGAGGGGGAGGGGGAGGTACAGACTACTGGGTGTAAGATAAGCTCAAGGATGTATTGTACAACATGGGGGACATAGCCAATATTTTGTAATAACTGTAAATGGAAAGTAACCTTTAAAAATTGTATAAAAATATGTTAAACAAAATGAGAAGCACCGAATACAGGGCTCAGGACTCAGCAGGTTCAAAACTGACCAGCTGCTGCTGCTGTGTTATTACCATTTTCACCACCATTCGCATCACCAAACCCAGCAAAAGAAGGGGAGGAGTCAACGGCCACGAGTCCCCCTCACTGCCGCCTGGTGTTCATGCTGCAGGGTTGATTCCGTTCCAGCTGCAGCGGCAGAAAGGGCTTCTCAACATCCCTCTCCTGTCTTTCCCAACCTGGGTCCGACTGTCACTCGACAGGTTAACCATTAGCGTAAGTTGTTTGGTGTCTCTACGGAGCTGCTTTTAGAAAGTGGATGGTGATTCTTTAAAAAAGTGTTCTTATTGTGGTAGAATACACATAACATAAAATTGACCATTTTGAGCCATTTTCAAGTGGGCAATTCAGTGGCATTAAGTACACTCAAATCGTTGTTGGATGGTGATTCTTGACAGGCAGTGTTTCCGGGCCTCCCAGGGACAATCTGGAGGACATTTCTTTTTCCCCATGAGCCCAGTGATGTCCCTGAGAGATGCCTACGGAT
The DNA here is from genome assembly GCF_008692025.1 of Phocoena sinus. Taxonomy (NCBI): domain Eukaryota; kingdom Metazoa; phylum Chordata; class Mammalia; order Artiodactyla; family Phocoenidae; genus Phocoena; species Phocoena sinus. The sequence continues at coordinate 3,221,014 of NC_045766.1, forward strand.
CACCTTCGGTTCAGACACTGTATTACGTGCAGCTTTCACACCTTGGTACTAAGCAGGATTTACTGAGACCCTGGTCTAAGTTTCTTCCTGCCATAAAAACATTTATTTTTCACCAGGAGTGAAATCAATCAAACAGTGGCTGGTGAAAGCCCAACTGGTCATGCATAATTAAGGCATGAGGTCAGACCTAAATTTTATCTCTTGGGCCATAAACAGAAAATCTACGCTGTCAGCAGATTTTCAGGGGGAGAGAGGAGAGCATAAGGATCATAATGCCATCACTTATTTGGTGACTTAAACTGCATGACACCTACCGCCTCTATAACTATGTAAAGAATGTTAGATGAGAGAACATTTAAGAAGAAAACCTCATAGCCACTTATGGATTTCCTTCTTGGTGTGAAAAAAATTTTCCATCTTATCTTGTGGTTGATTACTACGATGGCAATGTATGTCACTGGGTGCTATATTAAAATAACTACATAACATGCATTTTGGAAGTAAAAATGAAAAGTTCTGCTAAAGCATTCTAATTCTCTATTAGGAAGACCACAACAGGAACAGGAGGTTACATTTCTTCCCAACGCCCAGCAGATGGAGGGTGATGCCTGTGCCGATGCTCCCTGTTCTCAAGGGGCCGTCCCGAGGAGTCACCTTGCTGACGGCCAGGAGGAGCTGAGGCGACACTTCATTACCAAAACCCCTTGAAGCAAGTGGAAATGAATTCCCCTGTAATTCTGAAATGTGTTATGTTTTTTTCCTAATGAGTTTCTAATTCTCTGTAAATTGAACATAGTACAAGTGAGCAGTAAATATATACATTACTAATCATTTATAAAAAAGAAGTTAATTCCTCAAGACAAAGAGGGAAACTTCATAATCTTAGGAATGAATCATCAGTGACTGGAGGGAATGGAAAGAGACTGATGCTTTAAAATTATAAAGGGTACCGGGAATGTTTACAAAGTAACCACAACTTACTGCAAGTCTGAATATTTGCACATTTCTACTACAGCCAACATAAATTTCTGACCAGTTTAACAGGCATTATTTTGGTTCCAATTAAGCAAAAGCCATGCGAGTCAATTCTTAAGCATTTACATATGAAGAAGAAAAGAGCTGAATAAATTTGAAAATATTAATTAAAAACTACAATAATGCTTCATAAACTAACTTAAAAGGTTGCCTTTCTATCAACTAAGATGTTTTTTTTATTGTGGTAAAGTCACATAATATAAAATATACTATTTTAACCATTATCAACTAAAAGTTAACTTCAGCTTTTCTCATTTTAATTTACCAACACTTATTTAAAAATTTTAGGTATATAAAATTTAAAATTATTTACTTAAAAATTCAAACCGTAAAACAAATGCAATAGTAAATCATGAAAATCCTTCTCTCCTACCTTACACCGTCAAATTCTAACTCCCCAAAGACTATCTGCTTTTTTAAAATAAAATAATTAATTTATTTAGTTTTATGTTTGGCTGCGTTGGGTCTTCGTTGCTGCACACGGGCTTTCTCTAGTTGCGGCGAACGGGGGCTACTCTTCGTTGTGATGCGCGTGATTCTCACTGCGGTGGCTTCTCTTGTTGCACAGCACGGGCTCTAGGCACGCGGGCTCAGTAGTTGTGGTGCACGGGCTTAGCTGCTCTGTGGCATGTGGGATCTTACCGGACCAGGGATCAGACCCGGACCCGTGTCCCCTGCTTTGGCAGGCGGATTCTTAACCACTGCGCCCCCAGGGAAGTCCCAAGAGTATCTGCTTTTTAACAGTTTGGTATGTGTATTTCCACACTTTTTCTATGCATTTATAGTCAGACACATATGTCTGAGGGTGTGTGTGTGTGTGTGTAAGGTCATATTGTACGTTTTCCTTCTTTAGGACTACGTGAAGCATCTATTTAACCATACTGTGATGAAGCACATTAAGAACGTTTCCAGTATTTTGCTCATAATGGCAAATGCTGTGCTGTAACAATGCTGTGGAATATTCCTTGTATGTACATCCATGAGCACATGTGACTATTTATACAGGGTGGCTTCACCAGAGTGAGACTGCTGGCCAGGGGTTATGTGCATTTTACATTTTGACAGGTACCTCCAAATTGTCCTTGAAAAATGGCGTCCCAATCTAGAGTCCTACAAACAATGTATAATTGTGTCTTTCCTTATACACTCCCCATATAGGATGTCACGAATCTTTTTACTTTCGTCAATCCAGTGATTAAAAAGGGAAATCCAGTATTTACTAGAGTCTGAACATCTTTTCCAATGTTTCTTTGTCACATTTCGTTGGTCTATGAACTGCTTGCTTAGGCCATTTTTTCCTACTGAGTCACTGGTCTTTTACTTGTTGATCTGTAGTTCTTCCTATTATTAGGGACGGTAACTACTCTCTGTCCATGGTATATGTTGCATGATTGGTATCTGTCAACAATTTGTGGCGTTTTTGCCATAGAGAATTTAAAAATTTTTATGCAGTCAAATCTGTTTGGTTGTTTCAGGTGGGAGGGCAAATCCAGTTCCTGTTATTGGAAGTGGAAGTTCCATTATTTCTTCAAATATTTTTTCTTTCCTGACTCTCTTTACTGGGACTCCAATTACAAGTATGTTAGATAGCTTCCTGTTGTCCCACAGCTCACGTTAGCTTTGTTCATTTTATTTCTTTTAGGCTTTTATTTCTCTTGCTTTATTATGAACAGTTTCTATTACTACATTCAATTTCACTGATCTTTTCTTCTATGGCATCTTATCTGCTGTTACTCCCATCCAATGTACTTATGTCAGATACTGTATTTTTTTTTTATCTCTAGAAGTTTCATTTGCATCTTTTTAACACTTTGCTTTTCTCCTCATCATGTTTGCATTTTCCCCTACCTTCTTAAGCACACAGAATTTATTTATAATAGCCATTGTAGAGTCCTTGCCTACTTAATTCCATCACCTCTATCATTTCTGGGTCTGGTTCTATGAATTCGTTTTTCTGCTGGTTATGGGTTCCATTTCCCTGCTCTTAAAATGCCCAGTCTTATTTTCTTGGATGTACAACACTGTGAATTTTACACTGTTGGGTGGTGGAATTTGTTCTGTTTCCTTAAAGAATGTTGTACTTTGTTCTAGCATGTATTTAATTAGGCAAAGTTTGATCCTTTCACGCTTGCTTTTCAACTTTGTTAGGGCAGGTCCAGAGTAGCCTTTGGTGCAAAGCTAATTTACCCTTACTATTACGGCAATGTCTTCTGGGGACTTCCTGTTTATTGTGAGGTGCTTCCATTCACAGGGAGTCTTGCGTGAGCTCCAGGAATCACTGTGTCTACTGCTCTGTGGAGGCTCTTTCGCTGGTCCCAGGTGGCTTCTTCTGATATATGCGCAGACTCAAATCCCTTTTCAATCTCTGGAACTTTCTCTCTGTGCAGTTTGCCATCCTATCATGACAGAGGATAGCACTGAATATTTAAATTACCTGGATTATAAAGATGGGAGACTAAAGCAAATTGAAATCCTTAAGTCAAGCTTGATTTATAATTCATTCCTCCTGTTATTTTCCTTCTCGAAAGTAAATTCTGTCACATGTGAAACTCCAAATTCACAGAACTATGAAGGAGCAATTTAAAGATTTTATTCAAAAAACAAAATTGTCTTTTTAGACATCTCAAAGGTCATCACACCTTGCAGAGTTAACATGGGCCTTCAGTTCAATACATTCTGTACGACAATACTCAGGCTTCAAAGTGTTTACAGATACATAGCCCCTTGTGTCTTTACAATAATACTGCAAGACAGTCAGGGTCAGAAGCACTGTCTTCAATCCATAAATGAGCACACCGACTTCTCTAGTGAGAGAAAGAGGCGGGCAACACTCTTGTCTTCCTGACACCTTCAAAACTCGGTATAATCTGGTTCCTTTGACTTAATGTATTTTTTTTAACATGGCAAAGTATAACCTTCATTGTGTTCAAACATGCCATCCACACACAGGACAAAGACGTTATGAACATCAAAATGAGATCATTGTGCTATGTGCATGATACGGCTTTGGCAGTGGTCCTTACAGAGCGTAGGACTTTGTACTTAATATATTTTCCAGACTAGATTATAAGAAGAAGCTGGTTAGCTGGAGAAAGAGGCCATGGTATTAAGAAGGTATGTACTGGCTGCGAACGGCGCCCGCTCTGACACCACTCACAGTGTTCAGCCACAGTTTCAGACTTGACACGATAGCCCTTTTGAGAGCTGTCGGGCCACTCCTGCCCTGGCATACCAGAAGAACAAGAGTCACCACTTGGCACATGAAGAGAAATGGAATATTCCAAGGTTACCCTAGGCCAACAGACACTACAAGCTAAGTCATCTGGTTATAGAGATACTAATAAATAAAGCTCTTTCAAAACAAAAATAAATCAAAAAGACAGCTTGGATTTCCTTCTTTTTTCATTTCATTTCTTCTTTTTTTTAAATTAACATTTTGCTGGGTGAAAGAAAGGTTAAAAAAGTTAAGGGGAGGAGCAGCGCGGGGAAAAGACAGTCTATTCAATGAGTGGTGCTTGGAAAACTGGACAGCTACATGGGAAAGAATGAAACTAGCACATTTTCTCACACCATATACAAAAATAAGCTCAAAAGGGATTAAAGGCCTAAATGTAAGACAGGAAACCATAAGACTCCTAGAAGAAAACATAGGCAATGCACTCTTTGACATAAGTCTAAGCAATGTCTTTTTGGACCTGCCTCCTCAGAGAAGGGAAATAAAAGCAAAAATAAACAAATGGGACCTAATTAAACTTAAAAGCTTTCGCACAGTGAAGGAAACCATCAACAAAACGAAAAGACAACCTACTGAATGGGAGAAGATATTTGCAAATGATACATCTCATAAGGGGTTAATATGAAAAATATGTAAAAAGCTCATATAATTCAATATCAGAAAACAAACAACCTGATTAAAAAATGGGCAGAAGACCTGAGTAGACATTTTTCCAAAGAAGACATACAGATGGCTAAGAGGCACATGAAGAGATGCTCAACATCACTAATCACCAGGGAAATGCAAATCAAAACCACAATGAGATATCACCTCGTACCCGTCAGAATGTCCATCATCAGAAAGATACCAAATAACAAATGTTGGCGAGGACGTGGAGAAAGGGGAACCCTAGGGGAATGTAAATGGGTGCAGCCACTACTAAAAACAGTATGGAGGTTTCTAAAAAAATTAAAAACAGAACTACCATGTGACCCAACAATTCCACTCCTGGGTATATATCCAAAGCAAATGAAAACACTAATTCAAAAAGATACATGCACCCCAATGTTTATAAGCGCGTATTCACAATAGCCAAGATAGGGAAGCAACCTAAGTGTCCATCAACAGATGAATGGATAAAGAAGGTGTGGTATATGTATACGACGAAGCCTTACTCAGCCATAGAAAAGAGTGAAATTCTGCCATTTGCAGCAACATGTACGGACCTAGAGAATACTGTATAGTTAGTGAAGTCAATCAGACAGAGAAAGACAAATACTGTATGTTTTCACTTACATGTGGAATCTAAAAAAGAAAAAACAAACGAATATAATAGAACAGAAACAGCCTCACAGATACGGAGAACAAACTAGTGGTTACCAGTGGGGAGAGGGATGGGGGAGGGGCAAGAAAAGGGAAGGGGTTAAGAGATACAAATGACTATGTATAAAATAGACAAGCTACAAGGATATACTGTCTGTCACGGGGAATATAGCCAATATTGTGTAATAATTTTAAATGAAGGATAAGTTATAAAAATATTGAATCATTATGTTGTACACCTGAAACTAACACTGTAAATGTACTCTACTTGAATTAAAGAAAAAGAGGGAGGGCAGCAGGTGACCAACAGGGATTAAAAAAGAAAAGAAAAAGAGAAGAATCAGCAGAAAAACCAAGAGGCCGGAAATACATGTAAGAGAGAAGAGACCGCCTAGTAGGAAAAGGCAGAAAGGGGAAGGAATCACCAAGGAGACACCCACCACAAAGCTCCGTCCTAAAGAGATAAGTATGTACTGGTCCTCTTCCCTTTGCCCTGCATCCAGCTCAGTGACTGCTTCGGAGGATAGGGGGGGCCCTTCACGCTTGAGAGAGGAGTCAAATCAGAGCCTGGGGCCCAGGCGGGGTTTGTGCAGAGGTGCTCTGTTTTTGTATCACGAAGCCCAGGAAGTAAAGTGCAGCAGAGCCCCTGGGCTAATGAGGGCGGGTCAAAGGTGAGTCAGAAAGCATTTGTGAAGCTCCAGCATCCGTCTCTTTCAAAAGGTGATCTGGGTTGTACCACTTTTTGGACGACCTCTGATGAGGTCCGTTCTCCTCCCCGACCGCTTTTTCTGCTAGGATCCCTGAAGGGGGCGCTCTTCCGAAGGCGGTGATGAACAGGCCGCTGTGGGAGTGTGGCTCACCGGACACTGGCTGCTTCTGTTTGCAGGAGGAGGGAGTCTAGGGCTCTCCCTCAAGAGCATCACTCTTCCCTCCAGCCTGCTCACAGAGCTGCTTCATCAACAAGTCCTCCGTGCGTAAAGACTCTTTAACAGCCGGTGTGATCACAGAGGGGCCTCCCTGGTGTGCCAGGGTGGTGTCAGTGACCTCAGAGGTCGTCCTCCCGGAAGGGTCACCTGAACGGGGAATGTGACAGCCGCACGGGGACTTGGGCCGAGAGAAAACCTATCAGGGGTCCAAGGCCTCTGGGCTGAGGGGTCCTTCCGAGTGGGGGAGGCAGGGGTGGGGGGACGGTCAACATCCTGGAGGGTGTTTCACGCTGTTATCACATTTTAAACATGTATCCGCTTATAAAATTTACAGTAGGTGAAATCCATGCTATGTCATTTGTAAACCAGGTATAGGTGTTTCTGACAGTAAATGTTAGAATGATCCCATCGACCACCACCAAGTATTAACAAACCACGACACTACAGATACCGACTGAATGGGGAGAGAAGTCTGAATTGCAAAAGAAATTAACCAACCAAGAAATAGCACTTGGAGTTTCAAAAGTGGCATATAGAGAAAAACAACAACAACACCACCCCATAACTCAGGGACTTCCCCGGCGGTCCCGTGGTTAAGACTTCGCCTTCCAATGCAGGGGGCGCGGGTATAATCCCTGGTCAGGGAGCCGAGATCCCACAGGCTGCGAGGTGCAGCCAAAAACGAAAAGAGTGGCATATAGTGAAGATCTAAGAGAATTACACAGACTATTCCCAGCTCCGTAATCATCTCATCATTTCTACATATTCTAAGTGACAGAAAAGACACCTGGGGCAAATCCTTGCCTGGAATTGAGAGCGGGTACCTTTCTATGTGTGTGGAGACCCAGAGACCACAGACAGAAAAAAATACCTCTCGTTGTTGGAACGAAACCACTTAGCAGAGCCTGACGCAGTTACGTTTCTCCTGATTGAAGCTCTCAATAAAGCCAAACAGCGAGTGCTGGGTTGTTCCCCTTGGAACCTACCAGAGCAGAACTTTAATCTCAATGTTCCCCGTGAACCTACCACAGCAGAACTTTAATCTCTTATATATGCCTTACTCTGCCCAAAGAGAGTCAAATGATTTGCAATAAAATATCAATACTTATGCTCAATAAAATGATTACAACAGAAACAGAGTAAGTCATAATAAAGAACATGGACAGAGGTACAGAAAAGCAGCACGTATGATTAGTATGCATATTCATTATAAGGGTTAATGGAGTGATGGTGACTGAGCATGCAATCAGTGCTGTGCTACCTCACGACCAAAGTAAAAAAAGACGGGAGTACAGAAGGAAGGGCGGCTCATTTTAAAGAGTGAGAAACTTAGTACTGGTTCTAAACTGTAAAAAACAAAACGAAACAAAAACCCACTGGGAGAGGTCATCTAGGGGAATAGGAAAGACCTTTGACCTAAAATATACAGGTCTTGCATAATTCCTTCCCTATCATTTAAAACAAATCTTGCTTTACTCCAGATTCAGGAGAATGAATGAGCCCTTTTTCCACCACTGTAATCTTTATCTTTAAATGACCTTCATTTAAGAAATAAAGAAAAAGTTAATTAAGATCTAGCCTAAATGTTCTCGACTCTTCAGAAATTACTCAAGTAAAGGAAAGATAGTCTTTAAATCCTTCTTTGGCTAAGGAGTTCTGAGTAAAAGACACATTTCCATGCGAGTAAAGATGGTGTTTGTTTATGCCGAGGGTCTGCTTCACTTTTTAATTTCTTATTTGTGTTTTCAGAGCCTTTCACTCAAGGACAAGGACAGAACAGATATTTCAACAGCTTTACCCAATTCCCAAAAGACCATCAGATGTTAAAGATTTGAAGACAATTTATGGGGAGAAAAACACCTCAAAAGCAGACAATTTACTAAATTCTGACACTAAGAAATACATTCATTAACTGATTTTAGTGGAGGAAGACTTCAGTGTGGGGAGAGTGTAGAAATGGATACTTACTGATTCAGACCACCCCATCATTTCCTCTGTGTTTCTCTAAAGAAAAAATAGATCACTGCTGATTTCTAACAAGGAAAACCCTCAAGTGACATTTTCTAAAAAGTAGATCGAAGAGAATTTCCATCACGAGTTAATACATACAGCTACTTTTTAATGAGATCAACTTCCAAACCAATAAATTACAGGTTATTATTGCAGGGACAGCAATAGATGACTTTATAACAAAATGTGTGGCAACAGCTAATCCATGTCTAGATTTATATTAATTAAGGGATAAGAAAATATGCACAGGGAATGCTAAGCAGAAGTGGGTCAAAGCCAGGGCTAAAAAGTTGAGGTCAGTGAGTCTAAATCTACACCATATTATAATGAGACAAATTTAACTGACAAATATACTTTGCTGAGTCCCACTGAATTGGAGTTTGCAGAGCAAAGAGCCTCAAAAGAAAATTAAATACTTACCTTTAAAGGACATTTGATTTAAGAAAAAATTAAGAAGCATGCATTATTTTTACAAGAAAATACACTAAAGATATTTCCACTCGAAAAAAGAAAAAGCCACTACAGATACATAATCAAGGAGTACACGCATCTATAACCCCCTTTTTTTTCACCTTAGATACCCTCTTCCACTATGAATATACCCATGGCTAGAAATGAGTTCCCCAAACGCAACTCTTGCATGTAAATCAAAGGCTCCTTTGCCTGGTTAGAATAAGTGCAACTTGAAATCACTTTTCCAGAGAATTAAACAAACAAGCAAACAAAACCCTCCCACAAACAGTAATCTTTCACTTAAAAACTTTTACCGAACTAGACACAGGCTATTTTGAGCTCAGATGTGATGAACCCCAACTCTAAGCTCCCCACAGTATCCGTGTTGGTTTGTTTTTGTTTTGTTTTTGGCCACGCCACGTGGCTTGAGGAATTTTAGTGCCCCAATCAGGGACTGACCCCGGGCCCCCTGCGGCGGAAGCTCGGCGTCCTAACCACAGTCTGCCAGGGAATTCCCTCTCCACAGTATTTGGAATGTAACTCCATTGAAAGCATGCGTTCTCTGCAGGCTCAAAACTATTCCGGATAAGGCTGAAGTTACTATACACCAGCCCTATGTGACCCTTGCCGAGATAAAAACCGCACGCATTCCTCAGGTAAATGCACCCTTCTACAGAGGACCGGGGGTGGCTGGTACTCTTATGTGTCATTGCCCGAGTTGAAGCAGGGTTATTTATTCATACACTGTAGCTGAGTGATCTTTTCTAGAGTTTTTCTTCTAAAAACCTAACGCTGGCATCCGAAGCTCAATATACTGTAAAGACATGTCCTCTATGTCTCCATTTATCCTAATTTCCCTTATGTATTTGAATTAGACTGTGGATGAACATGTTTCCATCGCAGGAGCCAGTCTGCACAAAAGAGTCAGTCGCCGGGGTAAGGTGTGGCCATGAAGCTCTTCACTGATGTGAAGTCCTCCCAAAAGGTCCTACCTACATGCTTGCCCACTGGGCACACGGCTGGCAGGCTTCTGTCAGCTGGCCTAGGCACCTGAATATCACAAACAATATGACTAATTTGGGGAAATGCCCTCAAAGGAAAGGCGGTGCTGAATCAGGGGGAAAAAACTCTTGTATTTTTAAGAAAAAACAAATGGGGGCGTTCATTACTCAAGTTTAAAAGTCTTCATTTCGCTCCTCCATAGGTTACTCTGAAGCAGAAACGTTCTTCAAATACACCAAAAATATTTTGATTTATAATTTCTTCCCAGGAACACACCTGTCGTGGAAAGACATATGCCTGTGGTTTAAAGGAAGTCCTGTACTGCTTAGTACAGGATTCTTCACCAACATGACACAACCAGAAATTCAACACCCATAATAAGCGTGAGGCTCCAGGTTCTCTTAAAGGACAAACAGAAAGAGAAGAAAAAGAGAAAGAAGTTATTGCTGTTGGGTAGGAATAATTAGTCTGACATTTTAGAAGCACCTTCTTTTTAATATAAGAATTATTGCACATGCTGTTACTGACAGCCCCTTCCCAGGCCCAATTTTGAATGGAAGGCTGAGTTAGAAAATAAGGAAAAGTAAAGATGACTGCTGCTCTGTTAGGGGTGCCAGACATTGGTAGGGCTACCTTAACTCTTCAAATTCCCATAATTATGATATTTCTCCCCAGACAATACGATCTCAAATATCCAAATTAAAAAGGCAAACTGTTAATCATCCAGTGTTTTGTCCACACAAGTACATTTCTGGACAATTAGAGGTGTTTTATTATGTTTCAGAATTCTAAAGTTTCCATATTAAAACACTACAGTGCATGGTAACGATTTCAAACGTGTTACTTAAATAGGTTATCGTCATTTCTCCTTAAAAAAATAAGACTTCACTCAGTGGCCTACTGTCCACAGCAACACACACTGCACCCTTCAGTAACGAATATTAATAATTGTGAGGCAACAACCCGTTCTGAAATTGACTGTTTCATCCCTTTTAAAAAGGGTTGCCGTGAAAATGAATGGTGGAGAGCAATATTATCTGAGACTAGTTAGCCTGTCTAAAAGAGTACTTGCTAACCTGTAATAATACCTCAACCCTAAATAAAAGTAAGTTTTGAATCTGTATTAGGTGAAGGATATATTAGGGTTCATTATAACCATTTTTTGTATTTTTCTGAATGTGAAAAGCCCACTTTCACCCCTTTCCTTGGTAAAGCAGAGTCTACAGGGCATCCAGTCTAAACATTTTACTAATGTTCCGTATATGTGCTTAAAAGTATTCGGTCTTCACTCATTTAAAATGTCCTACAATTCATTAAAAAATAACTAAGCAGGCTGACCTTTTCTTAACTATACTGAAATGGAGAGATTTTTTACTGTACACGCTGTCGTGGGACACACCAATCAGAATCCTTACAAAGGATGAGTGGACAACTCCATAATGGGTAAAAAGAGAGCGGAATTGCAGTTGTGACCCCGGGATTCATCTTCCTGCTTTAGGAACGCCAGAGCACAGCTCTTCCCTGGTCACAGCTATTCCCTAGGTCAGAGGTAAGGAAATGGAAGGCAGAAAAAAAACAGTTGGATGATAAATCCAAGGCTGTATTTTCATATTTCCCACTGGGAGCAATTTCCCCAATGGCCCTTTTCTTAAGTTAAGTTATGAAGGTGAAATTTTATGGGCAAGTTTTAAGTGCATCTCATCCCATATATCAACAAATATGGTAAAGTCTAGTTTTTACCATCTTTAAAAGAACCAAACCTACGAAGGAGATATATTTAACTATGAAAGCAACAAAGCTTTTGGAGGTCAGCATTTCTGGACAATGATCTATCAAAAAAATAATAAGCAGCTAATGTTCTTTTTAACCTAGACACATTGGCTGTTCAGGAAAGATAGCAAGGTGAAGGTTATGTTGGATAAAGACTTGCCTACAGCCTATACCTGTTAAAGAAATTGAACCAGTAATTAATGACCTTCCAAAACACAAAGCACCAGGCCCATATGGGTCTACTGATGAATTCTAACCAAATATTTAAGGAAGAAATTATAACGATTCTCTACAATCTCCTCCAGAAAATAGAAGCAGAGGGAATACTTCCTAACTCATTCTGAGGCCAGCATTACCCTAATACTAAAACCAGACAAGGACATTAAAAGAAAAGGAAACTACGGACCAATATCTCTCATAAACATTGATGCAAAAATCCTCAACAAAGTATTAGCAACAATATATATAAGAAGAAGTATACATCACCACCAAGTGGGAATCATCCCAGGTATGTAAGACTGGTTCAATATTACAAAATGAGTTAATGTAAAACCATCACATCAACAGGCTAACAAAGAAAAATCATGTGATTATATCAATAGATGCAGAAAAAACATCTGACAAAATCCAACACCCATTCATGAAAAAAACCCTCAGCAAACTAGAGATAGAGGGAAACTTCCTCAACTTGATTTTAAGAATCTACAAAAGAACTACAGCAATCATCATACTTAATGGTGAGGAAGTTTTCATTTTCTCACCAAGGTCAGGAAAGAGGCAAAAATGTCCCCTCTCATTATTCCTTTTCAACATTACACTGGGAGTCCTAACTAAGAAGAAGGAAAGAAGAAAATGAAAAAAACAGTATGCGGATTAGGAAGGAAGAAATAAAACTGTATTTTTTCACAGATGACATGACTGTCTAGGTAGAAAATCTGAGAGACAAAAAAATTCTCCTAGAAATAATAAGTATTTATAACAATGCTACTGGGCACAAAGTTGATGTACAAAAGTCAATTACTTTCCTATATTCCAGTAATGAACAAGTGGAATTTGTAATTAAAAACACAGTATCATTTACATTAGCACCCGATAAAAGGAAATACTTAGGTATGAATCTAACAAAATGTGTACAAGATCTACACAAGGAAAACTACAAAACTCGGATTAAAGATATCAAAAAGGAACTAAATAAATGGAGCTATTTGTGTTACGGATAGAAAGACTCAATGTGTCGAGATGCTAGTTCTTCACAACTTGACCTATAGATTCAACACAATCCCAACCAAAATCCCAGCAAGTTATCAATATTTTGTGGATATTGACAAACTGAATCTAAAGTATATGGAGAGTCAAAAGACCCAGAATAGCCAACACAATATTAAAGAAAAAGAGCAAAGTCACAGGACGGACACTTTCCAACTTCAAAATTTACTATAAAGCTACAGTAATCAAAACAGTGTGGCACTGTGAAAGAATAGATAAATAGATCCATGGAAAATAACAGAGAGCCCAGGTGTCCTTTAGTAGGTGAATGGATAAAGTGTGCTACAACCGCACAATGGAATATTTTTCAGAGCTAAAAAGAAATGCGCCATCAAGCCATGAGAAGACATGGAGCCACCTTAAATGCATATTACTAATTGAAAGAAGCCAATCTGAAAAGGTAAATACTGTATGATTCCAACATATGACCTTCTGGAAAAGGCAAAACTATGGACACAGGAAAAAGATCAGTGGTTGCTGGGGGTTAGGGATGAGAAAGGGATGACCAGGTGGCGCATGGAGGATTCTTAGGGTGGTGAAGCTATTCTATGTGGTGCTGTAACAGTACATATCATCATGCATTTGACATAACCTGTAGAGTGTACAACACCAGAAGTGAGCTCTAACGTAATCTACGCACACTGAGGGATAACCCTATATGCAGGTCCATTGACTGTAACAAATGTACACTCTGGTGCAGGGTGCTGACAGCGGAGGAGGCTGTGGGTGTGTGTATATGAAAACACTTTGTACTTGCTATTCGATTTTGCAGTAAAACTAAAACTGCTCTAAAAATAAAGTTTATTTTATGCCTACGGCCAGAAAAAAAAAAAAAAAAAGACTTGCCTACATGAAGCATCAATAGAAACACCAAAGGCTGATTAGGACACCTGCACCTCTGTCTCTCACCTACACACTAAAGCCCCCAATCCTTACCTGGCAACTCTTTGTCTCAAAGAGGAATCCTTTTCCCTTGTTTCACTACATGGCAATCCAAAGTCTGAACCCATGATCAGGTAATTTTAAGTTTCCTTTATCATTCTACATTTCCTAGAAAATCATCCTTTGACAAAATGTTACAACTGGATCTTTCAGTTTCATTATTATACGCCAGTATACCTTGTAAGATAACTATAAAGGGTTTCTTTTTACAGAGTGACAAAGTAGGGAGACAATCCTTTTAATAGCATTCAAGAGTCACAATTATAAGTATATAGGTCAAGGTGAATATCTCAGAATTTCTATTTTCTGGGTTTTTTTTAACCTAATTTATGATGGTATAGAATAATTTCTGTGAAACTTCTTTCATTCGCAAAACTGAAACGTCGTTTTCTTTAATGATGCACATTCCCTGGTTTTATTCATCCTTCTCAATGAAGCCTCAGTTCTTCTAGAACCTCCACACCCTAGACAGCATATTTCCAAATTGATCTGAGTAAGCTTATGGGCACCGATGGGGCAAGACGGGGCAGTGACCCCAGGAGTCTACAGCGAACTCTGAGCCAGAACCCAAAGCCCTTTATACATTTTTTTGGTCCCCATTTAACTCCTGGTATTTAAAATACCATGTAGTTTAATTAACCACATATAACTACAGCTTTCTCTTTCTTGTATAAGGCGTCAGGGAAGATAAATGACTACAAATTATAGTTTATTTACATCTATATTTGGAAGTACTGATCGGAATGGCTTTTGGAATTCAACATGTAATATTCTAGAAGAGAAGCCAATTCTTCACAAACAAGGAAAACAGCCTGAAGTTAGCTGTATGTGGTACCGTGTATTTCTACATTATAAGTTTCTCACTTTAAAAAAAAAGTCATAGGTATCAAAAGATATCTGATGTCTACGTATCCATCTGTAATGTCCTAGAAAAATCAACTTTTTTTCCTGCATTCCCGTTAAGATAGCCTGCTTTGAAAACAGGTAGGCTTATCACTTTTACAGCTTTCCCTAAACTTCAGTGAAATAAATTGTTCTCTGCCAGTTCTCAAGTGTAGGAGTAGAATGGGGTATGCGGAAGCAAGGTTTGCGCTGCTGTTGTAAGCCGTGGAATTCTCTTCAATTCCATTTGTGTACCTTGCATCAGCCTAAGAGCGCACAAGCTTAGTGTAAATAATCCACAGAAATACATCTGTGTTGAAATAATTAATCCTATTTTATGGTCCCCACCCCTCAGCAGTCACTATCAAAAAGTTTAATATTTAATAGTAACACAATTGACTACGGAATCATAACCAGGGCAGAGACACGCAATTGGTAACAATCAAGGTTAATGTATCCGAGACAACTGGTGGATAAGGACTGTATTAATTGTTTAAAAACAGGCCATAAGAGATCTGGAGCTGAGGGCTGTGATGCTGGGGAAGGAGGAGGCCATCTGAACCCTATCAAAGGGTCCCGGGGAGCAGATTCCTCCCTCTGTTTGCTGCATCTGGGAAGAACTGGAACTCTCACCAGGGAAGCTGCAGCTGCGTGCACCCTTGGCTTAATCGCTGTGTAAGGCGGAGGGTTAATTAGCTGCCATTCTTAGCTCCACTTGTTGTTTTAATAAAGATCTGCATAAATCTGAGACTGGGAGTAACCATCCTTGATTTCATTTGGCAGATGATGGGGGGGGAGGGGAGGAGTGTGAGGATTGTGGGTGTGCTCAGAGCATGTTCAAGTGACCTGGCCTGGGGCGTTCTGCCTGCTTGAAAAGTGGTGGACGAAGACCTCTCGGCTGTTTATGGACGCGGGACCCTGCTGGCCAGGCTCACCACAGGCAGCCTGGAGTGTGAGGCAGATTATCAGGGAATGAAATACACAGAGCGTATTTGCAAAGCACTCAGTATGGATCTCTAAAAGGAGAGGCCAGATAAGAAATTCAGCATCACAATGCTGTTTTATTATGCCTAAAAATTTCTGGCAATCATTCCTCAATATCCAATACTTGGTTTTCCAATTTCCGATTATCTCCTAAGTGGTATATGTTTTGTGGGGGGGGAATTTTTGCATGATACAGTGTCAGAATCACATTTAGAATCAAACCAGTTCACAAGAGCATAAGAATCTCATGATGTCTCCTGAGGCAGGCACTATCATTATGCCTATTTAACAGACCAGAAGGCTGAGGCAGAGAGGAGATAGTAGCCTGATGGTCACAGTCAGAATGAACGGGAAAGCTTAGCAGCTCAGTAGAGATTTGCAGCAAAAAAAAAAAAAAAAAAAAAAAAAGGCCTGAATGGTTCTATTAAGAACACCACAGAAACAGAGGCTTAGGTACAAATGAACTGAGAGTGTGGAACAAAAAAGTTTATAACTACCAAGTTGTCTTTTCAGAATTTCCCCATATTATGAAATGCCAACATCTTCCATTTCAGCACTTAGGGAACCACCACCACAACAAAAGAATCAAACAAGTTCATAACACTTTAGAAAGCAACAGTAGCAGAGCAGAAAGAACTGAGATTAATGATGCCAGCTGTTACGTAGCTTTATGAAAAAAAATTAGTAATATTTCTGGACATTACTCTGTGAATAAACCATTTGGGACAGGAAAACCGTTGACCTTATTTTATCTCATAACTGTCAGTGTTCTCAGGATAGTTCATTTTGTATGAGGGAAAATACCCATTATTAATAGGCCTGAAGACCGTTATATAGGCAGATTTTAAATAATAAATCAACAGATTTCATATAAAGGATATGCTAAAACAGCTAAGAGTTTGAAAAGGCAACCACAAAACAGCAAAAACAAACTTTGAAAGATGACATTAAGTAGAACAGAGCTTAAGTTTTATACACGCTTGAGAAGAGAGTGTTTACAAACAGGAGCTCTGCCATGAAAGTTGGAAATGTGTTTACTGCTGTAAACTTCAGCAATTCATGGATTAAATCATGTTCACCAAGCAGGACCACAGTCAGAGGATCTGGGAGGCTGGTGCTGACCTTCTGAGCCCATCAACCTCCTCTCCTCTGGCTGCTCCTTTGCCCCCAGCAGTGTGTCACGGCCATACTCTGGCAGCCAGCTATGCCTGACTAGGCAGTGTGTCACGGCAGGCCCAATAAACACCCCTGGGAAGTGTGAACAGGGAGACCTGCCTAGAGCAGACCTGCTGGGAACAGAACAGTTACCCCTGGTGCACCCGTCAACTGGCTGGTAACGGTTGGACATCTGCCACCTGACAGATAATCCTTCCCAAGAGATAATATAGTCTCGGCACTACTAATTCAGGACTAGGCTTTTTTCCAGATTAAAAACTCCAAGAGGGTCCATGCTGAGGAGGTGGTGTTCGTTAGAGATTATCTAATACTATCTTCTCTCAGTTAAATGCAGCTGAGTGGGTACGTATCACATCAAATGGATGCCCATTTGGAGTCCTCAATATTCTGAGAGAGAACATCAAGAACAATCCATTATGCTTACAGAGGGCTTTCACATACACCATCTCAATTTAAACTCACAGGAATCCTGTGATTTAGCTACAGCTGAGGATAATGTCCGTCTGATATAACGAATGGAGGGTGAGGAAAGTTAAATGGCTGGTACAAGGTCACACAAGTAATAAACAGTGGAGCTGGTTTTTAAATCTACATCTGCTGACTATCGATACCATGCAAGAAAGGGTGTGTAGCCCCACACTGAAACACAAAACATCTGTTTCTGAATGGACCAAAAATTCTTGAAAGAGACAAATGTAAATTATGAGAAAAATATGAAAAAAGATGAAAAAAACCCCCCAGTTCATGTAGGAACAAGAGTGGGAGCCCTTATAAAGTTGGTTAAATCTGTGTCTTCATGCAAAGCCTACTTCTGAGTTGACAGCATTTCTGGTGTTAAAATAGGTCTGCAGATTCAGTGTAAGAAAATCTTTATTCGTAGTCTATCAAACTTACATTTGTGACTGTTTGAAAATAGGTTAGATTGAAGTTTAACATAAATCTAGGGAGAAAAATCAACAGAGACTAGAAGGAAGTGTACCAGAAAACAGTGTGAAATAAATCCACTGAACAAAACAATGGGCTTTTTGGACTTGTTTTTGATAACTTTGTTTAAAACCCCAGAAGTGTGAATGTACCTGTAAATGATGTGCCGATTAGAAACCTTTTTTATGTGTGTTAAAGTATGAACACTTAGTTTGTTACCATGTATTTTACAGAGAGTATTCTATTCTTATACCAGATAGGCTATCTCTAGTTGGTGACACTTAATGAACATTACTACCTTTAGGTTTTTTCTTACTATTCATAGCATAATTTTCAAAATCTATTTATCCTATTTATGTGATTTTGCTTTAGCCAGGAGTGATTTTTAATTTTTTTTGCAGAATGTGTTTCTAATTTTCTGAGACACAGAAAAAACTCTAACTTACGGAACAGAAACCTTTCTTGACTGCTGAGAGAAGGCTCTGGTGGAGTGCAGGGTCACCTCCATAGAGAAGAGAATGAGGTGATGGGTCCATTTCAGCTCACGTGGTTCCCTCTGGGGTAAGGACTGCCTCTCAGCACCAAGTTTTCTCTAAGTGTGAAGTGACACCTTATTCCACGTATGAGAAGTGAAGACTTCTTACTCATCTTGCGTGAGGCTCAGAAGTGCCTCATAAATAGTAGAGTCTCAGAAGTTTTTTTTTGCTTTCTTTCTTTTCCCCCCAGTTTTATGGAGCTATAACCGACATATAACACGGTGAGTTTAAGGTGTACGGCACGATAACTTGACACCAAAAGTTTCCTGAATAAGTGACTTACCTCTCAAAATAAATTTTTTCTCTAAAAAACAGAAAAACCCCTCGTCTCCAAATTTCAGCAAACCCCAGAAGAAGTATTTTTTTGGAGAGTGGGGAGGCAGATGTAGCCCCATGTTGCAACATTTCCGAAAGGAAATATCACACACACAAAAAGCCTTTTTAAGACAAGATCTCCAAATGAGGTTATACAGTCACAGAGATAAATAGGATTCAAATAGGAACAGTGAGACTGAAAAAACAAAGTATTTGTCATTTAGTTTTAAATTAGTACATCATGATTGAGCTTCACTATCTGGCATTGAATTAATTTAAAAAATATTTTATAATGATCTTGCACAACTATATTTTCTTTTTGGTGTTAAAACCATTAATTTGTTATATATAGTCTACACATATCACAATTTAATTAGATTGTTTTTAAATGCCTTCCCTAAAAAAATTTTTATTACTGAAAAACAACAAACATACAAAAATGGAAAAGATGGGCTTCCCTGGTGGCGCAGTGGTTGAGAGTCCGCCTGCCGATGCAGGGGACGTGGGTTCGTGCCCCGGTCTGGGAAGATCCCACATGCCGTGGAGCAGCTGGGCCACTGAGCCATGGCCGCTGAGCCTGCGCATCCGGAGCCTGTGCTCCGCAATGGGAGAGGCCACAACAGTGAGAGGCCCGCGTTCCGCAAAAAAAAAAAAAAAAAAAAAATGGAAAAGATGCTCATTTCTTCACGTTTTATTAACCAGCCAGGGACCCTAAGAGAGACCTCGACTCCCATTTGCAATTTCTCTCGTCTAAAACTTCACTTATCTAGTGAGTTCATTCCTGAACGTGGTAGATGGAATCTCAAAAAACATTAAGACTATTAATTAACTACTCAATGAAGAATTTCTCATCGAGAACATCAATGAAAACCCCAATGAAAAACCTTTGCATTTTTGTATTTTCCAAAATACACCCAAATATGTAAAACAATTGGCAGTTGGTTAGTCTTTTAGTTAAAAGAAGCTGGTCAAAGACATGTAATCGTGCATCTAGGAAGACAGGAAGTAAGAATTTTCAGCATTAAGCATACAAGCAAGCCTCAAGGGCTTGGCCATAGGCTCTTTTCAGGTTTCCTGGGAAGCTGTATCCCCTCGTTGACTTTTTGGGTATTTCCTAGTTCAGGAGTTTTTTGGCCCTAATAGCTTGTAAGGATGCACGATTATTGAGATGCGAAAATGGTGACGTCTGTGTGGTGCTGCCTGGTGGCTGTCAGATTTTAATAGCCCACGTTTCCCAAATGAACATCTTCTGGTAGGCACCTAATTAAACATCTAGCTATTCAATTTGAATTTTTATTATTAGCTCAGGCCCAGCGGCCATGGCTCACGGGCGCAGCCGCTCCGTGGCATGTGGGATCTTCCCGGACCGGGGCACGAACCTGTGTCCCCTGCATCGGCAGGCGGACTCTCAACCACTGCGCCACCAGGGAAGCCCCTGTAACGCATTCTTTAAATGCACTTACCCATCTGAAATGATTTTTCATTCATGCTTATCACACTATGCTTTTTCCTTCTTGGCAAATAATAAGTTTTCGAAAGACCAATGACCAGACTGAATTGAAAAATAAAGCAGTTACAAACTATGAAAATTTAAGATCAATAAGAATAAAAATAATAGTGCTAGTGGTAGTATTGGTGGTGGTAAACAAATTACTAAGGTCTGACATTCAAGCCTTGAGTAGCTCCAATTCTACACTGGATTACAAGTCTCTTACCGGGATTGCAGTCTGTAAGAAGAGAGCAGATGGACAGGAGAACTTTAGAAATGGTGAGGGCCGGACTCCAGTTGTCTTTCAGGATGTCCAGACAGATCACGCCTTGGCTGTTAATATTACAGTGATAAATTCTGGTTCGGAAGGTAACCTAGAAGAAAATGTAAAGTTGATATAAATAGACACACTATTTATTTATTCATAAAATTTTATTATAGTTGATTTACAGTGTTGTGTTACTTTCAGGTGTACAGCTAAGTGAGTCAGTTATACATAAACATATATTCACTCTTTTTCAGAGTCTTTACCCATATAGGTTATCACAGAATATTGAGTAGAGTTCCCTGTGCTATACAGTAGAGGTCCTTGTTGGTTATCTATTTTAAATATAGTAGTGTGTGTATGTTAATCCCAAGCTTCTGATTTATCCCTCCCAGCCCACATTTCCCCTTTGGTAACCATAGGTTTGTTTTTGAGATCTGTGAGTCTGTTTCTGTTTTGTAAATAAGTTCATTTGTATCAATTTAAAAAATCAGATTCCACATATGAGTGATATCACGTGATACTTGTCTTTCTCTGTCTGACTTACTTCACTTAGTATGTTAATCTCTAGGTCCATCCGTGTGTCTGCAAATGGCATTATTTCATTCTTTTTTGTGGCTGAGTAATATTCCATTGTATATGTGTGTGTGTGTGTGTGTGTGTACACACACACACACACACACACACATATACCACATCTTCTTTATCCATCCCTCCGTCGATGGGCATTTAGATTGCTCCCACGTTTGGGCTATCGCAAACAGTGCTGCAATGAACACTGGGGTGCATGTATCTTTTCAAATTATGGTTTTCTCCAGATATACGCCCAGGAGTGGGATACTGAAAATATGAAAAGCCAAATTAACAAAATTAAGGTACTGAATGAAGATGACATTCCATGCTCAACAACTAAAGATACTTATTCTTTTCCAAGCACATAAGAAACATTTATAAAAACTGATCACATGCTAAGCCACAAAGAAAGCTTAAGACTATTAAGGTCCCCCTTCATACGTTTGCAAACTGAAAAATACATTTTCAAATAATTCTTGGATCAAAGAAAAAAAATCAGCTATGTTTATAACTGAGTGACAGTGAAAATGTTGGGTTGCCAATACCAAAATCTGTGATTTGCCTAAAACAGTTAATGAAAGAGAAATCTACAGTTTCAAATGCATATATTAAAAAGGAAGAAGTTTCCTGAGTTGTGCCCAAAGGAAAAAAAATAGAGTAAATCCCATGAAAGTAGAGAGGAATGGGCAGAAGTTAATAAAATAGAGAATACCTGTGATATTAAAATTCTGCAGAGAAGTGAGAGTACCTAGCTATTTAAGTGCTAGATGAAAAGACAAAATACTTTTATGATCCAGTGTACGTGATGAGTGGCTTTTGTCTATAATACTATATTTTTAAAACCTATCTGAGTAGAGTTCCCTGTGCTATACAGTAGATCCTTGTTGGTTACCTATTTTATATGGTAATGTGTGTATGTTAATCTCAAACTCCTACTGTATAGAACAGGGAACTCTACTCAATACTCTGTAATAACCTATATGGGAAAAGAATGGATATATGTATATACGTGTATAACTGAATCACTTTGCTGTACACCTGAAACTAACACAACTACTGTAAATCAACTACACTCCAATAAAATGTAAAAAAAGAGAAAAACCTAGCTCAGACTACTCTGAGCCAGTTAATCACCAAAATGAGTAAAGGAGGGAAGTATTATTATTGTACTCACTTTAAAAAGAAGCTGTAAGTATGTGAGGTTAGTAGATGCTAACTAAACTTACTGTGGTACTTATTTCAAAATATATACATATATCAAATGAGTGTGTTGTACACCTAAAATTAATACAATGTTATATGTCAATTATATCTCAATAAAACAAAAAAAATTTTATTAAATAAAGAAACTGAGGAATCTCCATGCTGTTTTCCATTGTTGCTGCACCAATTTATATTCCTATGATATGATCCAGCAATTCCAGTCCTGGGCATTTATCTGAAGAAGATGAAAACACTAATTTGAAAAGATATATGCACTCCTATGCTCATGACAGTATTATTTACAATAGAAGATATGGAAGCAACATAAGTGTTCATCGATAAATGAATGAGTAAAGATGTAGTGTACACACACACACACACTGGAATATTCCTCAGCCATAAAAACGAATGAAATCTTGCCATTTGCAACAATATGGATGGACCTAGAGGGTATAATGCTAAGTGAAATAAATCAGACAGAGAAAGATAAATACTGTATGATTTCACTTATATGTGGAATCTAAAAAACAAAACAAATGAACAAACTTATCAGAAGCAGTCACAGATACAGAGAACAAACAGGTGGTTGCCAGAAGGGAGGTTGGTGGGGAGAGGAGAGAAATTGGTGAAGGAGATTAAAGGTACATGATAAACTTGCAATTACAAGATAAATGAGTCACAGGTATGAAATGTAGAGTGTGGGGAATACAGTCAATAAAAATGTAATATCCTTTGTATGGTGACATATTGTAACTACACTGATTGTGGTGATCATTTTGAAATGTACAGAAATACTGAATCACTATGTTGTGTATTAGGAACTAAGACAGTGTTGTAGGTCAACCATACTTCAAAAACAAACTCACAGAAAAAGGATCAGATTTGTGGGCAGAGGGGGAACTGGATGAAGGCAGTCAAAAGATACACACTTCCAGGGACTTCCCTGGTTGCACAGTGGTTAAGAATTCGCCTGCCAATGCAGGGGACACGCGTTCGAGCCCTGGTCTGGGAAGATCCCACATTGCCGCGGAGCAACTAAGCCCATGCGCCACAACTACTGAGCCTGCGCGCTAAAGCCCGCAAGCCACAACTACTGAGGCCGCGTGCCACAACTACTGAGGCCGCGTGCCACAACTACTGAAGCCCATGCGCCTAGAGCCCATGCTCTGCAACAAGAGAAGCCGCCGCAATGAGAAGCCCGCGCACCGCAACGAAGAATAGCCCCCACTCGCCACAACTAGAGAAAGCCAGCACGCAGCAACGAAGACCCAAGGCAGCCAAAAAAAATTAAAAAAAAAAAAAAAAGACACACACTCCCAGTAAGATACATAAGCACTAGGGACATAATGTACAACATGGTAAATATAATTAACACTGCTGTTCGTTATGTATGAAAGTGGTTCAGAGAGCAAATCCTAAGGGTTTATGAAAATAAAAATACATTTTTAAAATAAAATTATTTTCCCCTATTTCTTTAACTTTGGATCTATATGAGATAATGAATGTTCACTAAACTTATTGTGGTAAAAAAAAAATGAAGAAACTGAAGCACAGAGAGGTTAAGAACTGGCTCATGGTCCCACAGCTGGTAAGTGGTGGAACTGGAATTTGAACACAACCTTGTTGATCCAAAAGTCCATGCTCTCCCGTTCAGCCTCAATGCCTGTTCTTCTGTTTCTTTAAAAAACTTTTAATTCTGAGCTAAGTACAGATTCACATGCCGTTGTAGGAAAGAATACAGACAGATCACCTACATCCTTCCCCCACTTTCCCCCAATATCACAGGAGAGTGATACCGACACAGTCCCCTGACCTTCCCGTACATCACCAGTTTTACATGCACTGATGGATATACGTGTTCCTATGCAATTGTATCACGGGTAGATTTGTGTGCGCACCACTGCTGTCAAGACACAGAACAGTCCATCACAAACATCCTTTGTGAGACCCTTCACTAGCCACAGTCCTCCCCCCACTTCTGAACTCCCAACAAACACAACTCTGTTCCTCTCTCTAGAATTCTGTCATTTCAAGAAGGCTATATAATTGAAATCATACAGGTTGTAACTTTTTGAAACTGGATGTTTTTCACTCTGCACAATACTCTTGTGATCCATCTAAGTCGTTGCATGTATCAAGACTTCGCTGAGTAGTAATCCGCGATATGGATGCACCAGTTTGTTTAACCATTTACCCACTGAAGGACAACGGATTGCTTCCCGTTTTTAGTTATGACAAATCAAGCTGGTATGAACGTTTCTCTGTGTTTGTGTGAACGTAAGTTTTTATTTCTCTGGGACAAATGTCCAAGAGTGCAATTGTTGGGATGTACGGTGAGCTCATATGTAGCTTTATAAGACACTGCCAGACTTCTTTCTGGAGCAGGTGTACCATTTTACATGCTCGCCAGCGGAGTGATCCAGTCTCTCTGCGTCCTCGCCGGCGTTTAGTGCTATCAACAAGCTTTATTTTAGCCATTCCGCTAGGGTTCAGTGGTACCTCATTTGAGGCTTTAATTTGCATTTCCTTAGCTGCTAATGATGTTGAACACTTTTTCATGTGATTAATTGTTATCTGGATACTCTCTTCCATGAGAGAGGATGTGTATGTTTTCTGCCAATTTCTAATGACAGTAAGTCCCTTACATACAAACGGAATGTGTTGGGAGATCCAATAAAGTTAGCTTAGGTACCCCACTAACACAATTGGCTACATAGTACTGTACTGTAATAGGCTGTAATACTTTTCAAACAAATAATACATAAAACACAAAAAATAAAGAAAACATTTTTAATCTTACAGTACAGTACCTTGCAAAGTGCGTAGTGCAGTACAACAGCTGGCACACAAGGGCTGGCATCGAGGGAACAGCAGGAAGAGTTACTGACTGGAGGAGGGAGGGAAGGTGGGAGATGGCAGAGCTGAAGGATCCTCAGCAATAGGGGACGGAGGGCCAGCTGCAGTGTCACTCACGCCTGACGCTGATGGCGCAGGATCTGGTTCCTTGCTGGATTCAATTCCATCCACCCTCTTGAAAAATCGACCCAGTGATGTCTGGGTAGTAGCTCTTTTTTTCTCGTCATAGATGACACGGTAGCACTGGGTTGCATTCTGAGCGGCTGCTGCAGCCTTCGTGTACCGTTCTACGTTCAGGTCCTGTGCCTCAAAAACTAACAGCGCCGCCTCAGATAAAGAAAATCCCCTGCCATTTCCTGCGTCGTGAATCCCTTCGGTTCTTCAGTTACTTCTTTCTCTTCTTGTCTCTCTTCGTCCTTTCTCTGGGCCCCCAATTCCATCAGGTCTGCATTAGTAAGCCCCTCGTGTTGCACGGTAAGGAGTTCCATGAAGTCGTCCCCTTGCAGATCTGGCTCCGGCTTCTCGCTGAGGGTCACTACGCTGCTGACGACCTCCTCATTCACCTTCTCAAATCCACGAAAATCGTGAACAAACTGTGGGCAAAGGTTCTTCCAAACCCCATTCACGGCGACAGCCGTAACCTCACGCCAAGCCAAGTCAGTGTTTTTTATGGCCTTGCAGATCTTCTAGTCCTCCCAAAATTATCACAGGGCTGTTCCTGCCCTTGCATTTACCGCTGTATTTGAAGCTCAGCTCAATATTGATGTTTTACAACGGTAGCCCTCAATTCCTCAAGGAGAGGGAAAATTACACTGAGGATCCCGTTTTTAAAGACAGGAAGACAGCACATTTCAGACACTTTCCATATACTAAGAAAGTTTTAAAACATGATTTGCATATAGTGATACAGAAAACTAATTTATCCAGAACGGCTAATTACCAGATAATTCTGGATGAGAGGGGTCTTAATTTATGTGTGATACATAAATACCCACACAGGCATATGTGTGTGTGTGCACGCGTGTATGTGTGTGTGTGAGTGTGTGTGTTGGACAGAATAAAGCCCTGTCCCCCCAAAGATGTCCCTGTACTAACCCCTGGAACCTGTGAATATGCTACTTTACAAGGGACTTTGCATGTGTGATTAAGTTACCTTGAGAAGGGGGGATTGCCCTGGATTGTCTGGTGGGCTTGATATAATCAAAACAGCTTTATAAGAGGGAGGCAGGAAGATCAGTAGGGGATGTGATGACAGAAGGAAGGCGTCGGAGTGATGTGAGGGAAGAGGCCTAAGGGATCAGCTAAGGGATGCCGTTGGTCTCTAGAAGCTGGAAAATGCAAGGAAACAGATTCCCCCTGAAACCTCCAGAGCGAATGCAGCCCTGCTGACACCCTAATTTTAGTTTTCTGACTTGCAGAACTGTAAGAAAGAAACTGCACTTGTTTTAAGCCACAAAGTTTGAGTTAATTTGGTACAGCAGCTACAGGAAAAAAAACACATGTTTGTATATATAGTTTCCAGTTGCCTCCTTCCTTTATCTGAAAAAGGTACCTTAAAAGCTCTGTTACTTCCATCCTTCACAGAATCACCTCTATAGAGAACAAACTAGTGGTTACCAGCGGGGAGAGGCAACTTGGGGCAGGGGAGGGGGAGGTACAAACTATTTTGGGTGTAAGATAGGCTACAAGGATGTACTGTACAACACGGGGAACATAGCCAACGTATGTAATAACTGTAAATGGAGTGTAACCTTTAAAAACTGTACATTAAAAAAACAGGATCTGAAGTCAAACAAAAAAATAAAGATGAGACTGGGGCTTATTACAAAAATAATTTTAGAAACAGGTAATAAGATTCTTTGCGTTGACTACAGCACAGAAGAATGCTACTAGGTAGTGAATGATCTCGCGTAAGTTGCTTGCTACTCTGAGCCTCTAGCTCCTGACAAAGTGAGAGACTTAAACTAGATGATTTCTAAGGCCCATTCTAGTACCAAGATCCAGGAGCTGTACTGTAGAAAGAATATATGGTTTGGGGAGTAGCTGGACTTGGGCTGGAATCCTGACTTTGGACAGATCAACGTAGCATCTCTGGGATTCAGTTTCCTCATGTGCAAAAATGGGGAAACAACAGCTATCCCCATAGGGGCTGTGATGACTGTACTACAAGGTGACTCTTAACACCAGGCCTGGCCCCCAGCAGGAGCTGGAGCAGTGTGAATCCCCTCTCCCTCCTTCACCTCTCCTAGGTCTACAAGGTCATTGCAGGATGCACGGGTTCATGCAATAATTCCCCGTCACCTGAACTTTAAACATGCTTCCTTTCTCCCATGCCCCTGCTCTAGAGCAGAGATAACATGCTATCCACAGACAGAAAGCTGCTCTGGACGGGGAGAGAGGTCATGTAGGGTACGAATAGAGATAGAGAAGAAAATATTTTAAGAAAGTATTTCTGTCCAACGGAGTCTACACATAATTTAGAAAAATGTCGTAAAGCAAATAAACACCTCAACGCCGGAAAGCTGTTAAGGACAGTAAAAATAATCAATTCAAATAAGATTTCAGTAATAACCTCTATTTTTAACATAGCTTCCATTTTTCAAAAAAATGTTTTGATCAGGAGATAAATGGCACTGCGATTTTACTGAGGAAGTATGAGATCAGTGAGAAATACATTTCTCTTAAAAAGACTTTCCATGGAGACCCAGAGAGGAAATATTTGGAGCCCCTGTGCCATAAATCAGTGAATCATGTAACAAAGGTCCCAAAATAGCAGGGTTACCATCATTCAAGTGGATCTTGGCCACAGACTCACTATGAAACTCTTTATCTGAACAGTTATTAGTGCACATTTAAAAATGTTAGTCCTACCACCCTCCTAGCGATCTCAAGTGCTCTTTTCTTAAAACCGACTTAAGAGCACTGTCCCAACAATGAGCACATCCTAAGATAATTTTAAAGTATTAGTGGCAAAATAAAAACTGGAAAAATCCATCCTAAGGGAGGGGAATCACAAATCGTAAAGACACACTAAGAAATACACATCAGTAAAACAAAACAAAAACCCTCCCTGAACTAAAACAAAAAACCAAAAAACTGGAAGTAGATTTCACCTTGAATAACGGGCAGTAAGGGAATGAAAATGAAACATCACCTAGAAACCACGATGTGTGAACATGATCCCCGCCCTGCTGTGACTGAGACCACAGAGCACGCTCCATTTGGCTGTGGGCCAGAGCTACGCTGTAAAAGCTTCAAGCACAATTTAAATGATTAAAAATAAAAACACTTTATACCATAGACACTGAAGTTTAAAAAGGTCTTTCTCAGTTCCTTGCAAGTATAGATGTAGAAAAAGATGCAACTAGAAACTTTCCCCCATCCTGAGCAGCAAATCTATTGGGAGTTGGGACACCGTATTCAATTCCCAATTTCTAACCACACAGCAATGGATGACTCCTACCTCCTGCAAGGCACGATGCTTGCAATGACTTAAGGACCAGTCATTAGACCCCTTCTTATAAGAGCTCAATTTGTGTAGAATGCTTCAGGAACATACCCATAGTGAATGAGGCGCAATTTGGTTTTTCACATTTGTGTGTTCTTTTTTATCAGTGACTTGTTCTTTCACTGTGCTTTCTTTTCCGTCTTGTACTCCTTAAACAATTATCTTGTCTCTTTTGACTCGTTCCACTGTCTCAGGTTTCAGTAATGGTCTCCAGCAGATTCTCCTTTACGGCAGGATTGGATCAGAGTGTGGATTGTAACTGTTGAGTGTGAGTTCATCCTCCGTGTACATTATTTATTTTTCTGTAGAAATCCCATGTGCCTTGGATGGTGGAGTGTTTTGCATTTGCTTCTTCATGGGTTTCAAGGACAACACTAGTGTGAGCGCAGATTGTATTATACGTGCCAAAATGTAAAGCAATAAAGTCACCGCTTAGGAAGAGTTGACTTAGAGTCAAACCTTTATTTAATGGCGATGGAGTTTCAGTTTAGGGCGGTGAAAGATTCAGGAGATGGATGATGGTGAGAGTTGTGAATGTACAATGTGAATGTACTTAGTGCCACTGAACTGCACAGTTAAATATGGTTAAAACAGTATGTTTTATATTATGTGACTTTTACTACTGTAAAAAAATTTTTTTTAAAAGTCTAAAGGAAAAATCTCTTATATTTAGTGTCTCAATTATTTTATTTTGAACAGGATACTATCTGCTAAAGACACAGTAGCCTGAGATCAGCTCAGTCAATTCTTGTTTGGCATGCATATACAAGTTTCCTCCCTCAAATCAGTTAAAAAAAAAAAGGAAAATACAGAAATTTAACAATGCTCTAGGAGCAGGACATTCCTAGGAGTACAACTTTACCGTTTGAAGACTCGGATTTTAACAGCCTTTTAAAGATCACTGAAAAGAGGAATACAGTACTTTCAAACAATTAAGAAATTTCTTAAAATTCTGACTGTTTGAGTTTTCTACAAATGGGTTTTCATGGCTTGGACAAATTTTTCCAGTCATATAGTCATATATGGATTCCCAAACTGCTGAGGGGGAAATGAAGATGATCTGGTGTCTAAACAGAAATGTATGCCCAAAGTATCACTTAAACGTTCCCACTGTCTTCTTTCACCGAGCACATACACACAGTAGATACTCAACCAACGCCTGAGGGTCCATCAAAAGCAGACCCCAAAGCTCTCTGAGTTGAATACTCCCTTAAGAGGCATCACCTCCCACCTCTTTTTTTTCTTGATGTGCGACCGTACGCTTTTTAATGTCAATTAAAGCATGTGTTGCTGTCCACTGGTAGTCCCCAACTCTTTGATGGGAAGAACGTGGCCAAGCCTAAGGAGATCCTCTTCGGGGAAAAGCTGTGTCCCGTCGGGGCGCTGAGTGTGCCAGGCACCACGCTGAGGGCTGTGCCGGTGTCTTCTCAGTCCCCGCGGGCTTTCCAGCAGCCTGCTGGTGGGAAGTCCTCTTGCTGTCTAGCCTAAATCCCACAGGCTGCTGTTCCTGGGGACACTGAACCTCAAACCATCGTGTGGGGGCGATGCTGACCCGAACCTACACTTGGAAGACAACATGATTCATTTCTGCTTTAAAACTGCAAAAGTGTCTCTACATAACGACAATTCATTACGAAGCATAACAGCTGAGATACTTAACGGGGTCCATGTAAAGTGCGTAACAGATGACCAACCGTATGACAGCTGCTGTTCAATTAAAGACAGTGACATGAACATAAACATGAGGAGAATGCCCTCTTTTGTATTTTGTTTACATTTTTTATAGGACTCACATTACCTGAGGCAATTCTATGAGATGCAGCCTATTTACAGATTTGCTATGGGTAAAACGGAAGTAATATACAGACCTCCTTTATCCTCTGGAAAAGAAGTAATCAATTTCATGTTTGTAGACATACGAAGCGGCAGTTATTTATTTTAAGAGATTAATAATTCAGCATCCATACAACACGATACAAAGTATTCATCATCACTAGCTGGAAGGGGCAATTTGGTTTTTCATATAGCCCACAACAGTCTAGAAGTAAACTATATTTTAACAGTCTAAAATGAAACAATGACTAATTCTGTTAATGATACAGTAAATTAACAGCAATTATAGAGCTGGCTGAATGCCCACAATCTCAGTGAGTGCTACATGACACACACGAGACGTCCTTCGAAAGTGCCAGAGCGTGCATAAATACCACAGAAGTTCCCGAACTTTGCGTGTGTACTGGGGGGGGGGGGGGGCTAACTGGTTCCCTATGTTTGTACCATGAAATTAAAAAGTATGTCACGTATATCACAGAAAATGATAACTACAGCTACTAAGGATAATAAATTAGAAACAGCTAACAATGTGCCAGGTACCGTTCTAACTGATGTGTGTTGATTACATAATCAACCTGTGAGGCAGGTATTAGTATTAGTCTCATTTTACAGATAAAGAAACTGAGACACAGCTTCGGAGGAATTCAAATGCTCGTTGCTGAGGCAATTCCAAGAGAAAGTAAAGAAGTTACAAGGAGGAAGGAAATAGGAAACAGATGAAAACAAACCAAAACAACCACACACAAGGAAACAACCCAAACCCTTAAGAGTTTTTTGAAAATAACAGAAGAAAACAGGAAGAGGATAAAGAAATTTACTTGAATTCTAAATCTCAACAGTCTGACTTTAGACGGAAAAGCTGATAAACGGTTTCAATAGCTTTTTCGGATCAAGTTCTGGTAAAATGAGAATTCATGTAAAGTGCTTTCAGCAAAGAGAAGAAATGCGATGCTATTATCGTGACTGCTCTTATTCTGCAAACTGACCTGTCATCTCTGTGAGATTACTGAAGGCAAGAAAAACCAAGAGAGTCAACAAAAGATAAACAAATGTTTTAATATGACTTGAAAATTGTCACTTAGATTTATCTAATTTTTGAATAATTTAAACCTCACCATTTAGAATATCCTAGTGAGTATTCTTCAAACATCTGCGGGGAACAGATGTAACGAAGGGGCCTGGTACTTGCGATACTGTACCAGGTAACTTGCCTGAAAAGTAAAGTATGACTAAGGTCTGTTTGGAAGGACGGGGGAGCTGGGTGTTCAGAGATAAAATAGGGAGCTGGTCTCTTCTGTAGTTTTGATCAGAGGAGCGCCATGATGACAGGGGATTGGAGAATTTGTAACAGGGTTGTTACAACAGCGTTTCTTCTTAAACTAGCCCCGTGTGGGACGAATCCTTTACAGTTGATGACACTGACTTATTCCTAAGTTCATAAAATGGCTTTTCTATGATCAACAGTGTGGAAGCTGTTTTTGGTATACTGTCTGAACAGCTGACCAAATCAAGAGAGAAATAGATATAGGTGACAAAAAAGAAGAGGTGGGAAGGGAGGACAGGTGGGCAGCTCGGGCCACAATCTGAAGCAGGTCCTTAGGAAAGGAGGGACCAAGCACCACAGGCAAAGAACCACCAGAAATGGCTGAAAAACCATTTCTGATCACGGCCTTCATCACCCACTGGAGGCCTCCTGCTGGGACAGACACAGGAAAAGAAAGATGGTACATATCTCATAGCTCAAGATTAACCATTCTTTTTAAAAATTTTTTTTCAATTGAACTATACTTGATTTACAATGTTGTGTTAATTTCTGTTGTACAGCAAAGTGATTCAGTTATACATACACATACATTCTTTTTTTATATTCTTTTCCATTATGGTTTATCCCAGGATACTGAATCCAGTTCCCTGTGCTATACAGTAGGGCCTTGTTGTTTATCCGTTCCATATATAATAGCTTGCATCTGCTAACCCCAACTTCCGGCGCCAAGAATTCTTACTCTGAGTGACCCCTGGGTTGAGGCATCCTCAGAAGGATGGATATTTGTTTCCCTCCTCACCCCCTCCCCCCTAAAAAAAAAAAAAATCAAGAACTGCAGGGCTACCAGCAACATAGCTCTTCTGGCCTTCCTGGCAAGCATTCAAGAACTACTTGTAAGTTTTACCGAAGGAATGTTTTGTATTATGAGGGATTCCTTACATTTTATTTCTATCTAATGAAAATTACACGGGTTTGTTTCCTTTTAAAATTTTCATGCCTATTTTTCTTTGATGCAGGCAATCTCTCCCCTTCTCCTCTGTCCCGCTCCTGGTTTTCCCCCGTCTACAGTCTAGTCTTTGCTACAATCTGTGATTCCTGACACTGTTCCTTCACTCTTTAGTTCTACCTCCTGGGTTATCTTCTAGCTTCACACCTCAGGGCTTCTGAAGCCTGTTGCCCTGGGTTTGTCTTTTTCCCTCTGGTATTCTCTGTAAGATGACTTCCCTAAAAAAGCCAACACGTTTCATAGATAGGTTCATTTGTGTCACATTTTAGATTCTGCATATAAGTGATATCACGTTTGTTTTTCTCTTTCTGACTTACTTCACTTAGTATGATAATCTCTAGGTCCATCCATGTTGCTGCAGATGGCATTATTTCATTCTTTTTTTTATAGCTGAGTAATATTCCATTGTATATATGTACCACATCTTCTTTATCCATTCCTCTGTCGATGGACATTTAGGTTGTTTCCATGTCTTGGCTGTCGTGACAGGGCTGCCATGAACATTAGAGTGCATGTATCTTTTTGAATTAGAGTTTCGTCTGGATATATGCCCAGGAGTGGGATTGCTGGATCATATGGTAATTCTATTTTTAGTTTTCACAGACATAGAGAGCAGACTGGTGGTTGCCAAGGGGGAGGGGATTGGGGGAGGGGTGAAGTGGGAGTTTGGGATTAGCAGATGCAAACTATTATATATAGAATGGATAAACAACAAGGTCCTACTGTATAGCACAGGGAACTATATTCAATACTCTGTGATAAACCATAATGGAAAAGAAGACAAAAAAAGTATATATATATATATATATATATATATATATATATATATATATATATATATAAAAAACTGAATCACTTTGCTACACAGCAGTAATGAACACAACATTGTAAATCAACTCTACTTCAATAAAAAAATAAATTGTACCTTAATTTAAAAACAACCAACAGGTTAATTTTCCCTAAGGCCGTGTGGAAATCTATCTGCTAGAAGAGACAACAGCAACAAAAATGAAGTCAAATAGCAATGATTCAGAATTGTGTGGGAAAAATACCCTCCCATTTTCTAATGTTCTATTCCAGCTGCCTGAATCTCCTATCCCTGGAAAAAATTCTGAAGTAGTATCTTAAATAAAAACTCGAGGGACTTCCCTGGTGGTCCAGCGGTTAAGACTCTGCGCTCCCAATGCAGGGGGCCAGGCTTTGATCCCTGGTCAGGGAACCAGATCCCACATGCGTGCCGCAACTGAGAAGTCTGAATGGTGCAACTAAGACCTGGCGCAGCCAAATAAATATTTAAATAAATAAATATTAAAAAAAAAAACAACCCAAAACCTCGAGGCCCTTTCCCTATAATTTGCAACATTCAACTCTGTCCTGTAGGAAATTGGCTTCTGTGACATAACAAATATTACCTTTTAAAAGCAAACAACGGCACCGCACATACGTGGCTTTCTTATAAACAGTGCCAACTTCATTTAACAAAACTGATAGCTGTACTATGCATAGTTAAATAAAGCTTTTAGAAA
Source organism: Phocoena sinus (assembly GCF_008692025.1). Lineage (NCBI taxonomy): Eukaryota > Metazoa > Chordata > Mammalia > Artiodactyla > Phocoenidae > Phocoena > Phocoena sinus. The sequence goes on from NC_045766.1 coordinate 3,255,295, forward strand.
TGAATTTTGGTAGATGGCCTAACAACGAATGTTTATCTACAAAGGGAACAAATTTATATAAGGTCCTTAAGCACAAGGATTTTATCTGATACTGATTTTTATCCTATACAGGGGCGTGTAGGATGTCAACATGTATTTATTCAGTAAGCAAATGAAATGAAAATATAGAATATCTATATTTTAAAAGGCCATACATACCATAATTAAAAATGACAACTGAGTGAGAACTTCTGATATGCCAACAGTTAGGTTTACAGAGCCTTGTAGTAGGGGCGGGTATCACCTGACAGATGTGTAAAGTTGATAAAGGGAAATGTGTCGTTACTCAAATTTTGATTTACGGCAAATTTCAAAGTCTTGTGATTAATATTTTTATCAGTAGAGACTGTAACAGTCTAAATATTAATTGTAGAGTTAGGATTAAGAATAAATTCTTCAAATTAGAAAACAGAACTGAAAGACATTCCAGAAGTCTGACACATATTATTACCTTGTGTCTACTTCAAATAAACAGTACGAAGAATTAAAAAATAGGAGATGTCTACGTAAGAATGACTAACAAACTGCCTTTTTTTCCCTTCGTGACAAGATTCATATATTTTTGTCATGACAATATTAGAATCTACTTTTCTTTAAAAGCCTATTTGAGTCAGGTTTTCATTATTTTTCTCCCTGTTTTAGTGATGTGTTGGTTAAAAGGACAAAGCAGTCAGCCTCCTGTTAGCAGTAAGAACTAACATCTTATCACAGTTAAGGTGGTTACATCGGCCTCGCTGACAGATTCTGAGGTTTCCAAAGACACATGTCATCAGAGGTCCCATGACTCCAACTGATGGATGGATTTACCTTCTAAGATGTGGTAAAACATTAAATTAAGACAATTTATTTCTCAGATAGGTACTTAAAACCTGTATTATACTTTATAGTCTCACACGGTGGGATATTTTTGGCCTGGTTAGGAGTAATTCTATTCCTCACTGACCACAAGAATCAATTCATGAAACAGGTTAAAAAGAGAGGATACAAGAGTAAATTTCACGTTTTATCCAAACTTCTAATTATTATCACATTTTCACTATCAAAATTTTTAAGTGAACTCTTCAGTTCTTTGTTACAATGCAGGAGGAGTATTTTCTCAAGCACTGTTGACTGTTATAATACACATTTACTTACTTTATACCTAGCTTAGTGGAGGAACAAGATATTTTTGGTTAGAGATACTGCAGTGTAAGATTCTACTGCTACAGTTATTTAGCCTTTCTTCCTCTAGAAATGGAGGAAGGTAAAAACGTATCTCCCCTTCAACAATTTGTCTTACAGATTTGGTCCACGGTGATAATGCAATTTCATGGAAGTAATCTCACGAACTGAAGTTTTACGTACTGCTTTAAGAAGATGCTTTCGAACATTTTTGTGAGCAAACTTAATGCGATTGCCCTGATTTTTATACAGGCACACCTCGGAAATATTGTGCGTTCAGTTCCAGACACCATAATAAAGCAAACATCACAATAGAGTGAGTCACATGAATTTTCTGGCTTCCCAGTGCACATAAAAGTTATGTTTACACTATACTGTAGTCTATTCAGTGTGCAAAGCACTATGTCTACAAAAACAAGGAACATACCTTAATTATAAATAATTTATTGCTAAAAAATGCTAACTATCATCTGAACTCCCAAGAGCATAGGTTCCTATAAGGTTCCTTTTTTTTTTTTTTTGCGGTACACGGGCCTCTCACTGTTGTGGCCTCTCCCGTTGGGGAGCACAGGCTCCGGACGCGCAGGCTCAGCAGCCACGGCTCACGGGCCCAGCCGCTCCGCGGCATGTGGGATCTTCCCGGACCGGGGCACGAACCCGCGTCCCCTGCATCGGCAGGCGGACTCTCAACCACTGCGCCACCAGGGAAGCCCAAGGTTTCTTATTTAATAAGAAAAAGGACAACCCCTTCAGACACATGAAAGGGTATTATTCTTATTCATAATAAGAGCAATGCAATTATAATTAAACATTCTTCCTTATCTATTAGATTGGTCAAGGTCAAATATTTGGCGGTGCCACACTGCCTGGGTAAGGATGTGGGGAAAAGGCAGACGCACCTAAGCTGGGAGTAGAACCTTGGTACAACTTCTTTGGAGAGCAAGAAGGATAATATCTATTACAATTGAACATGCATATACCCTTTGTTCTAGCAATCTAGAAATTCTAGGAATTTGTCCTACAGCTATATTTACACAAGACAACAAGTACAAAGATAGTCCGTGAAGCCTTATTTGTGATGGGAAAACAGTGGAAATAACCTATATGCCCATTGTAGGGAACCTGTTATGTAGACTATGAACATTCCTTCAATGAAATAACATATCATTATAATGGAGCTGATCTACATATATGAATAGGGGAGAATCTTGAAGGTAAATGAACAAAAGCAAACGCAGAAAAAAAATGATGTCTTTGGGAGGGGAATGAATGCCAGGCAATGGGGAGGAAGACAGTTTTACTGCACACTTTTTATGCTGTTTGAACTTTTTACTGTGCATATGCGTATCACCTATTTAACACTGTTTTTAAAAAATGAAATAGTCTGGTTAAAGACAAACCACTAAAGAAGAGGTGACGTTTTAAATTGAGAAAGAAGGAAGATAAGAAAAAGTGTGGAAATGAAGAAAATAACTGGAAATAATCTGAAATAAACACATTTCTTTATGTATTATTACCCTGTTGTAGAAACTATTGTTTTATATAATCTATAGGGACAGAATTTAAAATAAGTTGGTAGCCAAGTAGACAGGAAACATAAATATACAGTACGTATACCGGTTTATAACTTGGCAAATGCCAAAACAAAACCCCATATCTAACCCAATTCTCCACAGAAAGAAAGGCAAAAAGGATGTTCTCCATTAACTACATAAAAGAATGCAATGGGGTGATGGAAAGTATGGCTGTTGTCAATAAACTGAATTACTGTGTGTTTAGCAAGATCACAGCTCAGCACAGCTCAGCTACTTTAGGTGTGAAAAGTGTTGGACTGGAAATCAGGAAGCCAGGAGTTTGAATCCCAGCCCTGGCACTTACTAGCTATGTGATCCTGATCACATAATTTAATCTAAATTTTAGCTTCCTGTGATAATGAAACCTGCCTCTCAAAGTGAGAGGACCAAGTGGGATAATGAATGCAAAAGTACAGCGTAACATTAGTATAAAATACAGTATGATGTCCAGTACCCCACGCTCCACGACCATCATAATGTCAACAGAATTGGAAACAAAGCCCCTAACTGTCCTCCTTCCTTGTCTCCGTGCTTCCTGGGGTGCCTCTTACTCATGTCTATATATGGAGGGCCTGGAAAGTAGTAAGGGCTCAATGAATCTCTGCCTTATAAATTAGTCTTAAAGTAGACGTTTTAAAAAGCAACCAACTTCTAAGAATTTTTGGCAAGTTCCTCCCGATATACTGATACCATCAGAAGAATGTATCTGATTGCTTAGAATAGCTACACCCGTATGAATAAATCACTGTCACTGTCTGATTCTCAATCTATTTCACTTACAAGCTTTAACTTCTGACTTTGTTTCTTCTTATGCTCTGCAGGGTGAGACCTGCATAACACCTCCAAGGGCCAGCTGACCATATCTTTCCCCTAACTCAGTGACAAGTCATAATTACATACTGACTTTTTGATCTTGACCAACTGGGAACTGAGAACATTCTTTTCTCCCTAATTTTCCTTGGACCTGCTTGAGCAAATCTGTGAGTGGCTGCTATCTCATCAAGAGATCCGGTTTCACCTCTAAGGAAAAAAAAAAAAAAATCAAGGAAACGTGATCATTTGCTATAATGGGGTGATATTTGGCTGGAAGTCCTAAAAATTAACTCAGACCTCCCCACTCTACCCAAACTTGAACAAAATAACATACTATAGCGATCCAAACAAAAGTAACACATTTACATGAAGTAGAGAATATTACAATTTTTTTCTTACACGTAGAATACCATTTCCCCATCCCATTTCTCAAGTGGATGTGATTTGTTTAAAAATTGACAGACATTTCATCAACCCAGGGTGTCTGTTCCATGTCTTGATCTGGTCCCATCAGGGGCTCTTTCCTACAAGGTTGGGAAAATGTCCAATTCGAAGTTGCTTCTGGTGCAGTCACGCAGAAGGCATCCCTCTTCACCACACTATTCCTTCAACATCATCCTTCTGTCCTTGAACTTTCTCCATGGGTCATGATGTTTCAGAGTTCCCAGTGCTGTTTTCTGGGACTAGTGGGTCCCTATCCTTTGATGTTTGGGATCCTGAAAACTTCATCCTGAAGCGGCTCCACCCTTTTCTTTTCAGAAAACCCACGAGGAGAGGGTGTCACTTGTCTAGATCTGTGAATTTTTCTTTGGAAAAATCTCTCTGATAAACGAGTTGCCATCTTTCCCTGGCTGTGACGGCAAGAGAACTCCTTGTTTTCCAAACATCCGAACGTCTCACTCCAGTTTCCTTTGTTCATTTAACCTCCCTGTAGAAGAACAACCTTTGTGAAGAGATGCAGACCTGCCCACTTCTCCCAGATATGCTGACAGTAATATCCACAAACACCGACTCCCATCTGGAAGAAGGGCACACTCCACAGAGAAGGAATTCCAGAGCGTGGAGGGACATAGCAAAACCCTTGTTCGAAGCCCCCATATCTACGGCCAGGCTCTGATGGGGGAGGATGGTAGATATCAGAGGGGCTGATCACACACCACCTCCATCAGAGCTGGGCAAAGGTGTCGGTGGTTGAGTCGATCCAATCTGAAGAGATTAAGTTGGCTTGGGCAATAAGCATTTCAGAGGAGACAGTGAAAAACCAAAAGTCTTTCTCCAAAGTTTTTAACTGCCTCAGATTCTGGAAAGCTAGGGAGAAAGGAATCCACCCAAAATGTGACTACACTGAACTTCCTGTCAGCCTAATGGCTGATTTCCTATTAGCTTATGGGCATATTTGGTTTAGAACAAATAAAGTTAGTATTCCTTGCCCTCAAAACAAACAAAATCCAATCCTACTTTCAGTAACTCTTATATTGGTGGTAGCTGGGGCAGCTGCTGCGCACACAGATGGATACAATGTACCTTGTTTTAAAAGCAGAAAGACAATGACCACTGTTTTGCTCTATTTTTATTCACCACATTGATTCTGAAATTTCTCACAGCATTAAAGTATAGCACAGCATTTTTAAAAGGTTTATGAAAAAGGAGAACGAACTAAAAAGACAAATTACTGACTCATGAAATGTAAGTAATAGCCCAGTCATGATACTGAGGATACAAGGCTGTTTCGGCACTAAGTATGAAATCGGCCTGTGAAATGTGAAATGATTTCTTTTACTTTTTTAATTCAAAGACTATTCTAATATGTCAATTATCCCCCAATTAATTAATAGATTCAACAAAATCCCATCAGGATTTTTTGCAGCAATTGAGAAGTTTATTCCAAAATTTCTAGGCAAATGCAAAAGACGTGGGTAGCTAAAATCATCCTGAAAAATAAAAACAAAGTTAGAGGACATATACTACCTGATTTGAAGACTTAGTGCAAAGCGACAGTCATCAGAACGGTGGGTGTTGGTTTAAGCATAGACTAGAGATCAGCCAACTTGCTTTATAAAGGGCTAGATAATAAATATTTTAGTTTTTGAGGCCATATAGTCTCGTTTACAACTCCTCAACCCCGGTGCTGGAGCAGGAAAGCAGCCCCAGACAACATGTAAACGAACAGGCATGGCTATGTTCCAGTGAAGCTTTATTTACAAAAGCAGGCAGTGAGCTGGCTTTGGCCCATAGGCCATAGTTTGCTGATTTCTGGAATAGACTAAGAGAACAGATCAGAACGTCCAGAAACAGTCCCATACTTATAAAGGCTAGTTTTTGACAGAGGGGATAAATAATTCAATGGGGGTGATGGGGGGAAAGAATGTCTTTTCAACAAGCAGTGCTGGAACAACCAGATAACTGTATGGGACAAAAGGAACCTTGACCCCTACCTCAAATTTTGCACACAAATTTATTTGAAATGGCTCATACATTTAAATGTAAAAGCAAAAATTATGATACTGTAAAAAAAATTGGAAAATAAACAGATGAGTGGAAGGGGGATCTACAATCTACAAGGACTGTAATTTCATAAAAGAAAGGACATTTTAACAATAAAATGGCAAAAAGCTGTAATGTCAGTATAAAAGGCAGGCCTTTAAATTGAAAAGAAAAAGCAAAAAAAAGAAAAAATATTGGAGAGTATCTTTGCTTCCTTGGGAGTGGTCAAAGGTTTCTCAGAATGCATAAAGCACTAACCATAAAATAAAAAATTTGATAGAGTACATAAAAAACAAAAACCTCTGCCCACAAAAAGATATTTCAAAAATGAAGAGGCAAGTCCCAGACTGGGGCAAAATATTTGAACTACATAAATCTGACAAAGGATTTTTATTTAAAATATATAAAGAGTGCCAACAAATCGATGTAAAGAGACAAACAACAATAAAAATGGATAGCGAGCTTGAACAGACATTTCAAAAAAGATATATAAATGGTGTATAGCACATGAAAAGATGTGTCCTCTTTTAGGAAAATGCTATGTTTCATACATTTAGGGTATGCGGTGTAGGTGTCAGGGTTAGGGAGAAGCTTGACTTTGCTTTATTATCTTGTTTGGCTTAAGTGGGGTTTAATGAGGTGTTTATGGGTGCCGAGTTGACAATGGTAAACGGTGATGAGTCCGAAAAGTGCCAACCCGGTTAGGCTGAACGGCGCTGCGCAGAATTCCCTTCCATACATGTGTCTGGTTAGGTGGGCACCAAGAGGCATTGTGCGCAAGAGTCGGTGGTTGGAAAGAAGGGAGCAGAGAGATGGTTTCCACGTGTGGAAGGCTGGTGCCGGGGCAGCAGGTGCTCATAGGTGTTGCTGCTTCTCTGTAGGCTCATCTCACCGGCGTAGGGCTCCACCCTCCCCGGGACACTCCTTCAGCTCCTCCGACCCCTGGCCTGGGGGCGTATTTATTTACCTCGATGGTGCCGGGAGCCACCTTCTTCTGCAGAACTCCTGTATCGTCACGACCGCAGGCGACGAGAGACTGACATGAGTTCCCGACGGTTCTCGTGGGTTTTAGCTCATGCTCCTGGGTTCTAGCTTGCCCTGCAGACTTCAAGCTCTAGCATCAGACAGCAGCCTCCCAGAGACGATTTAACCAGAACCTACCACTGTGTGGGGTCCTACAGATACATATATATCTCCTTACGCAACTGTACGTAGACTCTCTTATGAGTAAACAGTCCTCCCTCGGTCGCCACAGGGCATGGGTTCCAGTAACTCCCGGAGTACATGACAATCCGAGGATGCTCGAGCCCCTCCTAGTTGGCCCTCCCCATCCCTGGGCTCTGCATCTGTGGATTCAACTGACTGCAGATGCTGGAGCATTTCCGTGGATGGGGAGAACCAGCTGTACCACTGCTCTGACTGAACCCTGCTTGATACAGAATCACTGCACGAACCTGTTTCCTGAAATCTCCACGGTTTCCCGAGGAAGGCTTCCTCCACCGTTCCTCACCCCAGTTATGTCCTCCAAAGTCCCCTGGAGAACCAACCTGAGAGTCTCTGATGCCTCGGGGGCCTAAAGGAGCCAAAGAAAAAGTCAATGATGGGGTTGGTGCTGCTGTTAAGAGACAGGATCATCTGGTCCTTCTGAGATAATACAAGAGCAGATTGGAATCATTCGGAATCCGGCACAGCCAAAGGGCAGGCGGAAGAGAAGAAAGATCAGCCTGTGAGTGGAATGACCACGTGCAGCCCGGTCACCGCCTCTGCTGGGGGCTACAGAGGACCCCGACGGCAGGGCCAGGCCGGACCTGGAGAGAACCACCAGTACAACGATCAGCCACGTGGCAGTGACGAAATCACGCACCGGACACCAAACCTGGTCAGAACCCCGACACAGGAAGCCCCGGCAGTTCCCCCCAGAACATTCAGCAGGGACGGGGCCCAGAGCAGGGCACACACGACAGCTGGCATGTGTGTCGGGCAGTGGCAGTGGTACCAGACGGGCCACGAGACCAAAAGGCAGTGCTCAGTGCTAACAGTCCTGAGGATGCTCAGGCCTGTGGTGACACCGTTGTGAAAAGGCTGAGGATAGAGATGAGGGAGAAGGGAAGGAGTAAAGGAGTCCCTCCAGGGAATGGGTAATTTGGCAGCAGAGGAAGAGGAAGTTGGTCCCTGGCAGGTCCCTGGAGGAGTTCCAGAGCCAGAGCAGAGCCCAGTTTCCTGCCAGCTCAACTGAGCAACGCTGAAGACCAGCCAGGCCAGGGTCAGGGTCTCCACATAGAAAAGTAGTTACTTTATCCATCCATCTATCCATCCATCATCTATCTATCTATGCATCTATCCATCCATCCATCCATTTATGTATGTATATATCCATCTCTCTCTCTCTCTCTCTCTAGATCTCCCTACCTATTTGAATAAATTTGACACGCAACACTGTATAAGTTTAAGGTGTAAAATGTGTTACTTTGGTAAATTTGTATACTGTAACATGATTGCCGATGTAGCTGTATTTATCAATTGTATAATTATAATACAGTATTTGGTCTATATTCATTATACCGTGCATCTCTATGGCTTATTTACTACTCATTACAAGTTTGTACCTTTAAACACCATTACTCTTACCATGCCGCCCAGCCCCATCCTCTCTGGTAACCACCGTTTTACTGTTTTTCACATGTTTAATTCTTTTTAGATTCCACATATAAGTGCTATCGTTCAGTACTTGTCTTTCTCTATCTCATTTAGCATAATGTTCTCAAGGTCCACCCATGTTGTCACAAATGGGAGGACATTTTCTTTTCTCACAGATGAATAATATTCTGTTGTGTATATGTATCACATCTTTTTTATCCATTCATCCATTGATGGGCATTTGGGTTGTTTCTGTATCCTGGCTATTGTCAATAAAGCTGTGATAAAAATGAGGGTGCATATATCGCATTGAATTCCTGTTTTCATTTCTTTTGGGTGTATACTTAGAAATGGAATTGCTGGATTATATGGTAAATAAATCCATTTTTAAATTTTTTGAGGAACCTCCATAGTGGGTGGACCTATCTGCATTCCCACCAGATAGGGACCCCTTTTCACCACATCCTCACCAGCACCTGTTGTCTCTTGTCTTTTTTGATTACATCCTTTCTGACAGGTGTGAGGTGATAGTTCACTGTGGTTTTTGACTTGCATCTCCCTGACGATGGGTGATGTTGAGCATCTTTTCACATGCCTGTTGGCCATCTGTGTATCTTCTTTGGAGAAATGTCTATTTAGTTCTTCGGCCCATTTGTCAATCAGTTTTTGTTGTTATTGAATTGACAGTTCTTTATATATTTTGGACATTAACCTCTTACCAATATGTGCTTTGCAGAAATATTCTTTCATTTGGTAGGTTGTCTTTTCATTTTGTTACTTGTCTGTTTTGCTGTGCTGAAGTTTGTGGGTTTGATGTGGCCCCATTTGTTGATTTTTGTTGTTTGTGCTTTTGGTGTTGTGCCTCCCAAATTACTGCCAAGACCAATAAGGATGAGCTTCTCCCCTATGTTTTCTTCCACAAGTTTTAGGGTATCAGGTCTTATGTTGAAGTCTTTGATCCATTTTGAGTTGATTTTTCTGAGTGGTGTGAGACGGGGGTCTAATTTCATCGTTCTGTGTGTGTTTCTAGTTTTCCCAGCACCATTAGTTGAAGAGGCTATCCTTTCCCCATTGAGCATTCTTGGATCCCTTGTTTAAATATTAGTTGACCATATGGTTCTGGGATGTCTATTCTCTTCCACTGGTAGATGTGCTTATTTTTGTACCAGTACTGTTTTTATTACTATGGTTTTGTAGTATAGTTTGAAATCCAGGAGCACGATATCTCCAGTTTTATTCTTTCTTGGCTATTCAGGATCTTTCATGGTTCTGCCCAAATTTTAGGATTGTTTCTTTTTCTGAAGAATGCCTTTGACATTTTGGTGGGGGCTGCATTGAATCTGTAGATGGCTTTGGGTAGCATGGCCATTTTATCAATATTAATTCTTCTGATCCATGAACATGAGATGTCTTTCCATTTGTCTGTGTCTTCAGTTTCTTTCAGCAAAATTTTACAGTTTTCATTGTACTGGTCTTTCTCTTCCTTGGATAAATTGATTCCTAAGTATTTCATTGTTTTTGATGCTATTATAATGGGATGGTTTTCTTTATTTCTTTTTCAGATGCTTCATCATTAGTGTAAAGGAATGCAATTGATATCTGTATGCTGATTTTGCATCCTGTCACTTTATGGAAATCGTTGATTAACTGCAACAATTTTTTGACTAATTCTCTGGGATTTTCTCTATACTGGATCACATCATCAGCAAATAATAACAATTTTACTTCTTCCATTCTTATCTGGATGCCTTTTATTCCTTTGTGTTGCCTAACTGCTCTGGCTAGAACTTCTTGGACTATATTGAATAGGAGCGGTGAGAGTGGGCATCCTTGCCTTGTTCATGATTTTAGAGGAAACGCTTTCAATTTCCTCTCTCCAATGAGTATAATGTTAGCTGTGGGTCTGTTGTATACGGCCTTTAGTATGTTGAGGTATGTTCCTTTTATACCTAGGAAATGACTTCACCTTTAGCTTAGGGCTAGCAAAATCCAGAAATCAGTATTTACTGTTCCACACAGATTTAATACTGCAGAGTCTGCTAATTAGGAACTCATTGGTGAAGAGCCCCAGGTGCCTTTGGCAAAACTGCAAGGGACTCAGAATCTCTTCGTAGCGTTCTTCTCTCCCTGGATCACCTCTTTCATCTCCCTCCCAAAAACCTGTTTTAGAGAATGACCTAATACAGTGAACTTATACCAGAGTGTAAAATCCAAGAACAGGTGTGCCTCCTTCCAGGATTTAAGTAATTTAAATTTTCTCTATACCTGGGGAATGAAAGGTTCAGTTGAAAACTGGGTTTGAACTCCAGTTCTGCTACCTACTTCTTATGTGACCTGTGTGCCACGTGACCTCCACGGGCCTCAGTTTTCTGATCTATGAAGTGTGTGTGGGAGGGTAAATGCTATCTCCACGGCAAAGTTGTATGGATTAAATTAATTCAACACATTTTTTATTGTAGGCCTACTGGATCGCCAGGCATTGTTCTAGGTGCTGGGAATTCAGAAGTGACATAAACATAGACAAGTGCCTGTGCTCGTGGAGCTTACATGCTAACTAGAGAAAGGGAAGCATCACCAACTCATAAACAGAGAAACACAGGATGCCAGGAGGGAGAAGTGCTATGGAGAAAAGCCACGTTCACAGGTGGGGTAGGGCGAGTTGGGGGTTGTCACATGAGACCTTCCCTGGAAGGTGACACTGAGCAGATACCTGCAGGGAGGCAGGGAGTGTGCCACGTGAGTTTCTGGGGGAAGACAATGCAGGCAGAAGGAAGAGCAAATGTCAAGGCTCCATGGAAGGAGCCTGCTTAGAGTATTGGAACCAAGAGTGACAGTTGGCGATTTCAGCATGATTCTGTAAGGTCTTGCGTGTTTTTACTTAGTGAGGTGAGAATCATGGAGAGATTTTAAGCCAAGAATGGACATACTCTGATTCACACTCTAAATGGATCCTCTGATGCAGGGGTATACACTGCAGGAGGGATAAGGCAGAAGCAGCGAGATCACATAGGAGACTCCACAGTAATCCAGGGGAGGGAAGCAGCTGATGGAGGCCGGGGCCAGAGTGTTACTACTAGAAAGAGTATTACTAAATGGTTAGATCTGGGTTTATGCTGAATATTTATTTTGAGCTGGTGAGATGGGATCTGGCTAGGCTGTGTGAGAAGAGTCAAGGTTTTAAGCTTTAGCAACTAGAGAAATGGAGTTCCCATACATTGAGGTGGGGGCACTGGAGGACCTGGATTGTCAGGAGGCGGGTGGGTTGTGTCGTCAACAGTCTGGTTTGGGACCTGATCGCTGGGTGTTCAACTGGACATGTCAAATAGGCGAGCCAATCCGTGTGAAAGCACCTGATCCATGGCCAGGCTTTATATGAATGTATGAACGCAGATTACAAACAAGTGAATTCGTGTCGCTCCATGACAACTGTGTGCTCTCTCTCTAAGACCAGAGTGAATGAGCACATGTGGTTACACGTGTAAACCACTGCTGTCTCTGAAAATGCTGGGGGACACTGTCAGCTTTCCTCTTTGAGCAGTGGCAGAAGCAGCAACAACAGCAGAAGCAAGTGAATAATAATAACCTAGTTAGAATAAAATTATGGAAATCCCTGATGAACTTTAATTTCAGATCTCTCTCTGGCTTTCAAATGCTGGGTATCGTTGCTTCTTGTATAACTATTTAGCTACTTCATTCACAACTAGCCTCGACTTACCAATTTAAGAAAATGAAAAAATTGAAAATCTAACGGACCTACATCATCTATTTCATTCTGTGAAAGCAATTAATACCTCTCCTATTAACTGACTTTTCATTAGTAAGCAAACCACAGTTAATTTCATAAAAAAACAAAACCAAACCATAAAACGTACAATACACTCTGAAATGATCTCTAAGTTAAGATTTATTTTTAAATGTATCTGATGCAATTTGTAACGGAGGAACGCGCTCTATTAAAAGGCTTTTAGAGACTGCTAATATTAACGTGCTTTTTTTTCCTCAAACAAATATGTATGCCTGTCGTTTTTCTGTTTACTTTTTAAAACATCCTAGGCACAAATTTTATCATTCCTTTTTGGAAGACACCTACTGGCAGATACTGTCCTGCCATTACCACGAGAACAATGCTTTCCAGTAACGGGTACGAGCATCAGTATAGTACATCTCACTGGGGTGTAGGTGGCCCGAGATACTAAAAATAAACAACAAGCACGTCTGATCCTTCTACCGACCCACTCTTAGATCTACGGAGAAGGCCCACTTATTTATTTATTTTAGAAAATACCCAGATCCACAGGGAGACAGAAAAAGCCAATTATGAATAGGCTACGTCTATGTATTTCTACCACAAAAACACAGCTCTGACCTGTTACCTAACAAGACCCCTTATCCTTAGGATGTATGTCATCAGAATCTCTAAGATACGAAATACCAGACACAGCGTGTCACAATCTTTTCAAAGCGTTTTTAGCAGGAAAAAAAATACTACAGGAATGAAACATATTCCATTATTTTGCTTCTGAATTTTTCAAGTACACATGAAAATATTTACACATTAGACTATTTAAAAAGTGCTGGTTTTGAGCACAGGAGTAATTATCTATGATATGAGTGTGCAAATGTAATACCCAATAAGATATAAAACAACTCCTACTTTACAAATAAATAGACATCTGAATTATAACATTAAAATGTATGTCTACACCGAAAAAGAAATACAGTATTAAAAGACTTTGGGACATACCAGCGATTTATTATGCTTTTCTTTCTTTTTTTTTTGATCAAAAATATTTTAAATATTTGAGTATGGTTAAAGGCTCCACAGACAATGTTATGGGAGTATTATGCTTTTCTTTCTGGCCATATATATATTATTCCTGGATAAAGTTTCACTAAACAGATATTTTCTCAGAGAAATGACATCACTGGTGGTTAAGTATTCAACTAAAGACTTGGCATCAGAGACAACTACCAGTATCATACCAACAGACATGCCGTGCATTTAGTAAAAGAGGCAATAAACATACTGATTAGATAAAAAAATCAGCGGACTAAAAATCGTACTGAGATACAGCATTTGAAAGTACAACTAGTACTTGACTGATTTAAAACTAGTAAACTAAGTGTAATGAACATTACATACCGCGTGAAAAATGTGTTTTGCTTGCCTTGTTAGAAGTTAGGTGAGTTCTGGAAGGAATTATTGGAATGGTTCCTCTGAAAGTGTGAAAAATTAGGTGCTGGAGTGCGGGATATTCAAAAAGTCCCTGTGGCAAGAAGAGGCATCCAAGCCACTCCACTGCCCTCTAAGTGACAGATTTGAGCACGACAGTAGTTAAAAGTTCTCAGTAAGGATTCCCAGTCTGAGAGTTTGGGAAAAGGGGTCTCGTGGATTCAATGGCACAACAGACTCATTTTATGCTAGATATCTGACAACGATTAGTGGCCGATCAGGTTGATTTGTGAACCTCTGCTCTCATCAGCGATTCTCTCTGACACCTACAGCTACCCTGGTTCATTCTTCAGGGCACTGGAAAATGCTGCACGAATCAAAGTGTGTGCCTAAGGTTATTGGAAGAAGAGCAAAGGATGAAGGAAATAGAGAAACAAACAGAACTTGATCACAAATATGGACTATTTAGAGTAACAGGAGACCAGAAAGGATGGGCGTGGTATTTCCAAATTATTAGTAAGTCTTTGTTTTAGTGAACAGCTTTCAAGACACTCGCAAACCTTCCCCTTTAGAGTAACACCTCTGTTTACAAAATCCGATTTCCAAAACTGATAAATTAGGTGGTGATAATTTGCTTTGAAAACTTCCCATGGGTTTCTAATAAATGTGCATTTAAATGATAATTTAAGTACCAAAGTGTGATTTTTCTTTGTCCTAATAGATTGTCTAATCAAATTTATCCACTGGAGGGATTTAGTTTTTTTTCTGGCAGTACTCTTGAGAGGTTCTAATTCAGCTTTTTTCTTTGAACACTCCCAGGAAAGGGAAGCCTGGTCTCAGAGGCAAAGCTATTCAAACGCAGACTGTCCGGGGATGGGTCAGATTTTCCTCATGTGGGATAGAAATCTGCTTCCCTGTAACTGACACCCTTCTGCTTCTATTTTTGTCCCATCCAGCCATCCAGGAGCAAGTCTAACCCCACACAGTTTCTGAAACATCAGAGAACAGCTATCACGTTCCTCCTAGGTCCTATTTTTCCTAGTAAACATCTCCAGGCTAACTATGTATAATTCAGTGGGAAGTACATGGTCCCTGGAGGCCAAGTTCAGTAGATTCCTGGCTGTATATTATTAGAAAACCTCTCCAAACCTCATCTAAGTCCCCTTCTCTGTGAAAGGGAACATCCCAGCCTTACTAGGGTGTTTTGGAGGAGAGATGGGTTCACACAGTGGATGCCCACTCCAGTGAAGAAACTCAAGAATGCTAATAGTTCTTTCCCTCCCCAGCTTATTCCTGTTTGTCCTTCTGCAAATGAAGAGCTCAGAAGGCAATGAGGCACTCCTGATACCATCCGATGGGCTCAGAGTTCCAGAGATTGCGCTCCTAAAAATATCTCCTTAAGGCTTCAAGAACTTCAAGTTCCCACAGAATTGTACTCAGAAGGCCACACATTTTATTTATATGAAAATAAAGCAAGTCTCTCTTTCCTATCTTGTATCATGATTTCTTTCTGAATTTTCAATGAAATAGTATACCTTGAGCCGTTTACATTCCACCTTGCTAGTTTTGGCCGATCCTTCGAGTCCATCAAGGAGGCCTTTTCAGAAACGGAATTATTTTATCTAACCTATGAATCCGTTTTCACTCCTGGGTTTGTTTAATCTACACATTTCTGTCATGCAGAAGCTGGAGAAGCCCACGCATTTTGTGAGATGTATGTTCCATAGAACAGACCATACCAGGCTTATAAGCAGCACAACTGCCTGACCTGAGTTTTCCCTCCTTCTCACCACCTGTGCTTCCGTAACTGATGGGACTGCAGAGAAAGGTCCTCGCGTCACCGGCAGTGCAACAGGTAAAACCAGATGACTTATGGGCTGGTCCAAAGTAGAAGGGAAGACGTAAGGTTCCCACCCAGTAAAAGGAGAAAATAAAGATTAGTTATACTGGGGCTTCATCACTAAAAACTGACCAAATACAGCCCTGGGGGGTCCCAGTGCCACCAGCTCTGTCATCTTGGATAAAATGTACTGTGTAATGTAGTAAGGAACACAGGCTTTGGAGCCAGACTTCCTGGGTTCAATCCTGATATCATTTGGATTATGCTGGGTAGTTACTTAGTTTCTCTGTGCATGGGTTTCCTATTTGGTAAAATGATAGTTATTACTTTTTTTTTTTTTTTTTTTTTTTTGCGGTACGCGGGCCTCTCACCGCTGTGGCCTCTCCCGTTGCGGAGCGCAGGGTCCGGACGCGCAGGCTCAGTGGCCACGGCTCACAGGCCCAGCCGCTCCGCGGCATGTGGGATCTTCCCGGACCGGGGCACGTACCCGTGTCCCCTGCATCGGCAGGCGGACTCTCAACCACTGCGCCACCAGGGAAGCCCAGTAGTTATTACTTTTTGCTTTGATACCAAAACAAGATCCAAACCTCAATGGAAAGGAAGGAAGAAAGGAAGAGAGAGGAAAATAAAAGAGGGGAGGTAGGAGCCAGGGAGGGGGATCACAGGAAGGTGAAGGTCTAGTCTGAGTCTTGCTTTTTAAATTGTGCACTCCAACCGACAACTCAAATAGGTTTTACTTCCCTCTACATTGAGAAGTCAAGCCAGATGAAATAAGAATTCTGCTTGGTGGCCAACAGACAGAGTCAATGCCCTCTGGGTCTTTTCCTTTCCAAAGTGGAGAATGACTGCTATATTTAGAACAGATAACCAACAAGGACCTACTGTAGAGCACAGGGAACTCTGCTCAATATTCTCTAATAACCGAAATGGGAAAAGAATTTGAAGAAGAATAGATACAGGCATATGTATAATTGAATCACTTTGCTGTACACCTGAAACTAACACAACATTGTTAATCAAAAATGCTCCAATATAAATTAAAAATTAAAAAAAAGAATGAATTTAAAGTCATCAAATGACCGACTTACAGGCAGTAGAAAGCTATGTGAAGAATTCTTAAAGGATATAATCTTGTCTTAAGTGAAAATTCGCCCATGTTCTGATGACACTGCTCTTATACTTTCTTCAGTCATTTATGTGTGGCTTTTCATTAATCCATCATTCTTATTAACGGACTATTATAAATTCTTCTTTATTGCATTTTCCTGACATGATTTCTCAGTCTCTGTGGGTCACACTCTCCACTTAGTGCATGTGTAATTCACATGGGCAGCTGAGCCCTGGAGGCATCAAACTCAAAGCTCGCAGCTGGAGCCGGAGGCCTGGCCGTGGTGGGCTCCCTCACCCCCAGGTCAGGTCTGGTTCCCCTGGCTCTAGGGCTGGCACCAGCCCACCCTCTGCCCCTACTTCCACCCATAACATGCTGTCTTATGCTACACTCAAACATGTACCATAGAAAGGCGACATGAGGAAGGATGAAAAAAAGCAACGAAGTATGCTTAAAGGGCTGGGGTGAGGGGATAAACAATTTTTCACATTCTGCTTCCATTTACATACAATCAGCCCTGGGAAGTTGCCTATGCTAAGAGAACAGACATGAATTCCTAGGTATGTACACTGAAGAATATATATATATATATATATATATATATATATACACACACACATACACACACACACACACACACACACACACACACACACACACACACATATATATATATATATGCAACAAAACACATTGCTAGAAACGGATGAATACTTCATACTGACCTTGGGGGGTTTAAACGGATAGTCTGGTGAAAAGGTAATGTCAAGAAAGAACACCCCTCCTTCATAGACAGATCCTGGGGGTCCCAATATAGTTGACCTCCATTCATAAATGTTGTCTCCTTTGGGTCCAGCACTGAAATAAGACATACAAATAAAATGTGCTTAGAGATCATATAAAGCTTGGAATTTAAAAAATATCTATTTATGGTAACAATAAATTGAGCCATTCCATAAAAACACACCGAAGTTAATAGATTAATTCTACATAAGGAGTCACTTGTCAACATCATCAGTATTCTATAAATGGAATATGTTGGTATTACTAAATAAAACAGAACCAAGAAGATTCTGTTTTGCCATTCATAACCCTAAACTTATGAAACTAAAGATTCCAAGGACCGTAGACCAGAGGTAGGAGCACAAATGTTTGATAAAGCATAAAATTATTTCTGAGATCCTGAAAAGGGTGATATAGTGTCAAAAAGATAAATTTTCAAAGCTACAAGGGACACTAGAGAAAAAAAATACTCTAATCCTTTGTTAACTAAGAACACAAAAGAGGTTCATGAAGATCAGTAAATGTTCATCATTGATAAGACTCAGCTCAAGTATCATTCCCATCTGAATCTTCTTTTCTCTCTCTACCCAAAGATTCCTGGCCAACGTCCACACCCTCCAACTAGTGTGGTCTATAGAAGATAAGATGCATCCTTTTGTTTTATACCTGTGTTGTGTAACTGTTTGCTTTTGCCATCCCTCCCTGGAAGTTCTCTGAGGAACAGATTTTGCCTTGTCCTCAGCGCCTAGTAAGTAAATGTTTATTGGATGATGATGCTGGGTTAACAGTGAAGCAAGGGAAGCCACATGGCTACTAGCAGCAAACATACGTCCCCCAGTTGCAGAGAAACTCACTGAGGAAAATAAGGCCCACACAAGTCAACTTAACTGTGTTAATTCTCCCAGGGTAACAGAAGGCAAAGTGAGATTATAGTTTAGCTCCAGCATTCCTCTTGCCCCATCAAGCTAATACGTATATCTAACAGCCAGAAATTCCCCTCACACCCTGTAGCAAAGTGGGAAACCCTGTTAAAGTGCTTGAGAAGATTTTATTGCCAACGAAGATTTCTCTTCTTTCTTATTTTGAAATTAGTTCATATCTACAAAAAATTCATTGTTGAGCCGTATATCAAAAAAGCATGCATCTTATCTGTGACAAAGGAGGAAAAATATACAATAGGGAAAAGACAGCCTCTTCAATAAATGGTGCTGGGAAAACTGGACAGCTACATGCAAAACAATCAAACTGGACTACTTTCTCACACCATATACATGATTAAACTCACAGTGGATTAAAGACTTAAATGTAAGATCTAAACCCATAAAAATCCTAGAAGAAAACAAAGGCAGTACACTCTTTGACATCTAAGATTGACATCTTAGCAATATTTTTTTGTATATGTCTCCTCAGGCTAGGGAAACAAAAGCAAAAATGAACAAATGGGACTACATCAAACTAAAAAGCCTTTGCACAGTGAAGGAAACTATCATCAAAATGAAAAGGCAGCCTACTGAATGGGAGAAGATATTTGTAAATGATACACTCAATAAGGGGTTAATACCCAAGGTATACAAAGAACCCATACAACTCAACATCAAAAAACATACAACCTATTAAAAAATGGGCAGAGGACCTGAATAGATATTTCTCCAAAGAAGACATACAGATGGCCAACAAGCACATGAAAAGACGCTCAACATCACTAATCATGAAATGCAAATCAAAACCACAATGAGATATCACCTCATACCTGTCAGAATGGCTATCATCGAAAAGACAACAATTAACAAGTGTTGATGAGGATGTGAACAAAAGGGGAAGCCTTGTGTACTGTTGGTGAGAATGTAAATTGGTATAGCCACTATGGAAAACAGTATGGCGATTCCTCAAAAAAGTAAAAATAGAACTACCATACAATCCAGTAATTCCGCTTCTGGGTATTTATCTGAAGAAATTAAAACAGTAATTTGAAAAGTAACTGAAAAGATATATGCATCCCAGTGTTCACTGCAGCATTAGTTACACTAGCCAAAGTACAAAAAAGCAACCTAAGTACCATCGATAGATGAATGGATGAAGAAGATGTGGTACATATATATACACACGATGGAATATTACTGAGCCATAAAAAGTATGACATCTTGCCATTTGGGACAACATGGATGGACCTTGAGGGTATTATGCTAAGTGAAATAAGTCAGACAGAGAAAGACAAATACCACATCATTTCACTTACATGTGGAATCTAAAAAACAAAACAAAAGAATACATGTAAGAAAACAGAACAGACTCAGATGCAGAGAACAAACAGGTGGCTGCCAGAGGGGAGGAGAGGTTGGCAGATGAGAGAAACAGGTGACGGAGATTAAGAGGTACAAACTTGCAGTTACAAAATAAATGAGTCACAGGTATGAAGTATACAGTCAATAATTATGGAACATTTTTGTATGGTGACACCAAAAAAACCCCCCAAAAACCCAAAATCCAAAAAAGCATTCATCTTAACCAAGCTCGGATTATTCTGGGAATGCAAGGATAGTTTAATAATAGAAAATTATTTTTGTAATTTACCTTATAACACATTAAAGTAGAAGAAAATGATAATCTCTAAGAGGTACAGAAAAAGCACTCCGTAGGTGCTTTTTTATTAAAAATGATAGCTATTTAAGATAAAAACTCCTAGCAAAATTAGAATAGTAAGAAACATCTTTAACCTGATAAAAAGCATATACCAAAAACCTCATAGCAACTATATATTCAATGGTAAAATATTAAAGCACACCCTTTAAAAACTGAGGAACATGACAAGGATGCCCACTATATCCATTTCTAATCATTACTGTATTAGAGCTCATGTTCATCAAGGTATGAAAGGACACAGGAAAAAACCCAAAAGATTTATGGATTGGGACGGAAGAAATAAAGCTGTTGGCATTTGCAGTATTTATGTACACAGAAAAAACCTCCCCAAATGGATACACAATTTATTAAATTTAATAAAAGTTTAGCAAAGTAGCTGGATGTAAGATCAACAGGCAAAATCAACTCCATTCAACACACCAGCAAAATTAGAAAATGTATTTTAGGGCTTCCCTGGTGGCGCAGTGGTTGAGAGTCTGCCTGCTGATGCAGGGGACACGGGTTCGTGCCCCGGTCCAGGAGGATCCCACATGCCACGGAGCGCCTGGGCCCGTGAGCCATGGCTGCTGAGCCTGCGCGACCGGAGTCTGTGCTCCGCAACAGGAGAGGCCACATCAGTGAGAGGCCCGCGTACCAAAAAAAAAAAAAAATTATTTTAAGATACCTTTTATAAATAGTATTAAAAATATAAGAAACTTATGAATAAATTTCATAAAAACATGTAAGATTTTTATGGAGAAAATTATAAAACATATTGAAATACACTCAAGAAAATTAAATATCAATAGATGAAGACACCAAGTTTATTGGTAGGAAGACCCAGGATCCTGGGTATGTCAATTTCTCCCTGATCCAATGCAATTCTAATCCACAGTCCAACAGTTTTTTAAAAAACGAAACTTGACACGTTGATTCTAGAATGTGTTTGGGAGCTCCAAGAAGCTCCTGAAACTTTTCTACACACATATGAAAATCTGATATATGTCAGAACTGATGGGGCTAAGAAAACAGTTCTGTCTTTGGGCAACAGAGAAATTTGATTTCTACCTCAATAAATATGTAAGACTCTGTTGCAGATGGATTAAACACTTAAGTGCAAAGATCAAAAGTTTTGGAATTTGACTGAAGAGGGTGACAAGGCAAGCCATAAACTGAGAAAAGATATTTGGATCATATAAAACTGACAAAATTCTAGTGTCCATAATATACAAATTCCTATCAATCAATAAGGAAAAGACTAACGATCCATTAGAAGGGAAAAAGGAGGAAACACGAATGGCCATCATCATATGAAAAATGCTCAATCTCATTAAAATAAGAGAAAGGAATCAAAATTACAATTTAATATTATTTCACAAAATATATAGGCAAAAACAAATGCCTGACAAAACCTAGTGTTGACGAAGGTGTGGAAAACCAAGAACTATCCATTGTTGATAAGCGTGCCAGTCACTCTGAATGAGGACATGGACTTCCCTAGTTCAGTTGGATATAGACAGTTCTATATTACAACACGGGAATTTCACTCCTAGGTACACACCCCAGAAAAACTTTTACCCATGCACCAGAAGACATGTACAAGAATGTTCATGGATGCACTATTTGTAATAGCAACATTAGAAACAACACAGATGTTCACTGACAGAAAAATGGATACATTCACCCAAAGGAATACTACACAGCAGTGAAAATATATAGACTAACATTGATAAATCTTAGAAATAGCACATTGGATAAAAAAGCAAGTCTAAAAGGAATATATACGGTATGACACTATTTCTACAAAGTTTAAAAGCAAACAGGAAAATAAATTATGGAGGGACATATACAAAAAGTTCCAGAGAGGAGTCTCCTGGGTAGAATCAGAGGGTGGAGAAGTAGCACACAGGAGCTTCAATGGTTCTGGGGATGTTCTACTTCTCAGGATGTGTGGTGGATTCAGGAGTTATTTGTTTTATTACTAGGTTTCATAACTTACTTAGGAGTTAGATATCTTCTTAGATCTGTATCACATTTTCATATTAAGATAAACTATGCCAACAGCAAGTTGTAGCACAGGTACAGTGTGATCCTACTATAGAAACTAGAAACATAGTAATAAAACAACATTTTATATCATTTATGGATACAAATCTATGTCAATGTCTTTCAGGAAATGAACTGGAAAAATACACCCAAATTCAAGATGGTAGCTGTGCAAGGAACAGGGGAGAATTGGAGGGGGTGAGGGGAGGAAATCTGAACATAGAGAATGAAGGAGAGTTCAATTTTATTTCTACAGTTTGATTTCTCTTATTTAAAATAAGATGTAGTAAAATAAAATAAAAGGAAATCACAGCCAAGTTTATGGCCAAGTACTGAAACATGGTGCAAGGGACTGGGGTGCAGCCTCCCTGCCCCATCTGACCACTGATCTCCCTCTCCTGAAGCGGACAGTGAGGCAGACAGAATATTCAGGCCAGATGACAGCAAAACCGTGCCAACAACAGCCCTTGTTGGCAGACAAGCTCACTCATTTAGATGAATAATACACATGGTTACGCCCGGAGCTATAATTAGACGCAATACACATAGATAAGTTTATTAGAAGGAAGGGCTTAAAAGTAAATTATAGGTTTGTACTTACAACATTACTTCAAGGTAGATGAAATTTAGTTTAAAAAATGCACACAGGAGAGCGTACAGCTATGAAACAGTGTGCAGAGACACATTTCCCAAATCTAAAGATATAATTCGTGAGTCACTTTGAGGAATTTAAAGATGATTTTCCAAGAATGGTCACCACAGTTAGTTATATAATGTCGGCTAATTAAGGAGTCACCAATAGTGCCACCAAAGGAGGACATCAAAAGCACAGGGCAGGAGATACTTCACAAACTGGACCGTGTCTGCAGATAACGTATATTCCATTTGTGCCCATTCCAAGTTTTATCTGGCTCTCAGTCAGAACTCGAAATTTTATTGCTTCTTTTAAGTCAGTAAGCTGTCCGTGTACTTATTAAAAGTGGATTAAATAACTCAGTTAACAGTATCACTCTGAGTTGGTTCATACTGCCAAAATGTGTCTTTTTGAGAAACTACTAGTAGTGACAACCTATCTGAAAAACAGATGGGTGCTTTATTTTTACTTTTTAATTAAAAAATTTTTTTACTGGAGTATAGTTGATTTACAATGTTGTGTTTTTTTTTTAACATCTTTATTGGAGTATAATTGCTTTACAATGGTGTGTTAGTTGCTGCTGTATAACAAAGTGAATCAGCTATATGTATACATATATCCCCATATCCCCTCCCTCTTGAGTCCCCCTCCCACTCTCCCTATCCCACCCCTCTTGGTGGACACAAAGCACCGAGCTGATCTCCCTGTGCTATGTGCATGCTTCCCACTAGCTATCTATTTTACATATTGTAGTGTATATACGTCCATGCCACTCTCTCACTTCATCCAGGCTTACCCTACCCCCTCCCCGTGTCCTCAAGTCCATTCTCTACATCTGTGTCTTTATTCCTGTCCTGCCCCTAGGTTCTTCAGAACCACTTTTTTTTTTTCAGATTCCATATATATGTGTTAGCATACTGTATTTGTTTTTCTCTTTCTGACTTACTTCACTCTGTATGACAGACTCTAGGTCTATCCACCTCACTACAAAGAATTCAATTTTGTTTCTTTTTATGGCTGAGTAATATTCCATCGTATATATGTGCCATATCTTCTTTATCCATTCATCTGTCGATGGACACTTAGGTTGCTTCCATCTCCTGGCTATTGTAAATAGAGCTGCAATGAACATTGTGGTACATGATTCTTTTTGAATTACGGCTTTCTCAGGGTATATGCCCAGTAGTGGGATTGCTGGGTCATATGGTAGTGTTTTAATGAACCTCCATACTGTTCTCCACAGTGGCTGTATCAATTTACATTCCCACCAACAGTGCAAGAGGGTTCCCTTTTCTCCACACCTTCTCCAGCATTTCTTGTTTGTAGATTTTTTGATGATGACCATTCTGACTGGTGTGAGGTGATACCTTATCGTAGTTTTGATTTGCATTCCTCTAATGATTAGTGATGTCGAACATCCTTTCATATGTTTGTTGGCAATCTGTATACCTTCTTTGGAGAAATGTCTATTTAGGTCTTCTGCCCATTTTTGGATTGGGTTGTTTGTTTTTTTGATATTGAGCTGCTTGTATAATTTGGAGATTAATCCTTTGTCAGTTGCTTCATTTGCAAATAATTTCTCCCATTCTGAGGGTTGTCTTTTCGTCTTGTTTATGGTTTCCTTTGCTGTGCAAAAGCTTTTAAGTTTCATTAGGTCTCATTTGTTTATTTTCGTTTTTATTTCCGTTTCTCTAGGAGGTGGATCAAAAAGGATTTTGCTGTGATTTATGCCATAGAGTATTCTGCCTATGTTTTCCCCTAAGAGTTTTAAAGTGTCCAGCATTACATTTAGGTCTTTAATCCATTTTGAGTTTATTTTTGTGTGTGGTGTTAAGGAGGGTTCTAATTTCATGCTTTTACATGTAGCTGTCCAGTTTTCCCAGGACCACTTATTGAAGAGGTTGTCTTTCGCCATTGTATATTCTTGCCCCCTTAGCCAAAATAAGGTGACCATATGTGCGTGGGTTTATCTCTGGGCTATCTATCCTGTTCCATTGATCTACATTTCTGTTTTTGTGCCAGTACTATACTGTCTTGATTACTGTAGCTTTGTAGTATAGTCTGAAGTCTGGGAGACTGATTCCTCCAGCTCCGTTTTTCTTTCTCAACATTGCTTTGGCTATTTGGGGTCTGTTGTGTTTCCATACAAATTGTGAAATTTTTTGTTCTAGTTCTGTAAAAAAATGCCATTGGTAGTTTGATAGGGATTGCATTGAATCACTGTAGATTGCTTTGGGTAGTACAGTCATTTTCACAAGGTTGATTCTTCCAATCCAAGAACATGGTATATCTCTCCATCTATTTGTATCATCTTTAATTCTTTCATCAGTGTATTACAGTTTTCTGCATACAGGTCTTTTGCCTCCTTAGGTAGGTTTATTCCTAGGTACTTTATTCTTTTTGTTGCAATGGTAAATGGGAGTGTTTTCTTGATTTCACTTTCAGATTTTTCATCATTAGTGTACAGGAATGCCAGAGATTTCTGTGCATTAATTTTGTACCCTGCTACTTTACCAAATTCACTGATTAGCTCTAGTAGTTTTCTGGTAGCATCTTTAGGATTCTCTATGTATAGTATCATGTCATCTGCAAACAGTGACAGCTTTACTTCTTTTCTGATTTGGATTCCTTTTATTTCTTTTGCTTCTCTGATTGCTGTGGCTAAAACCTCCAAAACTATGTTGAATAATAGTGGTGAGAGTGGACATCCTTCTCTTGTTCCTGATCTTAGAGGAAATGATTTCAGTTTTTCACCATTGAGAACAATGTTGGCTGTGGGTATGTCATATATGGCCTTTATTATGTTGAGGTAAGTTCCCTCTATGCCTGCTTTCTGCAGGGTTTTTATCATAAATGGGTGTTGAATTTTGTCGAAGCTTTTTCTGCATCTATTGAGATGATCATATGGTTTTTCTCTTTCAATTTGTTAATATGGTGTATCACATTGATTGATTTGCGTATATTGAAGAATCCTAGTATTTCTGGGATAAACCCCACTTGATTATGGTGTATGATCCTTTTAATGTGCTGCTGGATTCTGTTTGCTAGTATTTTGTTGAGGATTTTTGTATGTATGTTCATCAGTGATATTGGCCTGTAGTAATCTTTTTTTTGTGACATCTTCATCTGGTTTTGGTATCAGGGCCTCGTAGAATGAGTTTGGGAGTGTTCCTCCCTCTGCTATATTTTGGAAGAGTTTAAGAAGGATAGGTGTTAGCTCTTATGTAAATGTTTGATAGAATTCGCTTGTGAAGCCATCTGGTCCTGCGCTTTTGTTTGTTGGAAGATGTTTAATCACAGTTTCAATTTCAGTGCTTGTGATTGGTCTGTTTATATTTTCTATTTCTTCCTGGTTCAGTCTCAGAAGGTTGTGCTTTTCTAAGATTTGTCCATTTCTTCCAGGTTGTCCATTTTATTGGCATAGAGTCGCCTTTAGTAATCTCTCATGATCCTTTGTATTTCTGCAGTGTCAGTTGTTACTTCTCCTTTTTCATTTCTAATTCTATTGATTTGAGTCTTCTCCCTTTTTTTCTTGATGACTCTGGCTAAGGGTTTATCAATTTTATCTTCTCAAAGAACCAGCTTTTAGTTTTATTGATCTTTGCTATCGTGTCCTTCATTTCTTTTTCACTTATTTCTGATCTGATCTTTATGATTTCTTTCCTTTGGCTAACTTTGGGTTTTTTTTTTGTTCTTCTTTCTCTAATTGCTTTAGGTGTAAGGTTAGATTGTTTATTTGAGATTTTTCTTGTTTCTTGAGGCAGGATTTTATTGCTATAAACTTCCCTCTTAGAACTGCTTTTGCTGCATCCCACAGGTTTTGGGTAGTCGTGTTTTCATTGTCATTTGTTTCTAGGTATTTTTTGATTTCCTCTTTGATTCCTTCAGTGATCTCTTGGTTATTTAGTAATGTATTGTCTAGCCTCCATGTGTTTGTAGTTTTTACGGATTTTTTTTCCTGTAATTGATATCTAGTCTCATAGCATTGTGGTCAAAAAGGATAGTTGATACAATTTCAATTTTCTTAAATTTACCAAGGCTTGATTTGTGACCCAAGATATGATCTATCCTGGAGAATATTCCATGAGCACTTGAGAAGAAAGTGTATTCTGTTGTTTTTGGATGGAATGTCCTATAAATATCAATTAAGTCCATCTTGTTTAATGTATCATTTAAAGCTTGTGTTTCCTTATTTATTTTCATTTTGGATGATCTGTCCATTGCCGAAGGAGGGTGTTAAAGTCCCCTAGCATTATTGTGTTACTGTTGATTTCCCCTTTTATGGCCGTTAGCATTTGCCTTATGTATTGAGGTGTTCCTATGCTGGGTGCACAAATATTTACAATTGTTATATCTTTTTCCTGGATTGATCGCTTGATCATTATGTAGTGTTCTCTTTGTCTCTTGCAATAATCTTTATTTTAAAGTCTATTTTGTCTGATATGAGAATTGCTACTCTAGCTATCTTTTGATTTGCATTAGCATGGAATATCTTTTTCCACCCCCTCACTTTCAGTCTGTATGTCTCCCTAAGTCTGAAGTGGGTCTCCTGTAGACAGCATATATACGGGTCTTGTTTTTGTATCCATTCAGCCAGTGTGTGTCTTTTGGTTGGAGCATTTCAACCATTTACATTGAAGGTAATCATCGACACGTTTGTTCCTATTACCATTTTCTTAATTGTTTTGGGTTTGTTTTTGTAGGGCTTTTTCTTCTCTTGTGTTTGCTGCCTAGAGAAGTTCCTTTAGCATTTGTTGTAGAGCTGGTTTGGTGGTGCTGAATTCTCTTCGCTTTTGCTTGTCTGTAAAGGTTTTAATTTCTCCGTCGAATCTGAATGAGATCCTTACTGGGTAATCTTGGTTGCAGGTTCTTCCCCTTCATCCCTTTAAATATGTCCTGCCACTCCCTTTTGGCCTGCAGAGTTTCTGCTGAAAGATCAGCTGTTAACCTTAAGGGGATTCCCTTGTATGTCATTTGTTGCTTTTCCCTTGCTGCTTTTAATATATTTTCTTTATATTTAATTTTTGATAGTTTAATTAATATGTGTCTTGGCATGGTTCTGTTTGGATTTATCCTGTATGGGACTCTCTGTACTTCCTGAAAGTGACTGAGTATTTCCTTTCCCATATTAGTGAAGTTTTCAACTATAATCTCTTCAAATATTTTCTCAGTCCCTTTCTTTTTCTCTTCTTCTTCTGGGATCCCTATAATTCGAATGTTGGTACATTTAATGTTGTCCCAGAGGTCTCTGAGACTGCCCTCAATTCTTTTCATTCTTTTTTCTTTATTCTGCTCTGTGGTAGTTATTTCCACTATTTTATCTTCCAGGTCAGTTATCTGTTCTTCTGCTTCAGTTATTCTGCTGTTGATTCCTTCTAGAGAATTTTAAATTTGTTGTGTTGTTCATCATTGTTTGTTTGCTCTTTAGTTCTTCTAGGTCCTTGTTAAACATTTCTTGTATTTTCTCCATTCTATTTCTAAGATTTTGGATCATCTTTACTATCATTACTCTGAATTCTTTTTCAGGTAGACTGCCTATTTCCTCTTCATTTGTTTGGTCTGGTGGGTTTTTACCTTGCTCCTTCATCTGCTGTGTGTTTCTCTGTCTTCTCATTTTGCTTAACTTACTGTGTTTGGGGTCTCCTTTTCGCAGGCTGCAGGTTCATAGTTCCCATTGTTTTTGGTGTCTGCTCCCAGTGGCTCAGGTTGGTTCAGTGGGTTGTGTAGGCTTCCTGGTGGAGGGGACTGGTGCCTGTGTTCTGGTGGATGAGGCTGGACCTTGTCTTTCTGGTGGGCAGGACCGTGTCCCGTGGTGTGCTTTGGGGTGTCTGTGAACTGTTATGATTTTAGGCAGCCTCTCTGCTAATGGGTGGGGTTGTGTTCCTGTCTTGCTGGTTGATTGGAATGGGGAGTCCAGACCTGAAGCTTTTTGGTCATTGAGTGGAGCTGGGTCTTAGCATTGAGACAGAGATCTCCGGGAGAGTTCTCACTGATTGATGTCATGTGAGGCTGGCAGGTCTCTGGTGGACCAATGTCCTGAACTCGGCTCTCCCACCTCAGAGTCTCAGGCCTGACACCCGGCCGGAACATCAAGACCCTGCCAGTCGCACGGCTCAGAAAAAAATGGAGGGAAAAAGAAAGAAAGAAGGAAAAAAATATATATAGTTATTAAAATAAAAAATATCATTAAAATAAAAGAATTTAAAAAGTAATAAAAAGAAAAGAGCAACCAAACCAATAAACAAATCGACCAATGATAACAAGTGTTAAAAACTATCCTAAAAAAACAAAAACGGATAGACAGAACCCTAGGACAAACGGTAAAAGCAAACCTATACAGATAAAATCACACAAAGAAGCATACACATACACACTCAACAAAGAGAAAAAGGAAAAAATATATATTTAAAAAAAAAAAGAGAGCAACCAAATCAATAAACAAATCTACCAATGACAATAAGCTCTAAACTAAAATAAACATAAGACCAGAAACAAATTACATGCAGAGAGCAAAACCCAAGTCTACAGTTGCTCCCAAAGTCCACAGCCTCAATTTGGGATGATTCGTTGTCTATTCAGGTATTCCACAGATGCAGCGTACACCAAGTTGATTGTGGAGATGTAACCCGCTGCTCCTGAGGCTGCTGGGAGAGATTTTCCTTTCTCTTCTTTGTTCGCACAGCTCCCGGGGTTCAGCTGTGGATTTGGCCCCGCCTCTGCGTGCAGGTCGCTGGAGGGCGTCTATTCTTCGCTCAGACAGGACGGGGTTAAAGGAGCAGCTGAATCGGGGCTCTGGCTCACTCAGGCCGGGGGGAGGGAGGGGTACGGAATGCGGGGCGAGCCTAAGGGGCAGAGGCCAGCGTGACACTGCATCAGCCTGAGGCGTGCCATGCGTTCTCCCGGGGAAGTTGTCCCTGGATCACGGGACCCTCGCAGTGGCGGGCTGCACAGGCTCCCGGGAAGTGTGGATAGTGACCTGTGCTCACACACAGGCTTCTTGGTGGCGGCAGCAGCAGCCTTAGAGACTCATGCCCGTCTCTGGGGTCCGCGCTGATAGCCGTGGCTCGCGCCCGTCTCTGGAGCTCATTTAGGCGGTGCTCTGAATCCCCTCTCCTTGCGCACCCCAGAACAATGGTCTCTTGCCTCTTCGGCAGCTCCAGACTTTTTCCCGGACTCCCTCCCGGCTAGCTGTGGTGCACTAGCCCCCTTCAGGCTGTGTTCACGCCACCAACCCCAGTCCTCTCCCTGGGGTCTGACCTCCGAAGCCCGAGCCTCAGCTCCCAGCCCCCGCCCGCCCCGGCGGGTGAGCAGACAAGCCTCTCGGGCTGGTGAGTGCTGGTCGGCACTGATCGTCTGTGCGGGAATCTCTCCACTTTGCCCTCCGCACCCCTGTGGCTGCGCTCTCCTCCGCGGCTCCAAAGTTTCCCCCTGCCCAGCCCCAGTCTCCACCAGTGAAGGGGCTTCCTGCTGTGTGGAAACTTTTCCTCCTTCACAGCTCCCTCCCAGACGGTCAGGTCCCATCCCTATTCTTTTGTCTCTGTTTTTCCTTTTTTCTTTTGCCCTACCCAGGTACGTGGGGAGTTTCTTGCCTTTTTGGGAAGTCTGAGGTCTTCTGCCAGCGTTCATTAGGTGTTCTGTAGGAGTTATTCTACATGTAGATGCATTTTTGATGTATTTGTGGGGAGGAAGGTCATCTCCATGTCTTATTCTCCGCCATCTTGAAGGTCCCCCCAGAATATTTTTTTAATATGTCAGAATTATTTGGGTCTAGGGACTTGCCTGGTGGCGCAGTGGTTGAGAATCTGTCCGCCTGCCAGTGCAGGGGACACGGGTTCGATCCCTGGTCCGGGAAGATCCAACATGCCGCGGAGCGACTAAGCCTGTGCGTCACAACTACTGAGCCTGTGTTCTAGAACCCGCGAGCCACAACTACTGAGTCCGTGTGTCACAACTACTGAAGCCCGCACACCTAGAGCCCATGCTCCGCTACAAGAGAAGCTACCTCAATGAGAAGCCTGCGCACCACCACGAAGAGTAGCCCCCACTTGCTTCAACTAGAGAAAGCCTGTGTGCAGCAACAAAGATCCGACGCAGCCCAAAATAAATAATAAATAAATAAATTTATTAAAAAAAAAGAATTATTTACATCTATACAAAACGGAAGAATGGGCTTTTATACACTCTGACTGGGCCAAAAAAGTGAGAAGCAGATGCTGCAGACTGTTTTACCCTTTAAACTATCCCTTCTTTCTTAAATTGGTCAAACAGAGGTTGGTGCCAGAGGACACTTGCAGTACAGTGGGGAAGCCCGTGGACAGGCTCTGAGCCAGATTTGCCTGTCTGACTCCCAGCCCTCCCGCTGAGCACCTGTATGACCCTGGGTAAATAAGTCATCTCTCTATGTTTTAGTTTTCTCATCTGCAAAATGGGGCCGTTACAGCACTGACCCAGAGGACCAACTGTGAAATTTTAGTGGAACTGCACTCACGGAGCTTGGAAAATGGGTCTATAACAGTCCAAATGGTAAGCCTCCAAATGTTAGCTGCTACTGGTGTCGCAGTTACGCCTGTGGGTGGCACAAAAGTTCACCAACACGCTCAAGAGCTTACTGCCTGGTGGTTTTCTAACAAAGGTTTCAAGATACCAGGACTAGAAAGCAGGTTACCAAGACCTGTGCACAAATAATGGCAATCATCCTTCTCTTCATCATCACCCTGCCATCTAATCTTATGATGTGTATTTAGGGCGAAACTTTGGAAACCATTAGAATTCATAGCTGCCGCTCCCAGGAAACCAAATTTTGCATTAAATGGAATGTTTATTTACAGTCAGGACTTTTAGGTATGAAGTTGTTATATTTAGCAATGTTTTCCCACTTGCGGTATTCTTAATGTCCAGTACCCTTAATTTTAATTTTCAGATTTTATTTTTAAAAATTTATTATTGAAGTATAGTTGATATACAATGTTGTATTATTTTCTGCTGTACAGCAAAGTGATTGAGTTATACATATATATACATTCTGTTTCGTATTCTTTTCCATTATGGTTTATCACAGGATACTGAATGTAGTTCCCTGTGCTATACAGTGGGACCTTGTTTATCCATTCTCTGTATAACAGTTTGCAGCTGCTAATCCCAAACTCCCAATCCTTCCCAACCATCCCCCCAGCTCCGGCAACCACAAGTCTCTTCTCTGTGTCTGTGAGTCTGTTTCTGTTTTGTAGATAAGTTCATTTGTGTCATATTTTAGATCCCACATGTAAGTGATATCATATGGTGTTTGTTTTTCTCTGACTTACTTTGCTTAGTATGAGAATCTCTAGGTCCATCCATGTTGCTACAAATGGCACTGCTTCACTCTTTTTTATGGCTGAGTAATATTCCATTGTATATATGTACCACATTTTCTTTATCCATTCATCTGTTGATGGACGTTTAGGTTGCTTCCATGTCTTGGCTACTGTAAATAGTGCTGCTGTGAACATAGGGGTGCATGTAACTTTTTGAATTAGAGTTTTGTCCGGGTATATGCCCAGGAGTGGGATTGCTGGATCATATGGCAACTCCATTTTCAGTTCTCTGAGGAACCTCCATACAGTTTTCCATAGTGGCTGCACCAATCAGATTTTTTTGTGTGTGTGGGGGCACACGGCACTGCTCAGCTTGCGGGATCTCGGTTCCGCGACCAGGGATTGAACCCAAGCCACTGAAATGAAAGCGCCGAATCCTAACCACTAGATCACCAGGGAACTCCCAGACTTTATTTTTTAAAGAAGAAAAATAAACACAGTTAACAGAGTTAAACTGCAAATAAAAGACAAATCTATTAAAATGCAAATATCAGTTCACAAATTACTAATTGGTTGAAGGGCCAAAGCTGCTGCTTGGGGAAACCCTTTAAAGAATCAGTGTTCTAAACTGTTTGGCTTTAAATGCCGTTCTCTACAGTGGAAGAGCCCTTATGTATATGTGAAATGTTACACATTTACAATAAAACTGATGAAAAGGAAGGACTAAGTGCTCACTGTATTTAAGATCGTAAGATGCTTGAAATATATCTGAATACTTTGAATGTGCTGCGCCACAGCTGTGACTCTAAGACGGAGAGTTTTTGGCTGTGTCTGCTGCCTTTTCGTTAACGCTGACTCCAAGCCAGGTAAAGAGGAAGGATGCCTGGGCTCCCCAGGACAAGGAACCTGCCTCTGGAGAGATTCTCTGATGTGCCAGTACTCATCTGAAATCGACGGGACAGGGTAGCAAGGAGAAGACGGTAGCAAGGGGAAGACGGTACAAGGGGACCTCTCAGGAGCTCTGGCAACCTCTGCTTATACATCAGACTCCACGGAGCTGAGTTCACCCCTCCCCACTGGGAGGCACATCATTCACACACAAATGATATACTTCACCCACGTCCAAAGTCCCTTTGTGAGTAAACAGCTGCAGGCATTTTGAGCTTCTGGGGTTACGACATAATAAATAACGTGTGTTTCTCTAGTGTCAGACTGGAAGGAAAGGGTCGTTTCTAGTTCCCATGTGTTGAAAGAAAATATAAAGGCAAGGCGCAGATCAGCTGCAGATAAGGACAGGAGGAAAGGCAGCTAAAGAGGGGAAAAGCCACACAACTGTCTGAATGAAATGAGGAAAAACATGTGGGCATGGGGAGGTTTAAGGGGGAAAATGTTTTCAGCGCTCTCAAGGTCATACGCGGACCTTATTTGTTGCTTGCTTTTTGTCTTCATTTTACTAAAATTCTCCGTAGCTCTGCCCCCCGCCCCGATTCCTGAAAAGCTCTCTTCCCCAGGTATCTAAGAGCCTCCTCTGACAGGGCACCTCTCCGACGCCTCTGTCCTCTTCAATGACACCTCTTCAGCGTCTGCCTTGCTGGGGGCTCTACCCTCGGCCACCTTGTTTTCTCACCTTCCACCTCGGGATCTCATCACCCACCTTCGACAATCAACCTACCAAACACTGATGGAATCTCTAACCTGGTCGGAAACCTGACCGTCGACGGGGACCATGCTGCCTCCTTCTCCTTTAAGTTCCCCAAAACTTGCTGAATCGTACTCCATAGTACCTTCCTAACCCGTCTACTGGCTGCATCCTCTGTCACTTTCATGATGGCACTGGCACATCCTCTGTGGTTTCCCTGCTTCCAGTTCTGCTTTCCTCCCATCCTTCCACTGAAGTGCAGAGAGGGCAATCTCCAGGAAATTTTTTAAATGGGATCTTGTTTCCCTGTTTCCTCTGACTTCTTAATACCTTCAAGATCAAGCCCCGATTCCTCTGGAGCACGCAAAGTTTTCCAGAAAGATCTGGCTCCAGCTTGCCTCTCTGGCCTCATCCTTTGCAGCCCCCTCTCCCTCCGTCCTCCAATCATACTGGAATCACCTGTAGAACCTCCACAGGGACTGGGTTCTTTCTGGGCTTTTGGATAAGATGCTCTGCAGGTCTGACCATTCTACTTGTCCTTGAGGTCTTAACTTAGCTGCCTTCTCCTCCAGGACATCTTCCTTACCCCCAAAGGCAGGGCGGTAACATTCTATGCAAACATGACATTATAAAAACAGTTACGAATGGGGCCTTTAATACTGGGGAAAGAAGAAATGTTAAGGAACAACATTTTCTGGATCACAGGAAGGAAGGACTCACTCTGATGGTGAAAGGGCTTGTTAAGAAAACAAGCCAGGTCTGCAGCTGTCGAGAGGACAAATAGAGAACGGTGCCTCACAAACTCCTGGGGGTCCCTCTGTTTGTATTCAGTGATTTTTTCTAAAGAACCAGGACCACTGAAGTCCACCATAACATCATAGGAAGTTAGGATATAACAGTGCTGAGTATGGAATAACGGAATCACTTTGCTGTACACCTGAAACTAACACAACATTGTGAATCAACTATATACTCCAATATAGAGAAAAAATTTAAAAAAAGAATCAGGCAAAAGGGTGAAATCCTAAAAGAAAGGACAATTAAAAAAAAAAAAAAGGGGCTTCCCTGGTGGCGCAGTGGTTGAGAGTCCGCCTGCTGATGCAGGGGACACGGGTTCGTGCCCCGGTCTGGGAAGATCCCACATGCCGCGGAGCGGCTGGGCCCGTGAGCCATGGCCGCTGAGCCTGCGCGTCCGGAGCCTGTGCTCCGCAACGGGAGAGGCCACAACAGTGAGAGGCCCGCGTACAGCAAAAAAAAAAAAAAAAAAAAGACAAGATCCCTTGTATACACTAAGCTACAAGCAGAATTGGACTGTTACTATTTCCTCCAAGTACCATTTCATACAGCTTCTTTCCAGCTCACAAGGATATGGTGCTTATCGACGTAGTCCAAGAAAAATAATTATTTTACGCTTTTTGTGAATGAGTGCTTTAATAAATGGGAAGGACCTTTGTCCTCAATCACCCTTTTCAGATTTGAGATGCAAAGATGAAAAAAACATTCATTTGACTATAGTTATCTTTTATCAAATCTTAAAAGTCATTACTTTCACCTACTTTGGATGCTTTGTTAACAGTGTCAATGACTGGGCTGAGAGGAAGAAACAGGAGGAAAATAAAATTTTAAACACAAAATAAGTACTGCTTAAGAATCATAGCACTTCCTTTGCCCAGGGCAGGCGGTAGCTGAAAAGATAGTATGCCAAGTCATAAACTAACCTTCTAGAAGTTACCGAGGAAGGCAGTCTCTTTCAGTTATATTCATGACAGCTTAGACATCCTTGCTTCTTTCTACGTTACATAATACAGGAGTGTGTGTGTATGTGTTTCATTTTCCCAATAGGTGATATATTGCACTGAGTGAACAACTTTGCAACAGACATAATTTTAAGAGACATAACTATGAAACAGCGAGGAGGGAAAAGCAGAGAAACTGGGAAGCAGGAAGACCTCAGGGAAAAAATGGTATATTCTCCCTTTCCCTTCTAAGCTACATTTCCGTAAGACACATTCACTTGTAAGCACAAAGATAAGTCACAGAGTCAAAAGGAACCACATCCTATTTTATATATGTGGGTTGTCAGAAATAAGGTTATAATCATAAAGACTTTGGAAACCATCGAGTTCAACTTTTTCATCACCCAGAAGCAAGCATTAGAACTGGACTGGAATTCCACTGAGTTAGACCGTTAGGCATAATATCAATCAGCGTTACTTAAAATACTGAATTATAGAATTTTTAATCCTTTAGTGAGCTGAAAGGCCTCCAGCAATAAGGTGATGGAGTTATTCTCAGTCTTTAAAAAATCTTTTTCAGGGCTTCCCTGGTGGCGCAGCGGTTGAGAGTCTACCTGCTAATGCAGGGGACAAGGGTTCGAGCCCTGGCCTGGGAGGATCCCACATGCCGCGGAGGAACTAGGCCCGTGAGCCACAACTACTGAGCCTGCGCGTCTGGAGCCTGTGCTCCGCAACAAGAGAGGCCGCGACAGTGAGAGGCCCGCGTACCGCGATGAAGAGTGGCCCCCGCTTGCCACAACTAGAGAAAGCCCTTGCACAGAGACGAAGACCCAACACAGAAAAAAACCCCAAAAATCAAAAAAAACTTTTTCAATGCACCTTCGCCTTGCGGAAAAAACAGCCCACTTCAGCAGTGATGCTCAGCCTGTATATGGGGGGTAGGGCAGGGGAGGGATTAATTTGAAAAAATGAGAAAGCTCTTTTCCCACTAGGAATCCCTTCTATTTCAAAGCCTTCATTTCAAAGGCGGTAAGATTAAGGGTCAGAAAAGTGAAGTAAGTGCTTTGCCCAAGGCCACACCCGGACACACCTGCGCCCTCTGACCCCAAGAAGAGCTCTTCCTGCGTCACCATTGCTGCTAATCAGACAGCAAGACTCAACTGGAAAAGTCGCCTGGCTACCACAACGATAAACTGCTCTGCTCCAGACAGGAGACCGGACAGCAAGACCAACCCAACATCTGGACTGTCTTCTGCCTTCACAACCTGGGCACGTTTCAGGGTTTGGTGAACAGCCATTTTAATTTCAGCTCCCAAATTCTTTTTTTTTAACTTTTCAAAGTAGAAATAGCAACTTTCTTCATTTCTTCAGGAAATCTACCATTTCTTGCCACCCCGCTTTTGTTGCTCACCTCCCACCTCAATTCTTGTGCATTTTCTCTAGTTTGTGTGAGAAACGGAAGCTCTCAAGGTCCCCAGGCCTGCAGAATTAGCCCTCTCTTATCTGCACTGTGAGAACAATTTTGGAGCTAGCCCATGTGGCTCGTCATGTGTCTTTATTATTTAAAATCCCCACTCCACCCCCAAGTGTTAGACAGGAAGGCTGTGGAGCTGTAATGCGTCTCCTGGTCTTATCTGCAGGTTGAACAAGCCTTTGACAAGCAGACAAGCCCCTGCTGACCCTGCTCAGTTTTCAGGAAGTCAAATCCTTCTCAAAACGTTTCAACTCTCCAAAATGTTACCACGCACTGGGAACAGAATGTAAGATCCCCTGGTATCATTTCAACAGCAGCTCTATGACTTTCTGACATTTATACCATACCAAAGTAAAAATTCTATTCAAATGTTAGGGCCGGGTGGACCTTGAGGACAGCTAACTATTCTTAGGAGAGATAAGATTTATTTGTTTGTTTGTATACAGAGTTACTATCAAGGCAATTTTGTTTCTCAAGTAGGTTAGATACCTCCAATATACTCGATACACTTCTCACTGGCTGAGAATCTTTGTTTCTTTCATAGGAAAGTGGTAAGCAACAATTTCCTCACAGAGCTGCCTCATTTATTCCAAAAAGGTCAGCTGTGATATCCTACAACCTGCGTGGTTTTCTTTGTATCCCTGACGCTGCTCTCTGGCCCCAAGATTCACCATCACCGTTTTCTTCCACCTGGCTGCCTGGAGGCCAAGGTTAGCCCAGAGGAGAGAGAGGAAGCAAGTCAACCAAAAGACTAATGGCAGGGCTTCCCTGCTGGCGCAGTGGTTGAGAGTCCGCCTGCGGATGCAGGGGACACGGGTTCGTGCCGCGGTCCAGGAAGATCCCACGTGCCGCGGAGCGGCTGGGCCCGTGAGCCATGGCCGCTAAGCCTGCGCGTCCGGAGCCTGTGCTCCGCAACGGGAGAGGCCACAGCGGTGAGAGGCCCGCATACCGCAAAAAAACAAACAAACAAACAAAAGAGACTAATGGCAAAAGGAAACTGCATGCATGATACTTCATAAATGCTTGTTGAAAAATAACAAACATCTGGGGCAGAAGACTAGTCTATTAGTACAGCATAGTGGTAAAGGAAGTGGGCTTCACACGGAGAGGCTCAGCGTCTGAATCCCGGCTCTGCCACTTACTGTGTGAAAGATCAAGTTGATTCCAACAGGTACAGGAAGCTTGGGCCTAACAGGTGAAATGCACTGCATGGAAAAAAAAGCAGGGAGGCAGAAGTGGGTTCCCTGCTGGGAGAATAGCAAATATGCAGGTGACTGAGGTGAGACGGTGTAGGGCCTTAAATGATATGATAGGAATTGGATTCTGGAGACCTGTGGTTTTCAAATGTGTTGGTTCTAGGAGCTGCAGGGCTCCACCGAGGTCTTCTGGGAATCACTCATCTCTCTGCTCCCTCCCACCTGAGATTCAACCAGAGAAACTCCACTGTGTGTATATATATATTACACACACACAAACACACACACACACACACACACACACACATTTAGTGAATAAAAGGAGTCTAGTGCTTTAAAAAAAGACTGAACTAGAACTTAAAAAAAAAAAAAAAGCCTGGGTCCCACCCAAGACCAGCTGAATCAGAACTATAGAGCACCTGGGATTGAGAACCACTAACACAGATAATGGATTCACTGCGGGCCTTGAAGTATGGTCCAGAGAGTAGCAGCGTCGCGCAACAGAACCTACTTTTACAAAAAGAGCTACAGAGGGGGGAGGGATGAATTGGGAGATCGGGATCAACACATACACACTACTATGTATAAAATAGATAACTAAGAAGGACCTACTGTATCGTACTGGGAGCTCTATTTAAATACTCTGGAATGACCTATACGGGAAAAGAATCTAAAAAAGAGTGGGTTTATGTATAAGGTATAACTGATTCACTCTGCTGTACACCTGAAACTAACACAACATTGTAAATCAACCATATTCCAATGAAAATTAATTAAAAAAATAAATTAAAAAAGAGCTGCAGATGACCAGTATGGACATTAAAGGCTGACACTGATGGAAGTTTCTAAGTAGGGATCACACAATGAAATCCTCGTGACAAATAAGAGCTCCATTTACTGAGACTCAGACACCGTGGCAAGGCCTTTTCCACACTGCTCTGTAAAAGGGAACGTTGTTTACCTTGTGAGGGCTGTCAGAGGAACTAAATACATGTAGTGTCAAGTATAGCTCCTGGCAAAGAGTGGGTGTTTTAAAAAACGGTAGCTACTACCCTTAACATATATTCCTTCAAATTACTGCCACTCTGCAAACTTATTATTTTCTGAAACTCAGGCTCAAAGAAGGTCAGTGGCTTGACAAAGGTTACACAGTGAATGGTGGAACTGAGTTTCAAACCCTGGATTGTCTCATTCAAAACCTTTTCTCCCTTCCCCCCAGTGCTCTGACAGCAGGGCTCAGCATAGAACGAGAGCAGGAGAAATGGAAGACGCGGTAGCCCTGATAATAAACTAAACGGTGTCAGCACAGCTCCCTACATTTCTGTCGAAGAGACGAGAACTGGCTAAAATGACAAACAAGTACCAATAAAAAGCAGATTAGAGTCATTACGGTCTGAAGAAAACATGTAAAGTGCTAACATCCTGTGAATATTTAGCAACTTAGTTAACAATCTTTCTAGTAATATTTACTTAGGATTTAACAATCTTTCATCACTGGACAGGTTTAGAGCGTGCACAAAGCACTTTCACGTGCATCATCTCTTTTAACCTTCACCACAACTATGTGAGATGGGATGATTATTCTCAAACGAGATGACGCCAGTTACTGTTTTCCTCCTTAAACCCCCCTCGAATCTCACAAACCAAGATTTCCTAATACCCTACAGTGGCTTTCATGAAAGAATCAGGCTTTGTGTTTAAAACAACTCCGGTGACATGCACATATTTCATCGTCTGTCATTCTTTCTTCCCTTCAGCCCATCAGCAAAGATGAGAAGACAGATTTTGGTCCCAGGGAGTAAGAACAGGGAGGTAGTGTGGGTCCACTGTCTTATCTGCTCCGTAGAGAGGGGCTGGAAGGGACGTGACTGAACTCTGGGGGCTCTTGGCACAAGTGCTGCCCCAGCTGGAGGTGACTTTTTTTAATTTAATTTTTATTGGAGTATTGTTGACTTACAATGTTGTGTTAGTTTCAGGTGTACAGCAAAGTGAATCAGGTATCTGTCTACCTATCTATCTATCTATTCTTTTTCAGATTCCTTTCCCATATAGATTATTACAGAATATTGAATAGGGTTCCCTGTGCTATACAGTAGGTCCTTATTAGTTACCTATTTTATATATAGTACTGTGTATATGTTCATCCCAATCTCCTAATTTATCCCCCCCCCCTCACTTCCCCCACTTTGGTAACCATAAGTTTGGTCTGCAAGTCTGTGAGTCTGTTTCTGCTTTGTAAAAAAGTTCATTTGTATCATTTTTTAAAAATTAGATTCTACATATAAATGATATCGCACGATATTTGTCCTTCTCTGTCTGCCTTACTTCACTTAGTATGATCATCTCTAGTGAATTTTTTTTCGGTACACGGGCCTACTCACTGTTGTGGCCTCTCCCGTTGCGGAGCACAGGCTCCGGACGCGCAGGCTCAGCGGCCATGGCTCACGGGCCCAGCCGCTCCGCGGCATGGGGGATCCTCCCGGACCGGGGCACGAACCCGTGTCCCCTGCATTGGCAGGCAGACTCTCAACCACTGCACCACCAGGGAAGCCCTCTAGTGAATTTTTATGAGACCAGCCACACAAGATACCCTGATGGAGAAGAGAGAATGGGGAACCAAACAGAAGACTAAGAAGTTACTTTGCGACGTTTGGTGTGTTCACAAAATCTGTGGAGTTATGCCCTTTACCCTCCACATCATTTGTGGCATTATGTCTATCAGGCATCCTTAAGAGTCTACAAAATTCCTGATTCCATAGCTGTAAAGAACACACGTTCTTTTTTTAAAATTTTATTAGCGCACAGCTAACTTACAATGTTGTGTTAGTTGCAGGTGTCCAGCAAAGCGAATCAGCCCGCCCCCCATATACATCTATCCATTCCGTCCCAGACGCCACCTCCACACAGGTCACTACAGAATACTAAGAGGAGAAGAACACCCATTCTTACAAGGGAAGCCCACGAAAAGCTCTGGAAGCATTCTGCTCCCCACTTGGCTCCCGGGGTCGGGTTAGGATTGCACTTCCATACTGCTCAGTTGTCTACGAACATCCATCATGCCCTCACTTTCATGCGAGATCTTGCAGTCTGCCCTTGTAAAACATTTATGGAAGGGACTTCTAACACTCAACTTGGTGATTTAACCTTATACGAAGTTCATTAGTCATGGCATCTACATCCATTTACTACAGAAGCTATGACTACCTTTCCGAGTTCAGCCACTGCCTTCTCTCTTTGTAAGTGAAACACAGATTTTACTGAAGATCTGCTACTTAAGAACCACCAATTTATAGTATCCCTTAATAATGCCTGTCGAAGTAGGCTATCTTTGAGGGATTTCGCGGTTTTTGCTTTTGGCAGTGCCGCAACGGTGGAAATGACTTACACTGTCCACCCCCATCTTTCAGCGTCTGCTAATACGAAGGGTTGCCGACTGCCAAGCAGATTTAATTTACCTACTTCTCAGTTTGCATTAACCTTTGAATAATAAAGCACAGCTGAGGCTGCTGTAAGAAACAAACCGAGGAATGAATAATTTTAAAACACCTTCTCAGCCTTGGAAAGACCAATCCCTAACCATTAGGAGAGTTTTAATTGTGACTGAACTAAGCATTAAAAAAGCTAATTGTATTCTTTATAAATGGAAACAAACGCTAAGGACATAGTGTGCCTACAATATATATAGTACATGAAAAGCAACGCTCTGAAAGCGCCTGGTAATTAGTTCCAATGAAAAAAAAAGCAAGAGGAGTCTGAGTCTAAAGAAAAAAAAAAAAACTTCTAAAGATGGGTGCTCTCATTATCCAGGAACAGAAAAAAAACTGCTACTTCTTATAGAGAGCCATTATTCATTTGATGCAGGTGGATTGGCTGGAATAGCACTTAAAAAGATAGAAATGTTAAAGCTGAAACAAAGGTTGAGAATCGAATATATTACAGGCAAACCCTATCTTCTCTGAATCTGTCAAGTGCTTCTGCCAGCTGGGATTCTTCTTTGCTTTTTGATGGATTTAATTTTCCTCTGGGAACCCAAATTCAAATGTACTGTCATATTTATGTGTTAGGATCACAAAACAGTCACCGATATTTACAGTCCTGCTAAAATGTTGTTAGTATCTAATACTGTATTCAAAACAAAAAGTACCCTATTTATCTGAATAGTTGGAAACAATGATCCGTTTCTAGACTTCCAACAAAGGGCAGGACAGCCCCCTAAATCAGAGAGGGTGGTTTCCTTCTATTACTGACTTTAAAGTAGTTATGTTTAATTTTTCTCAAACTAGGAAATTACTTGCTTATGCTTCATTTTATTTTATTTTGCTAAATTTAAGGCTTTTTCCATCTACTTCTGTTCAAAAGACCGTATCAGTGCCCTTCTGATAATAACCTTTCCATTAATGGAAAGTTAGGAAGATAGAATTCTTTTTTTCTGTACTAAGCAATTTTATGGCTTTTAAAATGGCCTTTAGTTTCCATTTTAATGCTTCTTTTGCTTCTCTGAATCTTCTCTAATTTTTTGTATATCTAACTTAAAGATGATTCTCTGCACGTAATAGGTAAAAGGATGATCAAATGAGATCAGAATTGGATTTGCTGTTTCAGTAAAGATCAGCTTCTCATCCAGGACAGAAATACTATGTTTTTGTTCTTGCGAGTTATATTCTTTTTTCTCTTGTTTTTAATTTTTTAAACAATTTTAAAGGTTATAGTCCGTTTACAGTTATTACAAAACATTGGCTTTGTTCCCTGCATTGTACAATACATCCTTATAGACTATCTTACACCCAATAGTTTGTACCTCCCCCTCCCCTGCCCTGTATTGTCCCTTCCCTCCTCCCCACTGGTAACCATTAGTTTGTT
The DNA here is from genome assembly GCF_008692025.1 of Phocoena sinus. Classification (NCBI taxonomy): domain Eukaryota; kingdom Metazoa; phylum Chordata; class Mammalia; order Artiodactyla; family Phocoenidae; genus Phocoena; species Phocoena sinus. Next base: position 3,298,404 of record NC_045766.1, read on the forward strand.
CTCTATATCTGTGAGTCTGCTTCTTTTTTGTTATATTCACTAGTTTGTGGAATTTTTTTTAGATTCCACATACAAGTGATATCATACAGTATTTGTCTTTCTCTGTCTGACTTATTTCACTTAGCATAATACCCTCCGAGTCCATCCATGCTGCTTCAAATGGCATTGTTTCATTCCTTTTTATGGCTGAGTAATATTCCATTGTATATATGTACCACATTTTCTTTATCCATTCATTCATGGATGGACATTTAGCCTGCTTCCATATTTTGGCTATCGTAAACAATACTGCTATGAATATTGGGGTGCATGTATCTTTTCAAATTAGTGTTTTGTGTTTTTTTCAGGTATATACCCAGGAGTGGAATTGCCGGGTCATATCGTAGGTCTACTTTTAATTTAAGGAACCTCCATACTGTTCTCCACAGTGGCTGCACCAATTTACATTCCCACCAACAGTGTACGAGGGTCCCCTTTGCTTCACATCCTCGCCAGCATTTCTTATTTGTGTTTTTGATAATGGCCATTCTGACAGGTGTGAGGTGATACCTCACTGTGGTTTTGATTTGCATTTCCTGGATGATTAGCAATGTTGAGCATCTTTTCATGTGAATTTCTTCTTTGAAAAAAATTCTATTCAGTTCTTCTGCCTATTTTTTAATCAGGTTGTTTTTTGATGTTGAGTTGTATGAGCTGTTTATATATGTTGGATATTAACCCCTTATCAGTCATATCACTTGCAAATATTTTCTCCCATTCAGTAGGTTGTCTTTTCATTTTGTCGATGGTTTCCTTTGCTGTGCAAACGCTTTTAAGTTTAATTAGGTCTCATTTGTTTATTTTTGCTTTTATTTCCTTTACTTTAAGACACAGATACAAATAAATATTGCTGTGATTTATGTCAAAGAGTGTTTTGCTTATGCTGCAGGTTATATTATTAGTATTTTCCTTTCTCATGTCAGTTTTTTTTTTTTTGGCGGTACACGGGGCTCTCACTGTCGTGGCCTCTCCCGTTGCGGAGCACAGGCTCCGGACGCGCAGGCTCAGCGGCCATGGCTCACGGGCCCAGCTGCTCCGCAGCACGGGGGATCTTCCCGGACCGGGGCACGAACCCGCGTCCCCTGCATCGGCAGGCGGACTCTCAACCACTGCGCCACCAGGGAAGCCCCTCATGTCAGTTTTTTGATGTAAGAAAACTGCTGGCTTGTATCGAACTTGCTTTCTACTGGGACTAGAAATCTTGTAATTTGTAGTCCTACTTGTAATAAGTCACCACTGGACACAGTTGTTCTTATGACGCTTGTTTCCTATGAACGTCACTATACCTTTGCTATCACCTTCTAATTGTTAGATATTTGTTTAAAGTTCCTTTGGTTTCCAGTCCACTGCTTTTGTCTCAGAGTTAGCCATTTTGTAACACTTGGTTTCACTCCAACCCCAGTGAAATAAGTGACTCCAGCCCCTGCTTTCCCAAGCCCACAACCTCTGTCTCCACTATAGCCCTAATCCCACGTTACGCTGTCTCCTGCCTTGAGTAGATCAGAGTCCCTTGAGGGCAGGCACTGTGTCCTATTCATCTTTGCATCCTACGTAGCTGCAACAGTGTCAGGAACACAACAGATACACACAGAATGTTTTTTGATTCACTGTGTGAATTCACAAAGAACTGACACTTGTAACACCAACCAAAAGTGCTGAGGGCAGAGTAGATAATGAATATATGATTAACTTTTTCTGGGGGGGATGATACTTTTAAAAATAAACTTTTTATTTTAAAAGTTTTAGATTTATAGAAACATTGCAAAGATAGTTCAGAGTTCTCATATACCTTATGGCCAGTTTAGCCCATTATTAACATCTTACATTAGTATAGTACATTTGTCACAATTAATAAGCCACTGCTGATATATTATCATTGTTATTAACTAAAGTCCACACTGTACTGAGATTTCCTTAGTTTTAACCTAATGTCCTTTTTCTGTTCCAGGATTCCATCCAGGACACCATATTATTTAGTAGTCATGTCTACTTAGGCTCCATTCGTTTTAAAAAATAATACAATAAAAACTTAAGTTGAGAAACTTGGTGGAGTGTATATTGAACCACTTTGTACTATCTTTGCAACTTTCCTGTAAATCTAGAGTTATTCCAAAATAAAAAGTTAATTTAAAAAGTTGTTATGACAAAGACAATGTCTTTCTTGGGTTTCTTTTAAAGATAATTCCTCTGTGTACAAATGTTTAGCTCGTACAATGACTGTGTATGATTACTCATCTCTCTACATGGAGGTTTTCCCCAAATACTGTCATATGCGTTACATTAGCTACATCCTAGTTTTATTAATGATACTGGTAATATGATGGTGCTCACCAATATTATTTGTAAAATGTCAAAATTTAAAATTACTTGATTTGGAGGGACGGAGGTGTGGGGAGACATGAAGGTGGGGATATTTCAACTGGATCTGTCCTGATACACACTCAAGTTAAAGTGTCCAAATTCAGTTCGCTTGATCCTTTGCTCCCTAGACCCTCAACTCCTCTGTGCTATATCATTTATAATTTTACTAAGCTTAGTGAAAATGAATATATAATAGAAGAAAAGTTAGCTGGCATGGCAATGGCTACTTTCCAGTGTTTTAGATCATGATATTTTAGGAACTCAAAATACCTTCCCAAACCCATCTCCCCCTTTATCCAAAGACTATCATTCAAGAATTTGTTTAAAACAAATTGTCAATTGAATACTCAAGAGAAATGATATGAAAATCCTAGAACTAGTTAAGATTTGGTCAATGGTCACTTAACACTTCCATAGGGCGTGTCACACTCCAAACTGTCCAGATGGCCATTCCTGTAACTTTCTGTAAGAAGCAGGGGAGAATGAATGGTTCCAATGTAACTACGGATGGTTATTAAAAGCACTTTTTAGTTTTGCAGTACCCAAGTATCTTCTTCCCTTGGTACACTTGCCTGTCAGATGTCTGTCCGTGAAGATATGAAGGAAATCCGTACAGAAAGGAAACTGGTAAGAATGATAAAGTTGGGGAGAAACCTGAGAAAGAATGGAGCTGGCTGGGCACTGGCCCCCGCAGCACGCCTGCACATCCAACCACTCAGCCCACACGTGCTCTCGGGCTTGTGCACGCGAGAAAGGAGAAGAGAAAGCAAGAGAGAGAGAGGGCAGTGGGAGATCAAAGAAAGGTAAGAAAAGATACAGGAAAGAAAGCGGGAGTGAACAACAGCTGCTTGGGACTACTAAAATGTGACAGGATAGATTTACAATCTACTATGATATTTTAAAAGCTGGCAGAATTGAACTTTCTCGTCCTACCCCAGTTCCAGCCCCGATGCATACGAAATCTAATTTTGTCGAGATAAAATGTATAATATATGTAAAAGGAGAGCAGCTATTCAACAACCCTCTCAAAGAGTTGGGTAGGATTGCAGGGTAGAGGCAAAAAATGACTGAAAATTACTCAGTTGTGGGATTCTTATTTTACTGAATGGACTAAGCGAACATCAGCTTCAGAGGTTTCTCAAAGTTAATACATACAACTGGCAAACTGCTGGCTGAAAAATAAGAGGACCCTTCCTCTGCTGTTTTACAGGTACGCTTGACTTCCTTCAGCTGCTCTCACTCAGCCTTGCTTCCGAGTCCAAGCCCTGCCGGGGGCACATCCCGTTCCACGGGGAGTGGTGATGCTGTACCATGTCCAACTGCATCACTCATGGGTACCCATGGTCCCAACAGTTTTCTTCTTTACATGGGATGATGAATATTCTTCAGTTTCAAGAGGGTTGTTCTTTTAACTGAGCACTTGTATATTCATGAATTTTGTTTGTTTGTTTTAATTAAAAAATTTTTTTTAATTTTTATTTTATATGAGTAGAGTTGATTTACAATGTTGTGTGAGTTTCAGGTATACAGCAACGTGATTCAGTTATACATATACATATATCTGTTCTTTCTCAGATTCTTTTCCCATTTAGGTTATTACAGATTACTGAGTAGAGTTCCCTGTGCTATACAGTAGGTCCTTTTTGATTACCTATTTTATATATAGTAGTGTGTGTATATTAATTCCAAACTCCTATTTTAACCCTCCTGCTACCTTTCCCCTTTGGTAACCGTAAGTCTCTTTTTGAAGTCTGTGAGTCTGTTTCTGTTTTGTAAATTAGTTCATTTGTATCATTTTTTTAAGATAGTGATATCATATGATATTTGTCTGACTTATTTCACTTGGTATGACAATCTCTAGGTCCATCCATGTTGCTGCAAATGGTATTATTTCATTCTTTAAGAATAAAGTATACTGTAAAGCTTCTTTTTATTTTTTTCCAAAAAGGGTGTGGTGGATCGGAATATAGACTCTGCAAACTGTTGTTGACAATCACAGTTTAACCAACATGGAGTTACTAAAACATCTCCAACAGATTTGATTTATATTTAATTGCTTTATATTTAATTGGACTATGATTTCTTTTTTAAAAAGATATTTTACTCTTTAATAACAAAGAAATGCTCAAAATATGTTAAGTAAAAAGATGTAAAACAAAATTAATTTATTTGTTCATTTATTCAACAAATATATTCTAAACTCCTTCTTTGTGCCTGGTACTGTTCTAGGTAATACATTTAGCAGTGAACAAATCCAAAGTCCTCAATTTCATGAAATCTATATCGTAGTGAGGGGAAGATAAGAGTAAGCAAATATATCATTTGTCTGATAGTGAGAAATAATGGTGAACAAAACAGAGTCGGTGAAGGCAGTGATTCCCAATTATTAAAAACAAAACAAAACCTAAAATACATATGTGGAACATTTAGGTATTACTTGTGAAATTTATCTACCTCCATAAATTGCATTTTTCCTATTCCAAAAACAATCATTAAAAAGCTCCTAAAATATTTATTAGCACATAATAAATTGCTTTCTCTGTGAAAGGTAATGCGATGTAGTTCCATGTTCACAGCTGGTTAAGGATTTGCAAAATATTGAGAGAAACTCTGTCCTAATTCGTGTAAGAATTCTTTCTATTTTTAGGCTAACAATTTATTCACTGCAAACACAATTTATGACCAGGGCATGCTAAATATTCACAGTGTAATTTTTAAAACTGTAATTGTAAAAAATGATTATATCTCTTTAGTTCAGCAGAATAATGTTAAAATAAAGACAGAGAATGTTTTTAGTAAAAGAAACAACAGGAAATTTAATTCAAACTTCCAGAGCTAAATCAACGCTCCAATTGGAAATACTAAACCCTGGGACTCAGTAGCTATTGTCGTAACATTCCAATTTGATTACTCCTGTAATTTTAAGTATGATGTGGGCAGCAATTCATATAACAGTTTCGTAATACACAGGATGGAAGCAACAAAGAACAGTGTATTAACCATTGGACACAGTAGAATGGAAAAGAAAACCATTTAGAGTCATTACATTTAAACTGTGGGTCAATACTTTTTAGTGGTGTTCTACTGCCAATTTCATAAATCTTAAGGTACCTAGCATAATAATTATATTTAATGTCTATACCCACTATCAGAGTTAAGAAAATATCATACTAAGTAAGTCAGACAGAGAACAGCAAATGTCATGTGATATCATTTATATGTGGAATCTAAAAATTAATACAAATGAACTTATTTACAAAGCAGAAGCAGACTCACAGAGATAGAAAACAAACTTATGGTTACCAAAGGGGAAAGAGGGAGGGGGAGGGGGAGGGATAAAATAGGAGTTTGGATGAACATATACACACTATTATATATAAAATAGATAATCAACAAGGACTTACTGTATAGCACAGGGATGTCTACTGAATATTTTGTGATAACCTATATGGGAAAAGAATCTGAAAAAGAATGGATATACGTGTATGTATAACTGAATCACATTGCTGTACACCTGAAACTAAAACAACATTGTAAATCAACTATAATATAAAATTAAATTTAAAAATGCCTAAGCTATCAAAACACCAATACTATTTTCTAAATTTCAAAAACAACAGCAACAAGAAGAACCACAGAGAAAAGCAAACCAATATTGAGAGAAGTACGTTGGACAAAGGAAGAGAAGTCTAACAAAGCATGTTTGTTTGCTGGGTCATTTAGGCAATACAGAAAGCAATGTGGAAAGGGAAGGTGAGCTCCGCACACGACAGAGTAGACTATAACTCACAGTGAATGGGAATCCTTGGGAGTCCCATGCTTTTTTTTTTTTTTTTTTTTAACATCTTTATTGGGGTATAATTGCTTTACAATGGTGTGTTAGTTTCTGCTTTACAACAAAGTGAATCAGCTATACATATACATATGTTCCCATATGTCTTCCCTCTTGCGAGTCCCATGCTTTTGCCTGGGTTGGTAGTAGTCTATTTCCAAAGCCCAATAAGTCACCACAGGCTAAGTGACGCCTCTGTTTTAAAAAGTTAGAGCCTTATTCAGATGGTGGATACCAGATCAATTCATGCTTTTAACTCTTCTGTTTAAAACGGCTCAACCTGTAGACACATTGTGAGTGTCCACAGGTTCCCCTGTAATGCTCGGCTTGTCAACTCAGTGGCCTCGTATGGTGGTTAAGCTAATCTCAGTGCAGGCGAAGAGTCTATGTTTGGATAGTTATGATATCATCACACATTAGTGTGTTTCTCTTAGAGTAAACAGATATAAATATATTCTTCCTTTTACTGGAACAGTCCGATGCCAGGAAAAAAATTAAAGACCTGCTAATATGTGGATTTCAAAGAGAGCTGCGTGTCTCACTGAGAAATCCAACCCAAAACAATTGAGACCTGCTTCCCTTTCACTGTTAATCGCGCTTAAAAAATAAGCCCTTAGAAGAGCTCAAACTCATCTCTTGGCAGCTTTCTGCTTCTCCATAAACCCTAACTAATTTACACTTTGATTTATTGATTAGAATTTTAAGAACTGCATTTTATTCAATTTAACTCTGCTGCCGATCCCTAATAAAGTTACACATACAGACCAAGAGAAAGACATTAAGGAAGAACTGAAAAGAGAAACGGAACCCTCTTCCTAAGGTGTTGCTGAGAACGCCAATCAGAAAAACGGTTTCAGAGACAAAAGCTCTGAGATACGCTTTCTCCCAGAGAGCAGGAATGGTGAGGCTGGAAAGAAGCACACCAAGTACAGAAAAACCTACTTGAGATTCTGTTAGGTCTGAATTACCTTTCTGACTCTGTCACAGAAAGATCGGGAGGGCTTGCAAAGCATCAGTCCTCTGGGCAAAGCAGTGACGAGTAGGCTAAACACACATCCACCCCAATGATACAGTAAAGGCCGGGAAACGCGGGGTTATTCCTAAGAAGGAACCTCATGGGAAGGAAAGACCAGGTGCTGACATGGACCAGAAATGGGCCAAACAGAGGAAAAGACACTGCGCAGGGCACCCAGGTTCACTCTACGAAGTGGCTGGTCACAAGAAGCTGCAAGAGGCTATCCAAAGAATACACACCCTGGGGCATCAGAGAGGTTTTAAGTGTATTACTTTCCTTCTCTCAAATTGTTGGCATTCGTGAACATTAAAATTCCGTGTTTCGTACACACTGCTGTATATAAAATAGATAATCAACAAAGACCTACTGTATAGCGCAGAGAACTCTACTCAACATTCTGTAATAACCTAAAAGGGAAAAGATTCTGAAAAGAATAGATACATGTATGTGTATAACTGAATCACTTAGCTGTACACCTGAAACTAACACAACACTGTAAATCAGCTATACCCCAATATAAAATAAAAATTAAAAACGTAAGAAAAAATATTCTATGTTTTTCCACATCTAAGTAACAAAGGTAGATTTGAAAGCTATCTGGATCAGTGATAGGATAGTTAACAATGATGTTAATTGCAATTTTAGGCATTACATCTAGAAACAAACAAAAAAAATGGTAAGAGAATGTTTTGTATTCACAATTTGCCCACCAGATAAATTTGTGGGTCTTCTGAGGCTTAACCAACTGTTCTTAGGCAACATTTAAGTACAAACGTATTTGTATAATAAAGATCATTTGTTTTTTTATCTCTCATTTATTCATTTTAATTAAGTCAAAGTCACTGTAACCAAATGTATGAGGGTAAAGAAAAGAAATACATAAACAGCCTTAAGAAAGGAGGGAAAAGAAAACCTTTTCCTGAGCTCTAAAAGCAAAAAAGCTAGAGAACTGGGAAAATTTTCCCAGGAATCCGTGCAGAAGGACTGGGGTCAATTCTACTGTGACACGAGGGAAGGAGGAAAGCTGGGGGTGGGGCGACGGTGGCAGGTAGAGCGCCCCGTGAATGTCACATGTGTAGACAGCACTGCTGGGGCCTAGGCGGCCGCCTTGGCTGTGACCACAGTAAAGCTGACCACACCTGTCTGGTCCTCAGGTTACACTTACAAAGGTGAGGATGGTGGACAAAGTCCCCTTCAGCAATCACGTCTGGCCTAATCTCATGAGGATTTCTTGTGATAAGATTACCAAAAGTATACTAAAATGTCCTTACTTGTGTCTGATATCTGCACAGGCCCCTTGGAGAAGCACACTTTGAATCAAATTTGCCCTTTTTTTTTTTTTTTAAATTGAAGTAGAGTTGATTTACAATGTTGTGTTAAGTTTCTGGTGTTCAGCACAGTGATTCAGTTATAGACACACACACAGAGACATATATATTCTTTTTCGGATTCATTATAGTTTATTACAAGATACTGAATACAGTTCCCTGTGCTCTACAGTAGGACCTGTTGTTTATCTATTTATACATAATAGTTTATCTGTTTTATATACAGTAGTTGCTAATCCCAAACTCCTGATTTGCATTTTAAAGTAAGAACTAGAATCGCTGTGTGTTTCAGTCAGGTGACAGAATGTTCCGTCTGGCCTAGTCAATCCAGCCACAAAAACTGAAGAAACGCTGGTACTTCTTTTGACCCCTGTGGATAACCAGTAAAGACCATGTAAATTGATTTTGAATAGCAGAAAGTTACTAAAACACTCAGAAAAACTAATGTTCTTTCTATAAAAGCATTTGAATAAAATCATGTAAAGATTTTCTCCCATACTAAGTTTTTTTTTCCTTTTTATCATTTTCATTTAAACACAACAGAAGTTTTTCTTTCTTTTTTTTTTTTTTTTTTTTGCAGTATGCGGGCCTCTCACCGTTGTGGCCTCTCCCGTTGCGGAGCACAGGCTCCAGACGCGCAGGCTCAGCGGCCACGGCTCACGGGCCCAGCCGCTCCGCGGCATGTGGGATCCTCCCAGACCGGGGCACGAACCCGTGTCCCCTGCATCAGCAGGCGGACTCTCAACCACTGCACCACCAGGGAAGCCCAGAAGTTTATTTCTTGCCCAAGTCATTTTCCGTGTGCGTTGACGGAGTGGAGAGAAGGCTCCTATTAATTTAGAGACCCGTCTCTTTCCATTTAATTCACGAGTTCTGAACCTCTCTTTTGCTCCTCCCTTTTGCTCTATGACTCATTCGGCAGTTTGGTGAAGCATACGGATCTCTTCTCAGAATAATGTTTTTAAATGTGTTACATAAAGCGCAGGGTATTATCAAGGAAATGGATTACACTGAAATATAGTTATCAAAGTTATTTAAAAATTTGGTGTTGCAGGTGTGCTTCCTTATTAGATTATATGACAACATTTAATCTAATCTGGTAAATCTCATAATTATTGTAATCTTGAAGTAGTGAAGCACAGACGCTACTTTGAGCTATCTGGAATAACGGTAATGTGATTTCTATTGGTGCCAAAGAATATTTTGCTGGGCCCTTTGCACCCGGTTGGCCAATCAGTGAAGAGCGTGTGGAGGACGGGGCCTGGAGGTACCCTGCATTTCTGTCTCTCCACGTCAGGGCCAGAACTCGGTCACATGGCTACTACCTAAGCGCTGGGAAACAACTTCACTCTTTCCTTTCCTGTGATGTCTCCTGGTTGTTTTGTTTTGGAGGGGGATTGTCTGAAGCTCATTCTATAGCAGATTCCTCAGCAAGCGCTCATGAGAGCAGTAGTTCAGTTCTTATACTATCCATAACTCTTCATCTGTGGTTGTTATACTTGCAGCTAAGTTTGGGTAGAAAATCTGTGGCATTATGTTTTCCATCCTTGAGTTCCTTAAATATGCTACTCCATGGATTTTCTTCAATCACCTAATTTCTGATCTAATTCTGATTTATGTTTTCTTTCCTAACCTCTATCAATTAAACCATTTTTTTTTTACCTTGTTTTGAAATAATGGTTTAGTGTTTTCATCTATTTTTGTAGGCTTTGGGGGGCATGTTTTCATTGCAGGGAGATTATTCTGTTCCTTGTTTTTCCCTTAGAAAAACTTTGCTGAATTTTATTTTGCTTGTTTTCTTCTTTTTTTCTTTTCTTTTTTTTTTTTTTTTTTTTTTTGCTGTACGCGGGCCTCTCACTGTTGTGGCCTCTCCCGTTGCGGAGCACAGGCTCCGGACGCGCAGGCTCAGCGGCCATGGTTCACGGGCCCAGCCGCTCTGCGGCATGTGGGATCTTCCCGGACCGGGGCACGAACCCGCGTCCCCCGCATCGGCAGGCGGACTCTCAACCACTGCGCCACCAGGCAAGCCCTGTTTTTGTTTTTAATGAAGTAAGTTCTCCTGTACTTGCAAAGGGAGAGCCCAGGATAGTTTTTCTAAGTTCATGATTCTCGAACTCTCCCTTCTGTTGTTTTTTCACAACGTGATTTTTAAAAACTAGCCTTCCAGTCCGTAAGACTGCCTAAGTTGTCGTCAGTCGCTTTTTAACCTGGATACTTTCTTTCTTATCCCCTATTGTCCCGTCCTGTTCAATCTGGATCCTGCTTCCAGCGGCTTTCCTCAGTGTGAAGATCTGCTTTGGAACAGAGATTTGGTTTGCTCGCTTCAAGAGTTTAGAAGGCCCGGACTGCTTTAGCATCATCCTGCAGAATCGTTTCCAGTCCCCTTATATTCACCTCTGAACCAGATCCTGCAAAGAACACCCACCCAATCTCATGGCTACCCTGACCGGCTTGCTGGACTTTCCAGCAAGTTGAGGGATTTCCTCTTCTCGAGCCATCAGCTGTGCTGTTTCCTTTCCTCTGCTTCCTCACACATAGTTACAAACCCTACAAGAACCTCATAGCTCATAGCTGTTGGCAGTCTGTCCTTACCTGCTAGTATAGGGGGGTTTGTGGAGGAACCTGGCTTGCTGCAGTTGCTCTCTGTGGGTTGCAATTTTGACATCCCAGTTGCTCTGTTTTTATGGAGAGATGAATGAACAACGCGACTGCTGCCACCATCTTTTAGGAATCTCCTTCCTGAAGTCTGTATTTTTAAATTTAAACTGATTATTGCTCAAGGTCTACTTCAGAATATGATGAACTGGGGCTATTAGTCATTCTAACAAAAAGGTAGTAAAATACCAGTGACCTTCAGACTGTAGTTCTGGGAAGCGTGGGCGATGTACGTGTGTGTGCATGTCTTTGTGTGTACGTACAGGCACCTCTGTCTTCCTTTCTTCACCCCACCTTAAACAGAGGGGATCCAGTATAGATCCAGTATAGATGAAATATTTTGTCTGAAGAAAAGATTACGTGGTTAGAACTGTCTGAACATCACTGCTCAGGAATCATCTTTTAAAATCAGTATTTAAGACGTAGGTGAAGTGCACTGACTCCTAAAACAGATTTAGTATTTGCAGAGATAAATTGAACCAAGAACCACAATCAAAGTTGAAGCAAAAAACATATCTTTTAATAATCCCTCCTGTTTTTCAAAGGCTTGAGGAGAAGACATACATTTATTACATTCCTTTACGTTTCTGTTAATAGTTTTTATTGGTCTTAGTTTTCTCCAATTGACTATCTGTTGCCTGCATATCAACTATGGTATAGAATGTGGTTCTTAAGTTGTCCAACTACTTACTTAGAACAAATGTGAAAATTTAAAGCGACACATGCTTAAAGTAATCTCAGAAATCATCAACCAAATTTGATTTTTTTCTACTTTGTATTATCTATTTAAAATTGTAATTTCCCTTACAGATGTTACGAACGAAATGTTGAAAAGACCAACTTTAGAAAAAATAAAAACCAAACCCTAACTGTCAGTGTTTGTGCAGGAAGACGGGACTCCTCCTGGGTAATCCAGAGATCCCGGTGTGCACTCTAGGGTACCACATGCCCGTGGAATTGGACCCCATGGACCTGCCTCTCACCCCCTGGATCAAAGAGACCGGGATTTGTAACCCTTTTGTAAGCAGAGAGATTTTCATGTCCCGAGATGGTTAAGACCCCCAGGAAGCAAGGAGGGCAGTTATCATAGGGCCACACTGCAGTTCTGGAAAACCAGGAAAGAAAAGGGTAGGCTCCAGGGCAATAATTCTTCCAGAGACCTACAAGGTCCAACGGCAAGATCTATTGGTGGATTCCAATCCATTAGTTGGAATCTCCATATTTGACCACTGGTAAACATGACCTTCCCAGGAAGCCTCTAATTACTGTAATGTTCTTAAGTTTTCCAACCTGTCTGATACATACCAGCTTCTTTAACCTGAAGACTCAGATTAGTACTACTTGGGCCTTGTAACATCTGTCTGCAAAGCAACGTGCCAGCTCTGTAACCCCAGGCATTGTAAACCCTTATCCAGAAACTTGCCAGGAAGGGACAATATTGAAGAAATAGAAAAGTTGTGAAAATAAAGAAAAAGAAAACTGGGATTTTGTGTTTATTTTAGAAATCAGAGGACTTTAAGGAAAAACATACAAACTGGCAGTAGATTACATTTGTCTCTTCTATAGGCAGAATCCTTCACTGAAAAATGGAGTGAATCAATGTTCATTCTCTCGAAACTTGTTTAATCATGTATAATACTAAGGAGAAGTCAAACTTGACGTGTGTATTATAAAATATAGCTCTTCTTCTGCCAGTGAATTAACTGCTCGTCAACTTGACAGGCTCAACTCTACTTTATGTTATTACTGAGGTACTTGACCATCCTAAGGGTGCAAATACGTAAGTTCTTAGTGGGCGGAATGGAACTGCAAAACTCAAGGGGAAGATGCCACAGAGGTCCGCCAGTATGACGACAAAGGTGAAGCCATACTGTCAGTGAGAAAAATATTTTACTAATGACTAATGCAATTTAGATGTATCCACTTTTTGCTGCAACAGTTTCTTTTAGGTAAATTAAAGATCCCTAATGAGCTTTAAAAAACACATTAAGAATTCCCTGGCGGTCCAGTGGTTAGGGCTCCGTTCTTCCACTACAGGGGACACGGGTTCCATTCCTGGTTGGGGAACTAAGATCTCACATGCTGCGTGGCACGCCCAAAACAGTAATAATAAAATAAATAAATAAAACAATATCCTTTACCTCCTATCTTCTCTCTGAGGTAACTGACATAGAAGGTTAGAGCTCAAAGGGATTTTGGTGATTCTCTAACTGAAGTCCGTCACTTTACAACTGAAGCAACGTTGATCCATAGAGGTTTATTTAAAAATACACACAACATTTATGCATCACTGAATCCCTTTGCTGTCCACCTGAAACTAACACAACATTGTTAATCAACTATGCTCCAATATAAAATAAAAAGTTAAAAAAATTAAATAAACACACCACTTAGTGTGTGCCCACAACACCAGGCACCAACGCATGCGTTCTGAAGTAACCCCAGCAGCTCTGAAGGATTTCGTCATGCTCAGTTTAGACGAAGAGTTCAGGAGACGGATGACTCTACCGAGAACACATATGCAGTGAGCCAGTTCCAGACCCAAGATTTAAATCCGTAATGTTTTAGCAGTTGTGTGGTTTGGTTCCCCACTCCCCTGGATCCCCTCAATTTCACACCTAATGTTAAGTGACCCTCCCAAGGTCATGCAACTAGAGTAATATTTGAAACCAGGTCTTCTGACATCAGGGATTTAGTGTATTCTCCCTTCTCCATTTCATTTTCATTATTGGGTAGTTAGGTACCTCCCTCAATGAAGTAGACTTTAATACTATTTCTTAGTGACTCCTATGAGTAAAGTACTATGGTAGATGTTCAGTGTAGCATAAACATCCTCAGAGTAAATGGGTCAGCGTGTGCCAAGCTCTTATTTCACCTTATGACCACCACTTTTCCATTTCCTCAGTGGGTCTGATTTAATGTCCTCTTTCATCATCATCATTATTATTACTATTTTGGCATTAAGCCAGATAATTGTGGGTAATATGGAAAAAGTATAGGATACAGAGTTCTTTGCCCTCGAGTACTTAAAATTTGGTTGGAGACACTAAGATCTGAATAAAGGAGTTAGAGGGACTTCCCTGGTGGCGCAGTGGATTTCGTGCTCCCCGGCCCGGGTTCGATCCCTGGTCAGGGGACTAGATCCCACATGCATGCTGCAACTAAGGAGGTGGTGAGCCACGACTAAGGAGCACATCGGTGCAACCAAATAAATAGAATAAATACGTAAGATAAAAAATGAATAGAGGAATTAGAAGAAAAAACAACCGTTAAATTGTGTCAACTAGAAGTCCAGATAAAACAGAGTGAAGACTGACATACAAAGGGTAGATGGCACGCAGGACCGACAAGAAGGCCTGGGATGGGGGAAGGCAGGAGACGGGGCTTCAGAAGGGACAGCAGGTGAGCGGCACAGTTCAGGAGGGTCTGTGTGGAGCCAGGGAAGGACACTCTGCAGGAGTTCATGGAAAGAAGGCTGCCTGGAAGTGCAGTGAGGCTTGGAACATCAGGGTTCCACAACCGTAATTTACAGAGTCATTGTGGACGGCTGAAAATAAAACTAATAGTTACCATCTATTACTCCCTTTAGCGTCCTCCACTGCAACTCCATTACCTAAGGACTGTCAGGCCCATCTTCAGCTGGTGGAACTGAGGCTCGCTCAAGGCATCTTGCCCAAAGCCACAGGAAAAGTAAGTGGAGGCTCGGTCTTCCAAACCATGTCTGCTGGATGCCAAGCCCCACACTATTCCTGGCAGTTATTTCTCCATGAAAACCAACAGATTCAACAACCAAAAACGTCACCAAAGCACAAATCTTAGCCTTTCAACTGAAATTATTTTCAACCGTAACACCACAAAGGGAAAAACACACTTAAAAGATCAAAAGCCAAGGAAACAAAACCTCACAGCCTGAGGTTTCTCTTGCAGCCAGATTGAAAAACTATAAGCACATGTCATGAAGTACATTATATGACCAATAGTTACTGTGAAATCCCAACAGATCACACATTTCACGTTTAACAGGGCACTTACACTCCTTGTGGCCACCTTAACTGACTTAATTGTTTCAGGGGAAAAGTGCTTTGAAGTTTTATCTCAGACTTTTCCATAGTAACATCTCATTTAAATTACCAAGGAAAAGAATTGCTGTTTTGCATTCACTTTGCAAACACATCACAGTGAACTCTACGGAGCCTCTGCAATTCTGAAAGAGCTGGCAAATAATAAATATATTGTTGGAAGAGAAATAAGGAAAGAAGACTCAGAGGTTAACTTATTTTGAAACAAGACCCAAAATCCTGTCAAGAGTTTACTATAATGCAAAGAAGAAACAATCCAAAGGTTTCATGAGAGACAGTCACAAAAGCAAGAATCACCAAGACTTCGTTACACAGGACACAACACGGTAGAAAACTAGCTGTGAGCTAATTGTGTATATCATGGGCCAATGCTTTCCACACAGCATTTATATGTGTACCTGTCTATTCAGGTACGAACTCTAGTATACTGCATTTAAACTTTAATTTTTTTTTAAAAGAGCAAAATACCTATGTAAGCCCTTTTAAAAAATAAAATATCTAGTTTCGCCTCAATTTAAAAATCATGAAAATCATGGCTTTGATATACTAGTTATATGCTTTTGCCAATACACGTTAAAATTAATATAGGTAATTATACATTCTTAATGTTTATTCTGTACTACCAGTAATCATTGTGCACACCTCCGGTAGTAAAGCACCATACTTTAAGAGATACCTTTATAGGTGTTCTCCTAATAAGGGGACAGTTAAAAAGTATTCCTCTATCACTGTG
This sequence comes from Phocoena sinus, assembly GCF_008692025.1. NCBI lineage: Eukaryota > Metazoa > Chordata > Mammalia > Artiodactyla > Phocoenidae > Phocoena > Phocoena sinus. Next base: position 3,314,446 of record NC_045766.1, read on the forward strand.
TAAATTGTTACACAACTCTAAAGAGTGTGAGCTCATACTCATAAATGCACACTAGTGCTCTGAGACGAGAAACTTGGTCAAACTAGAAAGTTTTGTAAAATTTGAGGCATGCTACATAACTCTCAGTTACGGTTAAACAAATACAGTTTTCCGTTGATAGCTATTGTTCAAGAGAGCTTTTGTAGGTGTTCAATTAAAACGGTTTAAGGAGCTCTTTAAATATGCCACGATACTTGTCATTAGTTAAGGAAGAAAGCCAGCTGTACTAGAGCCAGGAAGCTGAAGGATGAGTCAGATTTGGGGATGTAAAGGACAGGGAGAATTCCACAGGCCTGGCCTGGGGAGCAGCAGAAGTGAAGCCCGCTTCTCTTGTTCACTAAAGGATTTCCAATTCAGCCACGGCATCACCACCAGCGGTCTCTCAAGTGCCAGAGTCATACACTTTCATCTTACAGTCCGGTAATGAATTTGTCAGATACTCTTAACCAGCAAAATCTAATGGGTCCTTCTGTGGGGAAAACTTATGGTATCACCACCAGTTCTAAAGTTTTAGACATTTCTGACTTTGGAGGGAAGGTGTTTAATATGAGATGAACTATACTATATCTGGTGTGATTTAAATTCCCTATTGCAGCGGGTAGCTGAGCTGCCTGGGTTCTGGGATCACACAGATCTCGGTTTCGTCTTAGTTCTGGCCACTCATTAGCTGTGCGACCTTGGGAAATTCTTTTTTTTTTTTTTTTTTTTTTGCGGTACACGGGCCTCTCACCGCTGTGGCCTCTCCCATTGCGGAGCACGGGCTCCGGACGCGCAGGCTCAGCGGCCATGGCTCACGGGCCCAGCCGCTCCACGGCATGTGGGATCCTCCCGGACCAGGGTACGAACCCGTGTCCCCTGCATCGGCAGGCGGACTCTCAACCACTGCGCCACCAGGGAAGCCCGGGAAATTCTTTAAGAAATTCTGTTGCAGGGTCTTCCCTGGTGGCGCAGCGGTTGAGAATCTGCCTGCTAATGCAGGGGACACGGGTTTGAGCCCTGGTCCGGGAGGATCCCACATGCTGCAGGGCAACTAGGCCCGTGAGCCACAACTAGTGAGCCTGCGTGTCTGGAGCCTGTGCTCCGCAACAGTGACAGGCCCGCATACCGCGATGAAGAGTGGCCCCCGCTCGCCACAACTAGAGAAAGCCCTCGCACAGAAACGAAGACCCAACACAGCAAAAAGGTAAATTAATAAATAGTTAAATAATAAATTCATTGTTTAAAAAAAAAAAGAAATTCTGTTTCAGTTCTTTCAATGGGTATAAGAAAAGTACCTACATTGTAGGACTGCTGTGAGGATTCAATCATAGGACATGTAGAAATAGTGCTCAAAGAATAAAAATAATATGTGGATAATAATAAGAAGTCAATATATGTCAGCTAGCATTACAAGAAGCAGCATCCCTTTGTATGAGACAAAAATTAAGATGACAATTCGAGTATCAGTAAAAGCTCGGGTTACAACACACTTGCCTTTCAGAAGATGTTAGGTAAATAATTTTCTAAGATAAAGATGTGTAGCTGTAGTCTTTGAGTCTATATTGCTAATTGGATCATTTGTATTGGGGATTTCACATATATATGTTCAAAAAACATCTGCTAATTAATGGAGCATTTTCTCATATATTATCTCATTGGATTCCCACCACAAACCCTAAGTAAGCAGCACAAGTATTATTCACATTCTGTAGATGAGGAAACTGAAGTTCAGAAAGGTGCTTTAATCGTCCCACAATTACAGTAACTGGAGAAGCACTTCTCACTACGTCACCTTTGCCTTTAACAGCTGCTACCTGTTCACACTCACTAAAGAAATGAGTGTTACAGAATTAAATGTTGATTTAAGATGACTGTTAATTTGTTTTGCTTTGGCTGTAAGTAGAATTTACAAAGTATTTTTCAGCAGCATAAAATTTCTAAATTAATTCTAATGGATGTATATATAGTTCTCTCTCTATCCTTATTAGGTTCTAGAATAGTATCCTGTTTGGAAGGCCCTAGAAAGGAATGCAAACATGTATATCAACAGTTGATGGTATTCAGATGCTAAACAGACATCCTTCCTAGACTGGCTTACTGCTCCAGAGCCAAGTTATTCTAGAACACTGCAATCACACGGTAGTGTAACCAAGCTGTTTTTCATGAAAGGTAGGATACTGGCTTTATTTTGTCCCCTTGGAAAAAAGTAGCAAGCACATTTAAATAGTGGATTAAACAGTCAATCTACCATCTACACAAAATAACGTTGACAATATTGCTGACTGCACAGGTCAGCTTCTGGCCTACCCTTCAAAGACCACCCTTGTTACTGTTACAGAGGATTGTTCTCTTGTGCTATGGCCAGGCTAAGCTCCTCTGCCAGAGTTGTCGATTTCCTGCTAAATGTAAGCCAGGGCTTTACGACCCTTCAAGGTATCACGTGCCCACAACAGTGATGTGTGATATGCAAACATGCAATCTTTTCATGAAGGCCAATGTTCATATGTTCTGTACGTTTTAATTTATCGAGAATATTATGATCTTTAACATATTTATTAAAACTGGTTTAATGAAAATGGCTAGCATTAATCCCTCTGATTCTTTTGAGTTGAAAACAGAGGACCAGGTGATGTTACAATAAATGACAGTCACTCAGCATGAAGGAGTTTATAACTGCACCGGAATAAACTTAAAATGGGTTTAGTCTGAAACATAATGAGGTGGCCAATGGTTACTATATTATGCTGGGTAGTAATTAAGGAGAAATAATAAGTAACTTAGGTACCAGTTTTTAAATGCCAGCCAAAAATTAAAAAAAACAATGGGGAGGAAAGAGAGCAGCTCATCAGATGCAGAAGCTGCTCTGTGCAGACGTCTGGCATCCTGGGACCCAGGAGCTCAGGCCATCTCAAGTCACTGGCAAGAGGGTCTCATGGCCCAAATGTTCCATGAGACTTGGACTGAGGGTCATGGCTACTCCTGGTTACTAGGAGTCCCTGTACGGCAGACACCAAGTCTTGGGTCTCTCCCTGGCTTACAGTGATGCCATATCTTCTCTGATGTGAGAAGTTAAACTGACTTGGGCATCTAGGTTACAGGCTCAGATTCTCCTTCCTAATTCCAGGTTGACTAGAATTCTCCCAATTAATATGATTTAAATAGGAAAGGTTGCTATAGGGTGTGGCCACTAGTCAACCTGCCTTAAAAGTGGTTTAGTTTAGTGGATTATCAACTTTTCTCTCTCAGCTCCCTTATGTGAGTGTTTTGGGGGGGCGGGGAAGACTGAACAGTAATTCTGAGTAAGAGGCACTTATAAGAAAAGGCAGGTCTTTTAAGGAACCTCCACAGTGGCTGCACCAATTTACATTCCCACCAACAGTGCAGGAGGGTTCCCTTTTCTCCACACCCTCTCCAGCATTTACTGTTTGTAGACATTTTGATGACAGCCATTCTGACCGGTGTGAGGTGGTACCTCATTGTAGTTTTGATTTGCATTTCTCTAAAAATTCACAATGTTCATATGATCCAGCAATTCAACTCCTGGGCATATATCAGGAAAATACGAAAACTCTTAATTCGAAAATGACACACGCACCCCAGTGTTCATAGCAGCACTATTTACAATAGCCAAGACATGGAAACAACCTAAATGTCCACCAAGAGATGAATGGATAAAGATGTGGTATATACATATACACACGCACACACACACACACACACAGACACACACACACACACACACACACAATGGAATACTACTCAGCCATAAAAAAGAATGAAAATTTGCCATTTGCAGCAACATGGATGGACCTAGAGATTATCATACCAAGGGAAATAAGTCAGACAGAGAAAGACAAATACCATGTGATATCACTTACATGTAGAATCTAAAAAGATGATTCAAGTGAATTTATTTACAAAACAGACTCACAGACATAGAAAACAAACTTATGGTTACCAAAGGGGGAAGGGGGGAGGGATAAATTAGAAAGTCGGGATTAACAGATACACACTATTATATATAAAAGAGATAAACAACAAGGACCTACTGTACAGCACAGGGAACTGTATTCAATATCTTGTAATAACCTATAATAGAAAAGACTCTGAAAAAGGATATACATATACATACATATGTATGTGCGTGTATATACATATATAAAACAATCACCTTGCTGCACACCTGTAACACTGTACATGAACTATACCTCAATAAAAAAAGAAAGAAAAGGCAAGTCCTTCAGGAATGGAACATTTAATAACTGCAACATTTGTCGACCCCTTCTAGGTGTGTATATGGCATCGCCCCTGTAGACAGCCTTAACCATCTAATTTGCAATAAGAATAATTTATTATACTGTCTCCTACATACCAGGCACTGTTATATGCACTTTACGTCCCAATCAGGATGGGGTGCTATTATACACCATCCCGGTTTTACAGACAAGGAAACTGAGGCCCAGAGAGGTTCAGTAACTTGCTCAAGTCACACTGACGCTAAGTGGCTCCAGAGTCCTTGACCGATAAGTTACCTGATCGCTGTAAAAGGACTCTTCTATCAGATATGCAGACAGTAGCGTGTTAAGAGACAGTGAGGGATGCAAAGGATGAGGTGGCTGGGCATCAAAAGCAACCTCCTTCCATGTTGATAACTGGTCGAGAATTGGTCTCGTTCTTTCCATGCCCTAGGAGTGCCCAGGTATCACTGAACTCTTGTCTTGTCTCTAACTCCACACATTCCCCTCCCGTCTGCTGAGACTGGTGTGGACCTAGCACCCAGGACTGGGGCAAGACGGTTAGTTTCCTGAGCTGGGGTGCAGAAACCTGAGGACCCAGCCTGGGTCATGCAGAGCTAACAGGAGCGTGAGAAGCTGCAGTTTTTCATCACACATTATCACACGCCTGTGTAGATAGTTAAAAACTATCAATGGAGACCAAGGGGGGAGATTCATTGGTCTTTCAAAGTAAACTTAATAATCTCTGGCATTTGTTACCACATAAAGAGAATCAGCATTTTAAGCTTGTGTCCTACTTTAGACGGGCAGCTTGAAAGTACTCCTCCTCCTCCAAAATTCTAACAGACGTTCTTTTTTTTTTTTTTTTTTAATTTTTTTCGGTACGCGGGCCTCTCACCGTCGTGGCCTCTCCCGTTGCGGAGCACGGGCTCCGGACGCGCAGGCTCAGCGGCCACGGCTCACGGGCCCAGCCGCTCCGCGGCATGTGGGATCCTCCCGGACCGGGGCACGAACCCGCGTCCCCTGCATCGGCAGGCGGACTCTCAACCACTGCGCCACCAGGGAAGCCCCTAACAGACGTTCTTGATACACATTTGGTGACAAAGGCATACAGTCACACACAGTTCTTAGCAATAGGAAGAATAATCAGCATATAAAGTAGAGAAAACATTCGATAATGAAGACATCCAGCTGGAATCAATACCACACAGTGACAGCAACAGGGAAACATTTTTGAACTATGCTGTGTATCAATATAATATTTCATACTGAATTATGCTAACCTTGTATTAGTAGAAATGAAAAATATGTTACACTGTATTCCAAGTAAACCCCAGAGTAGGGTATTTACGACGAATCCGTCCACTCCCAAGTTTACGCTGCAACCAGAACTGGATGGAATTACAGTTTGTTATAATTTCAGAAAACCTTACATAGTAAATGAAAATCACGTTTGATATAAATGTCACATCATATAGTCATTGTATTCCTGAAGTAACAGTTTTATTGGAGTACTGTGAGCTTTCAGAATACGCAATGCTACCAAGACATTTCAAGTAGAAATATATTCACTTCGCATTTAAAATGTAACAAATATGCAACAGCATAATCGTGGGAATATGATGACTCCTTCTAATGCTAGAAATATCTGTCTTGCAGATTAGCTGGAAAGAAGACAAGTTGTGGCTTATTATGTCAACTAAAATAAATAAGAAATGCAAGTCATGATATTTTATCCATACGAAAAATCCTTTTAAAGGTAAATGATACTAATGGTAACTAGAAAATTGTTCAGAATACTATGGTCTATGAATAGATGCCTACTTTACTTGACTAGTATGAATTTATGATTTCCTAACATGAATATATAAAATTTCTTATCTTTACAAATATCTTTGAGTCAAGAATCAAGAACACACTGCAGCACAGCTTAAGACCTGATATTCATTTACCGGTTAGTTTCGATTTAATAAACTGAAGACAACAACATCCGAATCAAAACGACCTAGCGAACTTCTGCTAATTATGGCAAAATGGAGCAAAGATCACACACAGTGTTGATCAGCACACTTGCTTTGCGGTTGCCTTCTAGGTCTGTCACCAGCAACTTGTGGGTTTGGAGTTCCATTTACAGTGGTGGTGCTGGATTTACAGGGGCTCATCGAAATCGTTTCTCCAGCCCTCCTGAATACCGCACACGTTTTAAGAAAGCAACCTGGGGCCAACTCCATGGTTGACGGCCTTGGAACTGTTTCAACTTAGACTAACAGAGGCAGTGTACGGCTGTGGACAGACATGAAATTTAGTGCTTGTACAACTGGTTTTCCCCTTCTACCAATCACTGCTGTGAGAGCCTCAGTTTCCTTATCTAGAAAATGAAAATAGTAAAACCCATCAGTAGTTCTCTGTGGAAATTAAAGTATTTTGTGAATTACACAATATTGTAAGAATTTCCAGCACCTAAAACAATAGGCTATGTTCACATGGACACAGTACATGGTCAAAAGATGGATGAATGTAATGATTCCTTGATATTAATATAGTAACTTAGTAATTAAGCATGCTGTTTTGTTCAGGTATTTACTTCTCCTTGGAATGTCCTTCACCACTTTCACTTCCTTCAGCCCAGGCATGTCCAAATTTTTACGATCCTTTAAGGCCAAGCTCAAAAACCACCTCTTCCAAAATCACTCCAATGATAACCTTGATGGAAAAAAAGCTCTCTTTCCTGTAATCACCAAAGAGCTTTGTATTATCCTCATCCTCCTTATATTATTTTTCTATATATTTAATCTCCTCTGATTATATACCAATAAAGATTAGAGCATGCCGTCAAACATCTCATTAATCCTAATAATAGTAATAGGAAGAAGAAGCTCTAGAGGGCTTATTATACACCAAAAATCATATACAGTAGGTCCCCTACATATGAACAAGTTCAGTTCCAAGAGCACACTCATAAGGCCAATTTGTTCTTAAGTCCAACAAAGTTAGCCTAGGTACCCAACTAACACAATCAGCTATATAGTACTGTACTGTAACAGGTTTATAATGCTTTTCACACAACTAATACGTAAAAAGCAAACAAACAAAAAATAAAGAAAACATTTCTAATCTTAACAGTGCAGTCCCTTGAAAAGAACAGTAGTGCAGTACAGCAGCTGGCCTCCAGGGGCTGGCATCGAGGCAACAGCAGGAAGAGTTACTGACTGGAGGAGGGAGGGGAGGTGGGAGATGGCAGAGCTGAGGGATCGTCAGCAATAGAGGACAGAGGGCAACCTGCAGTGTCACTCACGCCTGACGCTGATGGCGCAGGATCTGGTTCCTTGCTGGATTCAATTCTATCCACCCTCTTGAAAAAACGATCCAGTGATGTCTGGGTAGTAGCTCTTTTTTTCTCGTCATAGATGACACGGTAGCACTGGGTTGCATTCTGAGCGGCTGCTGCAGCCTTCGTGTACCGTTCTACCTTCTGATCCTGTGCCTCAAAAACTAACAGCGCCGCCTCAAGTAAAGAAAATCCCCTGCCGTTTCCTGCATCGTGAATCCCTTCGTTTCTTCAGTTACTTCTTCTTCCTCTTGCTTCTCTTCGTCCTTTCTCTGGGCCTCCAATTCCATCAGGTCTTCACTAGTAAGCCCCACACTTGCATCTTTGAAAGCTCGCAACTTGAAGGTTTGTATGTAGGGGACTTACTGTAGAGTTTGAGAGCGTTTTATATAACCTACGAGGTAGGTACCACTACCACTTTATAGATGAGCAAACAGGAGACAGAGATGGTAGGGCCAGGGTTCGAGCCTGAACCCTAAGCTAAACCACCCGCATCCTGCGTGGCAGGCCAAGAAGTCATAGTGACCATCAGGTCATCTAGGTGGTTGTGATTTGGCAGAGAGCTGAACCCAGGTCTTCTGACTTCAACTCCAGCGTTTTCTGAAGCGCTTTACCTGCATCTCTGGCTTTCACACTGACTCCAACTGTGTGCCAAAGGACCTCCGAGAGGCAGCTCAACAGCTGAAAGTGCCCACCAATCACAGCTGGTCCAAATCATAAAATAACTCGGGAAGTGTCACCCACCGGGTTGCTGCTGCCCAGCGCTGCCATGAAGGTGACAGCCAGCTTAGTCACTAACCTCCCCGCCAGGAAGTTGGAGATACACACCTGACCCCCCACCCAAACTCACAGGATTTGAAACCAAGGCGGGTAAAAACCTTTTAGCCAGCAGTCCCCGGTCTTTTTGGCACCAGGACTAGTTTCATGGAAGACAGTTTTTCCACAGACCGGGGAGTGGGGAGGAGATGGTGTGAGGATGCTTCAAGCACGTTACATTTATCGTGTACTTTATTTCTATTATTATTACATTGTAGCATATAATGAGATAACTGTACAACTCGCCATCATGCTGACAGGAGGCGGAGCTCAGGCGGTAATGCGAGCAATGGGGAGCGGCTGTAAATACAGATGAAGCTTCGCCCGCCCGCCCGCCCGCCCGCCCGCTGCTCACCTCCTGCTGTGCGGCCTGGTTCCTAACAGGCCACGGACCAATACCGGTCCATGGCCTGGGGGTTGGGGGCCCCTGCTTTTAGCTACTCAGAATAAAATTATTTAGCACAAAGTAAACTTTATATTTTCTTCTTTTCCTTGTGATCATTTAAAACCAATGACGTTATTTGATTCATTATACAGAAAAGATGCCGAGAGACGGCGGCTTCGCGCTGGTCTGTGGTTTTCCCAGATCACACAAGTTCTGAGGGATACAGAATTAAGGTAGGCAAAGTAGCTCTTTGCTAGCAGACCTTCTTCAGAAGTTTCCCTTACAGCCTACAATGGCCGAGGCACGGATAACTGGCTCACGCGCTGAGTTTGTGCAGCAGCCCTCAGAGCAATAGAAGGGTTCGCACAGAGGCCCCGGGGGTGTTTATGTAGCTCCCCTACTGTAAAATAGCATTTGCTTTTCTTTTTTCCTCCTCATACTTCGGTTCACGCATATGTTGCTTCGTAATCGTGCGTGCGTTTGTGAACACGTTATGGTTCTTTGAGCACTCACTTATTTTCTCATGCTCAGAAGCTTGAGCAGAGCTAAAATGTATCAGTTAAGCACACTTTAATGGCAGCTGAACTAATTTTGAGTGTAATTCAGCTATATGCATTGGTTACAAGCTTTGCTCTTAGTGTCTCTCATCTTTCCTAGCCACCTCTGAGCAGAGTGCTTATGAAAGAAAAAAAAAATTCATTTTGTTCTAGATAACTGAAGGATGAAAAATAAATTTCAAGAACAAGAGTCCCAGGAGCCCAGGCTGGCCTTTATGGAACTTCCCATGGTTAGATTTGTTTATTAAAAAAACGAAAAAGTGCTGGCAGGCTTTGAAAACATAAGAGGGGTCAATAACTTGTGAGCACACACATGATCTGCGTTTAGTTTCAACGTGTGCGGCACCACAATTAAGGCAGGAGAGATCTAGTTCACACCACCACTTGCAAAAGGTGAGGTAGAATCTGAGTTATGAAATCAGCCTGCACGTAAAACACAGGCGACTCATGATTACCGTACTTTTTGATTTACCCATATTTACTTGACTTGTTTGGCAGATGCAAGAGGCACTTCCGGGACTTCCCTGGTGGTCCAGTGGTTGAGACTCTGCGCCCCAATGCAGGGGGCCCGGGTTCGATCCCTGGTCGGGGAACTAGATCCCACATGCATGCCGCAACTAGGAGTTGACGTGCCACAACTAAGGAGCACGTCAGCCGCAACTGAGACCCGGCGTAACCAAAAAAAAAAAAAGGCACTTCCTATTGGCGTTTAAGTTGGCGCTGAGAGTTCAGCTAGGTAGCTGAATCGCTTAATTTCAGCTCTGTTGACAGTTCTGTCCCTCGACTTACTCTGCATGCCGGGAAGCCTTTTGGAAAGCCAGCGTTTCAGGTCTCCCAGAAAGAGGAGAGAGCAAAACCTGCAGTCAGCTGTTTCTTGGCAGGGATAGCCCTGACTATGGCAGAAGGCTAGGACGAGCCTAGTGAGCTCTTAGCCTTCTCTGGAATCAAGTTCCCACCCTTGACTTGAGAGCATCTCTGACACATCCATCAAGGAGCAAAGCACACTGCCACGTGGAACCCAAGCAGACCAAAAACGTTCCTAACATCTCCTGTGCAATGTGAAGAATCTGAGATCAACTGCAGCTAGATTAGTAAATACACTGTACGGCTTAAAAGGAGGTAGGCTTTTCTTTTAGTGTTTGCATTTTATGCAGTTTAAGAAGCTTGGCACCTTAAGACTTTCACATAGTTCAAATACAGCTTGAAAAGCACTGTTATTCTAGGTGTGTTTACACGGCATTATTTCTCATGTAAGCATACCCGCACATCACCCGAAAGTGAAAGGCAGCTGTCAGATGACCCTGGCAGCAGGCGGGGGCGTGGGCTATGCTCTCTGGTTTACGAGGTGACAGTTCTCCTTGTCCTTATGTGGGCGAAGGCGCTAGCGTTCCTCCTATCACATCTGCTTGCTAGCTTCCTCTAGCTTACGACTCTGTTGTCTTAGGCTTTCTGAGAATTTATTCCATAGTTTCTGTTTTAAAGTTCTCTGAGACTAAAGAAGACACGAGGCAGAACATGAGGCTTAAATCGGATTTCAGAGGGCAGATGGAAGGCACTTAGATAGGAGATGCCCTTAAAGGTCTAACCCAGCTCTCAGCTTTTAAAACTGGGACTCCTTTCATGGGTAGCACCATTTCAAATAAACCATTCTTTTTCAAGGCTTTTCGTTCTTCAAAAATAGTAAACTCTTTCTAATAATCTGCTATAAATTAATAACTAATAAACATACCATGTGAAAGAAGTAAATTGTTACATGTAAGTACTACAAAGTTTTAAAAAATCAGTTACAAAGTATTAAAATCAATCAAATTTAAGAGCAGCTAATGAACATCAAAAAAGCTCATTTGCTTATAAAAAATCCAAATAGTACAAAACTGAGGAAAGTAAAACACTGTCGCTTAGTCTTCCCGTTAAGTTACGTCAGCCTATGATTCTAACAGGTACCTGAACTTTGCGTCAGAATTTTACACAATCTGCAAATATCTCACAAATGCTGCTTCCCTACCGTGAAACTCAAGAGTACAGAAAACTGCTTCTTTCAGGTTATTTTACGGCAGGCGGCTGAGCTATTTGCTTTCGGTCATTTATCTTCTGTGAGAGCAACTCTGGAGACGCTCAGGAAGAGGGTCCTCAAGGTATTATTAACATCTTAAAACTTAAGAGGTGCTTCCTGGGCCAGTGTGCAAATACACCCTGGAAAGAGAGCTGTGACATTGTGCCCTAGAAGAAAGCTCTGTCAGTTGCCGACAATCAGGAAAATCTATAATTAAAATTTTAATTATTATTTGCTTTGTAAGGTGGCTTACGTGCAATATCTTGATTTATACTCTATTAGGATTTTCAGTGATTTCCCTTCCGGACTCAGAAAGGCTTATAAATGGATTTTTTAAATCCCCAAACTACCAGTTCTAGTCATCTAAAATTGGTACCATTTTTTAAAAATTTCTTTTTTCTTCCAGTTTAATTGAGATATAATTGACATGCAGCACTGCCTAAGTTTAAGGTGGGCAGCATAATGACTTGACTTACATACACCATGAAATGATGATCACAGTAAGTTTAGTGAACATCCATCATCTCTTATGCTACAAAATTAAAGAAATAGAAAAAACTTTTTTTCCTTGTGATGAGAACTCTTAGGATTCAGTCTCTTAACAACTTTCACGTATAATGTATTTGTACTATTTATAAATGAGAAGTGAACATGAAGAAAGAGAAAGTATGCTAAAGCTTTGATCTTGGGTTTCTTGTTGTTGTTAATACTTTGGGTATTTATTCTGCTGAACTTCCTTTAAACCGTATTCACACCAACCCTCTCTTTAAAAATGGGTTAAAGTATTTTCTCTTTTGCTCACAATGAAAAGTAACAATCAAAGATCTAGAATTTAATGTATAGGAACAACAGCATTAACAGGCATATGACAAAACAAAGCACTGTGATAGGAAAATAACCCTGTAATAATAAAATACTCTGCCACAAATTACTCTAGGTTCCTTAAAAATTCAGTCTTATAAAACCTTTGTCTTTATGAGATAACCAACCACATCCGCTCCCCCCTGCCCTTTAGATATTGCTCTCTCTCTTTTTTTTTTCATTCTTAGCCACCCACTGTCTTAATGAAACATACATCAATTTCTTAAAACCCCACTAACACAGACATTTCTCGTCAAGAGAATATGAACATATTCCTCATAAAAATAATGAACCACTGTATAAAGAATAAAATCGAAATCACTGTAACACAAAGCGTACTTCTGTTTTTCAAGTTGTATAAGAAATTTATTACCGTGTTACTTTACTTTAGATTTCTTAGAGTGGAAAGTTTGCCTGCTACGTTGATAGCAGAGAGAACACAACTTGTCCTGCATAATCGAGATCCCTTAAGAGGTAACACAGTTCAGTGGTTAAAAGACTGACTTGCTAGGTTCAAATTCTGGTCCTGCCACTGACCAGCTAAGTAACCTTGGCTGGATTCCTGTGTATTCCGTGCCTCAGCTTCCTCACCTGTAAAATTATGACAGTATTATCTCTCAGGGATGTTCTGAAGTTGCCATGCTTTGAAACTTACGTAAGTGCTACCCACTGCTGATGTGATGATTCTTCTTTTGGAGGCATACACAGCTATGTTAACAAATACAAATGGATGGCATGAGAAAATACGATGTAAGCAATTTTTAAAAATAAGCTTTAAGAAATTTGAGAATCGTTTCAGAGCTATAGAAAAACTGCACAGATAGTACAGAGAGTCCCCATATACCCCGCACATAATTTCCCTTATTCACATCTTACGGTGCAAGCAATCTTTAATGATAGCCCAATAATGGAAGGACATTTACTACAGTAGTTAAAACTACAAGTTTAATTAACCTGTAATCTCAGTAACCCACCTATCAGACCCAAACTTTGAAACTTCTAAGTACTGCATTATAACGAGTACATGCTGAATTTAATGTTTTGGTAATAGCACTGCACTTTACTGTACTAATGTAGGATATTTTATAGCCTCATTTAAAAAGGAATAATAAAATGAGAAAGTTATTTTACTGTGTGTGATTACTTCTATATATATGTTGAAGTTGCAAATTAAAACGTGTGAAGAAGAAAATAAAGCTGGGATATTTAAACAGATATTACTTCATAATTATAAGACTGAATTTCTCAAGATCATAAAGTAATTAAAGCTACATAAGGGCAATATGGGTGAATACATTTTGAGATGAGAATTTTTAACTTAGGTATTTTCTGACTGTTACAGAATCACATTTACAATAATGCATATAATACAAGGAAAATTTTTCTGGGCTATTAAGGGAATAGAGGTAGAGAGGTACACCCGTAGAAATGTTCAAAGACAGCTCAGGCCCATGGCGTTAAGTGTAGGCATATTCACTGTCCAATTTAGCAGCCACTAGTCGTACATGGAGAATTAAATTTACATGAATTAAAATTAAATTAAGTTAAAAATTAAATTCCTCGGTTGCACTACATTTCAAGCACTCAGTAGCCGCGTGTGGTTAGTGGTTACTGTATTGGAAAGTGCAGCTGTGGAACATTTCCACCACTGCAGAAAGTTCCATGGAACAGAACTGCTCAGATAGCCACAGACTGTTTCACTAATCACGCGTAAGCTGAGTCTCAACCAAGAGCCTTCACCTCCTAACCAAACAATTTCTATTAAACTTGCCCAAATGAAGCAAAGGGACCCAAAGGAGGCTTACATCTCGTTTTCTGAAGTGTTTAAGGGGATGAAAGGGAAGAGGGTCTGGCTAATTCTCACATCAGACAAACGGCCACCAAGAAATGGAAAACGTGCTGAGGTCCTCAGAGCCGTGGCTGTACTCACGTGGTGGGGTGGCAGGGGCCAGCGGCCAGGGGGGCTCCTCTTCGGGGGTACATGTCCTCACTAGGGGAGGGGCCCCCATATGGGGCCTTCGCACTGGTGGGACCTTCCCCATTATGGGGCTGGGGTTCCTGCCAGTGAAAAATGGGAAATTTCACTGTTAGCCAGCTTTGAGTCTTTCCCTATGTGAGATATTAAAAATGCTGCTTACTGGATTATTCAGTTAATTCAAAGCAGGGTTATATGAGATAAATTCTCAGAACTGATTAACCACGACTGTGATGATTCTCCCTGCCCCTCAGTCTCCCCGGAAAAATAACCAGCAGCGGGACTGCAACTGTTCAAATCTTAGATCTAGTCACATACCAAAAAGATTAGATTGAACCAGACAACAGTTTTCCCAATCAAGATAAAAAATCAGGATAATTGTTTTTTAATGATCAGTGATGGGCAGTGGTGGAAAGAGAAAATGTAAGCAGATGTAATGAAAACCTCACAAAATCCCACGGCTCCTTATTCTCACCCCACGCAAACGTCTAAAATGAGAGCTAAAAATGAGAAGCAAATGCTTGAATTCCATCCACTTACTTCTCCTGACCGTTTTGTGATTTGGGAGTGATTAACGGTGATCAAATGGTCAAAACAAGGATCTGTTGTTGTTGTTTTTCAAACAAATTTTAAGAAATCCGTGTAAGCAGTTTGTTGACGCCTAATAAGGTGGCTAACAATAAAAATCCCCCATGAACGCTTTCGTGCACAAAATGTTTTCTACTGGTGCGAGATGAGCATTTTCATGGTTTTACCTGTAACGTGCACGCTTACGGTGGAATATTTCTACTGACATTCTGAAACGGGAAGAATTACCCTAAATTTCTCCAGTTCAAACTCCTTTTGCCTGTATATTTTACAATGGCATACTTTAGGGCGGTAAGGTCAGAGGCCCATATTAATAAAATACTATGGATTCCTCTGGATAATGGATAACATCACACTTCTAAAAAGCACTGAAAATGAGACAGGCTGGGACCTGGGCCCCTTGGCTGCAGTGCTGGCACCTGGACAAACGTCTCCTCCAGCAACAAAATACAAAGAAACCATAAGGGACTAAAAATAGCTGCGTGCGTGCACAGCTGGGGCAAATTATGGACAAGAAGATACGAAAAGACCAGAAAAAACCCCAACTGCCATTTCTGAAGAGCCGGGAGCAAAAGCAGGGCACCGTGCATGCCCCCTGCACACGACACCACCTAAGGGCTGGGCAGACCACCTAAGCCACACCTCTGGCCCGACCCCCAGACACATCCCTACCCTCACCCCACATAAGGAACCAGCTCGCCCCCCTTGGGGAGCTAGCAAGCAAGGGAACGTTTTACTTGTTTCTGATCCCCTCTGCTGCAGCGGGGGCCCCAATAAAGCCTTGCCTGAACTTCTTGTCTGGCCTCTGATCCATTTCTTTTGAATAAGGAAGCCAAGATCTCTGGTCGGTAACAAAAAGATGCGAAAATTTCAGTTTGTGGTTTACTCTGAGATGCAAACAGGACTCGTGCACTGAAACACACGATTTTTCCTACCAGGTACCACAGGTGGTGGTTCTGCCAGATTTGCTTCTCCTAATCTCTTGAGTTGCAGCTTTCCCCTCTAATCTCTTATAATTACCTGTGCTCCCAGACAGCAATCAGAGGTCAGGTTACTGCAAAGTACACTTCTCTGTCTGTCCTACAGTGAGACTGGGGGATGGAGAAGGGAATCCGTAAGCAGGAAAAGCTACTTTACATAAAATTAGATGCTAGATTTGAATATAAATTATAGACCTAAAAGAGAAATTATAAACCTTCCAATTCATAACAGAAATGCCTTTCAGATAGTTGGAAGGTATCTAGAATCTAAGTACTTAAGGTAAGTTTGAATGTTTCCCACAACAGGAACTAACATCTTCCTTGATTAGTTTCTTATCAGTATCCTTATGGCAGGCCCTGCATAAAAGTATTAATTTAGTAGAACATTTCCTAATTGTATTCAACATCTTAATTGTAGTGAGTAAATTAGGTTTAGCTGCTGCGGCAAAGCAAAGTTGTAGAAATTTAAATTTTGACACAAGCAGTATGAAAAGCAGTTCCAGAGTATATGGTCAACCAAAAACACTGACATAAATATCAAAGTCTACGTCAAACATCAAAGGCACGCCCGCCTTTCAGGAGCTGACCAAAGTTCCCAGGAGTGGGACTGGAATGCTTCACTGCCAGAGTTTCATTCTAAAAAGATTATGAGGTCACTGACCCGGACAGTCTCAATCAAAATGAAATTCTGCTAGACTTCCTGTCTACCCAGAAACACCCTGATATTCTCAGATCAAAACTTCTTCACAATAGGCTTATCCATTAGGAAAAAAAAACTGCCTTAAAGAGAACGCTTTTTAAGAACAGAAACTTATCACAGGGGACTCTACTCAGTATTCTGTAATGACCTATATGGGAAAAGAATCTGAAAAAGAATGGATATGTGTATATGTATAACTGAATCACTTTGCTGTACACCTGAAACTAGCACAACATCGTGAATCAACTATACTCCAATATAAAATAAAAATTAAATTAAAGAAATAGAAACCTATTCTTCCGAATGATACTCACTTTGCTATACAGTCTAAGTTTTCCTGTGACCTTTCTTCCAAGTCACACCATGCTAGAACGGGACAGCAGTGCCTAAAACTACAGAGAATGTTCTGTTCTGAATTGTGAAAGAGAATCATTCTTCATAAAGCTGAGGCTAGCTGAAGCGGCCACGCACGGTACTGCTGGTTCCCTTTCCCAAAGACAGCTGGTGGAGAGGGCCTGACACCCTGACCCCTACATCCAGCTGCAAGGATGCCCTGGAGAAAGAAATGCCTCTTTCTAATTCACACTAGAGGCCATATATGTTAACAGAGGCCCTGAAGACCACTGTATATAATATCACATTTCACTGACTCTAAAATAATGATGAGCTCTTACTCTGAACCACTAAGAAATTAAAAAATGGCCAAATTAAACTATAACTGATTTCTTATCACAGAAAAATCATACTTATTGAATGGGCTCTCATGATAAGCAGAACATGATCTATGCTAATCTTTTTATTTGTGCTCAAGAGTGATATTATGGAAGCCGAAAAAATGGATTATTATTAGAACTTCTTCACGTTCAGATTTCAAATCTTCCGCCTCACTTTTCAGCTCCAAGATGACTGTCTGACCGCAAAACATGGCCCTCTGTGTCATCAAGAGCCTTGCTGATGCAGTGTATCTTGACTGTTGCTCTAGTACTGTCCTTGGAATTTTCTTCCGAGCTGCTGACACCCTTTTTACAAGTTTTTGTTTGCTTGCTGTTTGCTTGCTGTTTGGTTTTTTGGGGTTTTTTTTGCATGCACAGGCAATAACAACTAAACTCACAACAGCTACCCGGCCCAAAGCAATTGATATTAGAAATGTTAAAACATGGTTGGGGAGGGCTTCTGAGAATCGCTAAGCTAGAGTAATGGGGCTCCTGAGGCCAGGGTTCTCCACTGCTTTGTCCCGTCCACCTAACAATTCACTCATTCCTCAAATAGTTATTAAGCTCCTAGTATGCGATGCAGGTGC
This sequence comes from Phocoena sinus, assembly GCF_008692025.1. Lineage (NCBI taxonomy): Eukaryota > Metazoa > Chordata > Mammalia > Artiodactyla > Phocoenidae > Phocoena > Phocoena sinus. Next base: position 3,332,242 of record NC_045766.1, read on the forward strand.
CAAGTTAGGGAGAGAGCAGAGCGCAAAGCAGGGAAGGACACTCCCCTCAAGGACCTTAGGAAGCGACTGGCATTCATTGAAAAACACAGAAGATTAATACAAAGCTACAATTATTTTAAGTAATGCAGAGAAGAGGCACATGGTACCATAGTAACATACGACTGATCTACCCTCCTGAGGGAGGTCAGGCAATACCTAAGGAAAGAGGGGAGAGAGAAATATATCAGGCAGAGAAAAGAGCATGTGTAACGGGGAAGAGAGCAAAGAACTTTTCTGCATGGATGACTGCCCTGCGGAAAGGACTCTAGACTTTTTGAGGACTATTACATCAGAGCTCCAAACTATACCAATACTGGGGAATCTTAAATGCCATTGTGTCCCGGTTCGAATGGGGCCTTATGGGGGCGAGGGAGCGACTGGAGTTATTTCTTGACTTCAAGTGTGTAACTGGGAGACCCTCAGATGGGTCTGATATGGGGAGTAAGTGTCATTCGGGTGTGAAGGACTGAGTAGAAGCCTCTGAAACTTTCCCCCGCAAGAGTATTCCTCACTCAAGATGGTAACTCAACAGCAATACCGTGTACCCTGGGAAGAACTGCCGAGATGAGAACACTACCAAAGCCTTAGAGAGGAAGAGCAGTGGTCCCTCCTTCTACCGCCTTTTCTATACTTCTAATGACCCTGCAGAAAAAATAACGATGGACCACTGTAAGCTAAAAGTGGTGGAAACCCCGAATAGTACTTGCCATGTTAGATACGACGTTATATAGCTTCTGGCACTGGGTACCCAGCTATTTGTGCGAATATGGCAATTACCGTCCATGGGCAGAGACAGGCTACTTACTCCCTTGTCTGCTGGTGATGTGAACTCTCCCGATCTCCCTCCAAACTTAGTCTGCAGGGACCCGGACCATCTTGACTTTCCACAGTACGTGACTCTAGTCCACTATACGGACGACCGCGTGTTAACTGGAGCAAGAAATGGGAAGCAGCCTCGTGGGCCTAATGAAACACGAACACCACACACCACAAAAATTAAGAGACGGGGCACGCTGCTTACGTTTTTAAGAAGCCTAGGGCTCCAGGACGGGCTGAGAACATCCTCTCTAAGGAAAAGAACAGGTTGCTTCTTTCAACATCTACTGCGAAGAAAAAGGTGGGCCTCTTTGGACTGTGGAGCATATGCACATTCCATACTTTATAATACTGTTTGGACCCATTTATCAGAGACTTGGTGGCTGCCAGTTTCAAGAGTGACCCGAGGGATAGAGAAGACTTCTGCGGCACATCTAGACGATGATGGATCTGGGGGTGCAGACCTATCCTCGATGGCTAAGGAGTGCCAAGAGAGACGTCACACTGCAGACCCCTGGGGTTCTGGGGCAGAGAACAATGTTCCGTTTAAACACCAGCCCCTAGTATGCTACGGGGCCCAGGGCCTTGGCATACCCAACCATGGTCAACAAATGACCCTCTGACATAAAGTTAGATGCGCAAAGAAAAAACCCACTCTAGGGTGGAAATGGCTTATCTGGGATTAGGCCCAAGTACGTTCAGAGGGCACAAGGAAATTACATTTACAGGTGACCCAGACTCCCGTACACGGGTGATCAATAGAGAAAACAGGAATTCAGACAGAGCCCCAAGTGACCTGGGGCTACACCGCAGTGTCACTCAGCAGTGGACCTCAGGGACCGTGGGAAGGAAGCGTGGCGGGTGAGGACACAGGGCAGCCCTGGGCACTCACGCCACGTGGGCGGAGGGAAGGCCTGGGCTACAGACGCACCCTGACTCCAGGGCAGCAGCGAATGGACAGTTGGTCAGGGGCCTGGGGAACAACAGGGACAGAGGATGTGCTGAGGAGGTCTGGGAAGGATGGATGCAGGTGGCACAGGTCAGGTGCTTTCTGTGCTTCAGGCTAATGCCCACCAGGAAGCATCCCCCCAAATGTCAACGTGTGTGCTGTCAAACGTCAACAAAAGGTGGACAGGACGAGTCATTCTAGGGCCGTCAGCCGGCCTCCCGCTCAGGCCAGCAGAGTTGATACCATGGGCCTGTGAAGAGAGTGGCAGAGGCTCTTCCTCTCACCAATGCTGGAAAAGTTACTGCAACTGCTACATGTCACACCTGCCGGCCACAGACACTGATACCAAGCCCTGGATACGGCATCATTACTCAAGAAGAGCCATCATCGACTTGGTGTAAGATTAGTTCCGTGGGAAGAGGGGCAATGATTTACCACAGTGTTTGGATTCCAGCTCCCAATACTTGTGCTGCCACCACTGTCCCTGGGCTTATAAGATAACTGATTTTTCAATAGGATATTCCACAAAACACCACCTTAGGCCAAGGCACCCATTTTATAACAAAGGAAATGTGACAATGGGTCCAAAACCTTAGAATCCACCGGTCTGACAATGACTCATCCTCAAAGCTGGCCCAACAGGCAGGGAGAGTGGTCTACTAAAAAGTAACCCAAGAGGCATCTTAGGATAACTTCCTGCAGAGTTGGAGCCCTGCCCTCCAGGATGTGGTATAGGTATTGAAGCAATGGCTTCAATATCTGGTCTGCATTACCGAGAGCTACAATACTCAGGTCTGGTAACCAAAGGATGAAAACAGGATTGGCCTTTGTCATCATCAATCCCAGGGACCCACTTGCAAAATCTGTGTTTCCCATCCACGCAACGCTCGTATTCGCCAAGTTAGAAGTCCTGATTCCTAGGCAGGAGTGGGGGATGATTGTTTCCTCCAGGGGACACGCACAAGTTCCAATAAACTTGAAGCTCTGACCATCTCCTGGTCATTCTGGACTCCCCGTGTCAATACACCAGCAGAAAACAGGTGGTCAGGTGACTGCTGGGGATGTTCCATCCTGATATCACGAGCAGCAAAGACTATGGCTACACAGTGAGGGAGGAGAGGATGTGTCCAGAACTCGAGGGATTCATCAGGGTATGTCTAGGTGCTTCCACAGCCAGTGGTAACCATAAATGGGAGATTTCAGCACTTACGGCTCAACAGCAACAAGGCAACCAAGGGCTCAGACAATTGAGGGAAGGAGGTCTGGGTCATCTCAGCAGGCCAGCAATTCAAATCAGGCCAATTTGCTGCCGGTGAAGGAAATCTGGACCGGGTGACAGATCGTGGTGTTGAGTCTCCAGGTGAGCTGCAGCAGTGGAAACTGTAGTTTTGTTTCTCCTCTTGCCTCAAGGCTCTGGCATGTGATTACAGCAGGGCTTCCCCTTAAAGGGGACTCAGGTACTGCCTGCACTTGGATCTCTGGTCGCTGGGAGGAAGTGAGGGCATCTCACTCTCGCAAAAGCTGAGGCCCCATGTCGTAGTACGGAAGCGATGGTGTGTGGCGTGGGTGGGTCTGAGCGGTAAAGGGGCAGATGATCCCGGAGCCCTGGACGTACCACGTGGGGTTCTCGCACCCTCTCCTGTCTTGTTTCAGCTGCTTCACCAGTACTGGTGTCCCTGGGTATACTCTGGCAGTACCTGCTCATGCCTGGGGGCAGTTCTTGCCTCTCACTCCATGGCTTCTGAGTTGACATGGCTTTGGATCTACACTTTCACACCACCCATTAACTACCTGGGCGTGTGGAGGAGGTAATACGTACGTTGGAGGGAAACCTTTGACCAGTGGGGGACAGGCAGCAGGGGAAAAATTCTTCTTCCCTTCTCCTCTCACAATGCATAATCTTAGGACACAGTTCAGAGGATGCCTTGGCCTGTGATCTTATAGGATTGGGCAGTCCCAGCAGCTTACACACGTATGCGCTCTCCCTCCCACCAAACTACACACTTCTGGTCCCTCTCCCTCCTGGGATGCTATCCCCCGATGAAGGAACGGCACACAGCTTGCTGCTTCAGGCTGTTTTTCTGGGGAACCTAAGCTAAGATGAACCGCGTAGGAGTGGTGTCTTTATGATCTGTCCACTAGGTCATGCATTCCTCTGGTGCTCAGAGGTGGCAAGTGAAGCCACAGGCAGAGCTCAGAGAGGGAGACAGAGTGAGAAGAAACGAGGGCCTAACACGTCGCCCATCAACGGCCATAAGGATAATGGCTAGAACAGAAGATGGGCACTGGCCAGAGAGGTGGGTGAAAAACTGGCAAGTACTGATATTACCACGAGGCAGTTTACTAGGGCATGGAGAAAAATCTGTCATCTGGGAATTCCCTGGCAGTCAGTGGTTAGGACTCTGTGCTTCCACTGCCGCAGGTCTGGGTTCGATCCCTGGTTGGGGAAACTAAGATCCCACAAGCCCCATGGCCAAAAAAAGAAAAAGAAAAAGAAAAAAAAATCTGTATCTAAGGAGCTGCTGCTTTTTAATTATGTTAGATGCTGACTGCTGTGGCTACCTGATATGATGTATTACCAAAGAAAATGAAATGATATGCAAATAAAAGTGTGGTGGAGGAAGTTTTTTCAAACCACATTTTATCGGGGCGGAAAGACTCCAGGCAAACCGTGTAAGAGTGGAGGAATCAGAAACCAGGAAGCAGACCTCCTTCTCTGCCTCTCTGGAGGGCAATCTGGTGGGGATCCAGGCTAAGGAGAGGATGATCCGGTGGTTATTAATTTACAAAATTCTGTCCTTTAAAGTTTTCTCTTTTTTTTTTGATAAAAAGCTTAGATATCTAAAAGTAAAAGAAAAAAAGCTTGTAACACAAACTTTCGTAAGGAGATACTATAGAAGAAACACAGAAAGCTCAACTTCCTGAATAAGGCACTTTGGGAGACTTAAAACTATATTTCACAGCAAAATTTTCTTCCTTACACACAGGAGGACATGGGAGTTCATAAAAATGCTTTATATGTCTTTATGAACACTGAGGATCAGAAAACAAATCTTCCTTAATACTCAGAATTTATCACAAAGCCTACAGGTATGAAATAATGTCAACTGCTGATACAAGAAGCCACACAGTCATTAAAAAATTTTAAATTAATTCTATATACGTATCAGTCACAGAATTAAATTTTTTAAAATTTAGAAATGTTGTAGTACTCTTCTTTAGCTCATTAAAACTTCTATTTATTTAATTTAATGTATTGCAATCAGCTCTGCCTGATTTTCACTATAATTTCAGTATCTGTGAGTCTGTTTCTGTTTTGTACATAAGCTCATTTGTATCATTTTTTAAAAATCAGATTCCATGTATGAGTGATATCATATGATATTTGTCTTTCTCCAGACAGGTTTTATTTTCACAGCATGTATTACACAGACCACATTTAAATCTAAAGTTATAGTGAACAACATAAAAGGCAAGGAACTAAAACCTAAATTGTAACTAACAATATGAACACTGGGGAACTTCAATTTAAATAAATATGATATGTTCTTGAACACGAGTGTCTCAGCAGTGGTAAATACATACAAGTGTTTCAAAGGACCCAGGTGGAGAGTTTTATTTGCTGTCTCTGCTTCTGGTAATGAAAAAAAATAGTTAAAATCTTTAGCTCATCATATTGGCTCAAGTGCTGTATAGTTAAACAGCTGCCTTTCAACCACCACGGCACAAAGCCATCTCGAACACACTCTAACTTAAAAATAAGGCAGAATCAGTGTCCCCGATCCACAATGTTGGGGGCTACTCTGGGCACGTGAACATGAGAACCAGGTCAGTGGGCTTTTCTGCAATAGCACAATCCTTTGCCTGCCTCCTGAGAGATGGTGACATATCCTCCACATTAAGCTCTCCGTCCCCACAGAAGATGGGCACTGGCCAGAGAGGTGGGTGAAAATCTGGCAAGTACTGATATTACCACGAGGGAGTTTACTAGGGCATGGAGAAAATCTATTATCTGGGAATTCCCTGGCGGTCAGTGGTTAGGACTCTGTGCTTTCACTGCCGAGGGTCTGGGTTCGATCCCTGGTTGGGGAACTAAGATCCCACAAGCCCCACGGCCAAAAAAAAAAAAAGTAAGAAAATAAAAATCTATATCTAAGGAGCTGTTGCTTTTTAATTATGTTAGATACTGACTGCTGTGGCTACTTGATATGATGTATTACCAAAGAAAATGAAATAATATGCAAATAAAAGTGTGGCGGAGGAAGTTTTTTCAAACAGGCTGATTCTGATTCAGGCTTAAGTGGATGGATGGTATTCCAACAACTCTAATTCACCGACAGGCACAACGGCTGCCTGCCAACACCAGGGTGGATTTTGTTTTCATTTGGTGCTTCAGAATACCCAGCTGACACACGGCCAGGTCAGGTGACTTCAGAGGTTTAAGAGCTGGCCTAAAAACCCCAGCATTTTTACACTAGACTTCAGTCTCCAAACAGTCCATTCTATCTTTAGAATTCAAACTAAAATGTGAAAGGGTTTTGAAAAAAGGCCTCTAGGTGCTTCAAATTTCCTGTGCTTGGTTCAGCAGCCTATCGGGCTGTCTAACCACAAACAAGTCGCAGGACTTTTTTTTTTTTTTTAATTTTTATTGGAGTAGAATTGATTTACAATGTTGTGTTAGTTTCAGGTGTCCAGCAAAGTGATTCAGTTATACATTTACATATATCCACTCTTTTTCAGATTCTTTTCCTATATAGGTTATTACAGAGTATTGAGTACAGTTCCCTGTGCTATACGGTAGGTCCTTATTAGTTATCTATTTTATATATAGTGGTGTGTGTGTGTTAATCCCAATCTCCCAATCTAACCCACCTCCCCACTTCCCCCCTTTGGTAGCCACAACTTTGTTTTCTATGTCTGTGAGCCTGTTTCTGTTCTGTAAAAAAGATCATTTGTACCATTTTTTTAAAATCTCAGGACTTAAATACCCAGCTGTACCCCTGCAGGGGTCAACAAGGACCAGTTCTAGGGAGAGCAGGAAAGGAATTGGGGGGGACAAAATGGTAGGAAATGCCTTCCCCCCCACAAATCCAAGTCAAACAATAACTCAACTCTTTATAGTTATTTACTATCTGAAAACTGTTCTCCTAAAAAGTGAAATTTACCAGTCTAACAGAAATCAACGTAACTAGACTGCAACACTGAGTCTGATCTTACTTTTACCCTTTACCTCAGTATCTCACCTAACAGCTGTGTATTTCAAAGCCCTGACAGATTTGTTTGACTGACATGATCTGTGACCACTTCCTTTCTATCAAGAAATACAGTTTTCTCCTTTTGATGCTAAACTATTTCTGTTCACACAGTACGAACCCTTTGGTCTGTTTAGACTCTGGGGTACAAATGTTAACATGGAGATCATACAGGTCATTATTTTACATCTTATTAGGTGTTTATTAAAAAAGATAAGAACTTCTAGGATTAATAAATAGAGTTTTTCTGTCTCCATGAGTGGCGCATCTGGATACACTGTTGAGATCCGGCAGGCTTGAAGGCCACCGAAGCTGCGACTGGGCAGGTCACTGAGAGAGCCATGGTATTGGAGTCGTACATCTGGCTCGTGGGATGGGGCTGGGATATACAAGGCATTTTGGCTGAAGATGTTAATCTACTAAACATGTTAAAATAAAGGTCTATCTTTCCATTTTCAAAAGCTGGCGTCATGGGACGGGGATTGCAAGCTGCTTGAGGGGAGGGGTGAAGACAGCTGCTAAGAGAACAGCCTGGAGAATATTCATGGTAAGAGGGTGTAGCATTCATTCCAGGTGCCCAAGGTTCCCTCTCCTAATTTCTGGGGTGTTAGAGGCTTTGGGCAGCTGGCCAGCACGAGGTGTCACTTAAAATTCTCATTTCATTTTCCGAACATTGATCCATGAGAATCCCTAACGTAATTGCAGGGTTCAGACCCTGGGGAGGGGTGCCCCTGAGTTTGGCAGTATCTCCTGGCACAGTTGTTATGAGAACATTCTGTATCCCTTTAGTCCCTGGATTCCTGCATCTGGCAAGTCACAATATGTGATAACCAATTAGTAAGGAATTCAGTCACATGGCTTCCTTCTGGAATGTACATTAGGGAACAGAGTTTCTTAGCCACAGAAGTAGCCTATAAAGACAACGGGTTGTTTAAAAATCACACATAAAAAGCAAAACATCGCAAACTCACTGTCAAGAAATAGAAAATATTCCTTTTGGTCAACCTGTTTATAAGTGTTACTGAGCTCTCTCTCCCCAAACTTTGTACTCTTACCAGATTTCCTTGTTGATGAAAATAATTTGACAATTATTTGGGGACAAATCTAATAATATTCATGTTTTCCTTAAAATGAAGGCAAGAAGAGTTAACTGTGTGGTGTGGTGAATGTTCAAACATGGGTGCAAAGAAGCTACCAACCTTACAAGAATACTGAGATGTGGTATTGAGAAAATCTGGGGCTCTGGTGGTAAATCCGACAATCATAAAACTACATTCATTCTGATTCTTTGATGGTTTCAATCTGAGTACAACTGAAACCAAATATTTCAATTTATGAATGATGTAAAGCTTTTCTTTTCCGTTTGCACGTGGGATAGGTCACTTCCACATTAACTAATTTCTTAAGTATTTCAAGAATATATCAAGCTCATGACACATAAACTACAGTGAAAAGGACAATTTTAATACTTTAAATATTACTCAAGTAAAGAGTACACGACTAAGAGCTGAATGGCTTCCCGACACCTGTAACCATGCTGTAAAATTTACTTAGCATCCCAAACTGTACAATTACTTAAAGTGCCTGACACATAAAGTTGAGATTTGTCCTTTTTAATTCAAACCTTTTCAAACAAGGAAATTGTGATACCAGGGAAAAGACAAATGTATTCTCTAATTTTGAGTACTACTTCTGCCAGTCTTTTGTTCACAGCTTCCACAGGCTCCTAAATGTCTATATAAGAAAGCCCATGTTCTAGTTCTGGTACCCTAACTCCTCCATAATTTGGGGTCCCTCGCTGCAATCTTACTTCCTCTTGCTCTAGAATGAGGAAATCTTTCTTCTAGACAACCTGAAATCCTGGACCTTGCCCATTCTATGCCTCTACCTGTGCTCTTTCTAAAGCATTCCTGGCACACCTTTCCTGCTTCTCTCCACTCAAGTCCCGTCTGAATCCATTTTAAATGCTTTAAGGGAACCTATATCGGTTCAGTTTGTGGTCCCACAATCTTAGCTCAGAGGCCAGCATGAAATGATGCTCTTCAAATGTCTGTTGAATTAAACAGACTCCACAGCCAGCTTAAGACCCCATGGACAGTATGCTCCCCACAGGACCAGCTGGACCATATCCAGTAACTGATCTTCCCAGTCACTGTGCTCATCCCGCGTCCACGTGCCCGCCTCGAGAGTTCTTAAACCTGTTGATTTCACAACATCTTTCTGTTTCTTTTCAACACCTTTATTGGAGTATAATTGCTTTACAATGGTGTGTTAGTTTCTGCTTTATAACAAAGTGAATCAGCTATACGTATACATATATCCCATACCTCCTCCCTCTTGTGTCTCCCTCCCACCCTCCCTATCCCACCCCTCTAGGTGGTCACAGAGCACCCAGCTGATCTCCCTGCGCTATGCGGCTGCTTCCCACTAGCTATCTACTTTACGTTTGGTGGTATTTATAAGTCCTCGCCTCTCTCTGAGCGTTTCTTATACTGATCAAGTAAGTGGTCACCCGTCCAGTGTGTAGAGCACAAGGGTGCGAGGACGCAGAGACGCAGGACCAGCCCTTCTACGAGGACGTACACTCAGTGATGATAAAGGAAGATCAAGGTCGGTATCGTGGGAGAAGAACCAAACGAGCCACAGAAATCCAAAGGAGGAGGATGGGGCGCCTGTCTGCGGGCAGCAATCAAGACTCCACAGAGACACAATAACGCTCAAGTCTGCCCTCGCAAGGAAGGTTCTTGCGGTGACTCAGGGCCTCAAGGACTTCTCCCCTTTCCATAGCATTAATGGGTGACGGTACTTCTTTCCCCTTAATGAGGATGATGGCTAGAAACTGTGTTTCCCGAGCACTCACTGTACACCAAGGACCCACAATCAGCACTTTACAGGTCCCGATGCACTGGACCTTCACAACGATCTAACCTATTAACATGCTGCCATTTTACAGAGAAGCAGACCGTGGTACAGAGAAATGAAGTATCCTGGGGAAAAAAATCTCACAGGTAGTAAGAGGTTGACCTGGGAACCACTGGGCATGGAACAGTCAGCAGGGTCAGCTTTGGGTATAGCACGGTCAAGGGATGTGTCTTTATAGATGATGCCTGGAAAGGGCCCGAAAGAAGAGAAAGAGCTAGACGTGGAAGGAAGAGTACTCCAGGCCGAGTAACAACATGGAGAAGCAGAATGGTGAGAAGCAGAAAGACGGCCAGTGTGGCCAGAGCCAGGTGAAGGGGAGGAAACACAGCAGCGGAGGGGGCTGCCCTGGCAGGCAGAGCCCAGCTCGTGGCTGGCCTTGGGGGCCTGAGTGCGGAGCTCGACGTGTACCGACTTGCCTCTACATTGTGCAATCCTTATTTCTTGTTCTCCACACTGAGAGTCTCAACGGCAGAAACCATCTCTTACGCTGTTAAGTATTTCTTGCAGCATTTAGCCCACAGTGTAAGATGGGCTGGGTGTCACTGTGAGCGGGAGTAGCTGGAAAGGTCTAATGTAGGAGAAGCAATGGGAGAAAGAGGGCATTCCAGGCCTGGGGGCTGCCAGCCGTATGGCTGTGAAGGCAAAGCAAACAAGTTCTAACCACAGTGACGGGCTCTGAGGAAACGAGGTTGTGTTGTGAGAAGGGAGGTAGGATTCTCGAAAGGAAAAGCGTTTTCTCTGGGAAGAAGAAAACTCTAAGTCAAGATTCAATTAGGATAAATGGTACATATACATACAATGGAATACTACTCAGCCATAAAAAAGAATGAAATAATGCCATCTGCAGCAACATGGATAGACCTAGAGATTATCATACTGAGTGAAGTAAGTCAGACAGAGAAAGACAAATATCACATGATATCACTCATATGTGGAATCTAAACAAATGAAGTTATTTACAAAGCAGAAGTAGAGTCACAGACGTAGAAAACAAACTTGTGGTCACCAGGGGATGGGGGGAGGGATAAATTAGGAGATTGGGATTGACATACACACACTACTATATATAAAATAGATAATCAACAAGGACCTACTGTATAGCACAGGGAACTCTACTCAATACTCTGTAATGGCCTATATGGGGAAAGAATCTAAAAAAAGAGTGGATAGATGCATATGTATAACTGACTTACTCTGCTATACAGCAGAAACTAACAACATGGTAAATGAACTATACTCCAATAAAATTTTTTTTAAAGGATACAATTAGGACTTACACTCCAATTTCCTTTAAAAGGAAAAACAAGTTCTCAAATTCTTTCCCAAATGAGAGTGCTCCAGTATTTTGTGAGAATACAATAGACACTATGGTATACAAATTCATAAGACAAGACTAAGAAATGCCCAGAGAAAGGAAAGTACTTAGTTACTAATAAAATGTTGACATGTGGTCTTAGCAAGGGGAAGAAGTGCCACGCAACAGTGGAATAAACGTGGGCATGGGATCAGAAAGTCCACATGAGAATCCTGGTTTAGCCGCTGTGATGCAAAGACCTAAAGTCAAGGTTCAGTATCATATGATGTCTTGACATCTGGTAAAATCAGATGAATACCTAACCGTGGGCTGCCCTCCCAGCTTGCCCTGTGCACACGGCCCCCTATCTCTCCTTATCAAAGGGCTCAGGGGCCTTCCTGCCTGTCCCCCAGGAGCAGGGCTCAGTCCCCTGCCCGCCTGCAGAACCATTTGAACAAGCCCATCACATCCTTCTGTGGGGACCAGGGGATACCCCACCCGCTTTGTACCACAAAGCCTGCCCCCGGCAGCCTCTGGCTGCTCACTCTACAGACGTGTGCAGCTCCCCTCTGACCCTGCTGGCCTGCAATCTCTCTCTCCCTGGAGCATCGATCTCAGCTTTCAACGGTTGGGCGTAGTGTGTTCAGTCTTGCCCACAACCCTATGGCAGCAATACTTTTCTCATGAAAGAGGTGAAGAGGCGATCACAACAGCCACTTACTGACACAGAGAACAGTAAGTCCCCCTTAGGGAAGCGCAGGCTCAGCGGCCATGGCTCACAGCTCCGCGGCATGTGGGATCTTCCCAGACCGGGGCACGAACCCGCGTCCCCTGCATCGGCAGCTGGACTCTCAACCACTGCGCCACCAGGGAAGCCCTGTTTTTTAAAAGAATTTTAAACCAATTTATAGTGCAAAAAAAATGCTCAAAAAATCATATACATTTACTGTTGAGATTAACCCAGAACATTCGTCCGCAACAAATTTCATTAAAACGTGTCAAGAACCCTTATCACCATTTATCTAAAACCGCACATCAAAGAGGACTCCAACTTCACACAGGATAGGATTTAATCAGCTGACATTCACAGTGTTTTTCTTTTTTTAAGGTATAATCTCAGGATGCTTTTGTTTACTGCCATGAAACTAGTCTAGTTCTTCGCAGGGGGTTAAATCAATAGGACAGCAATTCAGTTGGTGGAAGACATACAGTCGTGAGAACAAGACTTTCTTTGGTATATGCTGCGGTATCCCAGGCGCCCAGCACAGTGTGCCTGCCATGCAGAAAGTGACGCTCATTAACTATCTGTGGAAGGAATAAACACGTGGGTACAAGTCTTCTACCAGAACATGTCATTTTTTGCTTCCATTAACATCTTATCACATCCATGAACAGAGTATCTGTTCAAGGCATCAAAAGCTGAAAATACAGTTTTTCGTATTCTCACTTGCAGCATAATCAAGAATCTTACCATGAAAGCAAACAATGTCTATTCTTCGAGGACCGCAGAGAAGGTTTACCAATGTCATTCAGAACTGTGAGAAAAAAGTAGCAGGAGTCCGTATATTACGGTTACCTCGAAGTGAGTCCAGAAGTAAACAGATCTCCATAGGGAGGGCCGGGGTGGGGGGAACTTTTTAAAGTATTTAAGTCATCTTTAACTGAACATGAAACATTCAAAAATGAGAAAACTACTATTAAATTGGATGGAATAATAGGAAGCGTTATTCTCAAATACTGCATTTGTTGGGAAAAGGAAATAAAGAGAAAAGGAGACCATAATAGAGTTGTGTAGAGATTTGCAGCAGCAATTTACCCACAAAACAGCATAATGGGTACACCGAGATGTGCACTTGTGTAATGAAAAGCCTTCTAAATACGTAAGAAATTAAAGTCCTCTCACCGGGTGTAAAAAAGTCTGTTTCCAGTCTAACGTGATAATCATTTTTGGAAATTTGCGTTTAAATGCTGGTACTATTTGTTACGATGTTTGGCTTTTCCTTTTATTCTGCCTTTTAATTATTAAATATGAAGAGTGTTCATTCAAATAAACAGTAATTTGCACTTTATGGCATCTTTCAGTCCACGATCTTAAAGTATTAATTAATTAAGGAGGTACTATTTATCCTAAATTAGGGTAATCAGAGTTAAGAAAGGCAAAGACTCCTGCTTTTTTTTTTCTCTCGATATACACCATTTTGGAATTTGAAACTGCTTGTGATATAATAACTGTATTCGATTAAACGTTGAGAATATTTTACAGAAATTACTGAAAAGCTGGTTTCTGGGTATAGATGCAGAACATTTATCCAAATCTTCTGGACTGAAAGTTGTATATTACACCATGGGATCGAGATTAGTAGGGTTTACCTACATGCTTTTCAGTTAAGGTATTCGGTTTAAAGGTGGTTTTACATGAACTGTTTGCAAGAGCTTATTTAGTAATTGTACATCACAGTCTTCTGGTTATTCATCAGCTTGCACTACAGTATGTGGGCCAACTTGGCCACATTCTTATTGAAAATCTTTTGAACTAATTTCACTCCCTAAAATATTACGGCTTTATTTTCACTAAGCATCACGTAACTGCATTTCTGTAATGTCATCATTTATGATAACAAAACAACCAAACTTAGGTCCTTAACCTCCAGTTTGCGGGGCTCAGTAATTCAAATAAATGGATACTACTTGAGAACAGGAAGGTTTTTCTATATACAGTGGTTATTTCAAAGAAAGTGGTTTTCAGAGAGTAAAACTCTGTTTATACTATTTTATTGCCACTGCAAAGCTCTATTTTGTATTTAAGAGGCGATCCACAGATACATCAGGAATGGTGGTAAATCTATAAACTCCTTATGCAACTCATAAGATAGCTCTATTGAATGTAATACGTCAGCTAAGAAAAGGATAATAAAATGAATAGCTCAGGGTTCCCCTGGTGGTGCAGTGGTTAAGAATCTGCCTGCCAATGCAAGGGACACGGGTTCAAGCCCTGGTCCGGGAAGATCCCACATGCCGCAGAGCAACTAAGCCCGTGCGCCACAACTACTGAGCCCATGTGCCACAACTACTGAAGCCTGCATGCCTAGAGACCGTGCTCCACAACAAAAGAAGCCACGACAATGAGAAGTCCGCGCACCACAACGAAGCCCGCGCACAGCAACGAAGACCCAACACAGCCAAAAATAAATAAATAAATAAATTCATTAAAAAAATTAACAGCTCAAGGGAAATCAGAGAAATGTTTAATGGTTACAATCTACCCGTAGTAAGCATACCATACTGTACTCAAGCCATTTCCGAAGAGTAACATAAATTGGAGACCACGCGTCTTGTTAAGAAAAGGGACAATTTTAATAGGAAAATTTACGAAAAGACTAATAGCCTGATTATTCACATTTTAAAATCTATCAAGTTATGCTATCTAATGCCTCTCACATATTGAGCTCACAAACAAAATTTGTTGATTTCCTCTTAAACAGTAAAATCCATCTTCCTCCACGCTGGACTCGACTCAATATACTTCCAAAAGCATGAATCTGTGGTGCAGAGAAGTGATCTTCAAATCATGCTCTTGTAACTTATACAAAAGACCCCCCTCTGGCCCCTACCTTTTCTCGAAGGAGGAGAGGGTATGTGAATGAGGATTCAGCTTTGTATGCCAACCCATAACGGAGCAGCCCAGCTTTTACATGTTCTGGAGTCTGGGATCAAATTCTGTTTAAACAGAACTCCATAACTTAACAACAACAAATAAAACCAACAAAAACCCAAACCAAAAAAACACTGTAAACACGCAGATTTCTCTCTCCTTTCTCCTGTTGTCCCCTGACCCACTGTTCCTTACATACTCACATTTCCTACTCTTCAGATACAGAGGAAGTGAAAAACTGAGAGTAAGAGGTGAGAAAGGGCTGGAGAAAGAAAAGGAGGAGATGGAGCTGCTGTGAAACTCATGCAAGCATCCCGCTGAAGACGAGTGTGCGCTGACCCTTGAGTACTTGAGCAGGTTCAGAGCTAGGACTTGACATTAACATGCCCTCATGAGCCGCATATACATATCAGCGTCACGCCAGTACTTGCGGGCTCTGCCAACACGTGTGCTCTTCGACCTGCTTAGCGAGAGTGGCGACAGTGACAGTGAGGACAGTGACAGTGCTTCTGGAAAGCCAGGCAGGGTACTGTCGTTGCTATATTACCTCTGTTCCCAGAGCCATTGTTGCTGATAAGAGTAACAAAAAAGTCGTATCATTACAGATTATTTTCTTTCAAAAATTTTTAAAGAAAATTTAATTCTATTAATGCAGTGAAGAGAGTAGACACGGTCCTCAAATTGGCTTTTCAATGCCTCACAAGTGCCTGGAAATATATCAATGCTCTATTAGCACATAAAATTCTCCAATTAATTCACAAGGCTCTACTGAACATCTTTCCCACAGTGTTCAGACAATATATTTAATTCCTATAATGATACCAAAAAAAGTTGGCTACTATATTAAAACATGTTTTGAATATTTGGAATTCAGCTAGACATTTTCTGGATGATTCTTAAACTGTAGAGTATTCAGGGGTCTTTCTTCCCATCTCCAAAGAAATTAGATTTTTCTTTTCAGACGTGAAGGCAATTTTTTTTTTTTTTTTTAGTTTTAATAACCAAATTTTGCTTTCCTATCCTCACACGAAGAATCGGTTTATTCTTATGGTAATTTATTTGTGAGGACAGAGACAGACGAAGGAGAAATAGGAGCAATAATCCAGAGAAAAAAAGTACATAGTTTACTGGGCTTCCCTGGTGGCGCAGTGGTTGAGAGTCCGCCTGCCGATGCAGGGGACACGGGTTCGTGCCCCGGTCCCGGAAGATCCCACGTGCCGTGGAGCGGCTGGGTCCGTGAGCCATGGCCGCTGAGCCTGCGTGTCTGGAGCCTGTGCTCCGAACAGGAGAGGCCGCAGCAGTGAGAGGCCCGCGTACCGCAAAAAAAAAAAAAAAAAAAAGTACATAGTTTACTAAGATGGAATAAATGGATTTAATGTCTCATGTGAGAACATGATACATGATGTGAAAGTTAAAATATCCAAATCATGATAACTTTGCTTTCTTAAAGGATACAAAAGTCACCTCAGGATCTATTTCTTCGTCACTACTCATCAATAACACCTACCTGCTCTACGCAACACGAAAACAGCAGAATGATAGCATCTTGATTAGAAGTCCCTTCACAGATTGCAAAAAAAGGATAAGCATAGTTAAGCGTTCTGTGTTAGGTACACGACTGAATGCATTAATGGAAACCTTGCAAGAGTAAGGACTTCCTGGACAGACCTCAGTCTGAATTCTAACTTAGCCATGACTTGCAGCGAGTAATTTAACCTCTTTGAGCCTGACTTTTCTCACCTGCAAAAGAAGTGTGCTTACCTTGCAAAGCTGTTGTGAGGATTATAAATAACGTGTATAAAGTATCCAGTAGAGAGGTGTGCAGGAGGTTCTTAGCATAGGTAACAAAATTCAAAGTCTTTAGTTAACTGAATCTTCAAAAAATAAAAGGAGGAAAAACAAGAGGACTGAAAACTATGGAAAGGTTATCAGAACTTCAGTGAACATAAAAAAGAATTACACAGTGATACAGAATCTCAAGTGATGCAATCCCCATGTTGGTATCTCAGAAACTGTACACTGAGGAGTCTTGATGAGTGCGTCTAGCTGAGCGACATGAAGACTGGCTGGTGGCACCCGTTCTCCGAGGCGGCCCGCTGCTTGTCTGACTCACCCTCCAGGGACACGTTCAGGTCAGCATCTTTGAACAGCCTCCTGGGCATGGCCGGAGTGGACCTCCATCATGTTAAACAAAACGATTCTCAGCAAACATACTCCCCCCACTCCCTTTCTGCCATTTTCTCGTCCTTTCCGGGGCACCATCATTCTTTGAGTGACATAGGCTCAACATCTCAAAGTGGGTTTTTATACCAAAGCCTGACAAAACTACCTTTGTCATATCTCGAGCAGCCAGGTCAAAACCTTTTCATTTTGAAACTCCAACCTACAATTCCCCATAAAGATACCCAAGAGATTAATTTCCTAACAGACCTAACCTCACGGCTGTAAAGCCTCCACAGACTCTACGATTTTGTGCAGCTTCTCTACGTGAGGTCTGGGGGCGACCTGACGCAGACCTCACCCAGACAGTTGCCAAGATGCACTAGCCAAATCCATGCTGACCCGGTAAAATGCTCTGGCAATGGGATCCAGCGTTTCACAAACTTCCCAACTGGTTCTTATGTACACAGAGGCTTGTGAACTACTAACTGTAAAATAAATACATTTCGCCACCGCTAGGAGTAGTAGCCAACGTATGCGATGCTCAACATGGCCTAGTTTGTACAGATGAGCTCGCTTAATCCTCGTGACAGCCCTGCGAGGCGGGCATCACTGACACAGCGCTGGACACAGAAGGTGCAAGGCAGAGAAAGGGTAAGTTCCCGGCCCTGGGCCACACAGCCAGAAAGTGGTGCAAGTAGATTAAGTGCAGGCAGTCGGCATCCAGAGGCTTTGTCCTTCAGCACTGCAGAGACCACTTCCGTCTATCATTCAAGGGTCCTGACTCTCCAAACTTAACTTTTCTAGAATGAATTCCTACTACTGTCCTGTATGCATGTGCTCCTTCATCTAGGCAGATTCTCACTGTTTTAGTGAGGTCGTCAGATCCTCTACGTGAAGTCGAGACAAGTAAAGAGGGCATTCACTACGCTACTTATTGTACATCCAAGAAAGCAAACCCATGAGTGCAGAACACGAGGGCTCTGGCTCCATGGCTGCCTTCCTTCTTTGTGATGGCTTCATCTTCCATCTGGTAGCAAGGCAGTTCCAGGAGTTCCAATCCTCTTATCTAGATAGGACCACTTCCAAGCAGGGAGGGAGAGTATAACTGCCTGTGCTCTCCTCCACAGACATGAGGAAAACATCTCCAGACGTCACCCAGCCCACTTCCCCTCACGTCTCACTGCTCAGGCCAATCCACACAAGGGAAATATGATGATCACGAGTGGCCTGGACAAACTACTGGGGTGGGACGGATGTCAGCGTCAACCGTTATGACCACTACACTCATTCTTCTACATTTGTACATACTGCCTTCCTGTCTAGAATATTTCCCCTTCTCCATTTCTTTCTTCCATGGTCTCCATTTGTCTAAACTTAGCCATATTTTCCAAACCTCACTGCTCACCTCATGTCTACCCTCCCTCCCCTCCCTCCAGCCCTCCATCCACCAAATACGTTTGGAGTACCGGGTATGGAGACTCTCTTGGAGCCCCGGAGCTATAACGGCAAGGTAGACAGACACAGTCCCTGCCCTCATGGAACTCATGTTCTAGCACGGCAGCAGGCAAAAATCACAAAAGCAGACCAAGCGAGAGTTATTATAAAGGCAACAAATAGGGGGAGAGGGAGCTATTTCAGTTATGTGGTGGTAAAGAAAAGCCTCACATGACAGGGATGTTGAAGCCGAGACCTACAGGATAAGAAGGAGCTGAGCACGAGGTGGGAGGGAATCAGAACGTGAAGGTCCCTAAGCCGGGAAAGACCTCAAATGGAACAAGGAGGCGAGCGGCAGCATGAGGGCTGAAAGCCCAGGTCATGTAGGGTCTTCGGGGCACCGTAAGGAGCTTAGAGTTAGATTTATTTCAAGCATTCTGGGTCTGGGACATCCATGGAGAGAGAAAATCCCACCTACATTTTATGAAGATTGCTTAGGCTCCTCTGTAGAGACTGGTCGGGGCAAGAATGCCAGCACAAGAAGAGGATGCTATGATGAGGAGACAAACTGGTGATGCATTTTGTAGGTACGATGAACAGGACCCAGGGGTGAACAGCATAGGGGGACGAGTGACAGGTAAAAACTGATTTCTAGAGGTCTGGCTTGAGTTACTGGGGGAATGGTGTGCCATTATAAGTTGGGAAGAGATGGGGCAGGGAGAGAACTGCAAATCAGTTTGGAGAGTAAAATCAATTGCTCCCTTTAACATGTAAAACCTGAGATGTCTGTAAAGCATCCAAGTGAAAATGTCAAGTAGACAGTGGTACAGGTGGGTGTGGAGCTCTGGGGAGAGAACGGAGTTGGACGTACATACGCGATACATGTATATACATACTTGGAAGTCATTAGTGTAAGAGGTTATACCATGACAATCGTGGTGTGCAGTGTGAATATGACATGCCTAGATGCAGTTCTGGGGGGCATCTATCCTGCCTGGTGTTCTCTCAACTTCCTGGATCTGTAGTTTGGTGTCTGCCATGAACTGGAGGAAATTCTCAGTCTTTATTGCTTCAAATATTTCTTTTGTTCTTTTTTCTCTTTCCTCTCCTTATTGGTATTTGCATTACATGAATTTATGAATATTCCTGTAGTGGTTCCACGGTTCTTGGATGTTCTGTTCTGGTTTTTTTGTTTGTTTGTTTTGGTTTTTTGGCTGCACCACGTGGCTTGCGGGATCTTACTTCCCTGACCAGGGATCAAACCCGCACCACCCGCAGGGGAAAAGCACAGAATCTTAACTACTGGAACGCCAGGGAAGTCCCCTCTTTTCTGTTTTTTCAGTCTTTGTTCTCTTTGCTTTTCCTTTTCGGAAGTTTTACTGACATATCCTCCAGCTCAGAGATTCTTTCCTCAGCCATGTCTAGTCTCCTATTAAGCACACTAAAAGCATTCCTCATTTCTGTTACAGTGTTTCTGATCTCTAGTACTCCTTTTTGATTCTTTCGTAGAATTTCCATCTCTCTGTTCATATGCCCATCTGTTCTTGAATCCTATCTATTCTAGCCATTGTAGCCCTTGGCATCTGACTCACAATCTGTTTTGAATTCCTAGTCTGGTAATTCCAACATCCCTGCCATATCGGAGTCTGCTTCTGTTACTGCCCTGTCTCTTCCACCTGTGTTTTTTGTCTTCTAGTATGCCTTGCGATATTGACAGCTGGATGTGATGTGCTGGGTCAAGGCAACTGCTTCAAATAGGCCTTTGGTAATGCAGTGATAAGGTGCAGTAACAGGGGCAGCATTCTGTACTCCTATGATCAGGTCATTCTTTTAGTGAGCCTCTGCCTCTGAACTGTGAGCTTCAGTGTTTCTCAGTACCCACCCCCACCGCACCCCGCTTAGGTGGGACAGCACGACTGGACTGGGCTGGAGTTGGGTACTGCCCTTCCCCAGGTCCATTAGGCTCTGATTAATCCCCAGTAGTTTAGGCTCCGATACATAGTTTCTCTTGAGGACAGCCTCTGTCATGAAGGACAGAATGCTCTGGAGTATTTCAACGTGGCTCCTTTCCCCTCCCCCTGCCAGAAGCCTGAGGGATTCACTGTCAAACTACACAATTTGCGGTCACTATGGCTGGGTCTCCTTGGGGTTTTGAACTCTCAGGCTTGTCCACTCTTCACCTCCAGCAGTTTGTCAATTAGTTTAGGGTTTCTTACCCCTGTGCTGGTTTCCACAGATAGTTCTGCTTCAGTAAGCTGTGATCCTCCGGATCTGCCTGACTGTCTCTCCAATTCTGGGGCAAGGGTTTGCCTTGTGACACCACTTCTCTGACAGATCTAAGGAGAGCTGTTGATTTTTCAGTTTCTTCGGCTTTTTACTTGTTAGCACAGAGTGATGACTTGCAAGCCCCTTACGTGCTGGGCCAGAAACTGGGAGATCTCCTCATTTTTTAAATTACGAATTTCAGGGACAGATGGGATTTGAGAGACCATCTTCTTGAATCTTCTCTTTTTAAAGACAAGAAAGCACAGGCAGGGGAAAGTTAAACGGCTTGTCCAAGTACCTAGAGCTACTTAAATGCATCAGAACCTGGCTGGACTCCAGCATTCCTTACTTCCTACCTGCAACTAGAAAGCAGCTCTGTTATTTCAACAGTATTGTAGTCATGTTTAAAGATAAAAAGGTTCTTAACTTACAGAGCCACATACTGAAATATGTACGAGGAAATGAAAGCCTGCGATCTGCTTTCAAACCTGAAGTGAGATGGGCGTGGATGGGTATAGTTTGGCCACGTGTTGATCAATGTGATGGGAAAACAGACTTCATTATATTAATCTCCTACTTGGTATACGACCGGAATTTCCCGTAGTCAAGTGGTAAAAACATGGCAAAGCAGAAAAAGAATGAAACAAGTGTTGATTTTCACTTCATCATTCATACTACTAAAAGAATTCATGCTATTATTATTACAGAAGGCTTGTAAGTAAACATGAATTGAAAGCTGATACCAACTTACTGGGCTTAGTACACCTACCAAATCATAGAGGTAAATAAACTCTACCAATTATAAATCAAATTGATTTATATAAAAATCACAGCCCTACATCTCTGAACGTCTCCATTATTTTACCATCTCACAGCTATCAGGGTACCTTAGCCCCAGCTGAGATCCAGCGGACGCAATACTTAACTACGAAGCTCTTACACAATAATAGTAACTCAATTTGCTTTTTCTTTCTCAAATAAAATATTTTTCCTGCAGCAGAAGAACTTTCATTAATGGTACAATGCGCACAAGACTGTAAAAAGACTGCTCATTAACCCAAACAATAGGATTAAATTTTCTATATTTACCCTTAGAAACCAGAGGAAAAAGCCATCAAATTCAGTATTAATTAAGGCACACACGGGAAAAGCAAACGTATTCAAGTCCATTAGTATTTGCTCTCCATGCAGAAAGGCTACCCAATCCTCTATTAGAGGAGATCTGTCCGTTGACTGCTTCTTTTGTGACTGATTGTAGATAAATGAATACAGTTAGGAAATCATTCGTACCTTAATATGATAACTGCGAGTCTTTGCTATCTTTTCATTAACACTGTACTACAAATTATGTAGTCTTTGCTTTACTTCTTAGACTTATCTGGTTGACTACGGAAAAGAAGCTCCTTAAAGATTTATGTCTTATTTAATTTGGTATTTTCTGTAGAGCTTGGCACAGTAAATACTGAATTAAACAGAATTATCAAACAGTACTTATCTTTCCAAATGAGTCAGGGAAGAAAAGCTTGAAGGGAAACTCTTAAAATATCCACTCACTCTCAAAATTCTCAGCGGGAAGTGTTTCTTCCCACTCTTCAAGAGGTCAAGCCCCAGACTCAGGAACTAAGCTGGGCAACTGAGCACCATGAGTTGAAGGAGGGCGTGAGATTCTGTTTCCAGCATTCCAGAGCTAAGGCATGGTCCTTACGCATATAGATAGGCAGCCCCAGGACGTATGTACTTCCGATCTTAGGATTCGAGAAAGGATGTCGGGGACTTCCCTGGTGGTCCAGTGGCTGGGACTCCGCGCTCCCAATGCAGGGGGCCTGGGTTTGATCCCTGGTCAGGGAACTAGATCCCGCATGCCACAACTAGGAGTTCTCATGCCACAACTAAAGACCGCGCATGTGGGACTTCCCTGGCGGTCCAGTGGTTGAGACTTTGCCTTCTCAATGCGTGGGGGTGGTGGGTTCAACCCCTGGTGGGGGAGCTAAGATCCCACATGTCTCACGGCCAAAAAACCAAAACATAAAACAGAAGCAATATTGTAACAAATGCAATAGAGACTTTAAAAAAAGTCCACATCAAAAAAATCTTAAAAAAAAAAAAAACGGATGTGGGATTTACGCTCTATTCTCACTGGTAATATTCGTTAGTATCCTCATAAACACTTCATACATTTTGCCGAAGTGCAATGGCTCATATTCCAGTTTAAGATACAGGTTTTAAAGTACCTGGTACCTCTTACAATAACTGTTTAGAAACGAAAAAACACACTGGTCATGCAAACATTATACAGGTTATAGTGTTAGTTATCAAGTAATTAAAAGCAGTTATAAGTGAAAGAAGACCAAGAGCTCTTATCTAGGCTGCCATCCTGATAAGAGAGAAATAATTGTTAAACATTAAAACAAGAGCTAAGACCAGAACTAGACATACACTCCTATATAAAATCTTCAGAAAAGATTATATAGACTGAGAAATGAAAAATGAACTAGCAGGGCTTTATTTTCGTATCCTTACTATTAAGATAAATAATGAAAATATAAGATAATTCCAGTTAAGAGTTGAAAATGTAAGATAATTCCAGTTAAGAGTTTTTTTTTTAAAGTTATCTTTAGTTCACGTCACATTGCATGGCTGAGGTACTATACTCCCAAGACATGTGGCGTGTTAGGACTGGGGTAAACTGGCTTTAGTTAAAGCACTAGCTATAAACTGTTTTATATGTACTCAGGAGAATGAAACAGGCACAGCTTCAGAGATCCTAAAGCTCTCACTGAATGTTGTGATTCCTTAACCTAGAAGGGACCTTTTAAACAAGAACTGCAAACTCTTCACCATATATTGTACGTAGACAAGGAGAGAAAACCTAGTCTTTAAGAGCAATGGATTTGCTTGCCCAGCATTGGGAGGCTGTTCACTTGCAGGACAGCTCAACAGGGACCTAGAACTTGGTGACTCAAAAATCTCAGGGTAGGAAGGAACTTGAAATGTCACCCTGTCTAAAGCCTTCACTGTATCTTCCTGACAACTGATCGATCATCCACCACCAGCTCGAATGCCACACCTTCTAGAAACAGAATCTTTTCCAAGCAAACAGCCTATATAGTCAGCCCTCCGTATCCACGGGTTCTGCATCGTGGATTCAACCTACCACGGATCGAAAATCTTCAGAATAAAAAATTCCAGAGAGTCCCAAAGAGCAAAACTTGAATTTGCTGTGCCCAGCAACTATTTATGTAGCATTTTATTTACGACTATTTACATAGTGCTTACATTGTATTAGGTGTTAGACGTAATCCAGAGATGATTGAAAGGATACAGGAGGATGTGCATAGATTATATGCAAATACTATGCCACTGATGTTTTGACTCACTGACCGACAAATCTCCTGGTCTTTCGTCAACACTGGTCAACAAATCTACCATTATGCCACATTTCTCTCATTCAACAACTGCTATCATTTGGGAAAGCCAAATTTTGTGTATTTGCATTTATTCCTGTTACGTTTCACCTTTCGAATAAGCATAAGCCCATCTCCTAGGCCAGGTGATAATAGACTGCCATAGAATAGATCACTACCTAATTTCATAAGAGTTTGTGCCTACCACAAACATGTATAAAATATCTTCTGTTGCATTTCTGCCTAAATGATCTGAGAATTATTCTTCAAGCAAACGGAGGAACAACAATCCTACAGATGCTTCAACACTACTTGTTCACACATGTTCAGGTAGACCATGCCCTTTGGAAGAGTTCTAACTTTCAGAAAAGTTCTCCCTAATGCTAAACTAAAATCCTGCTTCCTCAGTTGAAAGCAAAAGGAATAAGGATGCTACTTCTCGTACACGATCCACATGACCACCTTTTTACCCATCTGAAAACTGCTCTTATCCTCTTCCTCAAGGTTACTCTGTTCCTGACTAGGCAACGCTTCGTCTGGAACATGTGTGGTTCTAATTACAAAGGCAGAAGAATATACATGTAAAGACCATTCCTGTCCTGGAAAGAAGGGGAGTCTGGGGAGAAGACTTCCTAGAAGAAGCAGGATTTAAACTAAATTTCAGATATACATATCAACAGACATATCATGATTCAACACTTAGTGACTATTCTTGCCTCTTCACAAGTGGGTCTGGGGTAAATGGCGAAGAGAACTGTAAAGACCTGTCATGGGAGTTAGAATTATGAACGTGACTTGTCCCCAGACTACAGATGACAAGGAACGGTCACCGAGAGATGGTGTGGCCTTGCTTCTTAGAACTGTCTAACTCCTCCATTACTCTCTAGCACTTCCAATTACTTTAAGCTTCACTTCCAACACCAAATAAAAGAGCCCTGTATGACCTTTATACATACATCTTAATATGTGACTGACTATGGGACTGTCAATTACAATTGTTTTTCCAAATCATAAAACTTGACAGACAGAAAGACCTCTTTTATAAGCTTTCTAATCCAATTCCTTCATTTTATTCAAGAGGTTACTCAGTAAGCAGTTACAGAGTTCCTTCTGGGAAATCTAACCAGTTCATACCTTCACTACGCATTTACTGGGCTCCTGTTATGTTCAATGCACCATGTGGGAGGCTACAGAGGTTACAGTACGAATACTGATATTTACGTAATTTCAATGGAAACAATGTAAATATCTAAAAATAGAAAAATGGTTAAATAACGTAATATATTCAAACAGTAGAATATGAAGTCATTACAAATTATACATTTGAAGATTTTTTTAATGATATGGGGAACTTGCTCAGTGAAAAAAGCAAACTAGAGTTAATTTTATCTAATTTTTATAAAAATTACTGGCACAAACAGAATAAAAACCTGAAAAGATATCAACACGTTGATCTTCATCATCTCTGAATGGTGAGATCACAGGTGGTTTTCATCATCTGTTTGCGCCTTTATGTCCAAATTCTCTAGAAGAGACTCTTTTGCTTTTACCGTGAAAGGAAGGATTGTATTTAGAATGTCACTGGCATCCTTACGACAGAGTTATATCTCATTAGTAAGTATCGAATTAATGAGTGATTAAAAATATGTGTGAACAGCCATATCTCACGCAGTCCACGAGCTCACATTCAGTGGACAACTGAAACTAACATAAATAATAATTTCTGTTAGAAAATCTTAAATTCTACAGTAGATGAGGGCCACTTGTTCTAATGTTCCATCGTGGACTCCTTCCTTCAAGCATCTGTCACCTCCCAAATGCCTCCAAAGTATTTTGTTCATCAGAACCACCTTTTTTTGTTTTAGATTCCATATATATGTGTTAGCGTACGGTATTTGTTTTTCTCTTTCTGACTGTGAACCTCGGGGCAGGACAGGAGTAAAGATGCAGACATAAGAGAACGGACTTGAGGACACGGGGAGCGGGGAGGGTAAGCTGGGATGAAGTGAGAGAGTGGCATGGACATATATACACTACCAAAGGTAAAATAGATAGCTAGTGGGAAGCAGCTGCACAGCACAAGGAGATCAGCTCGGTGCTTTGTGACCACCTAGAGGGGTGGGATAGGGAGGGTGGGAGGGAGACGCAAGAGGGAGGGGATATGGGGATATATGTATACATATAGCTGATTCACTTTGTTATACAGCAGAAACTAACACACCATTGTAAAGCAATTATACTCCAATGAAGTATGAAGTATAAAGATGTTAAAATAAAAAGTATTTTGTTTATTCGTCCTTGTGTCTACAAGCCGAGACTTGGCAGCCTACCAGCTGGCCTTTTGTCGGCATCCATGCAAGTCTGACTGCTGGTTTTGAAACCGATTAGCTGAGGAGTGAGGCAGAGTCTTCAGGGTTCCGCAGCCCTGAGCAGGAGTGGGCAGAGGGAGAATCCCCACTGCACGCGCTAGGTGCCATGCAATCCAAATCGGCTGACCAGGCCTCCAGAGAAGACGACGTCTATGAAATTAATGACCCCTTCATTCACTTGGCAAGTATGTATTCGGCTCCTTCTATCTGCTGGCTTGTGCCGCAGATGTGAAGGAAATGATGAAGGACCGCAATGTGAAGGAAAAGGCTCACGGTCTAGTTCAGGTCTCTCTCAAGACCCTGCAGAGCAGGCGAGTGGGAATACTCTCTGCAAAGCCCCTACAAGACGAAACACAAATCCTCAAGCAACACCTACAGCGGCTCCGGTGATTCTGAGAAGGCACCTCCCTGTGCTATTTCAAGTCCTGAGTGGCTTCCACTCCTGTCGTTGCCATGCTGACTCTCAGGGAGATCTGGTAACAGAAACCCATCACGGTACAGATAGAACAACGAAAAGAGCTCATTCTGAGGGTGAAGGAGGGGTAGCTCTTCTTTACATCTGCAGCATCTGCATAGCCAGAGACGGTACAGCTCAAGGGTTACGATGGGCACATTTGAAAAGTAACGTCTGTGAAAGACAAAATCAGGAAGACTAGAACAGGTGCTAAGGTCTTTAATCTAACATCCTTACCGTCAAGGGAATTTTAGCCGTATTAAAGTATCATTTGCAAAGTAACAGCATGACTTAAATACTGCTAAATCTGGCACTGAGGCTCATTACCTCTGTAATCATCACATCGCAACACATCTCCTTCTTCTGTTGTTCTGAAGATTCAGGGAGTCCGTCTACGTGCTAACATGAAAGATCTATCATAACAGCGATTTTTAACACCTCCAGAAAACATTCAGTGGTTGACAGAATGCCTAGCATAAAACCTGCTTTTCAACAAACAACACTTTTTTCTTTTTCAGTTAGTATCTTGGCTGCCAGCTCCGCATAAGAGTAACGGAACTTTGGAAATATGGGAAAGGCTCCGATGTTTTAGTTACTAAGATAACCCTCAAGAAGCCAGTAAATTCTATTCTGTTACAAATCTAGGATTGACTAAAGTTATGGTTGTACCTCATCTGTAATTTACTTTAAAATACTAACTGCTGATTTCAAACATTTTTATCTGTGTCTGTGACAGCGGGATATACATTTTATATCACTACCCAATGATATATACATATCTAACAGAAAGAAAAGGTTCACAAAATAATACTTACTACAAGCAATGTACATCTATCCCATCCCGTTCCAAATTACACTAAAGCACAAGACGTTGGCCCCACTGATTTTTCACAAACCACTAATTGATCATCGTTGAGACTTGAAAAAATATCAGTATAGATCATATGATGTATCTCTACATATGCAAGTTAACATGCAAGGGGCCTAGTCAAGAATGACCACTCTGAGAGTGGTTAGTTAGCTTGGCCAAAGACTCTCTTCAAGATTTTCACTCCAGAGGCAGACGGATGCAATGTGTTTACCCGCACCTCCAATGGAGGCTGCATCTGTGAGCACCAAAGAGGTCAGCAATAGATTTTATTGGGGAAATAAACAGCGTTCAGAGTAAGTGACTGGCCAGAAGTAGCATCCAGACTCCTCCACCTCTGCGTGAATGGAGTGGGTTCTCGGGCAAGTCCCGTAGTCTAATTCCTTTTGAGTTGCATGCAAGGTCACGACCGCCTTCAGGCCTTGTTCCTGCACCAAACACCCTTCCCAAATTAGTAGAAGATTCTGATGTCTAATCAGACCAGGAAGTTAGCTAATCCTACCACCAGAATATTTCCTGGCCTTAGTGCTTGTCCGAGCATGTTTGAAAGGACAAAGCAGGGAATTTACTTGCCTATGAAAAAGGGTTCTATGATCTTTTTTGTGTCTGCGTGACAACAAAGGTTTGTACGTGCGGCAAAATTTGGTCTGAGATCTCCGTTCTCCTGAAGCAGGGCTGTGACAATTACCAAAAGAACCTGAAAAAATATGAATAATCAAATTGGCTTGGATAGGTTTGCAACAGAAAGGTCCAAATAATTCTCATATAATACACAAATCAGTATTATTTCATCAAACATTTAACTTCTTTGTGACATGTTTTACATTATAGAAAAAGATCTTTATCAAATAATTTCGTAGGTCCTAAAATTATCTCAGTTTCTCTTCAGTGAATGATTTTACTATATTCTAATACAATTTTACATAAATTCCGTTTTTCAAACCACAGAGGTCAGATGCTGTAGTAAACTAAAAATTGGCATAGCAAAGACAAAAAAAAGAGAACGGAAGGAAATATCCTACTAAGAGTCAGGAAAAGCTTTATTCTGTGAAGGAAAAAAGAAAACCTAATCTCAATGGGAAATGTAGTAAGTCTGAGTCCTAAATAGCTTCCAATTTGTCAAGTCAGAGTTTAATACTTGTTTTACAACATGAAACAGGTGCATCCTTTATAACATTAAAATGTGGACTATTAAAATGAGACATTACTTTGAAAATCAGTTTCATCTTCTCCTGGAACTAAACAATGTATATTCCACTTTATCTGTTGTTTATTACCCTCTTGTTTTCAACACCACCACCCCTTTTTTTGGATTAAAAAAACCCTCTTTATTCAAAGGAACCTAAACACCATAATGGAGTTCCTAGCAGCTTAAATCTGTTTGGCAGAAAACATTTCATGCGTTGTGGTATTCCTAAAGCATCCAGGGAGCCCTAGCGTTCTCTGAGGCTAGGTCTTATGTACATGAGCATTTTTTAAAGTTAAACACACAACCATATGTAATACTAGTGCTCTTAAAATAATTTTCTAGTAGTACTACGTATAGATGTTAGGGAGAAGGAACAGAAACCATAAAAAATAAATTCAGCAGTATTGCTGAAAGTGTGGTTTTCAGACTCACACTAAATTAGATTCTCTGGGGTTGAGGCAATTTACATAGTCAACAAGACTTCTGAGAAGTTACTGAGTTACTACAGTTTGAGAACCGCTATCCTAGAAGTCTGTGTGGAAAACACACACGAATTCAAAATACTTGAGCTTTACACTATTCCACACAATTACTTCCCCAGAAATGTCTGTTATTTTGGTGTATTCCCTTCTGAAAGTTTTCCTTTGCTTAAGTAACTACAGCTATGCAGTTCTGTCCTTTTACTTAACATAAGCAAGTCTTTCCATATTTATATATATACATAAATACGTATAATATATATCGATCAACATCTTAACGGCTGCCTATTCATGCTGTTCAATAGATATACCACAACTTACCTCACTAAGCTCTCGCTGCCGGAAATTTAGGGTACTATTACACAAAATGCTCCATGGCGAGCCGTGGACAAACACCTCGGAGCACCTGTCCAGTTACTGCCTTTGTAATTTCACAGTCACGGGACACACACTGCTGAACTGCTGGCTGGAAGGACTGTGCCGAGTTACAGCGTCACCAGCAGCACACAGCGCTGCCTGGATCCCCACGGCCTTGACAAGCCGACTTACATCTTTTTAATCTCTGCCGGTCTGACCGACCAAATATATTTGGGTTTTCTGGTTCTGCTTAGTAGTCACTATGGTTAATTTAAAATAGTTCAGGTTTAAAACATAAATGAAACCAAATTTATGGTATAACAGCAGCAGAGGTTAATTATTTTCCTTCCAAGACTAAACGCCAAATTCCTATAGGACTATTTTTAAAAAATATATCAAATAACCATAACCTGTAAGAACAGGTACCTTTAGATCAGCTTTAACCTTAACACAATGAGGTGATGATTGAATTCACCTGTCAATTTGGGACATATACCTGGATGCAGCTTTTTTTTTTTTTTTTTTTAAGGCTAATATACTATTTCTTGAGCTACTGACACTGACTCATTGAACGCCTATCTTTTGCCAAACATGATAAAAGGAAATCCCCACTGTGAAACTGAACTTGGAAAATACGTGATAACATATAGCTAATAGCCTTTAGAAGCTGAGGACAATGCTGAACTTGAGGACCTTCCTTGACAGTCAATATACTGATCCCTTGGCCCTGAGCCAGTCTATCGGCACCATTTTTCAAACAGCATTTGCTCACTTCATGTCTCTGTGTCACATTTTGGTAATTCTCATGATATTCCTAACTTTCTCGTTATTATTTTATTTGTTATAGTGATCTGTAATCGGTGGGAGGTGAGGAAGCTGCATAAGAAAAGTCTGAGGCTAGCAGAGGTTGAAGGAAAGAAGCCGTCTCCGTAACAAAGACGTGCAAAGTGAAGCAGCATATGTTGATGGAGATGCTGTAGCAAGTTATCCAGAAGACCTACCTAAAGATAATTCATGAAGGTGGTTACGATATTTCAATGTAGATGAGACAGCCTTACATTTAAACAAAATGCCACCTAGGATTTTCATAGCTAGAGAGGAGAAGTCAGTGCCTGGCTTCAAAGCTTCAAAGGACAGGCTGATTCCCTTGTTAGGGGCTAAAGCAGCTGGTAACTTTAAGTGGAAGCCAATTCTCATTTACCATTCTAGAGCCCTTAAGAATGATGCTAAATCTACTCTGCCTGTGCTCTAGAAATGGAACAACACAGCCTGGATGACAGCACATATATCTGTTCACAACATGGTTTCCTGAATATTTTACGCCCACTGTTGAGACACTGCTCAGAAAAAAAGATTCCTTTCAAAATACAACTCATTGGCAATGCACCTGGTCACCCAAGAGCTCTGAGGGAGATGTACAAGACTCCTGTTGTGGGACTTCCCTGGTGGTGCAGTGGTTAAGAATCTGCCTGCCAATGCAGGGGACACAGGTTCGAGCCCTTGTCCGGGAAGATCCCACATGCCACGGAGCAACTAAGCCCGTGTGCCACAACTACTGAGCCTGCGCTCTAGAGCCCGCGAGCCACAACTACTGGGCCCACGTGCCACAACTACTGAAGCCCACATGCCTAGAGTCTGTGGCATGCAACAAGAGAAGCCACCGCAATGAGAAGCCCGCGCATCGCAACGAAGAGTAGCCCCGCTCGCTGCAACTAGAGAAAGCCTGTGCACAGCAACGAAGACCCAATGCAGCCAAAATAAATAAATAAACAAACAAACAAATAGATAAATAGACTCATGCTGTGTTCATGCCTGCTAATACAAATTCCATTCTGGAGCCCATGGATCAAGGAGTAGTTGTGACTTTCAAGTTTTATTATTAAAGAAATACATTTCATAAGGCTATAGCTGCCATAGACAGTGATCCCTCTGACGCATCTGGGCAAAGTCAACTGAAACCTTCTGGAAAGGATTCACCGTTCTAGATGTCATTAAGAACATTTGTGATTCATGGGGAGAGGCCAAAATATCAACATTCAGAGGAGCTTGGAAGCAGCTGATTCTAACCCTCATGGATGACTTCAAGGGGCTCAAGACTTCAGTGGAGGTAGTAACTGTAGATGTGGTGGAAACAGCAAGAGAACTAGAATTAGAAGTGGAGGCTGAAGATGTGACTGAATTGCTGCAATCTCTCGAGAAAACCTGAATGGATAAGGAGCTGCTGCTTCTTGTGGATGAGTAGAGAAGGCGGTTTCTTGAGATGGAGTCTACTCTGGGTGAAGATGCTGTGAAGGTTGTTGAAATGACAAAGGATTTAGAGTATTACATAAACTTAGTTGAGAGGGTTTGAGAGGACCGACTCCAATTTTGAAAGAAGTTCTAATGGGGGTAAAATCCTGTCTAACAGCCCTGCACGCTGCAGAGACATCGTTCATAAAGGGAAGCGTCAGTTGATGGAGCAAACCTCACTGCTGTCTTATTTTAAGTAATTGTCACGGCCCCCCAGCCCTCAGCAACCACGACCCTCATCAGTCAGCAGCCATCATTGCCCAGGCGAGACCCTCCAGCAGCAAAAAGATTACGACTCACTGAAGGCTCAGATGATGGTTAGCATTTTTTTAGCAATAAAAAACTTTACAGCACTTTAAAATTAGGCATGTACGTTGTTTTTAAAGATATAACACTACTGCATACCCAGCAGACTCCAGTATAGTGTAAACATAACTTTTATACACACTGGGAAACAAAAGAAAATTCGCGCGTCTCGCTTGATTGTGATATTGTCTTCACTGAGGTGGTCTGGAACCCAACCCGAATTACCTCCGAGGTGTGTCTGTATAGTGCATGAAGGGCTACAGAGCAATACACAAGCAAGCACTTTCTAGTGCTAGGCACAGGATCTGTGGGAACACAGAGAAGCTAAGGGAGGTTTACTTCAAGAAATGTCTAAGCTAAAACCTAAAGAATGAGTAGGTCAAGACAAAGAGGCGGGGGGGGGGGGGGGGGGGGGGGGGCGGGGGGGCGGGGGGCGGGGAAGCATGCTTCCAGACAGAGGTAATTGAATCCCTTTCACCAAAAGGTGAAGAAGGAGCGTTAGAAGTTGAGGGAAATAAAGTCGTTTAGACTCTTTGGGAGGCAGGGCAAGGGGAGGTACCAAACGATTAAGGCTGGACCGATCTTAACAACTACAGTTGGAACTTGAAATTTAATACTTCCAATCTCTTCCCTGAGGGTGTATAGTTAAAACATCATTAGGAAAAGTTACAATCAAAGGGATATTAGCCATACTACTGCAGAAATCAATACGATATGAATTTCTTATTAATGGCTTGAAACACTTATCATTTGTTTCTATTACAAAGCTAAAGGGAAATTTTTGCCTAATGTTAACCACATGACGAGCTGAAGTTTAAATTATCTTTTCAATAAGCATCTTGATTCCCTGTCCACGATGCAATACTTTCTCTAGTTTGTCAGTTTCTCCTTAAAATTTCCATCAAATTGCCAAGAGCCAATGTGATAAAAAGCAATGATACTCAAGTTTCAGCCGCATCAGAATTCCCTGGAAGGCTTGTTAAAACACAGGTTTCTGAGCTCCCAGGCCAGAGTTTCTGATTCTGTAAGTATGGGGAGGGGTTGGAGGTTGTATATTTCTAACAAGTTCCCAGGTGATGCTGATGCTGGGGTCCTGAACCACATCTTGAGATCACTGCATCACTTTGTAAGCGTACCTGAGTAAAGGTACGAGGGAAAAAGAATTGTCTCTGGACTCTTACCTATGGTAGAAACAGTCAGGTGTCCAAATTTAACTTAGTTGAACTGCATTTTCCAAACATCTTGAGGAACCGACATTCCAATCTTCCTGTCTGATGTTCAACCAGTAGGAATTCTACTAACAGTCTACCTCGAATTTCGCACAGAGCGGTTAAATACTTTAAGCTTGTCAATAACGTCTAGCAAGAACCATCAGCTAAGAGCACTGTGCCTCTGAAAGCTCTCTGAAACCACTTTAGTCCGGCTGCTGCTACTACTACTAAGTGAGATTACATCCTTCCAAAATGATCTAGTGTACAAATAAGGTCCTTTATAAGTCAAAGGCACTTTAAAATTCAACAACAATCTTTTCTTTAAGAACACGGCAAATAAATTTTAAGATAGTGAAAATGGAGATTATAAACAACTGCAATGCATTTTATTAAGAAAGCCCAACATTTACATTAAGTTAACTTAATACATTAAGTTATTCTATTGAATTAAATAGGTGATTATAATCATTGGTGATTCTGCATCGTCTCTGGGGGGGCTTGACACTTCGGTGAACACACGTTAGCTACATATGAGGTTCATACTGTCATCTAAACGTGCTGTTGGCACTATTTGATGATCAATATACACACAGACAAGCAACCGTGATTTCACTTTCGTTCCAATTAGAATTATTCATCTTAATAATGCATAGTTAGCGATGATGCACTAAGGATTTTCATAAACTGCTGAAAACAAAATTATGCATATAATTATAACAACAACATCAGTTCACTGACTCCTTGGAAGGCTGCATGCACCGCACTAAGTACTTAATTTTCACACTCTGTACCTCAGTCTTCTGGTGCAAGGAAATGTAACCCAGAGAACTTAAGTAACTTGCCAAAAATGACAGAACTGTTAAATAGACAGCTGGGACATTTCTGGCATTCTTTTGAGACACTATTATAGAAGAAACTACTGGAGTACTTCTAAGTTGTAATATTGAAATATTTAATTTAATTTAGCATATACAAATTTGACCTCAATCCCTTTTTCCTCCTGACTCTTCTTAGGGCGCCCTCAATAACCAACAGACATGCAGGTGAAGCCCAGAATTATCCTCAACCTCCAAGGGAGAAAGCAGGAGCGGAGCTTCACTCTCCTCCTCAAGTAACAAAAGAGCAGGGCTTGCCTCTCCCCCAGGAGACACGGATCAGAGACCAGCAGGTTACGTGCATTTAGAACAGAAGCTGCCGGACCCTCACAGGGTCCCATCCTCCCGACCTCAGGTGACGCGCTGGGCCATGATGACCTTAACTGCCACGTGTAGTTTAGAAGCTGAGATGGCTTCTTCCAGGGCTTCAACTGCAGGAGACAGTTTGCTGCCTGATTCCTGGATTTCCCTGGACTAGAGCAGACACAGTTTGCCCTGAGTTTCTGCTCTGTGATGTGATATATCTGCACTTAATCCTTCAGAGCACATTATTCTACAAGGATCATTCTCTTTAATTTGTTCACCAAACTTTTTAAAACTTAGAAACTGTATGCCAGTTCCGGGGGGGGGGAAGAGGGGTGAGAAGGAGAAAAAAAAAAAAAGGGAAAACGGAAGGAAGGAATGGTCTGTGTTCATTCTATGTTTTTCCTTAAGAACTGTCATTACTTTTCTGTCACAGCTCACCCATTTGCTACCAAAGCAGCCTACAGATACCTCTACTAGCACTGACATTACATTAAATATAATTGCTTGTTGCCTGTTTGCACCCCACACTAGATCTAAATGCCTTGAGAGCAGGGGACATGTGATCTGTTCTTTTATGTTATCTACACATACCGCCACTTGGTGCACTGGACAGGATTCATATTAACTCTACACACTTCAGTTCTCCCATCGTTTAAGTAGATATAATACATACTCTAACTTCACAGGGCTATTGTAAGGGTGAAATTAGTAAGAAAGAGAAACTGAAAGTACTATACACTTCATAATTAATAGTATTCCTCAACCTTAATCTCCATAATAAACTGGAGGGTTTATTAGAGCATTCATAACACAGACGCCTCATGCCTTTGTATGTGTGCTAAACAACAGAGTTCACGGCCAGTTATTTCCCACCCTGTATTTACTCTCTTGACATCTATTTCTGGAAGTCTGTGTCAAGTATGTGAGCAACAAAAAATAAAAGGAAAAATCAAGAAATCATATCCTAAAGGTTAAAATTGTTGTTTAAACACTATCGAGAGAAAATAAAAACAGAAAATTTTAACCAAACTAAACATTCTGTACAAAGTAAAATCATCTCTCACTTAACACAAGTTCCCATTACGTCAGAAGACTGACCTCCACTTTTTAACTCTGCGATTAACAATTTTATAATAAAACCAAGAAGAAATAAAACCGTAGCTCTGAATCTAACACTGAAAACCAGCCCTTCAGCTTATCGCTGATTATGGCCCCTCTATTGAGTTAACTTGTCTCCCTGAGAAAGAGATGTTCAAGTTCTAAGCCCTGGAACTTGTGAATGTGATCTTATTTTAAAACAGGGTCTTTGTAGATGTAATTAAGTTAAGATCAGGTAATTAGAGTGGGCCCTGAATCCCATGAGTGGTATCTTTATAAGAGAAAGGGGAGGGAGACTTGGGTACAGAGACAGAGGAGACACGTGCCGGCAAGAAGGCCATGTGACAATGGAAGCAGAGATTGGAGTGGTGCATGCAGCTACAAAGCCAAGGAGGGCCATGGAACTCCAAGGACTGCTGGGGGCCTCCAGAGGCTAGGAAGAGGCAAGAAAGGATTCTTCTCTAGACCTTTCAGAGGAAGCACGGCCCTGCTGACACCTTGATTTCAGACTTCTAGCCTGAGACTGTGAGAGAATAAATTCCTTTTGTTTTTAAGCCACTGAACTTGTGGTGATTTGTTACAGCCGCCCTAAGAAATTAATAGAGCCTAAAAAAGAGGAGCATACACCAGTTATAGCAGAAAGAGTTCAAAATAAATAGTTTTACGGCATCCATTTTTCCCGGTTGCCTTACAAAGTTAGAGGGAAAGTATTTGGAAGATAAGATTTCACTAGAAGGAATGACAACATACAAATGACCCCTGAACAACACAGGGGTTAGGGGTGATGACCCGCTGCACAGTCAAAAATCCATGTATAACTTCCAGCTGGCCCTCCATATACACGGTCCCACATCTACAGATTCAGCCAAGACCAGATCACACAGTAATGCAGTATTTACTATCGAAAAAAAAATCCGCGTTTAAGTGGACCCTGTGCTGTTCACGGGTGAACTGTATTGTCTTTTCACCTCCTCCCCATGTAAGAGCATGTTAATCAGGGAGCAGCCATAAGGCTACTTCTAGAAAATGCTACCCAAGGGTTCTTCTATTCTATGTACATCTTACTAATACTTGATTGTTTTGTACACACATGGATCTTGGTTTGGCATTCTATCACAGCCACAGAAACCTCTCATTCTGTGATCCAATACTTGTTTTCTAACAGTCAACCTGCGTAACTCTCCCTTCGGTGCTTTCCTGCATTACTGATGTTGCGCTGAATATTTAAAGGTGCAGTAGACACGTGGTACCCTGCCCCTTTCACAGTCATCTAGCTACGCTCATCTGCTTTGGGTACTGTGCTACTCAGATCTAATAATCTCCTGCAAAAGTAGAAACGAAGCACTGCCCCGTATACAGCAGCCTGTTCTTTGAGTCATGCAAAAACCATTACTGATTTCTGATAGCATAATTTATAATCCCTGAGGGAAATCCATCATAAGCTAGGATAACCCTATGCATTTGCTCATGCTTGATATTACATCTAAGTAAAGCAAAACCACAAAAACTGACAAGCATATTCCAAGTAACAAGTGTATTCCTGAAGGAAAAGAAAATGAAACAAAAGTATTGGCAGAACTTGGGGAGTTTTTGTGAACTGTGACTCTTAGATATAGGTCGTGAGGCCCAGCTGGGTTCTGCTTCGGTGAGCAGCTTTCACTGTCGTCAAAACTCTGCTCCCAATTTCCAACTCTGGTGTTAAACTGGGAAAAGTTCATTTCTAATTCAGGTTCTGTATATCTTACCATAAAGACTTAGGACCTGCAAGAGGCCAATAGAGTGATACACTTCGACAGAGCTAATGCCTTACCCAGGGCTGGCACACTTACCAGCTTTAAACTCACATCTATCCCGGCTGGGAGAGAATGCTTGCAGGACCAAAGGAGCAGCATGTGTATTATTTAAAGATTTAGATGTCCAGTGTGACCCAGATGGAATGATTTTTCCAAATAAATTATATCTATTTTTTGACGAATAAGGTATCTAACCCAAATCAATACTAAATGATGGCCTTCTCTCTCTCCTTTTTTTTTTTTTTTTTTGTTTTGCGGTACGCGGGCCTCTCACTGTTGTGGCCTCTCCCACTGCAGAGCACAGGCTCCGGATGCGCAGGCTCAGCGGCCATGGCTCACGGGCCCAGCCGCTCCGCGGCATGTGGGATCTTCCCGGACCAGGACACGAACCCGTGTCCCCTGCATCGGCAGGCGGACTCTCAACCACTGCGCCACCAGGGAAGCCCTAAATGGCCTTCTCTTGAAAACATTTTATTAGTACAAAGAAAGAGAAAAGCTGTATTTCTTTACAGACACTGGAGGAGACTGATAACTCGATCTTGAGGCCACAAATATATATCCTATCTAGCTTTAGATAACCCTTTCCCAAAAATGTGTGGACAGCATTTATTTATAGTCTTTTCCTAAATGGCTCTGCCTCACTAAATACGGAATTGTAAGCAGAATTAGCTCAGTGTTATGTTACAAAGACACCATCATGCTGTGCTAGTGTATTTTAATAGATTCTTTCTCAAGGTTCGACTGTACAAAGAGTGCTTCCACTTACGCAAGGCCTCAGGATCAGGTGAGACCTCATCTATACATTCTCTACTCAGGCTCAAAATCTCCCAGCCAGGGACTCCTTCAAAACTTTAACAAAAGATATCACTTGATCTCCCCACCAGACCAAACCAAACCAAACCAAACTACACATACACAAACATACAAATAGCTGTATTAATTTCTAAAGGTTCCCATACCCACCCAGGGTTCTATAAACTTCACATTAAAAATTGCTGGGGGGCTTCCCTGGTGGCGCAGTGGTTGAGAATCCGCCTGCCGATGCAGGGGACACAGGTTCGTGTCCTGGTCCAGGAAGATCCCACATGCCACGGAGCAGCTGGGCCCGTGAGCCATGGCCACTCAGCCTGCGCGTCTGGAGCCTGTGCTCCACAACAGGAGAGGCCACAACAGTGAGAGGCCCGCGTACCGCAAAAAAAAACCAAAAAAAAAACACACACACAAAAATTGCTGGGACTTCCCTGATGGTCCAGTGGTTAAGACTCTGCATTCCCAAGGCAGAGGGCCCAGGTTCGATCCCTGGTCAGGGAACTAGATCCCTCATGCATAAGAGAAGGAAGGAAGGGAGGGAGGGAGGGAGGGAGGGAGGAAGGAAGGAAGGAAGGAAGGAAAGAAGGAAGGATGGAAGGAAGGAAGGAAGGAAGGAAGGAAGGAAGGAAGGAAGGGCGGATAAAAGAAAGAACGAATGAAAGAAAGAATTGCTGAAGCAAGATTTTAAAATCAGAAATCTTTGGAAAACAGAAATGTTTACATTTCTGTACTATTGGTAATTCTTTCCTGGGGTTGGGTGGGGGGAGGGAAGAGAGGCATAGGCAAAAGACTTGAATGTTTTCGGTTTTCCGTGGGATGTATAATGAAACTTAGGAGTGTAATCAAACGAGGACTGGCATTTTCTTCAAAATACTCCACACAGAAAAAAACCCCAAACCATAAAAAGTGGGAGAGGTGCAGGAGAGAGATGAAATAGTCCAGCAAATGTTGACGGTAGCGGAAGCTGCTAGGCACCTGGGGTTTCACTCCCTACTTTTGCGTATGTTTGGACATTTTCACAATTACAAGTTTAAAATTTTACAAAAAGAGCCCTCCAGCTAATCAAGACATCAAAATGTTAAGACATAATTTGACATCTGTGGACACTGAGATCCTAGCTATAGTCACAGAACCAAAGAACAGACATGTAGACAACTAGGGCTGATTCCATGATGCCAGGTTGTCTCAGATCTCACCTGGGGCTTTAAACTTCCTTCCCAAACAAGAAGAGAAGAAACAGGACAGGTTAGTTTTGGATACAGGCTCCAGGAGGGAGGGAGAGAAGGAGGGTATGAAGGGGCTTGACATCCACTTGCATAGTGGCAAGTCCTCTTTTTTGGGCCGTTCTGAAAGTCAGGGCTCTCGTGAGAAAAAGAAAGAATATGCCATCCTGACGACATCCTTTGGAGAATGTCTTTAGCACGTGAAACTGAAGAAATATATGTGTCCAAAACAATTGGGGAGTTTGGGAAGAAAACAGCCCATGAATTCAAAATATCACTAAGTATGGTCGCTTTAAGATTTGGAATGGGCTTTCCGGCCGACCTTTCTCCCCCTGTGAGGGCCCTGGCTTTATAAGGAAGCTATATGCCAAGACGGATAAGTGAATTAAATTGAATGCTCGGTGGCAGAGTTTGGCAGGCAATTCATCACCAGGGAAGTCTCAAGTACTGCTGGCTGGATTTTAAAGTACTTTGTCTAACTAGGCTGGACACGCCTGCCTCTGGGCACACACATTTTCTTTAAGTTAGCAGGAGAACTGCTTCGTCAGCCCCTCTTTCTTACAGTCAACTCAATTATCATGGTCTCGGAAGACAGGGTTATTAGCACGGATAACCTCGGGGATAATTTTTAGGAAACTCATTTTAACTGTTAGTTTCAATCTCCTCTTTAACCAAAATCTTTTATTTAGCAACCCATAAATCATCAGATTTGTTTGAGCTTTTTTACAAATCATCAAATTTGTCACTCTGTAGTTTCAACTGGATGCCTAATGATAACAATATAAAAAACTCCTGCTTACTAAATGTGCCCTTGAAATCTGTCTTCTCATTT
Source organism: Phocoena sinus (assembly GCF_008692025.1). Taxonomy (NCBI): domain Eukaryota; kingdom Metazoa; phylum Chordata; class Mammalia; order Artiodactyla; family Phocoenidae; genus Phocoena; species Phocoena sinus. The sequence continues at coordinate 3,372,891 of NC_045766.1, forward strand.
TTCCCAATAACCTCATAAATCAGGCATTGTTCTCTCCATTTTAACAGATATGGAAATGGAAGCTTGCTCAGAGAGTTAAACAGAGCATTCTGAGATCAGACAAGTAGTAAGTGACAGAGCCAGGATCTGAACCTAGGGCCCGACCTGGCCTTTGCAGTATGCTGCCTCATTTCTACAAAAAAAGGAAGAAACAAAAAAGGGAATCAAAAAAGGCAGGCAGCAAAAGACGGAAGAAGAAAACCGGAAAACACATTGGCAAATCTTTCTTTTTAATTTTTATTTTTATATTGGAGCATAGTTGATTAACAATGTGGTGTTAGTTTCAGGTGTACAGCAAGGTGATTCAGTTATACATATACATATATCCATTCTTTTCCAAATTCTTTTCCTATTTAGGTCATTACAGAATATTAAGCAGCGTTCCCTGTGCTACACAGCAGGTCCTTGTCGGTTACCTATTTTAAATATAGCAGTGTGTACATGTCAATCCCAAACTCCCTAACTATCCCTCCCCCCGGCCTTCCCCCCCGGTAATCCTAAATTTGTTCTGTATGTCTGTGAGTCTGTTTCTGTTTTGTAAATAAGTTCCTTTGTATCATTTTTTTTGTTTTTAGATTCTGCATATGGTGATATCGTGTGATATTTGTCTTTCTTTGTCTGACTGACTTCACTTAGTATGATAATCTCCAGGTCCATCCATGTTGCTGCAAATGCCATTATTTCGTTCCTTTTTATGGCTGAGTAGTATTCCACTGTATATATGTACCACATCTTCTTTATCCATGCCTCTGTCGATGGACGTTTAGGTTGCTTCCATGTCTTGGCTACTGTAAACTGTGCTGCAATGAACATTGGGGTGCACGTATCCTTTCGAACCATGGTTTTCGCTGCATATATGCCCAGGAGTGGGATTGCTGGGTCACATGGTAGCTCCACTTTTAGTTTCTTAAGGAATCTCTATACTGTTCTCTACATTGCCAAATCTTTATGAACGGCATGACCTTGGACAGACTAACACTGGCTTTTACTTTTTGGTACCACCTTCAGGCAGCTGATATAAAACTTCTAAGTGACCCTGTTTTATACTCAAGTTACTGTCTTTATTCATTTTTTAAACAAACATACATTCAGATTCTTACTAAGATGATCTTCATGGAGAAAAGTGTCATTAAAGACGCTGAGATTTTAACATGGCACCAGTTATGGAAAACTCAATAAACAGTCAGTTCTTCTCAGTGACATCAGCACTGCCATGAATTTCTGTTATTGTGATCTATACTTGAGTCGGGGATAAAAGGGTGTCTCCACATGACAGATCATGCAAATTTACAAATACCTGAAATGAGTAATATTGGGAACTAGAAGTGTTTCTAAGTAAAGTTAAAAGCCACCTCAGTCTCGCTCAGACCTGCTTCATGCTCCTCCTCTGCTCCCCACCTCAGTGAATGGCCTGTTACCGAGACTGCCAGCCAGCCGACAGCCTGCACGGCTCTCAACGCCTCTGCTGCCTTTCAACTATTACTGACGTTTAGAATTCTTGAGGAAAGTCCTGAACAGAATTTTACAGGGGAAAACCAGCTGAAAAAGTCGTAACTCTGCATAACCATCTGCCAGGACCCAGACTTCCTCCTCGCTGGTAAAAACTAACAACGCGGGCTTCCCTGGTGGCGCAGTGGTTGAGAGTCCGCCTGCCGATGCAGGGGACACGAGTTCGTGCCCCGGTCCGGGAAGATCCCACGTGCTGCGGAGTGGCTGGGCCCGTGAGCCATGGCCGCTGAGCCTGCGCGTCCGGAGCCTGTGCTCCGCAACGGGAGAGGCCACAACAGTGAGAGGGCCCGCGTACCGCAAAAAAAAAAAAAAACAAAAATAAAAACTAACAACGTGCTGTGATTGAAAAACCATTTCTGTGTGTCAGAGGACCGGACTTTTGACTGATACCCGCCACTAAGGAGAGCTGGGACTTCAGGGCTAAAGAAAGGCACCAGACACAGTGTTGGATGTTTTACATAGCCCTGTTTTTCATTCTTACAGCTCAGTGAGGGAGGTGTATCATTCACGCTTTAAAAAAAGGATGCAAAGGCTCAGAGAGTTGGATGCCCTGCCCAAGTTTACGAAGCAAAAAGATTTGGAATTCAAACCTGAATCTGTGTACCACGTTATACTCTACCATATGACTTCCCATCTATAAAATTTTTAAAGGAAAACAAACCCAAGGATGTCGTAGAGAAATCTATTGCTGTATTTCTCAAAAATGCACTGAGTATAAGCAGCATCAACTTCGTCCACACTTTATTTCACATCAGAGAAACACCTAAATACCTGAGTCAAAGTATACAAGCCAAATTTCCTAATACTAACAAAGTGGCTGAGAAGAGTGGGACACAGACTGTGGTAAACTACTCGTATCTCCAATTCCCTTGGACTCAATATAGACACAATAAAATATAATTTGACAGTGCAGAAAACCGAAGAAAATTTATAGGCAAAGCCTCTCTGCCTGTTGCCAAAGGAGTGTGGAGCACAGACATATTAGGCCTGACAAATATTTGAAAGCTGAAGTTGGCAATTATCTTAAACACAGAGCAGAAAAATCGTGCTTCTTAAACTGCCAAAAATGCTGACTTAAAAAACAAAATATCTTTGCGAAACAAGGTACGTGGGACTGCTATGAACACACTCGTAAAACAGAATTAAAAATAAGAAAACCAGCAGACAGTTTTAACCCTTTGCTTGTTCAATTCCAAATGCAATATTTCTAATAGTCGTTCAAGTGATCTATTCATCAAATGACAAGGAAAACTCACAGCTCAATGCAGGAACAATTGGTCTATGTGCTAAAAAATGATGATAAGCCTGTGGGTTATGGGTAGTAAGTCTAAGGTAATTCCTACCCGTTACAGAAACACTCCACTGATTTGGGCATTTATTTTTGATCAATGCAGAGTTATGTGGGGGGGGGGGGGGGAAGAAGAGATTAAATATTGGCAGCGAATCTTACTGCACTCACATAAAAAGCCGATGTTCGAGACATACCAATACAGATATTCCTCCTATGATATTCCGACATGCAGAATTTCATTACTACTGAGTTTAGAAATAAATGTATTTGTGTGTGCTTGCACGCATGTGTGTGTGTGTTTGTGTAATCCAACACCATTTTCTTAGAAAGTAATGTCAAGGGAGGGCAATCAAGAGATTAGGGGCAGAGGTTCTGTTTCTGAAATACAATCAGTAGTACTTTGCACCCAGTCCCTGCACAGGACTGCAGAGAAAACGGGACAGTGGGGAGAGAGGCAGGAAGAAAGAGATACACAGAGAAGCAATCATGAGAGACCACCAGTGGTCCGCTGTCTGGTCACTGACACAGCTGATTCTCCCCTTGGTGTAAGCAGAGAGTGCTTTTTGTCTGTTCTCTTGGCTTATCTTTAAAGTCACTACTACCCTACTATGGCATTCATCACACATAATTACTCTGAGGATTTAACAGGCTGATGACAGAGCCCTGTTATGTGGCTGCAGGGTTACTCCATGGGAAGCTGAATGTGTGTGTTTCGAGTGAACAAAGAACTTTTCAATGCACTGTTGTATCACTTGACATCCACAATCCACAAACAACTGAACAAAACACAAGGTTGGATTTTAAAATTAGGCCTTGGCAATGAATGGCACAAGACTCATTTTACTAGATTCCAGAAAAGCGAAACTGCAGATGTTTGAAAGATGTGCAGTGTCCACCTGCTTCTGACAGTCACTGCAACGTCCACGAAGTCCTGCCTCTGGGTATTTCTCTGAATGCTCAGATCAAGCACTGCAGAGGGCAAGTTAAGAGATAACTATACAAAAGTAATTACATCTATTCAAGAAGTTACATTCGTTTCAGTTTCATGAAGTTTTTTTTTGGTAATCTTTGCCCAATTTTATGAAAGAACTTTTGTTAATTTAATTCTGAGTAAGTATAAAGCCTTTACAAAGCAAGCTCCAGTACCTCCCAGCAAACCAGCCTGCCACTGCCACTCACTTTCTGAAACACACATCCAGTTTGCACCTGTGGCCACCACGGACCCTTTCCCTCAGGCGCCTTTAGCCCGTCAAGCTTGAGGCAGGTCAAGGATGGCTGGGCTGTGGTTGTACTCCGGCGGGGCTCAACCACACCCAGGGTTAGTGTCCAAACAGGCATCAGATTAAGGCCACGGGCTCACTCTGAGCTTCAACTGAGTGTCACAACCGCTACGGGTCTCGTGCTGGATCAGATGGCAGATATTCCGGAGAGTTACTGAAATCAAAACGAGCCTTTGTGCTACTGCTAATATATGCCCATTTAAAAGCACATGACTAGAATACTAACTTTATTTCATATATTGTAATTCTAATGACACCTCAGCTATATGCCTAGAGACAAATGTCAGATAAAATTATTTTTTCTATTCTGTATTTAATAAAAGGATATATATATATATATATATATATATATATAGTTTTTTTTTTTTCCCTGCAAAGAATATCCAAACTAAAGACGGTTGAAAATCTTCAGGACATTGTACCTAAAATAACGAACGTTTTCTGAAATACAAAATATCAGCTCCTGGATTAAAGTTCTTAAAACATTTTCTAAACATTATCAATCCTGATCCTTACCTAGTACTCATTTTTTAAGGAGTACCCACTAATTTTTAGCGAAACTAGAAAATCTGAAAATCGTTCTGGCTGAAATGGTTTTTTACCCAATTGTTGGCGTACTTCATTTGGAAGTACCGGTGATTACCAAGCAGGAACTCTGTCCTGGGGCTGACATTGCTTGGAAGCAGCTGCGTTAACACCCTCCTCTTATTCTAAGTTTATATTCTTTGCCAATAAAGACAGTGTGAGTTACCAAGGAAGGGGCCTAGAGTGACAAATGGGAGAAAGAAAATACAAAGAAGACTGGAAACCAGTTTCAGTGGAATATAATGGGCTTCTCTGGCTATGCCCCAGCACCTGCATAACTGAATAAGAAAAATTTTTGAGGGATAAAGGGGACAGGAGGTGAAAATTAAGAACTGTACAGATTCCCTACAGCATGGCAGTTGAGAGCACCAGCTTTGCATCACACTTGACCAGGGTGCAAATAAAATCCCACTGTTTCCACTTCATAGATAATGTGATCTTAAGTAAATGGACTCTGCAGCCTCAGTTTCCTCATCTGAAAAATGGGGATGACAATATTTATCTCATAGAATTTCGAGACTTAAATTGGATCATAGATGGTAATATGCCAAGCAGAGTACCTGGCACAGAGTAAAGTGAATCAATAAACAGTGGCCGCTACTATTATTGTTGTTTTGATTATTTCATCCATACTTCTTCCCTAGCCTACAAAGCGTTTGCTTGCTGCCCCGGGCTCATCTTTTCACCACTTTTCACCATACTGCAGCCACCCAGTCTTCTTTCTGTTACCTGATTCCTGCCCTAGGGTCTCTGCACTGGTCTCTCCACCTAGAATGTCCTTCCCAAAGATATTAACATGATGATTCCTTCTATGACAACCAGGGCACAGCTTAACTATCCCCTCCTGGGAGAGGACCTCCCTAGCCATCCACTCTAAGGGAACACCACTCATTCTCCAGCAGAACCCCAGGTTTTACTTGTCTGCAGAGCATGTGTTCCCTTCTGATATCTTCTTATTCACTTTGTGTTTGATTACTATCTGTCTCGCCACACTAGACTGCAAATTGAATGAGAACACAGACTTGTTCACGGCTGTATCTCCTGCACCCAGAACTAGTCCTAAGCACTAGCAGAAGCAGGAAGGAAGGAGGGAGAGAAGAAGGAGCGGATGAAAGGAGGGAGGGAGAGAGGGAAGGAAATCTGAGGCTGGAAAAAATGAATTTGAGGCTTTAAAGGTTACTAGAGTTTGATAGGGAACGTGGTTTTCTATATAAGTGGCCAGTAAGTGAATTCTCGTACCTAACTGCAGTACTGAAAGGCATGGCATCATGAAAGCGGGGTTTCAGATTTACACATACATACGCACACCCACATTCACATGGATACGTATGTCCACTTGCACGTCTCAGGATGAACTCTAAGAGTGAGCTGCTGGCCATAGGCTCCTATCCACACGACACGTCAACTCATCCACTATTATTTTTCCTCATCTATAAATTAAACGGCCCACTTCATTCCTTTTTGTCTGTTTTCTGTTATGACAACATGTGGTTTATTAGGCAAAGAGATCAGTCGAGAATTCTGATCTGTAGGAATGTTTATGTTTTCTTCTAACAGAAACATGATTTCCCGACTTTGGTATTCTGGCAAATCTATTTTGCAAAATATAAGCTCAGAATCTCTGCAAAACTACGTTAGCGGGGCTTCATAAACCCTACCAGCAGCATTTTGTTTTATCGATGGAATGGCAATGGTTCAGACAGAAATATGTGGCCTTTTTCACGCTCCAAAGTATGAGAATGTTCAAGAGAAGGGGGTAATTGAAAGCGACCTGCCCTGCAGTAGAGGAAGGAGTGTAATTCTCAACTCAAGTGCCAAAGAAGGATGCAAGTACTGCAGCAAAGTGAGAAAGAGTCCGGAAATCGTCTGTCCAGTATTTTTTTTCCTCCACTTTCACACTAGCAACATGTTAACGTAAATAAATATATTGCATAATGCAAACAGTGAACCGTAAATTATCACGGAAAGGTACTGCTTGGCAGGAGAAGAAAACTGAGTTGTGCACACGGTTTTGTAAGTAATTTGAATTGGTTTTTACACGTTAAATTTTTAATTTTCATTTTACTTCCAAGTTCATCATATACAGTTTTAATTTTTATCTAAGAAGAAAAAGTGTGTATTCTACTAGTTTTCTCATAATTACACTAATACTTAATAAAGTATTTAATATGAAGTTTGTGTTTCTGAGACTTGATTTCAAGGTTTAAATCCAGACCATTTTAAAGAAATAAGACGCATCATCAACGTTAAGGCGTTGGCTATGAAACACTTCGCCTCTAGAATTTCTTGAAATCTCTTCACAGAAAGACGGCATTTCTAATAGTTTTCAGAAGACTAACTCTACTGACAAAGAAATAAAAAATAAACCTAGTAAAATGCCACTTTGACAATACAGAGGTGAGCTGAAAATGTTCACTTCAGCATATATCCCTTTAATATACATCACTATACCAAGTTCTCCATGAATGTACAGGGAAAAAGTAAAATTTGTCTTCTAAACTTTTCCAATCTGAAGTTGTCACGATCCTGTCTCTCCTAAGACAGGAGAATTCTGAGGTTCCTGGTGAAATGCCATCCATCTCCAAAGCTGGACAGAGCAGAAATACCAAGACAGTGAGATCAGACATTCCAAAACATCACGACTATTTTGGAAAAAAACAGACGGTGTTGAGGAATCCTACTTCCCAAGTTTCCTCGGTGCTCGTTTAAACAACGGAAACCAACAAGGCCATTCTTAGGTTCTGGACTATACCAAAACTGGCAGTGGACCAGATTTGGCCTACTGGCTATAGTTTGCTGACCCCTGCTCAAAAGTTCATTGCGCAAAAGCAATCAGGTTCTGAGCTCTAACATTCACTCGTCCCTCTTCCTAGACCGTTCCACTGTTCCTCTAAGAACGGTGTTCTCAAACTTTAAATCACCGGAGGGCCTGTTAAAACACAGACCGGGGATTCCCTGGTGGCGCGGTGGTTGAGAGTCCGCCTGCAGATGCAGGGAACACGGGTTCGTGCCCCGGTCCGGGAAAATCCCACATGCCGCGGAGCGGCTGGGCCCGTGAGCCATGGCCGCTGAGCCTGCGCGTCCGGAGCCTGTGCTCCACAACGGGAGAGGCCCCAGCAGTGAGAGGCCACAACAGTGAGAGGCCCGCGTACCGCAGAAAAAAAAACAAAAAACCACAGACCGGAGGGCCTCACATCCAGGGTTTCTGACTCAGTACGTCTAGGGCAGGACTTGATCATTCATATTTCTAACAAGTGCCCAGGTGATGCTCAGGCTGCTGGTCCAGGGACCACACCTTGAGAACCACTGCTCTCAACTTCCTCAGTATTATCAGCAAAATACAGTACATCCTCAGTCTCTTTTTAGAACATTCCCTCTACTCTCTGGACTCACCCGCAACGTATGTATCTTCTGTCTGATATCTTGGGAGTCCTCATTGGCAGTTACTCTCCCTCATCCTTCACCTCCAATAAAACGTGAAGTCACGATTATCCGACGTCCCAGAGACGTTTTGATCTACCCACTTCTATCCAAATTCCACCTTACTCCAGACTACCACCTTACTTTTCAACAGCCTTCCTGCTGTGCTCCCCACATGTACTCTGCCTCACTCCAAATATTCTGCGGAACGCATGCAGGATGATCCCTTTAAGATGAAATTCTTCCTTGCTTAAAACCACCCTGCTAAGGGCTTTCCAAGGCTGTACCAGATGGGGCCCCTATCACCTCTTCTGGCCGGGACTGGTCCTCACGCTGCTCTGACCAGGCTCCTTCCCGGCCTCCATACTTGCTGTTCTCAGCCCAAGATTCTTTCCCTATTCAGTCAGTCAACACTGTTCATCTTTCACTTCTCAGGCCCAAGTCACATCCCCAGGAAAGTCATTCTTGACCCTTCCAGACCAGGCCAAGATCCCCACAATGTGTAGTTTTTTCTAACCATCTGTCTCCACCTTAAAATAATAAAAATAACTAACATTTCTTATACTAGGCACTGTTCCAGGCCCTTCATACACTTCTTTACTTAACCTTCACAAAACCCCACAAGGTAGTTGCTGTTAGAACTCTCTCTTCTCCTCCTTCTCTCCTTTATTAAATAAACCACATGAGGGAACGGAGGCACAAAGAGTTAAACAGTTCACCCAAGTTCAACCAGCTAGTAAGTGGAAGAGACAAATGCGAATTCAAGCCACCTGCCTCCAGACCATAAATACTGCCTCTCAAGAGCAGACCACTTGACTAGATGTTAATTTTCATGTGGTCACACACCATGCAGACAGAGTTCACACAGAGCCTGGAATATATTAGGTACACGACTTGCTGAATGAATGATTATATCTTAGCAGAATGTCATATACCATTCACTGGTCCACCTCAGTAAGGCTTATTTCCAAAAAGGGCTCTCCACCCTGCCATTGGTCTTAGCATAATCCATTACAGACTTGATCTTTAAACAACTGCAGTACCATCATTATGTGGATCAGGTGCTTTAATTCTTTTCACACCCAACATTTTTTATCGACGTGCGAAGCCATTTCACCTACTTATATATATAAATGTAAGCCGGCATAAATAGAACGTTAACATATTACCATAATCCAGTTACTAAATTTCTGTGAAAATTATTTTTAGAGAGGGATAGGTATTCTTGTGGAGTATCTTTATATTCAAAGGGTACACAGCAGAGCAGTGACAGAGGGATAAAAATACCGTCTTAAATCACCACTGCATTCCATTTATTATTTTAAGACGTGATACATATATCCCTCACAATCCAAATTCTTCCAAACTCAGGAAACTGAACAAACTTTTTAAGACGGGGTTGTTTTCCTTTGCTATTCAAGCTTTCATTCCTACTCACTATCTGAAACTCAGGGACCAAAAATACTTAACTAATGAGGTCTCTTTCAGTATACAAAGTCAGGAACCAAACAGACTCAGATAGTAGAGAATACCTGAGTTTAATCTATTTTGAGATTTAAAATTAAGGAGGGCATGCCATTTGCTTTGGTTGTTCGTCCAAGAGAGGCACAGGCTGAAAAAAAAAAAAAAGGACAATGCGGATCACTGAGCACAGTGATCATATTTCTAAATCTCTCCATCACCCCTGGACACAGCACATGATAGATGTCCAACAAAAATTCTGATGAGCGCTTAATGTGTCAATACACAGGCAATATAGTGTTCTCATTCCTAAAGTATGGTTTACGTGTACATTATAAATTTATTTCAAACTTACTATTATTATGAAACTAGTACTTAAAAATATATTGCTTAGGGCTTCCCTGGTGGCGCAGTGGTTGAGAGTCCGCCTGCCGATGCAGGGGACATGGGTTCGTGCCCCGGTCCGGGGGCATCCCAAATGCCGCAGAGCGGCTGGGCCCGTGGGCCATGGCCGCTGAGCCTGCGCGTCGGGAGCCTGTGCTCCGCAACAGGAGAGGCCACAGCAGTGAGAGGCCCGCGTACCACCAAGAAAAAATATATATATATAGCTTAACTATCAGTTAAGATAACTGGCAACCCAGGTTGATTTCTGGGAACTCCCTATTCATTAACCTTCAGTTAGGTAGTTAAGAACCTGCCTGTGGAATGTGCTAGCTGTATGACTTTGGGTAAGTAACCAATCACCCTAACACTTCAGACTTCTTGTATGAAAAATGGGGATAACGTATCTACCACATAAGAGTTACTGTAAGGATTTAACGCTTCTAATGTATGTAAAGCAAACAGCATTCCACAAATACACAGTAGATAAGCATCCAGTAAGTATTAGCTGCTATATAGCTACTGTTACGTATACAAACATAAACTTGTACATTGACACTACTTATTACTTTACTAAAATGGGATGATGACTACTGTGATTTAGATATAAATAAGTGCGAATGCCAAAAGCAAAGATAGAATGATACTCTGTCAATATATAACAAGTGGAAGACCACAGTAACAGTAAATCTGAGTTTTACATACCCTTTCAATGGATAGCTTGTTCAAGGGAGAAAACATCTACAAAGATAAATTAGAAAGTGTTTTTTAAAAGACATGATTTAAAATAAATAAGCTTGTTGGGAGTCTGCTAAAACACACGCTCCCTAAAAACCCAAAAAACAAGGACCCAGCAAACTAAAGAAGAAATATCCATGTGAATATAATCTCCATATTCTTAGGAACTATTATCCTGCACAAAGTAAGCAGTACTGAATCATTTTTACAACAACAATTTCTCCAAGATGAATACAAAGAGCACTTAGAGACAATCCCCACAAGAACCCTCTAGAGTATCTGGGACTGATGACAGTGGTAATACTAAAGTGAAAACTGAAAAGTTAGAGAAGAATAATGTAACTGGCTTCACAACTTTCACAGAAGGAAAAGTCTATGCTTAGAAAGGTTATGAAATGAATTTAAGTTTGAGAAAAATAGAGTTTAACGGGTCACCTAAAATCGCAAATGCGTAATGATGCAAACACTTGGTTAACTGGGCAATTCAGAGTTCCATGAGCTAGCTTCACTGAGCTGGTGCCCCTGGACGCCGAGTATGGAGACCCCAGCCTGCCGGTCTGGGGTGTGCCTGGGATTTCACTCTTGTGACTTGGGCAGCTCCCGTTCACTCAGCTCTCACCCTACACGGAGGCCCTTCACTGCTGTCAGACTGCCCAGCCTCCACGTGGCCCTGCTCTCACTTGGAGACCTTAACTATGGTCTCCTCAGCATTCTGTTTTACTTGCCACCCCCACTTGGGTTTTTGCGTTAAGAATAATTGATTACATTTTTATGGTGGTAAAATATATGTAACATAAAATTTACCATTTTAAGTGTACAATTTGGTGTCGTAAGTATATTCGCAGCATTGTACAACCATCCCTACTATCCATTTCCAAAACTTTTTCGTCATCCCAAACAGGAAGTCTGTACCCATTAAACAGTAACTCCCCCATCTGCGCCCTGCCACCCCAGCCCAAGTAACCTCTGTTATACTGTCCCTATGAAGCTGCCTATTCCAGGTGCCTCATAAGTGGAATCATACAATACTAGTCCTTTTTAGTTACTCCTAAGGCTGTTTACAGTTCTACTTATTCTTCAAGTGAGCACTGACAACTCATACGGATCTTCCCCGATTTTATCACTGGATACAAATAGATGACTATTAGATTATTCCAACCATAACACCCATTCACCCACAGCCAAAAACCTAGCAGGCTTCGATAAACTGTTATGACAGATATATAGCACTTGGTATAATTCAAGACAGGGTAATTTCTGAGGCATCACACGTGCTCCGTGATGCTTTTGACAAACCGCTCACCTTTGCCTACTGGTGCCTTCCTACAGCTCTGTCCAGCCCAACCCAGCTCTACATGAAGGGACGGGGCAGAATGTCTAGATGCCTGACATTTAAACTAGCAAAACACTTCCACATACCCCCTGCCATCCTATCAGAATTAGAAATAAGTGAACTCTGTATTCCCTGTCCTGTTATTCAACTCTCTCTCATCTCATGGTGAGCCCGTGATACCTACACAGCTCATGGAGTCCTTTCAATGCCTAAGCAAGTTACCCCCGCTGAATGGCCTCTGGCTTGAGAACCACCTTTTTATGATAACAGGTTTTTACCTCTCAGCTAGTTGGCTCTGGCATGGTAATTGAAAGCAGCATTCTAATTAAAATGATTCCCGTTCAGACCGAAAAAGACTTAGATGGGAACCAGTGTATTATTTAAAGAACTGTAGAAGAAAATCAGGGTGCCAAGAGATAGCAAATAAAGCAAAATGCTTCCGTTTTCAAAAGGATGGGTTTTGCCTACCATTTAGAAAAAGGAGTGATGATTATTAGAATTCAGATATATTTTTAAACTCTTGCTAAGAGATCCGAATTTTCTTCTTTTAATAGGGTTTCAGGACTGAAGGAATTCTAAGAACACGGTATACCAGGATTTGCAAGACATCTGCGAAGCTATCATATGATATCCAAGATAGAGAAACAGGTGTATTTTTAGTTACGTCGAAGGACCAAACCCAAACAGGACTAATCAATGGTTTGAGATGGACTTGCAACTTGTCAAGTATCACATGCCTTGAACCTTGCCCAGTCCCCTTCAACACTTATCAGGTAATTTTCATGAAAGAACAAAAACAATCAATTTACATATGTTACAAAGCTAGAAAGGGTAGTTAATATCAGAATTAATCTTTTTAAAAAGTTTGTGAAGAAGTGAAAAATATTGTCTAAGTTCCCCATGTTGTATAATACATCCTGGGAGCCTATTTTACCCCCGACAGTCTGTACCTCCCCTCCCCGCCACCCCTATATTATCTGCCCCCCACTGGTAACCCCTAGTTTGTTCTCTGTATCTGTGAGTCTGCTTCTTTTTTGTTATATTCATTAGTTTGTGGTATATTTCAGATTCCACGTATAAGTGATATCGTACGGTATTTGTCTTTCTCTGTCTGACTTATTTCCCTAAGCATAATGCCCTCCAAGTCCATCCACGTTGCTGCAAATGGCAAAATTTCATTCTCTTTTATGGCTGAGTAGTATTCCACTGTATGCATGTATGTACCACATCTTCTTTATCCATTCATCTATTAATGGACATTTAGGCTGCTTCCATATCTTGGCCATTGTAAATACTACTGCTATGAACATTGGGGTGTGTGAATCTTTTCGAATTAGTGGGGTTCTTTTTTTGATATATACCTAGGAGTGGAACTGCTGGGTTGCATGGTTGCTCTATTTTTAGTTTTTTGAGACACCTCCATACTGTTCTCCACAGTGGCTGCACCAATTTACATTCCCACCTACGGTGTACGAGGGTCCCCTTTTGCCCACATCCTCTCCAACATTTGTTATGTGTGTTCTTTTTGATGACAGCCATCCTGCCAGGTGTGAGGTGATATCTCCTTGTGGTTTTGATTTGCATTTCCCTGATGACTAGTGATGCTGAGCATCTCTTCATGTGATCTCAGGCTCATTTTACACTTTCCCTCCCCACATCTGGAATCAGCTATTTCTTCGGGGACTTTTGGGTTCTTTTATTGGGGAATGGTAATAGCAAGATTAGGCACTAGATATACTCACTGCTATTGGGGTGCCACTTCTTCTGGCTCTTTCCTATGGACAGAACAGGAACTACATTTCTGCAATATCATGAGTTCGTACTGATAGTAGCAATTCAAATTGGACATAACAGGTTTTTTCCTTAACTTCTTTCATTTTATATTTGTAACTCTGTTACACTGAATATCCTGGGGTCTAATAACAGGCTTATATGTTTTTACACATAAAAGTTAAACAATTTTTCAAGTCACAATACTAGTATTATTAGTAACAATGAACCTACTGAAGAAAGTTCAAGATTTCTGTGCAGTTTTATGTCCTTAAAATGTAACTCACTAAAGATTTCCCAACTTTTTCAAACTGCCATATGTTCTCGGGATGTTCTAAGGTTTCATATTCTGTTCTGTTCTGATCCATTCTTCTTTCTGTCTAGGAATAACTGAATTTTAATAGATATGTGATAAATGCATCTCTAGTTAGCTAAATGTGGGGAAAGCAGGCATATTTGTGGACAGAAAAGCATCTAAGGGTTTCTTTTCTTTCTTTCAGTTGTTCATTCAATCATTTTCCAGCTCATACTCTGGCAAAGGAACATGCCTAAAACTTTCACATTTTGGTGTAAAGTTGCAAAAGGAAAAAAATCTTAGTGTTCTGAGAGGACTTGAAACTGAAAAGCAGGAATCAGTCATCTAATGCAATTACAGGTGGTATTCTAGGAAGTTTATACCAACATTTCACTTCTGTAAACTAAAAATTTGTGTATTGTTTTCAATTTTTTTTTAAAATCAAAGTTTAGATAAGAACTACTTAAGTTTTTCGAAGGAGCAGAATTTGGTTTTGTTTATCCTGGAGCACAGTTTAAAATACAAAGAGCTTTCCAAGTAAGCTACTGCAAAGAATACCTACATCGACAAACATGGAGAGAAATTCAATACGTATCCCTTGAATAACTTTCCTGAAAGAAGTGATTTATTTGGGGGGGATTAATAAAGATAGCTTTGTTTAGTGTTACGAAATGGCATAAAGAAACTAATAAAATGACTGTACAAGGGGATGTCACAATTCTTTTAAGAAGTTTTCGAAGTTTTAAAATGAGTCAGTTTAATACTGGACAGTAAAATAAACACAGACATCAAAACCAATTATGAAAATAATCTACTACCTCTGATGTCTGCCTTCTTAGTATAGTTCCATGTTCTTTCAAAAATACTAGCTCGGTATTTAAATAAACAGAATGGGAGCGGACAATGTCAAAATATTATGTTTTCTAATATACAAAATAATATAAAATATTTTATTAATATTAGAGTATTAACATGTAGCTTTTCAACAGACGAAGAAATATTATATGTGTTTTAAAGGCATTATTAAAAGCTTTAAAATTCCTCAGACACTTTAAGAGTAGCTTACATTTCAGTAAAAATTCATTTGTAAATAGAGACCATCATAATGTCATAAAGTGAGGCGTTTTTAGTGAAGTATCTTTTCTCCTTTAATGTCCTAAAATTAACAGGGCTCTCTATGACCAGAGGTATATGAGAACAATGTTAGTTTGCATACAGAATATTCCCCAAACAACAGTATTTTAAAACAGACCAACAGTGAGAATTCCACCCGGGAAATACGCTACATACTTCACCGTCAACAATAAAAAATAATTACCATGTAATTACAGAAGCAGGTAAATATTGAGAAATGCTGTTTAAACAATGTAAGCAGCCCTTACTTAACGATAGTTTTACAGTACTCCACAAATGACTGTGAATCAAGACTGCAGAGAATGGCAATGAAGTGCAGGCTTGTATGGCCTTAATTTCTTTGAAAAACGTCTGGTAATTTTTCTTAGGTAGCTGAAGATTACCAGGTAGTTTGGAATAAGTATGTATAAGGTCACATTCCATTCATTTGAGGCTCAGTTTCAGTCTTTCAGGAACTCATTCTCTGTCCTCTTTATTAACTATTCTTCCCAATAGCAGTCATTGTAAAGGAAATTATATGGTAGTTTTTGTCCAAATGTCTGTTTTGTGTTATTTATTTGTTATTTTTATCTTGTTACTTCTGAAAAGGAAATGCATACGCGATAGTCATTAAAATAAAGATAAATCACTGAAAAACCCATTAAAAATCATGTGGTCATTACAATCTAAAAACTATATGTAACAAGACCATCTCAAGAAAGGAAAGTAAAGGGACCTATGTAACAAAAGGAGGAACAACAGCTGTGACAGCAAACTGGGCTAAGGAAAATGGTTGCATTTGGACACAGACCTCGGCTTTGAGCTTCCTGGCAGCCAGTGCAGTTTGCAGATATGCGTATTTCTGTCTGGGAACTTTTTTATCTGCAGAAAGGGGTGGTATTTAGGTACCCAGGAAACCATTTCTAGGTGCCCACCAAATGTTTTTCGCTGAAGCTCGAAATCACTTTGCAAACTTTAGAGAAAACCAACAGGGTCCTTAGGCACTTTTTAAAAGGTGATGACAGGTGTACGTGCTGTTAGTGCTGGAAAATACAGCTATGCGTTTCCTTATACAGGTGATAAAAGCATTTACCGAAGCAGAGATTTGCGAAAGTGACTGGGAGAAGTATGCTGGCGACTTGACCCTGTCTCTTCCCCACCGCCACCTGCAGGTCCCAGTTTCAGTCTTAATCAGAAGTAGTAACAGCCCTGGAAGGCTCTCTGAGATTAGTGGTTTTCAAACTGGTCCAGGGGGTCTTGGAGGGATACCAAATGCACAGGGTCCTGAGCTTCCAGAGGTTTTAAAGAAAAAGTTCCTTTTCAGTTTAAATATTTTTAAACTCCCACACCTAAAACCCCTTTTGGATAACGTGCTCATCAAATACTTATCTCTGTCCCTTCGGAAGGCCACCCTGAGGGAATAAGTTACTGACACGGGAGTGACCAGCCTTGCATATTTACTTTTCTTGGACAACTGTGAGAGTTCTTAGGGCTTAAAAAGAGATTCTGATGTTTCAGATCGGTGATGGAGATGAAGAACCTTAGGATAGGTTTTTCTGGCACAAAATCACAGCATCTGCTTACCTGACTGTTTTTTTCACCTGCGAGAGAAAAAATTAAGAAGACCCTATATAAAGTTTCCCTAGCGTTCATTCGTTTCGGTTAGAGCAGTCAGAGTGCTCACTGACTACTAAAATTACCTGGAAGTATTTATAACTGTGTATTATTATTGTTAGCAATAGTAGCGAGTAATGGTAGCAGCAGTGGCATCTGCTAAGTAGACAGTTTGCCGTTTACAAAGGGTTTACACTTTCCCCTGTGTGTGTGCATCACATAGAGTGTCACTTAATACTCAATAATTCTGAGAAATATAGACATATTTGTCATCACTCGGTTTAACAGATGAATAAATCAAGGCATAGAGGCTAAGCAACTAGCTTACGATAACTTACAAACTAAAATCTGAGACTCAAATTCTGATCATACGTGACTCTTCAAAGCTCACAGTCTTTCAACTGCGTCACTTGTTAAATTAAAAGTTTCAGTTGCTGGTGCATTTTGTCCACTCAGAAAGAGCAACATTAACTTGATTTTTCATATTATTTGAAAAAGAAAGGTACTAGCCCTACCCAAGGCTTAAATTAAAATATGCACTATCATTAGTTAACAAGCCATTTTAGTAATAAAACAGTATACGATTTCCCTTTAAAAATAGGTTTAAAAAGTTTCTTCATCTCCTTTACCCTAGTAAAACTTATTAGTATTTTTAGAGTGATTATTTTTATTGTTTTTGTATTTTGGGGTTATAAGAAGGGCTTTTGAGAAATCTCTATCCTGCTGTGTCTTCTCAGCCCTCAAGACCCCTTCCTCCCTCACGAATGATGGGGGCATAGCCCCTGGTATGTAAATATCCTAGGTATCAGTGGCATCTACTTACAGGAAAAAATTTCAGTGTACAAAAAACAGACCAAAATATTCATTTCATCCTTTTCTAATGACCAAAACTTTCAAAACAAAACGAAACTAAAGAAATTATAACTCGAGTGTCTTTCAGATCATCTAGAATGGATTCTGAACAATAGGGATACATTTTAAACAGGAAGGCAAATGAGAAATTAATGACAAACACTCAATAAACTATATTAGCATACTTTTGTGCTAATGAAAAGCCAAGTATATTATATTTTTCTCTCTGCTGCTGTGCTATTTGTGAAGTCTCCAGGAGTGGCCCTTCAAATGTCTTTTTCTGGACGAGAGCACATTCAGCCACAGGTTCTGGAGTGAGGCAATTAGCTTTACAATTAAGCCAGGAGACCTGCTACTGAGACATGAATTATCCAGATGAGCTGTCTCTTCGGTTTAAAATTTAGCTAATTTGTCAGATTTTTCATTGACTTTCTATATAGATCTTTACATTTATGGTGCAATCAGGACTTCTATTGTGTGCAAATTTGAGAGAAACAAGGCTTTAGGGCCTTAAAAGTTCCAGCAAATAAGCACATAAGTGAGTACCATTCCTAATTTAAAAATTGGTTTTCCATGGATAAAGAAGATGTGGCACATATACACAATGGAATATTACTCAGCCTTAAAAAGAAATGAAATTGAGCTATTTGTAATGAGATGGATAGACCTAGAGTCTGTCATACAGAGTGAAGTAAGTCAGAAAGAAAAAGACAAATACCGTATGCTAACACATATATATGGAATTTAAGGGAAAAAAATGTCATGAAGAACCTAGGGGTAAGATAGGAATAAAGACGCAGACCTACTGGAGAACGGACTTGAGGGTATGGGGAGGGGGAGGGGTGAGTTTTGACAGGGCGAGAGAGAGTCATGGACATATACACACTAACAAACGTAGTAAGGTAGATAGCTGGGGGGAAGCAGCCGCAAGGCACAGGGATATTAGCTCGGTGCTTTGTGACAGCCTGGAAGGGTGGGATGGGGAGAGTGGGAGGGAGGGAGACGCAGGAGGGAAGACATATGGGAACATATGTATATGTATAGCTGATTCACTTTGTTATAAAGCAGAAACTAACACACCATTGTAAAGCAATTATACCCCAATAAAGATGTTTAAAAAAAAAAAAAAAAAAAAAAAAAAAACGTCATGAAAAATCTAGGGGTAAGACAGGAATAAAGACACAGACTTACTAGAGAATGGACTTGAGGATATGGGGAGGGAGAAGGGTAAGCTGTGGCAAAGTTAGAGAGTGGCATGGACATATATACACTACCAAACATAAAATAGATAGCTAGTGGGAAGTAGCCGCATAGCACAGGACGATCAGCTCGGTGCTTTGTGACCACCTAGAGGAGTGGGATAGGGAGGGTGGGAGGGAGGGAGACGTAAGAGGGAAATGTTATGGGAACATATGTATATGTATAACTGATTCACTTTGTTGTAAGGCAGAAACTAACACACCATTGTAAAGCAACTTTACTCCAATAAAGATGTTAAAAAAAAAAAAAAAATTGGTTTTCCAGTTGTGTGGATTATCCAGGCATCTTTTTCCCTCCGTTGTGAATCAATGGTCATTTTGTGGACCTCAACATATATTTCCCAAAGGGTTTGGTGAATCCTTGGAGTCTGAAGAGAGAAGAATTATGCCATCAATTACGAAGGGAAAATAAAATGGGGGAAGACTGACTCTGGCTTTCAGTGGTCTGGTCTGTTTTTGTCCTTCCTTTCTGCTGACTTATTTTGACCATATCATAGAAATGTTAGCCTTTTCTGTGGGGGTGGGTGGGTGGGGGGAGATTTCCGAAGTAATATAGATGATAGTATTATTTCTTGAATCAGCAGATTAATAACAGACTATTATTTCATGGGACTGTTAGCAGATGTCATATACAAATATGGTTCCATCTTCAGAAAGCTGAGATACAGGAAGTTAAATTGAAATAGATGTCTTTACTACTGGATGTGTTAGAAACAAACATGCTAATAACCTTCATAGAAAGGGATATGGAATAAAGCATTTTTTGAAAATTCACTTCACCACGGAATCCCTTTTTATGGAGTACCTACTAACTTCTCAAAGATTAGGAAAACGCTGAGTTTTAAACCAAATTTAAAAACCAGCCATGCTATAAAACCCTATTTGTTTGAAATGTAAATCACTGATTGAAACAATCTCAAATTTGTAAACTTTGTATTGGAAGATTCTATTAAAAAACAGTTTATACATGCCAACCTGCAGGTCAGCTCATTGACAGAATGTACCTAAACATTAAGAAAATGTTGGGGCTTCCCTGGTGGTGCAGTGGTTGAGAGTCCACCTGCCGATCCAGGGGACACGGGTTCGTGCCCCAGTCTGGGAAGATCCCACATGCCGCGGAGCGGCTGGGCCCGTGAGCCATGGCTGCTGAGCCTGCGCTCCGCAACAGGAGAGGCCCACAACAGTGAGAGGCCCGCATACCAAAAAAAAAAAAAAAAAAAAAGAAAAAGTTTTATGTAAAAGTTACAAATGAGGTTTAAAATACAAGGCAAACATGTATGTATGCATTTCACACAATGCTTTGTGGAAAGCAGTGCGTTTACTTTAAATGCATTAGTTCATCTGTCCATGACTTATAATCAATAAAATTAACCGAAACTCACAAAATGAAAAACACCCCCACAGTATACTCTGTGTGTGTGTGTGCATGTGTGTGCGCACGCACGCACACGTGGTGTAAATGAATTATATACCGTAAGTAGGGAAAAAATAAGAAATTTTTACAAATTTAACAAATCGTTTTATTTTGAATGTATTTTTATTTTGAAGTATTTTTTATTTAAACCAGGTAAATCTGCTAAAAATTTTACTCAAAACATTGGCTTGGGAGGCAAATTCCTTTCAATGAAATGAATATTTGATTTTATTTTAAACAAATGCCCACATATGTAGTAGTCACAAAGATCTGAAATAAAGTTTCTTCATAAAACACGAAAACTAGATTTTGTCTGTGGACTCTTTTAAGTATTTTTATCTTCAACACTGTTGTAGTTTGATGTTTTATTTCATTAATAGGCAAATCAGTTTTGTCCTAACTATGCTGTGGCAATATAGGAAACATGACTGTTACTGAATAAAACTTTTTTAGATGAGTTAGAAAGAAAATAATGTTCATTTGAAAACTATCTGAATCTGGAGATGGATGTTAGTGGTGGCTGCACCACAGCGCGGATGTACGTAATGTCCCTGAGCTGTACACTTAGGAATGATTAAGATGGTAACTTTTATCTAATGTATATTTTGCCACAATTTAAAAATTGAATTAAAAAGTATCTGATTATAAAAGTAAATTTTCATTATAGAAGATTTAGAACATAGTGAAAAACTCAAGACAGATATAGTGAAAAACTCAAAATGTAAACCATTTGATATACTGGACTTCGAGTTTTAATTGAACTTGTTTTAGTAATTATACATATGTTTTATACATTTAAAATAATCTTGTGAGGTTTTAAAAAATATTTAGAGCTCATTAGGCTTTCTTTCATCTTATACCTGACACTTAGCTTTAATCCACAGTAAATATCTAGAGTAATAGTATCAACTATAGTAAAACGTTGTCCCTTGTAGCTCATTATCTTTACTTGTTTTACATTTGGGTGAAATAAAAGTGAATGTGTAGTCTGCTTATTTCTAACAAAGCAAAGTATATATTAATGCATTTAAAATTTTATGTACTGTAGTGAAATTAAATTTTATAACTAATGGCTTTATTCAGAAGTCAATAATTCTTATGAACAGAGTAAAAGGTACAGTTTTTGAGTTAGCTATTCTTTGCTCAAAAATTTGGTGACATAGTAGGTAGTGTAAGCCTCACTGATGCCTCAGTATATTTCATCATTCTCAGCCATCAATGATTAAAGCAAGATTGGTTCATCCTTTTTTGACAGATGTTGTGCTCTTGAGCAAGACTGTCTCATTTTCACTTATTAGTAAAATTGAGAGAGGAACACTGTTTTATTTTACTTCTATAAGAATTAAGATTGTTTCCTTTTTTTTTTTTTTTTTTTTGCGGTACGCGGGCCTCTCACTGTTGTGGCCTGTCCCGTTGCGGAGCACAGGCTCCGGACGCGCAGGCTCAGCGGCCATGGCTCACGGGCCCAGCCGCTCTGCAGCATGTGGGATCTTCCCGGACCGGGGCACGAACCCGTGTCCCCTGCATCGGCAGGCGGACTCTCAACCACTGCACCACCAGGGAAGCCCAAGATTGTTTACTTTTTATATTCTGGTTTTGAAATCACTAGTTTGCTAATATGTTGGTTTAAGCAACCCAAGGTGCAGGGAAATAATTGTACCAAAAAGAAAAAAGAAAGAAGAAAAGGAGGGAGAAAAAAAAACCCAAAACAGTTGTAAAAAACTATAGTCCTTCTCATATGTCACTTCCTGAGAAATAAAACAGGATTCTGATTTTATAAGTATCTACAAGATTAAAAGTCACAACCTTTCTCAAATTCCTAAAGATAAATTATTTCGATATGAAAATACATTTAAAGACCTATTTATACTTGGTTACAGTTTTCTTCAATCACATGATAGGAAAATTTCTGTCAGAGTCAACTGAACTGGAAATACAAAATCAATGCCAGTCACAAAACATCTCAAAATTTCCAATCACCATCTCATTTAAACAGATTGGTTTTTGTATTAATGTTTAAGCCAACATAAATTTATCTCAAATGTAAAACTGCATCAAGGACACAAAGCAGGCTAACCTAGATACTGGGTATCTCAAAGCAGCTAGATTTAAAATGAGTGATGGCTAGCGAAATCTAATAATGAACTTTTGAGAGAGGAAGAATCGATGAGAATTTTTTAATTATGTGTTAGGATTTTAGGCTTTTTAAAACATTATTTTTTATGGTTCTAGACTCATTGTATAAACCAATTTTCACCTTTCTGCATTTGCTGGATTACTGCCTTATATTGGTAGTTCCAACATAGTAAGGTACTATAATGCAGCAGAAAGGATCCAGAAGTCTCTGTATCCATGAAAATTGTACAAAGGTTACTTTTTATGTATTGCTGGTAGCTATTAATCATGATACGGTTTCAGTATCTACCTAACCTTTTTCATAAATACATTTGGTTCATTAATTTAGGCATTCATTCCATATGAGCCCTGTTTTCGCGCTATATGTACACTGTTTCAGGCACAGGGAACATAACACTGTGCAGTACAGGCGAAATCCATTCCTTTAAGAAGTACATAATCTAGCCCGGAAAGCCCACTTAGAAGACGTAATTACAAATGTGTTTGGTGTAAACTGCCACTGAGAAATGCCAGGTGCCCTGGGATGGTTTGGCACGGTCGTCTAACCCAGACTGGGAATTCAGGGGCAACTTTACTAAGAAAATGATATTGGAGACTCGAATGGCATTTAGAAGCTAGCAGGGCTAAGGGGGACACAGAGAGAAGGAGCAATGTTAGGGTAGCGGGAACAGCATATGCAACACCTGGAACATGAAACAGGAGCTCAAAGAGGGTTAATAGAGATGGAACAGAGAGAATAAGGGGCGGAATACTGCATGCCTTGGGGCTAGGAAGGTGGGGAGAAGGTAGATCATGCAGGGTGTTTTAGGCTACGCTGAGGATTTCAGACTTCACCTGAAACACAGAGAAAGCCATCAAAAAGCAAACGGTAAATGATCAGATTTGTATATTTAAAGGATCACTGGCTCAGTCTTTGAACTGGAGAGGAGGAAAATTTGATGTGGGGAGATTTACCAGAAGGGTATGCCAGTGGTTCAGCTGAGAGATGCGGTAGGGTGGGGAGAAAAGAAGTAAGCCGCTTGAAAGCTCCTGGGAGATACAATGAACAAAACTTGGTAAGTGTGAGAAAAGATGACTGCAGATTTCTTCTGGGAGGTGCCATAAATGACCAAGATGGATAAGATTGGCAATAGTGGACTTGGTGGTCAAGATGGGGGAGTAGGAAAACCCTGAGCTCACTGTCTCTCACAGGTACACAAACATTACAACTATTTACAGAGCAACTACTGATGAGAAAGACCAAGACTGGCAGAAAAGATCTTCCACAAACTAAGGTATAAAGAAGGAACCACAATAAGATGGGTAAAAGAAGTGGAGATGCTGTATAGTCAAGACCCACACCCCTGGATGCGTGAGCCACAAAGGAAGGATAATCACAATTTGAGAGGTTCTCCTCAAGAAGCAAGGGGTCTGAGCCCCACACTGGGCTCCACAGCCCATGGGGGCTCTGCACTGGGAAGACAAGCCCCCAGAATGTTTGGCTTTGAAGGCCAGCAGGGCTTACTTCTGGGAGACCCAGAGGTCTGTGGGAAACAGAGACTCCACTCTTAAAGGGCACACACAAAATCTCACACACTCCAGAACCCAGGGCAGAAGCAGTAAACTGAAAGGAGCCTGGGTCAGACCACCTGCTGATCTTAGCCTCCAGAGAGGCAGGAGGCAACAGGAGCTCACCCTGGGGGCACAGACACAGGCGGCAGGCATTTGTGGAGCTTGTTCTACCACGTGGACACTGGTGCTGGCAGGTGCCATTGTGGAATCCTCCTTCCAGCTTATTAACACTGGGACCACGCCCTGATCACCAACCTGCCAGCACCAGTACTGGGACACCTCCTGGGTGGGTAGGGACACAGACCCACCCACCAGCAGGCCTGCTGCCTGCAGACCCTCTAAGCCCACAGGTCCCACAGTACACCACCCTGTCCAACAGAGGGCCAAAGACCCAGTCCCAAACACCACTGTGCCAGCACTGGCCCCAGGGTCACCAGGGCCCTGCAGTCAGATACCCTGGGACCTGGTTCCAGCTGCCAGTGGGCCAGCACTAGCCCAGGGACCAACCTCCCCCACCAGTATGCAGGCACCCGTCTTAGGACCCCCTGGGATCAGCCCCACCCACCACAAGGCAGACACCAGCTGCAGGACCACTGTAGCTCTACAACCTGCCAAGTCATGATCCAATTCACTCACCGGTGGGCCGGCACCAATCCAGGAACCCCACTCTGGACCTGACCCCGCCTACCAGCAGGCTGACACCAGCCCTGGAACACCTTGGAGCCCTCAGCCAACAGCCCCAGGTTCAGTTCAACTCACAAGTGGGCTGTCACCAGCTTTGGGACACCCTGGACCCTGAAGCCACGCATGTCAGGAACTGGACCCACCCACCAGCAGGACAACACCAGATCTGGGAACCCCAGCCCCACAACCACCAACCCCAGAACCTGGCTCTGTCCACCCATGGGTTAGCACTAACCCCAGGATCCCTGGGGACCTGTAATCACCTGCCTTGTGAACCTGCCCCTCCCACCAGTGGTCAACAGACTCTTCAAAAGACAAGGCCTGGCAAGCAACCAGACAAGGGGCCAGCCACACCTACCAGACCACCCAAAGTAGTCAACCCACCACAACAGAAGAAACCATGCAGAACAAAGACCCATATAAATGCTGCCTATAGGAGCCTCACTTCAGATCTAAAGACACAAACAGACTGCAAGTGAGGGGATGGAAAAAGGTATTCCATGCAAATGGAAACGAAAATAAAACCAGGGTAGCAATACGTGTATCAGACAAAACAGACTTTAAAACAAACACTATTACAAGAGACAAAGAAGGACAATACATAACAATCAGGGGATCAATCCAAGAAGATGATATAACAATTGTAAATATATATATGCCCCCAACATAGGAGCACCTAAATACATAAAGCAAGTACTAACAGATACAAAGTGAGAAATTGGCAGTAACATATAATAGTAGGGGACTTTAACACCCCACTTAGATCAATGCACAAATCACCAAATGGAACATCAATAAGGAAACACTGGCCTTAAATGACACATTAGACCAAACGGACTTAACAGATATATATAGAACACTCCATCCAAAAGCAGCAGAATACACATTCTTTTCAAGTGCACATGGAACATTATCCAGGACAGATCACATACTTGGTCACAAAACAAGTCTCAGTAAAATTAAGAAAACTGAAATCACATCAAGCATCTTTTCCAACCTCAATACTATGAGACTAGAAATCAACTACAGGAAATAAACTACAAAAAACACAAAGACATGAAGACCAAACAAGATGCTAGTAAACAACAAATGGACCACTGAAGAAATCAAACAGGAAATTAAAAAATACCTAGAGACAAATGAAAATGAAAATACGACAATCCAAAACCTATGGAGCACAGCAAAAGCAGTTCTAAGAGGAAAGGTTACAGTGATACAAGCTGACCTCAGGAAATAAGAAAAATCTCAAATAAACTACCTAACCTTACACCTAAAAGAACTAGAAAAAGAAGAAAAAACAAACCCAAAGTTAGTAGAAGGAAAAAAGCATAAAGATCAAAGTAGAAATAAATGAAATAGAGACTAAAATCACAATAGAAAAGATCAATGAAACTAAGTGGTGGTTCTTGGAAAAGGTAATCAAAACTGATAAAACTTTAGCCAGACTCATTGAGGAAAAAAGAGAAAGGGCCCAAATCAATATAATCAGACATGAAAAATGCAAAGTAACAACCGACACCAGAGAAATACAAAGAATCACATGAGATTACTATGAACAATCATACAGCAGTAAAATAGACAATGTGGAAGATATGGACAAACTGCTAGAAATGTACAGTCTCCAAAGACTGAACTCCAAAGACTGATCTCCAAAGACTGAACTAGGAAGAAATAGAAAATACGCACAGACATACTACCAATAATAAAACTGAATCAGTGATTTGAAAACTCCCAACAAATGAAAGTCCAGGACCAAATGGCTTCACAGGTGAATTCTACCAAACATTTAGAGAAGACCTATGACTTCTCAAACTATTCCAAAATATTGCAGAAAAGAAATGTTTCCAAACTCATTTTACAAGGCCAGCATTACCCTAGTCCAAAGGCAGACAGTTATCACACACACAAAAAAATTATAAGCCAATATCACTGATGAACATAGATGCAAAAATCCTCAACAAAATATTAGGAAACTGAATTCCACAATATAGTAGAAGGATCACACATATGATCAAGTGGGATTTATTCCAGGGATGCAAGTATGGTTCAATATCCACAAATCATTCAATGTGATACACCACACTATGAAAGTGAAGAATAAAAATCATATGATCATCTCAGTGGATGCAGAAAGTTTTTTACAAAATTCAAAATCATTTCATAATAAAAACTCCACAAAGTGGGTGTAGAGAGAACATGACTCAACATAATAAAGGCCATATAGGACAAACGCACAGCTAACACCATACTCAACACTGAAAAGCTGAAAGCATTTCCTCTAAGATTAGGAACAAGACAAGGATGTCCACTCTAGCCACTTTTATTCAACACAGTATTGAAAGTCCTAGCCAAAGCAATCAGACAAGAGAAAAAAATAAAAGGAATCCAAACTAGAAAGGAAGAAATAAAACTGTCACTGTTTGCAGATGCCATGATACTATACATAGAAAATCCTATAGACACCACCAAAAAACTATTAGAGATAATCTATGAATTCTGTAAAGTTGTAGGATACAAAATTAATATACAGAAATCTATTGCATTTCTATACACTAACAATGAAGTATCAGTTAGAAAAACTAAGGAGACAATCCCATTCATAATCACATCAAAAAAAAAAAAACACCCAGAAATAAAATTATCTAAGGAGGTAAAAAGACTTGTACTTGGAAAACGATACAACATTGATGAAAGAAATAGAAGATAACACAAAGAGAAGGAAAGAAACACCATGTTTATGGACTGGAGGAATCAGTATTGTTAAAATCACCATACTCCCCAAGGCAATCTACAGATTCAGTGCAATCCCTATCAAAACACCGATGGCATTTTTCTCAAAACTAGAACAGGTAATTTTATAATTTGTATGGAAACACAAAAGACTCTGAATAGCCAAAACAATCTTCAGAAAGAACAAAGCTGAAGGTATCACGCTCCCTGGTTTCAAACTATACTACAAAGCTACAGCCATCAAAACAGTATGGTAGTAGCACAAAAACAGACACAGGGATCAACTGAACAGAATAGAGCCCCGAAATAAACCCATACTTACAAGGGCAATTAGTTTATGAGAAAGGAGGCAAAAATATACAATGGGGAAAAAACAGCCCTTGACATGGGTCTTAGTAATATTATTTTGGATATGTCTCCTCAGGCAAAGGAAACAAAAGTCAAAATAAACAAATATGCACAGTGAAGAAAATTATTAACAAAATGAAAAGGCCACCTGCTGAATGGGAGAATACATTTTCAAATGATATAGCCCATAAGGGGCTAATATCTGTAATATACCAAAAACTCATACAACTCAACACCAAAAGAGCAAACAATCCAATTAAAAAGTGAGTAGAGGATATAAATAGACATTTTTCCTAAGAAGACATACAGATGGCCGTTGGGCACATGAAAAGGTACTCAACATCACTAACCATCAGAGAAAAAAGCAAATCAAAACCACAATGGGATATCACCTCACATCTGTCAGAATGACTATTATCAAAAAGACAATAAATAATAAATGTTGGTGAGGATGTAGAGAAAAGGGAACCCTCATGCACTGCTGGTGGGACTCTAAATTGGTGCATCCACTATGGAAAACAATATGGAGGTACCTCAAAAAATAAAAAATACAACTACCATAAGATCCAGCAATTCCACTCCTGGGTATTTATCTAAAGAAAATGAAAACACCAATTCAAAAAGATATATGCACCCCTATGTTCACTAAAGCATTATTTACAACAGCCAAGATATGGACGCAACCTAAGTGCACATTAACAGATGAATGGATAAAGAAGATGTGTTGCATATATACAATGGAATATTAGTCACAAAAAAGAAGAAAATCTTATCTTTTGTAACAACATGATGGACCTAGTGGGTATTATGCTAAGTGAAATAAGTCAGACATTGAAAGACAATACTGCATGATTTCACTTATGTACGAAATCCAAAACACGCACACATACACACACACACACACACACACACACACACACAAAATGAACAAACATAACAAAACAGAGTTATAGATACAGAGAAAAAACAGGTGGTGGGAGATCGTAGTGGCGGGGGAAGAAATAGGTGAGGGAAATTAAGGGGTGCAAACTTCCAGTTGCAAAATAAATGAGTCATGGCTTTGAAACGTACAGTGTGGGAAATATAGTCAATAACTATATAATATCTTGTATGGTGACATATTGTAACTAGAATTATCATGGTGATTTGTTTTGAAATGTATAGAAATACTGCATCTCTATGCTGCATACCAGGAACTAACATAGTGTTCTAAGCCAATTATACTTGGAAAACAAACAAATTCATAGAAAAAGAGATCAGATTTGTGGTTCCCAGATGTGGGGGTGAAGGGTGGGGAGGGGGAATCAGACGAAGGTGGTCCAAAGGTACCAGAAACTTCCATGTATAAGATCAATAAGTACTAGGGATGCAATGTACATGATAAATACAATTCACACTGAGGTATGTTATATATGAAAGTTGCCGAGAGTAAAGCTTTTATTTACTTGTTTGTTTATTTATGGCTGCATTGGGTCTTCGTTGCTGTGCATGGGCTTTCTCTAGCTGTGTCGAGCGGGGGCTACTCTTCGCTGTGGTGCAGGGGCTTCTCAATGCGGTGGCTTCTCTTGTTGTGGAGCACGGGCTCGAAGCTCACGGGTTCAGTAGTTGCAGCACGCAGGCTCAGCAGTTGTGGCTCGCGGGCTCTAGAGTGCAGGCTCAGTAGTTGTGGTGCACGGGCTTAGCTGCTCCGCAGCATGTGGGATCTTCCTGGACCAGGGCTCGAACCCGTGTCCCCCGCGTTGGCAGGCGGATTCTCAACCACTGTGCCAACAGGGAAGTCCAGAGAGTAAATCTTAAGAGTTCTCACCACGAGGGAAAAAGTTGTTCTTCTATTTCTTTAATTTAGTGTCTATGTGAGACAATGGATGTTCACTAAATTATGATAATTATTTCATGATGTATGTGATAAAAGAAATTTTCACATATTGAGTTATAGGGATGTCATTCTGGCTTATACACGAGTTAACTTGAATTTTATGCTAACTAAAACAGCCTGTGTGTGGCCTACCAAACATACACTGTACCTCTGCTTTAATTATTTTAAAAAAGGGCAACAATGACCAGAAGTAAAGCATGTCCATGCTAAAAATAAAGATTAAATGCCTCTCTTCCTGGGACGCCAATGCTGGTCCTCCTTTAATGATAAGACTCCCTTCCCAGGCGCCAAGCCTATACTGACTCACCGTGTACATGCTGATCTTATGTTTGAAACCTTGAAGGAATGTATCCCTGACTTATTTGATGTTCTTGTTCTGAGAAGACAGAGAACTGTGCTGAAAACCGTGCTTCTCTGGAGCCATTCCTCAGAGTAATCCGGGAGGCTGTCTTCCAGACTACAGTCCTCAGTTTGGCTCAAATGAAACTCTTTTCTATTCCTATTATAAATTGTTTATTGATTATTTTCATTGCCATATGTAAACCAACCTTAAACTTATAGAGTACTGAATGTCAATTATATCTCAATAAAGCTGGAGGAAAAAAAAACTGGAAGAATGTTTTTTGGTACACTTCCACCAGTTGAATACATATCTGGCATGTCATGCGTGCTTTTTAGAATCAAAATGTGCCAGTCCAACTAGGCTCATTTAAAACTCAGCAAAATCTAAACTGTGAGTTAGCAATTCTGAAACTACTTTATGTATATCTGAGCTTGAGCAAATAAATATATCGTGGATATTAAGAATCAAGTTTCTTATGTCAGAGAAAGGAGCTCCAAATAATTCCTTATTTGTAGGAGGAAGCTATGATAAACCTTGTAATGTTGAACTGAAATCGGAGAAGCAAATAGTTTTAGATTAGATATTGATATAGAAATGAGTTGAATGTATGTGTATACCTTGTATCTTTCCTAGCTCTGTTCGTGAAAGAGCCTAGAAGCAGTGATATCATGGCACCCGTGAGCATATCTAGTGCATAGGTCTTGGTTTCTAAGCATGAAAACAAGGATCCAAGGAACCAGGGCTCCTTGGAGAAACGGCTGACTTCACGATTGGCGGAGGGAAGCGGGGGAAGTATGGGATGAGCCAGGAAGAACTAGTGTGTCAGAAAGTAAGGATATGCTCAAAAAATGATGGAAGTATGTCACAGAACAGAGGAGCCAACTTTAACAAGCTCTCGGTGGCCAAACTGGGAACAATATAAGCCAGTAATGGCTTATAATCCACAAAATAAAAATAAATATCCAGATATAACTAAGTAAATACAGAAGGGAGAAAAGTCTGCTCCTCCTTGCCACAAAACTCCAATGATACATGTAGAGGAAATGATGGAAATAGGAAATCACCGTTAAGAAACGGCACAGTAAGTGTTTCAGATAAGAATCACCACTGAGAGAAAGATATGATTATAAACATGATATTTACATAGTCACAAAGCATCTCACTACAAGATTCTAATTACAAAGGGAAAGATAGTAACTTTATAGCAGAGGAAGTTGAAATCTCCTTAACCAAAGTGATCAAAGTAGACATACGGAATCATGTGCTCCCTGATCTGATGTACTGAGAAGGGCACAACGCCACTTTTGGGGGCCAAATATACTGACCAGTATTCTTCAAAAGTGTCAAGATTATGAAAGATGAACAGAGGAACTGTGCAGATTAAAGGAGGCTAAACAGACTTGATGACTCAGTACAATGGAGGGTCCTGGATTGGACCCCTAGACTAGAAGGACATTAGCAGGACGATTAACAAAACGCAAATAAAGGTCTGTAGATTAGGTAACAGAGTAATATCAATGCTAATTTTTTTCTGATTTTGATACTTGTATTGTGGTTATATAAGATGTTAACATTTGAGGAAGCTGAGTGAAGGGCATGTGGGAATTCTTTGTGAAGAAACTTTGTACTATTGTTGCAACTTTTAAAAAGCCTATTTCAAAATTTAAAAATTAAATTAAAAATTAAAAGCACACACCGAGCCCCCAATTTAAATGTTTTCTTCCATTTAATGAGGGAGAAAAGATGATACAGTGGGGTTGGTTTTTTTAAATCTAACTTAATAATTATGTTTTATATGTCAGTTTTAATTAG
This sequence comes from Phocoena sinus, assembly GCF_008692025.1. Lineage (NCBI taxonomy): Eukaryota > Metazoa > Chordata > Mammalia > Artiodactyla > Phocoenidae > Phocoena > Phocoena sinus. The sequence goes on from NC_045766.1 coordinate 3,404,725, forward strand.
AAAACACTGCTAATGTCAAATTCTCTTTGCTTTTGACACATACTTGTTTTTTCTTGGCTCTGTCCCTGATTATTTACCTCATTTGAGGATTACTACAGTCTTCCCATGCTCTTCTTCAACATTACCTTGGAAAAAGGTATATTTTTATTACATTACCACCATCTATCTTTAAACTACATTATGAAAATATAATTGTGCTTTCTGAAATTATTTAATTTCAACTTGACCTAAAATAATCAAAGAAGTCAGCATGATGAATTTTGTGTCTGTTTCAGTTTATTCTTTTAAAAAATTTTTTTTATGTTTGGCTGCGTTGGGTCTTCACTGAAGTGAGCGGGCTTTCTCTAGTTGCAGCAAGCAGGGGCTACTCCTCGTTGCAGTGCGCAGGCTTCTCATTGCGGTGGCTTCTCTTGTTGCGGAGCACGGGCACCAGAGCACAGGCTCAGTAGCTGTGGCGCATGGGCTTAGTTGCTCCGCGGCATCTTCCCAGACCAGGGCTCGAACCCGTGTCCCCTGCATTGGCAAATGTCAAATTCTCTTTGCTTTTGACACATACTTGTTTTTTCTTGGCTCTGTCCCTGATTATTTACCTCATTTGAGGATTACTACAGTCTTCCCATGCTCTTCTTCAACATTACCTTGGAAAAAGGTATATTTTTATTACATTACCACCATCTATCTTTAAACTACATTATGAAAATATAATTGTGCTTTCTGAAATTATTTAATTTCAACTTGACTTAAAATAATCAAAGAAGTCAGCATGATGAATTTTGTGTCTGTTTCAGTTTATTCTTTTAAAAAAATTTTTTTATTTTGGGCTGCGTCGGGTCTTCACTGATGTGAGCGGGCTTTCTCTAGTTGCAGCAAGCGGGGGCTACTCCTCGTTGCAGTGCGCAGGCTTCTCATTGCAGTGGCTTCTCTTGTTGCGGAGCACGGGCACCAGAGCACAGGCTCAGTAGTTATGGTGCATGGGCTTAGTTGCTCCGCGGCATGTGGGAGCTTCCCAGACCAGGGCTCGAACCCGTGTCCCCTGCATTGGCAGGCGGATTCTTAAGCACTGCGCCACCAGGGAAGTCCCTGTTTTAATTTATTCTTAATTATTGGGAATAACTGCGTATATTGAAATATTTATAGAAAAGGGGTTAGGACAAAAAGAAGGAAAACATTAAAAATCTTTCAATATTTGGATAATACTGTGAATTTTCAGTCATTTAACATTTAACATGCGGATAAAATGAGGCCCAGAAGCTTAACTGTTTTGCTGGGGTTGTATAGTTAACATACTGGAGGCCACATGTGAACGTAGTTCTGTCAGGCTCCACATTTCCTACAACACTGTAATGAATAAAGGATGTACACATTGTGCTGGATTTCTGAAGAGCCATTACTCTTTAAAAAAATAGTTTTGTCTATTTGGTAATCAGGGTTTCAATGTTCAAAATCATCAATATTTATTTACATTGAGTTTTTAGCTAAAATACAGAGTAATTATAAACTGGTTTTTGACAAGTGAGCAAAAATAATTTGCATCTACTATGCACCATAATCTTTTTTTTAAAAAAAGATTTATTTTAGTTTTGGCTGTGTCAGGTCTTAGTTGCAGCACACAGGATCTTTCGCTGCGGTGTGCGGGCTTCTCCCTCTAGTTGTGGTGCACAGGCTCAGTAGTTGTGGTGCGCAGGCTCAGTAGTTGTGGTGCGCGGGCTCAGCAGTTGTGGCACGCGTGGCAAGCAACTGGGAGCGCCTGTCATGCTCTTGAAAAACAAATATGAAATCTGAACAGCTGAGGATCATAAAAATAATTACAGGTTGTCATTATTAAGTACCTAATCACACCTAACCCTCCTTAATATAAACGTACATAACTAGACTACAATACGTGTTTCAAAATGTTAGAGAGGGCTTCCCTGGTGGCGCAGTGGTTGAGAGTCTGCCTGCCGATGCAGGGGACACGGGTTCGTGCCCCGGTCCGGGAAGATCCCACGTGCCGTGGAGCGGCTGGGCCCGTGAGCCATGGCCGCTGAGCCTGCGCGTCCGGAGCCTGTGCTCCGCGACGGGAAAGGCCACAACAGTGAGAGGCCCGCGTACCGCAAAACAAACAAACAAACAAACAAAATGTTAGAGAAACAAGACACATGGAAGATACTGTTTTTCTGAGGAACCATCCTAGAGCGGTACACAGTGAGAATTTTCAAAATGATGTAAAATCTCTAGTCCTGAAAACCCTTCCTGGCCTGTATGGGAAATAAATGTCCTCGTGTAGCCTGTACATAGGTCAGAAAAGGGAAGACTGAGTGCTGGGGATGGTGGGTGTGCGTGTGAACCCTGTGAATAACTGGGAGTGGGAACCTGAGAAAAGGATGCTTAGGTTCATGGGATCTTTAGCGCAGATACGTACAGCACTCGTTTACCTTTAACCAGCAGTGCACCTCCCCATCCTACTCTACATCCTCACTTCCTACACTTCTGTTGTGTACGCCCTTACCTTTCACAGCAGCTCCTCTCCGCCAGCAACACCAGGGGGACACTTTTATTTAGCTTACTTGTAGACCCTTCTGACTATACAAATGAGTAAGTCATATTAACTTTATCACAAAAATGATGAGTGTTTCTTGTGAAATACGGACCATGGTTCCAAGAGTAACATGCTCACAGAGTCCTTGCACTGTGGATTTTCCAACAGACTGCGGCATTAAATATTGGCAGCAGGACTACAGGCATGCTAGAAGCCACAAACTGTCTTATTGGTCATGAGGTCAATTGTAGTAATAATGGTGAACTTCTACAGAGCACTTCCTGTGTGCCAGGCACTACTTTAAGTGACCGATATGTATGAACTCATTTAATCTTTATAGTTTTAGGTAATAGCCTTATCCCCATTTTATGGATAAGGAAACTGAAGTATAATTATTCAAAGCTATACTGTTGAGATTCTACCTGCAGGGCATCGTAGATCTTATTTTGGACTTAGGAACTCTGGTAGTTTATGTATAATATACATATTTTTCTACTTGTGCCCTTTACCTTCGATGTAAAAGACCACAAGCTAAACACTTAAGCATACGTAAGCTTAGGTATAAGCCTACGTTTTACTAGCATCTAAACCAGCTGACAGCTGCGAACAGAAACGAAAGGCAGCATTATAAAACTATGTCCCGCACAGCCACTCTTATCTGCATAAGCTATATTCTAATTCATGACCTTTGCCCTTTTCCTTCCTTTCTTTACCCTGTTTTTTCTTTTCTGAAAATGCCTCAATAATTTTAATAGTGTAATCACTGATCACACTATTTATTTGGAAACACATCCGGCCCAAATTTCCTCCTTATGAAAACTAAACAACACTGCTGTATATCATTTTATCTTAATTCTCAAAAGGGATCAATTAGATGATGTAAAAGTCTGAAAACACCAAAAGACTAAAAAACTATGTGTATACAGTTCCATAAAACAAACACAATAATTGATAGTGAGGGAAGTGAAAAGGAATAAACATTTGTTGACTTCCTGCCTAAGATGTTTTTAAAAACTTATTATTTACAACAGAGACAAATTTGGTTTGAAATGCCAAATTTGGTAAGATTAGTAAGGGAGAGAAAGTGTTGATGGTAACACTATTTACGTCTCTTTAGATTGAAAGGGGAATCCAGGCATTACGGAGAATTTGTTTTAGCTGATTAGATTACATATAACATTCTCCATTGCTTTATAAACATGTATTTTCATCTCTGTGAGATTTTGAGAACCAGCCTATATGGTCATAAACTGAATTTTAACATTATAGAAACCAGGCCTCTGGCTGCAGAACGCGGTGAATTCTGTAGTGTACCAGTGTATTTATTTATATTCAACTTTATTATTTATTCCTATGTGTTTATTTTTAGATTTCTGACTTGTTCCTGGCACCAAAAACACATATTTATATTTTTTCATTGCAAATATTATGGAAGGTAGATGAATTAGTACTTAGCATCAGCCTGAGTTGATGAGGTGAACTTAACAGAAAAGGGAAGAGGAAACTTCCCTTAATAAACCTTAAGGCCAAGAATACATCTTTATGTTATTTTCCCTACTTCTTAACTGTGGAAAACTATAACCAAGGTCTCACAGTTAAAAGAACTGATATTTCAGGACAAATTATAAAGGGAAGCATTTCTTTGGAGAACTTCTCCCGCATCATTGTCCTTGCTGCGTAGGGGGAACGGTGCTTTTGCATCTAGCAGCATAAGCCTTCTGGTCTGACAGGAAAAAGGACAGAAAAGTTATTCTCTCTCAGATTTTTAACTGTGGTTTGTATGCTACAACCCTACCTACTACTTGTATATGTGTGAGTGAATACATATACAATGAATATTTCCTTACTTCCAAAAATATCTTAACATAATGAAGGTATTAAAGTTCCTTCAATGAAACATATTAAATGACATGCGAATATGCTTATAGCTTAACATTAAATGAAAATAAGAGCAAGACGCAAGATTAAACAGGTAATATATTCTGCTTTTCCAAAACTCTTCTGAAGTGAACAAGCATATTACTTTGTAGGTAACCCTTTGCCAAGCACAGCATGCATACAGAAGAGTGCGCGAGTGGAAGTATACAGCTGGAAGAATGCTTCTGCAGTGAACACACCTGTCTAACCAGTGCCCAGACCAGCCAAGCAACACCGCCAGCGCCTTAGGCTCCCTTTCAGTTGCTGTTTCCTGCCCCCTCTAAACAGAAAGCACGTCCAACACCGCTGACGAACCTGGACTGCTCGGGACCATACGCGAATGCACTTACACAGCGTGCACTCTCTTGCGTCCGACTTCTGTTGCTCGATGTTGTTTGTGGGATGCGTCCACATTTGCGTACTTGTAGTTTATGCATCCTTATTGCTGTGTAGTAATCCAACATGTGAATCTATCATAAACCATCCACTCTACCTTCGTGGCACTTGACCAGTTTCCAGTTTGGGCTTATGACATTGTTTTATTTTTATACTTAAAAACAGATCTAAAAGCCAGAAACACCAACCAAAACTAGTTTTCAAATGAACAATCGTTAAATTGGCAAATGATTTACTACGCTCGTTATTCCATAAGTTCTCTTTCCAGTTCTGATTTATCAGAAATCTGCCGATTTAGGGGTGTCTAACCATGTTATTGATGTTGCTCAACCTGTTTTTCTTCAAACATAAGTGCTTTGATTTATTTGGTTCAGAGAGTTTCATTCCCTCTCAATGGCTGTTGACATTTCACAACAGAGGCACCAGCTCACTCTCCCTTTTCAACCTCAGAGTCACTTAAAAACCTGTCAAAAAACATTCTGGAAAAACTTTCCCAGAGGTCACGTGTTGGCCAACTCCTGCTGTCTGTAATAAAGAAACCAAAAGCTCATACACATAAAAAAGCCTCAGAGCCACAAAACTCTTTGCGCTGAGTCATTCATGTAATTTCGTGCAGACGTTATGAAGCAAGCTAATGCCCTAGAACTTTTTCTGTTTGTCTTAACGTAAGTGAGTATAATCACCTCCACTCCTACCATCACTTCCCACTGTCTCGGAGTTGCTTCCTGCAGGATCCCACTGCAAGAAGTAAGTGAAAGGATGAAAAACTGAGAATGAAAGTATGGATGCTAATGAGATAGCGTAGTGTGAGCCAAGTTCAAGTGACAAAGTGCAAAGAAATGCAGAGTAAGGACAGCCTATGCACCCTTTACTGGAGACAGTCTTCACAGTAGGATCCTCAGCAAATTATTTAAATGTGATTTATGCATATTAAAAAATACTTCTCAAAGACATCTCTTTGAAAGAAAACAAGAATTCTCTTTCATCTTTATTCTAGAATCTTCTAGTCTTACAACACTGTTCTGCAATTAAAAAAAATAAATTTATTTATTAATTTTTGGCTGCATTGGGTCTTTGTTGCTGCCCACGGGCTTTCTCTAGTTGTGGTGAGCGGGGGCTACTCTTCGTTGCAGTGTGCAGTCTTCTCATTGCGGTGGCTTCTCTTGTTGCGGAGCACGGGCTCTAGGCACGCGGGCTTCAGCAGTTGTGGCACATGGGCTCAGTAGTTGTGGCTCGTGGGCTCAAGAGCGCAGGCTCAGTAGTTGTGGCACACGGGCTTAGTTGCTCCACGGCATGTGGGATCTTCCTGGCCCAGGGCTCGAACCCGTGTCCCCTGCATTGGCAGGCGGATTCTTAACCACTGCGCCACCAGGGAAGTCCTGCAATTGTTTGTTCACGTGTCTGTCTCTTCCTCTAGACTGTGCTCCTCTGAGTGTGGATACTGTAATATTAAATTTCATATACCATAGCATCTAGCACTTAAGTGATGCATAAATGTTTCATGCATGAGAGGATGCATTAATTAAATGAGGAAACAATTTTTTGAAAAAGAAAAGTTGGTGGGTAGAGTAAAAAACATTGCCTATGTGAGGTCTTCTTGTTCTGAACTCAGCTGCAGACGCTCCACCAGGTCCGCAGCCCTGGAGTGTAGAAACAACATCCTCATGAGATCCTGGATGCAGGGGAGGGAAGTCTGCCCTTAAGCACAAGGTGTCTGTCAGCATGGCTGCCCTTGCTCGCACAGGTCTAGTTCTGCCTCTGACTAGAGATTCACCGACTGCGATCCACTTGAATGTGGAGACCACCTGCCTAAAACTGCACTAAGTTGCAACTAACCTTTGGAAACTGAGTGGAGCTCTGGCCGTGGCAAACAGAAGGCTGAACGACACTCCAGCTACACGGCGGAGAGGGCTAGGTCTTGATGGCTGAGAGGTGTCCGTCTTCTGGACGCCCCGTACTAAACTCCTATTGCCTATTAAAATTTAGCACAGGTTAATGAACACAATGCTGTAGAGAGTTTAGCAGCTCTCAGCACAGTAGATCCAACACAGCTTTTTGTCTTTATCATTTTGTTATGTATCATTTACTCTATGTGGCTTAAGAAATATCATTATAAAATGTTCTTCAGAATTTTGACCACAGTAACTATTACAAAAACCAATACTTCTTTTATTTTCTAAAATTGTTATTTAATATTGGATTATAGTTGACTAACAATGTTGTGTTAGTTTCGAGTGTACAGCACGGTGATTCAGGTATACGTGTACATGTATTTATTCTTTTGGAAATTCTTTTCCCATTTAGGTTATTACAGAATACTGAGCAGAGTTCCCTGTGCTATACAGTAGGTCCTTTTTAGTTATCTATTTTATATATAGTAGTGTGTATGTCAATCCCAAACTCCCAGTCTATCCACCCCCACCCTCATCCCCCCTGGTAACCGTAAGTGTGTTCTCTAAGTCTGTGAGTCTGTTTCTGTTTTGTAAATAAGTTCATCTGTATCATTTTTTTTTTTTTTTTAGATTCCAAATGTAAGCAATATCATATGATATTTGTCTTTCCCTGTCTGACTTCACTTAGTGTGACAATCTCTAGGTCCATCCCTGTTGCTGCAAATGGCATTATTTCATTCTTTTTAATGGCTGAGTAATATCCCATTGTACATATATATACCACATCATCTTTATCCATTCCTCTGTCGATGGACACTTAGGTTGCTTCCGTGTCTTGGCAACTGTAAATAATGCTGCTATGAACACTGGGGTGCATGTATCTTTTCTGATGAGTGTTTTTGTGTTTTGGAGGGATATATATCCAGAAGTGGAACTACTGGGTCATACGGTAGTTCTACTTTTATTTTTCTGAGAAACCTCCATACTGTTTTCCACAGTGGCTGCATCAATTTGCATTCCCATTAATAGTGTACCAGGGTTCTCTTTTCTCCACATCCTAACCAACATTGTTATTTGTGGGTTTTTCTGTTCCATGACAGCCATTCTGACAAGTGTGATGTGATATCTCATTGTGGTTTTGATTTGCATTTCCCTGACAATTAGCGATGTTGAGCATCTTTTCATGTGCCTGTTGGCCATCTGCATTTCCTCTTTGGAAAAATGTCTGTTCAGTTTTTCTGCCCATTTTCAATCAGGTTGTTTGTGTTTTGGATGTTGAGTTGTATGAGCTGTTTATATATGTTGGGTATTAATCCCTTATTGGTCATATCATTTGCAAATATTTTCTCCCATTCAGTAGGTTGTCTTTTCATTTTGTTGATGGTTTTCTTTGCTGTGCAAAAGCTTTTAAGTTTAATTAGGTCCCATTTGTTTATTTTTGCTTTTATTTCCTTTCCTTTAGGAGACAGATCCAAAAAAATATAGCTGCGATTTATGTCTTCCTCTAGGAGTCTTACAGTATTCAGTCTTACAGTTAGGTCTCTAATCCATTTTGAGTTTATTTTTGTATGTGGTGTTAGAGAATGTTCTAATTTCATTCTTTTACATGTAAGCTGTCCAGTTTTCCCAGCACCACTTATTGAAGAGTCTTGTCTTTTCTCCATTGTATATTCTGGCCTCCTCTGTCGTAGATTAATTGACCGTAAGTGCATGGGTTTATTTCTGGGCTCTCTATCCTGTTCCATTGCTCTGTGTGTCTGTTTTTCTGCCAGTACCATGCTGTTTTGATTACTGTAGCTTTGCAATATAGTCTGAAGTCAGGGAGCATGATTTCTCCAGCTCCGTTCTTCTTTCTCAAGATTGTTTTGGCTATTCAGGGTCTTTTGTGTTTTCATACAAATTAAAAAATTTTTTGTTCTGGTTCTATGAAAAATGCCATTGGTGTTTTGATAGGGATTGCACTGAATCCGTATACTGTCTTGGGTAGTATGGTCACTGTAACAATATTGATTCTTCCAATCCAGGATCACAGTATAGCTTTCCATCTGTTTGTGTCATGTCCAGTTTCTTTCATCAGTGTCATAGTTTTCAGAGTACAAATCTTTTGCCTCCTTAGGTAGGTTTATTCCTAAGTATTTTATTCTTTTTGATGCAGCGGTAAATGGGATTGTTTCCTTAATTTCTCTTACTGATACTTCACAGGCCAATATCACTGATGCACATAGATGCAAAAATCCTCAACAAAATACTAGGAAACCAAATCCAACAATACATTAAAAGGATCATCACCATGATCAAGTAGGATTTATCCCAGGGATGCAAGGATTTTTCAACATCTGCAAATCAATCAATGTGATACAACACATTAGTAAATTGAAGAATAAAAACTATATGATCATCTCAGTAGATGCAGAAAAAGCTTTTGATAAAATTCAACACCAATTTATGATAACAACTTTTCAGAAGGTGGGCAAAGAGGGAACATACCTCAACATAATAAAGGCCATATATGACAAACCCACAGCCAACATCGTTCTCAATGGTGAAAAACTGAAAGCATTTCCTCTAAGATCAGGAACAAGACAAGGATGCCCACTCTTTTATTCAACATGGTTTTGGAAGTCCTAGCCACGGCAATCAGAGAAGGAAGAGAAATCCAAATTGGAAAGGAAGAAGTAAAACTGTCACTGTTTGCTGATAACTCGATACTATAGATAGAAAATCCTAAAGATGTCACCAGAAAACTACTAGAGCTCATCAATGAATCTGGCAAAGTTTCAGAATACAAAATTAATATACTGAAATCTGTTGCATTTCTAAACCAATACTTTTTTTTTGGTTTTTTCTGCGGTAGGTGGGCCTCTCACTGTTGTGGCCTCTCCCGTTGCGGAGCACAGGCTCCGGACGCGCAGGCTCAGAGGCCATGGCTCACGGGCTCAGCCGCTCTGCGGCATGTGGGATCTTCCCAGACTGGGGCACGAACCCGTGTCCCCTGCATCGGCAGGCGGACTCTCAGCCACTGCGCCACCAGGGAAGCCCTAAACCAGTACTTTTTAAAATGAGCTTGAAGTCCATCTTAATAGCACTGACTACTCACAAAATTAATAGTCATGCGAGAAAATGGGTAGAAGAATAATACAAGTCACTGAGATTTTAAAAATTAAAGTTACAGGGAGTTCCCTGGTGGTCCAGTGGTTAGGACTCAGTGCTTTCACTGCCATGGCCCCGGGTTCAATCCCTGGTCAGGGAACTAAGATCCTGCAAGCCGCGCAGCGTGGAAAATAAAATAAAATGAATATAAAAGTTAAGGTTACGGACATCAAAAAGTAGAGGCTGCTAAACCGATACATTGGTTATTTGTATTGTCATGTTAAGCATTTAAATTACCTTTATAAAACTTTCTTTAAAATCCTCTTTTGAGCAGCTACTGCTGCACATTTGATTAATATATAAACAAGATACCGATGTTCTCGTTTTGATTACTAAAATATTTTCTTTCATTCTTTTCAATTATTTAAAGTTAGCAGAGCCCCAAGCATCGTTTGGGTAGGAAAGTGACAGACTGATGTCAGGATACCGAAGAGGAAGAAAAGCATCTCACGAAGAGCAAGCCAGCAGCAACTAATGGTTTTCAGCTGTTGCTGATGTAACTGATGAAGGTGCTGTAACAGAAAGCAGTTTTGTGTGATTCATCTATTGTTCTGTCGGGATGCATTGTACTCCCTTATAATTTGTAAGCCTAGCTAACTCCAGGTTTCCCCCCTTCCTTAAAAGGTAGTTTCTAACTATGTGTTTATTTTAAAGCTAATAATTGACAGTGAAAGAAAACTGCCAGCCTGTTGAGTTGCAACAAACGTTAAGTCTCGTGTTAAGCAAATATTCTTTATTTGACTAAAATAAAATAGTCAGCTATGTGAACATTCGTCCCACATCTGCCAAATGCCTTTAGTCGAGTTGTTAATATCCTAGAATAATAAAAGGTTAGTACCTTTCACTTATCATTAACCTACTGGGTCCAGATTTTGCTTTCAGATACTATCGTCACACGTAGGTTGAAAATGCCATTTACCCAACCATCAAGGCATAACTTTCAGTGAAATGTATTTAGCTATCAAAGATCTGCAAGCAATCCACTGGTGGAGATATGATACTGCTTTGACGGACTGCTGGTGAAGGTTTAGCTACAAAAATATATACACTTATAAAGGCATTCACTGTTCACTAAAGACTGTAATGTACTGCGTATTAACTAATAAGATATTCTCTTATATAAATACTACCCCTAAGCTGTATTTAGTGGGTGTTCTTTAGCACCAATAGAATTTTATTCACAATACTAGAAAAATACAAAATTTATCCATGTTTTCTGTAAGTTTCTTTTACTTTTTTACTCATCACAGAGTCATGGACAGTTATGGAGAAAGCACTATTACTTCCTTATTATATTGTGGAAAACCTTGGTTCATTCGTGAAAACTTCTGGCTCAACCTGCTTTCTGAAGGAGAAGACTAAGTTACATATGAGACCACAGTTGGTACCGTGGGTACTAAAGAATTGTAATCAGAGGCTCCGCTCCCCTGACGTGGTACCATTCTCTGATGGCCAGTTAGTACTGAGGATCCTTATCCAGCGACCTTTTCTTTTTCAGTCATGCTATTCCCCTCTCTTTACTCCACCTCCCACCCCAGCCCCTCTCCCCCTCCTGCCATTAGGACTATTCTTAAGTAACCTACAAGGCTGAAACTTATTGCTCGGATTGCCAACTACCAACAGGGAAGCTTAACTTTGGGTTTGAAAATAGATTTTTTTTTTTTAAGTTCAAAGCTTTGTAAGCCAGGCTTTCAAGTGGTGAAAACGTTTTCTAAGAACTTCCAAAGCTGAGTTTTTACATAAGAAAAAACAAGTTTGGAGGATTAACTGTATTATAATCATAGTGAGAAGAAAAATTCCAAATACCTTGCAAAGAAAATCCCATACCTTTCAGGTCCACAAGTGTTGGGGGACACAGAGATTCTGAGTGGATGAGCCTAGCGTGGGGCAGTCCTGAGGAGGGACCAAGTTCCCTTCATCCTCCCTGACTTTCACACTAAGAGGTGGAACAAGACAGGATGCTCAGAAAAGCTGAAGGGTAAGCCCGAAATTGTCAGGCTGTCGCTTGGCTTCTCTGGGGCAAGAGCCTGCAAAAACTGCAAGCCTTTCAGAAAGTTCTGTTGGGGACAAAGTGTTGTGTCCATCGTGGCACAGAAGTAATGGACAGAGGAATGAAGTCTGAGGAAGGTTTTCCCAGCGGATGGACCAGAGGGTAGTTTTTACAGGATTCTACAAACTCCCGGGTAGTGCAGAGAAAGCAACCAAGAATTTCAAGGTCCTGATAAAGAGTTGGGAGATGCTGAGGGAACTGTAGGGTTAAAACTGACTTGGTTTCCAGAGCGAGGGGAAGGCAGCTGAGTGCAGATTCCTACACAGACAGAAAGGCATGCCTCTGCAGCCCCTGCCACAGCTCTCCTACTGACCCCGTGGATGCAGTGAGGACAGGCCAGAGGCCCAGAGGTCAAGCCCATGTAAGATATCACTGGAAGCACAGCAAGAGGGGGGATGCCTCGCCTGTACTCAAATGCCATCTTGAGTAAGAGGGAGAGGAGAACCCTAGAGAGGAGCAGAAATTTTTATAGACTGAATAATTGGTCAAAAGAAAGTGTTCCGGGCTTCCCTGGTGGCACAGTGGTTGAGGGTCCGCCTGCCGATGCAGGGGACGCGGGTTCGTGCCCCGGTCCGGGAGGATCCCACGTGCCGCGGAGCGGCTGGGCCCGTGAGCCATGGCCACTGAGCCTGCGCGTCCGGAGCCTGTGCTGCGCAACGGGAGAGGCCACAGCAGTGAGAGGCCCGCGTACCGCAAAAAAAAAAAAAAAAAAGTGTTTCCAGTGAGAAGATACTGAGATACCTTTTTAAAAGGCGAGGTTGTGTGTTTTATAACATGGTTGGGAATGGCAGCTGAGAACTAGAAAGAGATCACTTCAGAAAGTAAAGTTACTTTTTTTTGCACACCCTAGATTGGGACTGGCCAATTTAGACCTCTGATGCTAGAAAACATCAAACTATAATACTGTCACAATCCTCACAGAAATTAAAATCCCTGATCTATAAAACCTGTCCTGAATGATTAATGCTATGACTCCTCCTTTTTCTACAGCATTACCTTTAAAGGATAAAAAATATCCTGCTGTCATTCATGTCTCTCTGTTTACTAACCACATAAAGCAGTGTAAAAGCAATATACACATACCCTCTACAACTACGTGAAATTTTTTTTAGCTCTCATGTAAACGATCTACGACTTTCCGAATTGTATTGTTAGATATTCTGCCACCTCTGAAAGTTTTTGGTTCATGTGTGAAGCTGCCAGTTCTGAGCAGCAGAAGTAGTCTCTGGGCTGTCCTTAGAACCAGGCGAAAGCAGTGAGTCAGAACCCAGGAAGACGGTAAAGAAACAGGATGGAATATACCCAGTGTAGTCAGATGATCAAGGGCTTGAGCCAGACAGCCACCTACAGAGCAAGAGTCACTGTTACCAAAGAAATCTTGGCTGTGAAGTAGACAAATATTGCACGCTTGCTCAAAAATGAATCCCAAGAGTTGCAGAGACTGTGCCTGCAGTTAAGTGCTGTTAGGTAAGTCAAAGAGGGATGTGAGCTTAGAGCCAAGACTTTATCCTCATGTCAGACCGACACTGGCTGTAGACAAATTCTTCACTTCCATATGTTCCCTGAAAACTCTTCTCCAGAATTTACTTTTGTGGATTATTTCATTTCTTCCTATACCCAAGTATATTCCTCGACTTCACCTCCTCATCTTTGTTTTGAATATCCCCTGAACGTTTTCCTCTACTCCTCAGCAGTACCCTTTACCCTGTAAAATGTTTGCCTGAGACTCATCTCCCCTTTTCAGTAAACCTCACACAAACTCCAAGTAGCTTGCGGAACTAGCCCTCCGAGGAAAAACAAACGTTAAATCTTTGTTATCAATCAGGACAGGCTGAGTTATGTTGCATAACAAACATCAAAACTTCAGTAATTAACAGAACAGGGGTTTATTTCTCACTGCACATAGAGACTGTGTAGCAGAGTGATTCTCCTGGGCTATGATTCCTATGTCAGTAGCTTAGTAAATAGAGGCTGCTTTGAACTTATTACCATGACTGCCATGGCAGGGAAGGAGAGAGTGGAGAGTCTCGAATTAGCAATTAAAGGCTTTCATCTGGCCCAAATCCCATTGGCCAGAAACTGTCTCTCGGTCTTGCTCAACTGCAAGGAGGGGGAAAGCATAATCCTTCCATGGACCAGAAGGAATAGGGAACCAGAATGGATAAACACTAAGTCATCAGCACACCTTGCTTGGGCAATGAAAAGTTGATGTGCTGATACGGACTTCTGAGAAGCAAGAAACTGTAACAGTGTTTGTTATCCTAAGCGCTTTTTTTCTTACCTGTTGGCTGATCGCTTACTTAATTCCTTCCTCTAAAGGGCCAGCTTTCATTCACTGAGTCCTGAGAATGCCAGTACCCGGAGAAGTGTGTACATGTGTGTGTATATATGTATATATACACACACAAATGAGGCTGCAAGCATACGCACAGAAAATATTTAAGTATTTGATTCCTTTTCAATTCCCAGTAGAACCCATTATAACAGGCAGATTTAGGGGTTTTTTTTTTTATCTGTTTTAATTGTATATGTGAAATTTCATTCCAAAGAGATTTGAGGAGTCTGGGAGCATAGCCTTTCCATTAAAGCCATTAATTCTACATGAGTGCTCTCAATCACCAGGGACGATTTTCAGAAAATAAATATACTGAATGGAGAGAGAACGAAAAAGAACTAGAGACACCGAAGGTTTCTATCTCTGGGGGGGTGATATGGCTCTAGCAACGCTGCCTGACTCCTGATTCCTAAACATATGTCACCTATACTTAGGTAGAAAGTCCTCCTCTGAAAATGCTGCATCTTCAAAGACAGAAGGAAATCTGTTTTAAGAAGAGACACAAAACTGAATTTTGTGTTCTGAATTAGCTACTAGCTGTATACCCATACGGTATACAATAGTGTAGTTATTCTGCCTTGCTGAGTCAACGTCTTAGAGCAAAATATAAACAGTAAGTTTTTTTTAACAAGTTTTGTGTACCATGGGTCATAAAGTTCACTAAGCTCTGCCAATGAAATTAGTGTAGAAACATGTAATACGTTTGTCATGATAAAATATTCTATACAACGAACCTCTTGAAAAGAAGGGGTGGAAATGAGTGTTGAATAGCTCCATGGACAGTATCAGTAAGTCCTTTGTAAAAAACTGAATAGTTGATACTTGAATTTTAGGATTTTTTTAAGGACATGAGTCTGTCAGGATCAAACTGATTCACTTGTTCTGTAACTATAAATTACAGGGTGATATATTAAATTATACGGTTAAAGACAACGTCTTGCTTACAAGATCACTTTCATGTTGTTCATATCTATCTCTCTTGTTTCAAGGTGGCTGTCAGAATATCACAAGGGAACTGAAAACAGGTCTTTAAATACCTAATCATTTGTCTCTAAGAAAAGCAAAAGAGCACCTCATACGCTTTAAGTTAACGTGCCACAAACCATCCTGGATCGAGTGCTTGCCTATGCTGGGCACAATACCCTGCCCGTTACACACAGTATCTCATTTAATCCCATTGTAACCCTGTGAGGACTGAGACTCAGATACAGTCAATAAACTGCCCAAGGACACTAAATTTTAGAAGCAAAATCTGAACCCTCGCGCTTGTTCTTTTCCTTTTGCTTTGCTGTTTCCGCGCTTTGGGAGGGGGTGGGAGTGCCAGGGACAAAGGAGCTGATGGTGAAGGAGCCGCACCTGGTCCCGCTCTGCCTTCAGCCTCTTTCAACTGTTCCGCACGGTCAGCCTCACATTTCTGTCAGAGCTCACGCTCTGCTGCTTTTCACGGGCTCTGGGCAAACGACTACTTTTGTGTCTCCGCTCATGTTTCTTGCACTGTTTCAGGATCGTGGTGTTGCTACAGGTAGTGGCAGAGCACTGGACCTGCCGGCTCAAGTGTAGCACTTGCTTTGAGAAACGCCATTCTGGCAGGCCTGCGGGGTGTGGACAGACACAGGCAGGCTCGTTAACCTGGCCGTGCACCCTGGAGAGATCCCCTCGGTTCCTCGGGCCTAAGTCAGGCATGAATGGGCTGGTGGTAGCCCACTGTGCAAGTTCCTTCTCTGAGAAAACAAAGCACTGTCTAGTCATTCCCTCCTTTTGGAATTAAATGACAAGTCATTTCTAAATAACTTCTCTTGACCTTTGTAACTGTTATCTGTGGACTTTGGAAACTGCTCTAATGGTAGCATATTTGAAATGGACCTTGATCTACAAAATAAACATTTGTAGCGGTTAAAAACTACTATTTAAGAAACAGAACTTTTGGGCTTCCCTGGTGGCGAAGTGGTTGAGAATCTACCTGCCAATGCAGGGGACACCGGTTCGATCCCTGGTCTGGGAAGATCCCACATGCCGTGGAGCAGCTAGGCCCGTGAGCCACAACTACTGAGCCTGCGTGTCTGGAGCCTGTGCTCCGCAACAAGAGAGGCCGGGATAGTGAGAGGCCTGCGCACCGCGATGAAGAGTGGCCCCTGCTTGGCGCAACTAGAGAGAGCCCTCGTACAGAAACGAAGACCCAACACAGTCAAAAATAAAAATAAATAAATAAATAAATAAAATAAAATTAAAAAAAAAAAAAAAAAAAAAGAAACAGAACTTTTCATTTTTGCCCTTCTCCAGACACTGCAAAATGACATGCTTTTATCTTTGTGTAATTCTCAGTGAGCACTGAGATGTTTTGGGGGTTTTACATAATTAAGCATTTTAATTAATTCAAAAATTATACTTGCCTCTTGAGAACACTTTGAAAATCTGCAATTCCAATGTATTTAGAAGGGGAGATTTTATGAAACACAGATAATGGAATTACATATGAACTAACTTTCTAAACTCTGAACGTGGGAATACAGAGAAGACCTCTGAGCTGCCATGGAGCCAGGCCCTCACTTGGGTCCAGGACTGTGTCCTCCGGGTTAAGGTTGCTGGTTTCACATGCTTAGGTACCTGGCTTTTCCTCCTGCCAATTACAAGGGGAATCCCCACTTCATTCCGCCACAGTTATGAATTCCTGGAAAGATCAACCTAGGAGTCTGAAGAGCACTGAAAAGCATCTTTATTACAGCACAGAGGGATAGTGTTCCAAACTACGGCCCTCTGTCATCCAAAAAAGTTTAACAAGCATGTTTAGTTCACTCTGCTAGGAAAAAGGAGAGAGTGCTGTAATTGAGAAAGATTTCTGTTAAAATAAAAAGTCTGAGTCCTTCCTCCTCCCTACCTCCCTCTTCCTTATGTGACAGAGATTAATTGCTTTTCTACTGTGTGCCAGACCTGTACTGAGTGTCGTGGACACAAAGATGAGTAAAAAACATGTTCTTCGTCCTCAAAGAGTCTGCTATGTAATGGTTCAATAAACACATAAGCAAATAATTCAAATACAATATTATTGTTATCGGGTGTGTTCTAGATACTACTAAGGAAGAAAGAATAACGAAGAGTCTTCCTGAGGAAGCGGTCAAGACCAGCTTCAGAATCACGGTGGATTTTCCAGTTAATACTTCATTCTCCAGTGGTGTCGGATAAATGAGGTGTAACTATATTTGGAAAGATTACTAGCTTGGGATTTACTGTGGTCATTCCTCTGGGATTGTAGTCTGTTAGTCTTTGGTAGAGAAGAAAAATAAAATTGAGAGTTATTTCAGGCTCTAGATGGGTCAATTTGTAAATTTTGTAGGAAGCAACTTGAACTCCTCAGAATAAATTCCTTTTTATAAATTGAAGATATGGTGGGATATTCTTTATACTATAACCATAGAACCACTTTATATAAAATCATCTATTTGAGCGTTAAGCAAGGGTAATACAGAGAACCATCTGTATCACTTTATGTAATTTAAAATTTTTAATAATTTTTATACAAACTTTTATTTCATACATAGTAGATACTTATTCTCTGAGGATAATTCCATGAAAAGGCTCCTTAAGGAGCAATCACTGAAAACTAGGATAAAACAGAATAAATTGTGAAAGAATAAACCAAAGAATAGAAAAGTAACCTGATTTTAACTCAGTTAAGAAAATCTCTACGATAACTGAAACAGTGTTCTAATTAGAAGGATAGTGAAAATCGAGTGTTTTATTGGCGTGATTTTTTGTACACCTGACAACACATTATTAGATTTTTTTTTACTGCATATTTGGTTTCTACAGTATAATAAACACATCATTTTTACAAAACATATTAAGGTGCTTCATCAATTTTTCCAAGGGCCTCTCTCAGTCCTCTGACAGTCAAGTCACTCGTTAGAACTATTCTGTTGTCATCCTTGTTGGCTTTCTCGTTTATTGGTGGCTTGGAACGTGATCTCAGCAGTTCTTTATCATTTTAATTCATTTCATGTAATCTGAATCATTTCCAGTTTCACTTTATAATCTAACTGAACTTGCCTTGTACTTGTTGAGAAACCAGTCTTTGATAGGATGAGCACACAGACGCTGGTATTAAACAGAAATAATGTTTGTGTTAGGGCTAATTTTGTCAGTGGTCACTTCGTTCGCATTTTCATTTTGTTATGGCTTTTGCTTCCCTATGTATTTTTTCGTATTTTTTAATTGTAGGAACTGGTATGGTATATTTCTTAACACCTGACAGAACATTTCATTTAATCTCTCTTAATTATTTATATCATTATGTATGGAACTCACTTTATAAAAATGATAATCCTAACACAGAAACCAGCTAGATGATGAAAAAAGATGATGATGGTGGTGACAGCTGACATTTGCGAAGCTCCTACTCCGCGCAGGCACTCTACACGGCAGTATATAGAGCAATCCTTCCCACAACCCCGCGAGGTTAGTGTCAATCTTCCTGACTTCATGGAGGAGGGAACTGAGGAAATTCACACAGGTGGGGAGTGTCGTAACAGTTTAAGACAAGCCATTTTAGTTCTCACGTTTATGCTCTGCACCACAATGTCCTTCCTTGGTGTAAAGAAGCATCCACTTCAGAGTTTAAATACAGTTTTTGGTGCATATAATATGAAATTCATAAAAACTTGATCAGTCCACAGTTGTAGGAATACATTTCTAGGTTTTTATATACTTTGTCTATTAAGAACCTGGCAGAAATGTCTCTTGCTCCTGTTTGTTATTGAGAGAGATTCCACAAATACATACCCCTGTCTCAGCCGATTCAAGATTCCCAAGGGAAGGAAAGATGTGGAATTAATGAAATTAGCTTTCTAAAACAAACCTCATAAAATATAGTAGTGTTTTAAAAAACTACCTGACCTCATGAAGTAAATCTAATACTAACAGCTTATTATTATAAAAGTGTCTATTTAATGGAACTTGTGATTGCCATTGGAATTGCAGTTATTTTACAATGTGTATTTTTCTATTACCCACGACTCTAGAATTACAAGATTCAGCTTGGATATATTCATGAGTTGAAGGGGGAAATACAGATACTTTACTCTTTTATAACTGCAGAATCTGGAATTTCAGATGGTGAATTTTCAGTTGTTTGAAAGTTTTATTTCCCATTCAAAGAGCAGCTTTGATCATGGCCTTTGGTCAAAGATGCTGTTTTTATTGTTAAAAAAAAAAAGACTCTTCACCATCAAACAGTAGAGGAGGAAGGAGTCTAAAATTAGCCTGTTAGGTCAGGCACATAGAACTCTGTGGCCCCAGGAATAACGGCATTCCTGGAAAAATGCCTCTTAAGATGAGTAAAACTTCAGAAGTCATTGCTTTATTCCCTTGGTTTTTAAAAAAAACTGTTGTCCTCTAGCATGAATAACCAAATAATGATACATTTCACAGATAGAGCCATAAGGTGTCACTGAGCGTTCAGGCTGAGATCTTATGGTTTCTTACATTCTCTCCTAAGAAAAATAATGCGATTACGCTCTTGAAAGCTGTCAGATTCCTGTGAATTATCAGTTCACGTACGTACCACCTTAGTTTTGGTATAACATGTCCCCAGAGACCAGCGCTATGGTTGTTTCTCCAGCACAGTGAGCTACCAAACCTGCCGAGGCATTAAGCATACTTTTGGCATATACCCTTAGAAATGTGGGAACTTCCATGCTGAAGCCAGCCATCCAGCCATCAGGTCTGGTTTTCTGCCCTGAATGCAGTCTGTCTTGCATTAGAGGCAGGCATTAAGGTCCCTTGAGTTGCCTACTTGGGTAGCAACGTCCAGAAGGGAGAAATTCCACTTTCACTGCATCCAGTGATCTTTTTGCAAAGCGTGAGGACTGATCTTTTGCAATTCTAGCCTAGTTAGTGTAATTGCAGCTACAGTCGTATTTATTTAGGCCCCTAATCCCTAAATCAACCTTCTACACTGGGAATTTCAGATTATTTTTAGGTTAACTTTATATCACCGTAAAGAAAATCCTTTCACTTTTTTGCAAGAGGTTTACTGCCACAACAGGTGTCATGAGAAACCACTACAAATCTAAGTCAAAATGAGAAAGAAAAAAACTCCCATCAGCATCTTCACTGGACACACAGACTTGGGCAAATCTACCACCACTGACCATCTGATCTACAAACGTGATGGCACTGACGAAAGAACCACTGACAATTTTGAGAACCAGGCTGCTGGAGATGGGAAAGGTCTCTTTCAAGTATGTTTGGGTCTTGGATAAACTGAGAGCTGAATACGAGTGCAGCATGACCATCGATATCTCCCTGTGGAAATCCAAGAGCAGCAGCAAGTGTGATGGGACCATCACTGATGCCTCAGGACACAGAGACTACGGAAAACATGAGGGCAGGCACATCTCAGGCTGACTGTGCTGTTCTCCTTGCTGACGCAGGCACTGGTGAATCTGAAGAAGGTGAATGGGCAGACCTGTGAGCGTGCTCCTCTGGCTTACACACTGGGCATGAAACAACTAGTTGTCAGTGTTAACAAAATGGATCCCACTGAGCCACCCTGCAGCCAGAAGAAAAACAAGGAACTCATTAAGGAAGTCAGCACCTACATTAAGAAAACAGGCTCCAACCCTGACACGGCAGCATTTGTGCCAAGTTCTGATTGGAATGGTGACAACATGCTAGAGCCAACTGCTAACACGCCTTGGTTCAAGGGATGGGAACTCACTGGTAAGGACAGGAATGCCAGTGGAACCACAATCCTTGAAGCTCTGGACCGCATCCTGCCACCAGCGCATCCAACTGATACGCCCTGTGTCTGCCCCTCCAGGACGTCTACAAAATTGGTGGCGAAGGTGGTACTGTCCCCATGGAGGCTTGTGTTTTCAAATCCAGCATGGTGGCCGCTTTTGCTCCAGCCAACCTTGCAACTGAATCAAAGTCTGCTGAAATGCACCATGAAGCTTTGAGTGAAGCTCTTCCTGGGGACAACGTGGGCTTCAATGTCAAGAACTTGTCTGGCAAAGATGTTCATCACGGCAACAGCAACATGGCTGTTAACGGCAAAAGAACCCACCAATGGAAGCAGGTGGCTTCACGGCTCAGGGGATTACCTTGAGCCACGCAGGGCAATCAGTGCTGGCCGTGCATCTGTGCACGACTGTCACACAGCTCACCCCGCTTGCAAGTGTACTGAGCTGAAGGAGAAGCTTGATCACCGTTCAGGGAAGAAGCTGGAAGCTGGCCCTGAATCCTGGAAATCTGGTGATGCTGCTACGGTTGATGTGGTTCCTGGCACGCCCATGCGTGTTGACAGCTTCTCTAAATACCCTCCTCTGGGTCATTCTGCTGTTTGTAACATGCGACAAACGGTTGCTGTGGGTGTCATCAAAGCAGTGGACAAGAAGGCATCTGGAGTTGGCAAGGTCACCAAGTCTGGCCAGAAAGCTCAGAAGGCTAAGTGAATATTATCCCTAATACTTGTCACCCTAGTCTTAATCAGTGGTGGAAGAATGGTCTCAGAGCTGCTTCTCTCAACTGGCCAGTTAAGTTTAACAGTAAAAGAGTGGTTAATGATCACAGTTCATCATTAAGCTTTCAGAAGGAAAGGAGAGTGTTCTGTGGACCATGTGTTTGTGAATGTGGCGGTTTTAAGTTATTACTTTTTTAAATCAGTACTTTCTAACGGAAACAACCTGACCAAAAATCTGTCACAGAATTTTGAGACCCATTAAAACAAAGTTCAATGAGGAAAACAATCCTCCCAAATCTCTTGGATATTTTGTATCTGTTGCCTCTTTAGATACTAATAGCCTCATGTAGGAAGTGGAAAATACAAGCTCTTTCCATTGCTAATTACTGTTTTAGACCCGTGAAAATTTCTCAAAAGCTCTATCAACTCAGTCCCCAGAACACGTTTCTGCTCTCTTCCATGTTTTGTTTCCTCATCTTTTTTTTTTTAACCAAAAGCAGGTTTTTACTTTTAATTTTTAAAATTTTTATTGAAGTAGAGTTGATTTACAATGTTGTGTTAATTTCTGCTGTACAGCAAAGTGATTCAGTTACACATATATATACATTCTTTTTCATATTCTTTTCCATTATGTTTTATCACAGGATATTGAATATAGTTCCCTGTGCTATACAGTAGGACCTTGTTGTTTATCCATTCTCTATATAATAGTTTGCATCTGCTAATCCCAACCTCCCACTCCATCCCTCCCCCAACTCCCACCCCTGGCAACCACAAGTCTGTTCTCTATGTCCGTGATTCAGTTTCAGTTTCACAGATAGGTTCATCTGTGTCATATTTTACATTCTACATATAAGTGATATCATATGATATTTGTCTTTGTCTGACTTACTTCACTTAGTATGATAATCTCTAGGTCCATCCATGTTGCTGCAAATGGCATTATTTCATTCTTTTTTATGGCTAGGTAATATTCCATTGTATATATGTACCACATCTTCTTTATCCATTCATCTGTTGATGGACATTTCGGTTGTTTCCATGTCCTGCCTATTGTGAATGGTGCTGCTATGAACATAGGGGTGCACGTATCTTTTTGAATTATAGTTTTTTCTGGATATATGCCCAGGAATGGAATTGCTGGATCATATGGTAATTCTATTTTTAGTTTTCAAAAAGCAGGGTTTGTTTTGCTTTGCTTTTGCTTTGTTTCAGTGAACCTAATGACCCTGCATCGTTAATTTTTTCTCTTAACCTGTCTGCATTCTTTGTACAACTTTTTGTCTTTTCTCAGTTCTATATTACTTTCCTGCCAGATTTCCTTTCCTGTCTTTGTCCTAAGTTTGTCCCTGTCCTGAATCGCTGTCAAGGCCTTCCCTGTGGCACTCACTCCAGTGAGGCTGTGCTCACCCTGAGGGCAGTGGGCACCTGGCCCTACTACCCAGCAGCTAATCATCAACACACAAAATGTGGAAATGGATTGCCTATAGACAATAGTGTTCACTTAGATGATTAAAGAAGCACTGACTAAATTTAAAACAAAGTAAACCCCACACGGGAATCTAGGAACAGAATGCCCTGGTTTTTTATATGTAGCCTTTCTATATAAAGTATTCCAGGAAATAGGATAGAACCAAATTCATGATAGTTAAAAGCTTTCTAAATAAATGGGTACTATATTTTCATAGGAAGGGTGTGAAAGGAAGAATGGATAGGTGTGCTCTGTGATATGGTGAGAAAACAAGGAGCTGTGAGAACGGCATTTTGATATTTAAGGACTGGGGTTGTAGGATGAGGAAATCCTAAGCTCCACCAGTGGTGGAGGTGGAACTACTGGATTCATCTGAATATGCAGAGAAAAGATGTTGCTGAGTTCTGGAAATGGGAAGAAAAAGAGGTGAAGACAACCAAAGAACACCTCCAGTGGAAGATGCCAGGAGGAAGACGCACGGGCAAACAAAAACTTCCTGAGTGCAACTTTCTCATAAAAAGGGAAGAGAGGAGAAGTGAAAGCAGAGAAGAAGAATCATTGTGGCTATTGCTTATAAAATTTTAAGTTTTCAAAAGATGTACTAGTTATTAAATTAGAGCGTGGCTAGCACTTTTTCTATGTGATGAAATCTACAACCAGTTACGAACATATTTTTAATGAATGGTGTTTCAAGATGTTAAATACCTATACCCTACTACATACAGTATTATGGATACTTTATATTTGTCATTCAATGTCACTGATTTGTTCTCAGATTTTCTCATTACCCATATTCTCAAAGTAGCAAGTTTTCTGCTAAGGCAACTATGTCACTGTTATTGAATTACCTACTTATCCATAAAATAAGAGCTGTTTTCCATTTAACTGGATATGAGAGAATAAGGCCAACAGCAGAAGAGAAGTGTTCTGGAAACACACTGCGGAGAGAAGGCAATTGCTTGTTGCAACTACAGGCAACAAGCCTGTGACTGTGAAACTGATATGGTCGTTCACATAGAACTGGAGGCGAATTGAGAATAACTAGAGAATCAACCTTCCGAATAATAACAGACATGGTTTTGAGAGGCAGGAGAGAACTTTCTGGCATGGTGATAATGTTCAGAACTTTGATCTGCTTGCTGATGACATGGGTTTATTCCTATCTTAAAAGTCACTGAGCTGTATGGTGTATAAATAAAACTTAACGTTTACACATTTTGCTCTATGTAAGTTACATCTTACTTTTTTAAAGGCGGGGGGGGGGGGGGAACTCACCTGAATTCTAATGGGTACTTCAGACTAAGATATTATTTTAGTTTTTATTATTTCTACTGGATATACACTGAGTATCATCTTTGAACTCTTCTTTAAAGGGATACCCTAGGAAGAAAAACTAGCCAATATATTTCATTTATAACTGTCACGAGCTGAAATTTCCCAACACGAACCTCTGTTTCAGATTTCCACTGTTGCTTCTGCACTATTAGCTGGTACCAGCAGGGGGTTAACAGCACTCAATTTAACCTTGCTATTTGTACTCTGTTTTGATTTGTTTCTTTTTTTCCTAATTTAACTTCCTTACATGGTTTCCCCCATTTTAAAGATCGTACATGCACCATGGGGTCTGTACACCGAACGACCGTAGTGCAGGTAAGCACACAATAAAAGCACATTTAAAGATAATGTGGAGCTACAAGACCTTTCTTTTTTTCTGGGAGCAAAGAGGTATTGCTGTGAAATCACTGGAACAAGAGAAAAACTGAGCAAGTCTACTCATGCTGTTATTTTTCTGAGAAGATTACAGACCTGTCTAAAATACGTATGACTCAGACAGGTATAGATTAATTATAGGTTATATGTCCAGACAGAGGGGCATCTCTGTGACTGTCCTACCTGCAGCTCGCCATGCACACAGGCTTCTCAGCCGAAGCACTTCCTCTCTCTCCCCCACTTTAAAATTCTAGAACCTGTTGTGCCTGGGGCCAAATCCACTACTGTTCTCCCAATTCCCTCTCCTTCCCCTCTTGCCTGACCTGCCCCCTTTCCTTGTCCCTTCAATCCTATCAATGTTGACCCCTTCTGATTTAAAACAGTCTCCAGCAGCAGAATGGGGGAGAACAGGTGAACTGAAGAGGGCGGCGCTGAAACCCCAGATCCGTCCCTTCCCCCACTCCAGAATCCTGGTAAACTTAAACATTCACCACTCTTATGAATGGTCTCTATTTTTTCTTTTAACTTAATTTATTTATTTATTTTTACTGAAGTATAGTTGATGTACAATATTATATAAGTTACTGGTGTACAATATAGTGATTCACAAGTTTTAAAGGTTATGCTCCATTCACAGTTATTATAAAATATTGGTTATATTCCCTGTGTTGTATATATCCTTGTAGCTTATTTTATATCTAATAATTTGTACCTCTTACTCCCCATTGCTATATTACCCCTTCCCACTTCTCTCTCCCCCTGCTGGTAATCACTGGTTTGTTCTCTGTTATCTGTAAGTCTGCTTCTTTTTTATTGTGTTCACTAGTTTGTGGTATTTTTTAGATCCCACATATAAGTGATATCACACAGTATTTGTCTTTCTGACTTACTTCACTTAGTATGATAATCTCTAGGTCCATGCGTGTAGCTGCAAATGGCATTATTTCATTCTTTTCTATGGCTGAGTAATAATTCCATTGTACATATATACCACATCTTCTTCCATTCATCTACTGATGGACATTTAGGTTGCTTCTATATCTTGCCTATTGTAAATAGTGCTGCTATGAACAATGGGGGGTGCATGACTCTTTCTGAATTAGTGTTTTTGTTTTTGGTTTGTTTTGGATATATACCCAGGAGTGGAATTACTGGGTCATAAGGTAGTTCTATTTTTCGTTTTTTGAGGAACTTCACTACTGTTCTCCACAGTGGCTGCACCAATTTACATTCCCACCAACAGTGCACAAGGGTTCTTTTTTCTCCACAATCTCACCAACATTTATTTGTGTTCTTTTTGATAATAGTCATTCTGACAGCTGTGAGGTGATATCTCCTTGTGGCTTTGATTTGCATCTCCCGGGTGATTAAGGATGTAGAGCATCTTTTCATATGGCCTGTTGGCCATCTGCATTTCTTCTTTGGAAAAATGTCTATTAAGTTCTTCTGCCTATTTGTTAATCAGGTTGTTTGTTTTTCTGACGTTGAGCTGTGTGAGCTGTTTGTATGTGTCGGATATTAATCCCTTATCGGTAGTATCTTATGAATGGCCGTTGTCCTTCTCTGAGCGGGTAGTGAGTAAAACACCAGATTGGCGGAAATGGCTCAAATTCTGGCAATCCCATAAGAGACTCTCCCTTGGAGTTTAAACAGGAAGGAGAGCCCAGCTTCCCTGTGTTCAGCCCGCAATTCCCTTCATTTCCGACCCCCCACCCCCACCCTTTGCACAATTCCAGCACATTCCTATCCTAGTCTGGGGCCTGAGCTTCCACTCGTTTCATCTTCATGTGCTGGGCACCAGGCACCGAAGTGAAAACAACAACAAAAACACGTCCAGTGACTTGGAGGTGCGGGAGACCCAGATCTCAGGGAAACATGCATTCCAGTTACCCCAAGCAGGGATCCTGAAAGCATTTCTCCACAGATGCATCTGGTGAATAGGGAGTATAATAATTCAGGGACTATTCTACTATAATATTGTAATAGTCTACTACTGCACTGGGTGATATATATCCTGGTTTACACCTGTTGTCCTGGCATATTTATTTTTAATAACAGCATCCCCTTTCACTCCCCAAAAGTTTGGCAGATAAATTATATGTTCACTCGAGTCGTAACAAAATGGACCTCTCAGGGGAGGTTGGGATCGTTTAACAAAAACCCAAAGTATAAGCAAATGACATTAAGTATTTCAAAATCAATGTGGTAATAGTTATGTGTGAAAGTATTACAAATGCAAATGTTCATTAAATGTTCTTAAAAACAAAACAAACAACTCTTTGGAAAGAGGACTGCCATTACTATGATGTAATTTGTACATGACGCCTACAGCACTGCTTATATAATTAATGTGGAATAACCACCTAGTATTTAAAACATTAAGTCAGATGGCATAAAATCTTCCTAAAAGAATAAACATTTCAGTTGGGAATTTTTCAGCTTTAATAATAAAATTAAATGTTTAAAATTTTTCTTGTTCCCAGTTCTTTATAATTAAAGGTAGCCAATCGTGGGCCGTCAAGAGATACTGACTTTAAAATTTGACAAACGTTTTACATTTATCTTTCTTTTTACCTTTGTAAAAGACATTGCCTCCTATAAGTTATACTGCACATTTACATGTATAGGTATGAATCTGCATTAGTAAAACATGCTTTAGTAAGAAAACAGCTTGTTTTCTGATTTAATACTAATCAACCATTGTTAACGTGCTATAAAATACTACTTAAGAGAGATACCGATTCCAATTATTGAAGTTAATGGCCTCAGTTGTCTCACCTTGCCTTAGGCTAGGACGTTAAGCATGCAGAACCCATAATTAATTACCACCTGTTAATATCGGCTCTAAGTTCATTCCTCTCCTTTCAGGATGTAACTCAGAAATGAGCCAGTTAAAAACCATTATTTTCCTTCTCAAAACACCAGACTGCTAACTACACCCACAGGATACTGATCACAGATTTGCTGGGACTTTCAAGATGGAATTTGCTGCCTCTTGCCTTTAGGGATTGCTAAATAAAATTACTATGTTTGTCCGTTTATCGTTCTAATTGTTTAAACCTCTAGATTCTATAAAGAGACTATATTTTCTTCCTTTAATATATTTATATACCTTTAAAACCATTCAAGAAGTGGAGAGTTATGTCTTTCTATAATAATAAAGGGCAAAAATAAAAAGAAATCTACACCCTTATTCCTATTTGAACATCATGAGATGGGAAAAAACATCAGAGGATGTGGCACAGAAAGAGGGTTAGCTTATCATGAAATCCCATTGATATGCACTGGAGAAACATACCGTTCATTTACAGGAATTTATTAGCAACTTTGTCCCCTGTACCCTCCTGATCTATGTACATTCCACTGAAATCTAATTTTATCCCTTCACCCAAGGGAATCAAACTCTGGGAAATTAATTTGTGTTAACCAAACTCACAAGAGATTGATTTACAGACGAGTAAATCACTTTTTAATTTGCCATGAGAAAGCGACATGATCCAAGAACCAGAAAAATTCATCTGATGTTTCTGAGTTCCCGCGACTCTCAGCTGAGACACCACAGTGAATACAGAGGTGAAAAGCACGTGGTCTTTTAACAGGTTCATAACCTGGTGCGAGGTCTTGGACAAGGACACGCACAAGTCAGATGACAGTTACTGCCTGAGTGACCTGCAGTGGTTCAATGTAGAGAGGAAGCCTCCTTCTTTCTGCTACGTAGACTCTGAAAGTTAGGAAGCCAAATTATACTGCAAATGGATTTTTGGTGGAGGCATTTTACAGTAATACATGTCTCTCAAGCCATTATTGGTTAACAAATTACCTTTCCCTTTTCTCTGCATGTTTTTGTATAAAGAACCGTGACCGTATGTCTATAATTAGGGCATCTTTGCTCTTGGATATGTTTCAGACAGTCTGCAAATGTTTTTAAATTATAACATATCCAGATCCACGAAAAGCCCCTTCTTACTCTGGTTGTTATTACAACATCTATCCCTCTACTTTTGTGCTCGCGAGTCACCGCTTACTTGTAGGTTGATTCTAAAGTTAATGCATAAGGCAAAAATTATATATAGTCAGAGTACTCTTAAAAATTCCATAAACAGCCTACAAATTAGAGTATAAGTGGGTTTCTTAAAACAATATTGAGTAAAATATATATAATGTTTAGTAAAACATGATACAATAAGGAATATATAATCCAAAAGTAACTTACTTACAGTATTTTAATATAAAGTATTTATATAAAAAGAACTTACGTAAATGTATGTATTGTGCATGTCCTCTGTCATAACACCCACGTTTGTAGATTTCTTCCATTGGAATTTCCTAACAATATGCATTGAGATACTTGTCCTTTACATCACAAGACAGAGTGTGACGCTTCTGAAAAACTTTCCTGTAGCCAGGCTATTTTAGACATTTTATGTGGATTCTTATTAGCTTCAGTCTCAGGCATCTCTCCTAGATGTGGATGTTAGTCATGCTTTTCTCTAATTACTATATCCACCCAAACATACCATGCAACCGGCTGGCACTGAGCCCATGCTCTGTCTCTGACGGTGGGCAGCTAACTAGCCCATAAGGAAACCAAATCCCTGACCTTGATGTGATTTGCACTGCACTCCATCAGCTAGGCCTGGGTGCCCATGTGCCTGGAATGATAACATCGTTTCACTTGGCAAGCACACCGGAAGCACCAGTAGCTGTGGATGTATGCTTCAGCCGGCATCCAAAGTATGTGACTTTGCTCGCTATCGTGTAATTCTAGGTAATCATTAGTGAGAGTTTATGGTACTAACGGTTGCCTGATTATTTTCACAGTGAGATCAATATTATTCCTACCTTTAGGAGACCAGAGTTTGAAGGATGTGCAAAAGCCTTGATGTGAAAGAAACCAGGAGGATGTTTTCCACATCTACTAGGTCAGTCAGCAGTGGTCAGTTTATCTATTAGATCCGCATCTACTAGATCAGTCAGTAGTCAATTTATCTATTAGATCCTCACCATTATGTGGAATACTGGGAGGAATTGGTGAAAGACGGTTTTTAGAATCTGAAATTGAAAGTGTACAGAGCTCCGGCTCTGGAATACAACAGGTGTATGTCAATTTCACCTGCCCAACTTACTGGCCGCTCCTTATCTCGGTTCCTTATCTCCCTTCTGGTTTTTGAGACAATTAAATGAAATAACAGATAAAGTGTTTAGCATAGTGCCTGGTATGTAATTAGAGCTTAATAAATAGCTTAATAAATATTATTTGTTTTTTCATCTTAATAGCGGTATTTGAAATTTCAAGTTTTCAACAACTTTTACCTATCTCTTGTATGTGTACCTAGAAACAACTACATATATATAACTACATTTATGCTAATGAGGACACAGTAGTCATTACCAACTCCCAACACCTATTTTTGGTGTCGTAAAGTTAGTTATTCCCCCATGATGTTTTCTTAATCTGCTATAATGTGAGATCTATGGCTACAGCTGAGAGGTATTTCAAAGCAGAACAGGAACCGCACAAGTTCCTTAAAATAAGAACACGAAGTGAGCTCAGGCACATGATGTACCTATCCAAAAAGGAAATTTAGTCAGTAAGCAGAATATACTCAAAGCTAACCACAAATGAGGAGTAAAAGAATACCACAGTTTACTTTAAAATTATACACATCTTACTTTCATTAGTGTATACAGGAATTTTGTAAAAAAATTATTTTTCTTTAAATTTCAAAGCTATGTGTCCCCCATCTGAATAATTCTAATTCTACTGTGGTATTGATTATACGCTACAACTAAAGCTGAATATGAGGTGTGTTCTGTCCTTGGCAACCTTAATAGCATGTATGCTATGTAACCAAACCCCATCTTCTGCAGGGACCAGCAAGTCAAGCTCATGTTTCTCAAAATATGTCAGCTGTCAGCAGCAAAATGTTGCAGGCAGCTCTCAATTTTTTTTATTCATGTGTAATAAATGTATTTACTTAAGATTTTTAAAGTGTGTTGATTTAAAAATTCAGTAAGAAAATTAGTATAGACACAACCGGCTAAAGTTGTGGAAACTGCACAAAACAAAGGTGGATATTTGATGATATTTTAACTTAAAATATTATTTGTCTAGACAGACCTATATTTTACTTGAGAAGAATAACATTAACACTAATCTTGTTTGACAAATTTCTGACTCCCGTTATTACATTTTTAGAAGCAGTGATTTGCTAACATTTGTGCAAACTCTGCTGTGGTCTATAGACTTGTCAGATACTGAAATGTTTCCTTAAAATTAGTGCTGCTATATTTGTATTTATATCTTCAGGAGAAGGGCTCCCTTTCAAAATCCCTTTGCTGTACACCGGAAACTAACACAACATTGTTAATCAACTATATTCCAATATAGAATTAAAAGTTTTTCTAAAAAGTATATTGATACTGTTTCATCAAGAAATTGAATGTCTGTATAATCATTAAGCACTGGAGATTTTTAAATGTAAATTATGAAGTAGCTCTTCACACCTGAAGAAACATTACACAGAGATTCCCCTATGTTTCTTCAAGACTGTGTACCGACTGAGTTCTAACTACATCTCAGGCATGGTGCTAAACCCTGGGTATAGAGGAGTACACAAAATGGACATGGTTCCTACCCTCCTGACTCACTCAGCTAATGGGAGAGACAGGAGACAACTAAATACACCTCTCTGAGGAGGTGACATTTCCGCTGAAAATCTGAGAGGGGTAAAGGCAGGTTAGGTGCAAGTAGAAGGAAAATGTGCAGAGACCAGGGGCCGAAGTGAATATGGTCTGTTAGACAAACTCAAAGTAACTGTGCATAGGGGGGCATGCTGAGGGAGGGAATGAGTAGGAATCCCCGCCAGGTAGTGTCGCTTGACAATAAATTAACTCCCAGCAAAAATGGACAATCTGGAAGAAATGGACAAATTCTTAGAAATGCACAATCTTCCGAGACTGAACCAGAAGAAATAGAAAATACGAACTGACCAATCACAAGCACTGAAAACTGAAAATGTGATTAAACATCTTCCAACAAATAAAAGCCCAAGACCAGATGGCTTCACAGGCGAATTCTATCAAATATTTAGAGAAGAGCTAACACCTATCCTTCTCAAACTCTTCCAAAATATAGCATAGGGAGGAACACTCCCAAACTCATTCTACGAGGCCACCATCGCCCTGATACCAAAACCAGACAAACATGTCACAAGGAAAGAAAACTACAAGCCAATATCACTGATGAACATAGATGCAAAAATCCTCAACAAAATACCAGCAAACAGAATCCAACAACACATTAAAAGGATCATACACAATGATCAAGTGGGGTTTATCCCAGGAATGCAAGTATTCTTCAATATACGCAAATCAATCAACGTGACACACCATATTAACAAACTGAAGGAGAAAAACCATATGATCATCTCAATAGATGCAGAGAAAGCTTTTGACAAAATTCAACACCCATTTATGATAAAAACCCTCCAGAAAGTAGGTATAGACGGAACTTACCTCAACATAATAAAAGGCTATATATGACAAACCCACAGCCAACATCGTCCTCAGTGGTGAAAAACTGAAAGCATTTCCACTAAGATCAGGAAAAGACAAGGTTACCCACTCTCACCGCTATTATTCAACACAGTTTTGGAAGTTTTAGCCACAGCAATCAGTGAAGAAAAAGAGATAAAAGGAATGCAAATCGGAAAGGAAGAAGTAAAGCTGTCACTGTTTGCAGATGACATGATAATATACATAGAGAATCCTAAAGAAGCTACCATAAAACTACTAGAGCTAATCAAGGAATTTGGCAAAGTAGCAGGATACAAAATTAATGCGCAGAAATCTCTTGCATTCCTATACACTAATGATGAAAAATCTGAAAGTGAAATTAAGAAAACTCTCCCATTTACGATTGCAACAAAAAGAATAAAATACCTAGGAATAAACCTACCTAAGGAAAGTCCTGTATGCAGAAAATTATAAGACACTGATGAAAGAAATTAAAGATGATACAAATAGATGGAGAGACATATCATGTTCTTGGATTGGAAGAATCAACATTGTAAAAATGACTCTACTACCCAAAGCAATCTACAGAGTCAATGCAATCCCTATCAAACTACTACTGGCATTTTTCACAGAACTAGAACAAAAAATTTCACAATTTCTATGGGAAAACAAAAGACCCTGAATAGCGAAAACAATCTTGAGAAGAAAAACGGAGGTGGAGGAATCAGGCTCCCTGACTTCAAACTATACTACAAAGCTACAGTAATCAAGACAGTATGGTACTGGCACAAAAACAGAAAGATCAATGGAACAGGATAGAAAGCCCAGAAATAAACCCACACATATATGGTCACCTTATCTTTGATAAAGGAGGCAAGAATATACAATGGAAAAAAGCATCTTCAATAAGTGGTGCTGGGAAACTGGACAGGTACCTGTAAAAGAATGAAATTAGAACACTCCCTAACACCATACACAAAAATAAACTCAAAATGGATTAAAGACCTAAATGTAAGGCTGGACACTATCAAACTCTTAGAGGAAAACATAGGCAGAACACTCTATGACATAAATCACAGCAAGATCCTTTTGACCCACCTCCTAGAGAAATGGAAATAAAAACAAAAATAAACAAATGGGACTTAATGAAACTTAGAAGCTTTTGCACAGCCAAGGAAACCATAAACAAGATGAAAAGAACCCTCAGAATGGGAGAAAATATTTGCAAATGAAGCAACTGACAAAGGATTAATCTCCAAAATTTACAAGCAGCTCAGGCAGCTCAGTATCAAAAATACAAACAACCCAATCCAAAAATGGGCAGAAGACCTAAACAGACATTTCTCCAAAGAAGACATACAGATTGCCAACAAACACATGAAAGAATGCTCAACATTATTAATCATTAGAGAAATGCAAATCAAAACTACAATGAGATATCATCTCACACCAATCAGAATGGCCATCATCAAAAAATCTACAAACAATAAATGCTGGAGAGGGTGTGGAGAAAAGGGAACCCTCTTGCACTGTTGGTGGGAATGTGAACTGATACACCCACCAAGGAGAACAGCATGGAGGTTCCTTAAGAAACTAAAAATAGAACTACCATACGACCCAGCAATCCCAATATCTCAGGCATATACCCTGAGAAAACCATAATTCAAAGAGAGTCATGTACCACAATGTGCATTGCAGCTCTATTTACAATAGCCAGGACATGGAAGCAACCTAAGTGTCCATCGACAGATGAATGGATAAAGAAGATGTGGCACATATATACAATGGAATATTACTCAGCCATAAAAAGAAACGAAATTGAGTTACCTGTAGTGGGGTGGATGGACCTAGAGTCTGTCATACAGAGTGAAGTAAGTCAGAAAGAGAAAAACAAACACCGTATGCTAACACATATATATATGGAATCTAAAAAAAAAAAAAAATGGTCATGAAGAACCTGGGGCAAGACGGAAATAAAGATGCAGACGTAGAGAACGTACTTGAGGACACGGGGAGGGGGAAAGGTAAGCTGGGACAAAGTGAGAGAGCGGCATGGACATATATACACTACC
Source organism: Phocoena sinus (assembly GCF_008692025.1). Taxonomy (NCBI): domain Eukaryota; kingdom Metazoa; phylum Chordata; class Mammalia; order Artiodactyla; family Phocoenidae; genus Phocoena; species Phocoena sinus. The sequence goes on from NC_045766.1 coordinate 3,439,213, forward strand.
AAAGGTAAAATAGATAGCTAGTGGGAAGCAGCCGCATAGCACAGGGAGATCAGCTCGGTGCTTTGTGGCCACATAGCAGGGTGGGATAGGGAGGTTGGGAGGGAGGGAGATGCAAGAGGGAAGAGATATATGTATATGTATAACTGATTCACTTTGTTATAAAGCAGAAACTAACACACCATTGTAAAGCAATTATCCTCCAATAAAGATGTTAAAAAAAAAAAAAAAAAAACCACAGCAGAGCTAACGCTATTACTTTACCTTGATTGCAAGGGGAGCACTATTAAGAGAATTTGAGTACCACGAATAAAAAAAATCCATCAAATTGCTAAACTTCTCTCTTTATTCTATTAAAAAAACCCACCAAGACATCCTTTTGTTAAAATTTCTGTAAACAGGGTCTCCGATGGCTCAAGTCACCTCAGTCACTACAGGCAAACGGACACGGGAAGGGCCACAGGAATCCCCTTCAGGATTTAACACTGCATTTGAATTGCCCTCTTGCCTGTTCGCCAGCCACCACCTGTGCCACAGTGTACACCCTGCCACGCTTCCCCTGAATCTAGGAAGGAGATACAGAACTGGGTCTGTGGTAACAGGACCCACGATAATGACAGTACAAAGAGGGGGCGGTCTGTGAGGACAGTCCCTTCGCCTCGCCTCGGAAACACGGCTCCCGCCCCTATGCCTTCTCCTCATACTTAAGGCACAGGCTTCACAGTCAGGCAAACATCTTCCTGAGCACTGGCCTCCCTGACCTTCACCCTCCAGGCCCCATGTGCACAATTCTGTTGAAGTGCTTACATGCCTGCCGTCAATGACTTTGGTCTGAGGGGTTTCTCAGTCCATGTAAACAGTGTAGATATCGTTCTTTTATTACACCTTTGAGTATGCTTTCTTTTGATTCAGAGTTGTATTGGCATTCAGGTACATTGTGGCTTACTTTTTTTTTTTTAAATGAACAGTCATGGGCTCTTAAGAACAGTATGCAAAATAATTAAATTGGGTAAGTGAATTCCAGGGTCTAAGTACTAAGGTGGATAAATCAAATTTTGAAATATAACTAGTGTAGAAGTTGGGAACTGCTTGAGCTCAACTGTATTTTCATTTTCAATCATCTTGTTTTGTGACCCACTGCGAGAATCCACAGGATTCTGGTTTTTGGTGGTGTCTGTGAATGGAGCCTTGGTGCTTCCTGCTCTCTTCACTGGAAAGGGCATTTTATTTAATGCTTCTTTTCTAGAAGAACTTGAGATAATCTCCCTGTTGATCTCTTTTGTTTTTATTTTCCCACATTTCAAACAATCTGAAGATTGTATTAGCGGCGTACTTTTATAGGTTCACGGTAAGATTACAGCGTTAGCCTAACACTGGATTCAGATCAGATGATCAGATATAGCCTAACACTGGATTCAGATCAGATGATCAGATATGGTCTCTTTCTAGGTGTGTAAAGAAATGTGCAGAAAGATATCCCATTAGCAAAATGAGAAAAGCTATCCAATATCTCAATATATTATCTATAAACTTCACTGTCCATGAGCAGAAAATGGCAAATGATCATAAACCGTTAGTTTACGCAAATGTCTCAGAAGAAGGTAGGTTAGGGGTTATTTTTTCAAATATAGGATCAGGTTTGTTTTTTAAAAAATCTCTAAGGTGACTGTGTGTGTGTGTGTGTGTGTGTGTCTGTGTGTCTGTGTGTGTGTGTCTGTGTGTTAGTCATTCTTGCAAAGCTCTGCACTGCTCCTCAGGACCTTCCTGCCAGCATCCTGCTGGTTGAAATGCTGGTACCTAGAGCATCTCTTGCCCTTCTGAATTACAGAGTATCAGTCAGGAAGGGAAAGGGACGGATTACTTGTAAAAGACAACATCTTACAAGTATCACTTAGAAGTGCCTGCTAATACTTTCTGCTACCAATGAGAATTCAGTTCACAGTCAATTTATTCTCTTTGGGAGCATGATTCAGAAAGTCCCGTTTCACGTACCGTTTCAGGTAGGTGATTTACTTTTAGATGAAAATAATGGAGCTTTCTTTGGTACTTTGCTGGTTATGATAACACTTTTTTTGGATGCCAGTTTCCCAGTGTTTCAAGGCCACTGTGACCTGGAGAGTGAAGATGCAGACTGAGAAGGTGAAGGTGGGCAGCTACTGACCACAAGGGACTCATACGGTTATGCTGGCAGGTCTCCACAGTCCTTCTCCTACTTACTCCTTTCCCATCCTGGGGATAATTTACTCTAATGTAACCCATTAAAAAATTATTTTACTTAAGTATAGTTGATTTACAAGGTTGTGTTAATTTCTGCTGTACAGCAAAGTGATTCAGTTACACATATATATACATTCTTTTTCATATTCTTTTCCATTATGCTTTTATCACAGTATACTGAATACGGTTCCCTGTGCTATATAGTAGGACCTTGTTGTGTATCCATTCTCTATATATAACAGTTTGCATCTGCTCACCCCAAACTCCCACTCCATCCCTCCTCACCCCCTCCCCCTTGGCAACCACAAGTCTGTTCTTTATGTCTGTGAGTCTGTTTCTGCTACGTTCATTTGTGTCATATTTTAGATTCCACATAGATATCATATGGTATTTGTCTTTCTCTGTCTGGCTTACTTCACTTAGTATGTTAATCTCTAGGTCCATCCATGTTGCTGCAAATGGCATTATTTCATTCTTTTTTATGGCTGAGTAATATTACATTGTATAAATGCACCACATCTCCTTTATCCGTTCCTCTGTTGATGGACATTTAAGCTTGTTCCCATGTCTTGGGTATTGTGAACAGTGCTGCTATGAACATAGGGGTGCGTGTATTCTTTTTGAATTATAATTTTGTCTGGATATATGCCTAAGAGTGGGATTGCTGGATCATATTTTTAGTTTTCTGAGGAATCTCCACACTGTTTTCCACAGTGGCTGCATCAATTTACATTCCCACCTACAGTGTAGGAGGTAACATAACACATTTTTTTTCTTTTAACAAATTTATTTATTTATTTATTTATGGCTGCGTTGGGTCTTTGTTGCTGTGTGTGGGCTTTCTCTAGTTGCAGCGAGCAGGGGCTACTCTTCGTTGCAGTGCGCAGGCTTCTCATTGCAGTGGCTTCTCTTGTTGTGGAGCATGGGCTCTAGGCACGTGGGCCTCAGTAGTTGTGGCACATGGGCCCAGCAGTTGTGGCTCACAGGCTCTAGGGCACAGGCTCAGTAGCTCTGGCGCACAGGCTTAGCTGCTCTGCGGCATGTGGGATCTTCCCAGACCAGGGCTCGAATCCACGTCCCCTGCATTGGCAGGAGGATTCTTAACCACTGTGTCACCAGGGAAGCCCCATAACCCATTTTTTATTTTTCACTTATTTATTTTTTGCGGTACACGGGCCTCTCACTGTTGTGGCCTCTCCTGTTGCGAAGCACAGGATCTGGACGCGCAGGCTCAGCGGCCATGGCTCACGAGCCCAGCCGCTCTGCGGCATGTGGGATCTTCCCAGACCGGGGCACAAACCCGCGTCCCCTGCATCGGCAGGCGGACTCTCAACCACTGTGCCACCAGGGAAGCCCTCCATAAACCATTTTTTAAAACAGTTGCTGTAACTTGAGAGATTTTTAACTTTACCTATCATTGATAATACACTAGGATTAACAATTTTATTATCTGTAGCTTACAAAATGTAACAAAATAAAATACTTTAAATTACATTACTCTTTATAAGTACTGATACTTAAAAAAACTAAACAACTGATTTTACTGTGAGCATATCAATGGCATTTTGAGGACAGTTTATACTCATATTTTTAAATGAACCCAAATTTTTATTTTGGAAGAAACAGTGTTCACTACACATAATTCATTATTTTACATCTACTACTCCTAACCAAATTAAGCACCTAAAAAATAATTTTTTTTTAATCACAGCATTGCTTGCGGGTATAAAAAATAAATAAACAAGACTTCCCTGGTGGTGCAGTGGTTAAGAACCCACCTGTCAATGCAGGGCACATGGGTTCGAGCCCTGACCTGGGAAGATCCCACATGCCGTGGAGCATCTAAGCCCGTGCGCCACAACTACTGAACCCGCGAGCCTAGAGCCCATGCTCCACAACAAGAGAAGCCGGTGCAATGAGAAGCCCACGCATCTCAACAAAGAGTAGCCCCTGCTCACCGCAACTAAAGAAAGCCCGCACGCAGCAACGAAGAACGAATGCAGGAATTAATTAATTAATTAAAAATAAACAAACAGAAAGCCCACTTAACTAGAGTTAGGAGACAAGAAGGGGGAGCTCTCACACCCTGCAAGTACAGCAAAGCCCAAGAGGAAGGAGAAGGACCCAGCCAATGAAAAGCCACAGACCCTTTGTTTATTACAGCCCTCCCAAATTCCTTTTCCTCTCTATAGAAGTATTTTCCTTTCCTTGCCAGGGACTTTTGCACGTGGCTCGTGGCTCACTATGGTTGCAGACTGTGAACTGCAACTCTCTGCTAACCCCAAATGAACTCATCTTTGTTGGAGAAGTATCTGGCAGTCAGCGTGTCTCAGGTCAACCTGGGCTTCACTGTACGTAGATAACTAAAATCCATGCTCTGAGCAGCATTTAGGTTTATGAATACAAGGCAATTATACCCCTCAAAACAAATAACTGTTATAAGTTTATTGTGTAGTTTTTCTACAGTTTCTTTATACATTTAAAAGCATGTGCAAAGGACCAGACAGGAGAAAGAATGGCATGTGTTTTTTTCACTGAATTGCTAGGTCAGCCCTCCATCCTGCCAGGAGGTAAAAGGTACCTGGGATAAACAGGTGTAAATCATAAAGGGTGTTGTAATTCAACTGAAAGAGTTTATACTTTATCTGAAGGCAAAAAAGAGCAGTTGAAGAGTTTTAAGTAGAGTAACATTTTTGGGTTTGGACATAGTGAATTTAAGGTATCTGTGGAACATCCATGTGGAAATGTTCAGTAGGCAGTTGAACATACAGTACCAAACTTAAGAAAAAAGCGCTAAATTAGGAGTATAGATTTGGAAGTCCAGCAAACAGATGGTCATGAAATAAGGGGAAGTAGATGAAATCACCAACAAGCATATAGAATGAGAAAGACGTCAACTGGCTTTTAAGAATTGAGCAGAGGAAGAAGTAAGCTTCTAATTTTCCCTTAATCACAACTTCAAAAATACCTGCCCTGTTTCAATACAGATTTCAAAATAGACTCCAAAGTTTTCAACTAACTCCGTATGTGCTCTAATTAGAACTAATCTTTTTCTTGCTGTTTATATCACATTATCCTTTGATTTTAGTTGCAGCCATTATTTGTACCCTCTGTCCCTTTTTGCAAGCTACTGTTTTAGAATCACTTTCTTTTCAACAGCTTTGCTGCAAAGGGATCATTTTATATTTGACTATTTTACCCACTTATTTCTTCAATTTCTTTTTCGTTTTGTTTAATTACTGGTATGTATTCGCAGTGGTTATCTTCATTTTTAAATGCAAATGTATATTTTAGGTACTTCATGTGTTAAATTGGCATCTGTGGGCCAGTCTGTGAACCTAACAATATTATTCTTCGGAAAAGCGCATTCTGAGTTTCTGTTACTTATTTTGAAGAAATTTGGGGATGTAACTTGCTTTAAGTTAGAAGCCTGGCTACATCTGAAAGCACGCTTTCCTCTGGATCCTTATTTGGCTCAGTTTTTACCTCATTTCTTTAAGTATGATGATATACTCTTATGCTATAGAACTTTTCAACTAAATTATTCTATATTATTATGCCGATAAGATTTACTCAAAGGCACATGAACAGGCAAACAGTCTATATCCCCATCAGTGAAATGCATTATTTCTAATAAAAAAAAAGATTTCAGTTTCATGTCACAGAAAACTATTAATAAATTAAGTCCACAATTTATCTAAGCACTGAGCATGTTCAAAATGATGTCTTACACTAGAGGAGGGAGGAACATTTCTACACTGGAAAATTAGCCCTTTGGACATTTATTATTTTTTAAACCAAACTAACATAATTTAAAATTCTGTCTTAGGTAAGTGGTTAAGGTTGTTGATGCCTTGATAATGAAAGATATTTCTAATGGTTGGTGAACTGCTTTAAAGAAAGGATCTAATTAATTCTTTTCATGACGTCTGTATTAACTTGTCCTTTGATTTGAATTGCAACTATTATTTGTACCTTCTGTCCCTGTTTGCAAGCAACTGCTTTAGGACCATGTTCTTTCCAGTGGCTTTGCTATAAAGAAATCACTTCATTTCTGATTATGGCATTCACAGAAACAATTCCTTCCTGGCTGCCCTGAGCTGTGTTTTAGCATTTCATGCTGTGATTCAGTGTGCCCTTAAAGCATTTCTTCTGTCAGCCTGGTCTGCGATCCCCCATTTTAGATCACCATGCAGCAGCTGTTTGGACAGCCTTCTGTCATCTATTTTCAATCGTGTTACACAGCATTCCACATAGCTTCAAGGATGATAAATTGGCTGGACTCCAGGGCTTGCACTGTAATCCTGCCTTGTCACTTAATGTGAAGTGTATCTCACAGCTGACACTGATGAAACTGCTCAAGAAATCAGATATGATCTTGAGCAGAGCCAAACCTCACTTTCCTATGCAGGGTTAAGTTCTGTTTTGATCAACTTCAGGGCAAATACTAACACTATTTCAGAAAGCTGAATCATTTTTTAAACGTCTAACATCTTTTCCATTCAGCAGTCCATTCTCTCATACTTTTTTTTTAGTTTTTTAAAAAAATTTACTTATCTTTGGCTGCGTTGGGTCTTCATTGCTGTGCGCGGGCTTTCTCTAGTTGCTGAGAGCGGGGGCTACTCTTCGTTGCGGTGCACGGGCTTCTCATTGCGGTGGCTTCTCTTGTTGCGGAGCACGGGCTCCAGGCACGCGGGCGCAGTAGTTGTGGCACGTGGACTCTAGAGCGCAGGCTCAGTATTGTGGCGCACGGGCTTAGCTGCTCCGTGGCATGTGGGATCGTCCCGGACCAGGGCTCGAACCCATGTCCCCCGCACTGGCAGGTGGATTCTTAACCACCGCGCCACTAGGGAAGCCCCATACTTTTGATTCCTGAGATACATTTACTGATCTGTATTTGGGGTGATAGCTGTACCCTCAAAACAAAATGAATTTAAGTGGTATGTGATTTAACCCACAAACTCTGCTCCATCAGCATATACTGTCATTATATATCAAAATGTATAGAACTGACCTTTTAACGTTTTTTTTTTTTCTTAATTGTTCCCAAGATTAGAGTCAGTTTATCTGCCAAGACTGGTTTCTGCCTGTCTTGATAGGAACAGGGACTTAAAAATCTTTGCTAATTAAGACCTGCTTACAGGAAACCAGTACAAACATCTCAAAGAACTAAAAAGAAAGGAATTAGGTCAATGAATACATTTCTTCAATCTACAAACTACAACCCAGCTAAGATGCCACAACCATAGTTTTCATGGTTGCAGAAGTGTGGCTTGATTTTGGTTACTACTTAGCCAGTACTTACCCATAATATTAGGGATAGCATTATAAACAATTGAACAAGAAAAAGTCTTGCCTTCAGTTTTATTTAATGAAATCCACAATACTTTTTGAAAGTGCTCCTTACCTAAAGCAAAATCATCCAATTTAAATTTTCTTACCTCTTATCTGTAGTTTGTTGAGACAGAATAAATTATTTTCTAGCACAAGCTATCAGCAAGGAAGAAGAAAACCAAGGGAATGGACAACCTACAAATTGAAGCTGCTGGCTCTGAATAGCTGAGACTATGCTTAAATGATTCCCACCTTTAGGTCAATAGCGACACTGCTGCCAAGTGATCCATTCAGTTTCTAAGTGTTTCTTGTCAGTAACTTTCTAACACATGAGAAGAGTCCTTTAAAGGATGCTGCCACAGTTGTTTCATTAATTACTCACTGAATGTGGATGAAGGATCACAAGCTAAAATTGTGACTTTAAGAAAACCAAAGCAAACTTCTGCCTCTCCAGAGATTAAATTCTTTAATAAACAGCAGATAATTCAAACCAACTTTCTCCAAAAGTTTAGGTTTTATATTAATGAGGTTTTAGTATGTATCAATATTTTCATTTACTGAAGTCACAAAACATTTATTTCAGTTTTGTGGTGGAAGAGATGGCCTGAATGGGGAGCCAAACAATTTTAAAAGGAAAAGATGATCTTTTGTGCCAAAGTTTGCAAGAGGGCACGTCTTTCCTTGATTTGCTGTGGAGGTGTACGCCTCGTAGTTTGATTTGAGCCTTCCTTAAACAAGGGTGCTTTTAAACTAAGGTTCAGGATGATGCACCTTTAATCTTCACTCTTTTCATCAATTTACCTAGCACTTTCGCTTTGGTGAACATGTACTGAGAGTCTATTATGTGCCACTTAACCTTTCTGTACTTTAGATCCCACATTTGTAAAATGGATTAAATGACCCCCTCCCTCCAGACCTTTCCTGGTTGTAAAAGGATGATTTCTTAAAATATCTTGGGAGGTCTGGCTGAATTCAGAGAAGTGTTACTCTGGTCAGCATGACCTTCAAAAATAATGGTGATACTGGAGCTAACAGGAGAGCTCACTACCTAAAAAGTCACATAAGTTTGTTACAATTATACTCCAAAAACCTGGGTCGGGAGTTTTATTCCTGTGCATTATTAGCACTTAAAGATATTCTGTTCTTTCTTCAAGGTCAGCCTCAACTTTGTGTCTGTGAACTAGGCCTTTCTGCGGGGAACCTACCGATAAAGCAGTTGAGGTCAAGAACAAGGAGGATAATCATTTGGTAATTTTTGTGTAAATTAAAGTAACAAGAATCCTAGTTAACATTAAAAGCAAAATGGAGGGGTCTGTTTAAGTGTATGTATTTCCAGAACTAGGCTATATGAGTGAAGGCATGGGAAAGAGAAGATGGCACTGACCCACAGGAGCTTATTTTTAGGGGCAAATAGAATTATGGTACATTCAGAGAAACAGCCAGAGAACTTCACGAGTCCCGCATCGTGAAATGCTAGATGGTGTGGTAGAGACAAATTGACCGTTGTAATTCAGAGACATCGTCAGCATGGGCTTATGTTGTCAAAGGGGACTCCTGAAGAGGATGGCGCTCGAGCACGCTAATACCTGCATGCGGGAAGAGGAAGTGTTCTGACAAAAGGGCAGGTATTCCAAGTAACAGCGTTTAACCTGGCCCAACAAAGTGGCAGTTCTATCCATAGCATCGTTACCATTACTTATTTTTATTAGTATGACTGTCAGAACTGGAGAAATGGGGAAGTCAGTTTGTGTGTTGCAATATGACTTTTTCAAATAAACTGAAATTTTTTCAACTTGTTTGGTGCAAAGCTAGGTCACTGAAGTCACACAGAATTACTAACACACTTACTTCTCTGGGTCAAGGCTGAATGTCTGGGCTACTTCCTCTCTGTTATTTCTTGACATTGTCTTTAATATTAACTGTAGAGTAGCCATAAAGAAATAAAAATAATTACACATAGATTGATTCTTTAAAAGCATGAGTTTATTTCGTAGATAAAGAATAAAAAAATTTTTGTCTAATTGGTATTAACAGACCAGATCTATTCAGCTACTGCATTTATTTTCATAGATTTATTTAAATGTATCATAAATTTTTAATATGAGTCGGGCATATGTAAGTGAGTTTTCACATATTAAGAGCCATTGTCAAATGTAGTTTTGATACAGACATTACTTCTGGCTAATCAGTGTATTTTGGTCAAGTATTTTATACACTAAATTAGGAAATAGGATTTCAAATCTGAGACAAAAGTTTTCTCCTCTGTAGATACAAAGAGCTTATACCTTGAATTTTCTGGTCACTAAGTTTTCATAGATTCTGAAATGCTCTCAGACCCCATTATTTGGATCAGAAAATATAATTATAGTTCCTATTATTAATGGTCCTGCTGCCTGACCTTCTGATCAGTTACAACTTACCTAAGTTGTTGAATCAGAAAGCATTTGTAGAGTCCTTGCTATATGGAAAGCATCTATGGAGGATTATGAGAAGGTAATATCTGAGACTACTACCTACAAAGACTTTTTTTTTTCAAAATTATTTTACGTATTTATTTTTGGCTGTGTTGGGTCTTCGTTGCTGCACGCGGGCTTCCTCTAGTTGGGGCGAGCTGGGGCTACTCTTTGTTGCGGTGCGCGGGCTTCTCGTTGCGGTGGCTTCTCTTGTTGCGGAGCACGGGCTCTAGGCGCGCGGGCTTCAGTAGTTGTGGCTCACGGGCTTAGCTGCTCCGTGGCATGTGGGATCTTCCCGGACCAGGGCTCAAACCCATGTCCCCTGCACTGGCAGGCGGATTCTTAACCACTGCGCCACCAGGTAAGCTCCTACAAAGACTTTTTGGTTTAGGAGTAGAGGCAGGGTTCAAACTGAAGCAAAGTTTAAGACACACATATGCAGATGCTCCTAGAAGGATTTTTAATTCTGGAGGTATTCATGATGGTTTAAGGAGACTATAGTTATAGATTACCCTGGGTACAGGTTAGAAATTGTAACAGAGGCCGTGAGGTCATCTTCACATAAGGCCCAAGGTACTATTTCTTTCTTTGTACTTATCCTTTAATTCTTTTCAAAAGGTGAGCTGGATTGGATTTTGATCATATCTCAGATAAATCCTATGCTTTCAACCTCTGCAAAATCTACTTTTTATGGTACCTGTAAAAAAAGACCTTTGTGCATTTCCTGTATCCTTTAAGCACTGTGACCGTGATTTCCTTCTTTATCCATAAGACACGATTTTCTCCTGTTTGTCTTTTCTTGTCCTCACCTTCACTGAAATTTTTTAAGTGAAATGACCTATCAGAAAAAGAAATGTGACAAGGCCCTGGCAATTTGAAAACTGTGTAATGTTAGTCTCTGTTATCAGTGGCTTATGTTTCTTCTTGCTTTACCGTCCGCAATTACTGTGTTTGTTCTTGCTGTGGGTATATTGTTGTAAGCTCTTGGCTGCTGTAGTGGGTATGAAGTGCCTGACAGTCCACTGAAAATAAACCAAGATAGATTACAGTTGTGGCCAAGGTTCCAGGCTTTGTCATTCTTGACGTGATACCATCTGTGCCTCTGGCGAATTCCTAGAGACCTCGAAAATGTCCTGTCAAATGGCTCAACAGGAATGAGAGGTTTTTTCCTAAAGCTACTACTGGGGTCACATTTAGAATTATTCCACAGCACCCCTCATACTTTTTAAATTAAAAATCGATTACTTTAGATCCATGAAAGGCAAAGAAGGGGTTTGGGAAGTGAAAAAACTCTGAAATTATCTAGTCTGCCTTCCTCTTTTTAAAAAACAATTTTTTAAATCAAAAGCATTTAACGCCCACCTCCCTACTGTCTTTTATTAAACAGATCAGGTAAGTATACACAATTTATCAAATGCTCCTTTTGAAATGAAGGCTAAATCATGCCACCACCCTGCTCAAAACTCTCCAGTGACTTCCCATCTTGCACAGCTAACGTCCTTAGGAGGCCTTCAGGGTTCAACTTGACCTCCCTGCTTCCTCTCTGACCTGCCCTCCCCCCGGGGCTCACTCTGCTCCAGTCACACCGGGCCTCCCATGGGCTCCTCTAATGTGCCAGCATGCCCTTTTCTGCCCGAGGTACCTTCTCTCCCAGAGAAATTAAATTAACACAGCTTGTTCCCTCATCATCTTAAGGTCCTTGCTCAAATGTCAACTTATCAGAGAGGTCTTCTCCGATCACCCTATGGGAAAAGAACCACACCCCGCCACCATCCACTAGGGGTGCCCCCTTCCCAGCTTGACTTTGCTCCAAAGCATTTGTTACCTTCTGACATATAATGTAATTTACTTGTTCACTTTCTTCTTCCTCCACTAGAATATAAACTCCAGGCTACTCATGTTTTGTTTTCCTACTGTTTTGTTCATTGCTATGTCTCCAGCACCTAAACAGTTCCTGGCACACATGACGTATTCAGCAGATATCTGTTTAATGACCAAAAGACTAACTCAATGAATAAGGCTCTCTCTACTCTGCTTTGTACCAATATTCCATTTTCTAGGTTTTAAAAGTGATTTGTGGGACTTCCCTGGTGGTCCAGTGGTTAAGAATCCACCTTCTAATGCAGAGGAGGCGGGTTCGATCCCTGGTCGGGGAACTAAGATCCCACATGCCATGGGGCAACCAAGCCCACTGAGTCCGCGTGCCTCAACTAGAGAGAACATGCGCCGCAAACTACAAAGCCCGTGCACTGCAACGAAAGATCCCGCGTGCCACAACTAAGATCCTGCGTGCCGCAACTAAGACCTGATGCAGCCAAATGAAATGAAATAAATAAATAAATAGCTGCTGTTAAAAAACAATTCCCTCTTTAAAAAAAAAAAAAGTGATTTGTACCATTTATCCACATGTGTACCCCGACCTTAGTTGAAGAATTCAAAAGAACTTCATGAGAACATTTAAAACCTAAACTTGGATTTGATTTACTTTTAAAATCAATACATGAGTAGCTAGAAAGTAAAATGATAGAAAAGGATACACCATGCAAATAATTTTTTCAAAAGCAAGGATACTTATATTAACATCAGGTAAAGGGGACTTCAAATCAAAAGTTACTAGAGACAAGCGGAGACACTACATAACAATAAAAGGATCACTCCGTCAGGAAGCATAATCCTAAATGTGTCTGCACCGAACAGGAAATCTTAAAATACATCAAGCAAAAACTGAGAGGAGAAACAGACAAAGCCACAACTATAGTTGGGAACTTCAATACCCCACTGTCACCAAGTGATAGTACTAGAGAGAAAATCAGGAAGGGTACAGAAAAACAGAACAAATAATCAACCATCAGGATACAACTAACATACACAGAACACTCCACGCAACAACAGTAGATTACATAAAACACATATATTTAAAAGAACTGAAATCAGAGTATATTTTCACTATAATGGAGTTAAACTAGAAATGAACAACAGACAGACAACAGGAAAATCCCCAAACGTTTAGATAACAAACATACGTATAGAATGATCCTGATCCGTGTGCCAAACAGGAAGTCTTGAAGAAAATAAAGACAATTACATAGAACTGAATGCAAATGAAAACATACCATATCAAAATGCGTGAGTGGGGCATAACTCCCCACTCCTTCCATGTGAGCTGCACGGTGACTTCCTTCCAATGATTACAGGACAGGCAGAAGGAGAGGGTAACTTTACAGCGGAGAAACCTGGCAAGCACGACCTACGCCACGTGATCCAACTGAACACCGTCAGTGACAAGTCACGTTGATCACGTGTACCCTCGATACGATACGATGAGAAATGGCACCTTACCTCTGTGTTCTTCCTGCCAAGAACCCATAAACCCCAGTCTAATCGTGAGAGTAAAACATCAAATTCCAACTGTGGGACATTCAACAAAATATCTGAAGAGCATTCCTGAAAACTGTCAAGGTCATCTAAACAAAGAAAGCCTGAAAAACGGTCGCTGTCTAGAAGAGCCTAAGGACACATGGTGAGTGACTGTAATATATGCTATCCAGGATGGGCTCCTGGGACAGAAAAAGAACGTTAGATTAAAAACTAAGAAAGTATGCGTAAAACATGAACCCTACTTCCTAATAATGCAGCAATATTTGTTTACTGGTTGTGACAAACGTATCATAGTAAAATAAGAAATTAAATTTAAAATTTCACTCACCTTCTGCCCCCACCACATCCTGGTGACCTAAGGCCAGGCAAGGAATTCTTAGACGTGACACCAAAAGCATCGTCCATTAAAGTAAAAGATGATAAGCTAATCCTCGTCAAACATTAAAACTTTCTCGCTCTGTGAAAGACCTTGTCAAGAGGATAAAAAGACCGGGAAGGAGTTCAAGGAATCTATGTCTTTTGTCTTATGGCTGTGTTTGAGTCTACAGTTATCTGAACCTAAAAAGTTTAACTTCAAAAGCCAATGTAATGAAAATGGAAAGGTATGCATTGAAGGGATCATTAACTTCTTTCATCAACGTTAAGGATTAAATGAGAGTTTAAGAGAGTGACTGGCACAAAGTAATCAAACGTCGGCAAGTCCTACCACTATTATTTGTAAAGGACTAAAGGATAACAGTTTTCCTTTAAACAAGCATCATTTAAACAGGTTTTGAAGTTTTTTAATTGCATTGGGGTTTTTTTTAACAGAACATTAAGATATTTAAGCTTGTGTATGATACCAAAGCATCGAAGGATAAATCGGGTTTGGAAAATCTAAAAGAAATCACTAACTGTCTAAACATATTTGCCAAACGTTTCCTTAAGTCAACACGTTCTACTTTGAAAATCACAACTCCATTACATGGTGGCCAACTAACATGTCAATTATACGAATAAACTAAGTGTTACAGCATCGCAAAAGGATAATTAGAAATAATTAAGTGGTATAACAATGTTGTCCTAACCTTTTTCGGTAACGGTACATCCTATGCATTCTTCTTGAGGAATAATAAATAAGCTCTTTAGACCAAAGATGTAGCCTCTCATCTGTTTTCTGAGACTAGGATACTAATTTGGTTTGATCTCAGAAGTAACTATGTAAATAAGCACAGCTAAATAGTTCAGAGCATTTTAGAATCCTGAATCATTTACCCCAGACTTTATCAAGTCCAACCCTGATGCTGGACAATGAAAGGGTCGTCTGGATTCTCGCCCTGCACCTCAGGGAAGGCACCCTGTCTTATCCAAATTCAAACAGCTCAATCAGGAGACACCCAAATCCCAATTCCTGGTAATCTGCACCTATTCAACGTATAATGTGGAATACAGAACTCTATCTAAATAACCTCTCTTGTACTTACTATGTGTCAAAGTTTTAAAGACAGTTATAATCATTTACCTCTACAGGATAATGTATCCTAGCCAGCAATGTACAGTAAATTTACTTTTGAGGGTACCTTATTTCCAATATGTACTTCTACACAATAAAATAAGAGTGCTTTCAAAGTCCCATTGCTAAAGTCTGGAAGTGTTATAGAGACATGACCTCATGTCATGCCACTGAAAGTATAATAACACTTGGAGCTGTGACAGGAGAGTACTAAGTTTGGCTCTGAAGTACGTATGTACAGACCAAATTTGCTTAAAATTGTTTATAAACACTCTGGTTTTAAAATCATTTCTGACTTCTGAATATTTTAGGAGGCAGTCTCCATTTTGGGTGAGGTGGGGAAAGGCTGGCCTCTACAGAGTTTTATCCCACACCCACTGCATTAGAATTTATGGTGTAGTGTCACAGGAATCTAAACGTTTAACAAGATTCCTGGGTGTTTTCATGCACAATTAAGATTAAGATCATCTGTTCTGTTGCAAGTTACCACTCAATACGAAGCAGGATGCTTTGTAATAATTTTTATCCTTCCCAGATAGGGGCTCTCTCTATTTTCCTACAGTGGTAGAACTTTGCAATTGCTGATATACATTACAGGGGTGAATACCAATTGCATCAATATTACAGAAGGTGAAAGTAGTAGGGATCACCTGGGACACCCCTTGTTACCAATGGTTATTTAAGGCAAGGCTCTCCAAGAGAGGGCCAGGAGAGGTCTGAAAACATTAACAGCTAAGCATTGATGGAAGTCTTCCTGGCCCGCATAAAGCCAACCGTGCCACCCTCTGGCATCTGCGCTAACAGAGGCAAGCTGTCGGAGCCACTGGCCCCAATTAGCTGTTGTTGTCTAATTAGCTTGCATACCAAAGGAAACACCAACACTGACTAAATTCAACAAGCTCTCATCAAAACCTAATATTTAAATTCCTTGTATCAACTCATTTAGAGACATTTGGCAGAGAATCTGCCCTTTTGCCCGCCTACATAACAATTTTTTGCTTACTATTCTGCCTTGTACTTTGGCAAAATATAAGCACTGCATTTGCCTTTAACTGTCAAATTCAAGGCAACACAAAGAGAAAATATGCAATTGCATCCCCCAAAGTGCCTAGTAAAAATGCATCCACTGTTTATTCAAAGCAAAATTTTTGATGCCCATTCTGAGAGGAGCCATGCTCACTTTCAGAAGCTCCACAGGGATTCTGTCAACTTGATTTGACTTCTCAATATAATACTGAAATTTTGACTTCTAGCTATAACTAGAACGCCCTATTATCTAATATAAAAATTCTTGGGGCTTCCCTGGTGGTGCAGTGGTTGAGAGTCCGCCTGCCGATGCAGGGGACACGGGTTCGTGCCCCGGTCCGGGAAGATCCCACATGCCGCGGAGCGGCTGGGCCCGTGAGCCATGGCCGCTGAGCCTGCGCGTCCGGAGCCTGTGCTCCGCAACGGGAGAGGCCACAAGAGTGAGAGGCCCGCGTACCGCAAAAAAAAAAATTACATCTATGTATTCCTACCTTAATTTTCATACCATTAAACACTAAAATGTTTATCAAAAGTTATTATTTTGTTACAGTCTCAAGAGAAACCAACATCTACTATAGCAAATAAAATCCTGGGGCGAGAGGGCAGGGGCCTAAGTATGAACGTCTTACTCAATTTAAATAGCACACGTGCAAAAAGACCACTGAGACCAAGATATTTTAGCCAAAATAAACAGGAGTCTGCTTTATAGACTCAAAGACACTAAGAAAGGTAGAAGGCACTTCTAGAGATTATCTAATCCGATCTTTCGTTTTGCAAATCAGGAAACTTGCCTGTCAAGATTACTGGCCTGCTTCCTTTTTCCTTTCTTTTTCACTGTACCAAATTATTCTGAAATGTTGCATTACTTTTCACATTAGATCACAAAAACAGAAAATACTGGACGTCCTCAATATTTATACTATGACCACCATTCTATGTTTACAATAATAAATATGAGATGAGTTAATTATTACACACAATGATCACTGTTAAACAAGAAATCAGCATCTTCCTATCATCGTACGACTTAAGATGAAAAGAGACATGAAATGACATCTCATGAAATCAGATCCAGGAAAACTTCGTCTTCACAAGCTGCCAAACCACACCAAGTCCTAATCCGCACACACAAGTTTTATCTGAACCTTACAATGCAGTTTTCAGACCTGTATGTGCTTTCACTAGTCTATGAAATTTTGTCCAGCTTTCCCAGGGTTGATGAGATGAAATAAAGCTAGAGTTTTGGCTTATTTCACCAGAACACATCCTCCTGTTTTGGGTCATCGTTCATTTTTCATTTCAGCAAGACTGACCGTATTTGCAGCACTGTCCCCAACCTGATGCCTGCCTAACTATTCTATAAAACCGTGCTTGCCCAAGTATTCAGTATTGTTTTTCTGGTACATACGGCTGAGAAGAGACAATGAGCGTTTTACTAAACATGTGTGTTTGCCTTGCCAACAGGAAGAAAAGATAGAGAATGAAGTCATATACCTTCATTGTCTGGAAGAACAGAAAAAGCAATTCCAGAATTACCTTCTGATGCTGTAAGTACAATAAGCAGTCTTATCTGTATTGGCTTACACAAGCATTTCTCCTGGTTGTAAGGCTAAAGAGTTTCTCATTAGTGAAACGATGTGAACAATGGTGGGAGGAAAGGAATACAGTAGCAGTAGCTTATTCTGTATTGCAGGTTAAACTTTATGTGTCATTATAAGACTTCTAGAGAATTTTGAAGCCAAAACTGAACACACTCTCAAAATTTTTTAAGGATACCTGACATTAATTATAAACTTTCTCTCACTTAATAATCAATATTTCTAGTAAGATTAAGTGATTTAGAAAAACCAAGGGATGGAAACATCTTAAATGTTTCTCTTTTATCTGAGTTAAAAACATAAAAATCTCAGCAGCTGCTTAAAAAAAAAACAGTATCAAAAATAAAAACATAAAAAACACGGGAGGTGGTGCCCTTCTCTTCTTTTTTTAGATTACAGTTTACAAAACATACATCTATAAGAAGTGAGGATGAGAGAGGAAATTCTTACTTTTACATTGGGAAGTTTCCAAGAACCAAACGGCAATCCCGTGCTACCTGACGCTTACCGGTAACCAGAAAGCGTCAGGTTTAAGATACCTGTTCTTTCCCCACCCTCACTAAAACCAATCTCCCCCCTTCTAAATTTTCATAATGCTTTATTTGAAGCAGGTTTGAACTCAGCCTGCCGTTTACATAGTTATTCAGAGTATGACCATATAACTTGTCATCCAAACCAGGACATCTGAAAGTGAAAGGCAGTAAGATTAATAATTTTATCAGGCACTTCCCTGGCGGTCCAGTGGTTAAGACTTCGCCTTCCAACGCAGGGAGTATGGGTTCAATCCCTGGTCGGGGAGCTAAGATCCCACATGCCTCGTGGCCAAAAACCCAAAAACGTAAAAACAGAAGCAATACTGTAAACAAAGTCAATAAAGACTTTAAAAATGGTCCACATCAAAAAAATATAAAAAAAAAAATTACACCAGGACGAGAGACGTAAAGCAGGACACTTGGGCTCCCTGGTTATCCTCATCCTTCTCCTTCCTCTACTAGATTTGAAGAGCAATGGTACAGGGGAGTTGGAAATTCATTATTGTATTTCCTACAGCAGTACACTATCTTGCGTGAACTAAGCATTCAAGTCTCATGCTGGAAAATGAACAGATAAACTCAAGAGGACTTTCACAGCTGCTCACGAAAGCACAAGTGTAACATTCTGACTCCTCTGGGCAAAGTCTAAATTCGTAAACCTATTGCTCTGGATTTAAAAATCCACGAAAAGAATGAAAATGGAAATTATTTAGGCTATCCTATTAAATATATTTTAATATTCTCTATAGACTACCTAAAGGACCTAAATGTGTTCAGATCCCAACGGTAAAATCTTAATAGCTACCACTATTCGAGAAAAACCTTCTGCAAAGTATGGTATACTCCTGGCAGCCTAATAATCTGAAGAATCTGTCTCCCTCCTCCAGCCCAGTATCAGATTGGTATGTAAATTGTGGAAAGATTACACAAATCGAACGTTTTTATTTGCTTTTCAATATATTACTGTTTCATGCACATTTACTAAATATAAAACACATTTTATTATTAAATGTAAACATTTACATATTCTAATATTTGTACTTTTAGTGAACTAAATGAATGTGTGCCTAGCTGACTCAGAGTTGCTAAAGTAGGCCTGATATTAAATGACGACCCTGCTTCCCATTAACTTTATATCAGCAGATCTAGTTTTCATCAGGACTAGTCCTGGTTGGTGGCAGAAGCAATTGGTGTTGTTAAAATATTTATAGTTTCATTTCAGTTCCACCTTGAAATGCTGAAGAGACATAAAACCACAGTCTATCATATGTGTCACTTCCTGTAATTCACAACTGAGCCAATTCTACTATTCATTACATAAAACACAATTTAACAAAACTAAATACCATGAAGAAAATAATCAGAATCCACTTAGATCTGTTTTTCTTTTTAATTTTTTTCCCAAAGCAAAACTGTGAAAAAAATCTTGAGGAAGCATTTCTTAACTACTTTTTTTCCTTACAATTTTAGCCAATTACAGGTAAGTTCATCGTTATCTGTGATAACGGGAGGTAGGGATAATAGGAAAGAGGCACAGATAACCTAACTATTTTCACTCTTCTTCACACCTAAAATTTACAGAATCTGCTAAGAAGTAACTAGACTGAAGGATGGGAACTCCATTTCCTATTCCGCCCTCTGGTACTGCAGCTCCTAACAGCAGAATTGGGCAGAAGGTGGCCGCCAGAGGCAGAGGAGAAAAGCACAGAAAACACGGGAAATCAGACCCTAACCAGGCCTTTCTGCACATACCCACCTTTAAACTACCTTCACAAATCACAAGGAACTCTGCTTTTGCTTAAGTTCACTCGTGTGGTAGTCAGACTTTAGCTAAGATTTTCATTTTTAAACACAGCTAGACAAATATGACAGACCTCAAGCAACAAAACCTCACTTGCGTAAGAAATTAAATGTCCTGAACAATACTTTTTGTTTTTAATAAAATCACAGGCTCAACTAATGCAACGTTACAATGAAACTGATTCAGGTCCCAAATAACCCTAAGTGATGAAGCGTGGCAGGAATACACTGGCCCAGCACAAACGGAGGACTCCAGAGCACTGATGCAGCAAACCACAGCGATACATCATGCAGTAAAAGCAGTGAAACATTTAACACTGCACAGTTAATCTAGAAGCAGAGAGTCCACCTTATTGGGCTTGCACAGCTTGTGGGCCATATTTATTCATCCATTTATTTGGAAAACATGGACTGAGCTCCACTATGGTTCACGCAAGGCCCTGGAGACGTGAAGAAGCTCATCACAGCTTTTGCCTTCAAGGAGCTCAATCATGGTATCGACAAATAATACTTGTACCAAGCGATGCAGGTACCAAGTGCTACAGAGAGCAGAGAGGAATAAAAAATGTCTGTCTCCTTTGAAAAAACAAGGCAGGCTTCACCGAGAAGGTGGCATTTGAGCTAAAACTGACAGAAGGACAGGAGTTTGCTGAAAGGAAGAGGAAAGGAATCCTGGCCTTCACAGGAGTTTAACTTATAACCCCTCCCTCCTGGGCCAGCTGTGGGGTCAACCTGAGTAACACAAATTATTCCTCTTAAATTCTCTAAAGTAAAAGTCAACAAAGACTTTTGCAAGTCGTTGGAAGAAATAAGATAATGCTACCATGACTGACCAGTGACATGCAAAGAAATGGGTAACTACAGGAGTAAATTATTAAGGTCATAAGATTTAGGCAAGTTACGTAAACTCCAAACCTCAGTTTCTCCATCTATAAAATGGAAATAATAACGGTTGTCCAGCCTGTCTTCATCAGGTGGCTGAGGATCAAATATAATAATATACAGTCTCTTTATCAATATACAGCGATAAACACAGCAAATCATAATTTGTTAAGACCTAAGAAATTTTGATGTTAATTCCTGATTCATGAATTCCAAAAAATTTTAAGTGAGGTGCACAGATCAGATTTTATGTTTATGTTAATACTAACTATTGACAGCTATTTATGATTTACTGAAACATAAATGTTGAGAAAGGCGACAAGGAAATGCTTTCTACTAGGAAAGAAAATACAAAATTATCAGGTCTCTGTGGCTTCGTGAAGGCTAAAATCAAATTATTTGGTATATAGATGCCAAATTAACGCTTGACAAAATAATGAGTATAATACTCTATCATAAGGAAAAATACATGGTATTTCCTAAAGCTTTCTGAAAAGAGAAGACTACACGTTGCTTCATGGCTTCTGGGAAGTATTATCGTTTTGTTCTAGCCCTTACAGTTATATATGCAATCTTAAATTCTACAGCTTAGCAAGTTACATAATCTCTAAGTACTTCAATTACTTCATCAAAACGATGGGGTGGGATTAAGCAAAATCTAAGTTTCAGGCTTCTAAAATTCTAATGAAAAGCGTTGGTAATAAATGAACACACACACAGAGGCAGTATTTACAGTCCTATACAATAAGATACAAAGCCTACAAAGCTTTACAGAAAACATTAAAAAAATACCTTGTGATAATTCCTCATTATTGCAGTGTCAGAGTGACTTCCCAGTACTTCGGTCTGGGAGAAGTAACAGAGATTTCTAACAGCTTCTAGTTTCAGCAATCTCTAAGTGTAGAACTCAGCTTAGTTAAAACTAATCACTACAAGAATGCTAACCCAACTTAAATACATTCAGAGTTTCTAAAAAGCTTTCACCATGTCTTGCTGGCCCTTTCAACTAACTGAATAAGATAAAAAAAAAAAAAAAAATGCAGCCCAGATGGTGACATTTACATGAAATAAACACCCACGAAAGAGATGTGCTATAAGTTCATCATGAAAAATTCCAGCTTTCAATGAAATGAAAACTTAGCTTATATAATTAGCCTGTTAAATATTCTAAGCAAAACTTTACTTGCTAAAATGAAACTTTATTAAGAACATTCTTCTCTAACCATTTATTTTTAAATGTTTTCTGTGTAGGTAGGAAAAAAAGGCTATTTAAATCAAGTAAGAGATGATTTCAGTCATGTTAACAAAGGGTTGTAAAAGTTTTACAACTTTTGTAAAATGTTGAATATGTTGAAAAATAACATCAACACTAATGGAAATGATTCTTCTATGGCCTGAATTCCCTGAGGAGCTATGTGCCACTCCAACCCTATGTCTGTCTCACTACCCCACCCTCAAAGATGCTGCTTTAAAACTCTTCAAAGGGGCAAGATTTTCTAGAATGGCTGTATGAAGAGCTGGGAAAACCTCCCCCTCCCCATACGCACTATTTATTAATCTGGCAAAAATTAACAAAGACAGTGATTCGGAGTCCCTGGAGATCAATCAAAGGGCTTGCCACAAACTGCAAAGCATTTATTTAATAAAATCCACCAACGCTCGGTAACAAGAGTGGAAGGCCATGGCTTTCCAGCCAGAGTCTGCCCCCAACCCCCGGCCCCCAACTCTGTGCTATAAGGACCTGACCTAGTAGGCTTGTCCCCCACAGACCCCTGGACTGGCAGAGCTCTGCCTGGTGGATCTGACGGCTAGTGAACATCTGCAGACATCATGTCCCTTGGCTCTGCGAGGAGGTGGCAGCACCCAGGCAGCATCCACTTGGCCACTCCGGATTCCCACTACTAGATCCAGGCTGTGGACGATCCATGCTGGATGGCAGGATCAGTTTCTGCCCCCTTCACACACCAACATATACACAGCTCCTGCTTCCCAGGGAAGATCCAGGTAGAAAGCTGGTAAAGCGCAGACCCCTCATCACCAGCTGGCTACAGATCCACCGTTCTCAGCCTAGGGGAGGATCCAGGCGAGCCTCAAAGACCGGCAGCACCCTAATCCCGGCCAAGGAGCCAGACGCTGGGTCAGAACGTGCGGCAATCTACGACCCACAGCATTACTGAGAACAGAAGAGCAACCAGCTACTGTTATGGGCTGAATGGCCTCTTGCTCCAAAAGGCTGAAGTCCTAACCATCTGTGAATGTGACCTCATTTGGAAACAGCGTCTTCCCAGAATGTAATCAAGCAGTGTACCTTGAGGACATTATGTTAAATAAAAGACGTCGGTCACAAGGAACATGCATGATTCCATTTGTACAAAATGTCCCAAACAGACACATCTCCAGAGCTGGGAAGTAGATGAGTGAGGTATGGGGAAAGGGGAGTGAGTGCTAGTGAGTACAGGGTTTCTTTCTGGAGCAACGAAATATACTACTGACTGATCTGCACACGTTCAATGGGTGAACAGCTTCATAAAAACGGTTACCAAAAAAAGAAAAGCTATGACAGCCTACAACTGGCGAAGAATTAGAGAAAAGTAATACCTACAAAGGCAGAGGCATGAAGCAGTGTGGGGCTATCACTTAAAACAGGTCCGAAGGGAGACAATGATTAACTCAGCCAGTGGGCACAGAGAAGAAAGAGGGGACCAATCAGGGGAAACACTGTGCTGGAGGAACTAACAGTACTTCAGATTGGACGGGAGGAAATAAGGGGAGAAGGATGGCTGGGACAATGCTCGGATCTCGGCTCTGGGTATCTGCGCATTAGGCACTGTGACAATCTGAGTAAATCTTGGTTTTCCCCTAGAAGGGTGCTTTCTCTGAGCCCACCACTGGGTACGAACCATGAATGCTGGCCAGATGTGGGGATCTCAGCTATGTCTGTGACCCAGCTACCTTGACACCAAAGGAGAAGGACAATCTGTAAAAAGGGGAAGGACAGCTTTTTGTCATAGGGTTGTTCTGAGAATCGAATGTGTTAAAACATAAAAGAGCTCAGAATATGTCTGTCACATGGTCAACACTATATAGGCGTTAGCTATAAAATGAAGAGAATTACAGCGTATTACCAAGGTCAACACACAGACATTTCAAGGAGGGTGAAGAGCACAACATTTAAGGAGGTCGTGCTCACCTGTAGCTCTTCTCACCAAGAGCTTAAGTTCTGGCAGAAGAGCCAGGCCCATTTCCGGCCAAAGAGATCATCAGGGCTAAGGCAGGGAAAGAGCAAAAACCAATAGAC
This sequence comes from Phocoena sinus, assembly GCF_008692025.1. Lineage (NCBI taxonomy): Eukaryota > Metazoa > Chordata > Mammalia > Artiodactyla > Phocoenidae > Phocoena > Phocoena sinus. The sequence goes on from NC_045766.1 coordinate 3,463,221, forward strand.
CCAACCCCTTCCCGTTTACTTTGGAAGATTAAAAAGTTCATAAAACCAGGCTTTAATCAATGTTGGTTACCATGGTCAACATAGATTAATTATAACATAAATCTGGTTTACAGTTTAAAATAAGAAGTCATGGTTTGAAAATCCCTTGTTCTCTATAAAGTAACTATCAGTTTCCCTCCATTTAATGTGCACTGACTTCTTAGAATTGACACACTCTTTTTGTCATGAAAATATTTTTTAATGGCTGGAACACTGGGAAGAATGCAATCTTAAAATAATACTCAAAACTATATAAGGAAATATTCATTTATAAGACAATGTATAAGCAGATTGTTGTTTACACAGATATACTGGCCATTTTAACTCCTTCTTGCCTGTAAGTTTGGAAAGTGTTTTCTCTAATAAACATTTTTCAAATTATAACCCATTGAGAATGTATTTTTTAAAATATCAATATATATTAATTAAACAGCAACTTCAGTTATAATAGCATAATCTGATTCCATACGGGTTTCCATTTAATAAATGGAAATTGGAGAGATTCAATCAAAGGGAGATGTTAGTAAATGTTCTAAATACGGTTCTGAAGTTGTTTTTATGGAACTAAAAAAATAAACGGGGAAAACTTGTTTAAAAAAGTAGAGAAATTCAATTGTTTCAGGCATGTCTAAGTTCCTTTCCAAAGGCATAATACGTTAGCACTGGAAATGATCTCGTCCGACCCATTTACTTTCCCAGATTAAGAAACTATAGTCCAGGGAACGTAAGCAATTTGACTGCGGCTGCACAAGCAGCCTCTGAGAACCCGTCCTTCTGGATACTAGTGGTCCACCATCTCTCCCTGTCCTATCCACGCGCAGCGGACAGCTCCGCTCTCTCCTCCCGAGAAGCATGCTTACCCAGGCTAGTGAGTAACGACATCAGCATTCTCTTCCCCAGACTGTGGTAAGTGCTTCTGCACTCCTGTCAGTCGAGATTCCCTTTCTGTTCGAATCCTTCTACTGAGCCCCTCTCCAACATCTGAAGAGATTCTGTCTTGTTCCTCTCCATCCCCCACCTTCCCTCCAAAAGCTTCTCCACAATGGAGTCAACTTGGTAACATCTTTTCCCTCTCGGCATTTAAGTTTAAGAGGATTCTTTCGCTGTAGTACTGCATTTTTGTCCCACAGAAAACAACTTTAGAAACATACTGAGAACACTTACTAATGTCTCCCTGTGGTAGAATCTCTCCAATTTTGGTGGGAAGGACTAATGAAGTAGGTCTTTTTTAAAGAAAAGAAAAAAAAAAACCAGAAGGAGAAGCTGGGAGATCTCAGAACCTTAAATAGTTGAGGAACTAAGAGTTCATTCTTTGAGTAACAGGGCAGTGGGGAGGAGGGATATGATTAGGACACAAGACGCGCAAACTGAAAAGGTGAAATCAGGGGAGCGGTTCTAGAGGGCTGCTTGTAGTGTGGTGTTTAAAAGGTGGCTCAGCCTCAAATCAAAGTGACAAGGAGAAAAACTTAACAATGACAACAGGAAGTAAAGAGAGCTGGTTTGGGGATATTGTTGGTGAGTCAGATTATAGATCTTTTGAATTTGAGAAAATGGTAGGAAACCCAAGTCAAAAATGCCAAGTTAGCAGTTATCAAAAAAGGGCATGCCTTTGGTACATACTGCTCTTACAGCAATATGTAACTATAATTCGGTGTTAGATAACACCGAATTATGGTTACCAATGTAACTACAGCCTCAGGTTATCTATGAAATTGCATATCTGGAAGAGAAAGACGTTTTACTGCAATGATTTTAAAATATGTCCATGACTTCTTTGATACCTCTCCCTGCAAAAGGCAGTTAATTCCCCTCCTGTTGAATGTGGACCAGACTTGGTGATTTGCTTCTGATGAAAAGGATGTGATAGAATCGATGCTATGTGACTTGTGAAGGATTCTTTTTGGATTGCTTCCCCACCTCCCCTTCCCCTTTCCTTACCTCTTCCTCTCTCCCTGCCCTCCCCTCCCTCCTGAAAGCCTGCTCTAGCCTGCTCTGGGGGAAGCCAACCACAGTGTCTTAGGGGCACTCAAAACTCAAGCAACCCGTGGAGGCAACCACATGTGGAAAAGTGAGGCCTCTCGTCAACAACCAGTACCACCTTGGCAGGCATGTGGCTGAGCCACCTTGAAAGTAGACCCTCGCGCCCAGTCAAGCCTTCAGATGACTGCTATTCAGCAACCCCATGAGAGACCCCCAAGCCAGACCTAGCACCCAGAAACTGTGAGATAATAAATGTTTAACTCGCTTCATTTTGGAGTAATTTGTTATGCAGCAATAAATAACTGATAAATTTCTTCTCCATTATTATAGCACTAGCACCTCGTACTGAAGACACAGCTGCCAGAGAAAGAATGAATGAGGTATCTGAAATAACACCTAGTACCTAAGCTATTATAACTGTGTTCCCTTTTCTGAGATATTCCCATGATCTGTCCAAATCACAGTAAATTTTGAGAGACCAATAGACGTCATGGGTCTAACAGGAATAACCATCTTCAAGTGAAAAAAAATTCAACTTTTTTTAATACAAGGCATGATAAAAAATTTTTATAGTGACTGTCAATGACATCAAGACCACTGTCATTACCTTAACATTTATTGGTGTAAAAACAATAGCCTCTTTGTGTACAGTCATCTTCTAATGTTATTGTTAATTTAACTGAATACAATATAGTGTGTGATGGATTCTTCACACTGAGGGATGATCATAGCAATATGAATAAACCATGCGCAATGGGAAAATGATTGGAGAACTGACATCTGTCATCCTGAAGAAAGAAAAATTGGAAAGCAGGCTTACGAGGGAAAGAAGCGAGTATCTGAACGCCTGCATTGCTCTAGGTGCTATACACATTTCACCTCATTTAATTCTGATGGCAATCTGAAGCAGACATATTATCACCATTTTCCATTTTATCCTCGGATCTACAACCAGTTCCGATTCCAGGTTCTGATTCCAACATCTGTGGCCATTCCACTATTCATCCCAAGGCCATCTGTTAAATTATTTGGGGGAATTTGTAAAAATCTCAAGGCTAATATTCTTGAAACTCACCTTCCTAGAAGGAGCCACTTGATTAGTAGGTCAGGGGAAGTGTACACAAATGCAAAATTAAGCATATTCAAAACCAAACTGTTTCCGTGCTCCTGTAAATCTTTCCCAATTGTGAATTACTGCTTAAGGTGTAGAGCATTAAGATGTCCATTTCTACTTAATTCACCTACTGAGAATGACCTAATTCATTAAGTAGATAAAAATGTCATTTTAAAAAATAACTCATAACTTAATTTTAAAATCCTATAACCTTTTAATGAAAACAATTAATGATAACTCATAAGCAACATTACTGAAGCCATAAGATTATTTTACAGGATCTGTAAAATATAAAAATATGATTGCTAAAACAATTTTTTAAACCACTGTGTTGACTTTAGTACTTGTTTGCTGAATTCAACTTCTGGTTTGAAATAAAAACAGTATAGATGCTTTCATTTAAATAAGCAAATTTCCATCAAAGTAAAGATGGAAACAGAACAAACACCTTTGTTCCCTTTCAAAGCCCTATTAAAATGACAGAGTAAAATTTGTAAAACAGCATAAATATACATCGGTCTAGAGGTAAGGGGAAAAGAGGTAAAAACAATAAGTTTTGGAAGCTGGAAAGCACATGAACAAGTAATAATGATTTAGCAGACTTGAGAAACCTGGCCCATAATACACACAAGTGACCAAGGACCACTGGACATAAAAGGGTCAAAACAACAGAGCCACTTGGAGAAAGCCTATACAGAGAAAAATCTATTACTAATTTACTCAGAGAAGATCTTCACAGCATAAAACCGTAAGTACGCTCTTTTTTTTAATTCACAAAATGGAAAGGGCATAGAAAGTTATATGTCTTACCTAGAGAACAAATTTTAATCAAATGTGAGCACCACTTCTACCAAAAATACTCCCTTTAAATTTCTCTGAATTATAAAGACAATGGTATTCTAAGGGTCAGCTTCTCTGCTGCTTTTCCCGCATTCCAAAGCCTATCATGTCTTTACTAAACAAAAGGATTCCTACGAACATACTGGAAAAGTGTGTCAGTTTTCCTTAGTTAAGTCAAACCGTTAAGACTCGCTTAATTTTCCTGAAGAATTCACGTTTAATCATAAAATCTAGTTTAAAGAATATCTAAAATCCAATATCTGAAGTTTAATAACTAATATCTAAAGAATATCTGTCTGGATTGGTGGGAAAATAGTCAAAATAAAACTCTTCTACGTTGTGCCCCTATCAGTTGAGCCGGGTTCTGAACTCAGGGTCCATGGTTCAGTGGCGCTCCCTGCCCTCCCTGCAGGTACCCACCGGCTCATTTGCTTGTCATTCCAGATGGAATGGCGGTGCTGTAAGAAAGCCAACCAAGAGCAGCGAAGTGGAGAAAATGTGTACGTGTCTGGCCGTAAATCACAAATCAGCGCCACTAAGCCACAGTGACATCTGCAGTATAAAAGAAAGGACTGTAACTAGATGATTTATTCACCTCTTTGATGTGTTTTGATTGGAATCTTACTGATATCTATAATCTGAACCAGAACATTTTTATCTTCTTTGATAGATAGTTGTTTAGCATTCAGACACACACCATTCATTTCTGAAAATACAATGAATACATGTCCTGAGCCGGGCTGGGGCTAATACAGTACTGCTCTTTAGATCCAATCCACAGCTAAAACATTGTTAGTGGGTTTACGTAAAGGATTGTGTTTCCTTCCATGGAGGTCTACTTCAGTTCCTGGACATACAGCCCAGAATTTTAGCTGTTAAGGGAACAGAGGTACAGACAGGTCGAATGACTTGCTCAGGATAACAGAACAGACAGCTTTGGAATTAGATTTGGGCATACAAAGCAGCTAATGCTCAATCATTATTGTAAAGTGAAAAAATACTTCAAACCTTAGTTTATTTTAACTCCTTCAGTGGCTAGGCAGGTTTCTAGCACAAGTTTTTCTAAACACTGTTTTCAGTCGCTTCCTTTTTTATCTACCATTAATTTCTGAGGGTTCATCCAAGCATAATTATTAACGTGACAGTATCACTGCTTGAACCAAATAATAAAACAAATAAAGGCCTAGTGTTAGAAAATGAACAAAGGTTTCATAGTAATTTCTTAGAGAACAGCGATGTAAATGAAATGAGCAAGATAAAAGAATGGTTATATTTTATACTGTCAAAAGAAAAGGAAACATTAAATACTGTCTCCCATAAGGGATATAAATACAGTTCTCAAAGTGTGGCCCACAGACTTCTGAACATCCCAGAGACACTTTCAGAGAGTCAATGAAATCAAAACTACCTCATAATAATACTAAACCTCATTTGCCTTTTTCAATGTGTTGACATTTGCAATGACGATGCAAACACAGCAGCAGGTAAACTGCTGGTGTCTTATCTCAAAATCAATACAATGGTACCAAACTGTACTACATGCAGCTAAAAAAGAAAAACAAATCGGCTTCATCTGTTCTTGATAAAAGCAGTAAAAACTATTAGAAGCATTAAATATTGACCCTGGAGCTTGCGTAAAGCATTTCTACTGCATACCTAAATGTGATGGCTGTGTTGAAGCAAAGCACTTGTGTATCTGTTAGAGCTGCAAGCTGAATTAGCCGTTTTTTTCATGGAACACCATTTTTCCTTGAAAGAATGACAGATAAAGTATGCTAATCCAGACTTGAGCATATAGCAGGTATTTTCTAAAAATAATAACTAAATGAGCTTGTCATACCAAGAAAACCAACTTAAAGTTATTTGTAGCCAGTGATAAAATCTGACCTTTAGAGCAAAAAATCAGAATTTTGGAAAACACATCTGCTGTCAATACTTAAAAGATTTTTCATGCAATCAGTGTTGATATTAGAGAATTGATATTTTTTGATATTGTATAATGAAATGTATCAACATTTGGAAGCTTAGCGAAACTCAGAGAGTCAATAATTCCCAAATGACCAATACTTGATGTTACAAAATCATGTATGGGTAAAGGATTCATTGAAAATACAAGAAAAAAATAGAAATTAAACACGCATGTGAACGCGCGTGCACATACACACAAACACATACCCAATGAATAAGTGAATGAATGCATGCGTGGAAAGTGTAAGACAGACCAGTGGATTTTAATGTAACATAGCAAGAAAAGTTCACTGATACAGTTTTAGACTCCACGTGGCAATTAATGTATAAAAATTACTATTTGTCAACTTTTGGTGTATTATCAAAAAAAAATCCACAATCATCTGAAAAAGTTGCTATAACATTCTTCCTTTTTCCTACTATATTTATGTGTGTGAGGATTTTCTTCATACACTTTAAGTAAAACAACATATAGGGCTTCCGTGGTGGCGCAGTGGTTGAGCGTCCGCCTGCCGATGCAGGGGACACGGGTTCGTGCCCCGGTCCGGGAAGATCCCACATGCTGCAGAGCGGCCGGGCCCGTGAGCCATGGCCGCTGAGCCTGCGCGTCCGGAGCCTGTGCTCCGCAATGGGAGAGGCCACAACAGTGAGAGGCCCGCGTACCGCAAAAAAACCAAACAAACAAAAAAACATATAACAACATTCTACAAAAGTGGAATTCAGCTGTGGTCTAGTAAATCAGACATTAAAGAGATGTGCAAAAATGTAAAACAATGCCGCTTGTCCAGAGATTTTTCAGAATATATTTAATATATATTTTTCATAAAATCTATGCTAACACAGGGTGGGTTTACTGTTGCCATTTCTAAAAAATTAAAAAGTGTATTTAAAAGTAAGTGTATTTTAACTGTGTTTTAATTCCTAATACGGCAAATATTGATAGATACAATCCAATAATTTTTAAGAGTGTAAAGTCCTGAGACGAAAAAGCTTGAGAACTGCTGATTTAATAATGTTGCATAGGAACTTCCCTGGTGGCGCAGTGGTTAAGAATCCGCCTGCCAATGCAGGGGACACGGGTTCAAGCCCTGGTCCGGGAAGATCCCACATGCCGCAGAGCAACTAAGCCCGTGCGCCGCAACTACTGAGCCTGCGCTCTAGAGCCCGCGAGCCACAGCTACTGAAGCCCGCGCGCCTGGAGCCCGTGCTCCGCAACAAGAGAAGCCACCGCAATGAGAAGCCCACAGACTAAAACGGGGAGTAGCCCCCACTCGCCACAGCTAGAGAAAGCCTGTGCACAGGAACGAAGACCCAACGCAGCCAAAGATAAAAATAATTAATTAATTTTTAAAAGATTATCACTATTAAAAAAAATAACGTGGCATAAAACAGTGGGTTTTGACTGTCAAAAACTTTAAAGGTCTCTATGTTTCTAAGGTTGATTCCAATGTCTTTGTTTGAAAATATTTAACCCTTTTGCTACAATGTCATCATGTTTACATCTCTGACATGCCCAAGGTCAGTTTTGTTCTTACACAAAGTAAACAGTGAGACCAAACATACGCTACACTGAACATAAAGTGCCAATTCTTCCATGGAGGACAGTACTTAGCTGCTGAACAGCAGAAATGAAATTGCTCAACAGTCAAGGAATCAAGATAAGGAGACCCCTTTCGAGTAGGGGTGCTAGTAAGCCCAGTCAGTGCCCTGGCTAGAATCCAGCTCAGATGACTGCATTCTACAGAGGGAGTTCAGGCAAGACTGAAAGCATAACCCTCTGGTGGCTGGGCCGTGGCAAGAATGAACGGGTTAGCGGTCTCACTCCCGTTAGGAGAGCCATGGGATCTTCATGGCCAAGAGTGGTCAGAATCTGACTGCTGTACCTCAACAGGCTTTAGTAGATAGACTGAGTTACACAGTTCTGCTTCTAGCTCCAGTAATAAGTTGCTGTGACACCTGGTTCAGTAACTTACTTTTGTTTTATTCCAAGTATCTGGAGGATGAGGAAAAACAATAATTCTGTGATTTAAAATCCTACACTAGTCACTGGAATGGCATCACCCCACATTTATGCAGATCATGGATCTACTATACAGAGTATACTTAAAAGCTTCCTTATTACCTAAGGGCGATGTTTCTCAACTGAAAAGAAACATTACTGTATGACTTCTGAAGTTGAATTGAATGTGACAATTTGTACCTGATAATAAAAAGTAAATTGCCCTTCCTTCTTTATCTGATGACAATTCAAAGAAAAGTTAAAGAGTTTTTAAAAACGTGTGTGTGTGTCTGTGTGTTTAATGTGTTGGTTCTAAAACCAACATAAAAGGAAAAAAAATTGCTAGGACAGTTGTTAGTAATATTCTAGAACAGGTTAGCAAACTACAGCCCATAAGCCATAATTCTGGTAAAGTTTTATTGGAAAACAAGCACACTTATTAGTTTTAAGTATTGTCTACAGCCGCTTTCACACTACCCTGGCCAAACCACATAGGAAGTTTGTGCTTTGCTATTAACTAATATGATCGAGGGCAAGGTGCAAATTTTCTATCATTTAGAAAATGCACAGATGAGCTGATCTTTAAGATACTTCCCAGCTCCAAAAGTATCTGAGATTTTAAGCGATAAGCCATACAGCACTCATTAGATGTAACAGAAATTCAAAGAAAGAAGTCAGTATGAGCTAGGGTCACCAGGCGAGATTCCCAGAAAGCATGAAATTAGGCTGTTAAGGATGAGGGGGATTTTGCTAGACGAGTAACAGACAATGACATGAGACAGGAGACATAATCAGTAATAAAGCGTCTTCCTAACTCGGAGTAATAACTATTTCATAGTGGGAAATACAGTTGGCTAGGGTAAGGATAAGATTACAGGGTCTCTGAAAATCTGAAAGAGAAATATATCTAGTAGGTTCCTACCTAATCAGAACCACTGGCGTTTCTGAAAAGAGAAGTAGAACGGTCAGAGCTTTGTTGACAGTAGACTGGACATGGCTGGAAAGGGCATCGTGGACACAGAGAGACCAGAGCCGTGGAGATAAGCTACAGAGCAACGTGTAGCTGCCAGGTCTCGGGAAGTCCTGGGCCAAAGGACAGGAGTATGGAGGGACGTGAATCAGCAACTTCTCACAAGTCTGATTTATCAGGAAAATGATTAAGACAAAGAAACAGAAAGGAACTAGACTGGGAAAAAACTGAGTTCAATTTGAGACATGCTAATTTTAAACTGGCCAAGAAAAGAAACACTGAAGTAGCAAAATGTTCCCAAAGTGGTCGGAAACATAACACAAGACCTAGTGTGAGAGGTCAGACGAGAAAGAGACTGAGAATACAAGAATCATAAATTTTCGAACTGGAAAGGTCCTTGAGCTGAGCTGCCCTATCATTCTGAGGTAGGTAAGTACTTGCCTCCAATTCAAAGTGGAGCCAACCGATGGCCAAAGAACCGTGACTCCCAGGTCACCAGCTAAAACTTTCTGGAACAGGAACCAGAATTTCAGTTTTCTACTTTCTATTTAAATGTTGGAAGCTAGGAGAATATATGAGCTCTCCAAGATTCAGAGCTGAGGTTACAACTTAGAGGTCCATAGTCATATTGCTTGGACTGCGGTTTAAAAAAAGAAAAAAAATAAATCAGCTTCCAATAGTTGTGGCAGGAAGAGTGGCTTGGGGGACATCTACCCCTACCGTCTCCATCAACCTTTCCTCTCTGTCACCCCCAAACAATATACATATATTCAAATTCAAAAATATGCACTTGCTGTGAAAATACAGCCTCAAGGCACTCTCTAAGAACACTCCTTATGGTAGTACAAGTGGTGCATATTACAACGTAGACTACGTGGCTGTGCAGTGTACCAGCGACATAACCCCTTTCCAATCAGCGGACTATGCCAACCCCCTCTCGTCTGGGTATTCCCAAACTTCAACTGACTGCCAACATTCAAAATCTGGAATATTTCATATAAATATTTAGACTTCTCATACTTTTCTTAATTAGAAGATCTGATTACAGTAAACCTTCCTTTCCCACAGGAAAGTAAGCCAAACAGCGGTGTTCCTTCTGGACAGGGATCTGCTTTCTTACTACTTGTGTCCCTAACTTGGCCCATTCATTCCTTCACATCACTGACAAGAGACCTCTTTGGCGGACTGTGCAACCCTAAAGCAGACAGAAGCAGAGGATTAGGACCTCTGCCTTAGAAAAGACTTTGAGGCACGAAAGGAAACCAGCAGAGGGACCAAGAAAGAAGTATCAGAGATAAGCACAGTACTGCAGAAATCAAGGCAGGAGATGACTTCAGTGAGCAAAAGCAGACACTAGAATTTAGCGAGAAGGAAGTTACTGACAGCCTCTGAGGGGAGACTCAGCTGATCTGCAGAAGCCATCCCACAGTGGATGAATTTTTAAAAGGGCTAGAGAAAGGGAAGATGGCAGCAACAACAAAAGAGAGACGGATATTACATGTAAACAGGTTTATAAGATGATTATTTTTAACTGCAGATATTTATATACATTTGAACGGAAAAGAGTGAGGGGGCAGTTGTGAGAAGTGGTTTTACACTCAGTGTCAGGCAGATGGAAACAATGAAGTTTCTGTATTCAGTAGAGTGACTGGCTTTAGAGAGCAATTTTGTAGACTGAGACAATAATTACCTTCCTGGCTATAGTTATGGTCATAACATATTTGAACAGAATATCTTTAGAGCAGATAATGATGAAATTGAAAGATACACCAAACCCCCTGTACTCTGAACTGAACACAGATGATAAAGAGCAATGGAAATCAGATAAGTCATTTCTGGATTATCTTTTCTGTTCTGGTAGAGTAATCTAAGATCATAATCAAGGAAGGTAGAGGATAACATCACACCATTGAAAATCACGGTTTCTCATCAATAAATCTATGTCAAATAATCTACTATTACAAAATCAGTTGACCACATATACAACTTACATCAGGAAAAAGCATATGCTAAATACCAGTGTTTTTCCTAGTTTAACCAGGCACTGGTTTATCATTACGACTCAGTAAGAACTGCTTTATACCTATCGTGATGCTGTGAATAACGTTTTACCAAGGACATTTAAGTTTTTTCTTCTACTAACACATAGTTGAAAACGCCTCACTCAAAAATAAGATCACTGCACAATTATTGTGGAACTCTTAGTTTCTTAGCATTTTTATTCGGTGCTTAGTAAATTATTCAAGGTAAATAAAACACGTTTCTACTTTACAGATTATACTTATGAGTATCCTCACTGCCTAAGAACTATGTTTCTTAATTCGAAAGAAACAGTATTATCTGACCGCTAAAGTTGAATCAAAACATTTTTATACCAGGGAATAAGATTATGATTTAAATGTAGCTCATCTGATCTTTTTGAACAAGCCATGGGAAGAATACTCACAGATGATTAATTTTTTACACTTCGGTGAATTCACCATTAAGGTCTCTGTAACATACCTAGAACCAATGTTTGCTCTCAATTTTTTTAAAAGACTATGTTATCTCATAAAACACGAGGTTTGACCACACACTGAAGGCGCTGTTAGGCATTGTAGATACAGTGTTAAACAAAGTGAACGAGTCAGTATCTCTGCCCGCTCATGTGTAGGAGAACATATAATCAATCCTTAGTGGCTAGGCCAGGTCCAAGGTGAAGTTTACTCTGAGAGGATCTTTAGAATAATGTCTTAAGTATAACACAGGGTAATGTCTTAAATATATGAATTACCTGGAAAGTGGATCACACAGAGAGGGACTGAAACAGAACTGGGGGAGGGATGTGAATTTTTATTTAATCTGTTGCTTTCCACGCAACAGCTGAAATTAGGGTGAGGACAATAAAGCAGCTGAGTGCTTATTATGTGACTGGCACTGTGCCAGACGTTTAATAATCACAAGCACCACAGGAGGGATGTAGTATTATCCTGGTTTTAAATATGAATAAAAAGACGCACAAATAGGTCACACAAGCTTTGTCAAGGTTACGTAATGGCTACACAGCTATTAAGGGGCAAGGCAGGAACTTAGCCACCATGCTACTTCCAGGTAGCAGGAGGTTATTCTCAAGGCCTGGACTGCTCCCAGGACTTGTTGAATTCTCATGACATAGTGCAACAAAGAGAGTTGGCAACCATTTATGAGGCACCTAGGAGACAGGTGAGAGGACCTCTGAGAGGTAAGAAAACTAAAAGAATGCTATCATTTAATCTACTTCCAAATTTTACCAGGCTCAGCCTTGGTATTCCTCTTCTTTCTTAAAGGCCAGGAAGAGAAGCTGTTTCTCCCTTTGGGGAAAAAAAAAAAAAGCCAGGAAAAGACGTAGCATGGGTATGCATGCCTTCCCACAAGCACACACACAAAAATATACCCGTAATATATTCCCAACATTGTTTCACAAAGAAGACACTTTAACGCCAAAAAATAGTAATAAATAATGAAAAGTCCCTTAAATAAATTTATAAATATGAAAACCTCACTACACTAGCTTATTTTTCTCATTTTGCCTGATACCATAAATTTGAGAACCACTTCCCTAGATTACAAATCTGTGGATGTGGCTATCGTCTAAGTTACCATGGTCAACAGTGTGTTGCTTATATATGTATATGTGCTCTGCATGTTAGTTAGCCTGGGCAGCAACACTATTCATTTTATAGCAAGTATATTAAAATGGTAGCGGAAAATCCTACTATTACAACACATGAAAAGGTAAGATTTCTTGCTTAGCTTACACACTTTTTGAGCAGTTGATTTTGTTATCACATATATAATATGTAATTATATATATATATTAATTATTACATAGTATTATGATTATTTGAAATGTCTTTTCACACTGTTTTGTAACTTTGTACTCAGAGGTCAAACAAGGCAGAATCATCTAGTAACTTGCAAGTCTGTATACCACACAAAGCCTCTTGGCCCAGGGAGTGAGTGCAGGCTTAGGTTCAAGCCTGACTGTGCAAGGTTCCATATACCGAGGGCAGGCATCTTTTTCTAACTCACGAAGGCCTTGTGGCCGGCCAAGCTATGTATCTACCTCAAGGAGCATATGTACCCAATCAGCAAAGATACGGCAGAGGCTAGCAGCAGCCATAAGCCAATGATATTTTGTAAGCCCAAGAAAACAATTTTTTTAAAGTACATATTTTAACAAAAAAAAACAGAAGTCTCTTCCATTCCTATACACTAACAATGAAAGATCAGAAAAAGAAATTAAGGAAACAATCCCACTCACCACTGCAACAAAAAGAATAAAATACTTAGGCATAAACCTACCTAAGGAGGTAAAAGACCTGTACTCAGAACACTATACGACACTGATGAAAGAAATCAAAGATGACACAAACAGATGGAGAGATGTACCATGTTCTTGGACTGGAAGAATCAATATTGTGAAAATGACTATACTACCCAAAGCAATCTACAGATTCAATGCAATCCCTATCAAATTACCAACGGCGTTTTTTTTACAGAACTAGAACAAAAAATCTTAAAATTGGTATGGAGACACAAAAGACCCCGAATAGCCAAAACAATCTTGAGGGAAAAAAACAGAGCTGGAGGAATGAGACGCCCTGACTTCAGACTATACTACAAAGCTACAGTAATCAAGACAATATGGTACTGGCACAAAAACAGAAATACAGATCAATGGAACAGGACAGAAAGCCCAGAGATAAACCCACACACCTATGGTCAACTAATCTACGACAAAGGAGGCAAGGATATACAATGGAGAAAAGACAGTCTTTTCAATAAGTGGTGCTTGGAAAACTGGACAGCTACATGTAAAAGAATGAAATTAGAAAACTCCCTAACACCATACACAAAAATAAAATCAAAATGGATTAGAGACCTAAATATAAGACCGGACACTATAAAACTCTTAGAGGAAAACATAGGAAGAACACTCTATGACATAAATCACAGCAAGATCCTTTTTGACCCACCTCCTAGAGAAATGGAAATAAAAACAAAAATAAACAGATGGAACCTAATGAAACTTAAAAGCTTTGGCACAGCAAAGGAAACTATAAACAAGACGAAAAGACAACCTTCAGAATGGGAGAAAATATTTGCAAACGAGTCAACAAAGGATTAATCTCCAAAATATATAAACAGCTCATGCAGCTTAATATTAAAAAAACAAACAATCCAATTAAAAAATGGGCAGAAGACCTAAACAGACATTTCTCCAAAGAAGACACACAGATGGCCAAGAGGCACATGAAAAGCTGCTCAACATCACTAATTATTAGAGAAATGCAAATCAAAACTACAATGAGGTATCATCTCACACTGGTTAGAATGGGCATCATCAGAAAATCTACAAACAACAAATGCTGGAGAGGGTGTGGAGAAAAGGGAACCGTCTTGCTCTGTTGGTGGGAATGTAAATTGATACAGCCACTATGGAGAACAGTATGCAGGTTCCTTAAAATACTAAAAATAGAATTATCATATGACTCAGCAATCCCACTACTGGGCATATACCCAGAGAAAACCATAATTCAAAACAGACACATGCACCCCAATGTTCACTGCAGCACTATTTACAATAGCAAGGTCATGGAAGCAACCTAAATGCCCATCGACAGACGAATGGATAAAGAAGATGTGGTACGTATATACAATGGAATATCACTCAGTCATAAAAAGGAACAAAACCGGGTCATTCGTAGAGACGTGGATGGACCTAGAGACTGTCATACAGAGTGAAGTCAGAAAGAGAAAAACAAATAACATATATTAAAGCATACATGTAGAACCTAGAAAAATGGCACGGATGAACTGGTTTGCAACTGCAGAAATAGAGACACAGATGTAGAGAACAAACGTATGGACACCAAGGGGTGAAAGCAGGGTGGAAGTAGGGTGGGATGAACAGGGAGATTGGGATTGACATGTATACACTGATGTGTATAAAATAGATAACTAATAGGAACCTGCTATATAAATAATAAATAAATAACATTTTTTAAAGTAAATATTTTAAAGTCAGTGGAAATATATTATCTATAATCATATGTTACCTGAGATTTTCAATACTAAATCACAACTATGATAATCCTATCCTTTCCTATTCAAAGAGTGGTCTTCAGACCTACACTGGAATCATCTGGGAATGCAGTACCTTAGGTTCCATTCCAGACCTCCTAAAAACAAAATCTTAATTTTTATCAAGATCTCCTGATGATTCTCACCTACATTCAAGTTTGAGGAACAGTGATCTAGACCAGTAGAGACCGCAAACCTTGGGTACTATGTGGCCTGAACAGCTTCAAGAACCATCCCACAGTCTAGATTAAGTGCCCCCTCATTTATTGTAGTGACCTAACTAGATACAGCAGCTAGTACCTTGTAGTTGTTCAGCAGAGTAAACACATATTTGGATTTTGTTCTGGCAAATTATTCTTATGCATATTTTCTAAAACCCACCTTTCACTGGGTGGTTTGACTTGAAATGTCTTTTATGTTCACCTTTTTTGTGAACTCAGATTTTCCTTTAGAAATATTTCAACGAGTCCTCTTTTAGTCAATTCTGAATACACACATACACACACATCACAAGAGAAATTAGAGTCTATCAATCTTCTTTATGCAAAAATATAATTGTATTTTAAAGAAAAATTTTATCACAGTAAGGAAAATCACTTTTACAGAACTATTATGTTCCTAAAGTAGAAATTTTAAATAAAACAATTTATTACAATTTGATCATAAAAGGCTTTATTGTAATGCCATTGGCACCTGCCATTTCTTCACAGTTTCATAACTTAAGTTTAACTATATATTAAGAAATACTTGGACATTTTAAAACTGAGTAAGAAGCGTTTAAAATACCACAGTCTTCAGCTAATGTGTGTATTTAAACATATAAAGGGAGAACTGTAAACAATCAAAAAGATGTTTTAAACATGGCGTCTGGAAATGGACCCTATGTTTTACGTTTATGGCCGCATCATGTGGGATTTTAAAGTGACGGTTTTAATAGTTTTTCCTCCTGATTGCTTTTGTTTGTTAATTTCTATTCATACATCACATTTGAAAAATTGCATCGGGCAGTGGCAATGTGTCAAACTGCTTCTCGCTCAGAAAAGTTTTCGGTTAACACTATTTTTTTCCTTGAGAAATAGGGTTTCTTTCACTTTTTAATAAGTAGACTCTTACAACACTAAGAATATCATAACATAAAAGCTGATCTACGTTCTTTCCAATATTTATTTCTTTTCTGCTTATTGTAGCTCTGACAACACATTAATTTTCACGGAGATGAGAATGCATCTATCAATATTTAAGACATTTCTTGAACACCTGTTTTACGCACAAGTAAATGCCAGCATCTCCCCACATCAGCGATTAATTACAGAGCTATCCTGATGGTATGCTTGCCTGATTATTTCTTTTTTTTATTTTTCATTATTGTTTCTCATCTAGCCACTTAGAGAGCTTGGAAATTGTTTAAGAGATGAGTTACAATCCAGGAAGGTCAAGTAACAAACTTTCATTGTGTGAGGAGGCTGCTGAGCTAGTATCAACGGTGGGTTTTTTCTTTCCAACTTTAAAGATATTTTATTTTAAATATAAATAAAATATAAAAATAGAAGGTTACTAGCATACTTGAAGAGAAAAGAGTATGCCCTTATATACTACCATCTTAGTCCCTTTAGGCTGCTGTAACAAGTACCTAGACTGGGAAGACGGGGTGGCTTATAAACAACAGAAATTAATTCTTTCCAGTTCTGGATGCTGGGACGTCCAAGATCAAGGCACCAGGATGGTGGCATTCTGGTGAAAGCCAGCGCCTCACAGGGTAGCGGCTGCATCCTACGGGGTGGAAGGGTCTAGGGAGCTCTGTGGGGTCTCTTTTATGACCATTAACCCCATTCATGTGGGCTCCACGCTCAGGACCTAAGCACCTCCCAAAGGTCCCACCTCCTAATTCCTCACGTCAGGCACTAGGATTTCAACATACTGTGGGGAAGGGGGAATAAGTGGGGGGACACACACAAACATTCAGACCACAGCCCCCTTTATTCAGCTTCAACAATTATCAATTCACAACTGACCACGTTTCCATTCTACCCCCATGTATTAATTCTCATTACCTCCACTCCAATTATTTTAAAGCAAATCCCTGATACATATTGAAATATTTACATATGAAATTATGCCTTAACTTTAAAAGACAAATACTCCCCCGGTTAAACATACGCAAAGTATCACCCCCTCTCTTACACATACTTACACAAATAATAATTTCTTAATATCATCAAATATCCAGTCAGTTCAAACAAATATTCTTCACCGAAGCACTGGGAAAGAATAAAATCATCCTACACTATTTTAACAAAATCTCTTGATAAATGTCCAAATATTTTATTAGCACAGGTAAGGGCAAATAAGAGATTATTTAAAATCACACATACTACATTAAAATTAAATATTGTAACTTCTCTTCAGTGTGAAAAACAGTTGTTTGCTTTTGATATTTATGTTTCATAACACATAAATATTATATAGTTCTTACCCAAATCCTAATTCCCTCAACATGGCTAAGTCTAAAATAGAAACATTATGACTGATGGCTATTAAAAAAAAAAAATTGTAAACCAGATAAACCAAATTTTGATCAAATTTACTATTTGGATTATTTTTTTAAAATTTTCCCTTCAGAGAATTGGAGTTGGAGTGTTATTAATTCAGACTGCACCTGAATTATAATCAACTAGTCACAAAATGGGTTTATTCCTAACACCACTCTAAGTAGGAACAGCCCTACATTGTACAGAACCCCTCTTATCTGCATTCTTAAGGTTTCAAGTCGCAAAGATACCGAGGGCAGCGATTCCTGAACTTCTGGCGTGCATCAGAAATACCAGGAGGGCCAGTTAAAACAGACTGCTGGTCCCGCCCCCAGAGTTTCTGTTTCAGTGGTGTGGGGTACAGCCTGATCATCTGTGCTGCTGACAAGTTTCCACGTGACATTTCAAGCTGCTGGCCTGGAGATCACACTGCGAGGACCACTGATCTCAGGTCTGAAATCTTGCAAATTGGCAGATTTGGCATTTGCTTCAAGCCCCACACAATACAGAGGAAAGAGCATGTGTTTTGGAATAAGACGAAGGTGGGTTCTTCAAGTCTCAGCTCCCCCCCACTTGCTAGTTACAAATTTGGGGAGCAAGTGACCACTTTTTAAAGCCTGAGTTTTATCTGTGGAACAACTAAGTTTCAACTTTCTAGAAAGAAAAAAATTTGTACTGGTTGCCTCAGAGGCACTGTGGATCCATCACCTATTAATCTGCATTCTCAAGAGTGGACATAGGAGGGTGGCGTTACTAACATCTCTTTAGATAAGAATTTTACCGACAAAAAATCAGCCTTTTTAAACTATCCTGACAATTTAGACCCACCTCTGGGATCATGTGGCTACCATTCAATCTGACAAAACATGAACTTTAGCCCTATCTAAGTTTCTGCCAATTCTGATATACTAATGTATATCTTACAGCTCTAAATCTCATCCTGACCAGAGCCTTTTGCCTACAAACTAACCTAGTTCATTACTAAACTAATTCACTGTTGCATTTTTTTAATCAAGGCTTCTATAAGTGATTATGTAATATGTGTTTAGAATAACAAGCTGAACCCAGTTGTTTTCATATTCACTACTTTGACAATACACAGACTCTACTTTTTAAGTTCACTTTAGTTTTTTTTGTTGGCATATAAAACCAGAATTTTTATCCTGAAAGAGGATAAAACTCTAAACTTCACACTGTAGAATACAAGGCTTGGGTTAATCAAATACAGTATTACTGTTAAGTATACAAAGCAAATTTTATTCACAACTCAGATAAAGTGAACTCAAACTTGGTGGGGTATCATCTCCTATAAAAAGCCCTATAAATTTATCAGCTATCAACATGAGAATTTTATGTGTGTGCTTTTGCTTGTATCAGTCTGGTGGGAGAAGAGCAGAGAAAACTTTTTACAACAGGATAGAAGCTGATACATAATTACATTAAAAGTTAAGGCTGTGTCATTAGAGCAATGGTTATACTTAATTCATTACAATGAACAATGATCCACCGTCAACTATACCGGCATGACAGGAGGACCTAGATGAAAGCTTGTAAAACACAATGTAATGAGAAATTTCTCAGAGTCTCCAACAGTGATACAAGTTTTAAAATTTTATTCATTGCAAAGTAGCCATGTGCACAGGACAGTAGAAATTACACACGGCATAGAGGAGAGAGCTGGGCTTTGGAAAAAGATGGAGATCTGCTGTTTCTTCCTTGCTGGTTACAAAGCTTTGAGAGCAAGGGACCACATCCCAAAATCTGAGTTTCATCTACAAAATTTAGATAATTCCCTCAAGCTTCCAGGATCATTTTGAAGACTGAATTAAAACTACAGCCAAAGTATCTGTGACACAAAGGAGGTACTCAATAAACTGAGTACTTTATTAATAAACAATAAACCTACTTTTGAAAATCTGGCCTGTATCTACTTCTTCAATAAAAATAATTCAAATTATTCTGTATTTCTTAGATTTCTAAGGGATTTAACAGATTTATGTCACTGTTAATGAAATTTTCAGGAAGTTTTTATAAATTTATTTATTTTATTGAAGTATAGTTGAAAAAAAAAGTTTTCTATTCACAAGATTTTCTGTTTATTCTTAACATTAAAAACAAATTAGGGAGTTCACTGGTGGCTCAGTGGTTAAGAATCTGCCTGCCAATGCAGGGGACTTGGGTTCAAGCCCTGGTCTGGGAAGATCCCACAAGCCACAGAGCAACTAAGCCCATGTGCCACAACTACTGAAGCCCACGTGACACAACTACTGAAGCCCGTGCGCCTAGAGCCCGTGCTCCGCAACAGGAGAAGCCACCGCAATGAGAAGCCCACGCACCATAACAAAGAGTAGCCCCCGCCCGTCGCAACTAGAAAAAACCCGCGTGCAGCAACGAAGACCCAACGCAGCCAAAAATAAAATTAATTAATTTTAAAAAACAAAAATAAATTATAGAAAATTGTTTGTAAAGCATTTAGCTTTATTAATGTTGGACCACAACTGCATTTTTTAGTATCATGAAGACATCTCATAATGTATATAAATAGATATACCTAAAGGTATATATATTGATATACCTACAATATAAGTGGATGTAAGAAGCTATAAGTGGATATAAGTAGGTATACCTAAAATAAAAATGAAATCTTCAAAAACTTTTCCTCTAGACAAAAATACAACTTTTTCATTAAAAGTTTTACTTTTAACCCTCATAATACAAGAATACATGCTTTCCATGTAATATATCCCCCATAAAAACTAACATTTCTCAGTTAATGTATAAATAAATAGCATGTTTAGAAGATAAAATACATTTTTCCATTCAAACTCTACTAACGGCCAACCACAGTAATCCCTGCCCACACACGAGTGACTGACTGCGTAAGCTCTGGGTCAGGCCAGCCATTCACCCAAAACACAGCCAATTAGAATAGGACTCCACACCCTAGTCAAAAGCAACCCACCAAGGGTTGAACAGAAGAGAAACCAGAGCTCTTGGGGATAGCTGGTGTGAGAACTCTGGTCACCCCAGGTTTGACGGTAACTGACCCATGTGACCCTCTATGGGAATTCTGAACATAAAATAAGAGAGAAGGTAACGTGAACGAAGAAAAACAGAATCAGTAAAAACGGAAAAGGAGACTACGAAGCAGAAACGAAGAAGCTGGGTCTCTGGTATTAACTCCTTTATGCAACAAATACGAACTGAACCCAAGCAGGGTTACATGCCAAGCAGCGTGTTAGGACAACTGTGGCCAGCGCCACTAAAAGAAGGCAGCACTTCTGAGCGCATAAGACAAATGGGCCATCGGGGCTGCTGGCAGGCCAAGAGGCTTCCCAAGAAAACGGCAGCCTCAACACTTGTCAGCTGCCAACTACAGATGGAAAAAAAGAGCGCAAAATGTGAAACAAAGCAGGACCAAAGAGACTGGGCGCCCATGTCTAGTCTCACTCATGATGCCTCCAAGCTCCCCAGTTCAAGTGGCACCAAAGGGATCCTGATCACTATCAGCTCTTCCCTGTATCAGTTATGGGGGACTACATATGCACAACATATGTGTATATGCACAACATTTACATTTCCCAAAGAAAATAAGCACCAACAAAATTCCCACCGTTAACAAACTACACTTAGGGGTGCAACACTGAATACCAGAAAGAGTTGCAGATGAAAGTTAAAGAAAAAAATAACCTCCCCAAACTGTTTTATAATGGAACTTAATCACAGGGATTGCCCTTGGCAAGGTTTTAGAATACGCTGTGGCAAGTTATTTATCTTTGGTACCCCTGGCCTACCTTTGCTACAAGCTCCACCCTGTCCCACTGTGCTCTCTTCTCCACCAAAGCCCCCTACGAAAAGGAATTTGGTATCAATGATTTGAATCTTAATATGGCGGTAAGTCGAACATGTTTTCTCTCCCAGGCTTATCTGCATTTATGGCCTCCTAATAGGTGAATGAAAGGCACTGCTGATTACTAATACATTTTAAGCATCAGTGAGCGAGTGGTGACAGAGGTACTGAGGAGAGAAGGGTAAGCATTTCCCGAGATGACACTTCAACTACTGAACAGAATGTGTCGACTTATTACCTGTAAAGAATAGTACAAGTTTTTAAAATGACAGTTGTTTTAAAACCACGTTTATAATAGAGAATAAATTAAACGGTGAATTTGTTTCTTCCCAACCTCCTACCTTTAAAAACTTACCCAGTGACTCAAGATCTGATCAGTAGAGTGTATGTAAATTCCAATAATGTTAAAAATAACAGTTTAGTACACTGAATGATTTATCACTACGTGATCCAAAAAAAAAAAAAAAAAATCACAAAATGAATGGGTGAATATCTGCTTAAACTATCAAAAGTCATAAATCACGTTTAATATTGCTATGCCTGGATTTATACTGCTAGGATTTTGGCAATTCCGGTTATAATAGCATATTTATGCAAAATTTATTGCTGAACTCTACCACAAATCAATTCCGTTTATTCCAAATTAGTTTCAGATTTCATAAATTATTGATCACTTGATTACTATTTATAATTTAGTGCAGTTAAACAACTGCTCAATATCTTTTGGAAGCTACACCTAGGAAGCATACATATAATTCAACAAATGCTTCTGCGTACCTACAACATGTCCCAGACATACTACACGTTAAAACAAGGCTATAGCGACAGCTAAATACACGTTTATTATAAGCTACTGTTTACAGGCACTTAAAACTCCTCAAGATAATCCCTCTTGGACCTGGACTATTTTTAACTCTCATTCTCATCTGCAAAATCATAGTGAAGGTTAAGTTTGAGTAAGTTATCTAATTGAATGTATTCAGGGACTTACACCAAACCTTTAAAAATTATACTATCTTACAGTGAGAACCTGTTGGGGACTACTGTACCTTCTTAAAATGACAGCTATGGCTTCTTTTCCTAAATTAAATATGTTTAACTTTCTGAATTAAAGCTAGTCATGACACTGTACTAATTAAGGCAGAAATCTTAAGCACCATGAGAAATGTAATATACACTTTTGCATACACGCATTTAACATGATTATGTGTTAACATACATGGCATCTAAGTACACTTTAATGCACATTTATTTGAAAATTGCTCTCTGAAACGCAGTTATTCTTTTCCCAGAGGGTGAAAATTGCTCCACATAATTTGCGTACCTTTCCACTCACTTATCAGCTGTTGTGTTACCTTAATTCCAAATGATAACATTTGACTGGGTAATATTTGAATACTCAAAGTTTCATTAGCTCAATAGCTTTAGAACACTGACTAAAAGCTGGATGCCACACCTAGTGGAGTAGAAAATTCTGTGCATACACTTTACACAACACAATTTAGAAATTCAGACTATTTTTGTCATGCCTGTTTCTCAGTGGGTGAAGATTAGTCCTCACAGGTTAATTAATGCCTGCTATCCTCAACAGGGATTCTCAGCACATCAAAACACTGTTTTGAAAGAAGCTGGCATCTTTGCTGTTTTGGTCAAAACTGTAGAGCCCTGAATGGCCTGCACACAGCAGGCACTTACTGTCTAAATAACCTCTAAGGCTCAAGCGACAGTTCCTAGCAGAATCAGACTCAATCACAACCCCTTAATTTGGGACTCTTTCTCATGCATCATTTATTAACTTTTCATGATTGTATTTTTTTAAAAGCAAAAAGGAAAACAACTCTTTTTGCAATGACAAATTTCTTAGAGAAATATTTATGTTGATCCTAGGAAAAGTCATCAGTGGTTTGGGTTCTAGTTCTTAGATGGATTGGGTTAGTCTGAGGTTTACACGGTAAATACGATATATGGATACAAATGTTGACTTCTGAAGCCTGCAGGAAATCATAAATGCTTGAAACCCACACCATCAATTATCAGATGAAAGTCTAATTAGCACGCCTAGCTTTTGGCAGTAGTCAATCTTTGAAAATATAAGTCAGCATAGATTTGGGAAGGCTACTATGTGAAATACAACAGTTTTACGTGTTGCTGTGAAATAACGAACACCTTTGATACATTTTTTAGTTCTGTATTTAATACAGCTGATTAAAAAGCTAATTTCATTCCCCCTCTGTATTACTATTCTTCTAGCGTACAGCTGCCAACCATAGTTAAATCTGATTAGGCCCCGTGTTGAGTTAATCAATTTGATAATGTCAGACTTTATTAAGAAAGCATACACGTCACAATGTCTACTATCAAAAGCATGCGTGCCCGAGCTTTTCTTTTCCCACAACACTGCAACTGCTTAAAGTAGCTCAGTTTTATTTTGCTTTGTTTTAAAAAGAATTTTTTAAAAAATTCTTTATTTCTTCCTTAGGCAAATACAAAAGAATTATTCTGTTAAAATATTACTACTATGATTAACTTTTCTTTATCAATGTTATATAAAGATAATCTCAAAATCACAATCATGATTAGAAATAAAAGCAAAAGTATAAATGCTCACAATGTAAAATCGTATCCCATGATAAATCCTGAGAAATTTTTCTATTTTATTTTTGTTCATAATGATTAAAGACCTCAAAACACAACCCACTTTTCTCTACTCGTGATTTTTGTAGCTTTGCTGCACTCAGGATTAACTAAGCAAAGGAGAAAGGGGCATGATCATTTGAACACACAAGTCTGGGTCACGATCCCACGGTAAGAGAATTTTCATACATTTTAGAAGTCAGAAAGCATTATGAAATATATTAATGTTTTTATAAACTTCCTACCTTTCTTTTTCCTTCTGAGTCATGAAAAGATTCAAAGAAGGTTAAATGAAAGGAAGTTCTGTGCTAATGGAAATCAACCTCTCCTTAACTTTACATTAAAATTTTTCAGTTAATCATTTTTAACTTACGCAAGAGCAGAACAGTTTTCGAGTATTTGGTTTTAAAGGTTTGTTGCTTGAGACTAAAATTTAAAAGAAAAAATTAGGAAAACTGTACCTTTTATGGAACTATAATTCTACATATGGGGTGTAAAATTCTGTATTTTAGGGTAAAAATGTAGGAGGTAGGTAACCTACTGAAGGATTGTCAGAAAGAAATGAATAACTGAAAATAATGGAGTCGCTGTGAGAACCAACCTACGCGCATGCCAGGTAGCTGTCTTAACTTCCATTGGCATCATGAGGTAGATAAAAGGGAAAGAAATTGTAAAATAAAATGAAAATAGGCTTATCTCTACTTGTCTTCCTCATACCATGTCTTATCCATCTATCAAGCCTTCGGAATCTTTCAGGAAGTCCCTTACGGGTGGTCCGCGGGGGTCAGAGGGGATGGAGGCAAGCATTATTATGAATCGAAAGAAGCTCAAATTCAGATTTTTAATGAATCTGGTCAGCTGTTTCAACATATACTGCTTCAAATGCAAACTCTGTCTTCTGGACACCGTGACAAAAAGGAAGTGGGAGTTAGCTCTGACCTCTAAGCCTTGAATCATCCCTTCCTTCTCCCCAAAGCCACCTCTTCAACGCCCGTCCCTGATCCTATGACTGAATGTCTTTACGTTTTTGGTTTCTGTTTAAGAAATCTAAGCACCTCTATCAGACCGAGGATAATACGGTTGCTAAAAATTATACGGCAATAGAAAATATCATACATCACAAACTCACTGTCCATATCATAGCAGCCCAAGTGTTCTTTTTGAACAGTAAATCATCTTGGGACTCCTCCACATAAAACACTTCAAAGGCTGCCCACTGCTCTTAGGAAAAAGAACAAAATCTTTAGCACAGCCAGAAAGACCTGGTGTGATCTAGCCCCAGCCTCACACCCCACTCCAGGCACCTCGGAATTCCAACCACACTTGGTCTGTTTCTGCTCCTAGAACTCGCCCACCTGCCGTCCACATGCTGCCTCCTCAGCCTAAAACACTCCTGCTCTCTCTCTGCCTACTCAGCTTACGCTGCAAAGGTGGTTTTTCAAAGCTAATTTCTTCCTTGACACCCTTTCCCATGCCCTGTGTGATATACTGTCAAGGCGGCCCAGATGTCTCTTCCACAGCTTTCTCACAGTCGTCATTAGCAAATGGGGAGCAGCTGCTGACCCTCGGTCTTTCCTCTGGGTGTGGCACCAGCGATGGTTGTTTTGTTCATTACTACACTCCCCCCGCCCAGCACACAGGAGGCACTCAGGTCCGCCTCCTGACAGGCAGCATTAACGCCCGCCTCCTAGGCTACCGTGAGGGTTAAACTAAACAAGCCATAGAAAGCCCTGGTTCAGACCGGCACTCCATACAAGTTAGCTGTTATAATCAATATTTACTGTTTATGACAGTGAATAAATAAGGGCAATTAGGAATACTTATTAAAACCGTTCAAAAAGGGGACACTGATGCACCCCCACTCCATTTATTTATTTACTAACTCCACAGCACTTACTGTAAAGAATTATGAGAGCTATGCGGAATACTTACAAACAAGAATATTTGATGGATCTTTTTAAATTTTATATTGCAGTACAGTTGATTAACAATGTGTTAGTTTCAGGTGTACAGCAGAGTGATTCAGTTATAGATACACATATACATACACACACACACGCACACGCACGTATCTATTCTTTTTCAAATTCTTTTCCCGTTTAGGTTATTACAGAGTATTGAGCAGAGTTCCCTGTGCTCTACAGTAGGTTCCTTGTTGGTTATCCATTCTAAATATAGGAGTGTGTGTATGTCAGTCCCATACTCCCAATCTATCCCGCCCGCACCCTCCCCTGCTGGTAACCATAAGTTCGTTCTCTAAGTCTATGAGTCTGTTTCTGTTTTGTAAATAAGTTTGTATCACTTTTTTTAGATTCCGCATATAAGCGAACATCATACAATATTTGTCTTTCTCTGTCTCACTTACTTCACTTAGTATGATAATCTCCAGGTCCATCCACGTTGCTGCAAATGGCATTACTGCGTTCGTTTTAACAATGCAGCATTTTTTTAAGAATTCCAGTGATAAAGGATAAATTATGAAATATACCGATAAAGGAATATCTAGACACCAAAAGCATTTTCTTAATGAATCCAGGCATTTCCGCAACAATATGACTTTTCATAACTTAAAAGGCTATCACAATATATAAATTTTTCACATTCACAAACTACCACTGATTTTACTTAAATATGATCCAAGATCAGAAATCAGCATCGCACACAGGGAGACAAAATACAGCAGCCTAGCAATTCACTGCTGCTGTGCTTTAAAAAAACAGTTTGTAAATCAAAACCCCTGTCCTATAATATCTGACCTCCCTTCTTTTATCAACAGCACGTTTTTCCCCATTTATATCAAAGGGTTCTACACAAGAATGATTCAATCACTAAGGACTGCCAAGTTTGTGAATATCTGAATCATTTTTAACAGCATGTACTATGTCAACTTCAGATGAAAATAATCCTGCAAAGTGGGAGAATGATCTTTAATTCAGCAACTGTAGAAGTTCATTCACCGACTTCATGATGCTTTAGAATGATCATATTGCATTTTATACGTGATCATTGTTCTAGCAGTGCAAACCATCACTGTTGTCAATCTTACATGTCACCTTGACTGGGGTTGGGGGCAGACATTTGGTCAAGTGCTATGCTGAGTGTGCCTGTAAGGGTGCTTTGGGATGAGATGAACGTTTGCGGCATCGGCTGAGTAAAGCAGATGGCCCTCCCTAACGTGGGTGGCCCTCATTCAATCCGTTTGACCTGAGTGGAACAAAAAGGCTGACCCTTCCTGGGGTAAGAGGGAAGCCCTCCTGCCTGACGGCGTGAGCCAGGACATCAGTCTTTTCCTGCCCTCAACTCCAACTGAAACATCAGCTCTTTGTGGCTCTGGAGCCTGCCAGCTGTTTGGACTAAAACTCATGCCCTCAGCTCTCCTGGTTCTTCAGACTCAGGCTGGAACCACACCACTGGGCTCTCCTGGGACTCCAGCCTGCCGACTGCAGATCTGGGACTTCTCAGCCTCTGTTATCAGGTGAGCCAATTCCTTATGATAAATCCTTCCCTCTATATATATGCATCCTGTCGGTTCTGTTTCTCTGGAGAACCCTGACCAATACACCATATATCGCACATCCCCACCCACTTCGAAGCTCTCCCCTCTCACACATAAACCCCAACACACTTACACTCAGCAACCTCTGAAGGCCCATCAGAATACAAGTACAGAAACTCAAGGTCCACGGTTTTCGGCATCCCTGCTCTCATCTCATTTTTGGGTGCTACTGCGTGCTAAGCATAGGTAATAGAGGAATGGATAAGATAAAATCCGTTCCCTCCAGCTGCCCACAGGTCAGAGAAGATGCAAGTGGATCCAATCAGGGACAGCCTGTTAACAAACGGGGTATAAGGTTCAGGTGTCAGGATGATTTCATAAATGTTAGACAATTATGGCTCTGTAAAAACAAACAAACAAACAAACAAAAAACCAGAAGTTAACCAAGCAATCTGAAGATCTAATTGGTTTCATGAGGTGATTCATGAATTGGGCAGCAGCCCATCTAGAAAGTAGAGGGCTCTGGGGGTGGGAGGTGGGAGGTTTTTATAGGAAATGTAAGGTTTTTATAGGAAGAAGGGTTGGGCAAGGGAGCTATTAGCAAAAGAAAATAAAAAATTATTCTCAGTCCAGGACACCTTTTCGGGCAGGGTGGGAAGACAGGAGTTTTATCAGGTAGACTGCTTCTTCCTTTCCCTTGGGGGGGAATGGAGGGGGCCCACATGACAGATTACCTCACTGCTGCTGACCAGAAAATTCCAGACTGGCTGATTAAGTTACACTTCTGAGGAAGGTCAAAACTGCAATTAAGTCAGGTATTAAGTCGAGGTTTGGTATCGTGGGCTTTAGCCCAAGTGGCGCCATTTTGGGGCCTGTGGTTTTCCTGTCTAACAGTTCTTAATCCGGGACTTGTGACTGAAAACCAAATTTGCTTGAGAAAAACAATTGCAGGGAATTCCCTGGCGTTCCAGTGGTTAGGACTCAGCACTTTCACTGTTGAGGGCCCGGGTTTGATCCCTGGTCAGGGAACTAAGATCCCACAAGCCGTGCGGCACGGCGCCCCCACCCCCCCACCAAAAAAAAAAAAGGAAAAAAAAGAAAAACAATTGCATACCTAGGAGAAGTGATTAAATGAATTCCTGAAACTGTTATTGGGCATTCTAACTAGAAGCAAGTATCCACACAATGAGGGCGGACAGGGAGCTGGGAATTCCCGAAGCCAGTGATGATCCCCTCACTCAAACCATCTCCTCCTTGTTTCTTTTGCCCCGTCACGGAGACAGAAAACTCAGAGACAGATACTGGGTTTTTGTCTCAGAGCCCAGTCTCCCTGCCCACCTCTCTGTGTGTGCCCTACCACTGCAGAGGGCTAGAACACCTGAGCCCCACGAGATCCTGGATGAGAGGAGAGTGGGAGCACGCCTGCCGAGACGTGGGCTAAGCCTCGGCCCCAGCGTTTGCCAGTCACACTGAGGGTCCCACCACCCCCAAGGCCTGGTTCCAGCCCCCTCCCCGAGGCGCAGCATAACCTGGGCAGGGGTCTCATAGAGAGGAGGGCAGGGAGAGCCGCGCACAAGCCGGGCCACGTCGGCTGCACAAATCCACCATCCCAGCGCACACCTTGCACGCAAAGGGGTCCTCCACAGCGGACTGGGGGTGGCGTCAGGAGACGGAGACTTCTGGTCCTCGCCCTGGATGAGGAAGACCTCGCGGCAGAGAGCGCCCACTAGACACGGCTCTGTGGCCCCGTGCTGCTGCTGGGGGAGTAACCAGAGCAGTGCAGGGCCTGCACCTGGACAAGGCGTTTCTGGAGCCCCCAGTTACACGGAAGGGGCTCCAAACCAAGACTTGCAAGGAATTCCCGGTTCCTCGTGTTCACTGTGGCCCCTGTGGCGTGATTCTTGGCTCCATCAGGCTACCAGGGCCTGAGAAAACATGCTGTTCATTTAAAAACTGGCTGAAAAAATGCCGCCCCCCCTTTTTCTACTCAGCCGTCACCACATAAGCTACACGTCACTCTGCTTCCTCTCTGACACCTCCCTACAGCCACCGCCGCTGACACGGGCTCCCTGCTTTCTGCCCACAGACAGCGCCAGCGCCCCGAACAACCTACCTCAGCCGCCGCTGCTCCTGCCGAAATACCAGCTGAAAGCTGTTCTCTGGTGCCCAGAACAGACGACATTCTCTTGATCAGCCTTTTGCACGATGGTGAGGCATCTTCCCCTCTCTCCTCTGCCCCCGACCCACCCTGAAGTCCCTCCCTTTGGAGGGTGAACCCTGATCTGGGTGGGCTGTGCCTCTCTCCAGTTCAGTCTCTGAGCATCACCGACGTTTCTTTATTTCCATGCGTCCCCAAGAGCAACACGGACCCCTAAGGCCTCTGGTCTTTCACTTGTAACTCCACGTGCCAACTCTAATCGGGTTTCAAATGCACGGCCCACTCAACACAAACCTCCTATAAGAGAGGGGGGCAAATGCAGCTTCCTCCGCAGCGGCTCCCTGCCACCTGCACACACGCACTCCCGAACCAGGAAGCCCTGGGGCAGAGGGAGCTGCCAGGTACAAAAGCGCCCTCAGTCACTGGAAGAAGCGGCAGAGAGGAAGACACCTGTACTTCCACCAGGATTCTCGGCCTCTCTGTCACTCTCCAGCCTATGCCATCTTCCACGCCAGTGCCCTCATTTCCAACTCCCACAGCAGCCCCATTTGCAGGGCTAGGAGAGAGCGGCCCTGCGCACAGCCACCTCTCCAGCTGGGTCACGCGCGCGTGACTCACCTCTGGACTTCATCCACCTGCTCTAGGCTCGACCCCTTATCCGCGTCTGCCCCCCTCTGTGTGACCTGGGGAGGGTGGGGCGGTGGCGTGGGAGCCACTCGCACTTCTCAGGAGAGCTGATCCATTCGCCACCCTCTGCGATCTGAGCTCCAACCCCTCCAGGCCCCGTCACGTGGGCCCTGCAACACCCATCATCACTCTGCTTTTTATCTTCACTTTTTCCTTCTCCGTCGCTTCCTTCTCCTTAGCCTACAAACAGTCTCAAGCCTCTTCAAGGCCTTATACAAAAATCTTCCTTCAACCCTGGGGTCTCCAGCTCCCGGGTCTCTCCTCCCCAACACAACGTGCAGCTACAAGAGCAGTCTACACATGGGGTCGCCAATTCCTCACCTTGCGCTCACTGCGGAACCCAATATATTGAGGTTTCTACTCTGCGACACTCCACTGATGCTGTTCCTGCTAAGACACACAAGACCTGTCTTTGAACACAGTGGACACTTCAGTCCTTATCTGACATGTCATCTCTCTGCTGCATTTCACAGGACTGAAAAACTCCTTCCTACTGGAAATGTACCATCTTGGCTTCCACGGTAGTCCCCTAGCCTGGGATAATTACCCATTCAATTGTAAGCTTAAAAAAATGAACAACTGTCACTATGTGCCTTGTTTATACGTCTCACTTTTCAAAACAGAGGTGTTAACTACTACCTGCTCATCTGACTTCCGAAGTATACACCAAGCCCAGGATTAACTGGCAAATGTGCAGCCACCTATTCCATTCCTCTGAGTATTCTGGATTTTTTTTAAAAAATGTATTGGAGTATAGCTGATTTACAATGTTGTTAGTTTCTGCTGTACAACGAAGTGATTCAGTTACACATGTACATATATCCACTCTCTTTTAGATTCCCTTCGCATCTAGGTCACCCCAGGGCACTGAGTAGGGTTCCCTGTGCCGTACAGTAGGTCCTTATAAGTTACCTACTTCATACACAGTAGTGTGTATATGTCAGTCCCAGTCTCCCAATCCATCCCATCCCCCGCTTCCCCGCTTTGTAACCATAAGTTTGTTTTCTAAGTCTGTGACTCTATTTCTGCTTTGCAAATAAGTTCATCTGTATCATTTGTCTAGATTCCACATATAAACAATATTACACGATATTTGTTTTTCTCCTTTGGACTTACTTCACTCTGTATGACAATATCTAGGTCCATCCATGTTGCTGCAAATGGCATTACTTTGTTCCTTTTTATGGCTGAGTAATATTCCATTGTATATATGTGCCAGGTCTTCTTTATCCATTCATCTGTTGATGGACACTTAGGTTGCTTCCATGTCCTGGCTATTGTACATAGAGCTGCAATGAACACTGTGGTACATGACTCTTTTTTTTTTTTTTTTTTTGTAGTACGCGGGCCTCTCACTGTTGTGGCCTCTCGCATTGCGGGGCACAGGCTCCGGACGCGCAGGCTCAGCGGCCATGGCTCACGGGCCCAGCCGCTCCGCAGCATGTGGGATCTTCGCGGACCGGGGCACGAACCCGTGCCCCTGAATTGGAAGGCGGACTCTCAACCACTGCGCCACCAGGGAAGCCCCATGACTCTTTTTGAATTACGGTTTTCTCAGGGTATATGGCCAGTAGTGGGATTGCTGGGTCGTATGGTAGTTCTATTATTAGTTTTTTAAGGAACCTCCACACTGTTCTCCATAGTGGCTATATCAATTTACATTCCCACCAACAGTGCAGGAGGGTTCCCTTTTCTCCACACCCTCTCCAGCATTTATGTTTGTAGACTTTTTGATGATGCCCACTCTGACCGGTGTGAGGTGACACCTCATTGTAGTTTTGATGTGCATTTCTCTAACGATGAGTGATGCTGAGCATCTTTTCATGTGTCTTTCGGCCATGTGCATGTCTTCTCTGGAGAACTGTCTATGTAGATCTTCCGCCCAGTTTTTGATTGGGTTGTTTTTCTGATATTGAGCCGCATGAGCTGTCTGTGTATTCTGGAGATTAATCCCTTGTCAGCTGCTTCGTTTGCAAATGTTTTCTCCCATTCCGAGGGGCTATTCTGGATTTTATACGTGGATCAAGCTACTCCGAGCTACTCGCATGGTCCGTCAACGTGGTATCTCACTGAACTCTTCTTACCAAATCATGCTTGGGCATTCTGGCCTCAAGTTTTGTTGTGGGATCCAAAAAAAGCAGTCCTGTGAAACCCATCACCACATATAACATAGGGAACGTTACCGAAGAAATCATTTCCAACATCTCCCAGTGAGTCTCCGCTGGAGGCTCCCACAGGGGGGCTCTATTTGAGGATTAAGTCCTAAGACAAGGGTTTTATACGGTGTTCTCCCATACCCCATTCACCTGTCCCACCTTTTTTCTTTTGCTATAGGAAATTCAGAGTCAGATTCATGGTTTAGGCGTAACAGCTGTGGGACCTAAAGACATGAAAGTTTCCTTTCCTTTTTCTTCCTGGTTTGGCCACTGCTTCTGATTTGCATCTCCCCCCTGTACAGACTAGGAGCAAAGGTCAGGCTTCCTAGGTCTGCACCCTGCCTCCGTCTCCCAGAACGCTAACCTCTGGCAAGTTACTCAGCTCCTCTAAGCATTATTTTCTCAACTGCAAAACACAAATGATAGCGGTCCCCACATCATACGGTCGGTGTAAGGACCATGCACCTAGCTCATAGCAAGCACTCAGTAAATGTTAACTACTGCTGTCATTATTATCATTGTGATTATTCACCGCAAATCCTCTGTGGAGAGACGGGAATACAAATGTACAAATAAGCTGTAGTCTGGCTCCCCCAGTCTGGAAGCTTGTTGTTAAAAACAAGAACAACGGACTTCCCTGATGGCGCAGTGGTTGAGAGTCCGCCTGCCGATGCCGGGGACGTGGGTTCATGCCCCGGTCCGGGAAGATCCCACATGCCGCGGAGCGGCTGGGCCCGTGAGCCATGGCCGCTGAGCCTGAGCATCCGGAGCCTGTGCTCCGCAACGGGAGAGGCCACAACAGTGAGAGGCCCGCGTACCGCAAAAAAAAAAAAACAAAAAAAAAAACAACAACAGGGAAGCTTAGGCCTATCTATTCCAAGGTAGCACCAACCTATGCTGTTTCGCCAAAACTTTAATTAAAAGGGTTAAAAACACTATGACTTTGGTATTATTTTTAGATATATATATCTTTTAAAATCTTACTGTGAGTCCTAAACCTATCTATGGACCAAGCTTTATGATATTAGTAGAAAGTCAAGTCTTTTAGTGTTCCTTTTCAGTCTTTACCGAAATACTGTAAAAGTCAAAAAGACTGAAATGATCTTTTGCTAAAGCAACTATACTCCTAAAAATTTAACAAGGCTGTGTTCCAACCACCTTTTTTTTTAAAACACATACCTCACAAATCATTACAGCTCTTAAATAAAAGACCCCTCCCCAACTATAATTTTTTTAAAAGATAATTAAGCATCCTCCACTATGTTGACATGATCCTATTAGCATGTTCCAAAAAGGGACTCAAGGAGCAGCTGAATCTGTTAGCCTATTACTGTCAGAACAGCTAAATATCAATTATGCCAAAGCCAAAACCACTGTTATTGGCAGACACTCCTCAGAAATTGTATTCAACTTAACTCACTTACCTACTTAAGAAGCTCAACCTATACATGCAAAAGATCTTTGTGTAAATGGTATCTTTCTATATGGCTCTCATAAACATCAGACTTTACAAACTAATACCTGAGGAAAATCTTTAAATAAATAAAAGATGGAAAGCCACGGTTGTTTGCTCACCTAACTCAACTGGACGTCAAAACGCGCCCCCCGCTGTCCCAAATGGCTCAGTACGTATGGAGCTAACAGAGGCTGTATCCCAACCACACGTGCTCTCTCACCTGCACGTCCACTGTCCCTCCCCTCATCCTCGTCACAGGAGGGGAGACACTGATCCAAGAGGTACAGCTCTCTGTCACAACACCAACGCCACACCTGCTTTTCTTTATCAGCAGGAAGGTCTTTTCTACACTTAGAAAACAAGCTAGCACAATTCGAAGAGTCTCACGTCTTCCGAAGCTAAAGACTTTGTCAGCTGCAAGTTAAGACTATGCTAAGGTTTAAACAGTGCGCCCATCCTGGCGGTTTTCTAATAAGGATGTGAAAATGATAGAGTTCTTGCATCCAATTATGTATAGAAATTTACTTTTTTTAAAAAAGACGGTATCTCATATGTGATAAATTCCTAAACTTAATGGAACTCAATACCTGGTATCTCGTAAGCAGTGTAAGGGTATGGTAGAATCCTTTAAAACCTTAGAAATCATGTGCAAGTCCCTTTTAAAGTATGATATTCTGTGTTAGAGATTGTTTGGAACGCACTGGTGCTAGAAAAGGCTTTTGTCTACGCAGAAGGCTAACCACCGAGATGGGTATACTGTTTTTTATTTTATTTTACTTTATCTTATCTTCTTTCTTTCTTTATATTTTTGGTTGTGTTGGGTCTCAGTTGCTGCACGTGGGCTCTTAGCTGCAGTGTGCGGGCTTCTCTCTAGCTGTGGCGTGCAGGCTCCAGGGCACGTAGGCTCCCTGGTTTGCGGCAGGCGGGCTCTCTAGTTATGGCGTGTGGGCTTAGTTGCCCTGCGGCACGTGGCATCCTAATTCCCCAACCAGGGATCGAACCTGTGTCCCCTGCATTGGAAGGTGGATTCTTTACCACTGGACCACCAGGGAAGTCCAGGGGATACTGTTTTTTAAATTAAAACTGCACTATGAAATATTCCTGGCACTGAAAATAATTTGGTACAGGATAATTTACAACTGTTTTTCAATTCTTAAACTCATGTAATATATGGATTAGATAACAGAGTCTTTAAATTTTTTTTTTTTTTTTTTTGCAGTACGCGGGCCTCTCACTGTTGTGGCCTCTCCCATTGCGGAGCACAGGCTCTGGACGCGCAGGCCCAGCGGCCATGGCCCACGGGCCCAGCCGCTCCACGGCATGTGGGATCCTCCCGGACCGGGGCACGAACCCGCGTCCCCTGCATCGGCAGGCAGACTCTCAACCACTGCGCCACCAGGGAAGCCCTGAGTCTTTAAATTTTATAATATACCCACTGTGTTTACCATAAATTTTATAATATACCCACTGTGTTTACCATATGTATAATGACTCATTAAACAAAACAGGACTAACATCCCGGAAATCTCCTTCGTAAATCAGATGCTTTCAAAGACACAAAGATCAGTAATTTTTAACCCAGCAATGTTATACCCATATCTCGGACTCCACTGTGATACTAAGATACTCTTTTAAATGACAATAAGGAAAGAGTAACATTTTAATGTTTTTAAAAAGATATTTACTTTTGTGAGAAAGTAAATTGCTTTTGATAAAGAAATTTAAATCCTCCTTCGACCCTGAGTCCTCTAGGTCCTGGTTCTCTCCTCCTTTGACAACTTGCTTCTACAAAAAGTCTTCTACACAGAGTGCTTTTGTAAGAAAGGAGAGTTCCAAGCAAGCATTATCTTTAATGAACTTAAGTTGGATTTTGCAGTCTGTCCATCTAGTTCCATATATTTTCTACCCATAATTCTTGCTGACATTATAAAGCAGAAAAAGGTAAACAAAATTGGTGAATTTTACTTTTATTTCTAAATTGGGAAAGTTCTCTAGGCCTTTTTTACCCTGAAATCTTCCACAGAAATCTTTCCTTTAAGGAACTGGATCACTATAAATGTCTTCAAATATGCTAAATCATCCAAACAATTTCCACAGGGTAGATATGATGTAAGGTAAATTTTCTACATGTAAACATACACATGCAATAAGCTTTGGTCACTAAATTCTACTCTAAGAAAAACTGCAGCATTTGGGTGATTTTTTTTTTTTACAATACTGTTTTTTCATGAGAAGAAATAATATAGTAACAATGCAACATTTTCATTAAGTATTTAGAGAAAAGGAAAACAACCTAGTATCTTATAAAACCATGCCCCCAAAATAACTTAAATATTACTGTACACAAATGAACAGAGCTTCCCTTGGGATCATCTGTGATCACATGCATGTGTGTACACACACGCATTTACAAGGATCATCAAGGAAGCAGACATGCATGCACGCCTACACACACACACACACACACACACACACACACACACACACACACACACTCTTACGAAGATCACTGAGGACACAGACAGTGATTTAGGGGAGCCAATCTGTGTGTTTTGGCCGAGTGGAGACGGCCCTTCAGTGGGCCATCACTCTCGTGAAATCCCACAGAGGTACCGGTCGGTAACATTCATGTGCCTGTTGCATCCATTTTCCATAATCTAAAGTGACTTTTTTCCCACTGCAATGTTCATCTGAAGAAAGAGGTTTCAGAAGCCCTCCTGTGAGGCCATGAAGACGAGCCGTCCCTGCCTCTCTGCAGCCCTTCTCGTCCTCCCGGGCACTGCCCTCTGCCCGGAGCCTCCCTACGCAGGCCCGCACAGGGCCCTGCTCATCAGGCGCGTCCAGGGCACCAGCTCCGGGCTCCGCGAGGCCTCTGCTCGCGGCGGGCGCAGAGGGAGCCTAGCACCCTCCGGAAGGGGGGGGCCGCCGCACGGCCCGGGAGAGCCGGCAGCTGTGCCCCCGAGAGGCCCGAGTCCCGGGAGGCCCCACACAGGGCTGGGCTGTAGCCGCTTCTGAAGGACCTGGACCTCCTCCCTTCTCGCTTCTCAAACCCACCCTCCTCAGCAGAGCCTGCGGAGAGAGCTCTTTCCTCCCCGCACGCCCACCCCCATCCCCGCACTCCTCGGAGGGGCAGCGATGGAATTTCTGGCATCCGGTTCTGATCAGGCACCAGTGGTGGCAGCGGCCTTTGCAGTAAAGAAGCCGTTTTCCCCACAGGGATGCTGCGTACTTATCCATCTGCGACTTCAACCTCTGGCATCACATTTAATAAATTCATTTTCTAATGAAACTAAAATAAGACGAAAAACAGATTTCATTACCGAATCATTATGTGGTACACCTGATACTAATATAACGCTGTAGGTCAATTATACCTGAATATAAATAAATACATGGGGGCGGGGAGAGGGGAGCTTTAAAGTACAGGTACGTGTGATGGGAAGATCGCAGACAACGGAGAAGCGGCACCGGGAGCCTGGGCCCTACACAGGGGCACAGTGAGCAGGGCGGCTCAGGGTCATCTGTGAGCCCAAGACACTTTGTAGGGGACAGGACAGGGGTGCCACGCTCCTGGGAAGAGATGACGCCGCACAGACTGTCATGGAGTGTGCGACGGCCTTCCCATGCCTCCCCGATGCCGTCCTCGATAAAATTCACTTGCTCCCTCAAAAACAAAGACTTCGGATGGCGTGACCATCTGGTAGAAAACCATGGAGTGAGCTATGGACTCTGGGTGGAACGGTGTGTCGGTGCAAGTTCATCACCCGAGACAAACGTGCCACTAGGCGGGGTGCCAATAATGTGGGAGAGCATGCACGTGTGAGGGCAGCACACACACGGAAATCTCAGTTTTTCTGGGAAACTAAAACTGCACTTAAAAAAACTTACAGATACAAAGAAAAAAACACCCGAGATCTCACTTGGATAAAAATGGTCACCTTAAAGCTGCCAAAGACTTTCTGTGTTTCAGAATAAGTCTTTTACTGTATACAAGTCAAAACATTATGACAAATTCCTTCTCCCTTCTTGAGGTTAGATCCATTTCTAGAAGATCACCACCAAAAGAAATGTGTTTGTGATGATGAACGTAATTATAACATATATTTTGGTAGCTCCTCTTACTGCTGTTATTAATAAAACTAAGATAGAAAGGCAAAGTACTTAAAGATAGCCGTTCAAAAGCAGTATATTAAGGTGACTTTTTTCAACAGGCCATGAATCAGCTTAGGTTGTTTTTCTACTTTTTACTATCACTACTAACCTCACTTACATCAAGATCATTTCCAATGCTATGACTCACCTCTCTCATATTCTACTGTAAAGTGTTGGTGACATCTCTCCCGTTTTGTCCTACTAGAAACATCTACTATTCATCATCTTTGCTCCCCTTAGGAGGCATCTCCTGTTCTGCCTCTTGCCTTCCTAATCAAATATAAGTTCTTAGTCTTATCTTCAGTGTGTTCAATTACATGCTCTAATCCTGCACGTGCAGTTGCCATTCCGTCCTGCTAGCGCTCGGATCCCATCCCTGTGCTAGGCTTAGCCTCCTTTATCAGCATAATTAACTCAGACTTTACAGAGCCATCACATGGTTATATATGTACTGTCATCTCTTCTCATTAACCTTTTCTTTTTAAATCCATTTCTAACACTCATTTCTCCTAAGAAGAGAATTCTTTTTTTTTTTAATGGCAGTGGCTGAACAGATGAAAGACACAGATCTAAATGGAGAAAAGCAAAAATACAGAACATAAGGAATTATATCAAGTGTAGATTTCTTTCTGATTATTAATTTTACAATCCTGGAGGATGAAGAAATATGAAGTGAATGACAACCTGTATACTAGAAATCTTCCATAAAATACTAATATTTTCTCCAAATTTAAAAAAGAGATGAAAGTGATACTGACATGTTTAGTACTAGATATTGAGTATTTTTTGGATTCAAATGTACCATGAATCTAAAAAAATAAGAAGCCAGAAGAAAGTCCTAATATTTTATACTTGTCTTCCCTTCAGCAGGGTAAGGCCGTGAAGCTAGCCAGGAGAGAGCTGTGTTGTTGCAGACCTTCCCTCACAGACTGGCCCTTAGACAGCGAAGGAAGAATGAAAGCTCAGCTCATGGTCTGATTTAACAAGCCTGAGGCGTGGGAGCAGCGAAGGGCGTCCCGCTCTAATGGAAAAGAGCTGGATGGGAAAAGATCACCAAGGAAGGTCTTGGCCTGTGCCATGTGCTGTGGCTGTCACTGCATCCATCCCACTGAGAAAACAACCTGAGTCTAGGAGAGCTCTGGTTTGGCCTCTCCTGAAAGACAGAGACCCACACAGAAGAGCCGAGGCTCAGGAGGTACTAACAGTTTCTCCCCTAAGCCCCATCCACCTAGAGGAAAGGTCCATACACGGGTCCATAAAAACACCTATCCCCTTAGGCTCCCCTGGCGGCGCAGTGGTTGAGAGTCCGCCTGCCGATGCAGGGGACACGGGTTCGTGCCCCGGTCCGGGAAGATCCCACGTGCCGCGGAGCGGCTGGGCCCGTGAGCCATGGCCGCTGAGCCTGCGCGTCCGGAGCCTGTGCTCCGCAGCGGGAGAGGCCACGACAATGAGAGGCCCGAGTACCGCAAAAAACAAAAAAACACCTATCCCCAAGGCCCAAGGTGGGGAAATGGAGAGATAACTAAGTTGGTGTCACATCCTTCTTGGTTCACAACACCCAAATAAATAGAGTTCTATTCTTTTCTAAGTGCCTGATGTTCTGTCAAAACATGCAGGTGGGCTAGGAAGAATTGAAATAAACTGCATATTACTCGAGCTAGACGAGATGCCATGCTAGCAACGTCTGGGGGAATCAAATGAAAATGGACAACAATGAGAAAGTGATTTTGTGTGTGGCGTGAGAGCATGTGCGTGTACACGTGTGAGCCTTGGAACCCAGTAAAGCTGCTAAGTAAACAACTAACTATCAAAACAATATCTAATGCACTGCATTAAAATGTAGAAAGAACTCAGACCAAAACACGCAGCCGTGCACTGACCTAATTTAGTATTATTATAAAGAATTTACATATCCCACTGATTTCAAAAGGACTTTATTAATTGCCTCCAAAGAAAGTGACATTAACCTCAACAAATCAACACTTTTCTCACTTTCTTAAGTTTATAACTAAGAACTGAAATGCTCTTGATTAAATAACATATCCTTCAGGAATACAGTTTGAACTTTTTTTTTTGTCAAAGAAGTTAGTTTATATTACTAATAAAAATGCACACAGGCTCATATACATCTTCTTATGCAACATCCTTTACAATAAAAGACTAATAAAAACAGTAATCTAAATCACCAAGCATTCAATGTGACAAGGTGTTCAAATAGCTAAAATAAAGAATTATCACTTTAATTAGAAATATCATGATTATAAATACAATCCTATTAATTTCAGTGAAGTCTTTCCCATATACACTGAAAGTATGTACATGCTAAAAACTTTGTAATCCAAAACTTATAAGAACAAGAGAAAAATGAGGTGGCCATGAACTCATGACAGTTTTATTTCTAAGAGCAGGCAAACGGAATGACCTCCACAGCTGCCTCACGGGACTAGATGGGCAGCGTCACTGGCTTTTCCTGAATTAACTTCAAAGGCTGGTTTGGGAAGGTAAGTTTGCTAGAAAGGACTCTCAAACGTGGCTATGATGGGGTACTTCATTCCCAGCTACCAGGA
Source organism: Phocoena sinus (assembly GCF_008692025.1). Classification (NCBI taxonomy): domain Eukaryota; kingdom Metazoa; phylum Chordata; class Mammalia; order Artiodactyla; family Phocoenidae; genus Phocoena; species Phocoena sinus. Next base: position 3,503,920 of record NC_045766.1, read on the forward strand.
AATTTACCCAACAGTAAAATAGTTTAGATTAATAGAAGCAGTTAGATCTGCTGACAATCCAGATAAAGACCTGCATGTGACAAAAAGCGAAGGGTTCATACTTTTGTAAAATACAAAAAAAGGGGAGCACTTACCTATCAGCCACTTCCCACCTGAGCAGTACCAATTATTTGGAAATGTCCTTTCTCCCTATTTTAACTCTTTCTATACCTGTATTTCTCAGTTCCCTTTAGCCGCCTGACTAAATTCCTGAATTTTTGCTTTTTGCTCATACAGTATATCATTAATAAATAGTAAACCTGTACCTTTTACCTCTTTTAAATTGTGCTGTTTTAAAATCAAATAAAAGCTACTGCTTAAACTGCCCTTCACTATTTCCCGACAAAGTGTCCTTAAAAAAGATGTGTTGAAAATGGCCAAGTTATGTGAAATCATAAACCACCTAGGCAGCACTGGCTTACCTGTCTCATTAGCAAATTTCTTTTAAACATGGTCATATGTTTCCTGACATATCATGAGGCACAAGGAAAAATGCCTTAAGGAAACTATCAGAGCCCCCAAATCCCTTTAAGACTGTCTAGCTACCTGGAGAACCATCTGGCTGCACCTGCCTTTCCGGAGTGCTCTTCTCTTCACCCTCACCCTCTCCCCTGACTTCCATTTATCCTTCAAAGCTCAGCTCACACACAGCCTCCTACAGCAAGTCCTCTTTTGTCACTCCTTCCCAGCCAGAATCAAAGAGCCCCCCTACCCCCATGTAATCCCGTAACAATCTCGTGGTTTCCTTTAGAACAGCACAGTGTCTGAAATCAGAATTTCGTGAAAAGGAATTTTAATACGGCCCAAAAGCCCTTAACATACAAATGTAAGCCAATATACTGGATCTTAGTTAATTCTTGGTCCCCACACTGGACTACATGTTCCTTGAGAACAGAACTTTCTTCACCTCTGTATACCTAATCACTTGCAGAGACTAGCAGGGACCAGCTTCTCAAATACCGGCTAGCAACTCTCCTCTCGCTGCCACACAAACACCTTCTTATTTACAACTCCAGAAACACACGGCAACCCGAACGCCCCCTAGCCCAGGGGGACATCGTGCCTTCACTCATGCTATTCCCAGTATCTTCCTTTCATTTACTTCATGGGTCCTCTGCTGCCTTCAGAGGATCCATGAAGAAAACACTGCTTACTTCATGACCTTTTATCATCCTTCAAGGTTCAGCGGCCTGTCACAACCCCTGTGAAGTCTTCTCTGCATCCCTCAGTCAAAATTCCCTCTTCCCCACAGTTTCGAGTCATTCTTGATATAAACGGTGGTGGAAGTATTTAATAAAGTGCGACTGAGAGCAGGATCTAATCGGATGCAGAGAAGATTCTCCTCAACAAAGCTCCCATGGAGCTGCGGCCAAGTTCTTCATTCATTCTCACCCCCAGACACATGCCTAGGAGATTTTACAAGCACTCCTCAAATCTATTTAAGTAAATACCTAGCTGAACATTCTGCGACACAACAGTATATATAGAATGTAAACTAACAGTTCTACCATCAAAATGTGAATAAAAGAAACAGCATCTCACTGACAGTTTTAAATTCTGAGACACTTTCAGTGCCTTTAAGAATCTAGTTTATGTATTTCATTAAGAAATATTAACTTTTCAGACTTCCCTGGTGGTGCAGTGGTTAAGAATCCGCCCGCCGATGCAGGGGACACGGGTTCGAGTCCTGGTCCGGGAAGATCCCACATGCCACGGAGCAACTAAGCCTGTGCGCCACAACTACTGAGCCTGCGCTCTAGAGCCCGCGCACCACAACTACTGAGCCCATGTGCCACAACTACTGAAGCCCACGTGCCTAGAGTCCGTGCCATGCAACAAGAGAAGCTACCGCAATGAGAAGCCCACGCATCGCAACGAAGAGTAGCCCCGCTCGCCACAACTAGAGAAAGCCTGCGTGCAGCAACGAAGACCCAATGCAGCCAAAAATAAATAAATCAACAAATTTATTTTATTTTATTTTTATTTATTTATTTTTGCGGTACGCGGGCCTCTCACTGTTGTGGCCTCTCCCGTTGAGGAGCACAGGCTCCGGACGCACAGGCTCAGCGGCCATGGCTCACGGGCCCAGCCGCTCCGCGGCATGTGGGATCTTCCCGGACCGGGGCACGAACCCGTGTCCCCTGCATCGGCAGGTGGACTCTCAACCACTGCGCCACCAGGGAAGCCCAACAAATTTATTTTTTAAAAAAAAAGAAATATTAACTTTTTAAGGTTCACCTGACTTTATAAGAGCCCAGTATGTACAAAACTGAATTTCAAGAGTCTTCCCAGAGCATTTATATATCTCTCATGCCGATAACATATTTCTTTTTATTGTAGTTCTATCCCACTAGACTAGCAGTTCCTTGAGAACAAGAGCTAGATCTTCTTAAAAATATAAATCTACATCTAAATATTACAATTACTATAACACTATTCCAGATAGGCCAGAAGAGAGGAAAGGAGATAATCTGTAACCTAACACAAGGTATTATAAACTAAATGTTCTTCTTTACCTTTCAAGTTTTTAAAATATGTTTTATAAACCTATAATCATATATGACATATAACATGGCCTACTCCTGTTATATCCATCTTTTCATATTGCTATATAGTTTGCCCATTTGTTTTTATCGGATATATAACCATCCAAACTAAGAATTAACTTAAGCCATTTCTCTTCACATAACATTGTTTATTTTCACATTTCACTGTTACAAGTAATAGTGTTTATTTTTAATTGTCTTCCATAAGCTAGAGCCCCTTATGCTAAACTACTAAATTAAAGGTTGTGAACATTTCTACTGCTACTGAAGCACATCAACTATTCTTTAAGTTTCTAAGACAGTGTTTTTTAACATTACAGAGAACTGCTTGATAACTTTCTTACAAAACTGAGAAACAGGATAATGATTTCAATGTGAAGGTATCATGTATAGCCCACCTACTGCCAAAAAGGTTATAAGCAGATTATAACAAGAGAGTTTATACAGTTAGACCATTAAAATATAAAACAAACAGCAAACCCAGAGAACAATGGTTCCTTATCTCGGGGGGGGGGGGGGGGGGTGGGGGGAGTCACTGAAATTTTGATAAACATCAAGGACACTCCTCCAGATTCCCACGGGCACACTATTTTACCTACCATTTCAGAGGGGCTCACAAACTCCCTGAAGCTGATACCAAGAGGATGGCTTAAAAACTCCTGCCAGAGAGAACTAGACGAGAAATTATCCCTATCAAAAGCCTAGGCTAATAAAGTTACTGTAATTAAAATGAAATATAACTCCAAGCTTCCTTGCAGCCAAAGCAAATAGAAAACACAATGGGCTAAATAATTCTCAATGCCTGATAGAAGGAAGCATGCCAGATCATAAGAGAACTCTTCTCTGAAACTAAATCCTTGAAGAATTTGTCATGTGAATGCTTATAAAAGGAACTCTGAACATTTTAAGAGACAGCTTCATAGGAGATGCAGAAACATTTACCGTATAACTGCAGCTTACAAAGCGATAAAATATGAGGGAATGATATTAAAATATAGGACTAGCCATCTTCCTGATGATCTAGTTTGATAGAAGGTTAGAAATGAGGTTACGCCACCATCTCCAATCTCATGCTCATTACAGCCTCTGATACCAAAATGAGAAAATTTTCCCTGAGTGCAGACCTAGTCTCAGAATCCTCAAAGCAGTCACTCTGCATACACTGGAGTGGGCATTTGAAACCTTCACATAGGACACAGTAGTGTAATAGAGAATCAGGAATCAGCACAGAAGACGTGTTAAGAGTACAGAAAACAGAGCCAGTCTCAATGTGAATCCTATATTGCAGTTTCTGATCTGCAAGGTTGTAGTAACAACAGTCTCCACTCTCAGTAGAGTTGCTGAGAATTAAATAAGTTAATATTGATACATATAAGCTCCCAGACAGGGTCTCCTGACCCACCTACAACTGTGAAGATTAAACAGGGTTGGACAGGGTCTGACATATGTAACTTATCAACTATTAAGCAACCCTTCAAGAATATATATATTTAAAACTATAGGTTAATACAGAAGCCTTTTTAACTATCAGATTTAATTTAAATGACCTGATTTTTACTTAATAGAGACATTTACTATCAAGGTCACTAGAAGCCCTAATATTGGCTAATTTAACTACATCTATCCTGACTCAATCCCTTGCTTCCCACTTTTTCTCTTTGCCCGAAGTTTTAAGAAGTTGGAAAATATACTAAGTGGCCTTAAAGAAAATTGATTGATTAAAGAGTTATTTCTCTATGCACATCTTATTGAATGTCCAGGATTTTTCAAAGCCATTTGCTCTCGAATGCCTCCATTTGGCTCCAGCTCTGTTCGTCTAGTTAATCTTTAATTCGTGTAAAATTACAGCAGAGTCACACCTTACTCCAGAATTAGATTCTGAAGTCATCGTAAATGGCAAAACTGCACACAGTCAAATTTCCTTCGAACACCTCCTTAAACCAGCCAGTGAAGTGCCGTCCCTCAGTTAGGCCAGCACAGCCAGTTCTCCTCTAGTGCTGCTCTGATCACTGGTCACTCAGCTGAATACCAGACGAAGGGGCTGACGTGTTCCAGAAAGACTGAAGGCACACTCAGGAGAGGGAGCTGTTCGCACTATAAAACACAATCAAGAACTGAAAGAGCACCTCCCGCCTCTCACTGAAGGATACACGTTCACTCATCAGAAGACAGGAATGGCTGAATGACTCTCGCCTACACTCTTTAGACTACATTTCTCCCAAGCATGCTCCCTCTTTCCTTTATGGGAGATTAAGTATACACAGCTGAACTTAGACACAATGCATATGAGATAATGTCTGCACTAAAAATTCTAAAAGTGGTTCTGATGCCATACAACTTCAATGTTTATATACTATAGTTTAATTGTATATAACGTGGCACATTCTTTTTTGAGATTTCCATATGCAAACTGGTCAGGAGATGTTTTTATGCTGAATGTTCTAAATTTTTCAATATTCCACTTGGCTGGCAGAACTCAGATTCTGTGGAACAATTTCCAATTTCATGACCTGATTCCCTTAACCTCTCCTTCAACAAGGGATTATAGTACAGAATTGAGTTGAAGTCTTAGGGAAATTCCACAGAAATTCCTTTCCTACCTGTAAAAGTGAGAGGAATACCAGTGAGGATGTGGGGTAATTCAGATCACATTGCCTAGTGAGTATTCCCACGTTTAGAAACGGAATCAGGTGCCTGTCATTAAGGCAGTCACCTGATGGAATCATCTACAGAAATGTGTGAGGTTGGGGTGCATCCGGCCAATGAATAATTGCCTTGCTGATGGAAGAAAATGTATTCAACTACAAAAAATGGGCAACATGATCTATACTTCTGCAATAGAGAGAAGTGAGTACACAATTTATTAGAATTGGGAACTGCACACAGAATACACTTGGCCTGGTACATGCAATGGACTCTTCTAAAGCTTTATATTAATCAAAACTTTTACATGGCAATACTATCCTTTTAAAATACAACACTAAGACTTTTACAACTGACGAGCCTTTAGGGTTGCTATTTGGGTACAATGGAAAACCAAACTGAATTTGCTAGTGACTTTTTACAAATTACTGTTTCTCTTGTAAAAGGAGCAGGGGAGGAAGAAGTAGTAAATGTCCGCAGCATTACTTTATAAAGCTAATTTCTGGGGGAGAGGTGCAATGGGAAGTGCCTTTGCAAATCAACTTCTATATTCAGCCCACTGTCAAAAAGATGCCTTTCCAATACTCTGGAAGAATTCTTCTTTAGGCCCAAACATCTCTGCTTAAAACATGATATACCCATAGATATAAGTAATACGGAAAAAAGTTATTTTCTGATTTAAACATCAGATAATGAAGAACCAGGTATTACAGTACCAGAACAATAATATGTAAAACTAGTCTAGTTTTATAATGTTTCAGCAATTAATAAATTCTCTTATTTTTTGTAGCCTTTGGGAAGGGGCTTTTGAAAAATGGAAAAAAAGAATTAAAAGCCTAGAAAGTCCCCACCGTGGTGGAGACTATTCACTTAACAAGTAGTGACTGAATACCTACGAAGTGCCAGGCAACGATCCAGGTGCCCTGTCATGCCCTCTCGTAAAATTCTTAGAGAAGACGCACATACGCCACTGTGGTTTAAAAAAGGTTTGATGAAATGTTTCATTTTTTCATTGACTTATAACCAGGCAGTCTATGCTCAAAATACATTTTATTGCCTATTTTCAACAACCTGAAGCTTCTTGCTCCTCCTTTTGAAAGCTGTCCTTTTATTAGTCCATCCATTTATCCGTAATTGCCCAACCATGGGTATAATTACTGGGGAAGAATGAAAGACGTAAGTATGTAAATACGCAAAGACAGTTTCTGGACTTAAAGAGGCATGGTTCTTCCTCACTTTAGAAAGGTCAAGAGGGAACAAAACCAATCATGTGGTAGATCTAAGAAAAGGTTTAAGGTGCTCGGATAACATATATGAAAGGGCCCTTTAAAACTAGAGGATGCTTTCTAATGTAATATATTATTATTAAACAAAATTGCTTGTTTGCTCTGATGGCTTCAATTATTCACGCTATTATTATGAACATCAAGAGTCCCCTACTAACCTGAACAGGTACTTTTAAGAACCAAACAAGGCCTATCATGTCCTTTCTTGATAAGTTTAGTTGTAGTATTTAACCAAAGATATCCAACACTTTGCCAATTCAGTCAAGTTTGAAGAACGTATATCCTTTGAGGGTTTCTAGTCATTTACTATGATTTAGCAGAAAGAAAATGGGATTTAAAGTTAGGATTTGAATCTTGGCTTTGTGTGACCTTCAACAATGTAATCCCTCTGGGATTTGGTCTCCGCAACTGCACAAGGAGGGCGAAGATACCTACCTGAGACAGATGTCAGGAAGATTAAATAAATGAGAACACGACAATATTCAGCATAATGTCTATCACGTACGAGAACTCAATATTTCCCTTTTACTTTCTTTAGAACAATATATAACCTATTTATCATTATCAGTTACATACCCTCTTACCGGACAATAAAACCTTTGCAGGTTTTTTTTTCATTTATGACCCTCCATTCTTATGTAAATGGAACTGTAATCTCAGTATCTTTCACTATCTCATCTTGTGTGTGTGTGTGTGTGTGTGTGTGTGTGTGTGTGTGTATCCCCACAGTGCCTAAAATACTGGCTAAGCACATTTACTACGCCATAATATATAAGTAGGCCCAAAGGGTATTTTCATTTATAAATGTATTTAATAAAAAGAAAACAAGGAGGAGTATCAGAAATAAGGACTCTCCCAGAAAATGTAGGATGAGCCAAGACCTAAATTCTCTGCACACCACTGCAAATTTATTATTACTAAATTAGTTATTGGAAGGCATCATTTTTCTTTAGCTCTAATTCAATAAAATCAGAAACCAAAACATAATGCGCCCTAGAGTGAATTTTCATTAACTTCCTAACATTATCCATTTGTATAAAAGAGCTCAGTCGTTCAGAACCAAAGTATACATAAACGATTGTATTGGAGAAGGGGCTTTTTGAAAAATGGGAAAAAAAGGATAAAAAGTCTAGGAAGGATCCACTGTGGCGGAGACTATTCACGTAACAAGTAGTGAATACGGTCTCCAATACAATCATTTCTCCAAGCAAAGTTTCCATTATTTCCTTATGGCAGTGCAACAGAAATGGCAATTAAAATTAGACATTTTAGTTCCTGTTAACTGAAAAACTAAGCATGTGCTTACAAATTCACGAACCACCCAAGGAAGGCATTATTACAACTGGCCAGCCTCACACACTGCTGTTATTCACTCATCTTCTCTGTTTTCCTCTTTGATGCACTCCTCTAGTACTCAGCTACAATAAACAAACCTTGCATAGTTAATCATGCTGCTGCCCTAAAAGTAAAACGTTGGCCCTCTTCCACCGTGACTGTAAAAACCTTCATTAAGGAGGCTAATGAACACTGACTTTGAAAAGCAGACTGCACAGTCATGTGACTTGTGAAAAGGCAGAATGTATTTTAGAAAATAAAGTTCCCACAAAGCTAGGTACTAATCTTTATATATAAATAATGTATGCAAATAGGAATCTGTCAACCTACAGTGAGAATATATTACTAAAGATCATTTAGTCTTTCCTGGTTAAGATTTCTGCACAAGGCATATTCATCTTAAAAGTTTCTCCTGCGCTTCCCTGGTGGCGCAGTGGTTGAGAGTCCGCCTGCCGATGCAGGGGACGCGGGTTCGTGCCCCGGTCCGGGAAGATCCCACGTGCCGCGGAGCGACTGGGCCCGAGAGCCATGGCCGCTGAGCCTGTGCGTCCGGAGCCTGTGCTCCGCAACGGGAGAGGCCACAGCAGTGAGAGGCCCGCGTAATGCAAAAAAAAAAAAAAGTTTCTCCTAAGTATGTTTAAAAGAAAAAATAAAAAAACAAAAACTTAAGCATATTTAAAGTTTTTCCCACTTAACAATTTACTCTTTTTTTCCATATAAAACTCAGGGTATCTGTTTTTCTATAAAATCACCCTTAATAAGTATAATAATGATGATGAGATAAAGTTGTACAGGTTTGAAAGAAAAAAATCTCTGTAGCTGGAGGAGGGAAACATCATCAAGGCTGCACCACTGATACACAGTGGCAGCTAAAATATCAAGTGGAAATGAGTAAGTATGCAGTCCAAAGAAAAATCCTGAAGCATCGTAATTCTCACAAAAAGGTAAATATTCTCTAAATTGGCATTAAGGGGAACAAAATCTGCTACACCTTATTACATTTAAGTGTTCTGAAGAAGACTGTTTGGTAGGAAAGCCTTAAGGCCAAGAAAAAGAAATACTAGTTACAGACAACTGATTTAAAAAATTTTTAATACCATAAAGGTATTCAGACATTCAATTAGCCTAACCAATGCTTGAAAAAAGGCTGTAAACTTGCCAAAATAATTATGCCTGAACTAATGGCAGAATAATTTTTTTGCTGAGCCAGAGTACAGTATTATTTTAAACCTTAAATAAACTATTTCCTTAAATAAAGCCATTAACTTCAAAATGAGTATATGCCGCTCTTTCGAGGAAATTCAGAATATCAGATACAAAACAAAAAATCAGGTATAAGGTGGGGGACAGGAGACAGGATGTAGGGTAAAGAGCCCAATATTTGAGGTCTGATAGGAAAACTGAAGCTTGTGAGTTGAATAAAACATATTTAGAAAAGTGAAACTGTAGTATCTGCCATTATAAAACTGTTGGGAGCATAAAAGATAAGGCATGAGAACTGATACACAATAAGTGCTCAACAAATGTTAATATTATTATTTATTATGAAAGCTGTTTGTTCATATTACTGGACCTTGTGCAGCACATGAAGAATAATTTTGTTCACCAAAAACCCAAACCAGAACAGTGCTGAAGGTTTTCTTTGCAGTCCCCTTTTTTTAAACTTCAATAGTTATTTGATGTTTTTATAGATCTATTCAATGATAACTGTTTTCAAGAAAAGCAGTTACAGCAAGTTATAAGAAAATCAGGGGTTTTAATTGCTTTTATTAACCAATTTATTAACCTAATACCGCTTAAATGGTAATCATTCCACTTTTATCAGCAGAAAGACTTGTGATTTAGTAGAATGTACTGCTTCACTTTTCAGTATAATTAACCTCAATATCCACCTGTAAAGTACTCCACACTCTCAACAGAATAAAAGTATCATCGTCTAAATCATAAAGATTTAGTAAAAATGGTGAAGGCTGTCGTCCCTGCGACACTGTATTCCTAAGAAGCAAAGAAGACTGTAAAAACAGTTTAAAACACACTCCCATACGCTCAAAAAAATAGTCTTTCTGTTCCAAAGTGCATTCCAGCTTTGTGGACCGGTCATGACTGTGCCGGAAAATACAGGGTAAAAGGATGCTGTTACTCTAGAACCTCACCTGAAGAACAAAGCTCTACGCACAGACCACTCACTCTTCAACAGACCTTTATTTGCGTGAGAATGATATCCAATATATTAAAAACAATGTTAAAAAGCCATCGGGCTGGGGAGAAGTGTGATGGAAAGGAAAACAAGGGAGGCTTCTCAGGTGCTAGTAATGTCCCGGTGCCAACAAAGTGGGCTTCGCTGAACAAGTAAATTATCAGTGCCTTCAGGATACTCACGGGCTAATGGGCGAGAAGAGAATACACGCGATCACAAGTAAGTCGCAGAGGAAGTGTCGGCTGTCTAGGCCCACGGAAAGAATTCATAGAGCAGAGTAAAGAAGACTGGGCGTGCTGAGGCAGGGCGCTCAGAGCAGGCTCACTGAGGTGGCATCTGAGGAAAGAATGAAGGTCAGGGAGCAAGTCACGCAGCTTTTAAAAGAAGAGCAACCCAGACAGAGGACAGAGCCAGGGCAGAGACCACGGCGTGGAAGCGCGTCTGGCACGTCTGGAGAACAGCAGAGGCTGATGCAGCAGGCGCAGAGGAGTCAAGAGGATGTGCAGTGAGGACCGGGAGATGGACAGGGACCCGATCACTTAGCATTTCACAGGTCACTGTAACGGGAATCCGAGGAGTAAAGCGATCTGACTTCCATTTCTTTTTTTTTTTTTTCCTTGCGGTACGCGGGCCTCTCACTGTTGTGGCCTCTCCCGTTGCGGAGCACAGGCTCCAGACGCACAGGCTCATTGGCCATGGCTCACGGGCCCAGCCGCTCCGCGGCATGTGGGATCTTCCCGGACCGGGGCACGAACCCGCGTCCCGTGCATCGGCAGGCGGACTCTCAACTACTGCGCCAGCAGGGAAGCCCCTGACTTCCATTTTTAAAGGACCATTCTCTCATGTTAAGAACTGACTACAGAGAAGGAAAGATAGAAGTGGGGAGACCTGGTAGGAATTCAAGCAAGAAATAAAGGAAGATGGCTTGGACCAAAACAGTAACAACAAGGAAGGCAGCAGTGGTTGGACTCAAGGTATGTTCTGAAGGTCAGGTTAAAAAGATGTGGTGACAGGATGGATGCAGAAGAGACAGAGAGAGAGATCAAGGATAGCTCCAGAGTGTTTTGCTAACTGGAAAGATGAGTTGCTATTAACTGAGATGCAAAGACTGTGGATGAAGCCGACTTGGAAGGGAAAACAGGAGCTCAGTTTTGGACTTGTTACTTTTGAGGTGTCTATTAAATACTCAAATGGAGCGTTGAGTAGGAAGCCAGACATAGAGGTTAAATATTAAATGATAGGGTTTATTTCATAGACAGCTAAACAAAAATAATTTTAAACAATAAGATTAAATCTTAACTGTTAACATCAACTTGACTAGCTAATCAATATAATAAAGTTTTTCAATACTATTCATCTTTATTTAGTACATCTATGTAATGCTCTATCATTAAAGGTCACAAGAAAAGTGAATATGGGCAAACAGAGAAAATACTTAGGCTATCCAGTCAGCTTAAATAATCACAGCGCAACAATACAGAAGGCTTAATTTGCCCCTGTAGTAGATGTATAATGCTTAGAGGTGAAAATGCCCAAAGACTCTGTCAGATTTCATCTGTATCTTTCACTGCAGACACAGTAAGCCCTGCAGGATCGTATTGGCATCATAAATGGTACTACTATGCACCAAAGAAACAAAACTATTTAGTGACAGCTTTTCTCCCCAAACAAAATCACTGGACCATGACTGTTTACTAATGACAACATGGTACAGCCAGAACTGAGTACTGATGGTTAATATAAGAACACTGCTAGGCAGCGACACACACTGCCCTATTTCAAGCATTACCCAAGTCAGCTGCTTACCTAATAAGATTTTTTTTTTTAATTTTAAAGGCTGGCGCATTAGCACAACTTTAAAACAAAACAAAGATTAATTAACCCTGTAAGAATTATGAAGCTAAAGAATCATAATTTAAGTGAAATGGAGGGAGGCAAGACTGTCAATGAAATAAATGAAAAAAGGGAATTACCGGTTAATAAAATGTGAATGTTTAGCCAATTATCCAAACCTTAGATATTAAGCAATAAGGAATAAAGGGAAACTACTGAGACGCCTACTCTCCCAGTCAGTATTTCCAAAATTCAACGGGCTGCTCTGCAATTAAAAAAAAAAAATATATATATATATATATACACACACACACACACACACACACATATATATACACATATGTATGTGTGTCTGTGTATGTATGTATGTATGCATGAGTATATATATATTAAAAACCAAGGACAAGGCTGGTGCCATGGAGCAAGACCCTACATATCTCAAATAATGGAAACTGGGAAGAAGTGGGAATTATACTTTTTAAAAGAGGAATAAAAGTTGAATCATTCCCAACTCCTTTCCAAAGGGCTCATTTTGCAATTCTTTACATTAAGAGCATATAACTTCTTTCTACTCCAAGTCCAATTATCATCAACCCAAGGATGAAATACCAGCATAGCTTTTAGAACCTCCTCTGCTTTATCACCCAATAATTTACACAGCACCAAGGTTACAGATACTCAATGTTCCCTAAATCTGAATTTATTCTGATCTCATCCTTTTCCCTCTTATTTCACCTTCCTCCTTTCATGGGCTCTCTTAAACCTCCCACCCCCATTCAATTTATTTGACTAGCATTTTTTATTATAAAACTGAATGTTTTCATTATGCTAAGTGAAAGAAGCTAGACACGAAAGGCCGCACCTTGTATGATTCCATTTATGTGAAATGTCCGGAATAGACCAATCCACAGAGATAGAGAGGGTCAACCAGTGGCTGCCAGGGACTGGCAGCGGGCGAGAATGGGAAATGACTGCTATTAGGTTTGGGGTTTCTTGTGGGGTGATGAAAGTGTTCTGGAAATAGTAGTGGCGAGGCTGCACGACTTCATGGGTACATCAAAACCACTGGATGACACACCCTTAAAGGGTGCATTTTATGATATATAAATTATATCTCAATTTAAAAGAAGATAGTACCCCAAGATCCTTTATAGGGTATTAGGTAAAATCCTTACACACCTCAATAACTTGGCAGTTCCGTGATCTATCAACTGCATTACAGAGTAAGTCCTAAATGAACAAGAGAATGTTAAACTCAGTATCCTCTGTTTTAGAGGGGAGGGAAATGCAAAACTCATTTTAGAAATATAGAAATTTGTAAACTTGAAAGGACACAGTTCAGTTGTTCAACAAACTCAGTCACGCAGAACGCTTCATCTTCCAAAAACACACAATTTGACAATTTTTCCATCTTACTCTTCTTTCTCCAACTATTGCATCAATCCTGTGCCCTGGCTTTTAGAAACAGCCTCTCCCCCACTGTCTTCCGGGGGGACAATCCCACCCAGCCGTCAAGGTTCATTCTGGGACCCCTGGCTGTCCCAGCCGCCACTGGTTTGTTTCTTTTAACTGCCACCAGACGTGTGGCCTGCCTCTGATGGTTTAGCATTATACAACCCTCTATATTTGCAGGGCGCTTTGGTGTCGTGGGAGCTCCCATACATGTTGCTGTGTCTGCTCTTCCTTTCACTCTACGAGGTAGGCAGAGTAAGGAAAGACAAGGGGCTTGGTCAACTTCTCAGTGGCAGATCCTGGACTAAAATTCAGAGGTTCTGACTCCAGTGAGAAAGAGGTGCTCAAAAGGGTTTTGGCGAATGAATGAACGAGACTGCTAGATGAGTTATCTTACTACTTCAATACACCACACTTCCTTTGTATACTGTCTGATAATGTTCTCTATTTCGAGTGAGTCAGCCTTATTACAACAATTAAGATTATAAGCTCCTAAAGTCAAGAAGCCATATCTTACAGTTATCCCCAAAGCACTAAGGACTTGGAGGTAAGCTGATTAAAAATGCCAAGAGCTACTACCCATGTACACTGAATACACTCATGGCTGTTGAACTGTATCATCAGAAAAGTTTTTCAAACTGGAAAACACTGAAAAAACTTTTTATCTTAAAAGAAGATTTCCCATCCCCTCCCAGAAACTTGTATGAGAGCTTAAAACCAAACTTCAGCTCATGTTATGATGAAATATTTAACAAATATATTAAGATTCTATTTATTAACTGCATTATACAGAATATTTTTTAGCTTAAGTAGGAGCTTATACCTTTCAACAACTATTACTCTCCCAAACTACTGATGGTGGTAGGCCCTGCTACAAGACACAAGAACTAAGACAACTTACATACCTGTGAGAATGAAGCAAAGTACCTCACATGGAGAGTAATTACCATAAAGAACTAAAGATTACAATTTAAGGAAAAAGACAAAGCTGACAATAAATACAACCCCAATTAATGAGCTCTGTAAACATGAAAAAGTAATGAGTTAATTTAGTATTTAGTGATAAAATGTTCGCTACAACCTCCTAATGAATTTTCTAATCATCTTCTTTTTACTGACCTCAGCCCAGCTGAGATGTCCACATACAAACGAAAATGGAACATCTTTATCAAGAGATATTGACCACCAAGCAGTACGCTTAGCTTTTTAGAGAAAAATAAAACATTCAGAATTTCTCTGCCTTAACAACTTAATAATGCCAAAAATAGTTGAGTGCCTCTTACATGCAATATACCATACTGAGAAGTTAGTGAATTACATATATCATATGCCTTCACCATCCTCAAAACAAAGGAAGACAGTAAATGCATGTAACCCTTATAAATAACACTAACTGCATCAACGACTAACAGTTATGGAGCCCTATGTGGCAGGCACTACCCTTCAGTCCTTTACATACGCTAACTCACATAATCGTCACACAAACTCATGGGACTTTACAAGTAAGGGAACTGAGGCACAGAGAAGTTGTATAACTAGACTAAGAGGTTAAGTATAGAAAACCTAGGCAGTCCCCGTGCAAGAAACAACTGTGCAATACTGCCTCTCTAACCCAAAGGAACGTGTGCCGTGGGTACGCTGAGAGCAGAGAAAATCATAGAACAAAGGTGACATCTGAGCTAGGCCTTGAAGCCCAGATGGAAGACATGGAGAGAAGGCTATGCTTATGCACCTGTGTAGGGAAAGGCTTTCCAGCTCTGCTATTGCTATTTGGCCTCTTCACACACGGACACAGGCAGGAACGGTGACAGAGAGACAGGCAAGCCACACACCCACAGGAAATGTCCGCAAGTACACCTGAGCCAACCCTGGCTCTAAAAGCAGCCTTTGCTGTTCTCCAAGTACTACATCCCTGACAGCTCTCTCTCAGTGACAGAAGTGAAGAGCGCTGGGCTGTGTGCTCCAAGAGAACGGGAAACAGATGCACACAAACTGACACGCAGTCAGCACTGACTTCTTCTCTAGTGAGAAGCACACTAGATTAAGAGGAAGGCAATAAATAACGACCCACGCGCAGCCGGCTGTGGTCAGTCCGTGGTCACAGCCGGGCTGCGAGTTCTCAAAAGTGTTCCTAATTCAGCTGGCCCCTGAGCCTGACTCGCCAGCATTCCCGTGGGCAGTATCGTGCTTGAGCCCTCTTGAGCCCAGCTATGGAGTCTGGTTGAATAGGTCATATGAATAATCTTGAAAAATTACACAATAAATTACTCTTGAAATCTCAGTGTGGCTTGATAGTCTTTATTCACTTATTACTTTCCTGGCGGGGAGAGGAATTATGACCTTACTCCACTTTTCATTCACTTAAAAATTTCATTCATGATCAATTTCAGATCCGCTCACCAAGGACTAAGTGCTGTGCCCTTCCTTCTTGGCTTCAGAGAACCCTCTCTGCTGGCTTTCCCCCTGCTCCCTGGAGGGCCAGCTCCTTAGGCCTCCTTCACGGCCCCTTCTCCTTTACCCATCTCCAGATGCTATGCTTTCAGCGGGCCTAGTCCTGGGTCCGCTTCCTCTCCCATACCCTTTCCATACAGAAACGCATCAATCCCTGTGGACTTACATATCTTGATTACGACACCTCTCTTGATATTTCCAGCTCTCCGTGACTCCAAGTCACGCTCAGCTGCCTGTCTCACATCTCCGTTTGGATGTCCCGCAGACATTCCCCAGCTGACACAGCCCAACAGGACTCCTGATCCGCCTCCCTCCGCAAACCTTCCCCATCCAAGAACAGGCAGCACCCTTTCCCCACCAGACCCAAACCCAACCTGACTGCTCCCTTTCCTGTAACATCCCCCCAGCTCTGCCATCGATCCAGCAGCAAGCCCTGTCAATTCTCCTTCCAGATACACACCTCACTTTACCCTCCTTCCCTCTCCGCTGCTGCCACCCTCATCCAGAACACCATCCTCTCGCAGCCTACACGCCCCTCCAGCCACAGTCAGTTCAATCTGCAGGAAAGCCGAACCCTGCTCGACCGGGCCCGGCCTCACCCAGCACTTGACCTTGTGGCACAGCAGCCCCAGGCAAGCTCCACGGTCCCCTGAACCCTGCCACACCGGACCCCTCCCAGCTCAAACACCACGCCTCCGCGCACGCGCTTCGGACTCGGCACAGGTGACTTTCGACAGCCGGGGGGGCCTCCACGCCTCTGCTCCATGGGGCGCTCAGTTTCGAGGTCACCTCCTTAGAAGAGCCTTCCAAACCCAAAGGACAAGTAGGTCCCCACTCTGAAATTCATTCCGTTTGTCGTCTTCATCGCAAGTGTTTTATCTGCTCACTGCCCCCTCCCCGTGAGGTAGTTTCGGATTCTTAAATCTAAGTCCCAGTCTGACTTCACAGCTGAAGTGTAAGTGCCGCAGGGGCTGGAGACCCACTGTCTCATTTGTAATTGCACCCCGAGACCCAGCGCAGCGCTGACCACACAACAGGCTCCTAGGAAACATGTGTTCAGTGTTCAACGACTACCGATATTAATCTCAGAATACACCCTACTCCGCTTATTTTATTGCTCACTTAACCTAGTAATAGTTATTTTCTCAATACAACAGCACCTTACACATTCTTACTGAAAAATGTAATTTTATTTTGCTGTTTCTCAGACCCCAATGCCATCCTGAGCCTATTCAAAGGCTTCCCTAGTAATCTCTGACCAGCTGCTTTATCAAACACGATGGTTATTCTTATCCCTCTGACAAATTCTTACTCCTCAACAAGGTGGCAAAATGCGTTTCTGCTCTCTCCTACCCAGATTCCAATAAGCACTTAGAAACTGAGACACTTAGACTAAGCCGTGGGGATCAGTGTGTCAGTAGGCCCCCTCCTTCCCAAGCCTCCAGCAGACTACAGGGCATCAATCCCAATAGTCCTTGACTATGCCTATGTTATAAAGGTAATGTTGTAAGCACATAAATATCCATGTAAGCCTGCCTGATCTCCTACCTAGACACGTGTGCTTACTCAAATATACTCTCCACTTCGTCGATCAGTCAAAACTTCCCAGCTGGATCCCTAGCTGATGGGCCTCACCACGGAGGAGCTGAAGGTCACTGGGTGCATTTACATGTACGTGTCCAACTGAACATCCATCTCTGACTACCTTCCACACAGAAGAGGGAAAATCTGCTCAACCAAAATTTACCATCTCCAAAATCCACAGTCAGGAGTCCCCTGCTGGCTGATGACAAAGCTACACTCAATTTCATCATGTCCCAGTCAAAACCCCTAACTTCCTAAAATGATGGCAAGCAGGGGAATGACCAAATGTTTCAAGTATGGAGAATGATGACGTCAGAAACCACGCACAACTCGATTTCTCTGTCAGCAGCCAACCCACTACCCCACATCTCTGGTGAGCTCAAAAACTGGAAGAACTGTTAACAGTTTTTCCCTGCTTGAAAGCTGGGACACATCTGGCCCGTACATAATTTGGAGAAGGAGAAAGAGTTTTAGATAGCTACCATATGATCATCTTGATAAATACTTACTGAACGTTTTATCACCTATATTTACATATTTGGGGAGACTACCCTACATTTATTACTTAAAACACTTTGTCCGTTATATTATTCAGATACTATCTATAATTCATATTCCATGGTTTTTAAATGTTTCACCTTATATAACATAGGAAGTTATTAATTTCCCATTAATGCATATAATTAAGAACGGACTAGGTCTGCTACAAAAATATTGGAGGCTTCTTCTAACGTTATCTTTGGGGTTCATTTTACCTTTTAGGCAAAGCTAACTTATAATGAGGTTCTTTTGGTACTGCAGTAACTAAAGCCACTTAGAGATAGTCCAGGCCACTTAAGTAGTGCAAAAAGTGCCTTATACCTAACTCAAATTTAAAGCAAAATGCACAAGGTTTTGTTTCAATGTATCTATTCTAGGAACTCTAAACATTTCTAAAGGATTTGACACCAACGCAACAGGACAGTAAATTTAATTTCTTTGCCCCCTCTTAAAATTTGTCCTTCCTTTCCCCCACCTCAAATCCCAGTTGTTTGAAAGTAGTATCGTAACACTGTTCCATATCACTTATGAACCAAGCTGTGATACATGAGGGCTTGGCTAAGAAGACAAATTCTTTCTCTTACACTGCAGAATATGACAGGCAACACAGAAAGAACTGAGAGAGTCCTCCTAGCCAATCCCACCCTACCTTAGTTAAGAAGGCCTGACTCCCAAACCCTTATTCTACTTTCTCAGATTCTAGACCACTGTCCCTGCCCCAGCAGGGTCAGGCTAGCCCTAGTCCCCCTGCTGCAGACCCCCTTCCTCACCCCCTGGATGCCTGGAATCCAAAGACTGCACGTGTTGGGCTGCACTGCCTGCTAGCTTGAGCCTAATGCCAGAATGTCCACTGCCTAAGGCAATAAGCAGTGCTGCCACTCTTCAGAAACTCTGCCCTGGCTGCAGGAAAGGGTTTCCCTCCAGCACCTGCGCTGAATCTGTCACCTTCTTCCAGTTCATCACTTGTATGCAGGTCTCAGAACATTCTGCTCCCACACATTAGGCCACAGAATTTTGCCCCAGCCTACAGACATGACAGCCATCTCCCCACAAGATTGCACAAAACTTTTAGAATATCACTTAATAAGATCATAAATAAAACAGCAGTCCACATGAACGTATAAAGAGCAGCGGTAGTTTCTTCAGTATAGTCTGTCATTTGAAATCTTCGAAAGTCTGAATTTTCTTTTATTTCTAAGATGCTTAGCTCATGGAAAAATTATGTTAGAAAAAACACATACCAAATAAAATATAAATTTTCTTCATTAACGTTTATTCAATTTCTAAGGATGCAAATATTTTTTCCAGGACCAAAGGGAGGAGGGGGAAACCATGAGAATTCCAAACAGTGTGTCACATAGTTTGATAGACTTGAAGGTATGTTTACTGGCCAAATGAATATTCAAAAGATTTGCATTAGATGATTGTCAATTTATACTGGCATTTGAATAACACTAAAATTTTTATTTCTTCACTATGTCATATAAGTGGAGTTTATGAAATAACATGTCATAATCTGGGGCCGATGAAATTACTGCATATTAGTTAATGTCTCTAAACCCCACACCAGGCTCTTATTTCCACATGTTCTTCAGGTATCATCCTTTTCTTATAAATTTGAAAGTTATAAATAGAAAAGAAAATAAAAGCCTCACTTACTAATTCATATATGGAACTGACAACAAATAAACTGGCTGTTTTAAATAAAATAGCCAGGCCAATAAACTATACAAATTTCATGCCACAGGCTCCAAGAAGGCAAAGGAGAGGGAAAAAATGAGTCACAAATCCATGATGAGGAAGACAAAGCTGATAAATTATACTTCATCTGTCTGGAGTCCAGCAGCTGGGAAATACCATCCTAGTACTACCTTGCATCTGACACCTGAAAATCCCTCTGAAATGAGCAAACAGGGTCATTTTCAATCCCTCCAGAGACGGGGCACACACTAACTACCTCCTGAAGCCGTCCATTATTTCTCTGGACAGCTCTGAATGAAGACGGAGCCTTTTTATCAAGAAGAAAATAGTTTCCTTCTAATTTAACACAGCACTGCTAGTTCTACACCCTGAAACCACACAGAATCAGATGAATCTCTCTTCCATTTGATGGCTCTGAAAACAGTTAAACACAGCTATGATGACCCCCCACTCCACTAGACAAGGTAACTCCAACTCCTTTCAAATGTACTCTGTGATCATGGATAGGAATTCCCAGGTCTCCTTATGTTTTCTTTTTTTTTGAGGTTCATATTTTTTTTAACATCTTTATTGGAGTATAATTGCTTTACAATGGTGTGTTAGTTTCTGCTTTATAACAAAGTGAATCAGCTATACATGTACATATATCCCCATATCTCCTCCCTCTTGCATCTCCCTCCCATGCTCCCTATCCCACCCCTCTAGGTGGACACAAAGTGAATTGTATCTAGATTTTCTAAGTGTATAAAACATATCCATTCTGTCAATGCAATAAGCAACACACTGACCTATCAGAGCTGAATGCTGGACCCGGCTTTGTCATGAAACGGTACTTCCTTGGAGAAGTGTGCTGTTTTCTCTCTGGGCTGGAGAAAGTGCCAGACCATAAGCTTTCCTGCTTCAATATCCTACGAGTCTATCTAAAGGGAATGCTTTCAGGAACTTCCCTGGTGGTCCAGTGGGTAAGACTCTGTGCTCCCAATGCATGGGGCCCGGGTTCAATCCCTGGTCGGGGAACTAGATACCACATGCATGCCGCAACTAAGAAGGCTGCATGCCACAACTAAGACCCAGCGCAGCCATGAATAAATAAATACTTACTAAAAATAAATTAAAACAATGCTTTCAATACCGCTTTCATTTTGTTAAAAATTTAACCAATACTTTCTAATATTAATATTTACAAGGGTCCTTTACTTAATTAAGGGCACTATGTGTAATGCTCTAAAAAATAAGTTAGTTAGGGGTCCCTGGCTGTTAGACTACAATGGTGGTCGGCAGGAAGGGAGGGGGAAGACAAATGAATACATAGTTATAAGCACCCTTAAGAAGGTCAAAATGACCTTGTAGTTTAATATTACCTGAAATTAAAGTTAAGCATAAATTTCAGCTTGAGAAGTGTTTATTTTTCTAGGACTGTAACTATGTGACACAGTAGTCACTGGTCATATATGATTACCTAAATTTAAATTAAGTAAAATTAAGTAAAATTAGAAATTAATTTACTCAGTTGGATTAGCCACCTTTCAAGTGCTAAATAGCCACTGCAATGGATGACAGATACAGAACACTTCCATCACGAGAGAAAGTTCTATGGGGCAGTGCTGTTCTAGGTTGATTCACCTATGTCTATTTTGCAAACAGAAGACAGCACAGCCAAGACCCAAAACCCTTGGTCTCTTAACGTCAGAAACACCAAGGCTGAAATCCTAGTTGTGCCACTTACTTGCTGTGTGACCTTGAACAAGTCATTTAACCTGTCTAAGCCCATCTTCCCACCTATAAAATACTGTCTAAAACTAGTATCTACCTCATGGAGAGTTATGACAATTAAGTGAGATAATGCTGGTTAATTACAGCAGGCAGTACTGGGCCTCAAACACTGGCAGCAGTCAACAGACATCAGCTTTCTAGTATAAGCAACTGTATTTATTCACTCATAGGTACACTGAACCTCAGATGAATGCTAAGATTTGAAATATAGAGATTCAAGAAAGAGCTCTCAGGCTTCCCTGGTGGCGCAGTGGTTGAGAGTCCGCCTGCCGATGCAGGGGACACGGGTTCGTGCCCCGGTCCAGGAAGATCCCACATGCCGCGAAGCGGCTGGGCCCGTGAGCCGTGGCCGCTGAGCCTGCGCATCCGGAGCCTGTGCTCCGCAGCGGGAGAGGCCACAACAATGAGAGGCCCGCGTAACGCAAAAAAAAAAAAAAAAAAAGACACACTACAGCATTCTGCTAACCAATACACATTTACATCACTTTTCAGTTATTCGTACTATTTATTTACTAATAATCTCCCTTGCTCCAGAAAGAGTCTGAGATGGCTTTAAAAAAATGTATGTGGTAGAAAAGTATAAAATGAAGAGAAGATATAAGGGGGAAAAAAAGAGTAAGAAAATAAAATACAACCAGAGTTGAGGTTTCTACACAAAATGCAGTTAAATACTAAGATCAAAGAATAAATAAGGCTCACCGTTTCAGGGCAACCAAAGTAAAGAAGGGAAGCATGATCAATTTTAAGATCTGCAGAGCCCACAGATACTGGCAGCTCCTGCCAACAGTACCATCATTTTCCTGGTCTTGGTTCTTTAAGCATTTTATGTCTTATCTCTCAATTAGTTGTAACCAGCTCTGTAGGATTAGGAACTGCATCTGCGTATCTTTTTGCAGGCTACACTTGTCCTACCACAGATCCAATATTAAGCCCTCAGTAAATACTGAAACGTAGGGGAACATGACCTAGAATCAGGCTGAGTAACAGGGAAAAACAATTTGGCATTAAAAGTGCAGACCCCGAACTAGGAACCGTCAAATGTAAAGAAATCCTTTACCTGGACCAGTGCCGGTAATAATAACATAACACGAACATATACACCGATACAAACACACACACGAGGGAATGTTATAGAAATCACTACACTCACAGAATTACTTTTCAAAATGTTCCAACTAAATATTGTTTCATGGAATTCAGAAATGTAAATCAAGCACAGTATAAATGATACTTTGGATTGCCTCACATGTTGATTTTTTTCTTTTTTTTCCCCTTAACTGAAGCACAAATAGCTAGCCACAAATGTAATTTTTAATGTATTTCTCTATCTACTCACACATGTTGGAAAATAAAGGATGAAAGATCAGAAAACCTGGGTTCAAATCCAAATCAATCATTTCTAGTTGTGCAACCCTGGGCAAACTATTTAATCCCAGGGGCCTCACAGAAAAGACTAAACTGCATCATATATGAAAATCCTTTAAAAGCTACAAAATGCTACATAAATATTACTATAGTAACCAAAAAAAGAAAAACAATTAGTGACAATAATTAGATTTTCACATTGCTGGCTCTTTGTGGAGATCACACCTAAATAGACACTAACCCCAATTTCTACCTCAATGCTTTCCTGTTCTGTAATATAGTTTTGAAAAATGTTAACCCACACACACAGTTTTCCTACATACTGTTTCAGTTACTAGGATCTGGAAAATACATTTTCCTCTATTAAGTGGCTCTCATCAACAGGAAGGTGAGACAGTGGTAAGGTTTATGTCTAGTCACGGCCTCCTCTATTCTAGCAATGCCTTAACTAATGAGTTAAAACAATGAAAAGTAAATGAGACAACTTACAGTTTCTGATTCAAAACTTATTACATCAAGACTGTGGTACTGGCAGAAGGACAGATAGACATAGATCAATGGAATGAAATTGAGAGTTCAGAAATAAAGCTTCACATATACGATCCACTGATTTTTCAAAAAGGATACGAAGCCAATTCAATGGGGAAAATGGTCTTTGTAGCAATGGTGCAGGGATAACTGGGATATCCACAAGGAAAACAATGAAGCTGGACCTCTCTCTACCTCACACCATATACAAAATGGATCAGAGATCAAAATATAAAAGCTAAAACTAAAAAACAACTCTTACTAGAAAACTGTAGGCGTAAATCTTCTTAGTCTTGGATTAGGCAATGTTTTCATAGAAATGCCGCCAAACGCGCAAAGTAACAAAAGAAGAAGTAGATAAGTTGGACTTCATCAAAACTTACAACTTTTATGCTTCAAAAGTAACTATCAAGGAAGTGAAAACACTATCCACAGAATGAAAGAAAATATTTGCAAACCATATACCTGATACGAGACCTGTATTCAAAATAAATAACACAACTCAGCAACAAAAAGACAAAACTCAACTTAAAAATGGTCAAAGAATTTGAATAGACATTTCTCCAAAGAAGATATAAAAATGTCCTATAAGCATATGAAAAGATGGGTCATCATCATCATTATTCAACAGGGTAATGCAAATCAAAACCACAATGACATACTACTTCACACCTGCTAGGATGGCTATCATTAAAAGACAGAAAGTAACAACTGCTGAGGCTATGGAGAAACTGGAACTTTGATACACTGCTGGGAGCAAGGTAAAATGGTGCAGCCACTCTGGAATACAGTCTGGCAGTTCCCCAAAGGGTTAAACACAGTCACTATATGACCCGGCAATTCTACTCCTGGGTATATATCCAAGAGAAATGAACACAAATGTCCACACAAAACCCTGTACACAAATGTTCAGAGCAGCATTATTCACAATGACCAAAAAGTGGAAACAGTCCGAACATCCATCAACCGATGAACAGACAGATAAAATGTAGTATATCCTCACAATGGAATATTATTCAAAGACATAAATTAAGTACTGATGGCACTACAACATGGATGAACCTTGAACATGATGCTTCGTGAAAGAAGCCAGTCACAAAAGGCCACATACTGTATGATTCCGTTTATATGAAATATCCAGACGGCAAATCTATGGTGACAGAGAGGAGGCTGATGGTTGCCTAGGGCTGGGTGGCGGCAAAATTGAGAGGGAATGGGAAAGGGGTGATTGTTAAAAGGTGCGGTGTTATCTTTCTGGGGCGGCCAAAATGTGAAACCGATTGTGATGGATGTTTAAGACTGGGAAGACACTAAAAGCCACTGAATTTTATACTGTAAATTACACATCTCAATAAAGCTGTTACAATTAAAAAATAAAGCAGAGCCTGTGTTCAGTGAGCAGATAATTGAAACATAACAATAAGAGTAAAAACTGCTAATATAACTGAATTACATCCTCTTTTTAAGTATCCCCTCCTTTTATTTGCTCAATTAGTAAATCAAAAGTCAAATCCAAACGGATCATTTTACCACAGTCTCTACTTGCAAGAAGTAGTAAGGATCTCTGTCAGCTCCATGCTCATAGAGCTAATATAAACTTGGGCAGTATCAGATCATAACAGAATTTGAACTTAGCTTTTCTCTGCAATAAAGAGAAACAGGTTATCCTCAGGATGACAGAAATTTTTATTTTAATGCAGCAATTTTTCTAGCTAGCTGCCAGTTTTCCCCTAACCTCAGGGAAATATAAATGAAAACACTAACACATTTACAGATTTAAAATCTGTGTTTTTGACAACTGTGAAGAGTCCTGAAAGTCACAACTTAGTCATCTACAAGCTAAGCTGGTGTGCAGGGCACTGAGGTCGTGAGCAACTCTAGCCAACAGCCCAGCACCTCCAACTCAGCTGGCGGTACCAAAACATTTATGGATCTGCAGCGGTCTCAGGAGAGAGCCCCTGCAAATGTCATGGCTCCATTATGATATCAATCATAAATGAGAGTAAGGATTTCCCTGGTGGCGCAGTGGTTAAGAATCCGCCTGCCAATGCAGGGGACACAGGTTCGAGCCCTGGTCTGGAAAGATCCCACATACCACGGAGTAACTAAGGCCATGCGCCACAACTACTGAGCCCGTGTGCCACAACTACTGAAGCCTGTGCGCCTAGAGCCCGTGCTCCGCAACAAGAGAAGCCACCGCAATGAGAAGCCTGCGCACCGCAATGAAGAGTAGCCCCCGCTCGCCGCAGCTAGAGAAAGCCAGCGTGCAGGAACGAAGACCCAACGCAGCCAAAAAATAAATGAATTTATTTAAAAAAACATAAGACTAAGCAAAATACATTCTACTATTTACAGAGACTACTCTACGTAAATAACCAAATTTCACACACATTATGCACAATTTTCTATGCCCACAGCCCTACAGACCTTATGATTTTATGAACACAAACTGTTTTCTTAGATATATCATAAAGTTTTGTTGTTAAACATTAATTCTAATATTATAATATTAAAAAAGAATTAATTTTACGCAGCCTAAAAAAGAAAAAAACAGTATTATTGCATTTTTACCTCAAAGACAACAAAAAAAATGTGAAAAGAAAACCAAAAAATGTATAGGCAGGTGTTTCCTATAAGAAGAAATAATGTAACTTATTGTCAAAATGTTTCGTGCATGCTCTTTTAAAAGATTAAGTTTGTTCAAAACCTGAAAAAAAAAAAAAAAACTTAAACAATACTGCAGTAGAGGATAAACACATGCTAGTTCCTGCAATACAAATCCAAGAATTGCTTACCCGGACATCACATAAGAGATGCACTGAGACTCGGAAGTCCCATCTCTAACCTGACATACACACAGAACTGGGCTGTACTAGCCTCTTAAGTTCCAGAAAATAAGAATAAACCACACTCCAAGTGGAAGGTGACACACACCCACCCTCACCGAGACAGCTAACAGATAAAATCCTTCTCCACTTGGATTGCCTGAACACACCGATGCTTCCCCACACGTTATCTTTACCTGCGACAGTGAGTTAACAAGTACCCAAGCCACCAAAAAGCAGGGCTGTGAGAGGCACCTGTCCCAGGAAGTGTAACAAAAGGGAATACTTAGGCGACCGGGGATTCTGACTCTATCAGGCAGATGGCTTTAATTACTACACTTCTATAAACTAATTCATTACAGTCAGTAGGACACACATAAAGACAGCACAGCACTTTTAAAAGATCAACCACAAAAGCACTGTTAACCTTGTGCCAAAAACATGCCCAACCAAAATTGTTCTACCTTCTCTTTCTGAAGATAGTGACTACATTCTCATTGAAATATAGATGGGAAGATTTACTATAAACCACAATCAAATATTTGACACCCAAACTCCAAAGGCCACAGCAATCCACTTAATACAAGCACGTGAACGTCTAAGTGAAGCGGCGCAAGCACGCAGGGAACCTGGAGGTAATCACCACTTCCCAGCCAGCCCCAGCACAGCGGACCCTTTGCCAGGGGGAGCACCACAAACATGAAGGTGTACATGATCTTAGCGTCTGCGTGATCAGTCCAATCAACTATTTGGGGGTCATAAAAGGAGCTAAAGACACTTCACCAATAGTCCTTGCTTCTGAAGCAAATTTAGTTACCCAACCTGCACGTGGTTAAAAGGATTTCATTGCAAATTTCCCAAAGCCAGCAAATCAACCAAACAAGGTATCTTTCCTACAATGTTCTATGTCAATATCTCAATAAAAATGGGGGGAAAATAAAACTAAGTAGGTGTCTCTCCTGAGATTGTCTGAGGGGCTTATTATGTGTGACATCTACATTTTTAAATGTAAAACTATTACATATATTTTGCTTACATAACCAGTAATGATACTTTAACTAAGGCTCAGTGAAAAAGTAAATCCCCAAATTTCAGATGACACCATAGTTAAGCTTTTCTTTTTTACATTAAATAGAACTATGGTTCAATTATTTATTTAAGTAATAATAACCATTATGTAATTCCTTTCACAGACTCTCCAGTTTTCATGCATGTTTACAATATATCGGTTTAATCTAAGTTAAATTATTATTTGTAGTAAGTCAAGGCTAAATTAGACTAATGCATTAGAAAATAATATATGATAGTAAAGTTGCAAACAGTCTAATCATCACATGTTATATGTGGATTTCATTTATCAAAAGTGAGCCTTAAACAAGCTCATCAAAACAAAGCAATTAGTTTATTTTGCCAAGAATCTGTTGTCAAAATTTAAGCAAATAAGTGTATAAACTAAGTTCACATATTTACCAGTTCAGTTGTTTGTAAAAAGGTAACAAAAATAATATATGAGGTAAAACACAGTTTATTAAAAAAAAGATTCAAACCATTAAACCAAATATTATCATAAGAAACAAGGGATTTTAGTTTAATTCAAACTGAAGTTTTTCCACAAATCAATCCACTTACACAAATTGGCCACCAAAGCCTAAACAATGATCTGTCATCTGAAACAGCTTTGATGTAACATAGTCTTAAGTGTGACCAAAAAAAGTCTTACTATTAAAGTTTTTCCTAATAAAGCATCATTTGTTCTAGCTGAGTGAAACTTACTTCGAACGTTATTATTGCAAGTTTATATGACTCTCATGTAAAGAACCATATTAAATTCACCACAAACTTTAAGTCTTATTAGAATTTTTCCTACACAAAATAGCTGTCAACTAGCCACAGAGCCATCTGCAAAACTTTCACTTTCACTAACAACCACAGTTGCTGTCTTTGCTTTCATATAAAAACAAAATCAGTGAAATCAGAAATCACACCCAACAACGCACTCAATATTGGAAACCTGCCCTCTCACCTCTGATGCACACCACCACCAATTTAAACGACAAAAACTCCACACTGGCCTGGTTTCAACACTGAGTTCACATCAAAACAGAAAGAATTGTCTTAAAACAGCCAAACAGCCATCTTGCAACTACAGCACCAGATGCAAGATACTGTTTAAGGTGGGAGACAGTTTCTCTCCTCTTTCCACTACGTACCTGCACGTCATTAATCATTTCTGGGCAAGCACGTTAACTTCCTATAAGTAAACTCAGACCAGAAAGTTGAGGGTATGTGGTCATAAAGGAGAGAGCGTTTTAAATTCAACCTGCCTCCAATCACCCGTTCTGACTTAGTCACAAGCCATGACGACAAGAAGTAATGTAAACCATGAAGAACACTGTTTAATGTTCCAGCACTTTTAAAAATCAATTTCCAACAGGATAACAATTGAATAATTATCAAATAGCAAATATTTTACCCACGCTGTTATTGCACCATTGAAGAAGTCATTTAAAACCCTCACGCCTCTTTCACTAAAAGGTGACTGTATTTGTTACCCTATAATTTCACTACCTTATTGTTATTGCGTTACTCTGTCTTTTGGTGACGCCACTCTACCGCTGCAAACGTACTTGCGGAATATCCCATTTCTACAGAGACAACCACCACCACTGTCTTCCACAATCATTAAAGTCCAAACCACAATGATGTTTTTACTAACTAATCAGGCTACAACAACAATAGTTGTGCATCAGACCAACAGTTCAATTACCTCTTCCGCAAAAGATACAAATACATAAAAATCCGTAAGTACTTACCTACAGTTGGGAGGCGGGTCCAACGTAATTTCTGCAAGTTCCTTCTGAATTCTTCAAAATAAAGACAAAGAAAGTTACATTAAAATGTCTTCACTCTTTTAATATTTCATTAAAATTATACTTTTACACTAGTATTTCCCGTTTGTATGCTTTTAACCTGAAATACTAACACCGTATAAATCATCATATACAATACCAACAAAGTAGTAATTTCTGCCACAGTTTTGACAATGCTCCTACAAAGGGTAATGAGGCTGGCCACCATCGGTGCTTGCAGCCTGTGTTCGCAACACTGTAAGTTCAATGAAAACTTCGTTAAGCCACTGCTAACACTAACCAAATTTCTAGTTTAAATTGGAAACGTTTGCCACACTATTTATGGATCATTCCAACTTCTGATCTGTACTAGAACATCCCATATAGGATGGAAAAATGATCATATTAAGTTGAATCCAAGCATCCTGACTGAGCCAATCAACTGGTGAAGAAAGGATTATCACGATCTCATTCTAACACCGAAAACCGCTATCAAAGTGTAAATGGTATTTATTATTCCCTGAAGCCTCTAGATTGGAGCAAGTTGAGGCTTTCAAGTTTCAATAAGCCTTACTAGAATCCCTTCATTTTAATGTAACTGCATGAGCTTTGTGCAAAGGGGGGAGGAAAAGAACTTTTATTTTAAAAACCTGCTTTTGCCCTCATGAGTTATTTTCATCTTTTATTTTTAACTGCACCTAACCCCCTATACATATACAAAGGCTAACAGTGCTACACTGTTTTGTAAGAGTATACTTAGCAACCTTCTATCATTCATGTATTATTAAAAGTAGGCTTTGTTAAGCCTAATTTTTTTTAATTCTCAAAACCATTTCTTCTCCTCTGCCTTGGTTTTAAAATATGAGATTCACTAACTGCTGGATGCCTGCTCTTTTGGTAATGACAGGTGACTAAAAGCACCATAAAAAAATAAGAATTTTAACAAAGACATTTATCTTCAAACAGTTTCATTCTGTGCCTTTTCCAAGACAACCAACGGAAGCTCAGAATTGGTGCAAATCCCCCAGAAGGACGGCCACCAACCTCCCAAGTGAAGCGCATGGTCCAGATATAATGGTCACTTCTCTAAGCCATGTGACTCAGGGTTGGGGAGGCATTATGAAGTAGAGCAAGCCTAACAAATTTAAAGCCAAAAAACCTATTAATTCTGCTATCCCATTAATTGAGGACTCTTGGGCAAAAGGACTGCTCACACCTGCTCCCTCTCTTTAGGCCTCAATTTTCTCTCCTATAAAATGAAGAGGTTCTAACTAGGACAAATTCCATGACCTCTTATCGTTAGAACATATGATTTCCTTCTAATATGGACTCTGTGATGTGTTTATATGCATTTAAAGTACATATGGCCCAGAATTAAATAAGAGAAATCTCAAAGATCTGATATAGGAGACCACCCTTCGTAGATTTCACACAAAAATATAAATAAAACAGGCACTTGAAAACAAAATGGGTAAGTCCAGGTTAAAGACAGCAAACTGAGAACACACACATTCACCTCCCACTCCTTCAGGACCCCATGGTAGTGGGGGGGTGGGGAAGCAGGTGGAGATACAGAAAATGCAAAAAGGAATAAACAGCAAAGAGAAGGGGGTGGTCACCAAAGGAGGAGAAATTTCCGTGTATTTCTGGAAGACAAAGCAGATGGGTGTAGATCAAACAGGTTGAGATGGTCAAGAGGGGACTGCGGAGTACTTAAAGATTAAAAAAGACCTACTATTTGGGGAGCGGGGAGAAAGACAGTCAGAAATCCCAGAAGAGATTACATTTTCTGCCTAAGAAAATCATAGATCGAACAGGAAGGAAACTCAAACGTAAAATAATTTTAATCATGTAACAGATATTAAGGGATAAAACAGAAAGATTTGACCTATTTCACCTAAATGCTATGACTCACTGGGGAGCCCTGAGATCATAACATTGGACTTAGAGGAAATCTAATCCTAACACCGTGTTTGGTGTGGCACTAAATATTTAGGTAAACGTACAGACAGTTTATTGGCCTTTTACTTACAGATAAAGCACAGAAGACAGGTTGTAGTTGCACTACACAATGAAAACGTTACTAACCTTGAAGATGTGAAATTGGGTGTAGCTAACAGAAACCAACAAAAAGTGGATGGGGGGCTGTGAGTAGACGGAAAGAAGAACAAAGGTACTAATATCCCCATTTTACAAACTAGGGAACCAAGGAATACTGTTGAAATGTGAGGGAATAAGAAATAGTGGCTTAACTATATTATTTAGTTTAGAAAGACAACCAATACTCTTTCTTTTAAATATAACTATCATTAACCGGGAGGAGGGAAAAAAAAAAGAAAGCAGGTGAACAAGCTACATCCTCAAATTTCATAGCAAGGAGACAAAAGATATTATTTAAGTTAACAATTCAACAAGCAGGTATATGCGTAAGATTTAGGGTTGTGCAGAAAACCCGTAGCAGGACAAACCAGAGACAGCTAAAGGAATGCAACTGGGACAGGGAGAGTGTTTCAACAGAAAACTGTTGCTTTTCATTAAAAATGTCTCTGTGCTATTTAATCTGTTGCCAGAAACATGAATAACTTTCATAAAATTTTTCTATTTAAGTACAGTTGATTTACAATATTGTTAGTTTCAAGTGTACAGTAAAGTGATTCTGATACATACATATATATATATACGCACATACCTATATGTGTGTGTGTATACACATATATATACTTTCGTTTTTATTTTTTATTCTTTATTTTATTTATTTATTATTATTTTTTTTTTTTTGCGGTATGCGGGCCTCTCGCTGTTGTGGCCTCTCCCGCTGCGGAGCACAGGCTCCGGACGCGCAGGCTCAGCGGCCATGGCTCACGGGCCCAGCCGCTCCGCGGCATGTGGGATCTTCCCGGACCGGGGCACGAACCTGTGTCCCCTGCCTCGGCAGGTGGACTCTCAACCACTGCACCACCAGGGAAGCCCTATACTTTCATTTTTAAAATAAGAGGACCAAAAGAACAGGCATTCAAAGGAGTATGCATGCTTAAACTGTCAAAGAAAACTATTTTTAACATAAAAGAACTTCTTTGGGATCTTCAAATAACTCATCCTGCTTTATACTTATACTGTCCCTTTTGGTCTAAAAAATTGATGTCATAATTTTGTCACATAATTCTATAATGGAACTTGAAACCCCTCCAGATATCTATAATTCTAAATCTAATTATTCAATACAAAAGGCAATTTATAAACTTGCAATTGATAAACCTGACAATTCTGAGCAGTGAGTCAATATACTATAACATATTTGGAGCCACTGCTACCAAAGAATGGCTGTATTTCTCCTGACAGAAAAGATTATACGAAGAATTGCTATTTAAACGGTTGCAAGATGTCCTGCTGTTTTCAATAACAGCAATTCAATTCTATCTCAAAACTTGTAATCATGGTATGTATTAAGTTTCTCAGTCTTGACACGCGGGGTAAGGAAGGCAGCTATTTCAGGCACTGTCCCTTAAGGTGACGAAAAATGAAAAAGTATCAATAATTCACACTTACCGTGTACCTTTTACATGATGATCTTAGGCTATTAAAAGTGAATTAAATAAATCTCACAGAATTTTCTAAGGATTACCGTTTTATCAGTCCCCATTTAGGAAACTAAGGTTAGTAACTGTACGCTGGTATGGTGAAAAGACAAGCAATTATCTTGCTAAGTCAAATAAACAAAAAGACCTCTCCTCTCTCTTATCAGAACTTTTAAGACAAAATCCTTTCTTGAGACATAAATCAACTAGACAATCGCCTAACTCGAATTTCTGTCCAGCAGTGCCACTTCCTTAGTCGTTATGATACAGAAGTCAGTGACTGCACATGGCTACGGAGTCAAGTCAGAAGCAAAATGCAGACTAAATTTCAGTTTGTAAGACTTCACCCAATACCTTAAATGTTCCAGGGATGGTAAGAGTATTGCACGTGACTGTCATCTGCTAAAAAGAAAGGGGAGTGGAGGACGGGGGCCACAATCATGATTCATTCAGCCTTGACTGAAGAAAACGGCACCAAAACGACAAAAATGGAGGCAATATGAAACATTCATTTTAACACCAACTTATTGGACTTATGGTTCAGAAAAATGAAGCGGTGTATAGGTACTGACATGTTTAAAACACAACCATATTTTAGGCTAAAGAAAATTCAGTAACTTACTCAGGGCCAAGCAGGACATGAATATATGACATGGGGATTCGCAAAGGTGTTTGCTTAACAGTTATTATTTTAAAAAACCTTCATCCACTTAGATGACTTTCTATATTCCCCTACCATCTGCATTCCTCAAAACCTTCCAAAATGAACTCATTCTCAAGAAGAAAACATCATGCAACTAATTACTAAAATTTTTTAAATCTCAAAGTAGTCTCTGAATTAACCCAGGAAACACAGAGCCACTGCAAGTAATAAACCTAGAGTTTAATTCTGAATGGTGATACGTACCACGCACCTGTGAATCCAAAAGACCACTGATTTTTAAGACACCCTAAATTAATGATTGTGTGCATCAACTGTAAGATGCATCCTGATTTCAGGAACACTAAAAAGTTTTTAAATGCACATTCAGAATCAAGAAAATATAACAATTATGAAAGATTATCTAGAAAGAGTGTTACTTCATTCTTATGTGGAAAACAAACTTGGATGAGCCCATATAATAAAAGTTCACATTGGAATACATGTACACGGAAATCAACCTTTCAACTTAACAAAAATTTAGAGTCTAAAGCTAAGTATCATCCCTAGGACAGTATTATATTGTATCCAGTAAAATCACAATGTCCACTCTGAACAAAGGTAGTATGCAATAAATGTGATTTAAAATTCACATTTACAGGGACTTCCCTGGTGGCGCAGTGGTTAAGACTCGGAGCTCCCAATGCAGGGGGCCCGGGTTCCATCCCTGGTCAGGGAACTAGATCCCACATGCATACCACAACTAAGAGTTCGCATGCCACAACTAAGGAACCCGTGAGCCACAACCAAGGAGCCCACCTGCCGAAACTAAGACTCAGTGCAACCAAATAATAGATAAATAAATATTTTTAAAAATTCACATTGACAGTACAGTCAATTCAATGAAGAGCTCAAAACAGATGTTTTATTGAATTGACTAGTCCATTTAATGAAATCATCAAAATCTGTTACTCCAGGCATAGTCCAACTACAAATAAGACAAATACATATATACAAAACCAATATAATTAGAGGTATAGCAAATATACCAAGAGTGATACAGACGTTTTCGAGAGAACAGACCGTGATAAGAGCATGCCAATTTTTTAAGAAACAAATTCAAGCCAAAGAGGAGCAAAAATGCATCAAAGAAGTAACTAAAATCTCCCTCTTAGCTCTGAAGAAGACAGAAATTAATTTTTACCATAGTTTAAATAAAATTCCCAGGAATTCCCTGGCAGTCCAGTGGTTAGGATTCTGCACTTTCACTGCTGAGGCCCAGGTTCGATCGCTGGTCAGGGAACTAAGATCCCACAAGCCGTGGAGCACGGCCAAATAAGTAAATAAATAAATTTCCCATTTAATATTTTCTGTATCCAACATTACTTTTCTGTAATACCTGAAAACTGACATTTTTTTTCAAGAAAACATGTTTCTACACCTAATTATTAATTCTACAATTACAGCACATTTTATGCAATTGAACATCTATGTGCAAAGTACTTTTCTTGAGTTACTATAAAAATCTGAGTTTTTCTAGTTTAACAGACAGCATTAAGTCCTCAGAGTTTAACATATACCTCATTTTCCTAAAGTTTATCAAATGGACTTGGAGAAATATCACAGTAGACTTTAACTGGCTGTGAGGACGGGACCGTTATTATCCCCATCTTACAGAAGATAAAGCTGAGGTTTAGAAATGTTAAATTATGCATCTAATATCACAGAGAGACTAAATGCCAGAACCTAGAATCAAACCCGGATCCAGATGATTAACTCTGGCTCACAAAAGGACACTATTTAGAAAAGACGTCTCATCTGAATAAAAATCATTTATCAATAACAACAAGTTAGAATTTTATTTTGAAACTGCCTCTAACTTGGATCTTCTGAACACATTAGTACTGGGACTCTAATCTCCACAGAAGATCCAACTCTTACAACAAACTCAAGATCTAAGGCAGCCAGTAAAAAACTGTCGTGACCCTATTACGTTAGGCACTGTGGTGAATTAAAGATGTTAAGTCCCTGCGCTCATGAGTCCCAATGTTTTCCTCAGTTGTTAGAACTTAAGCAGAGACGGTGGGGGGAACAAAATTAACTTCACTATCAACTAAATTGGGGAAAAGGAAAAGGGAAGAATTAAGTTTTTTGTGTTGGGTTTTTGGGGGGTTTTTTTACTTAAAAAATTAGCAGTGAAGCAGCATTTTTATATTTAAAACAAACAGTAAATGACTAAGTCACTTCAGACACTGTCCCGAAAACCACCCAGAGACCGTCTAGAGGAAGGTCATCGATCACAGTTTGAAAACCACAGATTCACAAGAATATATCTGTCAATGGAGGGATTTTTTTCAGCCAGGAAGCAACTCAACCAAAGACCCTTCTTACTCTCAGCAGTGCAGTAATACCAATTGCTATTATGAGCCAAGCAGACACTGACTGATTAGAGTTTCTCCATTTACATGGGCCAGAAACTGTACTTGAGTACCTCCCACCCACCCACACCCACCTCCTTTCCTTCATCTAAATGCCCTATTTTCTCCATCCCCACCTTCCTTATCCGCTCTAACCCCACCCCCACTTCTCCGCAGCAGGGCATTTTGTGTTGCCACCAGGTCCACCAGCTGAGGCCTCCTGGATTTGTGGTGTGACAGCAGAAACAAACTGAACCCTTTCCCCATGCTGGCATATTCGCGTATAGAGGCTCGAAGGTTTAAAGTTCTAGGCTACCTGACTGTCACACAGCTCTTTCAACAGAGGTCAGGGATCAGCAGCACACGTCCGGAAAAGGGAAACTGAGTACCCTAGTCCCTCGGAGCAGGAGGCTCACCGCGCACCATCACTCCAAAACCTCTCCCTACAAAGTCACGTCCTGCCGGGGGCCTGAGAAGGTTCTTCCCAATCCTGTGGACTGACTAGGCCAGAGAGAAACAAGGTCCACTAGCCCACGTGGTTTATAATCTTTGGGATGGGTTCCCCCTAATTCATACTACCGAGTAAAGTATAAAGCTACCATTCAACATTCAGACATTCCACTATGCCTAAAATTTAGACTGCTTTTCTTTACACTTCCTATTTGATATAAAAAAGGTATTAAAACAAGAACAGTACATCACAGGACCAGGCAAGATTCTACTAAATTCAATTCACCTTTAAATTATTTACCAAGAGATATTCTGTAACGTAACAATATTAGAGCAGATCTGTCTGCTGAGTCCAATGACATGCCAATCATCACAAGCAATTGATGTGGCAATAGGGAATCCCTCAAATATCTTCCTTCCAGACCTAGCTATCCTCTGGAGAAAAAGAAAATCTGTATCAAGACTGAACCACTGCCTAATATGATGAAACCAAGATGCATTTGTTACTAAACTCCTGCATTTCTCACTTTACTAACAGGGAGTAGCAGGAAATACAGTACCATCCAATAACTATTTCAATGGCCTCCCATTCTTTATTCTCTGCTACTGAACAGAATAAAATATTAATGGTCAAGGAACCATAAATCAAATCATCACACTTTTACATGCATTTTCCTATACATACTCACCTAACAATACATAAACACACACACACACGCACACACACGTGCGCACACACACACACACACGCTATGGATATGTACTTTATAAATCTGCCATGCTGTTTAACTGACTTTAAATACCAAAAAGTTCATACTGCATACAGTTAAAACCATG
Source organism: Phocoena sinus (assembly GCF_008692025.1). Classification (NCBI taxonomy): domain Eukaryota; kingdom Metazoa; phylum Chordata; class Mammalia; order Artiodactyla; family Phocoenidae; genus Phocoena; species Phocoena sinus. The sequence continues at coordinate 3,540,786 of NC_045766.1, forward strand.
AAAAAGAAGTAATCTTGAAGAAGAAAGAAAAGTCCATGAACTTCATGGTCCACATCCCAGATAAATGACTAAATGCAAGAGAAAGATAGAACTTAAGATGATAAATTGATACTAAAACCAAAGAGGTTACAATAATTGAGGTACCTTTTAGCACTAGTTGACAATTTAGCAGCTGTTTTGCTGGATATTTTCCCCTCCTTTTTCTTGGGCTGAACTTGCTCTCTTTCTGGCTCTTGTTGGACACTTTCACGTTGGTCTCCATCAGAACTTCCTCCACTAGTGCTTGGACTGTCATCAACTCTTTGTGCCTCAGTGGACATTTTAGATCCTGGATTAGAGAGTTAAAAATCATTTATTCAGTTGTGGGAGGACTGCAGTAAGGTACCTCAAGAAGAGAGAGACAGTGAATCTTAGACGAACCAAGGAAAGCTCACTATAAAATGAATGACTTGGTCACTTTACAAAACAGCTTTGGGAGTTGCCAAAACTTTTCTTTCATCCATTCAAAGTGTACTGAGGAGGGAAATGAAAACATACAAAATATATACACAAAATGCTCACAGCAACATTATTCATAGAACCAAAAAGAGGAAACAACTCAAATGTCCACTAACTGACGAACAGATAAACAAAGTGTGGTATATCCAAACGATGGACTATTTACTCAGCCACATAAAGGAATGAAGTACATGCTACAACATGGATGAACTTTGAAAACATTATTTTAAGTGAAAGAAGCCAGTCACAAAGGACCACAAACTGCATGATTCCATTTATACGAAACGTCCAGAATAGGTAAATCCACAAAGACAGAAAAGTCAATAAGCGACTGCCAGGGGCTGGGAGTGAGGGAAGAATGGGAAAGGGCTGCTAATAGGTGCAAAGTTTCCCTCTGGGGTGATGAAATGTTCTTAAATTAGATAATGGTGATGTTGTACAACTCTAAATATTCTAAAAACCACTGAGTTACACATTTTCAAAGAGTGAATTTTACAGTATGTGAATTACACGGCAATAAATCTGTTAACCAAAAAAACCTGAGGGCCTACTGCCCACCAGGCACTGTGCTAGGCCCTTTGGTCCCACAAGCATGAGAAATCTGATCCAGTGGGTAAGCCAACTTGCTAAGGGCTGTAACAGAGGTTAGTAAAAACAGCCGCAAGAACAGAGGAATGGGGCACACTTTCGCACCAATATCACATGAATACATCCTCCAGGCTGGGCTAAGGTTAATATCCTCTAAACCAGTGAATTGTTTGAAGTAACCTTTGTGATAACAGAAGAACACAGAGGCCTCCATGACTCTAGATAAAAACTGAGCCGTATCACAGTGCCAGCGCCGATCCAACAATATACCAAGCAACCACGTTTCACAGGAGATGAAGGCTTTATGGAAACAATGAAGGGTTCTTCCCCCCGCCCCCCGCCCCAGTCTGGATGAAATATCCCTCAAGGCTTTCAAATTCCCTGTGCCCTGAGTTCATGCTCCACAAGCACCTCTGATTACCAACTCAATTTCCTCAATACCTTGGTACACAGGTACTGTAAGTTGTTATAACCTAGATAACACATAAAAAGTGCCAGTCCTCTTCACAACTGTCATTCTATCATAATCAATTTCTGAGTTTGAGCACCATGAATACATCCCTTGTGACCCAGCTAGGTTAGAGTTTACTGACAAGTCCAAAACCAAACTGACAAAACCCACACCCAGACTCTCAACGATGTTTCTGTCACCTCATAACCACTTGAGATGGTGCAGCTACCTTCTGAGGTACCTCTTCCTTAAAAAACAAAACTACCTTTAAGAAGTGACATTAGGGGCTTCCCTGGTGGCGCAGTGGTTGAGAATCTGCCTGCCAATGCAGCGGACACGGGTTCGAGCCCTGGTCTGGGAAGATCCCACATGCCGCGGAGCAACTAAGCCCATGCGCCACAACTACTGAGCCTGCGCTGTAGAGCCCGTGAGCCACAACTACTGAGCCTGCGCATCTGGAGCTTGTGCTCCGCAACAAGAGAGGCCACGACAGTGAGAGGCCCGCACACCGCGATGAAGAGTGGTCCCCGCTCGCCGCAACTAGAGAAAGCCCTCACACAGAAACGAAGACCCAACACAGCCAAATTAATTAATTAATTTTTTAAAAAAAGAAGTGACATTAACAACACAAAATATACCTTTAAGAATCACAGATAAATGGGACAAATTCCTTTTGAAAAAGATACTATGTTACTCTCAATCAAATCAGGACTTGAAATAAAACTGTATTTGATAGATCGAGAATAAGAATCAATACGTAAAAGAGAGACACCTCAAATACAGCACTGTTTTTTATTACTATAATCGGTCCAAATGTATAGCTAGCTGACAATGATTAAAACTCATCATCACCAAAGATTTAACTTGTAGCTTGCTCTAAATCAAAGTGATTTCCTAATACAGACCTTTAAGTGGTTGAAATTTGTATGGTAACACAAACCAAAAAGCACTGCAAGAGAACGGAGGAATCAGGAAGTACAGGGGGTGAAGAGTCAACAGAAATTCCTGAACGTCTTCAATAAGACAACACGCAAACACAGCACCACCACCCTCTCACCCTCAACGGCCCCCTCCTCCATGCAGCTCTGAAACACACAGGGAACCCTGACTGCTTTTCTCTCTACCCTGTAAATGGAGAGCATGAGTCTCCACAGCCGTGACATCTTTTATGAGCACTAAAGTCACTTAATAGAATCCTGAAACACACAGGGAACCCTGACTGCTTTTCTCTCTACCCTGTAAATGGAGAGCATGAGTCTCCACAGCCGTGACATCTTTTATGAGCACTAAAGTCACTTAATAGAATCCTGAAATTTTATATCAGTGTGTTTCACATCTAGCTCTAACAGTCCTAACGTATTTCTTGCTTTTTTTTCCTTTCATTGCTATTTCACTTAAATTCTCACCCTTGGATTTAACACTGATTTCTTTTTGCAGCTTACTTCTTTCAGTAAAAAAAAATATATCAGAAGTTTAAAACCTTATAAGTATGTATATAAGAGCATGTTAGATAGAGCAGATGTGCATGCGAGTAAGAAAGAGAATAATTCTCAGAGAAAGGCCCTCAGCCCCAGCAAAATGCTGCTGGCAATATTTTGAGATATGTGAAATGAGTGAGAAATTATTTTATACGTCTTAAACCAGAAGCAATCCATTATATGACAAACATATGGAAACCTAAGTAAAATTCTTTTTTACTGAAACTCCAGCTTCAGTTTAATAAACTATGCCTAGAAATTCAGTTGTATATTACATTAGTTATAAAGCTACACGTTCATCTTAATAATTTTATTTATGTGTAACTACATAATATCTAATAATGCCACAAGTATATATAATTACTTAAAAGACTACTCAATGATATAATCTGAGCCATAATCTGAAACCCAAATTTCAGAAACTGCTCCAGAATATCAGAAGACTAAAATTAGTCTCACTAGAGAACTATTAAAATACCCAAATAGATGTATAATTTCTACAGTTTCACAATAAGGAAAAAAGATTATTTCCACTTTGTACCTAAGATACCTTATTTTGTCCAAATCTTAACCTACAGATGATAAATTTGCTCAAGGCCACGAATAACCACTATAGAAACTTGTAGAAACAAAGTTTTCATATCTTTTTCAAATATCAAGAGTAAGGGGAAATTCTGTGGCTGTTGGTTTTTGAATGCCTGCTTACGCAAAAAGTATGGGGAAAAACTAAGTGACAACTAATCTTTATGAAGAAAAAACTGTCTATAAGCATTTTAATTAGTTACAAGACTGGTGTTTTGTCTCTCTAAAGTACAAATGAATGAAACTTCCTGAATTAAAACTCTCTAAATGTTATCTTCTAAATCAGCGCTTTAAAATCATCTATTAACATTAATTCCTAAATAGTTAATTTGATGCAATTACCTAGAGTGAAGATGAACTTGAATCCCGCCGTTATACACGTAGAACTACTCTTCCATGATAGTTTCAAAGATATTAAGATACTTAAATTTTTGCTTTCTACTCAAAGTAAAACTTGGCTTCTAAACATAAAATAGTAGAGTAGAACTTTCCTCAAATACGGGTTATATTAAGAGTTTAGATATCGTTCTTTCTTCAACACACAAATTACCTAAACCTGTATTAGCAATGTACTCCATATTGTAAATTACAGTCTTGGAAATTAGCAACATCCAAAATGAAACTCACATGTTCCATAAAAATGAAATGATTTGGTTATAAATATTACTGATAACGTAAAAACAACCATAGTCACTCCATAAATCCGGATTACTGTCCAGATAAGCCTAATAAGTGTACCTCACGGTATAAAACTGCAAAAGCAAATGTTCCTTTGAGCTTTTACAACAGGAAAACGCGTAATTCTGTCATCTGATTTCTTGCTATTTGTCTTCCCACTCACGTTTCCAAACTTTTCTAAAATGTAAAATAATTTATATTATATGCAGAATATCTAGCAATAGCCAGCTTTGCACTTACCTGCAGAGATATTTATGCACGAAATAATCGTGGAACACCCAAGTTTTGAGGAAAAGGTGCTATGTCCTGGAGGAGACCACCTTTCTATAATGGGCTATGACATTATATGAAAACCCTCCGTCATTGGCATCAGCCCACATACAAAACTCTAAACAGCCAAGGAGCATCCAAACTGAGTAAACACAAATATTTAGATTCCCAAGGTCCAGAATGAATTACCACCTATTCAGAAACATACATTTTTAGGAATCAGGGATTTTAAAGCAACAACAACAACAACAAACTAAGAAGAACTTAATATCTTTCTGAAAGGCGAGATACTCTTAAGGTAAACCCTAGCATTTATTTTCTTTTGTACTCTTAAATAGAAATATTTGAGTAAACGCTCAAGAATACACAAGGCAAAACGATGAATCTTGAAGACATGCAAATAGGTCTAACAGCCACCGAGCACAGGATGAGGTCTTTCTAAAGCGGCCTTAATTTCCTTAAGGGAAGATGGATTGGACATTTCTGGTCGGTCGTGGGAAAAAAAACACAAGAAGCTACGCTTTATCTTCATTAGAAATGGTAAAGGGCAAAAGGATCAAAACACTAAGAGAGAAGAGAGAGGGAGGGGGGAGAAGAAGGGGAGGGCGGGGGGAGAATCCAGTTTCGAACCAGGCCAGTGGGAGCTGCAGAGAAGAGGTTGGAGAAAAATGGGCTTGGGCTCCAAACTGTGACAAGCGCTGGGCTTCACAAAAGACCAGGACAACACACACTCCACACCAGGGCAAACACAAACACACCCCACCCCACCGGGTCTCCAGGCGGGCCCCGGGGGGGCCAGACCCTGCACTCGCCCGGAGAGACACCATGTGCTGCAATTATGCAATTAGTGAAAATAGCAGAAGACCGAGCCGGGCACTTTCCACCGTGACATTTATCCTGTACTTTTGCAAAGACTTAGTTCCAGGATGCGGCTGGAGAGGGATGGGGAACCGAGAACGGAAGGGGGTAGAGGATGGGCAGGGAGGGAAGAGGCAGGAGGAGGGGTGGATGGGGAGGAGGGGGAGGGGTGGAAAGGGCGAGAAACCGGGGCAGGAGGCTCGCGGGAGGGGGCGCGGGGACGGGGGCACGCGGGGCGCGGGGAGGGAACCGGGTCGCGAGCGGCGCCGAGGGGAGCGGGGGGTCGGGGCGGGGGCCCAACGGTTACCTGAGGGAGGGGCGTCCGCGCAGGTCGCGGGCTCGAGCCCCAGCCCGGGGAGAGGAGTCAGCGGAGACGCGGGGGAAAGGGGCGCGGAGGAGGCCCCGGTGACGGGATGTCCCCTCGGACCGTCCGGTCACCGAACCCGGACCCGCGCACCGCGCACCGGACCGCCCGGCCACGCCTGTCCCCGCCGCGCCCGCGCTCGCCCGGACTCACCCCCGGCGCCGCCGCCGCCGCCGCCGCCGCCCCGGCCGTTCCAGCTCCGGCTCCCGAGGCTGCTGCCCGCGGCTGTCGCTGTGGCCGCCCCTGAGTCCTGGAAAGTGGAGCCACCGCCTCCGTGAGCCGCCGCCGCCCGGCCGTCCGCGCGCGCGCCCGCGACTGCGCGTGCCCGCGTGCCCGCCCGGGAGAGACCGCGAGAGCGCGAGTCCCACGTCGGCCCGCCGCGCCGCGCGCCTCCCTGCCCCCTCCCCGCTCCGCCCCTCCTCCGCGGGCGCGCGGCCGCGAGGGGGCGGCGGCGGGCGCGCGCACGGCGGGGCCCGGCGGCCGGGCGAGAAGGCTGGAAGGCGGCGCGGAAAAGTGAAGTGACAGGCGGGTCCCGGGAGCGGGCAGCGGCGGGAGTGGGCGAGGGGCGTCCCATGGAGAAGGAGCGGCCGGGACCGGGAGCGGGGTGGGTGGGGGGAAACAGAGGCTGCCGGGCGGGCCGGAGGGAGGGGACGCGGGGACCTTGACGGGCACGCGCGTTAAAGGCAAACAGTGGCGGGGGGGGGGGGGGGTGGGGGGGGGTGGGCGGGGAGGGGGGAGTTGCCCTAAGGCGGAGCAGGGGCGGCGTGTTACCCCCGGCCACCGCGGCCCTGGCTTCACACTGGCCTCGAAGCTTTCTCGAAGTGGCTACTGGACTGACCCTGTTGACACACTAACCGCAACTCAGGCGCGTGGTGTCCACGTGCACCCAGGATGGAAAACTTCGCTATGGCCTGGAAAGTTCGCCTAGGCTAAGCCAGTCTCTAAACCCGACATTGCAGCACGAGGGTCCTTCTGCCTTCAGGGACCAGAATGTGGGAGGCAAGAGCTTCCAACCATTCATCCCTGGGATACTGGGGAGAGAGTGCGGCGCGCGGGGGTGGGGGGGGGGGGTGGGGGGGGGGGAGCACTCCCAGAGCGAGTGGGATGCTGCCCTAAGGTCCACTTGAAGGGTTATGAGAACAGGAGCAGTGCTCTGGGCGACCCGAGGAAACATTAGGTCCCCCTATCATCTTCACCACAGATAACCATGAAAAAAAAGAAAAACCTATGTCTGCTATGCTAACTCGGCTTCCACAGAATTTCCCCCACCTCTGCAACTCAAGCAGCCAAGAGACCCCAGAGGACAGGAGAAAGTCGAGACCTGTACATATGTCTAGAACTGAACATCTTTTATCAAATGCCGCCTTCAAGAATTGACTATTACTTTATAACATCCCTGAAAATTGCTTCTAGGCTCCATGAATCACCACTGAGCAAAACGTGGGTTTGTTCTATGTATCAGTCAAGGACATCAACAGGCCCTGTTACCCTTAAGCTCTAAAATATGCACTGGAGGATTAGAAATTACCATATCCTGGGCTTATCATTGATTATACAGCCACCTCTCTCTCACACATGGTGCAATATATATTAGTAGGTAAAGATGACATAAAATGCATCGTATTTTTTTAATACTTAGAATATGACCAAATTAAAGTATTTCATAGACTGCCTTAAATGTCTACATAACTTATTTTACCTCATGAAATCCGTGTGCATTAATATTCTCATTGTATTGACTGTGTTTCAGTATGTTTTGCAACTGTCTGGTGAGGAAAGATGACAAAATCCCCATTTCCTAGGTCTCTGTGCTTTTCTCCAAATAAACTACTCTTTTGTATACTCTTAGGTTTATATCCTGTTGGTTTCTGTTTGTTCACAATGACTATTTTGTAATAAAGTACTCTTCTGTTACAGAAAGTTATCCAGGTTGACTTTTTCAGTCCTGGTCATTGGCAGCTGGGGGCCAGGGATGCAGAAATGGCAACTTCTAAATTTATGAAAGGATTGGAAAAGGCTTCACTGCTCAAATGCTGAAACTGTAGTTGCTACAGGACTTCATTTATCTGTAGGTGTTTTAACTGCTATATACTATTCACTGAGTTTAAGAAGGGTATCATAATACAAATCACAGTTATGCTTTTCACTGATTCAAGGAATATTTGTCGAGTACCAGGCACTGTCTAGGTGGTTGGGATATGACATCTCCTCTCAGAGCTTTTCTATCATTGACTCGTTGTTTTACACACTACATCCAGTTCCTCAGCAAATTCTGTTAACTCTGCTTTCGAAAATATATCCTGAAAGTATCCATTTCTTCCCATCTCCCTCCCCACAGCTAATTCCCTGGTCCAAGCCACCATCATCTCTCAGCAACAGCCTCTTACCTGATCTTTCTAGTTCCCCTATCCACTTCCCCACACACCCCAGCCGCCATCCTACACACAATATAGGTTGAATATGTGATCCTTTACAACATAGGTTAGAATAGGTCTCTCCTCTTTTCAAAACCTCAGGTGGCTTCTTATCCTAGAACCACAGCCAGAGACCTTACAAAGGCTACATGCCACTACAGGATTTGACTGCCACCCCAGGCAGGACCCCTCTGACCTCACGTTGTATGACTTCCCCCTCTTTTCTCCCTCCAGCTGCACTGGTCTCCTTGCTAGTGTGGAACGCACCAAACATTTCTCAACCAACAGTCTCCTATCTCTGTAACATGCTTCCCTCGCCCAGCGCCTCCTATCTCCCTTCTCTGCTTTATTTTTCTTCATGAGCATCATAAGAAATCAGAAATAACATACTTTTTACTTATTTATTTTAGTCCTCCCCTTCTCTGCTCCTCTGTCCCTCTCCCCTCTACATATAAGTACTTTGGAAAGAAGGATTTCGTTGGCTGGGGTTCATTGCTATATATATATTCAATAAATACTAGTTGAGTGAATGAAATTGCCCTCTTTCAGTTGCTGGCGTGATAGACATTATTCTAATTTCTTCAATAATAACATTAGCATTTAGCGTGTTCTTAATTTGTGCCAGGCAAAATGCTAGCACTTTACATATACTAGCTCACAAACACCCCATAAGGTTGGTTTCATTCAGTCACTCCCACTTGAGAGATGAGAACACTGAAGAGAAGGGGAATGAAATCACTTGCCCACAATCACACAGCACATCTGGGATCTGGAATCAGCAGTTTGGCTCTAGAGTCTGTGAACGTCAGGACACTTCAGCATGAGTCCAGTGTTAAAAAAAATAGATTTTACTTGATTTTCTCAGTTCCTCTCCCCTGAGACTTAAACTTGATCTCCAAAACAAATAGCTCACCTTCCTTCGATTGCCTGCTCTGGTCCATCAATGCATCATCGTGAACTCCCTCCCTCCTCTCCTACACTTCTTCTTTCTAGGCTTTAATATAGAGCCTACATTTTACCCCCTAGAATTGGCAAATGGGAATGTTTTTGTAGGTCTCTTCTTATAACTTTTGTTACTGCCAGCTTTGTGAGTAGCTAGAGTCACCATTAGTTTTCTAGTTTGACTAGAAAGGTGATGAAAAAGACCTCTCTGGGGATAACTGGGCTGGATTTCAGCAAAACACATCACCCTGGTAGAGCTGCTCCTTGGTTACGCAACTACTATTCTCATTAGGCACCCAATGATCAGGGGTTGTTAAACATTTGGATTGTACCCCTTGGAGGAAATATCAAAATATCATTATTAGTCTGTTTACCAAACTAATAATGGATCCTGAGAGAATGGGATAAAAGTCAATAATCTTTTGCTTACGGCCTCGTTTGAAAGGGGCTATAGGCACCCTGTGGTCCCTCTGAATGTCTTGGATATTTAAGAACCCTGTGGGAAAATTGAAGCCCCATTAGAGCTGAAACCCGAAGACCCCACTACCTAGTATAGCACCAACACAGAGGCATGCACCAGGTGTTTAACAAATGCTTGTTGCACAAATGAATAAATGAATTAATTCTTAACAGAGAATGGAAGGGGTTGAGGACAAATCCCCCTGACTTTCCCACTTGGGCCACCATGTACAGTTGTGTATGTTGCACACTGCAAAACATCAGATGGCACCATTCACATAAATGAAGATGCAAACACAGAAGTCTGGCTGTTCCTCCCACCCCAGCCCCTGCCCAAGAATGACAGTCAATCTCAAAGACGGCCCCAATGATGCCTGCCTCCTGGTATTCACACCCTGGTGTAGTCACTTCCCACATCCCACTAAGGTTGGTTGGTATTCCACTGAGATGGGATAGTACATCACTACTGAGATTATAAAAGACATTAGGGCTTCCATCTTGGTCCTCTCTGTCCCTCTGTCTCTCTCTCTCTCTCGTCACTCACTTTGGGAGAAGGTGGCTGCCGTAAGGTGAGTGGCCCTATGGAGACACCCATCTGACTACAAACTGAGGTCTCCCCCTGATACCCACATGAGTGACCTAGAGTCCTTCCACCTTAGCTGAGCCTTCAGATGATGCCACCCCACTGGACACCTGCAGTGCAACCTCATGAAAGACCCTGAGCTGGAAACACCCAGCTAAACCAGTCTTGAACCTTGAGATAATCAACGGTTTCAGGCACTAAGTTTTGAGGGTCATTTGCTGTACATCAATAGGTAGTAGAGACTCACTTGAGTCTGCTACTTTTTCTTGCAAACATTCTCCCCGTCAGTCACATCAGTGTGCCTCCCAATATCCTACACTGTTTAAAAGCCCCTACTTTGCTGTGAGCAACTCAAGGGCAGAGACCAAGGATTATTTATCTCTGCGTCTACACTTTAGGATAAAGAGTAGGCACCCCATAAGGGCTGGTCAAATCAAGGAATATACCTGCTTCAACTGCCATCTCCTCAATTTATGGAACTTTAGGAGGTAGGTTTCTTAGTGTGCTATGTCTTTTATTTCAACAATCATTTCAAAGAATACACGAGCTGTTTACTATGTCTTAGAAGTTCAGAAGTATATTAACGAATATTTTCCAGAGCTTTATGAACATTCTGGCCCTCTCAGCAGATTCCATTAAGAAAAATTATGGGGCTTCCCTGGTGGCACAGAGGTTGAGAGTCCGCCTGCCGATACAGGGGATACAGGTTCGTGCCCCGGTCCGGGAAGATCCCACATGCCGCGGAGCGGCTGCGTCTGTGAGCCATGGCCGCTGAGCCTGCGCGTCCGGAGCCTGTGCTTCACAACGGGAGAGGCCACAGCAGTGAGAGGCCCGCGTACTGCAAAAAAAAAAAAAAGAAAAAAAGAAAAATTATGAAATCTCCTTATATGTGACCAAAATGAAGAAGATGCTATTTGCTCTCTTTATCTCATTGCTTTTTTCCCTGTACAGTCACCTTAGTACTACTTCTATGTTTGGAAGTGCACAATTTTTTAATAACAGCTTTATCAAGATATAATTCACTGAGTATACAAGTCACCAATTTAAAATGCATAATTCCATGGTTTTCAGTATATTCACAGGAGGGCACAAGTTTTATGAATGGAGAAGAATAAAGATTCTTCTGCTCTCTTTCACTTGCTGTCTATTCTATTTTTCTATTGACCAGGGCTTACTATGAGGACCCCATAGGTAAACTATGTCTTTGGGCTCTCTGGGATTAATATTCAAACCAGGGTCAAACAAAAAGTTACCATCATCAGAAAAGCCAAGGCCCCCAGTTGATGATTTATCTTACCAGCCTGGCTCTGTTCAGGCTGTGTCCTAGAACAATGGCACCACCACGCATCCAATCCCCTGTGTCAGTTGAGTTTTCAGGGAAGCAGACCTCAGGATGAAGTTAGAAGTACAAGAAATTTATTTATTTATCTATGGAAAAAAAGGGAAAAGGGAGCAGAAGTAGGCAGGGAAATCCTTCAGGCTACAAGGCAGGGTTGACACCTGCGAAAGGAGAGGGGAAGGAAGGAGGTTTGGGGCAGGAAGAGCCTTGGACTGACTCTGAGGAAGTCTCACCTAGCCTAACAAAAAGCTCCAGTGCAAAGATCGTCCATAAAACGGTCCCACCTTTGGCAGACATTACCAGGTCCTAGTGCTTCCATCACACTTAGTCCTTTGCAGAGACTGCCCAGGAAGAGCATGTCCTCGGTTCAAAAGGTGAGATGCCTCTTGAAGGCACAGCTGTAAGCTGTCAGCTCACTGAACTCCCCGCATCAGATAAGCAAGTTCTTGCTTGAAGAGTGATCCAAACCATGCATCTCCATAGATGTGTACTCCCTTTGCCTCTTGGTCATCAGAACTCCACATTCGTGAATATCATTTGACACTAGACTTCTATTTGTCCATCTGCCTTGGATTTGCTAACTTGCATGGCCTCCTTCACTCAAGTTATTGCTCACCTTCTCCACCTAGGTTATAAACTGTGTTCCTTTGATCATAGCTGATATCTTGCCCCCAATTCTTCCATTTGCATTTCCTTAATAGTTGATTTGTTCAATCCCATGCTGTGCTCAACTTTCCTTACACTGGCCTCAGCAAATCAGAACAGACGCCCAAGTTCTTTGGTGGTTTAAAGACAGAGCGAGTAGAGTATTAGCTTTCTCAGCAATTCCTTTCATTTCTCTCCCTTTTAAAGGTAAGAGAAAGGGGCCCAGTGGAGGACACTCTGAAGAATATATAAGAATTCAAAAAGTTGGCTTCTTTTCCCCCTCTGACACGTTCCAACACTAAGGAGTTAGGCACTTGTAAGGAAGGTTCAGTTGGAAGAGATAGAGTTCTCTCTGCTTTTTTCAAAGTGAAGGGCAGACATCCACTCTCTCCACCATCTATAGCTTTTCCAGGGAAGCTCAAAACATGCTGTGTCTTAACCCACAAGTTCAAACAGGTGTGTGCGTAAGTATCTTTATATGTAAAGTACATATACAAGTTAGTCTTAATTGGACTCTCAAAATTTATAATTAGCATTGAATGAGTAATAAAAGTTACCTTGCAAATACTATCAGCCAGCCACTGAATATATTTTTTTCCTGATATATAGACTAGAATTTCAGCAGTGAAATCTTATGGAGGATGACCAATCACATTGAAACTGCTAGATTACATGAGCACTTTCTTTAAGTCCCACTACTTCGTAGTATAAATATCATACTGAAAAATTTTAAGTTCCCTTAAAAAGGTGAGGGGAAGGGATAAATTAGGAGTTTGGGATTAACATACACACACTACTATATATAAAATAGATAATCAACAAGGACCTACTGTATAGCACAGGGAACCCTACTCAGTCCTCTGTAATAACCTATATGGGAAAAGAATCTGAAAAAGAATAGATACATGTATATATGTAACTGATTCACTTTGCTGTACACCCGAAACTAACACAACATTGTAAATCAAACATACTCTAAGATTATAAAAGACATTAGGGCTTCCATCTTGGTCCTCTCTTTCCCTCTTGTTTTGTTTTGTTTTTTTTTTCTGTTTTTTTGCGGTACATGGGTCTCTCACTGTTGTGGCCCCTCCCGTTGCGGAGTACAGGCTCCGGACGCGCAGGCTCAGCGGCCATGGCTCACGGGCCCAGCCGCTGCGCGGCATGTGAGATCCTCCCGGACCGGGGCACGAACCCGTGTCGCCTGTACCGGCAGGCGGACTCTCAACCACTGCGCCACCTGGGAAGCCCTGGGAAGCCCCTCTCTGTCCCTCTTGACTGTTCCTCCCTTGTCTCTGCATCCCCTCCTTTCCCTGATTAGCAACTGTTTGAATTTGCCTTTTGGGACTCAGGGAAGGTCATGGAGGCTAGAGTCTGTTCCCTACGAAGAAGAAATGGGGGACAGAGAGGCTTCTGTACCCAGGAGACCCACAGGGTCCTGCTTGGTTTCAGTGGTGGGAAGGATTTTGCAGGATGTCTAATCCAACCACTACCTTATGTAGAATTCTTTCAAAATAACTTGCTTGAATGTCTCCAAGGATGGGACCACCTACCTCCCTTGATAGCCAATCCCATCCTTGGACAGTTTTGACTCCCTTCACCCCTCAGTTGCTTCCCAATCCCTTTCTCATTCTGCCGTTGGGACTACAGAGTTATGATAACAGCTCTTCTGCAAGAAAGCTCTTTCATTATTTAAAACTGGCTAACATGCCCCATGAGTTGTCTTCTCCTCAAGGAAACATCCACCTTTTCTCCATTTGTTCATCACGTGACACAGGTTTGTGTTCCTGGACCATTTAAGTCACCCTCTTCCGAACACACTCTAAATTGCCTATGTTTCTATAAAAACATGTGGTCAGGAACTGAGCCCAGTATTCCAGGAGGAGTAGTCAGCTTAGCTGAGAGCAGAAGGAAGATACTTGTCATCTGCTATTTCCATCCCAGGAATCTCTGATTCCAAACTCCTACATGTAATGTAAATCCTTATGATAATTGAGGATATTGCTTTTTCAACTAAACACTAGAGTAGGGTCAAAAGAATTTTTAAAAAAATTCTGGGGAGACCCACAGCCCAGAAAACAATGTTGGCATATCAGTTCAGTACATTCTAAATCTTTCTCTCTCCAATCAGCATGCACCCACTACTCCTCAGGCCTATAGAAAAATAAGGTTGTCAGCCTTAAAAAATAGTGATAAAGGGCTTCCCTGGTGGCGCAGTGGTTAAGAGTCCGCCTGCCGATGCAGGGGACATGGGTTCGTGCCCCGGTCCGGGAAGATCCCACATGCCGCGGAGCAGCTAGGCCCGTGAGCCATGGCCACTGAGCCTGCGTGTCCGGAGCCTGTGCTCCGCAACGGGAGAGGCCACAGCAGTGAGAGGCCCGCGTACCGCAAAAAAAAAAAAAAAAAAATAGTGATAAATTTTACCTCTTTCAGAAACTCTTGCTTGGTTCTCTTAGAAATGTGTATTTAGGGGAGGGGTAAATTAAGAGATTGGGATTGACATATACACACTACTATATATAAAATAGATAACTAATAAGGGCCTACTGTATAGCACAGAGAACTCTACTCAATACTCTGTAATAACCTATATGGGAAAAGAATCTTAAAAAGAGTGGATAGATGTGTATGTATAACTGATTCACTTTACTGTACAGCAGAAACTAACACAACATTGTAAATCAACTATACTTCAATAAAAAAATTTTAAATAAATAAAATATTTTTTTAAAAAAGAAATGTGTATTTAGGAGGAAAAATAAGGGGACTGTTGGCAGGTCAGAGTTGTGTACTTCTATCCCAAGAATGTGGGGATGTATCCCTCATAGAAGATTTCAGGTGGGGTTTTTTATTTGTTTTTGAAATTATATCATGTTTCCATTTTGGTAGTAAAAACTATAAATTGACCTCTTTTGAAATTGTTAACCTGGGCTTCATCTCCAGAGCACACACAATTGCAGATCATCATTATTTTCAATAACAATTTGTTTTTCTTCCAGAAAGAAAAATGTGTTGGATAAATACATTTATATTTACATCTAGAATATGGTCTGGCAGAGCCATGAATAATTAATCCAAGCGTGGTTGACCACACAGTACAACTGCATTACACTCCCACGACTAGCACTTTGTTGATGAAACTTTTTCCCCTCCACATCACAAATTCAACATCCCCAACATCTCCTATATTTTTATGTTTTTATTTCTAATAGCTGAGTTATATATAAACATGCCCTTATTTGGGTCATGTTTTAAAACACACTTCTTTACTTTTACATGTTCCTGAAATGTACTGCTGTGAAATAAAGCACTCCAAAAGTTGGTAAGCAACAACAATCATTCCTTTTGCTCGCGGACCTGAAATTTGGCCAGAGCTTGGTGGGATGGCTTATCTCTGCTCCAGGCGGTGTCACCTGGAGCAGTTTGACTAAAGGCTGGAAGACCTGCTTTCCTGATGGTTCATTCACATAGCTGGCAAGTTGCTGTTGGCTGTTGGCTTGGAGCTCAACAAGACTCCTGGGTGGGGACCTCAGTTCCTCCCTACCGAGACTCCATGGGCTTCTTGGCTCCCTCACAGCATGGTGGCTTGGTTCCAAAAACAAGCAACCCAAGAAAACCTGACAAAAACTACACACTCGTTTCTAATCTAACCTTGTAAGTCACAGAGTGTCATTTCTCCGCATTGCATTCGGGGAAGCCATCATAAATCCACCCACGTTCAAGGAGAAGGGAACTAAACATCACCTCTTGATAGGGGAGTGGAAATTTCTAGGAGGTTTTATGAGACTAGAGATATTGCTGCAGCCTTCTTTGGAATATACAACCTACCTCAGATACATCATTCCCTTTGTGTTGAATCACCTTTCCCTCTTTGTGAAGCCCAGTGCATCCCTCACGGCTCTGCTCAGACATTACTCACGTCTACTGTGTCACCGATGTGCCTCGTAGATTCATCTACTGTTCCCCATTATACAATGTCCTGCAATTATTTATTTGTATCTGACTTGCCTGGTAGACGATCAGCTTCTCAAGAACCAGTACGGCAAGCACTGTCCATTGGCTCCCTGTCAGCCCTCACCAGCATGCCTAGCTGCAGGTGATGAAGGCTTGATGGGTCTAGACAACCTCTCACTCCTCTAGCTGTCACTAATATTACAGGATGAGTTCTGCCCTTAGAGTCAGCTCAGTGGGCTCCTATCTGGGCCACTGCTGCACACACAGCCTTGGTACTCAAAGTGTGGTCCACAGACCAGCAGCAGACAGAGCATCCATCACCTGGAAGCTCATGAGAAAGGCAGACCATCATGCCTTACCTTAGACCTATTAAACCTACATTTTAACAAGATCCACGGTGATTTGTGTGCATAGTAAAGTTTGAGAAGCATTGCTTTAGAGGACACCTCGGGCTCCCTTCAGAGGCGTCAGTGAAGCCAAAGGGATGTGCCCATTTGGAGCCCACGTTTCTGCTTCCAGACCGTGTCTCTAGGAAACAGAGCTGTGCGATTCCCCATCCAAATGGCTGGGAGAGAGCTTTTTCCCAGCAACTCTTTGGTCCTCTGCCCTGGGTCTGTGCTCCTAAAAGAGGACGTTGGTTTTTGTGTGCACAGCCCGAGGTTGAAGGTGTGGCCAAAGGGAAGCTAGTTGTGATGGGGTGAGGGGAGAAGAAGTTGGAAGTTATACCCACGGGCTGGGACATGCACACACACACACGTGTGCGTGTGCAAAGCCCCTCATGGTGTAAGACAGAGCCAGTTCATGGAAGAAGAGAGCAGGCTGTGGACTTCCATCTGTACCCTTGTCCAAGCTAATAGGGATACTCAATTTTCCATCCTCTCTGGTGGAATTTTGACAGGGATTATGCTGAATTTACAGATCAGTATGAGAAGAGCAATCTAGACAAGACAGTATTTAGCCTTCCAATGCATGAACGTGAATTGTCTTTCCGTTTATTTAGTCCTTGTTTAATTTCTTTCAGTGATTTTTTATAGTTTTCAGTGCCCAAGTCTTGCATTTCTTCTATTAAATTTGTTCCTAAATATTTTACTCTTTTTGCTCTTACTGTGAAGGAATTATTTTCTTAATTTCAGTTTCTGATTGTTCATTGCTAGTGTATAGAGATATTAACTCTTGTTTACTGCTCTTGTAATCTTGTTAAAGTCCTTTATGAGTTCTGGTAAACTTTGGGGGTATTCCTTTGGATTCTCCTATAGGATCATATCATCTGTGAATAAAGATAATTTTGCTTCTCTTTTTCCCAATCTGGATGCCCCTAATTTTAAAAGAATTTTTTTTTTTTCATTGCATGAGCTAGAGAAACTTCAGCGCAAGGTTAAATACAATTGCCCAAAGCAGAAATTCTTGCCTTGTTTGTGATCTGAGAAGGAAAACATTCAGTATTTTAGCATTAAGTGTGATGTTAGCTGTGGGTTTTTTATAGATGCCCTTATCAGGTTGAGGAAGTTCTTTTCTATTCTTAGTTTCAGAGTTTTTATTATGAATGAATGTTGGATGTTTGTCATTTTTCAAATGACTTTTCTGTGTCTGTTGAGGTGATCGTGTGGTTTTTGTCTTTTATTCTCTTAATCTAATACATTTTAATTCTCTCTTTCTTTTTTTCATTTAATATGTGCCTTCAGGAATGTTTAGGGCTTCCTGAAGTTCAAAGCTAAAAGCTGTTAAAGTTTCACTTCCTCTGTTTGTCTTGAAGGCCACTAACTTTCTGCCCTGAAATAAAAGAATGTAATTGTCAAATGTTACTGCCAGCCTCCTGCTGGAATAAGTCTAGTTTCTCTTCCCTCTCTTGAACTTTAAGTTATGTCAGGTCTTTGTTGAAATATTCTAAAAAAAAAAAATCAGACTTCCAAGGAACAGATGGGTATAAATTGATACAAAATTTAAACCCAGTCAGGTAAAAGCTACCTTCACACCACTTCCTTCTCTACGGATGCTTTTGCAAATCACCTGCAGGCAAAAGGAGAATAAGGTTCCAGAGACTGTTTGTCTAGAAAACAGATGTAGAAATAGAGTTGAGGACTGGAGGACAGCTATGAAGCTGTATAGATAAAGATTCTGGAAAGAATGTGGTTGGGTGAGCACTTTAATGAATGAAACTCAGATTCTTCATCCTGATAACAGCCAACATTTATTGAGGGGTCACTCTGTTTTGGGACAGTTCAAAGTGCTTTAAATGACCTCACTTAAATATCACAGCACACTATGAGGTGAGCATTGCCCCATTTTACAGCAGAGAAAACTGAGCCACGGTTTAACTGGGCACTTTTTCCAATGTTATGCATTTAGTAAGTGGTAGAGCCCATGTGTGAATCCAGGCTGCTTGACTTAAGCCTGTCCTCCTGATCTCTGTGTTATTCCAAAACATAGTAAGGGCAAGGTTAATACTAGGTTCCAGTACTTTGCAGCTTATATGGGGTAAAATTCCATCTCCCATATACAAAAAGACTCCATCCTTTACCACGCAGTCTGATGCTTACCTTTTGATACTGAATCAAAAAGTACTGTGTGTGTGTATGTGTAATAAGACAAATAACCTATTTTAAATGGGCAAAAGGTTTTAGCAGGTACTTCAAAATAGAAACTATATGAATGGGAATAAAAAGCACATGAAAAATGCTCATTATCATTAGTCATCAGAGAAATGCAAAATAAAATCACCGTGAGATACCACTACACACCTATCCAAATGGCTAAAATTAAAACGGTTGACAATAGTAAGTGTTTACAAGGATGTGGAACAACTGGAACTCTCAACCATTGCTGATGGGAATGTCAGTGATACAATCACGTAGGACAACTGTTCAGCAGCTCCTTGTAAAGTTAAATACAAATTTACCATATAACACAGTAACTCCACTCCAAGGTTTTTATCCAAGAAAAATGAAACTATATGCCCAAGAAAGAATCATGCACAATAATGATAACAGCTTTGTTCCTAATAGTTCCAAAGTTGAAACAACCCAACTGTCCCCCCATAGGAGAATGGATTAAAAAACTGTGGTATATCCTTACACTCAATAACATGAATGAATATCAAAAGCATTCTGTTGAGAGAAAAAAAGTCAGACACAAAAAGTATCCATGGTATGAGTCCATTTCTATGAAACTCTAAGGCAGGTAAAATTTATCTATAATGACCAAAAGCAGATCAGTGGTTGCCTGGGGCTGGGAGGTCATGTGTGAGTAAGATTAACTGCAAATGGGCAGGAAGAAAATTTTAGGGGTGATGAGTAATGTTATGTATCTTGAGTGTGGAGATATTTGCACAGATGTATATTGTCAAAACCCTTTTCACTGCACACTCAAGATGGATGAATTTTATTCTATCAAACTGTAGTTCAAAAAAGTTGATTTAAAAAGAAAAACTGAACAGAAATAGACTTGCAGATATAGACAACAAACTTACGGTTACCAAAGGCGAAACGAAGGAGGAGGGTTAAAAGAGGAATTTGGGATTAGCAGATACACACCACTATATATAAAAAAGATAAACAACAAGGACCTACTCTATAACACAGGGAACTATATTCAATATCTTGTAATAACCTATAATGGAAAAGAATCTGAAAAAGAATATATATATATTATATGTATATATATTTTTAGAACTGTATCACTTTGCTTAGTACACCAGAAACTAACGCAACATGGTAAATCAACTATACTTTAATTTTAAAAAAATTCCTTTGAATGCCAGGACTATACATTAGCATTTTTGTAAAAGCCATAATGCCAAACGGAATCACTTTGCTGTACTCCTGAAATGTTGTAAATCAACTCTACTTCAATCAAAAAAATACATCAATTAAAAAAAGAAAAAATATATTAAAAAAAAGCAAAACTATATGCACAATGAAAAATACCAAAATAGACATTTTTCTTGATTAACTTGTTGTTTGTTTTGCTCACCCAGAAGGCAGAACAGAAAAGGTTTTATGGGAAGAAGGGAAAACCTCGAGATAGGGTTCCTGAGATGCATCGCTCCAGCAGGATGGGTTTGGGAGACTTGCTGTCTTGGGGACATCATTCGGGTTTCCAGGTGGCTGGAGGGGGGAGCAAGGTTGACACGGGGAGACAGGGATGGAGTGGGGGCTAACTCAGACTGCCCAGACTTCCCTGGCAGTCCAGTGGAAAGGACTCCACGCTTCCACTGCAGGGGGCCCGGGTTTGATCCCTGGTCGGGGAGCTGAGATCCCTCAAGTCCCCCAAGTTGCGCAGCCAAAAAAATAAGTAAATAAAAACAGACTGCCTGCTGTACAGTTGCCCTTGCTGGTATCTGGGGGAGAGCCATTCATTCTAGTGTTACTTTTCTACGGTAATTATTTTGTCTTTCATTTTTCGATTTGTTGAACTTACTCTCTTGAAAGGAGTGAGAAAGGGAAGGTCAGGAAAAACTAGAAAGGCAGAGTGGGATAGGGTGAGAGGCCCAGAAACATTCAGGCAATGACTGTTTAATTAAGTTGTAAATAATTTACTGCTGAGAAAGAAGAATGGCAAAGCACTGCAAGCAGTAGGGAAGAGGGGGCTGGGATGCTTCAGAGGCCAGGAGAGCTGGTGTGCCACCTTGACTTAATCTTTGTATTTTTCTTTTTCCGAGTGTCATATAGCTCTTGGAAGGGCTGTACCTCGGTTTATTTAATTTACCATTTATATCCTATATAACAAATCATAGCAACGGCTTTCAAACTTAAATGTGCACAAGACTCGTAGGATGAAATACAGATTCCTGGGCCCTCTCCCTAAGACTCTGCTTCCATGAGTTTAGGATCTGCATTTTACTCTGTATGGTTTGGATACAATTTCTCCGCAAATTACACTTTGAAAAATACTGATCTTGCAGATTATAGGTGAGGATGAGAAAGCATCACTTTTTTTCTTTCTTTAGTGATCTGCAAATTTTTTTTTTTAACTTTTATTTTTTGTTGACTATAGCTGGTTTACAATGTTGTGTTAGTTTCAGGTGTACAGCAAAGTGATTCAGTTATACATATACATGTATCTATTCTTTTTCAAATTCTTTTCCCGTGTAGGTTATTACAGAATAGTGAGCAGAGTTCCCTGTGCTGTACAGTAGGTTCTCGTTGGTTATCCATTTTAAATATAGGAGTGTGTATATGTCAATCCCAAACTCTGGTTTTATCCCTCTCCCCAACCTTTCCCCCTGGTAACCATAAGTTTGTGAGAAAGCGTCATTTTGATGACTCTATTCACTCCTGAGAAAGGGAAGACAGAAATGACCAAAAGGAACATTAGATTCAGAAAAGCGTCAGTTATCTATTTCAGTAGGGTGTGTGTTTGCGCCTGTGCTTTAAGAAGGAGCTGTGGGGTGGGGGGGCGTGGCTAAGAGATATATTAGGAGGTTGGGGACCTTCTGATGTAGGGAACATATGCCTTGCTACTTATCACACTGACCCAGACCTGGTTTTAATGTTTCTTCTCTTTACTAGCATATGCCTCAAATCCTTTTTCCCAAAGCCCATCCAATCGGTAGCAAATGTGAAGAATTTGCTGGCCTGTCCCCCTAATCCATCATAGTACAATACAAAGAGATGCAAAAAGACTGGGTGGATAAAGGAAATCAATACCTGTTTCCTGTTCTTTACCTTGAGATCCTTTGTCTGTTTTCAGGATGTCTTCAACAGAATAAAAAACAGAGCTCGAATTCCCAATCAAAATCAGATAAAACACAGGCGATAAGACACCATGTCTCTCCTTTCTGCAGACAAGAAATTTGAGTTATAACAGGGCCAAAGTGTCTGAGCCCGATGCTGTTTTTTAGTGATTAGAGGCTTTTTGTGCTTCATAGTAATTTATAAACTTAATTATAAGCTATTCAGAAACAAAGCAAATATTCCAACAGTAGAACGTTAGCAAATTAAGCAAACAAACAAAAAAAAAGTTATCTACAGATTACAGGTAACCCTACATACTTTCCAATTTAGATTGTAACTTTCTTTTAAAATACCTGAATACTGTTAAACTGTAAGTACCTGACCAAATATCAATATATTTATGCTTTCTTATTGGGCAACATAAACAAAAATTTAGTTCATCAGTAATTTCTAACCTGATGGCCTCATAAAACAGTGTTTGCAAAATGCTTTATAAATTGCCTTTACTTTAAATGGTCTATGATTTTTTAATAACTCATATTTTTAAAAAGTATATAGATCTCTTATCTAAACACTTAGAAAATTACACACTTGGGACTTCCCTGGTGGTTCAGCGGATAACGCTCCCAATGCAGGGGGCCTGGGTTTGGTCCCTGGTCAGGGAACTAGATCCCACATGCCACAACCAAAAGACCCCACATCCCGCAACTAAGACCTGGTACAGCCACATAAAATAAATAAACAAATACATTTTTAAAAAAAAGAAAATTGCACGCTTATTACATAGACACCACACTTTCCCAAGTAAATTATAATAAGGATTAAGCAAAATAATCAACAGAGCATTTCATTTTCAGTATGACATCAAAGTTGCTACTTGGTATCATACCGAAGTCCTTTCTTCAAAATGGTCACATGGCAAAAGAGGATAAACCCTTTTCCTTAGCCTTTGTATAGAAATGTGTTCAGTCTTGTACTTGTAGATAGGATCAGTAAAATTATAGGAGACCCTAAGAAAAAAGGTGAAGAATGCTTCTTTACGGTGGATCTAATAAAGCTGTTAGCCTGCCTAATAGCTCCCTTTTCATACCTGCACATGGGTACCAACACCGAAGGCTGGTAAATCTTGGCTTCTTCTCATTTTGTTTATCATTATAAAGTAAGGGTTGTACCCTCAACTAGTTGCCCATAAAAGGATGAATTGCCTAATACCCAGATCCTTAAGGTGTTTCTCGTACTATGAGGGTCTCTCTCAATTTTAAAATTTTGAACAAAAAAGTACTGTTTGGGAATGAGCTGTGAGCTTGGAAAGACTCTCCTTCACATGAGTCTTAGATGCTGATAGAAGTCCCCTGATGAACTAAGTTAAAAATTTTAAAAGGAGGCAAAGAATTTTAACACGGGTAAAATGACTCTTACCGGGAGTATGACTCCACCAATACTTGTATTGGACAGCATAAAAAGCTCTTTAAAATTACTTTGAAAAGCCATTCAGAAAGTTATTGCATTGAGGAGATGCACTTATGGTGCATACACTTACAAGACGAACTCAACTTTCTTAATGTTATGCCGATAAGAGTATGGGATTTAGGATAAGTTCTCTAATAACATCATACATGGATTGTAAATGTGCTGTATTTCAAAAACTGACTTGGATGCGACGATGATGTCCTCTAGAAAACCGTTGGACGAATCCAAGATTGGTTCTAGTCACGGCAATGATGCTATGTTTTGTTCATCTACATTAGGATTGCTCTGATCTAAAAATCCTTGCTTGTCCTGGGGAGAAGCGGGGATACGTGTATTCTTTGTAAGCATTGGCTTGTGCGAGAATGTATCATCACGCTGCGAAAGGAGTGACTGGCCAATGTGATTACCTACTCCTCTTACTTTGGAGTACAGACTTGGAAGTAGAGCAGTCGGGCTCAGCTGCTGCCTGAGTAATTCCACCTGTGAGGTTTATTAAAGGCTGATGAGTCCGGACTTTGGGCTGTGAGTTCTCCACCCACAGCCTCCCCCGTCCCTTTACCGTGTTAACGCACACGGGCTGCCCACGTGCTTTCATCCCCAGTAAAACCAGCATCCATGTCTTTGTTGAAGGGTAGCCCCAGTGACTGGAATCCAATCTGTCTACACTTGGGGAGTCGGGATGCCTGGGAATTGAGTTCTCCCTGATGGGTACGGCAGTATAAATATGGCAGCTTCCTTGCCCCCTGATGGGGACAACTTTGACGAACTACCTATGCTGTCACCAAAGCTCCCCTGTAGAATTGAGCCAAAGTGACCAGCTGTAGGACATTGTTCGATAGCCTTATTGACCTCGTTCCTTTCCTGATCTCTGTTCTCTACTGGCTTGTTCTGGGAACATTTCCTAATAAATCACTTTAACACAAATCTTCACGTCAGGGTCTGTTTCTAGGGAACCCTTCCTAAGACAAGCGTTTCATGGCAGACCATTGGATTGCTTTGTCTGGGTCATTGGAGATCAGCCCGCACATCTGAATAAAATGGGTACCACCCCTGGAGCAGGACATGAGATGGGCTCTCCTTTTATAGTGCATGCTGCCCAGCTCTCTCCTTCAAGACCTACACACTCATTTCCCCAGCTGTTGGGAAACTCAGCAGCTCACATCCTTCTCTGTGAATTGCCATTAGCCAAAGGACCACCCTCACGGCCTGGCTGTTAGACGTGGGAGTTCAAAGGCCAGGCCCCCTTGTCTCTGGGTGGAACCACTTTGAAGAGCCATCCCAATTTCAGAGGTCCTGGGAAATCGGCTGATGACCCTGTTGCGTTTCATCGTAACCCAATTTCTCCCTCTGCCCCACCCTGCTTTTCTTCTCAACGGCATTCTTCCATAAAACTTTTGCTAGTAAATCTCTATCTCAAAGTTTGTTTCTTGGGGAAACTGACCTAAGACATTCTTCAACCCAGAGAGGGAAGAAAGTCCTGAACCCCAAGGTTTAGAGATGTCTGAAAGCAAAGGCTCAGAGAAGTGGCTTGCCCAAAGTCACGGAGCTGGTAAGGAGTGAGAGAGCCTGACTCAACCCATCTGGGTTTGAATCTGGATCCTTTTCCATTTGCACATAAAACACCCAGAATATGTGGCTCAATTTTTGTTTCGAAGATCAGTCATGATTTGTTTTTATTTTCATTATTTAATAGTATATTAAAATATTTTATTTACTTGTTTTTATTTTCTTCTAATGAAACCCAGTACTGACTAAATGCTCTTCAGGATGAAGGAGCACACGAACCTCTTCTCTACCAAGTACACTTCTCTTTACTTGTGACTCTCACCAAGATTAAAACAGGCGTCTTCTGGTGGTCAAGACTCAGAACATGCCGAGCAATACGGTGTGTTCTTAGGGTAAGCTTCTATAAGTTGAGCTGAACATTGTGGGTGAACACACACACGCACTCACACACACTCACACAATGGATCCTCTCTTCCCTTCACCACCTCATGTTGGGGTCTGTCAACCCAGGAGCAAATAGGACTAAATAAAAAATGTTCATTAAGTTGTCTATTGTGACTAGCTGTGCTATGGCTGCAGAAAATAAATGGATTATGCCTGGTGTTTTGCCAGATATGACATAGTATTACTTAAAAGAAAAACATAATCTCCTCTGCTGTGAAGCCTTAGAATAAAATAAATTCCAAAGAAAGTGTCCTTGATGACATTGAAAATTAGGTCTACAATATTTTATTGATGTTTATTAAATGTATTTCAGTAGTACTGTCGAGATGGGAGAGGAAGTAGTAAAAGGGAAAAATGAAATGTGGGAATACAGATTAGATAACAAGAATGAGAGAGTGAGACTGACCAAGGCGACATACATGCTGTTGATTGGTTTTCCCCAATTTAATCGATTTTCTGACCTACTGTGGCAATTCTTCTATCTTGAGTTTATGGACATAGAGATGACAAAGTTCGGCCATTGGCCAATAGAACTTTCCTACATCTGCCATATCCAATGTCTCTAGCCACATGTGGTAATTGAGCACTTGAAATGTTACTAGTGAAACTGATGAGCTAAACGTTCATTTTAATTAATTTAAATTTAATTTAAATAGCTATAGGTGGCCAGTGACTATGCCCTGGACAGTACAGCCTACAATTATGTGACAAGTGAAAATTTTTGTTTCTTAACATTTATGGTCAGAATTCCTTTTAGGTATGAAAATGTCTTTCTTTGGGATGACCTATGCTAAGCCCATTGGGATATGTTTTCCATTTTATATGTATGAGCTTATTTAATTCCCAGTTTAACTCAATGAGATGGTTACTATTATTAACCCCATGTTAGAGGCAAAAAGTCTGAGGAACATAGAGATTGAGGAATTTGTCGAGTCACGTAATAAGTAGAGATCCAAAGATACGGCCTTTGGCAGGTGCTGAAGTGTCATGGTAGATGGACAAAGTACTCGGCATGAATTAAGGAAAGGTCCGAAAAGATGTAAGCAGAGCAGGAAGATGGAGAGAGGCTGGGACTCGGGTGGAACGCCCATGGTGCCGCAGGGAAGGGACTAGAGCTGTGCTGTAAACATGGTAGCCACTAGCCCCATGTGGCTATTTAAGTTTAAATACATTAAATACATTTAAATACATTAACATTAAATCAATGTCAAATTCTACCACCCGTGGTAGAAGTAGGGCATCTCTATCACCGTAGAATGTTCTATTGGACAGAACTGAGTCAAAGGATAGTTCAGCATGGCTGTATCTCCTGACCATGGAGGTGGTGAAAACACTGATGTAAGGGAAACATCTCTTTCATCTTTCCCCAAATTACCAGCAAAGGCTATCGATTTCATGAATGCTCTGTAGGAGTAAGTATAAATTAGGAAAGGGCTACATTTCTCGCCTAGATCAATATGACATGGTATATGGGTTGTATTTCAAAAGTAAGAGGTTGGAGTCTAAGACGGTGATGTAAAGTTGCAAAAAGTATTGTTGGGGTGAGAAGGGGGCTTGAACTCCCATGAACTGCGGAGTTAGGAGAGTGCTGGTGGTTTGAACCAACTTTTACTAAGATTTGTGGATACCATGGCCTTCCTTCCTTCAGCTGACAGTATTCATATGACCACACATAGTGTGAAGAAGAGAATTACATTCTACTCTGTTCTTGATCTTGGAGTCTTTAAAACATTAGTTGAGTTTTTCTGAAAGCCACACTTTGTGGTCAGTTTGTATCTATCCATCCCTTTATTGATTTTAAGTCACCACACAGGTGATATTCCTGTGGCGGTGACTTTAAGATATTAATCCATGTGCCTGTGACCTCTGGGAGTGGAATCGCAGAACTGAAGAACTTCGGCGACAGCCTGAACTTTTTGTAACTCCGAAGGTACCGACCTCTACCCTTTGGGTGGAAAATAGAAGGATCCCTGACCAGCTGTGCAGCTTCTAAAAGAACTGGCTGCCAAGCTACTGAGAGTATCTGGATGTTCTCTGAACATCTGGTTGGCACCAGATGAGAACAAGAGGAAGCAATATGAGGAATCTATCATTAATTGCACTTTATAAACATGTAGAATGGTAGTGCTGGGATGAACTTCAGTGGTCACCTGGGGCAGACATTCTCAATGGCTGGGCTGTAGGCCTTGTTTCAGAATCATTCAGGGAGAGAGTTTTAAGCATGCAGAGGCCAGGTCCTACCCCTGGAGACTCTGGTTCAATAGGTCTGTGGGAGGAGACCTAGTGTTACAGAAATTAGATGGATAATATAGGAACCGCCAGAACGGGGGCAGTAATGACATTAACGACCTTCTTTTCTCTCTCCACTTGGCAGGTAATGATGCTGCAAGACAGAATATTTCACTGACTGTAAATCCTGTACTTTAAAGAGATGCCCGTGAAAAAAAAATTCATGGGTCACCTCTGGAGGATGTCAGAGAAACAAATCATTCTAAAATCTGCCAAATAAAGGGGGAAATCATGTATTCATCCTGCTTGTCATTTACCAACATTATCAGGAAAGTTAAATCGCTATTTAGGGACAATTTTTATTTACAGAAGTATTGCCTGTAGTAAGTGAAGGAAGAATGTTAGAATACCACGTTCTGTCACTCCTAATGAATCAATGGTTGTGACCAGCCCCAAAAGGGACATCCTGATGGAAGTACACGATACCATATGTAAAGTGTTCTTACCAAGAACTTAAACTAGAATCTCATCAAGTCTCTATAGCTCATTTTCAATTCATAGGAGATATGGAAGACAGAGGAACATGCTAAGTAACACCATTAGGATTCGATAATCAAAATCCAGCCTGTGAGAACACCTATAGGTCAGATAATCCAATTTCTTCATTATATACATTGAATAAGGGACAAAAAGATAGAGGGAGAACCCATAGAGTAAAAGAGACTTAAGAAACGAATCAGTCAATTGAAGATGGATCTTGTTGGGTTTCTGATTCAATTACAAACATTTAAAAATAAATTTTCTTAGGTGTGATAATTATGTTACAGATATGTTTTAAGAGCTGCTTACTGAAATATTCATGGATGAAATGAATATAAACATTTCTGAATAAGACAGAAAGATTTGCTTTAAAATAATTCAGAGAGGTAATTCCCTGGTGGTCCAGTGGTTAGGACTCTGCGCTTTCACTGCAGGGGCATGGATTCGATCTCTGGTTGGGGGACTAAGATCTTGTAAACTGCGTGGCACAGCCAAGAAAAAATAATAATAATTCAGAGAAAAGGAGGTGGGTAGGGAGTTAGATGAAACAAGATTGGTCCAAAGTTGATAACTGAGGAAGCTAGGTGATGGTTACCAACAAGTCATCATACTGATTCTTCAACTTTTGCATATGATTGAAATTGCCCATTAGAAAAAGTCAAAAATGAAAAATCGTGTCCAAAAATGCAAAGGCTTTGGCTTATCTCAGGGGTCAGCAAACTGTGGCCTTCAGGTGAAAGCCAGCTTGCTTTCAAGCTGTGAAAAAAATTGTGAATACAATTTTTTTAGAACACACTAAACGACACCTATTCACTTACGTATTGTCTGTGGCTGCTTTCACGCCACAATGGAACTGTTGAGTAGTTGCAACAGAGACTGCTGTGTGTCCTGTAAAGCTTAAAACATTTGCCATCTGGCTCTTCACAGAAAATGTTTTGCCACCCTTTGCTTAGATGAAGTTGTGAATTGTAAAAAGAATTGCATCCTAATTTCTTTGTGTTTGGTTCTTGTCATACATACCACTTTCATGTGTGTTTTTAAATTTTTCAGTTTTTTGAATACTATTAGAAGGAATATTAGAATTAGAATTGCCCACTTCTGAATATATGAGTGAAAACTTTGCTACTTTGTCTTTTTTATTGAAGTAGGGCTGATTTACAATATTATATTAGTTTCAGGTGTACAGCATAGTGATTCAGTATTTGTACAGATTATACTCCATTAAAAGTTATTATAAGGTAATGGCTATAATTCCCTGTGGTGTACAATATATCCTTGTTGCTATCCTCCTGTATAGCACAGGGAACTATATTCAATATCCTGTGATAAACCATAATGGAAAAGAATATGAAAAATAACATATATATATATGTCTGACTGAATCACTTTGCTGTACAGCAGAAATGAACACAACATTGTAAATCAACTATACTTTAATAAAATAAATTATAAAGAAAAGAAGCATTTGGCTTTCTTGAAGATGGGTGATTTTCACTGAATCTAAGCTGCGGCACATTTTACCCTGTCTAGACAATCCATGATGTCTTTTCCGACTGAATAGCCTACTTCCTATTTATCCTCTTGTCCCCAGGAAGCATAAAAACAAGGGAACTGGATGAGATTTCAGGGAGAGGAATTATAGAAGGAAAGTAGAAGCAGAAGTTCAGGCTGCCCTTTTAAGAAACAATATTTCTCTATAATTTGGCAGAGAGAGGGGGAACCAAAAAACATAAATGTAATGTGTGAGAGAAAATAGAACTGAGAAGGGAGGGGGCGGGGATTCAGAGAAGGCAGATGTGTTTGCAGGTGGGTTGGGGTCCTCCGGGCCTATTTACTCCTCCGGGTTGTACCTGGCACCTAAAAAAGTGCTATGCACACAGCATAGCAAGAGCTCAATAAATGTTTGGGGAATGAATAGTCCCTCCATTAAAGCTGAAAATTAAGAGTTGGCTACACATATTTCTTTCCTTCTGGAAAAGGATTTGTAGCTCAGAAGAAGGCTGTGCCATTAAAACAACATGGAGAATTCAGTCCAGGTTGAGGTGATTAATTATCATCCTGTTTTCTCTGGCTTGGCCAGACACCATAACTACTTTCAATGTTCTGTACAGCTAGCATACAGCTAGAAGCTACTGACAGACTGAAAGAACAGCCTAGAAAACCATGACTGACTGTTGTCTGAAAATTTTGCAAAGATGTATTTTTGATCCTCTCTGGCAGCTGAATTCTTGCTCTTGTATACAATCTAATTGCTATTCAAAGCAAAATATTTTAAATTGGCCCATCCTTTCTACCTTGCCCACTTCTGAATATATGAGTGAAAGCTTTGCTACTTTGTCTTTTTTATTGAAGTAGAGTTGATTTACAATATTATATTAGTTTCAGGTGTACAGCGTAGTGATTCGGTATTTTTACAGATTATACTCCATTAAAAGTTATTACAAGGTAATAGCTATAATTCCCTGTGCTGTACAATATACCCTTGTTGCTCATCTATTTCGTACATAGTAGTTTGTATCTCTTAATCCCATGCCCTTAACTTGCCCCTCCCCTATCCCTCTCCCCACTGGTAACCACTGGTTTGTTCTCTATATCTGTGAGTCTGTTTCTGTTTTGTTATATACATTCCTTTATTCTTCAGATTCCACATATAGGTGACATACAGTATTTGTCTTTCTCTGTCTCACTTAATTCACTTAGCATAATATTCTCTAGGTCCACCCACGTTGCTTCAAATGGTAGTAAATGGCAGTAAGAGGTTTCTCCAGAAGGTCATTGCTGCATTAAGATACTCTGATGCTTTAGATACTAAATACCATAGATATTAAATAATATTATAGCTACTAAGTAAACTTTATATGTTATATATAAAATACTGAGCAAGTTATGGGGATGTAATGGTGACTATAGTTAATAATACTGTGTCGCATATTCGAAAGTTGCTAAAAGAGTAGATCTTAAAAGTTTTCAACACAAGAAAAAAATCTTGTAACTATGTACGGTGATGATATCAGCTAGACTTATTGTGGTGATCATTTCACAAAATACACAAATATCAGATCATTATGTTTGCACCTGAAGCTCATAGAATGTTATATGTCAATCATGTTTCAATTAGAAAAAATGATTTGACAGGGTTGTAAATTAAATATGCAAAAAAAGATACTGAGTAGCATCCGTTTCTGACATTTAACGCAGGTCACCCAGGCAGTAATGGTTCTTTTTGAGAAATTTCTTGCTTAGGACTTGTCTTAAATCAGTAGAGCCTGGGATGGGATTCTGGTTTGGATGGTTTATTGGAGGAGTGTTTCCAGGAGAATAGGAGTACGTAAACAGGATGGGGTAAGGAAAGGAGGTAACAGGGATGTGGTCTCAGCTGGAGACTGGCTGACCCTGTGGGGCACCAACAGCACACACTACATGGCTCCTTTTAAATGGTACAAGGAGTTTAAAAGTTCAGTGAGTTTTGCAGTCATTTTACTTGACTAATGAAAAATCACATGGAGAAGAAAAAAATCTGGAAGCTCAGGTAATATAGCGTTTCCTGACTCTGAAAGAGTTTCTGTTCTTCATGCATTTTCTTTGGTTAAAATAATCTAGAAATAATGCATTTTTTTTTCTTTTCCATTATGGTTTATCACAGGATATTGAATATAGCTCCCTGTACTACACAATAAGACCTTGTTGTTTATCCATTCTTTACATAATAGTCTGCCTCTGCTAATCCCAATCTCCCAATCCATCCCTCCTCCAACCCCCTCCCCCTTGGCAATCACAAGTCTGCTCTCTATGTCTGTGAGTCTGTCTCGGTTTTGTTTTTTTTTAAATAAATTTATTTATTTTATTTTATTTATTTATTTGGCTGCGTTGGGTCTTCATTGCTGTGTGCGGGCTTTCTCTAGTCGTGGCTAGCTGGGGCTACTCTTCGTTGCGGTGCGCGGGCTTCTCATTATGGTGGTTTCTCTTGTTGCAGAGCACGGGTTCTAGGCATGCAGGCTCAGTAGTTGTGGCACATGGGCTTAGTTGCTCCACGACATGTGGGATCTTCCTGGACCAGGGCTCGAACACGTGTTCCCTGCATTGGCAGGCGGATTCTTAACCACTGCGCCACCAAGTAAGTCCCAAGTCTGTTTCTGTTTTGTAGATAAGTTCATTTGTGCCATGTTTTAGATTCCACATATAAGTGATATTGTGTATTTGTCTTTTTCTTTCTGACTCACTTCACTTAGTATGATAATCTCTAGCTGCATCCATGTTGCTGTAAATGGCATTATTTCATTCTTTTTTATGGCTGAGTAATATCTCATTGTGTGTGTATATATATACACACACACACACCACATCTTCTTTAACCATCCATTTGTTAATGGACATTTATGTTGCTTCCATGTCCTTGGCTATTGTAAATAGTGCTGCTATGAACACTGGGGTGCATGTATCTTTTCAAATTATAGTTTTGTCTAGATATATGCCCAGAAGTGGGATTGCTGGATCATATGGCAACTCTATTTTTCGTTTTTTGAGTCACCTCCACACTGTTTTCATGGTGGCTGCACCAATTTACATTCTCACCAATAGTGAAGGAGGGTTCCCTATTCTCCACACCCTCTCCAGCATTTATTGTTTGTAGACTTTTTAATGATGGTCATTCTGACCAGTGTGAGGTGGTACTCCACTGTAGTTTTCATTTGCACAGAAATAATATTTTTAACCTCTCATTCTTTAAATTGTTTTAAAAAAAGAAATTGATGAATGTGGGGAATTGACTACACTAAACAATAGGGCTTAAATTACTATTCTGGAAAGAAATCATGACGCATAGATAGACCTGGCAACTTGAGTTTACATGTTCAATTTTTTATTTGATATTAAAAAACAAATTTTCACATTTAAAAATAATTCATGGTATAGTTGTTACATAAAGGATGACAATTAAATAGCAGCTCAGCAGACACATATAGAGACAATTTTTATGAACATCAATAGCACAAATATTATAAGTGTCTCACTAGGAAATTCTACCATCCTGAGTGGACTGAATGTTGTATGAAACATTACTTGAATACAGTTGGTAACAATTATTTCCGTATATGTGTGTGGAGAGGCATGTTGGCAAGCATGGGGTAGGGTTGTAAGAATGATGGGGTAGATTGGTAGATTTTTCTACGGCTAAATAGAGAATATATATATTTTCTACACAGTTAAATATAGACTATATATTCTCTCTGTATACATACTCTATATAAATTCTCTCTCTATATATGTAGTAAATGCACAGCTAAATAGAGAATATATATATTAAATGTATAGCTAAATAGGGAATATATACGTATATATATCTTCATGCAGTGTCATTTCATATCCATTTTGGTAGTAGCATTTGGAAATAGCATTTGTTACCTAAATTTGGTTAAGGGAAAAATAGATTAGGATTCATGCAACATTTTGCATGTGATAAAATTTGCCAAAATGACACATTATGTCTTCTCTTCTTACCCCTTTTTAACTTGTGAAAATAACTCAATAATTTATTCCATCTCTGAAGGTGTTATTTCTTGGATTTTTTTTTTTATTCTTCCACCGATTATTTTTTATTATTCCACAGTTCTTTCTTTTTTACATGAGTGCACACAAAGTATGAAAGCACTATATGAAACAAACAAACAAAAAATCTTAAGTATGTATAGTACAATCCAAAATACTGCATATCCATGGAAAAAGACAGGCAGGCATATATCTGGACCCAGAAAAAAAGATACATTTCCTTATGAGAACTACAAAAATATCCTCGAAGACAGGGAGGGTGAGGAGAGTTTGTGGCCCTTGACGGCAAGCTGGAGTACACAAAGGATGACCAAGAGTCCCAGCATAAAGGTAGCTTAGAAATAATTAGAAAGATGATGGGTTTTTTCCAAAGGTAAGCAGAATTATGGGAGATAACCTCAGGGAATTGTCAAAGTGCCAGGATCAGAAGGGAGACTATCAGTAAGGAAGATGAGGGCTTCTCTGGTGGCGCAGTGGTTGAGAGTCCGCCTGCCGATGCAGGGGACTCGGGTTCGTGCCCCGGTCCGGGAGGATCCCACATGCCGCGGAGCGGCTGGGCCCGTGAGCCATGGCCGCTGAGCCTGCGCGTCCGGAGCCTGTGCTCCGCAACGGGAGAGGCCACAACAGTGAGATGCCCGCGTACCCCCCCGCAAAAAAGAAATAAGGAAGATGAGGGCTGAGGGCATCAAGGAACCCCAGGAGGTGGAAAAGAGTCCAGAAACTTTTAAGGGAACAGAGTTGAAGTCAGGTCGAGAAAAGGTCCTGCGGCCATTGCACTACTTCCTGTAGTTTACAGCCTAACCCAAATCCTTGATGCTTGCTTAGTAAAAAAAATAGAAAAGAAATAATCATCCCTTCCTAGAAGTGGAGCGGGACTCAGCTCCTCTCCTGGCCTCTCTAGGCTCAGTCATGCAAGGCTCTGCTTCTGACGTCAGGGACATCCCCTCCCAGGAGATCCTTGCTCTCCAGTTGCGCCTTTGTTGAGAGACCCTTGGAAAGGATGACTCACAGTTGAGTCACAGTCTTTCCTCTCCTGCTCTTCACTCCCACTGCCTGGAAAAAGTCATCAGAATTTGGTGTCTTGAGGTGAGAAAGGGAGAATCGGCATGCAGCGTGGGCTCCCGGAGAACATCCAGAGGTTTCTGAAGGTGAAGGAGGGGCAGCGGGACCTGGAAGGGGCAGAGGGAAGAGAAGAGAAAGCAGCCAGTAGCCTGGCCGATGCCAGGACAGGTCTGCAGAGCGGAGGGCATGCAACAGCAGGGAATCCACTTCTCCTGCCTGCCCCAGACAAACTTAGGAGGTACAGACAAACAATGTAGACCTAACTAGATCTGACAAGGTTGGCCAAACAAAGTGTCGTCTTTGAGATGACTATACAACATAGATAAACATCTGTTAACATTAATGATGGTCCTTACCTTGTGTGAATATGGAGCCCTAAGATATTAGGGCAACTGTTTTTAAGAATGGGATGAACTTGGTGGAACAAACTCCGGTGGAACAGGACAACGAAGAATTGGCTTTATTTTTATTTTCTTTATTAAAAAATTTTTTTTTGTGGTAAGCGGGCCTCTCACTGCTGTGGC
Organism: Phocoena sinus; assembly: GCF_008692025.1. Lineage (NCBI taxonomy): Eukaryota > Metazoa > Chordata > Mammalia > Artiodactyla > Phocoenidae > Phocoena > Phocoena sinus. The sequence goes on from NC_045766.1 coordinate 3,575,880, forward strand.
CTCTCCCGTTGTGGAGCACAGGCTCTGGACACGCTGGCTCAGCGGCCATGGCTCACGGGCCCAGCTCCTCCGCGGCATGTGGGATCTTCCCGGACCGGGGCACGAACCCGTGTCCCCTGCATCGGCAGGCGGACTCTCAACCACTGTGCCACCAGGGAAGCCCTCCAGCTTTCTTTTGATTTCCATTTGCATGGAATAGCTTTTTCCATCCTCTCACTTTCAGTCTGTATGTGTCCCTATGTCTGAAGTGGGTCTCTTGTAGATAGCATATATATGGGTCTTGTTTTTGTATCCATTCAGCAAGCCTGTGTCTTTTGGTTGGAGCATTTAATCCCCTCACGTTTAAGGTAATTATCGATATGTACGTTCCTATTACCATTTTATGAATTGTTTTGGGTTTGTTTTTGTAGGTCCTTTTCTTCTCTTGTGTTTTCCACTTAGCTAAGTTCCTTTAGCATTTGTGGTAAAGCTGCTTTGGTGGTGCTGAATTCTCTTAGCTTTTGTTTGTCTTTAAAGCTTTTGATTTCTCCATTGAATCTGAATGAGATCCTTTCCAGGTAGAGCAATCTTGCTTGTAGGTTCTTCCCTTTCATCGCCTTAAGTATATCATGCCACTCCCTTCGGGCTTGTAGAGTTTCTGCTGAGAAATCCGGTGTTAACCTTATGGGAGTTCCCTTGAATGTTATTTGTCATTTTTCCCTTGCTGCTTTCAATAATTTTTCTTTGTCTTTAACTTTTGCCAGTTTGATTACTATGTGTCTCGGCGTGTCTCTCCTTGGGTTTATCCTGTATGGGACTCTCTGTGCTTCCTGAACTTGCGTGGATATTTCCTTTCTCATGTTAGGGAAATTTTCGACTATAATGTCTTCAAATATTTTCTCTGGTCTTTCCTCTCTCTCTTCTCCTTCTGGGACCCCTATAATGTGAATGTTGTTGCATTTAATGTTGTCCCAGAGGTCTCTTAGGCTGTCTTCATTTCTTTTCATTCTTTTTTCTTTATTCTGTTCCATGGCTGTGAATTCCACCATTCTGTCTTCCAGGTCACTTATCCGTTCTTCTGCCTCAGTTATTCTGCTATTGATTCCTTCTAGTGTAGTTTTCATTTCAGTTATTGTATTGTTCATCTCTGTTTGTTCTTTAATTCTTCTAGGTGTTTGTTAAACACTTTTTACATCTTCTTGATCTTTGCCTCCATTCTTTTTCTGAGGTCCTGGATCATCTTTACTATCATTATTCTGAATTCTTTTTGCCTATCTCTACTTCATTTACTTTTTTTTCTGGGGTTTTATCTTGTTCCTTCATTTGGTACGTAGCCCTCTGCCTTTTCATCTTGTCTATCTTTCTGTGAATGTGGTTTTTGTTCCACAGGCTGCAGGATCGTAGTTCATCTTGCTTCTGCTGTCTGCCCTCTGGTGGATGAGGCTCTCTAAGAGGCTTGAGCAAGTTTCCTGATGGGAGGGACTGGTGGTGGGTAGAGCTGACTGTTGCTCTGGTGGGCAGAGCTCAGTAAAACTTTAATCTGCTTGTCTGCTGATGGGTGGGGCTGAGTTTCCTCCCTGTTGGTCCCCTCCCTCAGGATTGTCCTGAGGCAACCCAACACTGGAGCCTACCCTGGCTCTTTGGTGGGGCTAATGGCGGACTCTGGGAGGGCTCACACCAAGGAGTACTTCCCAGAACTTCTGTTGCCAGTGTCCTTGTCCTCACGGTGAGCCACAGCCACCCCCCGCCTCTGCAGGAGACCCTCCAACACTAGCAGGTAGGTCTAGTTCAGTCTCCCCTGGGGTCACTGCTCCTTCCCCTGGGTCCCGACGCGCACACTACTTTGTGTATGCCCTCCAAATGTGGAGTCTCTGTTTCCCCAGTCCTGTCAGAGTCCTGCAATCAATTCCCTCTAGCCTTCAAAGTCTGATTCTCTAGGAATTCTTCCTTCCGTTGCCAGACCCCCGGGGTTGGGCAGCCTGACGTGGGGCTCAGAACCTTCACTCGAGTGGGCGGACTTCTGTGGTATAAGTGTTCTCCAGTTTGTGAGTCACCCACCCAGGAGTTATCAGATTTGATTTTACTGTGATTGCGCCCCTCCTACTGTCTCATTTTGGCTTCTCCTTTGTCTTTGGATGTGGGGTATTTTTTTGGTGAGTTCCAGTGTCTTCCTGTCAATGATTGTTCAGCAGTTAGTTGTGGTTCTGGTGTTCTTGCAAGAGGGAGTGAGAGCAGGTCCTTCTACTCCGCCATCTTGGTTTCATGTCTTCCCTTCACCCTTTTAAATCTACTCTGGCTACTGACCAAGAATAGCAGCTCCGTTGTTGTTTCTCTGGACCAGCGCTGCTGAGTGTGCTCCTTGAATCTGTAGTATCAGCATCACCTGGGAGCTTGTTAGAAAACGCAAATACTCAAGCCTTACCATCTGGGACCTACTTCAGAAATTCCAGGGGGGGACCCAGCAAGCTGTTTGAACAATCCCTCCAGGTGATTCTGATAGACACTAGACTTTGAGAACCTCAGCTTTAGTTCAGAAGCTTCATAAGCTTTTATTCATAAGCTCCCACCTGATCCCTGAGCACACCTGTCTTTCTCAGCGCATAGCTGGCGGTTGTCAGGAAAAGTTATATTCCCCAAGTAAATGGTTTTACTCCAGATTCATTCTATTTATCCTTTAGCCCCGACCTCTCAGGGGAGTCCAGACTTACACTTCCAATTCTCTCCATGTGAAATAAAACTGTTCTAGAAGATGCTCAAACTCAACAGGGTTACAGCAACCCACTCTTCCCTGTCCCCCATGCTCTTCAAAAAATAAAAACTGACTGGAAGACAAACAATGCTGATTTCCCCCTCTCCTCCCAGGTTCCCTGTTTTAATAATAGAGAAAGTTATTTGCTGAGCATTCACTGCATGTGCACATAGCCTGTCTCGTTGCTTTTTCCTTCCCCCTGTAAGTCCAGAAGGTAGGACTAATGTGAGCACCCACCTAACAGGCAAGGAAATTGAGGATTAATAAAATTAAACAGGTAACTCATGAGGACACATGTTGTGCTGGTCAAGGGCACCAGAGGGAGACCTCCACTGGAAGGGGAGGAAGAGACCTGCTCTCTCTCCTTCTGCTTGGAGTTTACGGCCAGCAACAGGGTTCTCCCTTCATGCAGAAAGAGGGGGGCTTGTGTGTGTGTGTGTGTGTGTGTGCGTGTGTGTGTGTGTGTGTATGTGTGTGTTCCTCCAGATGGAAGAAGACTGAATTAAGCAATCTCATGGTGGGGAGTTGGGAGCTAATCAAGGAACTTTAATTCCTCTCTTTAAGGTCCTCCCCTCGACCTCCCCTCACTTGCTCTGTTTTTTAAAAAATTTATTTTATTGAAGTATCGTTGATTTACAGTGTTGTGTTAATTTCTTCTGTATGGCAAAGTGAATCAGTTATACATACTTACATATGTATTTTTTTCATATTCTTTTCCATTATGGTTTGTCACGGGATATTGTATATAGTTCCCTGTGTTATACAGTAGGACCTTGTTGTTTATCCATTCTATATATTATAGTTTGCATCTGCTAATCCCAAACTCCCAGTGCATCCCTCCCCATCCCCCTCCCCCTTGGTAACCACAAGTCTGTTCTCAATGTCTGAGTCTGTTTCTATTTTGTAAATAAGTTCGTTTGTGTCATATTTTATTAGACTCCACATGTAAGTGATATCATATGATATTTGCCTTTCTCTGTCTGACTTACTTCACTTAGTATGATCATCTCTATGTCCATCTATGATGCTGCAAATGGCATTATTTCATTCTTTTTAAATTTAATTTTTTTTACATATAATTTTTATTTAATATTGGAATAGTTGATTTACAATGTTGTGCTAGTTTCAGGTATAGAGCAAAGTGATTCAGTTATACATACATATAAATTCTTTTTCAGATTCTTTTCCCATATAGGTTATTACAGTGTATTGGATAGACTTCCCTGAGCTCTACAATAGGTCTTTGTTGATTACCTGGTTTATATATAGTAGTGTGTATATGTTAATCCCAAGCTCCTAATTTATCCCTCCCGCAACGTTTCCCCTTTGGCAACCATAAATTTGTTTTCTAAGTCTGTGAGTCTCTGTCTGTTTTGTAAAGAAGTTCGTTTGTATCCTCTTTTTAGATTCCACATATAAGTGATATCTCACTTGCTCTTGACAAAACCTGGACCACTTTGTTTCCACGGAGTGATCAATGGAGTTTCCTAAATAGGTTGTCTGTCACTTTATGTTATTGTTAGTTTGTTTCTCTATAACTGACTTTTGCGATATGGAAATGAAGATCTGTTTTCTTCATTCCTTGAGAAAATGAGTTTATTTTTTTTAGTCCAACTCCTTAAGTATATACAACAAAATTATTTGAGAAACAAGTATGGAGTTTTATGTGGTAGATTAAATTCAGAGACATGTAGGAGAGAATAAGCGTAGCCAAACAAAAAGCAGCTTAGTGAATAATAAGAACATGTACAACGTAGACTTTGGTAATTTGGGGTATTATCGTTTGCATTTTAAATGCGTGAGCAGTAAAGTAGCAGCTACTCATAAATGTCTCTATCCAGTCTGACTTAAAATACACCGTTATGATTTCACCCCGCAAGCTGACAAAGTTTTCAAAGCACCAACAGATGTGCTTCTCTGCCCCCGGGGCACTTCACGTCAAGGCCAAGTAGAGGCTTTGGGAAGCCAATAGCACCAGAAAAGCAGCCATGGAAAGCCCTGGGACCTGGGAACTTATGTTGGAGACTTCTTCCTTCCACCAAGTTGAGAGTTGGCTGCCCGAGTGTCATCTGGACTCTACACTGTTGCGAACAGAACACACAGGACATTTGGAAAAGGATGGTTCTTCTCAGGTGTCAGAGTGTTTTTTCCCTTTTTTATCAATGCGTTAAAGGCTTATTCTTTGGAAAGTAGCTGTCCCAGGAGGATATGATCCAACCCTAATTACTCATTTGAGAGATTCGTTCAAGTGAGAGAGTGTTCCTTAAAATAGAAGGGGATTTTCACTTTAAAGTCCAGGAGGTTTCTCCTTCTTCTTCTTAGTCATAGAGGTTGTGCCGTCATTGACACACCCTTCCTCCCGATTCTGCTTCCTGACTCATTAAAAAAACACCAGGGGATGGACTTCATGATTTAAAACATTTTCTTCATGCATTTGATGAAAGCCTGGTATTTTCTGTTGATAAAAAATTTAGAACACTAGTAGTTCAGTGTAGATGCTGCTTACGGAGTTTGGGGACAGATCACGTATTCATATGATCTGTACATCCTATGAACAGATCATATGTTCAAAGCGATGGTGAGAAACCTGTCAGCTCTGGTTTGTGGTGAAGGATGACCACGTGGTAGATGAGCTGGTGTTACAGCTCACAAGCGTGTTAGAGGGTCTCTCCTGGGCAGTGTTCCATGGACCATGTGACCCCCCTGGGAATACTGTGGAATGCTGTCTTGTCACCTGCCACGACTTTGTTTATTCTCTTACCCTTTCTCTTGTACTTACCAAATGTACTTAGCCTCCTGTCTACTTATTCTCACATCAGCTTCACGCCCCCAACTAGCTATGCAAGATTTGGAAGGCCTTTTCACATCCTTGGACGTCAGTTTCTTTTAAAATGTTGTGTGCGTTATCTTTAACATCTTCATCAGCTCAAAAATTTTCTAGTTCCTTATCTATGCTTTTATATGCTAGTGCATTTCACTCTCGTCTTAATTTGTAAGCTAATCTTGGTATTTAGGTCTCATTTGAGAAAAATGTCACAAGCAGAGATGGGAGGAAATAGTATCTTCGTGTCTTAAGTACAGGAATTGGGAGCTCATGAATTACAATGAACCTTAAATTAATTGGTGGCAAAGTTACCTTTAGATCATTTTGTCTATCTGTTTAAAAGGCAGGTAACAGTATTTGGGGGTCAAAGAAAGAAGACTGGGAGATGTGACTTTGAATGCTATGCAAATTAGCAAGGACAATTGTAACATTTATGGTTGACTATTATGTGAAAACCACTCTTGGAATTGTATTGCCTCTTGTTTAGGGTTTAACATAGCGAGATGTTTTTCTAGAAGTCTGTGTGTGCTCATACTGGGAATCCTGAAATAAACTCCAACGAAACCTAAAGTAAAGACATCATTTATTCTAGGGGCTTCTGTAAACCCAACTATAGTCATCACTTGTTCTCATGTAAAATTTTTGATGTGTCCTAAGAACATTCATAGATCACTCTGGGGCAGCTTCAATAGTTTTAGAACCAGAGAAGATTTCCACTTTAAAAATGATATGGGTTAATTGTAAGATTTGAAAGAGAAAAACACATTTTTAGATGAGAGGGAAAATGATCTCTTCACTTGACATTTTGCTCTATTATTGCCTTTAAATAACCCCATTGATTTCCTTGTATAATGATAGAATATTAGAGAATAATTGATATAGTTTGGAAATTTTTATAAACATGAAGACACATTGAGACAGTTATTTTGACTAATGTCTATATCTACCCATAAATCAATATACTGAAAGGAAATTATATAAACATTAAGAAAAGTTGAGACAGTTATTTTGAATAATGTCTATACTTAATCGTGACTTAAAACATTGAAAGGAAATACAAACACAGGCTCTTTCTTTAATGTAGGACACTATAGGCTGCTTGACGGTCAGAAAAACCATGGATTTAGCTGCCAAGTCAGTTGTGTGATGGTTAAGGTCAGTGGTTCATATTTTAAACAATCTGAGAATGGCTGTATGTGTTTTCCAAGCTAGTGTTTAAAAACCTTCATAAATATGTATTCCCAGGATATAGCTATTAGAGAAAGTCTTGTCAACTTTCATGCCCTTCTATGACAGATTGTTTTTCTTTTTCATACAAAGGATACATGGCTGATTTAAAGCCCAGAACAGTTCAACAGCAGTTATATGCTATCATGACAAGTTCTGTCTAAGCTTGTTTAAAAACATCCCACAGGGGATGCTTCAAAGAATGGCACACAGTGACAACTGGAAGAAAGCTGCTTTATTAATAGTTGGCAATCCTTACCAATGCCAGGCATGTTGCGTTGTCTCTGTTCAGCCTGGTCACCTGTTCTCATTCACATCCACCTCTAAAACAACGGCTTACATTTTGAACAAGTCCAAGGGAATATTTTCATGCGAGCTAAGTTCTAGCTTACCTAAAATAAATATGTATTAAACAAACAGAAACAATGGGCCATGTAGGAAATCACCCTGTCTTCTTATAGATCTCGTACTCCCTTTTACCAAAATGTAAATAAGGTGGTTCCAGGTCGGGGTCTTTTCAATAACCCTCCAGCTGAGAGAGAACTTTTCATCTCCCACTTTTCCTTCTCTGCCTCATTCTCATTTTCCCTTTCTTCCTTTTTCTTTTAAAAAATTTACTGAAGTATACTTGATTACAATGTTGTGTTAATTTCTGCTGTACAGCAAAGTGATTCAGTTATACATATATATATTCTTTTTCATATTCTTTCCCATTATGGTTTATCACAGGATATTGAATATATTTTATATTGGAGCACAGCCGATTAACAATGTTGTGATAGTTTCAGGCGCACAGCAAAGCGACTCAGCCATACACATCCATGTATCCATTCTCCCCCAAACTCCACTCCCATCCAGGCTGCCACATAATATTGAGCAGAGCTCCCTGTGCGATACAGTAGGACTTTGCTGTTTATCCACTCTATGCATAATAGCTTGCATCCGCTAATCCCAAACTCCCCATCCTTCTTTCCCGGCACCCCCGGCAACAACAAGTCTGTCCTCTATGTCTGTGAGTCTGTTTTTGCTTCATAGATATGTTCATTTGTGTCGTATTTTAGATTCCACATATAAATGATCTCATATGGTAGTCATCTTTCTGATTTACTTCACTCAGTATGATAATCTCTAGGTCCATCCGTGTTGCTGCAAATGGCATTATTTCATTCTTTTTTATGGCTGAGTAATATTCCATTGTATATATGTATTACATCTTCTTCATCCGTTCATCTGTCCATGGACATTTAGGTTGTTTCCATGTCTTGGCTATTGTAAATAGTGCTGCAATGAACATTGGGGTGCACGTATCTTTTCGAATTAGAGTTTCCTCTGGATATATGTCCAGGAGTGGGATTGCTGGATCATATGGCAACTCTATTTTTAGTTTTTTGAGGAACCTCCACACCATTTTCCATAGCGGCTGCAGCAACTTACATTCCCACCACATCTTCTTTATCCATTCCTCTGTCGATGGACATTTAGGTTGCCTCCATGTCTTGGCTATTGTAAATAGTGCTGCTGTGAACATTGGAGTGCATGTACCTTTCTGAATTAGTTTTGTCTTCTTCCCTTTTCTTAACATCTGTTCTGTCTTCTTTCCCACTGGCATTCTATTTCTCCTCCCTCTGCTGTTTCCTCTTCTCTTTTTTCCTCTTTATTCTTTTCCTCCCTCCTTGCACTTACTTCTTACCTCCATACTTTCAATTCTGCTTCATGTCTCCCTTCCAGTGTTGAAATCACTACAGGCTTATTAGTACAAGTACAATGCAACTGTAAGACATAATTTGATGTCTACCACGGAACATTGATGAATTATGAATTTTCCATTTGTTGCTACAGGCAATTATGAGAAATTAAATGTTGACTTTTTAAAGTCATGCTTTAATCAGAAGTGTATTTATAGAAAATCAATGCACGTGAAATGCAGAGTGGAATTAAAAAACTTTTTTTAAAACAAATACTATTTCATTCACTAATAGCCAGTAATGACCATTTAGACTTAGCCCGTTAAGTAAACAAACAAAGAATTAGCTCATCTGATTCAACCGTAAATAGTAGATAATTCATGAATAAGGAAATCGTACTTTCTTGTTCTGGTATAGTGACAGGAAGCTTTTGAAGTAACAATATCTCAGATCTAGAACAAATTTGGTTCCTTTAAAATAAAACGAATGCAGAAAAGCAAGGCCTGGAGTCATGTTATGCAAATCAACCCCTGCCATCCAGTTGGGATCCAACCTCATCTCCTTGAGAAGAGTCACAGCTGGCCGGTGGATGTAAGCTGTCTAATACAGAGAAAGCAATAGGTTATACTCTGTTTACATTTGTCCTTAGGAAGCAAATATTGAAATGAAGGTGTTCTGATGTCAGCCTCTCTATCTCCCTGTGAACTAAAGGCACCTACGTCTTTACAAGTCATGAAATATTTAATTCTGTCTTCTTTGCCCTAAGAATCTCAACATTAATATCTAGATAAATGTAAGCACTAAAAATGTGAAATTAAAAAGATACTCCTGTTGGGTCTCAAGACATCATTTTAAAATATGAGAAAGAAATGTGATATAATTCTAAGAGTAATGTCACTGAAACATTTATTTCAAACCTATGAAACCTGTTGATTAGATACCCCAATATTTTTTGGACCACTGAGCAGATCTTCCTGTCAAGGCTCTCAGCAACAGACCAGCCTATCAGTGGCACATGGCTAAGTCATCGCTATTTATTAAATATACTCTATTTGTTGTACTATAATTTGTAAGCCATTGTATTAAAAGGACTTCAGCCAATAGCCTTATAAATATTAAATAGTGAAGTTGTTTAATTAAGATTAGCTTGCAACATGTTTTAGATCTAGATTAAAATGAATTTCTGGCTTATTTTGATGTTAACCTACACTATTTGGGGTTAACCTAAACCATTTATTTTTTTGTCTTTCCTAAATCAAGTTGGTAGCATACTCCTTTTTTTTAAAAAAAACAAAAATTTAATTTTATATTGGAGCACAGCCGATTAACAATGTTGTGATAGCTTCAGGCGCACAGCAAAGCGACTCAGCCATACACATCCATGTATCCATTCTCCCCCGAACTCCCCTCCCACCCAGACTGCCACATAATATTGAGCAGAGTTCCCTTTGCTCTACAGTAGGTCCTTGCTGGGTAACCATTTTAAATATAGAAGTGTGTACATGTCAATGCCAAACTCCCTAACTATCCCTCCCCTCCACCCTCCCCCCGACCCCCATAACCATAAGTTCATTCTACTCCTTTTTTAAAAAAATAACTTTTATTTGGAAATAATTTTAAGTGCACTGAAAAGTTTCAAGAATAAGAAGGGTACAAAGAATAGCTTTCCTTTACCCAGGTTCATCTATTGTTAACATTTTACCCCATTTGCTTTGTTACTTGTGCACCCTCTCTCTCTGTGTGTATGTGTATAACGTGTGTGTGCATGTATATATAGACACAAGTACGTATATTTTGTGATTCATCTGAGAGTCAGTTGCATATGCCACGGCCCCTTTACTGGGTAAAGCCCAAATACACAGTGAATGTGTATTTCATCTATGGACCCAGTTTTGTCCCCTCGTCGTTTCTCAGCTGGGCTCCCAGTCCGGGATCCAGTCTAGGAGAGGGTTTTGCATCTTGTTGTCATGTGTCTTTCCAATCTCCTTTCATCTGGGACATTTTCATAGCCTTTTTGGGCCTTTTATGACAAAGGTGTCTCATTTGGGGTTTGCCTGATGTTTTCTAGTGATTAGATTCGGGTGATGCATTCCTGGCTGGAATATCACGGAAATGACGTTGGATACCTTAGGGGTCCTCGCAGGCCCATGTGTTGACCTGCTCGCGTTAGTGGTGTTAATTTTCATCACCCAGTCAAGTGTTGTCCTATGTCTCCACTGTAGAGTTACTATTTTTTTTTCCTTACAACTAATAAGCAGTCTGTGGGAAACACTTTAAGATCATGGAAGTATTCTGCTTCTCATCAAACTGTCTCCTAGACTGAGCATCTGTTGATGACTCCTGCTTGAACTAATTTTCTCTACGATGGTTGCAAAACGTGCAAGACACTAGTATTCCACAATTACCAGTTGGCACTTGACATTCTGCTGTAAATAATATCCCCCCTTTCTCCCGCATTTCTTTATGCATGTATTAACGGTAATAACTTATCGATTCCTTTTTTCTCTCAATAGTTTATAATTTATTACTGTCTTTAAACATTTGGTGCTCAATTATCCCAGATTTGCCCAGTGGAAACCCTTCAAGCTGACTCCCATGTCTTTATGACTTGGCTTCACCATTTTTGTGAGCGCTTCCTTATGAGATATTCCAAGTTCACCTTGAATCTATCCTTCCCCAGCCGCAGAACTGGCCATTTTCTCAGGAGCCCTGTTTCCTTTTAGTGAAGAACGGTATTAAAAACAAAGGTCTGGGCTTCCCTGGTGGCGCTGTGGTTGAGAGTCCGCCTGCCGATGCAGGGGACACAGGTTCATGCCCCGGTCTGGGAAGATCCCACATGCCGTGGAGCGGCTGGGCCCGTGAGCCATGGCCGCTGAGCCTGCGTGTCCGGAGCCAGTGCTCCGCAACGGGAGAGGCCACAACTGTGAGAGGCCCGCATACCGCAAAAAAAAAAAAAAAAAAAAAAAAAAAACAAAGGTCTGTGTGCCAGGTGTGTTCATTGCTACTGAGGTATCTTTGTTTCAAGACCCCTCAGCAGACAAAGCTGATAAATATATGCATGTACGTACACATATACAAACGCATACTTACAGATATACATACGCACATGCATGTGTATACATATGGGCATAAGTAGGCATAGACACATGCATAGTTTTAAAATTATGGGTTCACCAGTGTCTCGAAACCCAATCCATCTCCAAAGGATTCTTTCTCACCCTCTGCCATTTTGTAATTTTGTTTTTTTTGTTTTTTTTGTTTTTTTTGCAGTACACTGGCCTCTCACTGCTGTGACCTCTCCCGTTGCGGAGCACAGGCTCCGGACCTGCAGGCTCAGCGGCCATGGCTCACGGGCACAGCCGCTCCGCGGCATGTGGGATCTTCCCGGACCGGGGCACGAACCCGTGTCCCCTGCATCGGCAGGCGGACTCTCAACCACTGCGCCACCAGGGAAGCCCTCTCACCTAGTTTTAATTTGCATTTCCTTTACTGTGAGTAGTAATGTACATCTTTCATATGTATAAGGGCCATTTTTATATCCTAAAAACTTTTGTCTGTTTATGCCTTTATTTTTATTTAGGATTTTTGGCCTTTTCCCTCTCAATTTTAAAGCATTATTTGTGTAGTAGGTTTACTAACTCCTTATCTGGTAATATTTTGCAGTTGTTTTTTCCCAGTTTACCATTTACCTTTTGACTTTATTTTAAATTGGCCACGCAAACATTCTTCATTTTTATAGTCAGATTTATCAAGCTTCTCATTTACTGAGTCTAGATTTTTAGTCATAGAAGCCTTTCCCTACACTCAGCTTACAGAGGAATTCACTTGTTTTTGTTTAGTATTTGTATACTTTCACTTTTTTATATTAAGATCTCAGATTCATTTGGAGTATATGTTTGTTTTTGGTTTGAGGGTTCGATCCCTGGTCGGGGAACTAAGATCCAACGTGCCGCTGGGCAACTAAACCCGTGCGTGCCACAACTAGAGAGAGAAAACCCCCAGGCCACAACTGGAGAGAAGCCCGAATGCTGCAACAAAGAGACCACGTGCGGTAACGAAAGATCCTGCATGCCTCAGCGAAGATCCCGTGTGCCACAACTAAGACCTGATGCAGCCAAAAAAATAAGGAAAATAAATAAATTAAATAAATAAGTATTTTTTAAAACCCCTAACTTTGCCCCAGTGACCTGAGATGTCACTTTGATCATATCCAGATTTCTGCATTTTGTTGGGCATATTTCTGGATATCCCTGGAGCTCCATGTGGTGTACAATAGGTCCTTGTTGGTTATCTATCTTATATATAACAGTGTATGTATGTTAATCCCAAGCTCCTAATTTATCCCTCCCCTCCCCCCATGTTTCCCCTTTGGTCACCGTAAGTTTGTTTTTGAAATCCGTGAGAGCTTATTGATATTTTTAGTAGGACCCCATTACACTGATAAATTCACTTTGAACTGGTGTATTGATGATGTTGAGATGTCCTAACGAAGAACAAGGGATGTTTTTGTATTTGCTCAAGTCTCCTTTTGGACAGCCGATTCTTGTTTTTTTTTTTAAACATCTTTATTGAAGTATAATTGCTTTACAATGGTGTGTTAGTTTCTGCTTTATATCAAAGTGAATCAGCTATGTGTATACATAGCTCCCCATATCTTGTCCCTCTCGCATCTCACCCCCACCCTCCCATTCCCACCCCTCTAGGTGGTCACAAAGTACCCAGCTGATCTCCCTGTGCTATGAGGCTGCTTCCCACTAGCTATCTGTTTTACATTTGGTAGTGTATATATGTCCATGCCACTCTCTCACTTCGTCTCATTTTACCTTTCGCCTGCCCCGTGTCCTCAAGTCCATTCTCTATGTCTGCGTCTTTATTCCTCCCCTGCCCCTAGTTTCTTCAGAACCTTTTTTTTTTCTTAGATTCCATATACATGTGTTAGCATATGGTATTTGTTTTTCTCTTTCTGACTTACTTCACTCTGTATGACAGACTCTAGGTCCATCCACCTCACTACAAATAACTCAGTTTTGTTTCTTTTTATGGCTGGGTAATATTCCATTGTATATATGTGCCACATCTTCTTTATCCATTCATCTGTCGATGGACACTTAGGTGGCTTCCATGTCCTGGCTGTTGTAAATAGAGCTGCAATGAACATTGTGGTACATGACTCTTTTTGAATTATGGTTTTCTCAGGGTATATGCCCAGTAGTGGGATTGCTGGGTCATATGGTAGTTCTATTTGTAGTTTTTTAAGGAACCTCCATACTGTTCTCCATAGTGGCTGTATCAATTTACATTCCCACCAACAGTGCAAGAGCGCCTCCTTTTCTCCACACCCTCTCCAGCATTTGTTGTTTGTAGATTTTCTGATGATGGCCATTCTGACTGGTGTGAGGTGACACCTCGTTGTAGTTTTGATTTGCATTTCTCTAATAATTAGTGATGTTGAGCATCCTTTCATGTGTTTGTTGGCAATCTGTATATCTTCTTTGGAGAAATGTCTATTTAGCTCTTCTGCCCATTTTTGGATTGGGTTGTTTATTTTTTTTGATATTGAGCTGCTTATAAATTTTGGAGATTAATCCTTTGTCAGTTGCTTCATTTGCAAATATTTTCTCCCATTCTGAGGGTTGGACAGCCCATTCTTATTCAAAGTGAATATGGCTGTTAGGTACCCTTTAATTTTTTTCTGGTATACTTCAATTTAAAATATATGATGGGGGCTTCCCTGGTGGCGCAGTGGTTGAGAGTCCGCCTGCCGATGCAGGGGACACGGGTTTGTGCCCCGGTCCGGGAAGATCCCACGTGCCGCGGAGCGGCTGTGCCCGTGAGCCATGGCCGCTGAGCCTGCGGGTCCGGAGCCTGTGCTCCGCAACGGGAGAAGTCACAGCAGTGAGAGGCCAGCATACCGCAAAAAAAAAAAAAAAAAAAAAAAAAAAAAATATATATATATATATATATATATATACACAATGGACTGAAGAAGACATATAAATGATGGTGGGAAAGGGAAAATAATACTTTTGAATACCTTCGAGGTGCCACAATGCTGGGCAAAGTGTTATTTAATTCTCAAAACAATCATGAAGTCATTGATTTTGATTTTGCTTTCTACCCGTTGGGGTTGCGGGGAGTACTCTTTCAAAGAGCTTGTCTTACTTCCCTAAGAAGAGTTAATGAATAGCAAGCGTGAGACTCAGATCCTGTTCTGTGTGCCATCAATGCATGTTACCTTTAAGTTCTCTACCTGTCAAAAACCAGCATTGCATCATGCTTATTGCATCAAAGGTATACATTGTATGCCCTGTCTTATTTGATTTTTGAAGTACCTGTGAAATCAGTAAGACATAGACTATTATTCCAGTAATTGTGCAGATAAAGAAATTGAGGTTCAAAGGAGGTTAAGTGTCTCTAGATTATGGTTAGTAAGTGTCAGAGTTGATTCTAGAGTGTATGACCACTAACCCTGTTCTTTCTAGGGTACCACACCCAGCCTAAAACTTCAAAGCAAAACAATGATACCTCTTCCTACCAATCTTAGACATGGAAGATTTACACATAAATTCTTTGAGGTAGAATAGCAATGCACTCACATTTGCCCCACGGTGGGTGGAAGCCTTCCTTTGTTCATTGTGGGTCGGTGGCTAGCAGGCACTTCCCCTGTCACTTTTGTGTTTCTATTGTCACGAGCTGTCTTACCAACAAGATATGAGAACTGGACTTGAATCAGTGGATCTCAACCTTTTCTATGCCCTGGAATCATCATGAAGCTTCAAAAATACAGATATCTGGGTCGTCCCCCTAGAGATGATTATTTAATTGGTCCAGGGTATTGTTACCAATTGGTTGACTGGACCTGAGCCGGGGTCCTAGCCCAGCCCGAGACACCTTGTCTTGGCCAGGGAGGTTTTTTTTCCCGATTGGATTCGCACAGCCAATAACAAAACTGATGCTGAGACTGGAATGGCACAAGCTTTATTCGACGGCCAAGATTTCTTGTTCTGTAGTAGTTAAGAGTACAAACTCTGGAATTAACTGCTTTCGCCTTACAGTAGTTGGATCTTAGGTAAATTACTCAATCTCATTTTTTTTTTTTTAATTTTTTTTTTTGTGGTACGCGGGCCTCTCACTGTTGTGGCCTCTCCCGTTGCGGAGCACAGGCTCCGGACGCGCAGGCTCAGCGGCCATGGCCCACGGGCCCAGCCGCTCCGCGGCATGTGGGATCTTCCCAGACCGGGGCACGAACCCGTGTCCCTTGCATCGGCAGGCGGACTCCCAACCACTGCACCACCAGGGAAGCCCTACTCAATCTCTTTAATCTGTAAGTTCCTCATCTATGAAATAGGCACAGGTTTGTGGCACATAACTTCATAGAGCTGATGGGCACAATTACTTCATAGAGTTTTTGTAAAGAAAATATATGATAAATTATTAAAGCACTTAACACATAGGCATGCTCATAGCTAGCGCTCATAAATGTCAGCTATTATGTTCTCTCTGACTATCTGGTTTCTCCTTGAAATGCTGATTTTTGAAGGAAGGGGAGTGTATCCCAAATTAGAGGATAAATCATGAGATTTTATCTGGCCTATAGCATACCTAGAGCCGGGCTGCATTGACAATGGGAGAGAAATATTTTTTGCTCCCCAGCTTTCTCCTTTCCTTTACCACCCACAGGATCTCAGCTCATTGTCATGCACCCCCACGTGCTTATTGCTTCTTGGCCATTGTTGGAAGAATGAGAGAAAAATATGGACTTTAAAAGTCTGGGATGTGGGGCTTCCCTGGTGGCGCAGTGGTTGAGAGTCTGCCTGCGGATGCAGGGGACACGGGTTCGTGCCCCGGTCCGGGAAGATCCCACGTGCCGCGGAGCGGCTGGGCGCGTGAGCCATGGCCACTGAGCCTGCGCGTCCGGAGCCTGTGCTCCGCAACGAGAGAGGCCACAGCAATGAGAGGCCTGCGTACCGCAAAAAAAAAAAAGAGAAAGTCTGGGGTAGCTTTGAAATCACAGATTTTGTGTAACTAAACTCCTCTCCCTTCCTCCCTCCCTTCCTTTCTTCGTTCACATTAATTAAGAACCAGACTCATTTAGGACTCAGTAAACGTTTATTGAATTAAGACATTCGACTTTGGGTTTACAGGAACTTAAAAAATTAAAAGATAGGGCTTGCATCTTGAGAAGGTCATCATTTTCAAATTTTGGGAGGGGGCCACTCCTTGGATAGAGATGATACTTCCTCACTTAAGTCTGACAGCGGTTCTCAGCCTTTGCTGTACCTCAGAAATTACCTGGAGGGCTTGTTAAAACACAGATTACTGGGCCCACCTCCTATTTCTGATTCAGTAGGTCTGGTGTGGGGCCCAAGCATTTGCATTTCTAGCAAGTTCCCAGGTTCCCACTTTCCCCCTCAATTGTCATCAGACAATGTGGCGCAACACAGGGAACTTCCGGAAAGTGTTGCTGGGTGGTGGTGGTGAAGCGTGTTGGGGGCACGTCTGAATGGTTCTTGTGTCTGTGAAGCCCCTGACTGAGCTAAGGGGGACAGTGGAGATGAGTCAGATCTGTCCGCTTGTTCAGAACTACCATGATCTTCTGGCTTCAATGGTGCAAAGAGCCATGACTGTATTTTGCATGAGAGCTCACCACAGCTGCATTTAATGGCAATATCTCTAGCGTGTGACACATAATCATCTTTCAATCTAAAGCAGTTGTTAATACATTTTTTTGGATGGGCCTGTTTCCACACGTACTTGGAAGAAGACATTCCAGGTACTGTAGGGTAACAACTTACCACTCTTAGCCTCCTTTTGAAAATAAAATGCCCTCAGAAGACGTTAATTTGACAGTGGTGAAATAGGCAAAAACTTAAGGACCAGTCCTTTATTAGAGGCCAAAACCATTTACATGCAGACGACGTTAAGGTCGGTATCTCATGCCCAGATTGCTCGGAGCTCTACAGGTTTCCCTTTGAATTTTCCACATGCGCTTCAAACTCATCATGGTCTGCCCGGAACTCACCCTCTCTCTTCCCAAGCTTCCTGCTCTACCTCTACTTTCTATTTTGGTGACTTGCATCACCATTTAACCAGCTTTCCAAGCCAGAATCCTCCCACATCCTCCACTTTCTAGGTCATGCAGAATCTTAACACATTTGGTTGCTTTTTTTTTTTTCCCATCTCTCAGCTGTTGCCCCTGCCAGGCCTCCACTTGTCTGATGCATCATGGTGACCTCCCAGCTGGTCTCCTGCTCCTCATTTCGTCCCAGGGTAAGTTCATCTCCACAAAGGTGCTAAAGGACTCTTAAAAATCCCATTGGATTTCAGCACTCCTTTCCTCCACATGGCTTTCAGGATGAAATTAAAATTTCTCAGCAGGAACAGGCCCTTCAAGAATTTGCCTTGGTTTGACTCTCTCCCTTGGAGCTCACTGCTTTCCATTTCATGTCATTTATGCTTGTCATAGAGAACCAACTGATGGTCAGTGAAGGCAGTCTTGTATTTTGAATCTTAATACAAAAGGTTCTATTTTGAAATAATTTCACACTTAGAGAAAAATTGCAAAACCAGTACAAAAAAATCCTGTATATTCCTCACCAAGATTTCCCGTTTGTTAACATTTTTAACATTTGTTTCATCATTCTCCTATCATCCAGCATCTATCTATCTACCTATCATCTACCTATCTTTTTTTAATGCTTCAATCAGGATATCATTATTGAATAAAATACTACTGAGTTTGTTTCTCTTATAAATTTCAGTCAATGCATTTGTAAGCCACCACTTACAAATCAACATCTTTCCGGGACAAAATAAATGAAATGATACACAGGTTATTCCAAATCATGTATTTGTGGAATTTTCATAAGATGAAAAAAACAACAACTCAAACCTCCACCCTAAACTATCATTAAGCCCACATAGACATGTATTCTTGCACTAATATCATTAATAAGAAGATCAAAATGGTTCATAAACCCCCAGGTAGTATGATTAAAAATATGATATACAGGTTATCTATCATGAAAGACTTTATTTAATTAAAGAAAAAAGATGTCTGACTCAGTATCTTTTTTGTCCTATATTTTCAGTTTTAACAATTTATCTTATCTACCTATCTACATAGTGTTATGTGTTTTCTGAACCATGTGAGAGTAAATCATAGACATTATGCCCTTTTTTTTCAAGTATGTATTTCCTTGAACAAAGGCATTCACTTACACAAACACAGGGCAGTTATCAAACTCAGAAAATTTAACATCAATAAATAGTATTACCCGGGCTTCCTTGTGGTGCAGTGATTAAGAATCCGTCTGCCAATGCAGGGGACACAGATTTCGAGCCTTGGTCCAGGAAGATTCTACATGCCACGGAGCAACAAAGCCTGTGTGCCACAACTACTAAGCCTGCGCTCTAGAGCCCGTGAGCCACAACTACTGAACCCGTGTACCACAACTACTGAAGCCCACTTGCCTAGAGCCTGTGCTGTGCAACAAGAGAAGCCACCACAATGAGAAGTCTGCACACCTCAACAAAGAGTAGCCCCCGCTCGCCACAACTAGAGAAAGCCTGCGCGCAGCAATGAAGACCCAGCACTGCCAAAAATAATAAATAAATTTAAATGATTTTTTTAAAAAATTAAAAAAATAGTATTACCTAATCTACAGCCCTTATTCAAATTTCGCCAATTTTTATAGCACGTATTTGTTGTTCTCTGTGATCCCTCCTTGCGTGTAATTGCCACGTGCCTGGATCTCTAATGTGGACGGTCAGTTTTTTATGCCTTCGTGGCTTCTCCTACTCTCTTCTATCTGCCTAGAATACTCTTTCCCTCTACTTCATCCAACTAATTCTGACTTCTTCAGAACTAGTGCTTACAAGCATTTGGCCACACACACATTTTTTTTTTTTTTTTTTTTGCGGTACGCGGGGCTGTGACTGTTGTGGCCTCTCCCGTTGCGGAGCACAGGCTCCGGACGCGCAGGTTCAGCGGCCATGACTCACGGGCCCAGCCGCTCCGCGGCATGTGGGATCTTCCCGGACCGGGGCACGAACCCGTGTCCCCTGCATCGGCAGGCGGACTCTCAACCACTGCGCCACCAGGGAAGCCCTGTATGTGTATTTTTAATATTTTAGTAGGTGCCGCTCCATGAACGAGTTTTTAACATTTAGGGTCAGTACCCCTGAGAGCCAAAGAGCTTCTCAGATGATACAGGTGTGGGGAAATGGTCTGGTAAGAGTGTGAATTGCTTTCTCCTAAGGTAATCTGGCAGTATCTAACACAATTAAAAATTTAAAGAACTTTAAACGTTCTTCATCTGGTTTTGGGGGGTAGGTCCTGGGATGAGAGAAGTCCCAGGACAAAAAGACAGGAGTTCAAGGAAGTTTATTGAAGTGTCATCTATGGTCATGAAAATAATACCGGAAACAGTTGAAATGTTCATCAGTGGAAGAATAGTTGAATGCATAATGGAATATTCATATCATTAAAAAGAAATGAATATTGTGGCACATCCATATTATAAAATGGAATGAAGGCAGAGCAATTATGCTGAACCAAAGGACCCAAACGCAAAAAGGGTCAAACTTTCTGACTTGTTGGTAGGAAATTGTGATACAGGCAAACGCAGACCGATGGTTGATTGGGTTGGGGTTGGATTAAGAAAGGTTTGACTAGGAAGGGGCACAAGGACATGTTCTGTATCTTGATTAGGAGGTTAGTTCCATGGGTGGTAAATGCTCCTGTCAAAACTGATTGAACTGTACACTTAAGGCCTGCGTCTTAATAATATTATTAATAAGAAGACAATATGCATAGGCCTGGAGCTAACTGCTCTGTTGTGGGGGCTATATCTTATTGTGAAAAATGTTCACGTACAAAAGGATATGCACATAATAGTATTTACTACAGTAAAACAGCAAAAAGAACACCAAGCTTGGAACACCCTAAATGTTCATCTCTAGAGAATTAGTTAAAGATATTTTGATAGATGTATCATAGAAAGATGATGTAACTACTTAAAAGAATAAAGTCCAGTCTAAGGTATTGATCTGGAGGGATGTGCATGAGATCTTTTTAAGTGACCAAATACAATTGTCGAATAGACTGTGTAAATATTATTTTTATAAAAGGTAGGGAAATTGTTTCTTATAATTATAATGTTTGTATGGCTTATGGATAGAGGTGTGAAAGAATCCACACCAAACTTAACACAGAGAATCCAGCGAGTACATATTCCTACCGCTTGTATTACTGTTATAATTTGAAAAAACACTCAAATGATTCAGTCACAAACATTCAAGCAAGGAAACAAGTAAATAAATCTGAAACAGAACTAGTTGGGAAATTACAATTATTATTGGGACTGAAGACTTAGTTCATATTTGGTTCAATTCCAATGGTCATTCCATCCCAGCTGTCCTTTGCCTTTTTTGTCCTTTGTCTAATTGTCTTCTGTTGACTAACACTGTTGTATGAATAATATGAAATATGGGATATCAAGAGCTGCTGAAAAATGCCAGATGGAGAACATTACATTGTGGTCCCATGGAAGCAAAGTGCATGGATGAATCAGCAGCTTGATACTGGTGAGGCCACCAATTTCGCAAATGTGAGAACTTTTGGCAAATATGATTTCTGTTGTGGAAATGAGTCAGAGATGTTTTCATGTGTCTTGTATTTATTTGACCAAACCTTTTTTTTCTGAGGGAGGCACAATTAGGATGTACACAGAATGCACAAAATGAAAACAAATTTGCTTGTGGTCAGGCTTGCCCTTCTGGCTAAACCAGTCCACAGGCCATCACACCCACGCCTCGCTCTGTTTCTCTGGAGGCAGTGTGCCATAGGAGAAAGAGATTAAAAAGAAAAGGAAAAGAAAAAGCTCAGGCTTTAGGACTGGAGAGCCAGGGCTTTGAATAATGGCTGCTCCACTTAAGTGCGAAACTATGGGCATGGATGTAACTTCTTTGAGCTTCCCTTTCCTCGTCAGAGATGATTGTGAGGTTTGTTGTATTTAAAAAAAACAGCACAGCGCCTGCATGTATTAGGTTCTTGAGCATATTAATGAATTTCCTTTCTAGCCATGATGTCATATTTATTCGTGCCCAACAGCGTCCTGACATTTTTCTTTTGGCAATTCTGTTCTTAGGAGTGAAAGTAGCTCAGAAACAAAGGGATGTTTGAGTCACATAGACACCTTGCCATATTTCACCTGCATTTGACACCACTACTTCTCAATAGATTTTCAACTTCCCCGCGTGCAGCTGCTTTCCTCTGCCCTCTTTCCACCTTTTGGTCTTGAGCTGTGCAGTTTTAGCAGGATCGGATCCTTAAGTCTGCATTTGTGATAAAGGAGACCGCAGCTTATACTAAAGTGGCTCTCATCCCTGTGTGTTGAGTCTGCCTGACTGATAACAGACCAGAAACAGCAAGTGGCCTTTGAAATTGAAATACTGACTGTAGTGGGGAAAATGAAAGGATCTTACGATTTTTGATCAAAGGATGATATCTTCCAACTTGGAAAAGGGGACTATTCTGCCTGCCAAGGCCTCTGATACTGTGTTACCTACTTACCGCAGGGAAGAAGATTCAATATCATAGCTATTATATTGCTCCATAGTTTTAAAATATATTTTATAGAGATACATTTCCTCAGTCACTTTGCTTTCTTTTCCCAGCTCCTATCTTTCAATCTGGCCTCTAGGCAAACTGCCCTGTGATTCTTATCTACATGACACTGAAACAATTCTCCGGGTCCTTGGTCCCTGATGAACATTCATTCACTACTAAAGAGATGGCAAACTTTAGATAAGGGAAAGGCATTAACTAGAAAGAAGGATGCCACATTGAAGAGTGCATATTGAGTGGAATGATTCCTGGTGTAATTCCACAGGACGTGGTTTCATGTTTTCAATAAAACTAGCTGAGGGAGAGGTGTAGGAGTGGAAAGGGCAAAGGCAGTGCCCCAGAGTCCAAGGTCGTGAGTTTGCAAGGGGTGTCTGGAATGAGGAGAAAGGGGGCCAGAGGCGGTAGACTGGAGGAGGAGATAGTACCTAACTGAGAACTGGGGACAGCATGACTGGAAATTAGGCAAAAGGTGGACAGAAGGGAGACAACTTGGAATGAATTCAAAATTAGTTCCAAAAATTGAACTTAATTAATTCGATTAATTAGAGCAAAGTCTATACTCTATCATAGGCAGACCTGAAGCATTTTGCGGAGGAGATGTGAAGTCCTTATTGATGGCAGATTGTGCCGGTTGCCAGTCAACTGATCATGAATGCTGAGTCTGTTTGTACCCAGTGTGTGTACACACACACAAAGGTACACACTCCTATAGGTTTTTGTTGTCTTATTTCCATATAGACCTGGCTTCTGCTGGTCAGTTCTATTATTTGTTTCTCAACAACTACTCAAGATAGATCCCATACCACAGGTATTCTAGATTTTCCCCTCTTCTTAAATACTTAGCTCCACCCATATCCTCAATTCTTTGTCACTCCTCCTACCAATGGCTTTTAGTCCTGCACCGTCCAGGTTGGTGGCTACGAGCCATGTGTGGCTATCCAGCACTTGAAATGTGGCTGGTCCAAATTAACGTGTGCTATGAGTTTAAAATACACAGTAAATTTCAAAGACTTGGGAATCCCCTGGCGGTCCAGTGGTTGGGACTCCATGCTTTCACTGCCAAGGGCGCAGGTTCAACCCCTGGTCAGGGAACTAAGATCCCGCAAACCACTTGGTTTGATAGTGTCTGGCCTTACATTTAGGTCTTTAATCCATTTGAGCTTATTTTTGTGTATGGTGTTAGGGAGTGATCTAATCTCATACTTCTACATGTAGCTGTCCAGTTTTCCCAGCACCACTTATTAAAGAGGCTGTCCTTTCTCCACTGTACATTCCTGCCACCTTTATCAAAGATAAGGTGTCCATATGTGCATGGGTTTATCTCTGGGCTTTCTATCCTGTTCCATTGATCTATCTTTCTGTTTTTGTGCCAGTACCATACTGTCTTGATTACTGTAGCTTTGTAGTATAGTCTGAAGTCAGGGAGCATGATCCCTCCAGCTCCGTTTTTCGTTCTCAAGATTGCTTTGGCTATTCACGGTCTTTTGTGTTTCCGTACAAATTGCGAAAGTTTGTGTTCTAGTTCTGTGAAAAATGCCAGTGGTAGTTTGATAGGGATTGCATTGAATCTGTAGATTGCTTTGGGTAGTAGAGTCATTTTCACAATGTTGATTCTTCCAATCCAAGAACATGGTATATCTCTCCATCTATTTGTATCATCTTTAATTTCTTTCTGATGAAAGACTGAAAGGAATGTACAGTGGAGAAAGGACAGCCTCTTCAATAAGTGGTGCTAGGAAAACTGGACAGATACATGTAGAAGTATGAGATTAGATCACTCCCTAACACCATACACAAAAAAGACCTTCTGCATACAGGTCTTTTGGCTCCTTAGGTAGGTTTATTCCTAGATATTTTATTCTTTTTGTTGCAATGGTAAATGGGAGTGTTTTCTTGATTTCACTTTCAGATTTTTCATCATTAGTGTATAGGAATGCCAGAGATTTCTGTGCATTAATTTTGTATCCTGCAACTTTACCAAATTCCTAGATTAGCTCTAGTAGTTTTCTGGTAGCATCTTTAGGATTCTCTATGTATAGTATCATGTCATTTGCAAACAGTGACAGCTTTACTTCTTCTTTTCCGATTTGGATACCTTTTATTTCCTTTTCTTCTGTGATTGCTGTGGCTAAAACTTCCAACACTATGTTGAATAACAGTGGTGACAGTGGGCAACCTTGTCTTGTTCCTGATCTTAGTGGAAATGCTTTCAGTTTTTCACCATTGAGGACGATGTTGCTTGTGGGTTTGTCATATATGGCCTTTATTATGTTGAGGAAAGTTCCCTCTATGCCTACTTTCTGCAGGGTTTTTATCATAAATGGGTGTTGAATTTTGTCGAAAGCTTTCTCTGCATCCATTAGATGATCATATCGTTTTTCTCCTTCAGTTTGTTAATATGGTGTATCACATTGATTGATTTGCGTATATTGAAGAATCCTTGCCTTCCTGGAATAAACCCCACTCGATCATGGTGTATGATCCGTTTAATGTGCTGTTGGATTCTGTTTGCTCGTATTTTGTTGAGGGTTTTTGCATCTATGTTCATCAGTGATATTGGCCTGTAGTTTTCTTTCTTTGTGACATCCTTACCTACTTTTGGTATCAGGGTGATGGTGGCCTCATAGAATGAGTTTGGGAGTGTTCCTCCCTCTGCTATATTTTGGAAGAGTTTGAGAAGGATAGGTGTTAACTCTTCTCTAAATGTTTGATACAATTCGCCTGTGAAGCCGTCTGGTCCTGGGCTTTTGTTTGTTGGAAGATTTTAAATCACACTTTCAATTTCAGTGCTTGTGATTGGTCTGTTCATATTTTCTATTTCTTCCTGATTCAGTCTTGGCAGGTTGTGCATTTCTAAGAATTTGTCCATTTCTTCCAGGTTGCCCATTTTATTGGCATAGAGTTGCTTGTAGTAATCTCTCATGATCTTTTGTATTTCTGCAGTGTCAGTTGCTACTTCTCCTTTTTCATTTCTTATTCTATTGATTTGAGTCTTCTCCCTTTTTTTCTTGATGAGTCTGGCTAATGGTTTATCAATTTCGTTTATCTTCTCAAAGAACCAGCTTTTAGTTTTATTGATCTTTGCTATCGTTACCTCCATTTCTTTTTCATTTATTTCTGATCTGATTTTTATGATTTCTTTCCTTCTGCTAACTTTGGGGGTTTTTTTGTTCTTCTTTCTCTAATTGCTTTAGGTGCAAAGTTAGGTTGTTGATTCTATATGTTTCCTGTTTCTTGAGGTACGATTGTATTGCTATAAACTTCCCTCTTAGAACTGCTTTTGCTGCATTCCATAGATTTTGGATCGTCGTGTCTCCATTGTCATTTGTTTCTAGGTATTTTTTAATTTCCTCTTTGATTTCTTCAGTGATCACTTCGTTATTAAGTAGTGTATAGTTTAGCGTCCATGTGTTTGTATTTTTTACAGATCTTTTCCTGTAATTGATATCTAGTCTCATAGTGTTGTGGTCGGAAAAAATACATGATACAATTTCAATTTTCTTAAATTTACCAAGGTTTGATTTGTGACCCAAGATATGATCTATCCTGGAGAATGTTCCATGAGCACTTGAGAAAAATGTGGATTCTGTTGTTTTTGGATGGAATGTCCTATAAATATCAATTAAGTCCATCTTGTTTAATGTATCATTTAAAGCTTGTGTCTCCTTATTTATTTTCATTTTGGATGATCTGTCCATTGGTGAAAGTGGGGTGTTAAAGTCCCCTACTAGGAATGTGTTACTGTTGATTTCCCCTTTTATGGCTGTTAGTATTTGCCTTATGTACTGAGGTGCTCCTATGTTGGGTGCGTAAATATTTACAATTGTTATATCTTCTTCTTGGATAGATCCCTTGATCATTATGTAGTGTCCTTCTTTGTCTCTTCTAATAGTCTTTATTTTAAAGTCTATTTTTTCTGATTTGAGAATTGCTACTCCAGCTTTCTTTTGGTTTCCATTTGCATGAAATATCTTTTTCCATCCCCTCACTTTCAGTCTGTATGTGTCTCTAGGTCTGAAGTGGGTCTCTTGTAGACAGCAAATATATGGGTCTTGTTTTTGTATCCATTCAGCCAATCTGTGTCTTTTGGTGGGAGCATTTAGTCCATTTACATTTAAGGTAATTATCGATATGTATGTTCCTATTCCCATTTTCTTAATTGTTTTGGGTTCGTTATTGTAGGTCTTTTCCTTTTATTGTGTTTCTTGCCTAGAGAGGTTCCTTTAGCAGTTGTTGTAGAGCTGCTTTGGTGGTGCTGAACTCCCTCAGCTTTAGCTTGTCTGTAAAGCTTCTAATTTCTCCATCAAATCTGAATGAGATCCTTGCTGGGTAGAGGAGTCTCGGTTGCAGGTTTTTCTCCTTCATCACTTTCAGTATGTCCTGCCACTCCCTTCTGGCTTGTAGGGTTTCTGCTGAGAGATCAGCTGTTAACCTTATGGGGATTCCCTTGTGTGTTATTTGTTGTTTTCCCCTTGCTGCTTTTAATATGCTTTCTTTGTATTTAATTTTTGACAGTTTGATTAATATGTGTCTTGGCGTATTTCTCCTTGGATTTATCCTGTATGGGACTCTCTGTGCTTCCTGGACTTGATTAACTATTTCCTTTCCCATATTAGGGAAGTTTTCAACTATAATCTCTTCAAATATTTTCCCAGTCCCTTTCCTTTTCTCTTCTTCTTCTGGAACCCCTATAATTCGAATGTTGGTGCGTTTGATGTTGTCCCAGAGGTCTCTGAGACTGTCCTCAGTTCTTTTCATTCTTTTTTCTGCTCTGCAGTAGTTACTTCCACTATTTTATCTTCCAGGTCACCTATCCGTTCTTCTGCCTCAGTTATTCTGCTATTGATCCCATCTAGAGTATTTTTAATTTCATTTATTGTGTTGTTCATCGTTGTTTGTTTCATCTTTAGTTCTTCTAGGTCCTTGTTAAATGTTTCTTGCATTTTGTCTATTCTATTTCCAAGATTTTGGATCATCTTTACTATCTTTATTCTGAATTCTTTTTCAGGTAGACTTCCTATATCCTCTTCATTTGTTAGGTCTGGTGGGTTTTAATCTTGCTCCTTCATCTGTTTTGTGTTTTTCTGTCTTCTCATTTTGCTTATCTTACTGTGTTTGGGGTCTCCTTTTTGCAGGCTGTAGGTTTGTAGTTCCCGTTGTTTTTGGTGTCTGTCCCCAGCGGCTAAGGTTGGTTCAGTGGGTTGTGTAGGCTTCCTGGTGGAGGGGACTAGTGCCTGTGTTCTGGTGGATGAGGCTGGATCTTGTCTTTCTGGTGGGCAGGTCCACGTCTGGTGGTGTGTTTTGGGGTGTCTGTGGACTTATGATTTTAGGCAGCCTCTCTGCTAATGGGTGGCGTTGTGTTCCTGTCTTGCTAGTTGTTTGGCATAGGATGTCCAGCACTGTAGCTTGCTGGTCGTTGAGTGAAGCTGGGTGCAGGTGTTGAGATGGAGATCTCTGGGAGATTTTCACCATTCGATATTATGTGGAGCTGGGAGGTCTCGTGTGGACCAGTGTCCTGAAGTTGGCTCTCCCACCTCAGAGGCACAGCACTGACTCCTGGCTGCAGCACCAAGAGCCTTTCATCCACACGGCTCAGAATAAAAGGGAGAAAAAGTAGAAAGAAAGAATTAGTAGAAGTAGAAAGAGAGAAAGAAGGAAAGAAAGAAAGGAGGGATGGAGGGAGGGAGGAAGGAAGGAAGGAGGGAAGGAAGGAAAAAAGAAAGGAGATAAAGTAAAATAAAATAAAGTGAGATAAAATATAATAAAGTTATTAAAATAAAAAAATTATTAAGAGAAAAAAAGAAAAAAAATTAAAAAAACGGACGGATAGAACCCTAGGACAAATGGTGGAAGCAAAGCTATACAGACAAAATCTCACACAGAAGGATACACATACACACTCACAAAAAGAGGAAAAGGGGAAAAAATCATAAATCTTGCTCTCAAAGCCCACCTCCTTAATTTAGGATGATTCATTGTCTATACATGTATTCCACAGATGCAGGTACATCTAGTTGATTGTGGAGCTTTAATCCGCTGCTTCTGAGGCTGCTGGGAGAGATTTCCCTTTCTCTTCTTTGTTCTCACGGCTCCCAGGGGCTCAGCTTTGGATTTGGCCCCGCCTCTGCGTGTAGGTCGCTGGAGGGCGTCTGTTCTTCGTTCAGGCAAGACGGGGTTAAAGGAGCCGCTGATTCAGGTTCTCTGGTTCACTCAGGCGGGGGGTGGGGGGAGTGGGGGTGGGGGAGGGGCACGCAGTGCGGGGCGGGCCTGCGGCGGCAGAGGCCTGCGTGACGTTGCACCAGCCTGAGGCGCACCGTGCGTTCTCCCGGGGGAGTTGTCCCTGGATCCCGGGACCCTGGCAGTGGCGGGCTGCACAGGCTCCCCGGAAGGGGGGTGTGGAGAGTGACCTGTGCTCGCACACAGGCTTCTTGGCGGCGGCGGCGGCAGCAGCCTCAGCGTCTCATGCCCGTCTCTGGGGTCCGCGCGTTTCGCCGCGGCTCACGCCCGTCTCTGGAGCTCCTTTAAGCAGCGCTCTTAATCCCCTCTCCTTATGCACCAGCAAACAAAGAGGTAAGAAAAAGTCTCTTGCCTCTTCGGCAGGTCCAGACTTTTCTCCGGACTCCCTCCCGGCTAGCTGTGGCGCACTAGCCCCCTGCAGGCTGTGTTCACGCCGCCAACCCCAGTCCTCTCCCTGCGCTCCGACCTAAGCCCGAAGCTCAACTCCCAGCCCCTGCCCGCCCCGGCGGGGGAGCAGACAAGCCTCTCGGGCTGGTGAGTGCTGGTCGGCACCGATCCTCTGTGCGGGAATCTCCCTGCTTTTCTCTCCGCACCCCTGTGGCTGTGCTCTCCTCCGTGGCTCCGAAGCTTTCCCCCTGCGCCACCCGCAGTCTCCGCCCGCGAAGGGGCTCCCTAGTGTGTGGAAATCTTCCCTCCTTCACAGCTCCCTCCCACTGGTGCAGGTCCAGTCCCTATTCTTTTGTCTCTGTTTATTCTCTTTTATTTTGCCCTACGCAGGCACGTGGGGGGTTTCTTGTTTTTTGGGAGGTCTGAGGTCTTCTGCCAGAGTTCAGTAGGTGTTCTGTAGGAGTTGTTCCACGTGTAGATGTATTTCTGGTGTATCTGTGGGGAGGAAGGTGATCTCTGCGTCTTACACTCCGCCATCTTCCCGGAAGCCTCTTCCTTTTTTTTTTTTTTTTTTCCCAGGAGAGCAAAGAATCTGGCTGTTTTGGCTTAAATCTATTTTAAAAAATTATTATTTTATTAAAAAAATTTTTAACGTCTTTATTGGAGTATAATTGCTTTACAGTGGTGTTAGTTTCTGCTGTATAACAAAGTGAATCAGCTATACATATACATATATCCCCATATCCCCTCCCTCTTGCGTCTCCCTCCCACCCTCCCTATCCCACCCCTCTAGGTGGTCACAAAGCACCAAGCTGACCTCCCTGTGCTATGTGGCTGCTTCCCACTAGCTATCTATTTTACATTCGGTAGTGTATATATATGTCCATGCCACTCTCTCACTTCGTCCCAGCTTACCCTTCCCCCTCCCCGTGTCCTCAAGTCCATTCTCTATGTCTGCGTCTTTATTCCTGTCCTGCCCCTAGGTTCTTCAGAACCATTTCTTTTCTTTTTTTTTCAGGAGAGCAAAGAATCTGGCTGTTTTTGCTGAAATCTATTTTTGGGAGACAGGCCTAACTCCTCCAGAAGTGAGGATGTCACATGATGGCTTAGGATGGCCTTAGCCTCTCTGTAATTTCCCTCAGCCTCCAAAGCCAGTCCACTTAGACAATTAAGTACAAAGAGTGAGTTTGCTATGCAATAACGCTGTAAGACAAATTCCATTGCCGTTACTTATAACCTGATTGCATCCCTAAGCCCTTCTAGGGAGCTGCTACTGACCTGTCCCCTCAGGCCCATATGGACATTCCAGTCTCTAGATCTCATATGGCAGCGTTCCAGGGACCAGGGCTCTGCAATACAATTGATGAGCTGCTGGAAACATCCCGCTGATTTCTGAGTCTTCTACAGCAAGCATTTCCTAAACTTTCCTGATGATAAGAATGATCTGGATCCCTAATAAAAAACAATCAAATTTGATGCCTCTCCTATAATTTGGGTTCAGGAAGCCTGGGGGCAGGGCTCAGGAATCTTGCTTCTAACACGTATCCCAAGTGGAATCTTGAGACTGTCTTATAGCATTTAGGACAGTGTCTGGCAAAACAACTGTACTCAATTAATGTTTGCTGAATGGAATTTAATTTGCTTATTTCCATCATGCTAACCCTGCTTTACAAACGACGTGTGCTTTCATATTTTCAATGAACCTCATACCACCGTGACTCTTTCAAGCATGCTAGCCCTGCAAATTGTAATCAACATCAACACTGAGCATTGAGATTCAATGCTCAGTTTTTATGGTAGACTCCACCTGTAAGTTTCTATGTTGGCTTTACTCAAAGTCTTTACCGTTGACTGTAAGACCACTTTTGGTCTAACCGTGCTGGGGAAACTCTGTTTCATTGATATAACTGGAATATTTCATCATTTACTGATAATGAACAGTGTGTTTTTACCCTAGAAGCAAATAATTTATTAAAATCACGATGTTAGATTTAACTTCCTAAATCATTTTATGAAGCTAATTGAACATTAATACCAAAACCTAACAAAGAATCAAAACTCAAACACCATCAATTAATTACTTTTATAGACACAGATGCAGAATTATTAAATAAAATTCTAGCAAATAAAATACAGCATCATATTAAAATAGCCGTATATAATTAACCAATAACTTCCAGAAATTCAGAGATGACCTGATATGAGAAAGCATGTCAATGCAATTAATCCCATTAATAGTTGAAAGGAGAAAAAAATCAGATGCTGCAAAGGATTTGATGAAAATCAACATCTGTTGTTTTTAAGACTCCTACTAAACTTGGGAAAAGAACACTTATATTACTTTAAAAGGATTAATAATCTAGATAGAATATCCTTATGTAAGGAAAAATTGAACAGCCCACTACAGAAATGGACAGGTTATTTGCAAAACAAGAGATTCATAAGACTGATAACTATGAAGAAATAGCATGACTGGTAGTTGGAAAAATGAATACCAATGGGTACTATTTTTGTTTTATCAAGTTAGCAATTATTAGAAGTAATAAAGCCAGCGTTATCAGTGACATTTATGTTACGTTAAAGGAAATAAACTCATTTATGTTAAAGGAGGGAGGGCAAGTATAAGGTGGTGCAAATATTTTGGAAAGCAATCTGGCAACATGTAGCAAAAGTTTTAAATTTATATATCCTTTAATACAGCAGTGTTACTTTCAAGACTATAACTTAAGGAAATAGTCGTGGTTGTGCATATAGATATATGTGAAAGGAAATTTATTGAAGTATTGTACACAATAGGGAAAAATTGGAAACAAACTATACAGCCAATAGTAGAGGATTAGTAAAACGTATCATAATATATTCCTATAATGAAATACTGTATAATCAGTAAAAATAATGCTGTAGAAAACTATTTAATCACATGCAAAATTTACAACCTGTGTTTAGGGAAAAAGCAGTTTATAAAAGTATTAAGTATACTAAGATTTCCCAATTTTAAAAATACTTACATGTGACTTGAAAAAAGATTGAAAGAATGTCTACTCAGATGTTAATTTTGTCTAATTTTGAATGTTGAGGTTTGGGGTGTTTCTTTTTATTCTTTTTGGGATTTTCTATGTTTTCCAGAATTTCTACCAGAAACATGTGCTATAGTGTTAATCATAAAACAATTTTTGGAAATTACTTAGACTTGTCAGATTTTAGCTTTTAATTAATCCCATAGTGATTTTGGATTGAAATTCCATCTCTAGTCTTATTACTTTACTTTGTTGTGCTCTATTTTTACTATCTACATTTTCTTTTCTTTTTAAATTTTTATTTATTTATGGCTGCTTTGGGTTTTTGTTGCTGTGCACGGGCTTTCTCTAGTTGTGGCAAGCCGGGGCTGCTCTTGGCTGTGGTGCGTGGGCTTCTCATTGCGGTGGCTTCTCTTGTTGTGGAGCACGGGCTCTAGGCTCCTGGGCTTCAGTAGTTGTGGCATGTGGGCTCAGTAGTTGTGGCTCGAGGGCTCTAGAGCGCAGGCTCAGTAGTTGTGGCACACGGGCTTAGTTGCTCCGTGGCATGTGGGATCTTCCCAGACCAGGGATCGAACCCATGTCCCCTGCATTTGCCGGAGGATTCTTAAGCACTGCGCCACCAGGAAAGTCCTACATTTTCTTCATAGAGGGAAGATGCCGCTTTAATTTGTTGAGACAAATGTGGAGCAAATCATTTACATCTGTGTTTACAACTATGCATTATTGTATGCTTTTGGGAAAACAAACAAAGTATTCCATTCTTTTTATTAGCTCCATAATTAGTTTCTGGATTATTCTGCCATGATAGCAGAAAATTTAAAAAGGTAATTAAGA
The DNA here is from genome assembly GCF_008692025.1 of Phocoena sinus. NCBI lineage: Eukaryota > Metazoa > Chordata > Mammalia > Artiodactyla > Phocoenidae > Phocoena > Phocoena sinus. The sequence continues at coordinate 3,608,449 of NC_045766.1, forward strand.
AATTCTCAAGCACAGCAGGAGTTTTTACTGGAAAAGAGAACCTTCAATATGAAACTCAATGATGAAGAGAAACAGGGCCTTGAAGGCTGTTTCTAAACCTTGACATATGAGAAGAGAGGGACTAATGCACTGCATCACTTCAAATCTGTGATTTGTATAGTAAAAAAATCTGTACAGTAAAAAAAAATTCATCTTCTTATCATTACCTTATTGTTTAGTATAGCTATTGCACTGGCGATTTCCATATTATTCTTCCCTCAGATACTTGAGTTCTTGTCTCCTTTTATCTTGCAAAGTCTACCTGTTGCACCGTCTCAGGGAATCCAAAAGGCAGCACAATTGAATAATCCTGTACAATTTGGGGGGTTAATTTGATCAAAGGCAGGACTAGAGTTAGGAACCTGTCCTCACTAGTGGCTACGTACAGTTGAAAGGTTGTGTAGCTTATGTTCGCTCAAATTCCCATATTCCCAAGTTTCTCTACTTTAACCTTGCCTAACCAATAGGAATGTGCTTCTTCCTTGGCTCCTAACAGAAACTTATTGGGACTTAATCTTGCCTTAAATCCCATTGACAAATCTATTTTTGCTGAGTGGTGGATCTCCATACTCCGTGCTGTTAGCTGGAATCTGTTTCCAAACAAGATGGACCACAGAGTTTCATAAGACTGTCATCTGTCGACTTTCCTGAGCCACTGAGATGTGAAAGTGTTAAGTAGGCTCCTTGGGTATCCACATCAACTGCATCAAATTCACGCTCTTTGGACGAAGTGAGAGAGTGGCATGGACATATACACACTACCTAACGTAAAATAGATAGCTAGTGGGAAGCAGCCGCATAGCACAGGGAGATCAGCTCGGTGCTTTGTGACCACCTAGAAGGGTGGGATAGGAAGGGTGGGATAGGGAGGGTGGGAGGGAGACGCAAGAGAGAGGAGATATGAGGATATATGTATATGTATAGCTGATTCACTTTGTTATAAAGCAGAAACTAACACACCATTGTAAAGCAATTATACTCCAATAAAGATGTTAAAAAAATTTTCACACTCTTCTTAAGAAATCCTCAGTGTGGACTGCTGACCATCAGCTTCAGTGCCCAACCCAGACTGAGGCAGTTCCCCTGCCCTGGTTCTGTCTGACTCCGGGAGCAACTTCCTCGCCCTCCGAGTCCTCACTCCGCCATAACTGCCCCCCACCCCACCCCCGTCAGCCTTTATCTAGAGCTGATTCTGTCTGAATTATGGCCCCATTTCCCGCCCCCCCCCCCCCCCCCCCAGGATATGGAAGTGTGGTTTAAAAAGGAGCAATTGGTAAAGCTTTGGAGAGAAATGTCTATCTGGCTCTTTAAAATAAATTATGTAATATTTTGCTATGAGTAATAGAGATTAAATAAATCTGAGTAGCCCTTATCTTATTTGGAAAGGGGGGTGGTCAGGCTGACCTCAAAGTGTCTGGGATAAAGTCTTACTATTTTAGCTCCTTTGGAGGGCATAGGGGGAAATAGGTCATCTAGAGACAATTTTATTTCATAAAATAAAGAGTATGATAGTTAAATAACTGTTTTAGATAAAGTCTACACATTTCCATGGACAAATAAATAGATAATGTCAGAGACATATTTATTACAAAAATCTATCCTCATATTTTATTTAGTCAGAGGCATTTACAACCCTAGGAGAAAACTGCTAGCTTGAAACATTCATAAAATAACAAACAAATACCCTTGGGCAAAGAGTCTACCCACATACATTGATTTCTAAAATAAAGATTCAATTTAGATTTAAAAGTCTTGTATGCACCCAGAGCTATCTATTCCATCTGTAATTTCCTTGTGGGGTTCTGGTGCCTGACTCTGTCGTCATCAGCTTCTTATCAGTTGCTTTCACGTGGAAGAAGCAAAGCTTCCAATTAGCGCAACGTTTTAATAAACGTGTTGGAAATCATTGCCACCCCATATCACGTCTCTCACATTGATCTAGTCTTCTGTTTACCAACATTTTTGCTTTTACGTTTGGGATCACCTAGTTAGCTTTAGCTTGTGATACTCCTGAGATTAAAATTTTAAAATGGGAAAATCTTTTTTTCCTATTCATTGGGAAATATAATTATAGCCTCAGATCTTGGTTAGATTAAAATTTAAAAATACCCAGGTATTATCAGACATTATTTTCAGCTTGGTAGTTAACCTTCCATACTGCGGAGGGTGTAGGTGATGCTGGGAGCATGCTCAGAAGAGCAGCATCTCAGCTGCTCTCTCCTCTGTTGGCCGGTCCTTTCCTTTCGTGAGAGCCGCTGAGATTGAAAGGCACGTGATCCACCTTTGGGGGCAGCAGCGAGCTCATACGGGGCCACATTCCTTCCTTACCCCTCTGAGTTCAGGGGAATGATAATAACATCGTCTTGAGCATCTATGCCATTTTTTTTCCCCTTTGACATCAGTCCTGGAGTAGTTGAACTAGATGCTTTTCTTATAGTCATGCATTTCCAGTTGATTAACATAACCTGGAAGGGCAGCTGTCCTTTTGTCCGCCTGGCTGAGTCTAAGCCCTGCACAAACTTTTGGCCCAACCTGGCCTTTTTTGCTGACTTCCACAGGAAATAGAATCACGCCAGGCCTATCCTGGGGTTTGGAATTTTGTGGAAGATAGGCAGGGTTTCTGGCAGAAGGCACATTACAGGGTATTTCATTTGTGAAGTTCTCATCACACTTCTCTCCTCCTGAGTCTGTCTTCTGTCAGCCTCATTGCCAAGAGGGGTCCTTGCTGCCCTTCACCCATCTCAGCTACTCCTTTCCCCATACCTGACTCTATTCATGTATCTATCACTCAGCAGACAGTGAAAATGAACTCGAAGTCAGGATGTGTCCTTTGGATTCGTCTCTCCAGCTCTGGAAGAGTAACCAGTGCATTACAGTGAGCTCTCAATAAATATCTGAGGGACAAATAAATGAACAGAATGTACCCTTAGATGTAAAGATTTATTCTTTTCACTTTGCAAGGAAGTAGAGAGTTTCTTCTTTGGTTTTCTTTCCTTTTTTTATCCCTATTATTACCAGTATTTATGGTAGTAAGGTGAAATGGAAAGGTAAAGCCATTAAATCTTTTTTTTTTTTTGCAGTACGTGGGCCTCTCACTGTTGTGGCCTCTCCCACTGCGGAGCACAGGCTCTGGATGCGCAGGCTCAGTGGCCATGGCTCACGGGCCCAGCCGCTCTGCAGCATGTGGGATCTTCCCGGACCGGGGCACGAACCCTTGTCCCCTGCATCGGCAGGCGGACTCTCAACCACTGCGCCACCAGGGAAGCCCCATTAAATCTTTTTGAGGAATAGAATTTGTTCATTCATTCAGCTGATAATTTTGGAGAGCCTACTATGTGTTGGCAAAAACTCTCTCCTTGACCAAATTTTAATTAGTCTCCTCCAACCCTCTCCTTGACTAGGCCTCAACCTTGGTCCCCATTCTGTCTGTGGTCTGCTCGACCCAATCTTAGCAAAGAATCCTGCCAAGTCAACCCCCCTACCCTTGATAGCTGACCACCCTGGCCTGCCTTCAGTAAGAACCCTATTAAGTCAATTTAGCAAGATCCCCCAACCTTGATGTCTCCTCTTAGTAATTTTTCATCTTCTATCCCCGACCTTCTACATGCTCACTGGCTGTAAATCCCCAGCAGTCTTTGCTATATTTGGATTTGAGCTCCGTCTCTCTCTATTGCAAGACCCATATTGCAGTAGTCTCGAATAAAAAGTCTTCCTTACTGTTTTAACAAATGTCAGAATAAGGTTTTCTTTAACAGTGTCGGGCACAAAACAGATAAGTTACTAGTTTTCATGGAGCTTAAATTCTAGTTGGTATAGAGAGAAAATATGCAAAAAACCCCAAACTCAGAAAAACAGCATAAAAACATTAAAAAATAACAAATATGTTAAGGCTTCCCCTTATGTGGATAGAGGGCTTCCTTAGGCTGGGTGATCACCGAGGAACAATCCAAGGAGAAGACCTTTCAGCTGAGAGCTGGAAGACAAAACCGTCACGCCGGATGGGCGAAAGGGCACTGCAAGGCATAGGGCAAGGCTGGTGCAACCAGCTGGAGGCTGCACCAAGGGGAAGGAGTCCTAGGGACATGGTGGAACACAGTGGGTGAGGAGGCCACTTCTTGGCCTCACCCTAGCACAAGGGTGAGGCCAAGAAGTGAAGCCAGGTTGTGATGGGCTCTGTAGGCTGGGTAAAGAGTTTGGAGTTTGTTTCATGTAACCCTGTGACCTTGGGCTTGGAATATTTGAATGTCATCTGATTTTTCCACATGCTATTGCTGTCATTGGTGGGTCTGAGAAATTGTCAAACAACGTCCTCTTCTTACTTTACTGAAGCTTCTCTCTCCCTGGATTTATTATTTTGCATAAGATGACTGAAAAGTAGGGAATTCTTCCTTGGGGATATCCCTCTTTTCTTTGTTTCCTTGAATGCTTTGAGGTCAAGTTAAAACAAAAAATTCCTAGAAACTAGCAATTATGCAGTCTGTGCTTGGTTGCTTTTAATTATTTCTTATACCATCAGCTCCTCTCTGGGACCCCTTACCTCCTGGAGGGTCTTTCATAATATAGAAGATAGTCTGCTTAATTGTCTTCTCTTTGCTTCGCCAGTCCTTACTGATAGGAGAAAATGTTGAATGTTTTAAACCATCCTCACTAAACTTCCCAACCTGGTCATTCAAAAAATGTAGTCTGTAAGTCCATTTTCTCACACTCTTAATTCTTCCTAATTATTGTTCTAAAAGATTGTCTGCTTACTGCGTTCTTTTTCAAAGAACATATTTAAGTTTGTGATGCCATCATCATTTGATACTTCGTATTAATTCCAAACAAATTTCAGAACCCTTATGATAGGCTTTTTACTTGAAGGGCTTACTGTTGTACTACGTTTTTGTAAAATACCATGATTCTAATAGCTACATTCTCTCTGAGTCATAGGATGGTTATGTGTTTGTTTAAAAGAAACAACCAAACAGCTCTCCAAAGCAGGACCATATTTTCCTTCCATCAGCAAAATCCGAAAGTTCTAGTAACACCACACCCTATTTCTAGGACAGGTTATAGAGCTGTCTGGACAGCAAGCGTTAGGAAAGATTATTTCTACATTATGCCAGTGTGTTGACGCGTAAGCCTCTAAGTGGTCCTAAATTCTTCTTTTTAAAAATCATTCTTCAAGTCCACTCTTTTAAATAATACAGTTACAATAACCTGAGAAGGAACTTGTGTCTAATCATGTATGACGTGTTGGAAGAGGGGCAAAGAAATGTACTTTCTCTGTGGCCCAGCAATGTCTTGACTCCTTCCAGGGTAGAAGGGAAGCATGTTCGGTTTACTGTGATTTTTTTTCCCCTCTGGCATTCTGTCATGCATAGGAATGAGGCTGGAAGAAGGTTAGAAGTAATACTATTTAGAATTACAATCAGTGCCAAGCTTTAGTCATCATTGTATTTAGGGCTGAAAGGACTCTGGGAGGTTGATTTAAATCACCTGATTTTACAGATGAGGAAAGCAAAACCCAGAGCAGAAAGTAACTTGTCAAGGTCATTCGTTTCCATAGTTAACCCAGCCAAGGCTAAGACTCAAATCCTGACTCATCTGCTCAGTGCTAGTTTTGATTCTGCTTAAGAATATCCATGATCAGTTCTCTGAATAAGTCTGGATGTTTTCTTCCTAGTTCTTTGTGAAAAACGTGTTTTTGTTGAGAGGTACAGGTGGTAAAAGATACAAATTGTTCAAATAGATTCTTTAAAACCGTTGTAAAATAAAAAGACACTTGTAGAAGAGTTTCATAAAGTAATTGGGTCTGAAAGGTTTTGAATTATTTTCCTTCTTCAAACTGCGTGATGTTTTTATGCAGTTGCCATGGGAGAACATGTTCGTTGCCAAAAACCTAAAACAGATCTTGGGTGTTAAGCAGGTAAGATTAAGTCATAGCATTCAATTCTTGTTGAACAAAGTATAACATCCATGTGAAGCACCATCTATGTGCTGGAATACTGCTATTTCCATTCTTTCCATGCATCTGGGAAATTTAGACACGTTTATTGGTCTATTCAGATGAAAGAGTCGTTCGCCAATGTCCACATTTTTTTGCAGCCCTAAAAGTGGTTCTTCCAAGAAGACTTAAAAAATCAATCCTTCAGGCTAGAACTTGTCAGGCAATGTTTACTTTCGTATCAAGAAAGCCATTTGTGGTCTCTGAATAAACAAATGCCATTTGATTTTCTCACACTGTTCAGTGTGTGGTTCAATGCATTGTAACTACAGAATTAGGAAGAGGATTGCAAGTGATTTTGTTCAACAGCTCATAGGCTTTGAAATAAAACCAATAAATACCTTAATGCTGCAAATAGTTTTCAAATCTTATCTAAAAACAGTTCTAGAAATTAAACCATGAACTATTATCCTACATAGAATGAACTCTTGTGTAATCTTCCTTTTATTAATTATCCATTCATCTTCAACTCCGTTCAACATCTGGATCTTTGGCCTTTTCAAAACACGTAGTGAGGGAAACTAGCTTTCCCTGTGGGAATCTCCCATAGTTCCATCAGGGCAGGGTGCCTTTGCTCCCAAGGGATGATGTGTTAGCCTTCACCATGGTACGTGTATTCCTCTTCAATGCAAATAATAGACATTTTCCCCATGCTTAACAAACCAATAACTTGAATTGAATTTTACCTTGCACAAGTAACTATGAATACGTACCTTAGTAAGTAAACCTATTGAGACTATCACAAATCTGGTTCAGGTTTTCTCCAGGTCAGTCTAGATCAGGGGTTCAGGAAACCTTTTCTGGAAAGGACCAGATAGTAAATATTTCTGGCTCTGCTGGCCATATGGTCTCTGTCACAAGTACTCATCTCTGTTGTGCAAAAGCAGCTACAAACAATATGTAAACAAATGGGTGTGGCTGCGTTCCAGCGAAACTCTATTTACAGAAACAGGTGGCACCCCGACAGGCTGTAGCTGGCTGACCCTGATCCAGCCGCCCAAGATGGTGCTGTAAACAGAAGCAGATTATAGACGAAGGACACAAGTCTCAAGAGTCCTCATGGCTTTTGTTTTGGTACCTTTCTGCCTTTGTCCATGGAGTCAAGGTATTTCTATTTCATATTCTTATATAGGGATAGTGTTGTAAAAGTCCCTTCCATGTTTGTTTTAGGAAAGCATGGAACTTGAGAGGCCATCCACTTCTCTCAGTGCTGTGTTCTTTAGAGCCTAGCATACTGCTTAGGATTAATAAATGCTAAATAAGAATCGTTTTTCATTTGACTGCCGTACCCTTTATGGAGCCTCGCTTGGCACCCTCAGAGGTATTAAACCATGTAGCTTTTACAATGTTCTATTACACATTGTCAGCAGCACCTTGCTGATTAAATCACGTGTGTGAGAGAGAGAGAGAGAGAGAGAGAGAGAGAGAGAGAGAGAGAGAGGAGAGAGAGAGAGAAAGAGGGAGAGACAGAGAGAGAGAGGAGAGAGAGAGAGAAAGAGGGAGAGACAGAGAGAGAGAGGGAGAGGGAGAGAGGGAGAGAGAGAGGGAGGGGGGGGAGAGGGAGAGAGGGAGGGAGAGGGAGAGACGGAGAGAGAGGGAGAGACAGAGAGGGAGGGAGAGAGAGGGAGAGAGCGGGGAGAGGGAGAGAGAGAGAGAGAGAGAGAGAGAGAGAGAGAGAGAGAGAAGTGTTAACTGTTAACTGCCAGGCTGTAAGTATACCTGACAGGTTGTTCCTACACAGGTTTGGTTTCTCTTGTATAAAGATTAAAAACTCTTGTCACAGCTGGTAAAAAATGAAGCACACATAGAACCACCGAGCATACACAACTCACAAAAGGGACTTTCCTAAAAGTCAGAATCCTGATGAAGGGGATAGATTACCCAAGGTAAGATATGACTTTGCAGTGATGATCACGTATTTCATAGCACTGGGGGAGGGATGGCAAATCCTTCTGTGGGTGTTTGCGTGGAGGGGAGCGTCTTCTAATATGCTTAAAGCTTTCTTTTATGAGTAACTCAAGAATTTCACGTTTATAGCCTCATCTAGACAGATCCGAGCTCGTAGTCCTATTTTTTGCATTTGCTCTGAAGATGAGCTTTTTTCTTTTTTTTGAATTTTCTTAAAAAAATTTTTTTTTAATTGAACTATAGTTGATAATTTATCGAACTAACTGCAATGTTGTGTTAGTTTCAGGTGTACAGCAAAGTGAATCAGTTATGCATATACACATATCCATTCTTTTTCAGAATCTTTTCCCATATGGGTCATTACAGAGTATTGAGTAGGGTTCCCTGTGCTCTACAGCAGGTCCTTGTTGATTGTCTATTTTATATATAGTAGTGTGTATATGTTAATCCCAGTATCCCGATTTATCACTTCCCCTCACCTTTCCCCTTCGGTAACCATTAGTTTGTTTCCTAGGTCTGTGAGTCTGTTTCTGTCTTGTAAATAAGTTCATTTGTACCATTTTTTATTAGATTCCACATATAAGTGATACCATATGATATGTGTCTTTCTCTGTGTGACTTCACTTAGTGTGATCTTTTTTCACCACAAACCTAATTTTTCTTTTCCACTGTTCTTAGTGTGATGGTTGTCAAATTGTCTTTTTGCTGTCCTTCCAGATTCTTTGATTAAACTGGACTTGTGCCCAAAGCAGCAGGAGATGCTGTCCCATAAAGCCAGAACATTTTATAAGTACTGGCAGGGAAGGCTTATTACTTCATTCCCCAGACAGCACAGAGAGCTGCTGGGGAGGTCCGGGGAGGAGAGCCGCTGGAACTGCTCTTCTGGGAGAAGCGCTGACGGTTGTGGCGCCGAGTCAGTCCCAGGCTGATGTGCCTCTATGGCTTCATGCCTTGGGTGGTGATGAGCAGCATGGGCAGTGGGCATCTTGGTGCAGTGAGTCAGGAAGAGGTTACTAGTTAAGAGATACACCCGTCCATCAGGCAAGACTGGGGCCCATCAGGGAGTCTCTGCGATTTGAATTCAGGTAGGTGATTTTGACAGTCTTAATCCAAAATAATAGTGTGGCTAGTAAAGTGGCTTAATTTTTTTTTTTTATTGAAGTATAGTTGATTTACAATATTGTGTTAGTTTCAAGTGTACAGCAGAGTGATATACAATATATATATTCTTTTCCATGGTAGGTTATTATAAGGTATTGAATAGAGTTCCCTGTGCTATACAGTAGGACCTTGTTTATCTATTTTATATATAGTAGTGCGTATCTGTTAACCCCAAACTCCTAATTTACCCCTCCCCCCACTTTCCCCTTTGGTAACCATGAGTTTGTTTTCCATGTCTGTAAAGATATTAAAAGATACGTAAATACTAGGAAAAAAACACATTTGTGTCTGTTTTGCCACCCAGAATCAGCCATGATGAAGAGTTTGTTATATTTGCTTCAAGTCCTTTTATGAATGAAAGAGCTAGCACTACAGATCACGTGGAAGGTTTCTGCTTCTCGTCTCTCATTCCTTTCCCTTGCTCCCCACCAGAGGTAACCACGATATTTAAGTTAGTGGGTGTATCAGTCAGGGGCCACACTCGAGGTGGGTGAGGTGTAGAGCATGCAGTGAAAAGACACTTACACAGGTGTGGGCAGAATGTAGGAAATCACCATGGATGTTAGGGTGCTGACACCCTAGACCTAAGGGGAGAAGGGGGAGCAGGTCTCGGACTCTGGAAGAAAGAACTGTGCAGGGCAGCAGGCTTGAAAGGAGCTGTGCCCTTTGGTTGAAGGATGTACCTGCCTGAGACAGTGCTCTGGATGAAGGGGTGAATGGACACCCCAGTTTCACCTTCCTCCTGCCCTCAAACTGCTTGTCTGCACACCCAGCCGGGAACCAGAGGCACCTTACGGTCCATACAGACCAGCCTCCCAGGGCAAAGAGGCTATTGGGAAATGGATCAGAGAGGGTGAATGCAGCAAAGACACAGCACAGGGTGGATCCTGAACTGTTACCGCTACCTGTCCCTATACAGAAAGGTATAATAAATAGTGTATCGCAGGAGCCGTTTTTCTCTGCAAAGGGCCAGACAGTAAACATTTTCGATTTTGTGGTCCACGTGTAGTCTATGTCCTGTATTTTTCTTTTTTAATTTTTACAAGCCTGTAAAAATATAGAAAACCATCCTTAACTTGTGGGCTGTATAAAAACAGATCACGGGCTTGACTGAGTTCATGTGCTGTGGTTTGCTGACCCCTAGCATCTATTATACGTTTTGTGTGTTTTAAAAGATTTTTGCATGATTTATATGACACCCTAGTTCTTTTCTAATGCTGTGTAACAAATGATCACAAACTTAATGGCTTACAAGAACACCCAATTTACTATCATATGGTTCTGTAGGTCAATTCCAGGTAGGCTCACAAATGATTACTTAGGAGCAATCGATAACTTGGTTAGTTTTTTCCACTGTCTTGGTTTTAATGGTGGAAATCTAGTAGAGAGATTTTTGTCCATGGGACTTGCCAAAGGTCCCCAGGTTATAGCCATTGGGCAACAGTTTACTGAATCCAGACACAAGGCTGAATTTAGCCATTGTCAAGAGTGAATGTGTTGCCAGACAGAGAAAACAAACTTCTGGTTACAGAAGGGGAAAGCGGTGGGGGAGGGATAAATTAGGAGGTTGGGATTAACAGATACACACTGCTAAATATAAGACAGTTAACCAACAAAGACCTACTTTATAGCCCAGGGAACTATACTCAATGTCTTGTAATAATCTATAACGGAAAAGATTCTGAAAAAGAACCTATCTACCTATCTATCTAGATATATGTAACTGTGATATATATATATATATATATATATATATATATATATATATACACATACATATGTGTATAACTGAATCACTTTGCTGTACACCTGAAACTAACACAACATTGTAAACCATCTATACTTCAATAAAAAAAGAATAAAATGAAAGTAAAAACAAAAAAGATAGTGTACTTAAGCCAACACAAACAAACAAAGAAAAAAAACACAGTGAATGTGTTGCATTGATATGAGAAAGGATATCTTCTGTTCAAACTGACTTGGAACCGGTGCAGTGTGACCCTTGTGCTGGGTGACTTACTGCCAGTGATAGAAAGGCGTTTTGTCATCCTCTGAATATGCCTGAAGCAGATGATAACAGAGAAGCGGGAGATGGGATGTCTTCTATTGGCTCTTAGGCTGACAGGGTACCTAGAAGGCAGTGAGGAAACACTGAGTGAAGCTGGATTAAACAGAGGAGGCATTTTTATCTCACATGGTAGGAAGGTCTAGTAGGATAAGTGAATTCAACAGCTTGACCCTGTTGTCAAGGACCAGGGACTTTCTATCTCTTCATCCCGCCCTCCTGAGCGCTGGTTTTTCCTCAGGTCTGAGCAGAATGGCTGAACGAGTTCCAGGCATCGTGTTGACAGAGAAATTTCAGGCATAAGGGACTGCCTTTCTTCTAGAAGAGAAGAAACTTTCTCCAGAACCCCCCTCCCTCAGTAGAATTCTTTTCATATCTCACTGGTCAGAATTGAGCTGTATGCCAGTTTCTGAACCAACCACTGCCAAAGGGAGTGATATCACCATCAGACCATAAAGTTTATTTCTAGAACTGGGGTCAGTTTTCCCCGAGGCACACAGCTGCTTGTGGAAGGACTTGGTATCTGAACAAAACCAGAGCCTTGCAGGAAAAAAAGCAGGGGGTGGGCGGAATGAAGGCTAGAGACCAAGAACAGTCACCTCTGTATCCTGACAGTTCACTCCTTTCCTAATATATGTAAAAATGTGCCCATAGCCCACTCTAAATATAAGTTCTGTACAATTATGTAAAAGCTGAGGTGCAATCATCTAGGTAATGTAACTTTACGCTTTGAAGGTATTTAATTAAGCAGTTTCCACTTCAATTTTGCAGGCTTCTTTTCATATTTTAGAGTCAATAAATCTTTCATCAGGTCTCAGACGTTTTAGAGGCCCCTGCAGAGCTGGTAGACTGTGGACCGCATGACTGTGGGACCACTTTATAGCTGGAAGTTGGGTAAAGAAGCCAGGACTTGTGTCATTCATAGGTGAAATACATGCTCATCTATCCATTTCAGGTACATGGAGCAGGGATGTTTTCTTGTCCAGGGAACCAAATCTTTTATTGCAGAATTCACGATAAGTTCAAAATGGAAAATTCTGAAGGTAACACTTCAAGTCTTATTAAAACCACACTGACAGCTTTTAAAAGTGGGAAGATGAGAACGAGAGCCACGGACACCACAGAGGAGGTAAAGAGAGCCTGGGACACTAAGCCGGTTGTCCTGCAGTGGTAGGTCTTGCACTTAATCCACTGCACTCACTAAATCCATACATATTTGCCGAGCACTGCTGTGTAGCAACATACCTGAAGGAACTTGGCGAGGGATTTTAAAAACGTGTAATAAAAGGTTACTTTTTCTAGGAGTCTGCCATCTTGGAAAGAAGGATGGAGGTGGGGTTGAATTTATATTCATGGATTTAAAATATAATTTGGACTATTTAATGTCCAAATTAAATTAAAACTTTCTGATACAGGCCTGTACCAGAGTGTTTTTGTTTCCTGTTCTTAGAACCTTCTACTTTGCACAACAGTTAGCTTTTTTTTCAGTTGTAATATTTTTTTGAAGCACAGTTGATTTACAATGTTGTGTTAATTCTGCTATACAGCAAAGGGATTCAGTTTCATATATATATATATATATATATATATATATATATATATATATATACTTCTTAAAAATATTTTTTCCATTATTGTTTATCATAGGATATTGAATACAGTTCCCTGTGCTACACAGTAGGACCTTGTTGTGTATCCATTCTATATATATAATAGTTTGCATCTGCTAATCCCAAACTCCCACTCCAGCCCTCCGCCACCCCCCTCCCCCTTGGCAACCACCAGTCTGTTCTCTATGTCTGTGATTCTGTTTCTGCTTTGTAGGTAGGTTCATTTGTGTCATATTTTAGATTCCACATATAAATGATATCATATGGTATTTGTCTTTCTCTTTCTGACTTACTTCACTTAGTATGATCATCTCTAGTTGCATCCATGTTGCTGCAAATGGCATTATTTCGTTCCTTTTTCTGGCTGAGTAATATTCCATTGTGTATATGTACCACATCTTCTTTATCCATTCCTCTGTCCATGGACATTTAGGTTGTTTCCATGTCTTGGCTATTGCACAATGGTTAACCTTTAGATACACCTATAACTTCCTTACTGACATGTAAGCTCTTGGAGGGCAAGGATTATGCCTTTCATATCTTTCAGTGCTTAGAACAGTACCCTGTACAGAAATGTCATTAAGCCTATGTTAAGTGCATATAAACTTATACGGTTCCAAAGCCAACCAACAACCAAACACACAAACAAACCCAAACAAAACAACCCCAAAGAACTTAACACTTTTTATTGCTCCCCAACAGCAGACTTCTTAGGCAACTGAACTGACATTAAAGAACACTGGCTTTTTTTTTTTTTTTTAATAACTTTCTAGCTGTTATCGTTTGAACATGTGGGGTTTTCTCTCCCAGAGTAGAGCTTTCGAGATCCGTAAGGTAAAATCCGCTGTTGCCTGTAAAGGAGGACGCGTTGCAGGGTGAGTTTAAGTGGATCTTCCGTCTCTCCGCCCCAAGCTGTGCGCGTGTCGGGTGCTTCCTCCGTGTTCTTTTTTCTGGGCTTTGTGTGTAAAAATTGTTACAGCAGTTTGCTCCTGCTGAGCTAGAATCAACTTCAGCAGATTTTTACGTATTTATTTAAAAGTGGGCTGTGATGTATTTTGGAGTCAGTATTGATCTCAGTTGTCTCCGTGATGACATCTCTGACTGGAGCTGTTGTGTTGCAATTACACAGTAAAGTAATAGGTGCTGAGGCGCTGTCAGTGCCTACTCTTTTCAGGTTGCAATTGCTTGATAATAATTCGATTGTGTCTCTGCCTGATGTTTTAATACTCTTGTCTTCCAGATTGCTCTTACTGGAGAGGCGCTTACCCCAGTGGGTTGCTACACCTTAATAAAAACAAACAAAGCAGGAAAGTGTGTAGTTGCACACATTTCTTTGTGCGACACTTGTCTGGGCTGACGTGGTGGCTCGGGCTGACTTTGCAGCCCCTCTATGTTCCAGTTATCTCTTGCTGCGTAACAAACCACCCCTCATTTTAGTAACGTAAAACAACAGCCATTTTCTTATGTGTGTGGATTTTTAAAGGTGTTTCAGGGATTTACATAGGGCAGGGCAAAAATTGCTTGTCTCTACTCCATGAAGTCTGGGGCTTCTGCTAGGAAGACTCAAATGACTGGGGGTGACATTAATAGATGGGTGCTGGAATTATCCGGAGGCTTCTTCCATCACATGTCTAGCTCATGGGCTAAGATGACCTGAAAACCAGGTTCTGCTGGGTCTGTCTCCTGGAGTGTGTGCCATGTGGCCTCTTCATGTGGCTTGGGCTTCCTCATAGCCTGGTGGTCTAGAGTACTTGCACCTCTTACTCTCCGGGGCTCAATGAATAAATGCTCCAGGGAACAAGATGGATGCTGAATGACTTTCTCTGACTTAGCCTCAGAAGTCACACGTGTTACTTCTGCTGCACTGTCGTGGTTACAAGTGAGCCACTAAAGCTAGCCCAGATTCAATGGGAGGGAAGTTAGACTCTTATCTCTTGATGGGAGGAGTATCAAAGAACTTGTTGCCATCTTTAAAATCTTTACAATGAATGCTTTATCTAATTGTCAAATCTGGTTTCCATCATTTTGAATTAAAAAAAAGAAGGATTTACTGGTTAAGGGAATTCCCTGGCAGTCCAGTGGTTAGGACTCGGTGCTTTCACTGCCAAGGGCCTGGGTTCGATCCCTGGTCAGGGAACTAAAATCCCACAAGCCTCGTGGTGTGGCAAGAAAAAAAAAAAAAAAAAAAAAAGCAAGTTCATTAGCACCTGTTAAAACATGGTGAGACATGATAAGGCGCAAAGCAAAAGAGAAAGAAAAACTTTTCTTACGGAGAAGTTTGCAATTTAATCAGAAAGGTTGTAGGCAAATATCCAACAACCTGTAACATATTTACACAGTAAAGTATCAAGGAGTGTAAATCAATATGCCCTAGAACTCTGCCATAGTAGTTGTGGGATTTTTGTAATATGCAAATATTTTAGATCTCATCTAAGTGAATATATCTAAGATAACTACTCATAGTAGCAAATATGACCTAAGCAACCCTTACGAAACACACAAAAAAGTCTATGAAAGGAGGGAGTCAGAAGAACATAGAAGGTTAGAAGGGGAGGAACTTTAGAGATTATTTATTCTAACTTTTTCAATATGTGGCTGAAGAACTGAAGGCCCCAAATTTATAATCTCAGGGAGTTCAGGAAGGGGGAAAGAATACTGGCTTATTCGGCTAGGTCCTCTTAAGCCTGGAAAACATAAGTTCTACGGGTTTCAGTTAAATCTTAAATATGTCAGTCTGATTTTATCAATCAGCTTAAGCTGTTATGCCCTAGTAACAAATCACCCCCAGATTTCAGTGACCAAGGTTTATTCCTTGCTGATGCTACAGGTCCAAGCTAGGTCAGGTGTGGCTTCCCTTGGTGATGCTTGTCATTCTGGGGCCAGGCTCACAGAGCAACCTCTATTTGAGACATTGCTGGTTGACAGATGGGTAAAGAGACCATGAGGAAGTAAATACTGGCTCTTAAAACATCTGCTTGGAAGTCATAGGCTTAGTCTAACCTCAAAGGAGCAGAAAGTATGATTTCTCTCCAGGGAAGAGCTTGCCTGCAGGGAGGGACAGTAAGTATTTTGAAGAAGAATGCAGTTCATCACAGTGATTCTGGTAACAGCACTTAGTGAACAGTAGAACTCCAGTGAAATCAAGTGGCTCTTGATCTACCCAAAGCCAATCAGTCAATCAATGATGGAAATGAAGCTACAACTCAGATTGCTCAAAACCCAGCTCAGTGCTCTCTTCTCTGGAGTGATTCACTGGCAGCTTCCCTTCCATTTCTTTCTGCTCAACATTCATTTTAGAATTGTCAATCGACATAGTCCCTGCGCCACATATAGGGACTGTTTTCCTAAGGGTGAAGTTGATTCCTCTTCTCCTCCTTTTTCTCCTTCTTCTTCTTGTGCTTTTCAGCAATAGTTGTTCTAAACAGTCACTGCAGCTTTTGTTTTGATTGACAATTTTACATGACATGCCAGAAAGCCATGCCAAATGTCTTAAAAAAATTAAAAAAAAAATTTTATTTTATATTGGAGTATAGTTGATTTCCAATGTCGTATTAGTTTCAGGGGTACAGCAAGTGGTTCCGTTATACATATACATATATCTATTCATTTACAAATTCTTTTCCCATTTAGGTTATTACAGAGTATTGAGCAGAGTTCCCTGTGCTATACAGTAGGTCCTTGTTGGTTATCTATTTTATATATAGTCGTGTGTACATGTCAGTCTCAAACTCCCAATAAATCACCCATTTCAACCTTATGTGTTTTATTGGTGAAGATGAGACTTCCACTGCAAACTTTTTTTTTCTGACAGAACTTGTCCCTTCAAGACATGTAAATTCCATTACTAACATATAGGTCTCCCATAATTTCCTTATTCACCTCTAAATTATGCTTAGAGGAGGCACGGTAGATAATATACACTTTTCAATGTTTTATGGAAGAGTTACATGCAGAGTACTTGTAGGCTCTTATGCTCAACTCTTCTTTGTCAATGCAGTCATCCAAGCTCAAGGAGGAGAGGTGTGGCCAAGATGACAGAGTATGAAGACCTTGTCTCTCACAGGCACCAAAATTACAACTATTTACAGAGAAACTATTGATGAGAAAAACTGGAAAACTTGCAGTCTTGTATTTAGAATATAAAATACATAACTAATGAACAAACGTAACAAAACTGAAACAGACTTGTAGTTACAGAAAACAAACAGGTCGTTGTAGGAGGGCAGGGGGGTTGAGGGATGAGAGGTGAGAGAGATTAAGAGCGACACACTTCCAGTTACAGAATAAATGAGTCATGGGGACTCAATCAATGAACAGTACGGGGAATGTAGTCAGTAGTATTGTAATAACTTTGTGTGGTGACAGAAGCTAACTAGGCTCATTGCGGTGATCACTTGGAATGTTTAGAAACATCAGATCACCATGTTGTGCACCTGGAACTAACATAGTACGGTAGGTCAATACTTCAAGTCAGAAAAAAAAAAAGGTAATTCAGAACACAGAGCATTTGCAGTTTACTTAAAATCATCACCTGTCTTTAGACTAAGGATGATATTCAACTCTGCTAGTTTTTAATGCTAAATATATTTTCGTGTTAGTGCTGGCCTAAAGAATCATGATTCTACCCTCTCAAAACAAAACCCAAGGGCTTCCCTGGTGGTGCAGTGGTTGAGAGTCCGCCTGCCGATGCAGGGGACACGGGTTCGTGCCCCGTTCCCGGAAGATCCCACATGCCGTGGAGCGGCTGGGCCCGTGAGCCATGGCCGCTGAGGCTGCGCGTCCGGAGCCTGTGCTCTGCGGCGGGAGAGGCCACAGTGGTGAGACGCCCGCGTACTGCAAAAAAACAAACAAAACAAACACAAAAAACTACAAAAAATAAAACTTAAAGAAAATCACTTAGTGTCGGGGCTGATCTGCAGAATCAATCAGATTGTTTGGCAGACTAAAAGAGCCTTGAAGTTTTGATCCTCAGAGGTTTTTTTCTTTTTTGGAACCTTTGATGTAGTGTCACCAGCTGCTTCCGGATTTAATGTACTTTCACCAGTGAGCTTTGGAAGCCAGCCTCTCCTCCCCTCTTGCTTTAGTTTATGCAGATCGGAGGGGTAGAAGTAACCTGCTCTTTCAGAGGGAAAGTATGTTTAGTTCTGTCTTTCAGCTATAGAAGGTTGGACAAGTTGGAATATAGTTATTATGCCACTAACCCGGTGGTGACCTTCAAGTAGGAATTTTTGTATGTTTTACTACACAAACATAAATCCCGTGAACCTTAGCATGGCCAAAAGCCAAACTGAGAAAACCTTGAAATCGACATTAAAAAACCATCGCAACATTCACTTCATCTTGGTCAATGAATTATAAAACTGAGGAGTTTTAACTTCAGTAACCCAGCTCTCCCCCCACCTCCTGATACATTCAAAAATCAAGTTCGTGCTAAGATGCCATAATTCTCACAAGGTAAGAAGCAAGGGCCAGGGCTTCCCTGGTGACGCAGTGGTTAAGAATCTGCCTGCCAATGCAGAGGACACGGGTTCAAGCCCTGGTCCGGGAAGATGCCACATGCCGTGGAGCAACTAAGCCTGTGTGCCACAACTACGGAGCCTGTGCTCTAGAGCCCACGAGCCACAACTACCGAGCCCACATGCCACAGCTACTGAAACCTGGGAGCCTAGAACCCGTGCTCCGCAACAAGAGAAGCCACCGCAATGAGAAGCCTGTGCACCACAAGGAAGAGTAGCCCCTGCTCACTGCAACTAGAGAAAGCCCGCGTGCAGCAACAAAGAACCAACGCAGCCAAAAATAAATGAATGAATGAATGAATAAATAAATAAGCAAGGGACAAAGTAACAGGCTATTCCTTGGTTAAAACATAATAACACGGTCCATCTTGACCAATTCCATCATTAACTCGTATCTCATATCTCAGTTCAAATTTCAAAATGCTTTCTCAAGTGGTCATGCGTTTGACATGAGGAAATAAAATCTGAAGTGAGAGCCTAAGCTTTTAGAGCAAGCAAAATCCATTGCAGTTGCAAGTTGACATCCAATAACATTCACAGGAGTTGTGAGCTGGCTAATTAACAATGCACTGCAGTAATCCACACCCAAGTGTGTATTCACCCAGAGAAGTCGTATGCAGGGGCCTCAGAAACCATTACTGCAACCATTTCCCACTATCCTTGTAGGAAAGAGAAGACCACCATGTGCCACAGTTCTGGGAAACCATCTGGATTATGTATTTATTTATTTATTTATTAACATCTTTATTGGAGTATAATTGCTTTACAATGGTGTGTTAGTTTCTGCGTTATAACAGAGTGAATCAGTTATACATATATGTATGTTCCCACATCTCTTCCCTCTTGCGTCTCCCTCCCTCCCACCCTCCCTATCCCACCCCTCCAGGCGGTCACAAAGCACCGAGCTGATCTCCTTGTGCTATGCGGCTGCTTCCCACTAGCTATCTATTTTACATTTGGTAGTGTATATAGGTCCATGCCACTCTCTCACTTTGTCCCAGCTTACCCTTCCCCCTCCCCATATCCTCAAGTCCATTCTCTAGTAGGTCTGTGTCTTTATTCCCGTCTTACCCCTAGGTTCTTCGTGACATTTTTTTTCTTAGATTCCATATATATGTGTTAGCATCTGGTATTTGTCTTTCTCTTTCTGACTTCACTCTGTATGACAGACTCTAGGTCCATCCACCTCACTAGAAATAACTCAATTTCATTTCTTTTTATGGCTGAGTAATATTCCATTGTATATATGTGCCACATCTTCTTTATCCATTCATCCGATGATGGACACTTAGGTTGTTTCCATCTCTGGGCTATTGTAAATAGAGCTGCAATGAACATTTTGGTACATGACTCTTTTTGAATTTTGGTTTTCTCAGGGTATATGCCCAGTAGTGGGATTGCTGGGTCATATGGTAGTTCTATTTGTAGTTTTTTAAGGAACCTCCATACTGTTCTCCATAGTGGCTGTACCAATTCACATTCCCACCAGCAGTGCAAGCGTGTTCCTTTTCTCCACACCCTCTCATGCATTTATTGTTTGTAGATTTTTTGATGATGGCCATTCTGACTGGTGTGAGATGATATCTCATTGTAGTTTTGATTTGCATTTCTCTAATGATTAATGATGTTGAGCATTCTTTCATGCGTTTGTTGGCAATCTGTATATCTTCTGTGGAGAAATGTCTATTTAGGTCTTCTGCCCATTTTTGGATTGAGTTGTTTGTTTTTTTGTTATTGAGCTGCATGAGCTGCTTATAAATTTTGGAGATTAATCCTTTGTCAGTTGCTTCATTTGCAAATATTTTCTCCCATTCTGAGGGTTGTCTTTTGGTCTTGTTTATGGTTTCCTTTGCTGTGCAATAGCTTTGAAGTTTCATTAGGTCCCATTTGTTTATTTCTGTTTTTATTTCCATTTCTCTAGGAAGTGGATCAAAAAGGATCTTGCTGTGATTTATGTCGTAGAGTGTTCTGCCTATGTTTTCCTCTAAGAGTTTGATAGTGTCTGGCCTTACATTTAGGTCTTTAATCCATTTTGAGCTTATTTTTGTGTATGGTGTTAGGGAGTGATCTAATCTCACACCTGTCCAGTTTTCCCAGCACCACTTATTGAAGAGGCTGTCCTTTCTCCACTGTACATTCCTGCCTCCTTTATCAAAGATAAGGTGACCATATGTGCATGGGTTTATCTCTGGGCTTTCTATCCCGTTCCATACGTATTTATTTTAAAATTCTGAGAGAAAAATGTAAAGGAACTGTTTGAATATTATAGCAAACGTTAATCTGATTACAAACTAGTGGGCACCTTTAGAATATCACTGGCATGTGTGAGAATTAATTTTAGATTTTATCTGAGAGCTCTAGAGTTAGTTAGCTTCTGTTTTATAGTATCTAGGGGGAAAGGAACGGAAATGGTAGCAATTTCAGTTCTTCCTTTTGTGCCTGTGAACCTGTGCTCTCCGGGCGTGGAGACCACTGCCTTTCTGTTTCTTATATTCTTCACTCAGTTTACACTCAGCTTTAATGTATAAGCCTGAGCTTATACTCAGATGATGGGGAATTAGGAGACAACCTCAAATTCTGCACTTCTGGATTGATTTCACATAGCACCCATCAAGAGAGGGCTTTATCTCTACCTGTATGTAAAATTATATGTATACATAATATATATATTTATTCAAGACATTTATTAAAAACTGGGCATTTTCAGTGCCCAAAGTAAAACCTCAGGAGCTTCCCCAAGTTCTGAAACCATGGGATGGACTAGGAGATATTTTTTGAATGTGCTACTTCTCCAGATGTACCATAGCATATAGGAGTGGGGTTTCCTAGCAGTGAAATGGGACAAAATCCTGAGAAGGAGAATTTAAAGGAAAGGAAAAGGGAAAGAGGTGAGAGAGTGTGAACAGTTAGCTTTGGCTGTGTAACAAACAAACACACAATTTTCAGTGACTCAGTGATTGGCCAGGGCTGCTCTGCTGAGCTCAGATGGGCTGGCCTGGGCTTGGCCCCATTCAGGTCTGACCCAGGTGACTCTCAATCTTCTGGAGCCCGTGGGCTGCCCAGAACTTGTTCTTTTCATGGTGATGGCAGAAACTCAAGGGCAAACCCAACTGCATCAGCCTGCTAACATCCCATTGGCCAAAGCAAGTCTCACTCACTTGTGGCCCTGTGCAAAGCCAAGGAGGTGGGTATATAGTTCTCCCACAAGTGGAGAATATTTGCTGAAAAATAATCTGATCTTCCACAGATGGTCTGCATAAAGTCTTGAATGTATTGCTCTTTTATCATGTGGTAAGAGGCTGGCTTGACACCTTAATTGTTTGGATGAGGCCGGAGAGATAGGGAAAGACTTGTAGGTCATGTTAATAATAATAATAGTAACATAACAATAATAGCAGTGATGCATAAGATTTATAAAGGCAGGATGCTGTAGGCCAAGCTAACAATAAGTAATAACAGTAGAAGCAGCATATGTACGCACTATGCCTTAGACATTGTTGTAAGCACTTTACAAAAATTAACACATTTAATCCTCACAGCAACCCTAGGAAGTAGATGTTATCGTTATCTCAATTTTTAGATGAGCAAAGTGGGGCACATAGAAATGAGGTGGCTTGCCCAGGGTTAGTGAACACCAGGAGGTGGTGAGTAGAGATTTAAATCCAGGGGGTCTGTCTCCAAAGTCTGGGTTCATAACCTTCCCCCTCCTTCTGTGATTTTATGAGCTGTGGGCTGACACAATCTAATTTACATTTTGAAAGGCTGCTCTCGATTTTTTTTTGGCAGTAAGAATGGAGGAGAGCGTGGAAGAGATGCTACCTGTTCGAATGGTGTTTCTCAAAGTGTGGTCCTTGTCTGCTCCTCTGACTGTTCCCCATACATGACAAGGTCATTATAGAAATGGACGGGAAACGTTTAGAAACTCTGAGAGCAAATTCGACATTGTTTCAAGACCCAAGGGCATGATCCTTTTCCTAGTTTTTATTGAATGTTACGAAAGTATGGGCTCATAATGGATTGCACATTCAACACAAAACAGAACAAAACAGAAAGAAAAATGAAAAACACTGCTCCCTCATTGCTGCTTGAGAAAACATGGGAAGAGGATGTATGCCTTAGTCCAGGCTTGTGTTCAGTGATCGTGCCTTCAACCAGGATAGTGCTTGTGGAGATAAAGAGAAGTAGATGAACTGGGTAAAAATTCGAAGGGTGGATTAGTTCTCATTATCAATATCTAGCAGAGATTAAGAGGGAGGTCAGACTTAGTCAGGTCCGTGTGCTGTGTGCAGCAGCGGTTTTAAGGAAAAATCATAAAGGAATACAATTCTGTTTGAAACCCAGGAAATAGGAACTTGGAACTTTTGGTGATTTTCAGGGCAGGTGCAGTGTTTGTTTACTGTTTTAAGGTGATCACCTTGGTTTGCCTGGGACTTTCCCAGTTTGAGCACTGGGACCACATCCTCAAAGTCCCCTCAAGTCCCAGGCAAACCAGGATGGTTGGTCAACCTCAATTTTATATCATACATTTTATTTTACATTATACTAGTTATACTCACGATTATGCATGTTTTCCCCCACTTTGCCATGAGCCCATCTGGTGAGGCTCTCCATTCTTGGAATAATGGTATGAGGGAGGGTGACATAGATGCTCAGACGAAATGGAAGATTTGAGTAAGTTCTTATTGGAAGAGATTTCAAAAGTGAAGAACAAATAAGAAACAGGAAGAAAAACAAATGCTAATTATTCGGATAACTCCTAGAATTTTTTTCTGCAACCTGGAATTTTTCACAAATTCTTGAGTTTGCTGATTTTACTTTTCCATAGGGTAGAGGAAGCAACAAATGAAATGACTATATCCGGGTCACTAAGGAGAATTTGCTGGGGGTATGGGAGTACCAAATACTTAAAGAGGATGTCACAGTGTCATCTTAGAGTGAGTGCAAGTAAAGGGGCAGAACGTGCTGACCGGGACCCATGATCTCCCATCCGCTTTTTAGAGAATCAATTGTGATGATTCCACAACCATAAGAGGCAAAAGGAAATCCAGGTCAAGGAAGACAGTAGATTTTTTAAAAAATGAAATGCGTACTTGGTAAACCAGTCATGCTTTAGAGGGGAAATGGGGCAGGCACCTGCTGATGCAGATGTGAGTTTCGCTTAGGAAACTCGTTCTTGAGTCCTTCTTAATGGTGGCAGGAAGAGTATTTGAAACTTCCACCCCACCAGTGAGTGGTGTCTTGTGTACTGTGCACTAATTAGCTAACGTCCTTCAGTCCCGGCTGCCATCTTAATTGTGCATTCTGCCATACAGATCCAGTCTTCGTGAGAGGCCACTCTCTTGGCTTTTGAATGTGACATTTCTACTTTCTCTTGGACAATATCGCCATTCTCAGTCTTAGGGGACTGCCTTCTTTTGGGCCACCAGAGCTGTTTCCTAAATCCCGTAAGCATGTTGAGGGTCTGCTCGAAAGGATCACGCTGAAGCATGATCTCATCACCTTTTCTCAAGGGCCAAGAGTGGATCTGGGACTGAGACCACACCTCTACGTAGCCTTATAACCCCATCATTTGGGAGTTTCACTCCTTGAGACTTTGCCCCGCCCTGGTCATCTACTCCCATCATTGGGGGTGAAGACCGTGCTCCATCTGGGTTTGAGTATTCACCTGCTAAGCAAAATCTCTGGGCTTAGAAACTCTTGAATACTGGCACCAGTTCTAATCAATACCCTTTGGATATTCAATATTGGGTTACTGCTTACACCCCTTCAAGGGCCAGCCCTACTGCTGGAGCAGGTCTCTTGCTACAGAACTGGTTTCTTCTCTTTCCCACTGTATATGAGTTCGAAGGATACCTCATGGCCTACCTCACTCCGGTAATGACAGCTGGACCTTACAGAATGCAAAGAACAATGATCAGCTATGTAGCTACCAAACAAAGGAGGAAGAGGACAGCTTCTAGGGTATATTGTACGATATTATTAACAGAAAACAGAGAAAGCAGGACTTTTTAACTCCATGTATACTTCTGGCTTCCCTATTAAGAAGAATGATTGTTAAATGTAGTTAAGAGAGAACTGGTGCCTAGGACAGATGATGAGTAATAAGAGGGCACCTAGGGGGGCTTCCCTGGTGGCGCAGTGGTTGAGACTCCGCCTGCCGATGCAGGGGATGCGGGTTCGTGCCCCGGACCTGGAGGATCCCACATGCCGCAGAGCGGCTGGGCCCGTGAGCCATGGCCGCTGAGCCTGCGTGTCCGGAGCCTGTGCTCCGCAGTGGGAGAGGCTGTAACAGTGAGAGGCCCGCGTACCGTAAAAAAAAAAAGAGGACACCTAGGTATTTAAAAAGAAATTGTCATCAGTTCAAGTAAATTACGCCAGGATACCGACAGAATTTTCATATGGGACTATTTAATCAGTTTTTTCTTTTTATTAACCTAAATATTTATTATACGAGTAATACATTAATGTAACATCATATACTAATGTATTGTATATTGTATGACATCAAACTTCATCTGTCAGCTGTCTTTTTCAGACAAAAAAATAACTTAGAACTCATTTTTTTCATATATATATAAAATACGCATGAGACATATGATTATGTGTATATGAAACACATATGTATGTAACCATTCTTTTAACTTGCTGCATGCTATTATAATATTATGAGTATATCACAACGTATTCATCCCCTTAACTATTTAGATGGTTTCTGATGTTCTGATGTAAGCAAATGCGGAGTGAATGATTCCTTTGGCACATATGTGATGATCTCCCTGAGGTAGGTTAGGTACCAGAAATGTAACTCTTGAGTACGTGGGACTGTTTAATCATTTCTTTCTTTTTTCCTTTTTTAGAGCAAATGGAAATATTTTTTCTTTTTAATTTTTATTTTATATTGGAGAACAGTTGATTAACCATGTTGTATTAGTTTCAGGTGTCCAGCAAAGTGATTCAGTTATACATATACATATATCCATTCTTTTTCAAATTATTTTCCTATTTAGGTTATTACAGAGTATTGAGCAGCATTCCCTGTGTTATACAGTAGGTCCTTGTCAGTTATCTATTTTAAAAATAATGCTGTGTACATTTCAGTCCCATACTCCCAATCTATCATTAATCTTGATGGATAATCTTTGAAGACTCTGAGAGAGATAGGACATAGTCAATCATACCATTCTCCAAAAAGGGAAAATACAGATTTAAAAAGTTAAAGATATAAACTTAAAGCCTTTCTAACAACAACAAAAAAATTTGTTCATTTGGCTAACAGTCTTCTATATTATCTTGACCTTTTCATGGCTTACCAGTTGCCCGATTTTAATCATCTTCTGTGGGTTTTCCTCCTTTCCCCAAACTTTTTGATGCTGCAGTGCCCAGGACTCCATCTTTTGATCTATTTTCATCCTTTTTGAGCTCATTGCATCCCATGGCTTTAAAAACTATCTATATGTGAACAACTTTCGATATATCTCTAGCCTGGATCTCTTCCCCCAATTCCAGACTTGTATTTCCAATCTGTCCAAAACGGAACTTCTGATTTTCTACCCCTCCCCATCTTCTTCCTCCACCTCCTACTTTTCTTGTCACAGTTGGTGTCTCAGGCCAGAAACCTTGGCATGACTCCTCTTTTTCATAACCACATGCAGTCCATCAGCAAAGACTGTTGCCCTTCAAAATAAATGCAGAATCTGACTACTTCTCACTACTACCATTTCTTACTGCTTCTACCCTGGTCCAAGTCACCATCTCTTACTTAGATTGCCACAGCAACGACCTAACAGATCTTACGTCTTCCCTTTAGACACAGCGGCCAAAGTTACTCTCTTAAAAAATAAATCAGATTATATCACACTTCTGTTCAAATAGAAATGCAACAGCTTTTCCTTTCATCCAAAGTATGAAACAACGTCCTTATGTTGACTCACATTATAGCTCTGATCTCATCTCCTAGATCATTCACTCTGCTGCAGACCTCGATTTTCTTGTTCCTTGAACATGCCATTTGCCTGTTGTTTTAGTGTTTTTGCACGGGTTGTTTCCTCTGCACAAATGCCCCTTTCCTAGAAATTTGCATGGCTCATTCCCTACCTCTTCCAACTCTCTGCTCAGATGTCACCTTTTTAATGAGGACCTAGTCAATCTATTTAAAAATGTACTCCTCATTTCAATGCCCTTTATCGCATTCTACTTTTTCTCTTTTTCATAGGATTTATCATCTTCTATTGTAATGCAAAATATATGGGTATATTACATTTAATATATATATTTTCTCCTTCTGCCATAAAAGTTCCACTAGAAGAGGAATCTTTGTCTATTTTTTTTTTTTAAAGAAGATGTTGGGGGTAAGAGTTTATTAATTAATATATTTATTTTTGCTGTGTTGGGTCTTCGTTTCTGTGTGAGGGCTTTCTCTAGTTGTGGCAAGCGGGGGCCACTCTTCATCACGGTGCGCGGGCCTCTCACTATCGCGGCCTCTCCCGTTGCGGAGCACAGGCTCCAGACGCGCAGGCTCAGTAGTTGTGGCTCACGGGCCTGGTTGCTCCGCGGCATGTGGGATCCTCCCAGACCAGGGCTCGAACCCGTGTCCCCTGCATTAGCAGGCAGATCCTCAACCACTGCGCCACCAGGGAAGCCCATCTTTGTCTATTTCGATCATTGATATATTGCAAGGGCCTAGAACAGTGCCTGGAGCATAGTAGATGTTGAGTATTTGTTAAAGAAATGAATGACTCCTAGTTTCTAGATGTGTTCCTACCCTGTTAGCTGCCCCTCCTTATTCTAATCCGCTGGGGTCAGGGGAATGAAGTCACCTGTAAGTAAATAGAACTTCTCCCTCCAGGGATGGAGTAGGGTGGGTTCTTTGTGAAAGAACTTTTCTCTGGGAAAGTGGAATGAATGGGATAGAAAGGAAATAATGAGCACGTCTGTAAAGGTGGGGTCATAAAAGTATTGAATAACCATAGGCTGTGGAGCTTAGTGTACATCTTAGAGGTTGAACTCAATGAGTTTGATGATTTCTTTCAAATCCAACATCCAAAGATACTTGTCTCAAGCGTGTTGATGCCCGGATGAGATTTCTAATGGGGTTCAGCCAAATCCTCTTGCTGCTTCTTATCCATTGAATAGTTTTATCCTCACCTCTGGAGACCTAGAAGTTGATAAAGTTATCAGAAGTCATGTGTGGAGAGTTGGGTAATATACAGGGTTGAAGACTTAGGGATTCAAGAGCGTGTCAGTGGGCTCCAATAGTGGACTGAAACAAATAAGATAAAACTTAACAAGGATTATTTAAAGTCTAGCATTTGGGGGTAGAAAATCAATTGTACAAGTGCGTGCAGAATGAGGGTAATCAGGCTTGACAGCAGATTATGTGAAAAAGACTTAAGGGTTTTAGTTGATTATAAGCAAACAGTGTTTTCCTTATAAAAACAAAACCAAAAAGTATCAGGTGCAATCTTGGGTCATGTCTGTATAAATAATAGTCCTAGATGTATGGTAATGGAACATAATAGTCTCAGAATACTTTGCACCATGAAGAGGATAGGGAAAGTATTTTGGTTCTGTCTTAAGCATTTTATTTCATTGAGACTGTCACATTTTAAAAGGAGCATTGACAACTAGGCAAAATGTTGAGGATACCAGAAACTATTCATTCTTTCAAACTACGTTTATTAAATACCGGCAGTGTTCCTGGCCCTGTCCTGGGTGCTAGGGATATATTAGTGAACAAGCACACCCAAATCCATGCTATCTAGAGTTATTAAAGTTAGTAAGTCAGTAAAGTTATAACTTACTTTAAAAAAGATTTTTTATATATATACTATATATATAAAATATATATTTACTGTATCATAAAACTGAACTGTTTTATGATGGTTGCTTATCATACAAATTTTGAGAAGTACAGGAAATTGAAAAGAAGTGGAAAAAGATTGTTCATAATTCCACTATTCATTGGTACTCACATTTTGTTTTTTTTTTGCGGTACGCGAGTCTCTCACTGTTGTGGCCTCTCCCGTTGCGGAGCACAGGCTCCGGACGCGCAGGCTCAGCGGCCATGGCTCACGGGCCCAGCCGCTCCGCGGCATGTGGGATCTTCCCGGACCGGGGCACGAACCCGTGTCCCCTGCATCAGCAGGCGGACTCCCAACCACTGCGCCACCAGGGAAGCCCGGTACTCACATTTTTTTCACACTGCTTTTACTCCATGCAGTTCTTCCGGAGCCCAGAAAAAGTGGGGACATGAGCATGAGTGGTTTGTGTGGGCCAGATCTGGAGAGAGGTTTATCACTTTCATCCATAGTAGACTGGTCAGAAGTGGCACACAGTGCTGTAAAGGATGCTGGGAAATGGAGTCTAGCTTTGTCCCAGAATTTTTTTAAAAAAGGTATTTTCTGCTATAATCACGACTGTTTGTTGAGTCCTTGGCATTCTAGTTGGCTTTGTTTTGGTCATGATTCAGTGTATCTGCTATCGAAATATCATTCTTTATTTAAAATTATTTTTTGGATCAGAACTAGTTAGGTTACGTCTCTCTCTTTTTATAGTTGCCATTTTCTCGTTACAGCTTTTATGCTGAGTTTCGTTTGGGCTATTTTTTGACTCCTGGGTTAGCTGAATACTTCACTTCCACATTTCCTTTCACATGATCCCAACTTAGGTCGTTTTTAGAAACTGTATTTCACTAGGTGCAGCCTAGTGGAAGGCGGCACCGCTGTCTGGACCCTTGAGATTGCTTTGACCTTGGAGGAGGAAGCAGGGAATGTGCCCTTCTCTCTAGCCCAAATGTCTTCCTTTTCAGTCTCACCCGTTGTTTCTCGGAGTCTTCAACTGTGCTGTACTCATGTCCTCTTCTCTCACGCACAGTTGCGACCGGTCACTTTCAAAGAGCGACGGCTTTATCCTCTTCTACTGCTGTTTTCATCGTGATCTTTCCATGTGATGATCTTTTAGTTTTTCCAGACAGGCTTGTTGAACTGGATCCCTTCATGCTTCATAAAAGGGGATGACAGGATCTCTCTACTGAAACTTTAAACTTCGGGGATTTCCCAAAGCTTGCAAAATATCATTTAATGAAGGCTAACTGCAACACCCCAACTCAAAGAGAAAGTTAAAAAAAAAATCCTTTCAATGATAGATATAAGAGATCTTTCTTGTTTCCAGAATATTTTTGCAGCTGAATAACCTAACAGGTTGTTTTTACCAAAGGAGTGACAATTGGGTATTTGGCCAATTTGGGTATTGGGTATTCTTTATAAAAATTTTTAGTATAATCTGTATAATATATCTGCATTTGTGTTCATTTTAATCCATATACTAGAGACAGTTGCTGGATTACACCCACCGGAAGTGGCTAGCCAGCATTGAATCAAGAGCCCACCCTCCAGAGATAGCTACTCTCAGTATTTTACCTATGTTGATTTCTGATCAATACCACAGGCTTTGTTAATGAATACATGGTTAGAAACTGACTTTCCTTGGTGAAATTAGTGGTCAAGATATAGGGATTGTCTAGAAGACTGTTCCCATCCTTGCGTGAAGAGGGCAAAGCTGAAATTCAGCTAGGACACATTTTTTATACCTATACTAGTTGTTTATAGTCAGCATCCTTTCTGATTGGGTCGTCTGTGCTATTTTTGATAGTGAATATTTGAGCATTGCATCTTAAACAAGGTATAAGAATGAGAGAGCCCAGCAATCTGTACCCTTAAGGATGGCAACAGGGTCATTTCATTTAGTTATAGGATTATACAGTGCTCAACCAACACAACTGTATGTGGCGGCCCTGAAAAATGCTCTGGATGTGATTTCTGAGCAGTCCTATTTCTGGCCACTAGTTGGAAAGATTTTTGTTGTCTAACTTTGAGAATTAGAGGAGTTCTGGTGTTCGAATTTTGGCATATTGGCTTGGGAAAGACTTTCCTGCAAGGTGCTGTCAGACCTTCTAAAAGACAGAGGGCTGGGATTTCATCAAGTTTAAAGAACAGAATAAGGATTGTCTTGGGATTGCCTGCTAATTAAATGGCAGGATTCTGTCAGACATTTACTTTCTTTGTTACCTTGTAGGGATATTTTAGGATGACCTAGAACTGTCTCCTCTCTCTGATTAGGGGCTCTCCACCTGCAGTCTATGGACCTTTTTTCTTTTTTTGCGGTATGCGGGCCTCTCACTGTTGTGGCCCCTCCCGTTGCGGAGCACAGGCTCCGGACGCGCAGGCTCAGTGGCCATGGCTCACGGGCCCAGCTGCTCTGCGGCATGTGGAATCATCCCGGACCGGGGCACGAACCTGTGTCCCCTGCATCGGCAGGTGGACTCTCAACCACTGCGCCACCAGGGAAGCCCTATGGACCTTTGGTATAGGTAGAATTCAAGGAGTCCATGGTCTCAGATATGAACACGAATTCTTTTTTCATCTTCACTAACTCTAACTGAAATACAGAATTTCCTTCAGTTATGAGTGTAGGCAACACACCTTGGTGTTGCTAACTTTCCTTTGTCACTAATGGAAATCACATTTATTTTTATGACACATTACTGATGTTATGGATACCTCAACATGTCATTTAATCTCATCATTACTTTGAAATTACAGCAGCAGTAGAACCACTAGTAGGTTTAATTTTAATTTATTAGTAGGGAATTCTATGTATATCATAAATATTTAAAAATATTTCAACAACTGTATTTCAATATATTTTGCTTTCTTTTTAATCCCTATACCTTTTATTTTATGCATTTATAAAGGTCATTCTGAGAAGACATAAAAACAATTAAGAACATCTGCTTTTTAAAGGCAATTGATACATATATATTTGAAAATAATTTTAATTGAGGTAGAGTTAATTTACAATGTTATGTTAGTTTCAAGTGATAGCCTCAAGTGATACAGCTATATATATATATATTTTTTCAGATTCTTTTCCATTATAGGTTATTATGAGGTGTTGAATATAGTTCCTTGAACTGAATGGATAAAGATGTGGTACACATATATACACAATGGAATAGTACTCAGCCATGACAAAGAATGAAATGTTGCCATTTGCAGTAACATGGATGGACCCAGAGGTTAGCATACTAAGGGAAATAAGGCAATTGATATTTACAGAAAAACCCCTACTAGCTGTTCATGACTAACTTGATGTACGTTAGTTCCCAACAGTGGATGATCTACAAAATGGACAGACGATGTGAGGGTAAGATTCATGGAAACAATGTGGTCATGGATCAGAGCCATGATATTGTACGTGGGCTGGGTGACTTTAAGATGCTCTGGACACATATCAAGGTTCTAGCATCTGAGGCAGCACCTCTGGAGATGGGGCAAGGCTGTATGTCTACTTTATTTTCCTGCCATGCAGTCTTGCTTTCCTATCTCAATTTAATTTTTTATGACATTTTTTATTCTTTATTTTTAATATTTTAAACTGAAGTATTGAAGCATAGTTGATTTACGATGTTGTGTTGGTTTCAGATGTACAGCAAAGTGAGTCAGATATATATATATTCTTTTTCAGATTCTTTTCCATTACAGGTTATTACAAAATGTTGAGTAGAGTTCCCTGTGCTATACAGTAGGTCCTTGTTGGTTATATATTTTACATATAGTAGTATGTATATGTTAATCCCAAACTCCTAATTTATCCCTCCCCCCATCTTCCCCTTTGTAACCATAAATTTACTTTCTATGTCTGTGAGTCTATTTCTGTTTTGCAAATAAGTTCATTTGTATCATTTTTTTAGTCCACATGTAAGTGACATCATGTGGTATTTGTCTTTCTCTGTTTTCATGATAGATTTAAACACCATCATGTAAATGTATTAATTCAGAGATTATTGAGAAGGTGTCGCTTTTGGAAAATGTGCTGAGAAGGAGGAAGTACACCCCTTATCTGTCCCCTTTCTGTCTATTCTACTTCTGGGTTAGACCTTCTGAGAAGTCAATAACGTCTGTGGGCCTGTAGAAAGTGACTTTCAAAAGAGTTTCCTGCAGAAGAGTTTTCTATTTTACAGAATAGTTTCTCATTAAAAACATGAATTTATCTTGTACCTTTTTATAGTAGTCATCATTGTCAATACTAGGTAAGAAGTTAGGTATTTGGGGATAATAACAAAAGCAGAAAGAAAATTTCTTTCCTTTGTTTTAAAACTATATATAGATTAATGGCTTTCAAAATTTTTTGACTGTGACCTACAGAGATGCATTTTACATCCTGACCCAATGTATACACACACACACACACACACACACGCGCGCGCGCGCACACACACACACAATTGAAACAAAAGCTTCAGGAATCAATACTTAACCTTACTACATTTCTATACTATTCCATTCCATTTTTTAATTTCAGAAAATGCTGGCCTTAACTGACTGAATTGATTTTGTTTGTTTGTTGGTTTGTTTTAACATCTTTATTGGAGTATAATTGCTTTACAATGGTGTGTTAGTTTCTGCTTTATAACAAAGTGAATCAGCTATACATATACATATATCACCATATCTCTTCCCTCTTGCCTCTCCCTTTACAGCTCACTAATATGTCAGAATCTGAAGTTTGGTAAAAAAATATTGGCCTAGGTCAGGTTGGGTTTTTTGATTTCCAAACACAGTTCAGAAATGACACACTACATTTTCTCTTTCTCCCTCCATAGCACTTATTTATGAAACAAATTGAGTGATGGGGTTAGCTGGACGACCAAACATTGAGAACTTCCTAAGTGCTAATAACATTATGTTTGTTTTGTTATCTCTTCTACTCCTCTAACCAATCCCCATGAATTGAAAGATCTCAGCTTCATAAAGGCTGAAATGTTCTCTCTTTTTTCTTTTTCATTTCTGTATCCCCAGCACTTAAAAGAATGACTGGTATACATCAGGCACTCAATAACTACTTGTTACATTGATCTTATTATCTCAAGAAATTCTGAAGCTCAGAGGGATTTGTGACTCACTCAGTGTCTCAGGGACTGAAGGAGGTGCATCTGGGCTTAAAAATATCTTCCCAGTTCCCAAGTCATGGTGTGTGTGGTGACATAGGCTGGGACCTGGGACCTGAGATACCTCGCTGCAGGGCTTGCACCTGGACAAACGTCTCCTCAAGCAACAAAAATACAGAGAAACTCTAAGGGACTAAAAAT
Source organism: Phocoena sinus (assembly GCF_008692025.1). Taxonomy (NCBI): domain Eukaryota; kingdom Metazoa; phylum Chordata; class Mammalia; order Artiodactyla; family Phocoenidae; genus Phocoena; species Phocoena sinus. The sequence goes on from NC_045766.1 coordinate 3,641,882, forward strand.
AGCTGTGTGCGTGCACAGGTGGGGCAAATTATGGACAACCAGATACAGAAAGACCAAAAAAGCCCAACTGCCACTTCTGAAGAGCTGGGAGCAGAAGAAGGGTACTACAAATGCCCCCTGCATTCAACACCGCCTAAGGGGTGGGCACACCACCCCTCTGGTCCAGCCACTGACCCTCACCCCATAGAAGGAAACAGCTCATCCCACCTTGGGGAGTGAGAGAGGGAACCTGTTACTTGTTCTCGCTCCCCTCTGCGGCAGCAGGGGCCCCAATAAAGCCTTGCCTGGATTTCTTGCCTGGCCTCTGATCAGTTTCTATTGATTAAGGAAGCCAAGAACCCTGGTCAGTAACAGTGGTTTAACACTCTGTTTTCAAATAAGATCTGGTCCCGAATGCTTGGGCTATGGTTTTTTTTTTTTTTTTTTTTTTTTTTTTTTTGTGGTACGCGGGCCTCTCACTGCCGTGGCCTCTCCCGCTGCGGAGCACAGGCTCCGGACGCGCAGGCCCAGCGGCCATGGCCCACGGGCCTAGACGCTCCGCGGCATGCGGGATCCTCCCGGACCGGGACACGAACCAGCGCCCCCTGCATCGGCAGGCGGACCCCCAACCACCGCGCCACCAGGGAAGCCCTGGGCTATGGTTTTATATTCTTTTATATTCTTTCATGCTGAGGGAGTCAAAACTGAGATCATATGAATATTTTGGCCACAAATCATACATTTTGACTAAAAACTTTTCCCCATCACCACCCATAACAAATGCAACTAGCCACTTGGCAGACTGGCTTCTGCTATTATCATGCCGCTGACTTTGCTGGAACTGGGGACCCATTGGGTAAACACAATCTGAGTCATCCAAGGGGTAAGTCTGAAGGCGGGACACACCCTGCGGCTCTTTGACAAGTTCTAACCCGATGGCACGAAGTCCCTGGGATAAGGTCACTGTTTATGCTTTAAGAAGGCAGAGACCTTCTTTACATCTAGATCACAGCTTTCCAAATAAAATCATTCTGGTCAAGAGAAACACTGCATCTTCTTTCTGCTGTTTCGCAAAAACCTTTGGCAATAGGCTTTCTCAGATAAACGTGGCACAGCTGCCGTCTGGAGTAGAGCTACTGTCCTGCTGCCTAGAGATGAGTGCTTCCCCACACCGGCAACTGGGGGGCCAACACGACCAAGACATTCAACAACTAATCATGGATCTCCAGGAAGGAGACAAAGCAGCTTAGCAACTCCCCAAACAGAATTGCATCTAGCCACATGAAAAGAATTTGATTAATGACTTCGGAGAGTTTGGTGGTAACCATTGACACCCAAGCGTAGAATACATTTATCGGGATGTGAGGCTGGCAAGTTGTCTCAGGCTGAGCCTGGGGTTGAGCCTCAGAGAAGGACACTCAGGGTATACTGTCTGGTGTCTTATGCCTTTATTTTTTTTATTTTTTATTTTTATTTTTTTGCATGCAGGCCATTTATTGGGGTGAGCTCTTAGAATCAATACCTATTGAGGGAATGAGGAGACAGGCTTGGGCAGGGAGGGCAGTTGAACTGCAATGTGGTCAGTCACAAGAAGGACCTCAGTTAATCCTGTGGGGAACTCCAGCTGGGATGAACCTTCAGAGATATCTTGTATTGGGTTGAGGATGGTGGGTATTTTCATTGTGACAGCAACAGATTTTTATTTTTATTTTTTTTGCGGTACGCGGGCCTCTCACTGTTGTGGCCTCTCCCGTTGTGGAGCACAGGCTCCGGACGCGCAGGCTCAGCGGCCATGGCTCATGGGCCCAGCTGCTTCGTGGCATGTGGAATCTTCCCGGACCGGGGCACGAACCCACGTCCCCTGCATCGGCAGGCAGACTCTCAACCACTGCACCACCAGGGAAGCCCAGCAACAGATTTTTAGATGTCATTTCCACTTTAGACTAGTTTCTCATTAATTTACCTGCATCTTAAGAAAAGGTATGTGGTTGGAGAACAGTATGGAGGTTCCTTAAAAAGCTAAAAACAGAATTACCATATGACCCAGCAATCCAACTCCTGGGCATATATTCAGAGAAAACCATACTTTGAAAAGATACATGCACCTCCATGTTAACAGAAGCACTATTTAAAATAGCCAGGACATGGAAGCAACCTAAATGTCCATCCACAGAGGAATGGATAAAGAAGATGTGGTACATATATACAATGGAATATTACTCAGCCGTAAAAAGGAACAAAATTGTACCATTTTCTGAGACGTGGAGAGACCTAGAGATTATCATACATAGTGAAGTAAGTCAGAAAAAGCAAAAGAAATATCATATATGAAAGCATATTTGTGGAATCTTGAAAAATGGTACAGATGAACTTACGGGCAAAGCAGAAATAGAGACAGACGTAGAGAACAAACGTATGGATGCCAAGGGGGGATAAGGGTTGGGATAGATTGGGAGATTGAGATTGACACATATACACTGTCGATACTATGTAATAAAATAGATAACTAATGAGAACCTACTGTACAGCACAGGGAACTCTACTCAGTGCTCTGCAGTGACCTAAATGGGAAGGAAATCCAAAAAAGAGAGGATATATGTATACGCATAGCTGATTCACTTTGTTGTACAGCAGAAATTAACACAACATTGTAAAGCAACTACACTCCAATAAAAAAAAAAAAAAAGAAAAGGTAAGTGGTGCTGGGATGCGCCACCCAGATCTCCCACTCCAGGACTACAACATTCATTCTCCCAGTTGCCTGGAGGGTTGGCTGCCTACATGCCTCAGCCAGTAACTCTCTGGGATTTGTACTTGGTTAAAGAAAGATGCCTCCCAAGATCATAACCCTTTCTGGAGCAGCTCACATCTAAAAGTCTGTTGCTGTCTTATGCCTTTAAGTGTGGATTCCCACTGACTTAATTCCCCTGTGGTCAGTAAACTGGAATGTGTGTTGTAATGTACGGTTTTGCACATCGAGGCCATCAAAATCAGAATGTTTATGTTCACGGGTCAGTTCATCTCATTCTTAGGAAGATCTTTGGGAAAGATTAATAACTAAAATCTGATGAACACAAAATCCGCCTGAAAGGACTTGAGTCTCCTAAAGACATATTTTCATTGAGAAGTGCTGCTACCGAGTCATTCTTTTCCATTACAGGGTTCTACCTGTGCTAGAGATCCGAGGCATTGGATGCACTTGGTCCAGTCTTTTATGACGGCGTAAGGTTTTATCTCTAGTTTTATTTCTGGTTTAGTAAAAAGAATGTCTCAAGAGATACTTTGAATTGACAGATCCAGCTCCTGAGCCGTTCCGTTTTGCCTGCTTGTTCCAGACACTGCTTCTGGACCTCCTAGACCTTACTATTTGGGAGGTACCACCTAGACTCTTGGACCACTATCCAGTTCGATGCCTTGGCTGGATCTCTCGGTGTCTAATCTCTGCCTCTGTCTCTTTGGTATTCTTTTCTTCCATTAACAACCCCAAAGCACTTTATAGCAATCCTTCTGTTTTATTTCCCATAATTGGACTTTTACCAATAGTCCCTATTTGGTGATGGCTTGCGCTTGGAGTTGGGTCTCAGAAATCTGTGTTAGCGTTTTCTTCCTTTAACAGTACTGCAGGCATACTGATAAATAAGAGGGGAGCAAACATTTCTCAGACATCTACCATGTGTCAGGCTGGAGCCTCCAGGGGAATTGACTGACACAAAAGATTGCTCAAAAATAAATATTTTCAATCATAGCAGTTTGTCACATTGGTCATTTCGTGCCCCACGATGATAGTGTTGCTAATTCTGATGTGATCTTAAATATTTGTTGCTATTTATCAGAGAGTGTCAGGGGTTTTGAACTATGATACTTACAAGATGGTACAGTGTTTCTGTTCATTTCTCACGTATTTGGAGTTTATTTTTGACCAGTTACGACTGCTTAGCTTGTTTGGCAATCTTTCATGAGCTCGAGTTTTGTCTCCAGCTCCAGGTTTTCCAGAAACAAACTCCTGAAAATGGGTGCTTCCAACCACTAGTTCACATAACGTTAAATTTTGTGTGTGCTGATGTGGTTTTACAACTGAAAAATCTCAATTTTGGAGAGATATTCCTTCATTTTCTCTGTCATCTTGCTTTTTAAGAGCCAAAGTTCATTTTTACCTGATGTTGGCAACTTATTTAGATAAATTTTCACCATTTTGATTGCATATTTCTTTCATATATAACAGCTTTAATAACGAAAGCTTTATAGAAAAAGCAGGTTTGAAGGAAAAATATTTGGATGCATATACCTGAAAACAGCATTAGATTTTTAATGTTATTTTAACAATCGTAGATTAAGTATTTCAATACTGTTAGACATTGTTGAGTTCTTTATCCTAAGCATACTCTGTTGGTCTATCAGCCTGCTATAACAGAATGCCACAGACCCAGTTGCTTATAAACAACAAACATTTATTTCTCACAGTGCTGGATGCTGAGAAGTCCAAGGTCAAGGTGCCGGTAGATTTAGTGTCTGGTGAGAGCCCTCCTCCTAGCCCATAGACAGCTGTCTTTTTTCTGTGTCCTCACGTGGCAGATGGAAGGGGTCTCTTCTATAAGGGTCCCACCCTCATGACCTAATCACCTGCCAAAGTCTCCATCTCCAAATATAATTACTTTGGGGGTTAGGATTTAACGTGAAATTTGGTACACAAACATTCAGTCTATTACATACACTAGTACTGCCTTTGACTTGTTATTACTATTTTTTTTTGAGCAATCCGTTATATAGGCCAAGTTGCCATCACTAAGTTATCATTGCAAGTTTAAAATTTTTAAAGAAAGCAATTATCTATCTCCATGCTTGGTGTTTTCCACACTTCATCTTACCACTACCAAATACAGTAGGAATTATTGGAAACATTTCACAGGTAAGAAAACTGAGGCTCAGAGAAGCAAAGTAACTTTTCAAAGGTCTCTGAAACAAATCAAGACTTGAAACAAGAGTGAGACTGAGTTCGTTGGAATTTAAACATCGTTCTTCAAATCTCTTAAAAAGCACAGCAGCCTGTTTCATTTTGACAGGTTTTCACAACAATAATTTTCAAAGATGCCATTTTTTTAAATTTTAAACTTTTAATTTTATATTGGAGTATAGTTGATTAACAATGTTGTGTTAGTTTCAGGTGTACAACAAAGTGATTTAGCTATACATACACACGTATCTATTCTTTTTCAAATTCTTTTCCCGATTCTTTTCCTAATTCTTTTCCCAATGTAACCACCAATGAGGTGGTTACATAATATTGAGCAGAGTTACCTGTGCTATACAGTCATTTAGATAGGCTGTATATAGTTGCTACCTAAATAATTAAAGGCTACTTCAGGGGACCTATAGGAAGCAGTTGCTTTCATCTTCTTGGTATTTACAGCGGCCATGCACACCAGCTAACTTCTCCCTATTCTCTGTAGGCAACAGGTGCTGGGAATTCATGCCCCCATCTCCGGCCCTCAACCAGTGATGGACAAGAGTTAGTGGATAGATACACCAGTTCCCTCACCCCTGGGTGGGATAACTCTGAGATGCCTGTTCTATTCTGTCTCCCAGAGTTCCCCAGTGGCATTAAAGTTCGGTTTCCCACAGTGATAATTTGCACGATAACACGTTGTGTGTTGGCTGCTATAGACCAAATGTCTGTGTGCCCCACCCAAATTCATATATTTTAATCTAATGTACAGCTTAATGGTGTTAGGAAGTGGGCCCAGGCTGAAACTCCTGGCTCTGGTATTTACAAAGATGGTGTCCCATTTGCCCGGCCAGTTGTCTGTTCCTTGCTTTTGCCTCCACCCAAATTCATATATTTTAATCTAATGTACAGCTTAATGGTGTTAGGAAGTAGGCCCAGGCTGAAACTCCTGGCTCTGGTATTTACAAAGATGGTGTCCCATTTGCCCGGCCAGTTGTCTGTTCCTTGCTTTTGCCTCCTGTACCTCTGTTTTGCTCGGCTTCACACTTGAATTCCCCATTCACTGATCTGACATTTTCTTTTTGTTTTTGATGGCAGTGCTTTTGGGGCACCCACCTACTCTCTTGACATTCCGTGTAATAGTTATCTATTGTTGCATAACAAATTACCACCAAAACTTCGTAGCTTATAGCAACAAATATTTATTATCTTACAGTTTCTGTAGGTCAGGAATCTGGTTGTGGCTTAACTGTGTGTCATCTCATGAGGTGACAGTCAGTCTGTCGGCCAGGACTGTGGTCTCATCTGGAGGTTTTTAATTTTTAATTAATTAATTTATTTTTGGCTGCTTTGGGTCATTGTTGCAGCGTGGAGGCTTCTCACTGCGGTGGTTTCTCTTATTGCAGAGCGTGGGCTCTAGAGCGCAGGCTCAGTAGTTGTGGTGCACGGGCTGAGTTGCTTCCCGGCATGTGGGATCTTCCTGGACTAGGGCTCAAACCCGTGTCCCCTGCATTGGCAGGCGGATTCTTAACCACTGTGCCACCAGGGAAGTCCCTCATCTGAAGGTTTGATCAAGGGGGATCTGCTTCCAAACTCACTCGCGTGGTTGTTGGTTCCTCGCCGTATGGACTTTGGCATAACTGACTACCTCATGGCATGAGGTATTAGTATGCTCAGGCTGCCACAACAAAATACCACACACCAGGCGGCTTAAACATAGATATATATAATCTCACTTTTCTGTGAGGCTAGAAGTCCATAATCAAGGTGCTAGCAATTTCTGTTCTTGGTGAGAGCTCTCTTTTTCCCTTGTAGAAAGCCGCCTTCCCCCTGTGCCCTCACGTGGGCTTTTCTCTGCATGGAAGAGTTGGGGGGTGGGGAGAGAGAGAGATTTCTGGTGTCCCTTTTTCTTCTTATAAGGACACCAGCCCTTATGAGTTCATTGAGCTTTAAGTATCTCTCTAAAGGTCATATCTCCAAATACCATCACATTGAGACTTAGGGCTTCACCTTGAACTTTGGGAGAGACACAATTCAGTCCATAAGTCATGGCAAGATCCAGGAGAGAGTGAGAAGAAAGAATGCATAATGAAAGCTATAACCTTTTTATATCCTAATTTTGAATATGCTATCTCAACACTTCTGTCATAGTTTATGTGTTAGAAGCGAGTCAGTAAGTTTAGCCCACACCCAAGGAAGAAAATTAAAACAAGGGTGTCAGTATTAGAAGGTGAAGATCATTGGGGGTATACAGGAAAAACTTTCCTGGGTGTCTTCCTTTGCTTATACACATAACCACATAATACTTCTGATATCAGACATGATATTTTTTTCTCTCACACCAAGTAATTCTCTGTGACATCAGCTGGATGTCCTACAATTTAATTAAATCCTGATACTAACCAGAGTTAGTGCAACCCTGTAGGTTAAGGGCTAATCCCACAAGACAGCCCCCACTTTAAATGCCAATAGTAAGTTGTAAGTCCCCAGTTTACTCCCAATTTCTTTCTGGTTCGGCTACAAATCAGAGGGTCCCCAAACCCCCTCCTTGGATTGAATCATTTGCTAGAACAGCTCAAAGAACTCAGGGAAACCAGTTTATTATATAATAAAGGATTTACCAGTTTATTATATAATAAAGGATATGATAAAGGATACAGATGAACAGCCAGATGAAGAGATATGTGCAGGGAATCCCGGAAGGGTTCCGAGTGCAGGAAATCCTGTCCCTGTGGAGATGGGGGTGCGTCATCCATCCACCGCATGTAGATCGGTTCACCAGCCTGGAACTTCTCTGAACCCCGTACTTCAGGGATTTTTATGGAGGTTTCATCATGTAGGCGTGATCTATTATTAACTCAATTTCCAGCCCCTCATGTTCAATGCAAGTCTAGTGTTTATGCAGGGTAACTCCACGGTGTGTTACAAGCACCCATCTCAGTAGGCTGCTGTGAGAATTAAGTAGTTACATACATGCAGCATCCCTACTTTTATAATTTCCTAGGGCTAGCATCAATGGGGATCTACTGGCTACTAACAGATATGATTCTATGATTCATGGAGAGAGGCATTCGCGAGACAATAAGCTAGAGAAGACCAGTACCCCAAAGGGTTCCACGGGGTGGATTGTTTTTAGAGACTGCATTAGACGTTTGGCCATCATATAAAATATATGATTTTCTTGGCTTCATTTATATCAACTCTTCTCTCCTAAAGCTTAACAGACATTCAGCAATCCTGACATCAAATTCAAGAATAAAGCAAATGTCACTCCATTCATTTAAGAGGGAGAATGAACCAGTTAGATTTATGTGTATATGATGACCAAGAGAGGGAGCTGGGTTCTAACCATGTTATATAATCGAGGTGAGTGGGAAAGGTACACGCAGATTAATTTATAGCATCTTGCCAGCAATGCTACTTTAAAAATAGCACTTACGGGTTTTCTGGCAAAACAAAAGTGAAACCACTGGAAGAGCTCCAGCCATAGGCTTGTAAAACCACCAGGAAGCAAATCCAATAAACAGATGCACATTCCGACCTTGAGCCACGCTTCCTCCTCCACGCCCTTCCACCATCCTGTGCATCCCAGCACTCACAAAAATATTCAAGCTCGGTTTACAAAACCATGACCTCAGCCCACACTCACCACAGCCACAATCTCTTATCTCCTCTCCTTTGGCCGTTTCCCAGCACCCTGACTCTTCTGCCCTGCTTTGCACGCCTCGCAAGTCAGAGCAAAGCTCGCCTTCAGTAGAGTCATTCAGAAAGGAGATCAACGAGGATGGAGCCTGGTTGCAGCATTAGTGACCTTCACCTGTATCTGGATCCATTCTTCAGCTTCCAAAGCAGTGTGGGTTAACCAGCTAAGAATCCCTATGGTGGAGTCATTTGTTCCTTCAGTAAATAGTTTGAATTCTATTTTGTGTCAAGTACAGTGCCAGGTGCCAAGGATACAGCAGGGCACAATTCCCAGCCCTTTCCCTTAAGGGGAGTCTGGGAGGGAGACAAACAGGTAAACTGCAGTGCCGGGCATGGTGCAAACACACAGGATGGGGAGAAGGTGGGGATGGTCATGAAAGGCTCCTTGAGGAAGGGTGAATAGGAGTTGGTAAAGTGAAGGTGGAGAAGACAGATGTGAAAGGAGTTGAGGGAATAACACATACAAAGTCCTGGGGGTAAAATTCCATGTTCATTTGCCAACGAGGCTATTTTAAGAGAATTAAGAGAGCGCTATGTCCATGGGTCCTGGATTCCTGGTCCTCAAGCTGCAGGAGCTGAAGGAAGTCCAGCAGTCTGGGTAGAGGTAATGGGCTGAGACCAGGGTGAGTTCCATTGGGCCAGTAGAATATATCTGAAATTTGAAATCAAATGTCTTTTGTTTTTTGTTTTTTTTGCAGTTTCCCCCCAATCCTGCTACTTTCTAGTGTTGTAAACCAGTGGTTTACGTATTACGCTGCCTGCCTGACCCCTGTGAGATCCTGGCCCTTAGTCTCTGTCATTCCCTTGATTTTTAATGTAAGGAGCCTGACTGCTAGATAAATAGATTATTCATTCATTCAAAAAATATCGATTTTAGAACTATGAAGGAGGCTAGATATAAATTGGTAATTTTGGCTTTCATGGACCTTACAGTCTGAAATAGAAGACAGATAAGTAAATAAGCAAACGGGTATACAATATATAAATTATGACAGGTGCTTTGAGGATAGCATGAGATGTTAGTAAGGGTCTACGTTAGAATGGGTGGCCAGAGAGGACCTCTCCGAGGGAGAACGTTTAAGCAAAGACTGGAAGGAAGAGAAGAAAGTCTTTGGAAGAGTGCGGAGGAAATGTTTTCCAGGAAGCAAAAGTGAAGGCAAAGGTGAAGTGGGGCAGCTTGTGACTTGGACAAAGGTGCTTCTGCTCACCAAGCCATGAACCCCGGGACAGGGCTGTGTCTGTCCAGAGAAAGGGGTGTGCAAACTACAGGAGGGGGAGCAGAAGCCCCTGGAGAAGGCTGTAGGTAGGAAAAACCAAAGACAGCAGATCTTTGCACTTGGGAGAACTGATGTCCCTTCAAAGTAGAATGAACACTCGGGAGGGCGGAGCAGGGGGATAGATTAAGCTGCAGATATTGTGGGAAATCCAATAACACTGAGGAAGGCTGTTTGTGGGTGACAGGGATACACCAGGGAAACATCTCTACTTGGAAGACCCAATAAAACAAGTCATCTGGGTTCTAGGTAGATCAATGCCCCGGGAAGTGAACAGTAATACAAAGAAATGAAGGAACAACCCCAGCCTCAGGCTGATGGATCCTGGCAGATACTGGTCTCCAGCTTCATGGGAAAGAGGAAGGAGATAGAGGAAAAAAAGGATAAGAACTAAGTAACAGTACAGAAATCTGCTTACCAGAACTGGGTCCTAGGATCAGAAGAAAATCAGGGCAAAGCCCTCTGGATGTGGTGTTATTGGTTTGGGGTTCTTTAAATTCTTTCCATACAGAAATTTGAGGAGGGCAACACTTGGTTTGTACAAAGGAACTGAGCTACATCAGATTTAAAGATTAGATGGACAATGGAGAGGTGGAGATCCAGGCGAGTCATAACATGATCTACACATCTGGTGCTTTGAACAAAGCATAATATGAATTTAGTCTGACATGACTCAGTCTGGGTGCACCAGCGGCAACTCTTAGTCATTCGTGCATTCTTCTCTTGGTTGCATCAGACATTTTTTATCCACCACCTCACATACTCTCTACCACTCTTGTCCCTGGGGCCCTTGGCCGTTTGTTTTCCCAGCTGCTATGGCAACTACCTTCACATGGGTACAACCCAACAATGCTCTGCATCCTACCCCAGCTGTACATTACTTACTTGCTTCTCCAGACTTTCCGTATAGCCCCTAGGGTGTGAGATGCTGTGGAATCTGAACTGGCATCATGTTATGTGACTTGAAAGTGTGGGGGAGTTAGTGTTCTGTGAAGTAAACTTGGGTCAAGGTGAGATGGAAGCTAGCTGATAAATTCTTCCTTCCTCCTGCTGAGACATAGTGGTCTGCATGTCTCAGAAGATGGTTGTATGAGATGGAACAAACAATTGTCCTTGTTCCCAAGCTGTGGCTGACTCACTGACCTTCCTTCCCTGCTGCACTCTCCCTTTGTCCCATTTCTACTTCCTGGTATGGCATCTTTAATGAAGTAGCAGTGCATAAGCTTTTGCTTCAGGCTTTACCAAGACACAATCAGTTTTAGAATTGTGCTGGGGTTAGTAGCTTATAGGTCAGTAGCTTACAGCCCAAGAGCTACATGTGGCTATAGGCCACTAAAAATGTGGCTGGTCCTCCTAATTAAGATATTGTGTAAATATAAGATACACATCAGGGGTGTGGCCAAGATGGCAGAGTAGGAAGACTCTGAGCTCACCCCTTTCTGTGGGCACACCAGAATTAAAACTATTTATAGAGCAATTGTTGATGAGAATGACCCAAAGAATAGGAGAAAAGATTTTCCACAACTAAAGATATAAAGAAGGAAACACAAAGAGATGGGTAGGAGGGGCAGGGGTGTGGTACAGTCAAGATCCACACCCACAGCAGAAGACCCACAAAAGGGAGGATAATTACAATTGCAGAACTTCTCCCCAAGGAGTGAGAGGTCCAAGCCCCACATCAGGCTCCCCAGCCTGGGGGTCCTGTACCAGGAAGAGGAGCCCCCAGAGCAGCTGGCTTTGAAGGCCAGCAGAACTTGTGTACAGGAGAGCTATTGGAAACAGAGACTCTGCTCTTAAAGGGCTCATGCAAAATCTTACACGCTCTGAGTCCTAGCTCAGAAAGGTGCCTGGGTCAGACTCACTTGCTGGGACTCCTCCTTGGTACATAATGTTGGTGGCAGGCATTTTTGGGAGCTCATTCTATAATCAGGACCCTGGTGCTGGTGAGAGTCATTTTGGAGTCCTTCCTCTAGCCTATTAGTGCAGGGCTTAGCTGTGTGCCAGCAGGTCGGCATCAGTCTGGGATCCATAGAGCCACACAGCCAGCTGTGTGGGGACCTGGTCCCATCCACCATCCACTGGACTGGCAACCACTGCACGAAACAGGACCTGGCGGCCAACCAAGGGACCCAGATGTTCCTACCAGTGTGCCTACAGTAGGTGGTTCACCACAACAGAAGAGACCACACAGTCCACTTAGGGGGCAACCTTAGAACATAATAGAGTGGGCTTCTTGGCTCCAAAAGATGTCTCCTACATAGGGCTACTTCTGCAAGATCAGAAAACATGACCAAGACACCTACTACTTAGAAATGAACACAGAGAACAAGGCAAAATGAGATGACAGAGTAATATGTTCCAAATGAAGGAACAAGGCAAAACCTCAGAAAATGAACTAAACAAAGTGAAGATAAACAATTTACCTGATAAAGAGTTCAAGGTAATGATCATAAAGATGCTCAATGAACTTGGGAGAAGAAGAATGGATGAACACAGTGAGGATTTTAACAAAGAGGTAGAGAATATGAAGAAGGATCAGGCAGAGCGGAAGAATACAGTAACTGAAATGAAAAATGCACTGGAAGAAATCAATAGTAGATTAGATGATACAGAATGGGTCAGCAAACTGAAAGACCAAGTAGTGGAAATCACCCAAGCAGAACAGAAAAGAAAAAAAAATTTAAATGAGGATAGTTTAAGACATCTCTGGGGCAACATCAAACATATTCACATTCGCTATATAGAGGTCCCAGTAGGAGAAAATAGAGATATTAGGGCAGAGGACTCATTTGAAGACAATAGCTGAAAACTACCCTAACCTGGGAAAGGAAACAAACTTCCAGGTCCAGGAAACACAGACAGTCCCAAACAAGATGAACACAACGAGGTTCACACCAAAGATACTTTATAATTAAAATGGCAAAAATTAAAGAGAGAGAGAGAATGTTAAAAGCAGCAGACAAAAGCAACTAGTCACGTACAAGGGAACTCCCATAAGATGATCAGCTGACTTTTCAGCAGATACTTTGCAGGTAAGAAAGGAGTGGCATTTTATATTCAGTGTGATAAAAGGAAAATACATAATACTATGTGTTAAAAATACTTAAGATGCCACCAGAAAAACTTAGAACTAATAAATGAATTCAGTAAAGTTGCAGGATACAAAGTTAATCAATTTGTTTCATTTCTGTACAATAACAACAAAATGTCCGAAAAAATAAATTTAGATAACAATCTCATTTACAGTTTCATCAAAAAGAATAAAATACCTATGAATAAATCTAATCAAGGAGGCAAAATACTTGTACTTGGAAAAGTATAAGACACTGATGAATGAGATTAAGGATGACATAAACAGATGGAAAGGTATACCATGCTCATGGATTGGAAGAATTAATATTGTTAAAATGACCATACTACCCAAGGCAATGTACAGATTCAGTGCAATCCCTATCAAAATACCAAAGGTATTTTTCACAGAGCTAGAATAAATAGTTCTAAAATTTGTATGGAAACACAAAAGACCCAGAATAGCCAAAACCATCTGGAGAAAGAAAAACAAATCTGGAGGTGTCACACTTCCTGATTTCAAACTATACTAATACTAATTTGAAAAGATATATGCCTTCCTATGTTCATTGCAGCTCTATTTACAATAGCCAAGATATGGAAGCAACCCAGGTGTCCACCAACAGATGAATGGATAAAGAAGATGTGGTGTGTATGTGTGTATATATACATATATATATATATATATATATATATATACACACATACACACACAATGGAATATTACTCAGCCATTAAAAATGAAATCTTGTCATTTGCAGCACCACAGATGGATCTAGAGCGTATTATGCTAAGTGAAGTATGTCAGAAAAAGACAAATACTGCATGATCTCATTTATATGTGAAATCTAAAAAACAAAACAAACAAAACAAAATGAAAACAGTTCTCTATAGGTATAGAGAACAAATGGGTCATTGCCAGAAGGGTGGGGTTTGAGAGGGTGGGAGAAATAAGTGATGGGGCATTAAGAGGCATAAACTTCCAGTTGTATAATAAATAACTTATGGTGTGTAACATACAGCATAAGGAATGTGGTCAAAAACATTGTAATAACTTTGTGTGTGAATAGATGGTTACTATAGACAGAGTGATCATTTCATAATTTTGCAAATATCAAATCATTGTATAGTACCCCTGAACTATCATAGTATTGTATGTGAGCTATATTTCAAAAAATACATAATCAAGTTTTAGACACATAGAAAAAAGGATTAAACATGTTTTATCAATAATTTGTATACTTATTACATAAAAATGGTAATATTTTGATATATTGAGTTTAAATATACTATTAAAATTTATTTCATCTGGTTCTTTTAACATTTTTTATTATAGCTATAATATTTCCATTGGACAGCACTTGTACAGAATTTGTGGAATCTACCTCTTACCCCATTGAAGAGTCCCTTTGTACTTCTCTTGTTTTCTATAATTTCTTGAAGGTTACTATTAAAAAGTGATACTTCCAAACCAAGGGAGTGTTTTTACAGGGGTCAAAAGAAGCAGTAGCTTGTGCCGTTTGTCTATGTTAAAATGTTAAAACGACCATCTGTATTTGTTAATGCTTAATAGGTAGGATGTTAGGCTTGTAATTTGGACTATAACTGATCAAAGGCTTCTATTCAATGCCTTACTATGCATACTAGGATAAGTGCAACAGATGTTGAGAAGGCTAACAGTTTTATAAGCGTTAATCTTCCAGTATATTTTATTACGTGTATTTTCCATGCTATAATTGAATATCACGAGTGTAGTGCTCAAGGATTAACTTTTGTGCTTTTTCTCTTTATTCACTGTTATTATCGATTACATGTTGTGATTTGGTGGGCTAAATTAAAGTTGTTGCAGGGTTTGGCCCTGATCCTTCTAGGATTTCCTTGTGGCTCTCTTGCCGCAGGTATTTCATCATCAGACTCTTTTATTAAGCTCTCATGCACGTGACACTGGGTATGCACTATTTATTGTACAAGTCAAATAGCTGTGGATTCTACTCTGTTCTATAAAAAGATAAGGTTCTGGCTTGGAGTCACATTCCTTCTGTTGGAATTTGGTTCTGCCTGGACTGAAATATTGTTAAGGAATAGTTTGGTGAGAAGTCACTTGAGGGGTAAGAGTTGAGTGAGTCTGTATTTAAAAGGAATGTGACTTGAGGGGGAGAAGGATTCAGCTTCAAGCTGAGCAGGGAACCAAGGAAACAGATTTGAAAGATTCAACAGAGCATGATTTTAAACCAACAAATTGTAATTATTGTCATAATTCCACCCTATCTAAACAGAAGATTTTTGGCCTTAGTTGTGAATCAACACGATTGTAGAATAGTAGAATATGTTACTTAACAATTTTGGTAAGCGATGTATTGTTAAAGAAAATCCAGAAAACATACTATCCAGGAGTTTGAAATATTGAAGGAGGATTATTTATACCCAAGCAAAAGATTCTAAAAATGATCCACAGTATTCTCTCAACAGACACGATATTTAATGAATCCTAAGAGCCAGATTCAGAAGTGAGTTTCACGTGCCATGGGTTTATTAATTTCCCTTCTTTTCTAGCCTGTACATTCCATTTTCTTTGAAATTTTGTTTCTTTTCTTCTCAAATAAAAAAATGTAAACTCCATGTAGAGAAACAACTCTATCAAAAGCTTTATTTCGATAAGAGAGGAATTAACGGAAAGTTCATTAAA
Source organism: Phocoena sinus (assembly GCF_008692025.1). NCBI lineage: Eukaryota > Metazoa > Chordata > Mammalia > Artiodactyla > Phocoenidae > Phocoena > Phocoena sinus. Next base: position 3,657,534 of record NC_045766.1, read on the forward strand.
GATGTGCTTGTACCTGAATGGCTGCATTAGGATTAACTTTATTCGGAAGCAAGCAGAGAGCTGAGACAATCACTATAAATCAGGTGTTTCCAACTAAAGTCCCTAAACTATTTTGTTGCCTTCCAGGGAGTTTAGAGTTACAGGCAGAACAGTAATAGAAGAATAAACCTCTAATCTCATTCTTGTCCCACGTGAATCTTTATGCCAGAGACATTCACTAACAAAGCTGATTTAAGCCCTTTCAACAATTAGTGGCAATTGTGACAGCATTCTAAAGGTTGTCATGGGACTGAGTCACGTCCAGTCTGGTTTTATTATGCTACATAAACATCTTTAAAAATGACTGTTAACAGCTTTCACTCCTCATAAACTTAAGATTACTCTGTTAAGATTTTATGACCCAGAGAGGTAGGTTATCACAGGCAGAAAATGTGAAAGAAAGTGAGCTGTAAGCTTGGATTTTTTTTTTTTTTGCCAACCTACTCAAAGTACAATATTAACAGCCAAGATCATCACGGTAGTCACTTTTGAAAATTATAATGTATTAGAGGGGTGGTATTCATGCTAAGCTTGGAATATAGTTCTTGGCTGATTTGTGGCCAATAAGCCACGGGAAGGTCGTTGCCTTGGTGTGTGGTCAGCAAGGGCTGAACATATTTTATTCATTGTTATCCTCCAGCCCCAAAATAGCCCCGACACATGGTAAGTCCTCGTAAATGCGTGTAGAATGTATGAAGACTGAAATACTGAGAGTCAGTTGTCTGAGTACCATCACCAGCTCAGCAGGGAAAGCACTAGCTGTGTAATCCGATGTGAGCTAGAAAAGGGCGCAGGAGAAAGCGCAGGAGGCAACAGGGAAAGGAACATGGGAGAAGTTGCTGAGCTTTTCTGGGACACGCTGCACCTTCAGAATTGCACGTGTGCTTTTGCGGGAGGCTCGTTAGAGATGCTCCGCGGGAGAGACGGATGCAGGAAAAGGCACGTCAGAACCATGCAGATGAAGGAAAACTTTGAGTGATGGCTGTGTTCACGGTAAGCATTTACCGTGAACAACACATTTTTTTTCAGATGGCAGAGGGAACCTGGGAAGAATTACATGAATACGAATCTACCGAAAAACACTGAAAAAATGCTAAGTTCATTTATGAAGAAGATATTTAATACTGAGCCTTAGAAAGGGAATGAACATTAAAATCGTAATGGCGTTTGCAGTATTTATTCTAATGGTTTTCTTTTTTTTAAGATTTTTTTTTTTTTTGATGTGGACCATTTTTACAGTCTTTATTGAATTTGTTAACAATATTGTTTCTGTTTCATGTTTTGGTTTTTTGGCCCCGAGGCATGTGGGATCTTGGCTCCTATGTTTTGGTTTTTTGGCCCCGAGGCATGTGGGATCTTGGCTCCCTGACCAGGAAATGAACCCTCCCCACCCTGCAGTGGAAGTGCGGAGTCTTAACCACTGGACCCACTGGACCACCAGGGAAGTTCCAAAAATGAGTGTGATATTTTAAACTTCCCTTTTTCTGTTCGGTGGTGAGTGGGCTCCTTAATGAAACCTCAGTCCTCTCCATAACTTTCTTGTTACTTTCAGTTGTTAGAATGGTTTCATTTCAATATTTAGGATTATATTTATTTGAAAATTTCAGTCTTAAGTGCAGTTCAGAAAGGTCTTCTTCCCAAGTTCAGTGAAGACCAGACTTGTGTGTGACTCCAGCTGCTGGGTCTGCGTGGGCGTGGCGGTGGGAACTAGCTTGCAGTCTTTTCTTCTTTGGCTGCATCTGCTGTTCTAGCCTTTGTGAGCTCAATGATGGTGAAAGTCTCAGTGCGCCCCTTGCAAGAGTGGCTTGCTTCCACTCAGGGTTGCAGGCATTTGTAGCCCTTGGTCATGCCTGAATACCTCTTCCAGCCAAGCATGGTGTCCATTGCCATTCTTTGATAGGATACACCTTTGCCTCCTAAAATACCCAACTCTAAGGTTCTAAGAAGAGTTCTTCAGTCTCAGCTGGCCAAAACCATCTCAAAAGCTGGCAGACACCCGGGGGAATCTCATCTTCCATGTCTGTAGAAAATCAAGAAGCTGGATAAATTGGCATATTGGGATTGACATATACACACTACTGTATATAAAAGAGACAACTAATAAGGACCTACTGTATAGCACAGGGAACTCTACTCAGTACTCTGTAATGACCTATATGGGAAAAGAATCTAAAAAAAGAAAAAAAAAGAGTGGATATGTGTATATGTATAACTGATTCACTTTGCTGTACACCTGAAACGAACACAACATTGTAAGTCAACTATATGCCAATAAAAATTTAAAAAAAAGAACCTGAGGGGATGGGGGCAATCCAGACCTTCTTTCCACCGGTACGCATCCACTTGCCATCTCTCTGCTAGTCTGCTTTCTTATGTAGGGAGGGTAGAGCGACCCTCAGGTCTGCTGGTCAACCAGACATCCATATAGGGAATAAAATGCCAATCTCTGCTTCTTGCAGTCACCCCCAATCTTTACACATAATTTTTTTGGAGCCTCATTAAAGATCACCTCCCTTGTTTTGGGAAGGGGAAGCAACCTGCTCTCTCTCTGTCCTCTTGGGGGACAGAGGGGATAGATTCTTCCCATGAGTTGCGGTTTTAAGACCGTTGAACATTTCTCTTTCTATATAGTCTAAGGAGGGCCAGGAACCGGGGGTGGCAGTAGGCCTGGTTCTACATTTTTGCTTCTGTCTGTGAGATCTCTGGGGAGGGCAGCCCCATTACTGGCTGCTTTGTGGGCACCAAAGACAGAGAGCTTAGGGCCTTCTGTCTTCAGGTCTGACCCCTAGCTGAAATTTTGCTGAAATTTTGCACTCTGAGAAAAATCCAAGTTAACATCTTTTAAAAATATCCTTACACTCTGGAACTTGCTCCCTGTGTGGGCTGTTCTCTATTTGTCTTGTTCCCTAAGATCTCTTCTCTACCTTTCCCTCTCCTGCATTGCACCTTGGAAAGCTGATTGCTATGGACATATGACCTCGATTCCCTGGTCTTTTTGCTTCTGGTTAGTTTTGGCTAAAGGGAGGCAGTGGTAGGAGACTGGAAAGGAGACTCCCAGCCCGTGTTCCTCTGTGGCCAAAGCCCCCACCTGGCGACCCCTCTTCCTCACCCCCAGCTAGTGGTCCCTTCTTCCTGCCCCATCAATTCAGTGCTGGTAAAGCTCCCACTCTGCTAATCCCAGGATGCATTACCTTCACGTGTTGGTTCCCTTGACCCCTTGCTGCTTCCTTAACCCCGTCCACACCTCTGAAAAGGGGACATTCACTAAAATAATTTTAGTTAAATTCTTTGAGTAGGCCTTCTGCTTTCTTTTGTGACCATGACAAATGTGGTCACATTTTTCCGTTAGCAAAATATCCTGAGGTCTTCCATGTCTTCATGTATATGTTTACTTAAATGAAGATGCATAAATGAACCATGAGGAAACATCAGACGAAACCCACATTGAGGGGCATTGTATAAAAAAATTGGCTCGTACTCTTCAAGGTCATGAAAGACAAAGGAAGACCAAGCGACTATCCCAGATTAACTCAAAAAACATGACAAGTAAATGCAATGCCCGGTTCTGGACCGGCAAGGAAAAGTGTTTTTATTTTTATTTATTTTTACTTAAAAATTTTTATTTTATTGAAGTATAGTTGATTTACAATGTTGTGTTGGTTTCTGATATAGAGCAAAGTGATTCAGTTTTATATATATATGTGTATATATATAAGGATTTATACATTCTTTTTCATATTCTTTTCCATTATGGTTTATCACAGGATATTGAATATAGTTCCTTGGGCTATACAGTAGGACCTTGTTGTTTATCCATTCTCTATATAATAGTCTGCATCTGCTAATCCCAAACTCCCAATCCATCCTTTCTCCACCCCTCTTCCTCTTGGCAACTACAAATCTGTTTTCTGTGTCTGTGAGTCTGTTTCTCTGTTTATAGAACAAATCATGCTATTAGTTAAGCTGCAAGTTTAGAGGTGAGGATTTAGGGTAGGATAGTTGGAATGAAAAATTATTTCAAGTACATAATGAAAAATTGGCATAAAGTGATCATTGTAAATGATTTATACCAAGCCCCTAGCCAGGAAATATAACTGGCAAATTGGGTACTTCTCTTTGGATTGCTAGAAACAGCATCAAAAGGAAGAATAATGCTGTGAGTATCACAGATACATAATGTGTCCTTAAAACTTTTGCCCAAGTGGTAATTCTAGCATGCTTCATATACACAAGGTCAAATAGTACTATACTTGGAAATGACTAGATTTTCTTAGACGATTTGTGTAGCTGAAACTTGGGTGATTCAGTTCCTAACTCTCTTGATAATGGCATAATCCAAACTAAGATTACATAATTTAGCTTTTATAATTGAAAGAAGCAATTCTTCGAGAGTTTACGCCATAACGAGGAAAGATGTGTTATACAAGTATCAGCACAGACCTCTCTCATCCTTGCCAAGTCATCCACTTTTGCTTTGGAAATGTATTTGTGTATTCAGTTGTATGTAGGTGTATGTAACATTCTGGAAGCTCAGAAAGTTTCCTATATAATCCTCAAGTTTGAATGCCGCTAGATCCTATCTGTACCTGCTTCATAACTCTGCTGGGATTACTTGCAGAGCATATTAGGATTTGAAAAACTTTCATAGGTATGGGAGAAAATTTTGTAGTGGAGGAGCTAACTTGGCCATGGATCTGATCATCAAGAGAAAGAGGATAGCCAGTTAGGGAAAAGATAGTTTCTATCCCAAAGAACCCTGGGATTTCACCCTGATTTGGACTGGTGTGATTATCTAAGGTGATCCATCTAGTTCATGGGTGGCAGCACCAGGAATTTCTGTCAATGGTGACACCATAAATTAGGTGGCTCCAAGTCTTCACCTAGTCTTCGTAGGCTAAAAAGAATTGATAATCAATGTCTGGGCAGGTGGTCAAGTCCCAACTAAGTGGCTTTCACCCTGACACAAGGCGCTCTGTTTAAAACAAAACACCTGGAACTAACACAACATTGTAAATCAACTATACCCCGATATAAAATAAAAATTAAATTTAAAAAATAATTACAAAAGGATTTGCATGTGTTTGACAAAATAAAGATGAAAACAAAGATGGGGCCGGGAGGTCTCTGGTGGACCAACGTCCTGAACAGTGGTCCACCAATGGTCTCGGCTCTCCCACCTCAGTGGCTCAGGCCTGACACCGGGCTGGAGCACCAAGACCTGTCAGCCACATGGCAGATGAGTTGTTTATTACCAAGGATATTAAAGCACAGGAACTAACAGCCAGATGAAGAGATTCATAGGGTGAGGTCGAGAATAAAGAAACTTCAGTCCTCTTTGAGTTTGGAGCCCTGATCAGTGGCACATGAAGGCATTCTTCTTCACCAACCTGGAAGCTCTCTGAAACCCCTCCTTTTGGATTTTAATGGTGGCTTCACTACACAGCCATGGTTGATTAAATCCTTAGGCATTGATGATTAATTACAAATGTAATTTTAAAAAACCAGTATGCCCTAACTATGAAATAGAAAAGAAAAATGAACTGATAAAATTTATTTTAATATATAATGCTTGTGTACAACCCCACTGGAACAATGCTCCCCAAACTCACCTGCATACACATCTCCTGGGATTTTGTTAAAAAGCAGATTCTGGTTTAGTAGGTGTTGGGTAGACCTTGAGAGTTTGTATTTCTGATAAGTTTCCTGGTGATGTCAGTGCTGCTGGCACCTGGCATACACTTTGAGTAGCTTGGCCCTAGAAGTTATAACTGCAGAAGTGGTTATATCTGCGAATGCAGCTTGACACAGGCGTGTCGAATCAGCAGTTGAAGTACCAGGAGTGGCGTTGTCATTATCAATGTGATTTTTCAGGAAATCCCTGAACAATTCTTGGTAAAAAACCTGTTCCACTTCCCTTGATTTGCACAGTTAGTTGCAGTCTTGCAAAAATGCTTTGTGCTCATCTGTGAAATGAAGTTGATTTTTAGGCTCAGATAACGAGGGACGTTTTTTTCACCTACAGGAATGCCCAGGGGGATGCTTGAAATTTTCATGGAATCCAGGGCCACTCTTTGTATGCAAGATTATCCCATGGATGGCCGAACATTATTATCCTTGACTCTTGCCCACTAAATATCAGTAGCACACCCCATCCCGAGACAACCCAAAATCACCCCCACAAATTTCCTAAGTCCTCTCGGGTACGGAATGGAATTCCCAAAGAGTGTGAATCAAGACAGAGTGCTTGCGGCAGAAACCCATGGTGAGGTTGGGCAAACACATCAAGGGTTAGAGGCCACGGTTGCTTGGAGACAGGTAAGCCTGGATTTACCCAGATGTGCAGGTCCGTTTGCTTATGACACTGATACTACTTCAAAGGCTGTTGGAGAAGGAGTGGGCTGGAATAGAAGATGCGTCTCAGTGTGAAAGCATCTACAAATCGCTTGGGAATCTTGTTAAAATGCAGGTACCGATGTGGAAGGTCTGGAGTGGGACCTAAGATTCTGCTTTTCCAGCAGACTCTTAAGTAATGCCAAGGCTGGCTGCTGGGCACCATTTGCTCCACACGCCCTGAACAGCAAAAGATGCAACACCTAAACTTGATGGCACTGGAGTTGTAGGTTGAAAACCTCAGTGCCCAGAATTGAGATGAGCTGAGGGCACGTAGTGTGGACAACGGTTCTCCCATCTTTTTTCCCCCTCTGTAAGAATTTTTCTTTTTCTCACTCCTTCTTACCTCTCAGAGTGATGCCAACCAGTGGAGTACAGAGCATTAGCTTGTTTGCAAAGGGTTTCTGGTTACTCTGCAGAATGGGGATGTGGTGGATAACATTTTGTTTAAAGGTCATTTTAGGTCTAAAAATACAGAAAAAATGGTACAGAGATTCTATTTATGTCATCAAAGGATTTAACTAGGCATCATTTGACCTATTGTTAATGGATACTTGAAAACCAGATTTCCTGGAGATAGCATCTAATTCAAATAATGACTTACTGATGATTGAGAATTTTCTCAAAAAATCTGTTAAGGGAAAAATTGTTATTTGGTTCTGGGGTCAAGATTACAACATGCATGCTATAAATCTCTACTCTTGTGCTCCGAGTGCGGCCAGCAGGTAGCTAGTGGGAGGCACCCACTCTCTGGGTGGTGCGAGGGCCTCCTTAATTTTTACCTTAGATGCCTCACCTGGCTCACCCTAATTCTGACTCTGCCGGTGCCCATGACAGACATTGCAAGGAGATGATGCTGTATTGAGAAATGCATGGTGGGTGTACCACTTAACCTGGATGAAGATATCTTCCATGTATCTTTGGTTGTTACCGGTTGTCTGGGATACTGTATTTATTCACACGTTTTGTGGTTTGCCAAAATAAACCCCATATAAAGCCATGCCAGATCCTTTCTTGAAGACCTAGAGATGGAAAAAATCTCAACAATTCTTTAAACAAATCTCTCCTTCTCTGTATCTAACATTTCTTCTTGGGCTTCTTACAAATGGAGTATTATTTTACCATAGAATTTCATAGCCTGTATATTTGTTATTTGGAAAGCTCACCGAAGGATGAGAATTTCCAGGTTGAGTGAGTTTTTTATGAACAAAACAAACACAAGACAGAACAGCAAGCCAAAACCACAAACCATACCCCTTCCCCCCCATGACTTGTCATGATTAAATTATGAAAAATGCTTTATTTTTGAAAGAGAATGAGATCCCAAAGGCCAAAACCAACACTGGAAATCCTTCTGTTGGAAAAGGCCTTTTAGAATATTTTGTAGCTGGGTGTCAGTTGCTTTGATTTAGACCCGCTGCATTAAAATCAGTGTGAGCGAAGCATGGACCTGAAATGTATAAAGTGGCAAAACAACGGGGGTCATTCTCTATCCTGCCTGGTGTTCAGGCAGGATTGAGAACGACAGCCTGAGGGTATGTCTGTTTTCATGGTGGCAGAAAATGCCCACCTTGTCAAAACAAAGTTTCTCTCACTATGTGAACCTAAGGAGGCATTACCAATTAAATTTTTTTCCTTGAATTTATGGAAAAATGATATTATAATAGCAATAACAAAAATAAAACCAGTAAATTCCATAACCCTGATAAATGACTCACTTGTTTTCATTGTCTGTTTTTCCAGCTAGTCTGTCCTCAGCTAGTCTGTGATCAAGCTTCAGGGGTGTGTGACCTTGGCAGTGACACAGGGCTCCACACTCAGAAGGGCCCACAAATTCCCTAGCTGGTCACGTCTTAATACGTATATGTAACGGCATGAAATTTTAGACAGCTCTGAGTCCAGGGCTGATGTGAAGCTGCATTCTTTTTTCACTCAAAAATATATTATAGGTATTTTTCATGCCATTTTATGCTGTTGTTATCATCTTCATGATGATTAGTTTTTATTGTTATAGAATATTAAATGAATTACATTTATAATCAAGCTTCTATTCCCTTACCTTAATTTTTCCCATATTAGGTTGCTTCTCGTTTTTTCACCAATACATATTTTATACCAGTGAGAATCTTTGTACATTCAGCTTTATCCTTTGAAAATTTTTTTTGGCGGTACGCGGGCCTCTCACTGTTGCGGCCTCTCCCGCTGCGGAGCACAGGCTCCGGACGCGCAGGCTCAGCGGCCGTGGCTCACGGGCCCAGCCGCTCCGCGGCATGTGGGATCTTCCCGGACCGGGGCACGAACCTGCGTCCCCTGCATCGGCAGGCAGACTCTCAACCACTGCGCCACCAGGGAAGCCCTATCCTTTGAAAATTTTACTGAGGATGCATTCTTCGGACGGGGATCACTGGGCTGGGCTGACCGTACTTCTCTGCTTGCCTAGGACAGTTGGCTTATGCCTGGTGTATTTATTAATAGCGCCCCCTTTTGATCTCAGACGTGCTCCCATTTGGGCTGTAAATGTCATGGTTTTCTTGGCTATGACTGGTGTTATGGCTATTGAACACTTTTAAAAGGGACAGCTGATAAAATCAAGTGATCAACCGTAAAATATTTTATAGAACACTGAGAATAAAAACTTTAGAAAATAAAATATAGTAAAAGGAAAAGCTTCTTGAGAAAAGATTATCAAAGTAGGTTTAAATTTTCCACACAATCACATAATTAAGAAGAATGGGATTAAGTAAATGGCAGTAATATTTGGGGGCATTTAAAAAATTTTAGCAAATATGTGGTTATTAATTTCCCGTGGTGGTAGGAAATACCACTTAAAAATCAAGATGTTACCTTTATTTTTACAATCCACAGATAATTCTGGTATTGTATTAAAATTTCATTAATTCTGGTATGACCAATTTAAAATGTGTGATAACTCAGCAAGGTCTTTAAGGTTTCTCTTTTCTATATCACGAAAAAAAAAAAAAGGACATTCTTAAGTGAGGAATAGTATACATAAGAATATAGAAAGAGACAGTTATTCACTTTGGAGAATAAATAACTTAAAGAGCTTCAATAATTGTACCTACATAGCCAAAATGAAATGACTCGGTAAGCAGGGCTTTGTAGCTGCTTGGATTCCTGTTCTGATCTGCTAATTCAAATATTCTTATCTATTCATTAACTTAGGGTTTTCTTCCGAGTATGATTAATACATCCAGTTCCAATTAGTATATGAACACGACCATGGCAAAGCCTCACTTCCTTGAAAATAGTGTACCATCATTTCATTACTTTTTCCAATTCCGGACAGACCTGCCCCTTGAGTTTGTTCCAAATTTGTGGAATTTTGCAAGAGGCCATATTTTTAGGATAAAGCCCAAAAAACGCAAGTGTTCCTAAGACTTGAGTTTGAATGTGACCTTTATGAAACCAAAGTGAAGCTTTTGACAGTCTCCTTCCTCTGGAAAGAAAGGGCACATGGAGGTAGGAGGTATACGCCTGGGCTCATTTGTACTTGCCAGCGGAGTGGGGAGATCAGGGAGGCTGCTCGTGGAAGGTTCAAGAGCTTTGAATGTTTGATGGAGTACACAAACTGCCGAGTCTGAGACAGCATTATTTAATCTTATCTTCGACACCGATGAGCTCTGTGACCAAGAACAAGTTCGTCTTCTCTGAGACTCAATTTCCTTGTTTGTGTATCACTAAGCAAGTTCCTCCCCACAGTTCCTGGGCAGTGAGTTTAGACTGTGTTCTCAAAAGAGAAGGAAAAGACAATGGATGCCTGAGAGGAGAGGCAGCCAGGAAAAAAATCAAGAAAGTTGGAGTTTTGTGTGATTTTCATGGAGTAGAACAGATCCTCACAGCGGAGGAAAGGAGGTAGAGGAACCTCTGGGCAGGCTTAGCCGTTTTGATCAGCTGGATCAGAGTGGATGACCGGCCATTTTGCCCTTGCCAGGGGCCAGGCATCTTTTAGGGCAGTGCAGCTGTCAGAGGGTGTGGTTTGGAGGTGACCAGTAAGAGGTAGTGGCCAGTGGAAGCGATAGTGCCTCCAAGGAGGGGTCCAGTTGGGTGATAAACTAATTCCAAGCCTGGATATCCATCTTAAGCCTTTAGCCTTTAATTCAGTGGCCTCTAAAAAGCGTCTTTCATTCATAGAATACTGCATAATTCTTTCCTTTATTTAGCGAGTGCTGACCAGGTGTTCAGCACTGGGGATAAAGATGGACAGTTGCTGCCCCAGAGCTCTCAGACTTTAGGGTGGAGACATTCATTACAATTCAGTGAACATATTAAGGCTTATTGGTGACCCCTCCTGGCTAAACTGACCTTGTGCTGCAAGTGACAACCAATCTCTGCTTTCTAGGAAGGAAGGCGTAGACGTCTTTGGCCGCTGGGTCTGGAGATACGTCAGCTTCGCAAATCTTAACTCCCACCCGGGAGCCAATGTGCTCAACTGGTCCTGTCCCACTGGTGTTGTTTGCCTTCTATGATGGTTCTTTCTTGGGAATGGGGACTGGAGACCACCTTCCAATATCTTCATCCTTCTTGGTCACTGTCCCAGAGAACTCACTTTGGTTTCCTTGGCTGTGAGGTCACCCCTCTACTTCAGCTGGTAGACTGAGGACTTAGTCATTCATCCTGGTTGTTGTCAGCACTGCTTTCTAGGACTAGGCCAGGCCTTACTCCTAGTAATCATGCTGTCTAACCCAACTCAGAAGTCCCGATCATTTTTTCTGTTTTGTTCACCGTGGGCCTGACTGCCTCTGGCCATTGACAACCTACCTGGAGGCAGAGGAACATTGTTGAAATGAGGTCAGGTAGCTAATAAGTGGAAACACAAGAAATTCAAACCCAGGTGAACCAACTCCAGAGTCCATGTCCATAACCATAGGACTACTGGTCTTTCAACATTGTGTACGCTCTCCTCCACAGCCTAGCATCCAGCATTGCTTGCTCTTGAGAAAATCCAATTCGGCTCACAGGATCACTGCTTTGTTTGCAGTTTTGTTTTCCCCCTCCCTCCCTCCTTCCCTTCCTTCCTCTCTCTGGAAGCTTTTAGGATCTTACCTTTACTGCTAGTATTCTAAATTCAGAATGTGTCTAGATATAGGTCTTTTCCTCTTTCTCTCTTCCTTCACATTTTCAGTCAGTGAGTCCTTTCAATTTATGAGTTCTAGGAAAAAATTTTGATTCATTTCTTTGACCAACCTTCCTCTTTATCCATTCTCTCTTCATGGAAAACCAAATCCTACATATTCTACCTCCTGGACTGATTCTCTCTGTCTAATTTTTTTCTCTCATATTTTTTATCTTTTAGTCGTACTTTTTGGGAAATGTCCTCAATTCTATTTCCAACCCTTCTATTGAATTTTTAAATTTTGGTAAATATTTAAACTTCAAAGAACTTTACTTGTTTTATATCATCCTGATTTTTAAAAACTATATTTAATATTTTGTCAATTATCACTGATGCCACCAATTAGAAATTTTTGAAGTTCTCATTTATTCCCAGCACCTTTTCTTCTTTTTCTTTCTCTTTTTGAAATGAACTTCTATTTGTTCATACTGGCCTTTCTCTTTCATGTGGAAGACTTTTTACAAACATCTGGTGATTGCTGATTGTCTCTTTATATTTTAAAATGAGGTGTTGAAAGTTGCTTGGGGGTTCTGTTGCAAGGTTGGGGCTTGTTGATAGGTGCCTCTGTGTGTCAAGTGATGGAGCAAGGAGCTGACCTGCCCTGGGACTCAAGAATGCTTCCAAAGGTGAGAGTCTAAAGCAGACTCTTGTCCAAAGCAGAAGCTTCCGATTTCATGCCGGGAAAGCAGATCCCTGTGCGAAATATTCTGTGTGAAGTTGTAGTATTGATACTTGTCACGTCACATATTGACTCTTGTAACCACTATGGCTGCATAACAAATTTCTCCCAAACATGGTGGCTTAAAATAGTTATTTATTACCTCCGAAGGTTTCTGTGGGTTAGAAACTTGGTAGCAGCTCTGACTGGTGGTTTGGATTTGGGATTGCTCATAAATTGGGGCCACAGTCATCTGAAGGCTTGACTGAGGCTGGGGGATCCACTTCCAAGGGGACTCACTCATATGCCTGGGAAGTCGATGCTGGTGCTGGTCTCTCCACATGGCCTCTGCACAGGGTTGCTTGAGCATCCTCACAGCATGGCTTCTCCGGAAGGGAGCAGTCCAAGTGGACAAAGTGGAAGCTTGCAAAACGTCTGAAGATTGAGCCTCAGAAATCTTTGCAGAAATGTCTGTTTAGGTCTTCTGCCCATTTTTTTGATTGGGTTGCCTGTTTTTATGATATTAAGCCACATGAACTGCTTGTAAATTTTGGAGACTAATCCCTTGTTGGTTGCATCATTTGCAAATACTTTCTCCCATTCTGTGGGTTGTCTTTTTATTTTGTTTATGGTTTACTTTACTGTGCAAAAGCTTTTGAGTTTAATTAGGTCCCATTCATTTTTGTTTGTTTGTTTGTTTTTATTTCTGTTACTCTGGGAGACAGATCGAAAAGATATTTCTGCGATTTACATCAGAGAGTATTCTGCCTATGTTTTCTACTAAGAGGCTTATAGTGTCTGGTCTCACATTTAGGTCTTTAATCCAAAGAAGACATACAGATGGCCAAGAGGCATGTGAAAAGATGTTCAACATCGTTAATTATTAGAGCAATGCAAATCAAAACTACAGTGAGATATCACCTCACACCTGTCAGAATGACTATCATCCAAAAATCCACAAACAATAAATGCTGGAGGGGGTGTGGAGAGAAGGGAACCCTCCTACACTGTCGGTGGGAATGTAAGTTGGTATAGCCACTGAGGAGAACAGTACAGAGGTTCCTTAAAAAACTAAAAATAGAGCTACCATATGATCCTGCAATCCCACTCCTGGGCATATATCTGGAGCAAAACATGGTCCAAAAGGATACATGCACCCCAATGTTCATTGCAGCATGTTTACAGTATCCAAGATGTGTCGAATGTCCATTGACAGATGAATGGATAAAGAAGGTGTGGTACCTATATTCAAAGGAATGTTACCCAGCCATAAAAAAGAACAAAATAATGCCATTTGCAGCAACATGGATGGACCTAGAGATTATCTTACTAAGTGAAGTAAGTCAGACTGAGAAATGCAAATATCATGTCACTCATATTGTGGAATCTAATTTTAAAAATGATACAAATGAACTTATTTACAAAACAGAAACAGACTTACAGATATCAAAAAGAAACTTATGGTTACCAAGGGGAAATATGGGGGAGGAGGGATAAATTGGGAGGCTGGGATTAACACACACACACTACTATGTATAGAATAGGTAACCAACAAGGACCTACTGTATAGCACAGGGAACTCTACTCAATATTCTGTGATAACCTATATGAGAAAAGAATCTAAAAAAGAATGAATACATGTATATGTATAACTGAATCACTTTGCTGTACACCTGAAACTAACACAATGTTGTCAATCACCTATACTCCAATATGAAATAAAAAGTTAAAAAAAAGAAAAGAAATCACTCCTTGTCACTCCTGCTGTATTCTATTGGTCATATAGGGCTTCTTGTACTTAATACGGAAGGGGACCGAACAAATGAATACCGGTACGTAAGGATCACTGGAGGTCATCCTGTATGATGGCCACCATGCAGACTTCCAATTTGTCTTCTTCTGTTCAGTTTTACATCTTACTCTCACTTTGTGATGTAACTTAGTTTCTAATTCGAGGCCCCCTGGGGCTCTGTCAAGAAAGGCAGGCAACTTTGTGCCCTAGTTTCCATGTCTGCCTCTGTGTACACGTTGTGCTATTCCTCCTTCCATCTCTCAGAATTTTCTTGAAATTTCCTGTCTGCCAGTGGATTCCCTCACGTTCTCTTTCTTATGGTAGGTGTATATATTTTCCTTTCACTATCATTAGTGAGTTATAAAGAGGAAGGAGAGAGAAATGTATTTGGTCTATTTGTCGTTTTTAACTTGAAGCCAGAAATTGTGGTTTTAATGCAGATCCCAGAATGGAACATACTTTTATTTTCATGGGCTGATTTTCTGATTATCTCTATGAATAAACTGCCTTCCCCTAATAGCTAAGAACAGCTAGTTAATCTAACGGATATGGAAAGATTTTTAAGCGACTTCAGTTCATCTACGAGACATAAGTAGTACTGTGTGCTCTGTGCTGCTTGACGCTTACATTTTCTTAGTCTTATTGTGATATTAATGTAAAATTAGGACTGCAATTTATAATGGGTTTCATGCTGTGAGGTTGGCACTGTATTTCAGCAGCTAGAGGAAAAGATGAGTTTGATGACTGGTGATCCTGTCACTTTTGTGGCTGGAGCAACTCTATAATGTACCTTTTTCTATCATTAAAAACGTCTCTTTCCTCACCAAATACAATTTGCTCATAAATATTTATAGCTCTCCATTCCCCAGGCTTTTCATTACAGAGGCCTTCATTTACCCTGATGCAGACCTCTATCTAGTTTTTTTTTTGGTTAATAAAGGATACACATTTTTCTTTTGAAACCAGTAAGAACCTAAATTGAAAAGAGCCAAAAATATCTGATATTAGAGTGAGTTTTACATTCAAATTTCTCTCTCTTCTTTTGTTTAAAAAACCCGACTACTAAATAATTTGTATTGATTGCTTGAAAACTTAGAAAACACACACAACCAGAAATAAAAATAATAAACAAAAATCAGCCATAATTTTACCACTTTCCTCCTGGTATATATCCCTTTGATTTGTTTTCTGTACATACGTGCTCATTATTCTTTGTGTTAATTTTGTCACATAATGGTTTATTATGAACATCCTTCTTTATAAAGAAATCTAAGCCAGTTATTTGTCAATTATACTCCAATAAAACTGAAATTAAAAAAGAAATATAAGCCTAAATGATCAATTTTAATAATCCATTTTATGAATACAATAATATATTTAACCCATTCCCTACTGATGGATATTTAGGTTGCTATAAAATCTTGGTTATAATAAACAGTGCTTTTATGAATATTCATATATGTGTGTATGTCCACACACACACACACACACACACACACACACACACACACACAAATACCCACGCTGTTACTTTGACTATTTCTGGAAGATAGATCCTTTGCAGTAGAATTTCTGGGTTATAGGCTATGCACATTTCAGATTGTCAACTTGACCTCCAGAAGGGTGGAAATATTTACATAACCACAAACACACACTTGAACCTCCAGTTTGTCACACCCTCTACAGCACCAGTGTTAATCATTATTTTCATAGTTGCCAGTGACAAGTTTTCCATTTCCACCTTGCCTCGCTCTCCGCCCTTCTCCACCCTGCTCTCTTTTGCATCAGCAGGCTTCTTGCTCTCTGGCCTCTACATGGGTCAGCAATGGAACCACTGGCGGAGCTGGGCAGACAGGAGCAGAGTGAGGTCAAGGCATTGACTCTTCTGCTCCCTCCCTGCCAGGCCGGTGGTGAATGGGCTGCATGCTTCCATCAAAGGTGGCGGCACCTGTCTGGTGGTCTCCAGGAGCTATTCCTCCCTTGCCCCTGACTCAGGGTGGGAGATGGCTCCCTCCAGGGCTGCTGCTTGCTTGGACCTTCACTGCCCCTGGCTGGTCTCTCAGCCCTTCCCACATTTGTGTGAAAAGCCCGTGACATTAATCTGTTCCCAGTCACTCTGCTTAAGTGTGCCTTGTTTTCTCCCAGGACCCTCACTAACAGATGTAACAAATAATATCTCATTTTTACGGTCATATTTTTGCCTCACATATTATAATTTCCGTCCAAATTTGTCATTTAACCTTGTTCGCAGCATTTTTGCAGTGCCATGTTAAATAGCTTGAGGCAGTCAGATTTTTTGCCCTTTTCCTTGTTACGTCATGTTTAGAAATTCTTCCCCAACCTGACTGTGCAAATAGCCACCCGAATTTCCTTCTTTTATGTTTACAATTACATATTTTAATATTCATATCTTTAATTCATATGGATTTTCTTCTGGATGAAGGTATGAATTAGGGATACACTTTTCTTTTTTTCTGTAACTGCAGATTTTTCTCTAGTTTTCCCAACAAGGCTTACTGAATATTTACCATTTCCCTACTGATTCGAAGGTCTCTGTTTATCATCATTAATCACTTATTTGTTTTCAATCGATTTATATGTCTACTCTGGCTCCCTTGTCAAGACTTTTTCATTTTTGAAATGACTTTAAAATGTATTTTAAAATATAGTACGATAAGTTTCACTTCATTACTCTTCTTATTCAGAAAATTTCTGGATATTCAATTTTTCATGTTTATTCTTCTAAACAAACCAGGATTTTTTTCCAAGACCTTTCTGCATCAATAGTGTCTTAGGATTTTATTTGTATTATATTCACATATTATTTTATAGAGAATTGATTTCTTTTCAATTTTGAGTCTTCCAATCCAGATATATGGTTAATATATATTTACCTAAGTCTTTTACTGTCTCGGTAAAGTTTCTTCACACATCTTGTACAATTTTTATATTAAAAATGAATTGTCTTTGCTATTGTGGCATTTTTATTCTTGTTATAAAAAAGATATGGAGGAGACTGAGAATTATTTCTAGTTGAGTTTTGAAAAATCACTAGCAAATTGAAGCTCAAATTCATTATAAGCTACTTTGCAAAGCATTTCAATTTTTTCCCCAATATTTGTGCTCACAGTAACTCATCAGCCATTTCACATTAGTTTACAGTTATGGATTATATAGTGTCACTGTTAATTCATAAATGTATAATAGGCTTCCATTTCTAAGACCATACAGTACCTGTATATTTACACTTTAAATTTTACCAAACATTAGTGGCATCCCACAATAACCTTATGAGGAAAGAAATCCATATATACGAATTAATTCTCTATAAAAATAAAACTCCACATACATACGTGTTCAACATACTAACACCAATGTTAAAAAAAGTCATGTGCAGGTTGAATAACCCTTGATTTTCCAAAGCTCTCGCTAAATATGAAACATTTTTATTGTAGTAAGATGAATACTAAACATTAGGTCTAGAGAATTTAAGTACATTTAATATGTAGCTTAAAAAAATTACCTCTAATTTACTTTCAAAATAAGTTTAGCATTGTTGTAGTAATTTTTTTCTTTTTTTTTTTCGGTACGCGGGCCTCTCACTGTTGTGGCCTCTCCCGTTGCGGAGCACAGGCTCCGGACGCGTGGGCTCAGCGGCCATGGCTCATGGGCCCAGCCGCTCCGCGGCATGTGGGATCTTCCCGGACCGGGGCACGAACCCGTGTCCCCTGCCTCGGCAGGCGGACTCTCAAGCACTGCGCCACCAGGGAAGCCCTGTAGTAATTATTAATGTTACACAATCTATATAGATTCTCCTAATGAAATTTCTAAGCAGTTTAATTTTTCTACAGTGCATCTGAATTTTGCATGCATTGTTTTGAATTCCCGAATTTAGTTAATGGGCCTAAAAGAAGACTATTTTTTAGAGCAGTTTCAGGTTCACAGCAAAATTGAGCACAAGGTACAACGATTTCCCATGTACCCCCTTCCCTCACGCATGCACAGACTCTCCCATTATCAGCATCTCCCACCAGAGTGAGACACTTGTAACATTCAGGAAACTACACTGACACATCATAATCACCCGAAGTCCATTGTTCACGTTATGGTTCACTTTTGGTGTTGTACATTCTGTGGATTTGGAAACATTTATAATGACATGTTTCCACCATTACAGTATCATATAGAGTAGTTTCACTGCCTTAAAATCCTGTGTGTTCTGCTTATTCATCCTTCCTTCCCCCTAACCCCTGGCAACCACTGATCCTCTTACTGTCTGCATAGTTTTGCCCTTTCCAGAATGTCATATAGACTTCTGTCACTCAGGAGTATGCATTTAAGTTTCTTTCATGACTTTCCATGGCTTGAAAGGTCATCTCTTTTTACCACTGAATAATATTCCTTTGTCTGGGTGGACCACAGTTTATTTATCCATTCACCTACTAAAGGAAATCTTGGTTGCTTCCAGGCTTTGGCAATTATGAAAATAGCTGCTATAAACATCCACGTGCAGGTTTCTATGTGGACATAACTTTTCAACTCCTTTGGGTAAATACCGAGAACCATGATGGCAGGATCCTATGGTAAGAGTATATTCAGTTTTGTAAGAAACCACCAAACCGTCTTCTAAAATGACGGTACCGTTTTGCATTCCCACTAGCAATGAATGATCGTTCTGTTTGGTCCACGCTCTCGCCAGGATTTGGTGTATGCCAGTGTTTCAGATTTGGGGCATTCTAATAGGTGTGTAGTGGTATGTCATTGTTTTAATTTGCATTTCCCTGAGGACATATGATGTGGAGCATCTTTTCATATGCTTCTTTGCTATGTGTATATCTTCTTTGGTGAGCTGTCTAAGGGGCTTTTCTATTTATTGCTAATGTTTCCATTGGGAATACAGCTGCAAGGTGAAACAAATGTGTGTATTCAATGAATTGATAAACTGAAATATGGGAAGATTAAGTAGCTTATGTTTGCTCATTGTACTCCTTTAGGTTCTTTAGATTTTGCCCTCTCCTGTTACAGGAGTCTCCTGTCCAGTCTGTCCTCATTTGCGCAGTGACCTCTTCAAGGACAAGTCAGAGTTTGTCCCTTTTGCTCAGAGGTTTTGATACCGACCAGGGTTCTTGGCCTTCCCCAATCAATAGAAATTGACTAGAGGCCAGGACAAGAAATTCAGGCAAAGCTTTACTGGGGCCCCTGCTGTAGCAGAGGGGAGCGAGAACAACCAACAGGTTCCCTTGCTCACTGCCCTAGCGGGGGTGAGCTGGTTCCTTATATGGGGTGAGGGGAGGGGTGTGTCCAGGGGTGGGGCCAGAGGTGTGGCTTAGGTGGTCTGCCCACCCCTTAGCTGGCGCTGAGTGCAGGGGGCATGCACAGTGCCCTGCTTTTGCTCCTAGCTCTTCAGAAGTGGCAGTTGGGTTTTTGGTCTTTTTGTATCTTGTAGTCCATAATTTACCCCAACTGCGCATGTACACCGTTATTTTTAGTCCCTCATAGTTTCTTTGTATTTTGTTGTTCAGGTGCAAGCCTTGCAGCACTGCAGCAAAGGGTCCCACATCCTAGCCTGTCTCAGTTTTACAGAGAAATGAGAACGTTCAATGCTCCTTATGCCTACAGAGTAAGCTGACAGTGTCTAGGTGTACAGCCAGTATCCCCAACTCTGTCCCTTTCGTAACCCAAGGCTTTTGTAGCCTATCTTTTCTTTCCTGTTTTCATGTTGTAATCACATTGTTCTGTCCTCCTCTCCACCCCTTGAAACTCTACCCAAACTCTCAGCAGAAGATCCAACACTAAGTCTTTTTGATTTTGTTGATTTTCCTCATCTGAAATAAACACTTCATTTTTTCCATTGCGTTTTTGTATCTCTCTTATAAGCTTAATAATTTTTTGTGCACATGCATTAAGAATCGCTCTATTTAATAAGCACCTTTTTTATTTTTTTGGCCGCATTATGCGGCATGCGGGATCTTAGCTCCCCGGCCAGGGATCAAACCTGTGACCCCGGTATCGGAAGCGCGTAGTCTTAACCACTGGATGGCAGGAAGAATGTTTTTTTATCTGTGCGTGCCGTGGCTTGCTGTGCCTAGCGTAGCTCAGGTCTTACACACAGCAGCTTGTAGAACTGAGTGGTAGTTTCTAATGCTAAGATTCACTGGACAATGTTGACATTAGCCAGAGTTGGACTATTATATAATTGAATCTGTGCAAATAAAGTTATAGGCTTTCACTATTACTTTTATTTGGGAAAGGAGTAAAATGATTTATTTTTCACAATGATTTCTTACATTCTACTGTATTTCCCCCTCCCTATGATCCTTTACTTACACATGTTAACTGTTCTTTGAAAAAAAATATAAAACATAAAAGGGATAATAATCTTGGTTTTCAACTGAGTAGAATAAAAACACTAAGTAATTGATTTTTTAAAAAAAATAAGTGTCATTTTTACTATGTCTGAGTATGGCCATTATTTAATTTTTAAATAGTTTACTCTTTTAATATGAGTTTAATGTTTATTTAGAAATAGTTTAGGGCTTCCCTGGTGGCGCAGTGGTTGGGAGTCCGCCTGCCGATGCAGGGGACAAGGGTTGGTGCCCCGGTCCGGGAAGAACCCACATGCCGTGGAGCAGCTGGGCCCGTGAGCCATGGCCGCTGAGCCTGCGCGTCCAGAGCCTGTGCTCCGTGGCGGGAGAGGCCACAACAGTGAGAGGCCCGCGTACCGCAAAAAAAAAAAAAAAAAAAAAAAAAAAAAAAGTTTAGCTGTTCTAACTAGAGAAAGGAATTTTGCAAATTTAAATATCATGAATATTTCTGTGAATGGTTGTAATGGGAAATTGTCCGTGGCTTAATTTTAATGATTCTTCCTTTTGGGTTATTTAGTATGAGCAAACTTTGTGTCACTATTTTTACACCAAATTATTGTATAATTTTGGAGGACTGGAGTTGGCTCCAGCTCTTGTTATCATTAGGGGGTGTAATTTTACTAGAGCATTCCCAGCGGATGATAAGATAATTTGACTGGTTAATTGTGAAAAAGAGGCAAGTCTAGGGAGGAGGTTATGGATTCGCATTTTGGACATTAGCTCCAAGTAAGGGAATATCTCTCTATAAGTGCTATGAACGCGAATTCCACCTACTTTCACGTGGATGCATGAGGGCAAGCGTGCTGAAAAGTCCTTAAATTCTGGACTTGGCCCAATTAATTTTGATATGGTAGAAGAGAATAATGATTTTAAAAGTCTGCAATGGATCAATGAGAAGGGAAAATTCTGGCTGCCTTAGGCTTTAGTAAACATACATGAAGTTTTTGCCTTTTTCCAGTAAAATTTGGTTTGAACTCCCTAAATGTCATAAAAATGGCAAAACTTAAAAGGCAGGTGACAATGGATTATTGTCAGTATCTTACGCATTTCAAAGGTAGAAAGCTTTCATTTTAGAAATTTTGTATTTCCCTTACGAGCTTAGTTAGATGGTTGTGTAATTGTTTTGAATTAGTTGGATGATTACAAAATGAATTCATCCTACTTTCCCATGTCAATGGATGAATGAATGCCTAGCTCTGTGCTATCAAAATATGACTCTCCGAGACAGGGCAGAAAGTATGGTATATTTGGGGAATCAGACCTGATTCCAACTCTTCCTCTTTGCTTAGTAGCTGGGGGATCTTGGCAAAGTGACTTCACCTATGCCTCAGTTTCCTCCTCTGTAAAATCAGGGTAATGCCTGCTTTGTATGCTTGTTCTATGGATAAGAAATACTAGAAAATGCTTACTGCTTCTTGGTACATAGTAGGAGTTCAAAAAATGATAGCAATTTTAATAGCTAAAGTAATCACATATATAATTACTATAAAGCAACAACGAAGCTATTTGGTAGGAAACTTAATGAGTGAGGACTGGCTGAAAAAAACTAAAGCAAGAGGATGGGTGCATTTCTTGTTTTGGTCAAAATGGAGAAATCACAGAAAAGAGAGAGTTTCCTTTGAGCAATTCTAAGTAAGTATTTTCTAGTGGACAGAGAGTTTCTGTGAGATGAGCAGTCCTGGTTTCACCTTTTGGGTGGTGCAGGTTTACCATCTTCATAGCCCACAGCAGGTGACCTTCCCATCAATCTTGGGTAGGTGATGTCGCTCATTTTTTTTCTACTTTAAGCAAGTCCTTTTTCAACAGGACCGTATGCACATTGCTCAGTTGTACCAAATGCACTTTACATTCCAATACTGGCCAGAATTCTTCCTCCTCTTGGGTTTAGTGACATCTCTTGATACTGATGAGTATCATCAGTTGCCTGTAGGTACCTACCTACTTAACCAGTAGAAAAACTTTGTAGCAAAATATCTATGCCTTTGTTTATTGTTTTTTTTGCTTTGTTACATTTTCCTATAGAACACATTCACAGTAGTATAAATAATTTCCTGGGGGATCTCATGTGGATAAGCCATCGTTGGTGTTTTGGTTTTGCTTTGTCTCTCATAGAATGTCTGCTTTTGCCCTTTGAATGCTTAGACAGCACATTTTGTAGCCCCAGTACTCTTCCTAACAATAGAAGTAACATAAGAAAAGCTAAAAGTACGTGAAGTAGAGAACGGAGCCACAAACAAGAATCTAGAGCAAAGAGACGTAAGAGTTTAATAGGATATTTAAGACAATTCATGAAAAACTTAACTGGGACTGGAAGATACTGACTTAAATGGTGATTGATCAATTGATATAGCACAAAATTTTAAAATGTTATCTATATTTTGGAAGATAATAATATGGCCAAAATAATGAGAAGAACAATTACTGTAAATACGGTTTTTGCCTTGGTCTACTTGTGAGAAGCCAGGCAACTGTGAATACTCTATGAAAATAAAAAATCTTAATGCTGAAACATGAAGGAGAAAGTGAAATGACTAATACAGAGTGAAGAGAAGCATAAAGAATAAATGTCAGCAAAAAAAAAAAAAATGTTACTTTTTGAGGTGAAAATGTTGCAGTTTGAATAGAAAATTCCTGCAGTTGGAGAGAAAAAAAAATGACCATTTTTCTCCTGTATTGAAATAATATGAGATATGATGTAACACAAAGAGCTACACTAAAATAGAATGTATAACAATTTTTTGTAGGAATAAAGTAACAGAAAACAAGGATTCTTAGATGACATAAAGTAAAAAGAGAAAATTATGGGCTTCCTTGGTGGTGCAGTGGTTAGGAATCCGCCTGCCAGTGCAGGGGACACGGGCTCGAGCCCTGGTGCAGGAAGATCCCACATGTTGCGGAGCAACTAAGGCCGTGCGCCACAACTACGGAGCCTGCACTCTAGAGCCCACGAGCCACAACTACTGAGCCCGCGCGCCTAGAGCCCGTGCTCCGCAACAAGAGAAGCCACCACAACGAGAAGCCTGCCCACGGCAACGAAGACTAGCCTCCGATCTCTGCAACTAGAGAAAGCCTGCGTGCGGCAACGGAGACCCACTGCAGCCAAAAATAAATAAATAAATAAATACATTTATTTAGAGAAAAAAGAGAAAATTACTACAGCTAATGAATAAGAAAGACAATACTTTAACATTCAAAAAACAGAGATTCAATTTATCTGAATTAGTTAAAAATCATCCCAAATGCTCAAAAATAAGGAATTGGTTAGCTTCCGTGTGTTGGAAATCCGCTGCTTTTGAATAAAAATGAAGACCAGCAGAATCTGCCATAGAAAGATGTTTATGAGACGTTTTAGGTGAACAAAATAGACAACACATAGTATGATTCTATTTTTTTGTATATGCGCACACGTAGGAAAAATGCATCAAACAATTACAAGTGACTACCTCTTAACAGCAAAATCATGAATTTGTTCATTTATTAATTCGTTCAGAAATGTTTACTGAGCACCTGCTGTATGTCAGGTATCATACAGGGCTCTGGATAAATGTTTGTGAACAAAACAGATATGCTTCCTGCTCTTATGGCATTTAAATTCTGGAGGAAAATCAGACACTTAACAAGTAGACAGATGAATACAATTAATTAGACATTATTGCTAAGTGCTGAGGAAGTAGTAAGCGTGATATCAGAATGCGGTGACATAGAGGAATAGGGTAGAGGTGGGGGTAACATGCTGACGGGTTGCACAAGGCCTCTCCCAGGAGGTGATATTATCAATACCCTGGCATTTGAAGGGAGGGAAGGAGCCAGCCCTTTGAACAGCCAGGAGAAGAACATGACAGGTGATGACATGAGAAGAACATGAAGAGACAACATTAAAAAATTTTTTTTGAACTCAAGAGGCTCAGGGGTGTAGATTCAGGGACTACTTTTGTAAGCATAGAATATTCTAGAGTAATTTGTGATTTTTATTTTCTTTATATTTATATCATAAAATGTTTAGGACAGTCATTCTGCTACTTACATCTTTTGAAAATAGTGGGGAAAAAAAAGCAATAAAGGTTAGGAAAAAGATGTCCAAGTTGCAGAATGACTAAAGATCGAGGCTTCCGGTATTGGCAAAGTCAAAGTTATTAAAGATATAAGGAAGGGGGATTTTCACAGAGAAAACAGTGAGGTGGAAATTTGAGAAAGCCAAAGGTGAAATAAACAGTGACCATAAAGTATGTTGGTAGATTTTGGCGGGGTTGGGAGGAATATAGAGCAATGGAAAGGTAAGCGGTGACAGAAAAGGAATCCACTGATGGTCACGAGCGACTCATTGAATTCATCTTATCCTTTGGTCACACATTACAGAAGACGAACTACTCCTCATTAATCCTGAAGATCTAGTTTGTATCCCACCTCCTTCACGAAGCCTTCCTGACGACTTCGGCACAGCATGGTGCTTGCTTTCTGGATTTTTATAGCATCTCTAATAAATGCTATAATGTACAATAGTGCAGTCAATACTAGCACTTAATTGGGACCGACTTGTTTAGTTTTTAATTGCATTATGAACAAACCCTCTTCTGAATCAGTGTTACACATTTTAGTATACTTCCAAGGACGCAAATGTCATGATTGTGTAAGAAGTACTCATTTTTGAGTACTTTGTTGGCTAAAGAGAACCATTTTTAAAAAGTTACATACATAACAAACATTTTATTTTTATTTAGAATATAAATAGATATTCACTTATTAATCTTTTAATGTAAGGCAAAATTCTTTTCTTGGAGTTTGAGTTTGTTGATTTAAGTGCCATTTTGTCTTCCTTGTATAATATTCACCCATTATGAATCATCTACGATTTTCAATTTTTTGAACAAGATATTAAAAACATTCTTAGAGAAATTTGAGAGTAGAATCCATCTAACATTCTACCTTTTCCTCCAGTCCTTTAAAAATTGTTACACCCATTTGATTCGACTCTAGTACTTTTTTTTTTTTTTTTAGATGTTGGGGGTAGGAGTTTATTTATTTATTTATTTTTGCTGTGTTGGGTCTTCGTTTCTGTGCGAGGGCTCTCTCTAGTTGTGGCAAGCGGGGGCCCCTCTTCATCGCGGTGCGCCGGCCTCTCACTACCGTGGCCTCTCCTATTGCGGAGCACAGGCTCCAGACGCGCAGGCCCAGTAGTTGTGGCTCACGGGCCCAGTCGCTCCGCGGCATGTGGGATCCTCCCAGACCAGGGCCCGAACCCGTGTCCCCTGCATTAGCAGGCAGATTCTCAACCGCTGCGCCACCAGGGAAGCCCCTCAACTCTAGTATTTTTAAGGGAATTGCCTTTATTAAAACTTTCCACAAGCATTCAGCTGAGATTTTGTATAAACAACTTTTTTCACTCTCATACTTATTCAGTTAAATGACATAATTATAATAACAATTCCAACTGGCGTTAATAATTTGAAGACAAACTTAACTGACTCTTAGTAAAATACAACTCGGCTGGTGTAATCCCTGTCATCACGTAGGGTGTGTGTATGTACTGGTCATGGCTAATGTACCATTGGCATCAGTCAGTATATTTTCTGGATGGACTGGGAGGGCATCAGGTAATCTGTGATTGGAAAATAGATACAAGGGTTTCTTCCATACTTACTTTCTATACTTATTTTTTTTTATTGCAATCTTCTAGCTTAGATGACTGACCATGATGGATCATTGGAACAATTACTGCATTAAATATGGCTACTAAAGTGTTTTCATCAAATTGTAATACTTCATAGAGGAAGGTAAGAATCCTCCTTGCATAAGAAGGAATAAGAAAGAAAATGCATATCAAGTGGTTAGCACCTTGCATGGCACGCAGAAGATGCCTGACCAAACCATTAGTAGTTATATCTTAACCTACATTCTCCTTTGAGGACTACTGGGAAAGTGAAGGTAGCCTCAGGAGCTGTCTTTGGAATAATTTATGGTGGGGATGGAAGGTGTTCCTTTCCTTAGGAATATCTGGGATCCTTCAGTTATTTAGGGACAAACACCGCTTTATTCTTTTTCTGAGATAGAGGGATAGAGTTGGGAATTGCCCAAAAAGAGGGTCTACTATACACGTGGCCCTGATTCTTATCCTAGCTGAAAACTGGGGAGGCAGCGCAAATCTCTTTGCATCTTAATGCAAGTTCCAAGGAGACCTTTATCCATTGCTGTGGCTTAAAAGGTAAACAGCTGCCAGCAGGAAAGAAACCCTTGACCCAGAAAACATTCAGCGCCATGAATTAGATATCGGATTTAGCTCTGGTACAACCTTGAAATGACATTAATTCATTTATGTCTCTGGTGGCTTGGGGAGCCCAGGGGAGTGGGCTCCCTGAGATCTTTTCAGAGGGCCCCTGAAGTCAAAACTATTTTCATAATATACTAAGATGTTATTTTCTTTTTTCACCTTCGTTTTCTCATGAGTATGCAGTGGGGTTTTTCTAGAGACTAAATGATGTGTGATATTGCAACAGAGTGGACGCAGGAGCAGATGGGATAATCCAGTTCTCATCGATTAAGCCAAATGTTAGAGAGATTTGCAAAAATGTGAAACAGCACTATTCTCTCACTACTTATTTTGTTTTGGAAAATGGAGTTATTTTTCATAAAACCCGTTATTTATGCTAACATAATGAGTTTGTTATTGTTTATTTATAAATGAGTAAATCGATATTTCAGATTTTTCTATTTTAATTTCAAATATGGTAAATTTTGAAAAATATTTACCCACATGAACAAAAAGCTTTCTGGAGTCCTGGATAATTGTTAAAGTGTAAAGAAGTCCTGAGATCATGAAGTCCTGAGAACAAGTGATGTAGAAGAAAAGAGACTGGACCGAACCCTAGGAAGTGGTACAGCCAAGAGATGTAGAATTTGTAATGATCAATTAGCATTTAACAGATTATATTATTATGGGTCCTTGATTCCAAACACTTTTAAAGGCGAATGAATGCATTCTAAGTGCCCTGAAACATTTTGCCTCAAACCTTTTAAAGCAAAACCAGACACAATGCTTGAATATGTAGATTGATAGTACGTTTAGCTACAGCCTTTTAGTAGCATGAGCCATATTCCATGATTCATCTTTATGAGTCATGATGAACAACATGACCTACTTGTACATGTTTAGTTTGTGAGGATTGGGTAGCAATAGGTGAGGCACTCCAGTGGTATCATTAAGATTCAAGAGCCTTTACAAAGGCAGGTCTTTGGAATAACATTTCATTAATTGCCCACGTAGTTTTCAATCAGTAACTAACCCCTAATTCCGTAAGTTCATCCTGGAGCATGCATTTCTTAAAATAACATTGATCATTTTTTTATATTGCAAAAGGAATACGTGTTCATTGTAGAAAATACAGCAAGTATGGAGAGGCTAAAAGAATTAAATGAGTATCAGAGGCACACCTTTCTCATGAAAATCATCCTCTCAACATTTTGGTATGTATCTGGTTAGTCTTTTGTGACAAGTAAATAATACCCATATGTTTTTCTTTTGCAAAAATGGGACTATACATACTGTTTTGTAAATTGCTTCCCCCCAATAGTATTTCATTAACATCTTTCTTTCAAGTATACTTTTTTTAGTACTCACATTACCTAAAGTTCTCCAGATATTTTTCTTGCTATTATCTTAGATTATGAGAGCGTATCACGCTGTCTTGAAGGTTATATCGCTCAGGGTTCTTGCTTGCAAACAACAGAAACGGACTCTGGCTAAATTTCCCAGAAAAGGAGTTTTCTGGAAACATTGGCAGCTCCAAGGGTGAGGGGTAAAGTGGAACAGCCAGGCTCAGAACATGGAAACAAATGCCCACTACAGTGAAACACTAGAGATTTCTACCTAAATATGTGCACGTTTAAAAATTTAGTCCTACCTGCTTGACCCTGCAGAATCTATTCCATACACTTAGATTAGGACTGAGAGATGACAAAATGGTAAAAGACGAACAGCTCAACCACTGATATACATGCACCTCCGAACCAGAGGGGTTATTATATAATGAGACCAGCAGACCAAAGACCCCTGGGCTTGCTGCATTGTGAGTCAGATGTAAGACGGGCTGATTTCATTTCTCACTTATGGTTATTTACGGAGCACACACATTGTAGTTATTTCTTTGCGTGTTGGGAATGACCACGGTGGGCTGTCCTGAGGAGGCTTTGAAAGTCAGCTGGAAGCTAGGGCTGGATGACCTCAGTGCGAAATGCTCAGTCTGTGGCAATGCTCAGAAGCAGAGGAGGCGAACCCAGGATGTGAAGGCTCTTAAGATTTAAGGCTGTGCTATGTTGTAGGGGCAAATCAAGCCCTTTCATTCCCCATCGCCCTCTTCGAAACTGCTGAGTCTGAGACCTTGTGTTAGTCTGACTGAGACAAGAGCTTGACCAGGCCTTTTGAAATATAAGATGAATTCTTGGGGAAAGGTGAGAAACTGTGCCATTTTGAAAAGTCGTCTTCTACTAAAGTCATTGCGTGATGACATTCAGCAGCATTAAAAATGACATGAGGAAGAAATAGTGCCTTGAGAGATTAGAATAGAATTTCTCTTAGCTTTCTTTTAAAGTTCTGGGAGTTCTTCTAGAGACATGTACTCCTGGTTTGTTCAGTAAAATTGGATCTCCAGTAACTGTTCTACGAGGGAGAGGCTGTCGTTCACACAGCACTGGACTCTTTGTGGTGACAAAAAATTATCAGTCTCTTCCCTTCTCCACTTCCTCTCCCTACCCTATCCCCCCTACCCCTAAAGAAGTGAGCTTAAGTCTTAAAATAGGAGCTTGCTGAGAAAATGAGTGCCCTAGTCTCTGCAACCTTTTTATCCACGTGTTTTCTCAGAAAATAAGGGCTTCAAAGAGTTGACACTAAGAAGTAAAGAAATGGGCAGTAAGTGGACAAATAGAAAGGCAGGTACTCACACCTGCTACTGAGAACCTACTCGTCCACTTTGCCTGTATCTTCTCAGTTAATGCTCCCGACCACTCCATCAGTAGGTATTAGTATTTCCATCTTACAGAGGAGGTAACTGAAGCTCAGAGAGGATGAGACTTGCCCACAACCACAGACGCTAACAAGGAGATACCAGATGCAAACTGTGTTTTTCTTTCCACTGCAAACTGTTTCATCACAATCCTTGTGTTGTGGGTGAGGGGTATCAAGGAGAAGGAAACCGGTCAAGGACACTGCACTGATAGGGAGAAGGGAGACGAAACAAGACCATTTTATGACATTTGTAATTGACGTTTGTTGGTGTTAACATCTATATTTGTAGTTGACCACGATATAACATGTAATACAAAATTACATAAATATAAAGGACTGATTATTAACTGAATTTATTTAACAACATGGTCACTAAACACTAATATGAAAACTCTGTCTGTGGCTCACGTATTCATACTCCTTACATTAACAGAAATGTTTTTGTGATAATCCATTCCACTATCTGATAAATTTTGTAAATGGCCATATCTGTTTATCTATATCTCTATCTCCCTATCTATCTATCTATATCTATCATCTTTATCTATCTGTCTATATCTATCATCTATATCTATCTATCACCTGTATCTATCACCTATCTATCACCCATATCTATCTATCATCTATTTATCTATCTATCATCCATTCATCCATCTTTCCTCATATGTATACCATGTGTATATATGTACCCTCACACGCATACATACATACTCAAAAAAAGGTTTTAATTCTTGGCACAACTTTAGGCTTTTATGTTAGTTAAAACAATATAATAACATTTTCTGATTATAAGACTAATCTTTGCTCATTGATGAAAAGTTTTAAAAGTGGGATGAAAATCAAAATCACCCAAATCTTATAAATCAGTGGAAACCACTGTTAGCAGTTTGTTGTATTTCTCCGTATTCTCAAAAGTATATGTTCGGGGAAAAATCTTCCTGTCTTGAGACCATTATAGAGTCATAAGAAATTAACCAAAATAGTACAGATCTGTCCTGTGTATCCTTACCTGGTTACGCCCAATGGTCACATCTTATACAACGATGGTATAACACCCAAATCCAGGGAACTGACGTGGGTGCACTGCATGTGTATAGTTCTGTCAGTTTAATCACATGTATATATTCATGTGATCACCACAACAATAAAAATGGTATATATACATTTTAAAAATTGGAAACTTTCTGTATAATCTGCTTTATAACTTTTTTCTTCATTTAACAATTTAGTACATTGAGAACATTTTTCAATACAATGAATATCTCTCCTATAATGATTATTATATTTTTGTCCATCTAGTGTTCCATTGTGTTGACGTACACATTTGTGTGCATCCTGGATACTTTCTTTATAGTAAGTAGTAAGTAGAATTAGGAGGTCAATGGCTATGGACATGTTAAAGGTATTGGCAGCGTGCTACTACACATTTCTTGAAATAGTGTATCAATTCATACTCATGTGAGCAGAGTGGATGACACTGCCCACTAACCAGTGACTTGGCCAACATAGGTATTTGTAGTAAAAGAAACCAATACCTATCTGATAAGGTGAAAAGTGTTTAATTTGCATCTATGCTTTAATTTGCATATGTGTGATTTATAGTCAGGTTGAATGTTTCTTATGCTTATTGAACGTTTATATGTCTTGATTTAAAATTTTTATTCCTATACTTTTGCCAAATTTTTCTATGGGGGATTTTTTCCTATATATATTTGTAAGTGTCATTTATCTGTGAAGGACATTATCCACTATCCCATATGTAGTGATTTCTTTGGTATGTTTGTTTGAGTTTGTTGTTGGGTTTTAAATTTTGTTCATAATGGTTTTGCTGTGCAGAAGTTAAGAATTTTTGTGTTATCAAGACCTATTAATCTTTTTTTAGTAGTTTCTGCCTTTGGAGAGTCCTTTTCCACATTAAAATACTCAAGTTTTTTTCTTTGTTCTTTTAGGATTTTTAAAAATATTAAACCCTTTAAACCATTTGCCTTCTATTTTAGTGTGTAGTATGAGCTAAGTATCTAGTTTTTGTTCTAAGTTGTTAGCTATCCAAATAACAGGTTTTAAGCTCTTTAAAAAAATTAATTTATTTATTTTTGGCTTCATTGGGTCTTCGTTGCTGCACGTGGGCTTTCTCTAGTTGCGGCGAGTGGGGGCTACTCTTTGTAGCGGTGCACGGGCTTCTCATTGCAGTGGCTTCTCGTTGCGGAGCATGGGCTCTGGGCATGTGGGCTTCAGTAGTTGTGGCATGCGGGCTCAGTAGTTGTGGCTCGCGGGCTCTAGAGCGCAGGCTCAGTAATTGTGGCACATGGGCTTAGTTGCTCCGCAGCATGTGGGATCTTCCTGGACCAGCTCTCGAACCCCTGTCCCCTGCATTGGCAGGCAGATTCTTAACCACTGCGCCACCAGGGAAGCCCCAAATAACAGCTTTTAAAATCCTTTCATTAATCTGAAATGTCTCATTTATCATATGTTAAAATCACGCTTATATTGCACAAAGGATAAAAAGTGGATTTGAACCCGTATTCATTCATTTCATTTACTCATTCATTCTTCAACTTACTCATTCCACAAACATTCATTTAATCCCCACCATGTGCTTTAGATGCAGTGGTTAAAGTGATGCACAGGTCGGACAAGGTACTTGTCCTCACAGGACTTTCATTCTTTTAGGAGTGGGTTGGGGAAGGAAAGAGGTTATAGCGAAGAAGTAAAAAGTTATGAAAATTTAGGTAGAAGATCTGTGAGAAAGAGAAAAGATGACTGCTTCTCATGACCTCACACCCTAGTACAAGCCCCCATCATGTCTTGCCTGGACTAT
Organism: Phocoena sinus; assembly: GCF_008692025.1. Taxonomy (NCBI): domain Eukaryota; kingdom Metazoa; phylum Chordata; class Mammalia; order Artiodactyla; family Phocoenidae; genus Phocoena; species Phocoena sinus. The sequence continues at coordinate 3,689,725 of NC_045766.1, forward strand.
TGCAATGGTTTTCTAATTCGGCCCCTTTTAGTCTATACTCCGTGCAACAGCCAGAGTAGTCTTTCTAAAACACAAGTTAGATCACCCAACTCCTCTGCTCAAAACACTTCAATGGCTCCCCCTTCGTTTTCTGTGGCTGGGTAACAAATTACTATAGACTAGTGGCTTAAACCAGCACACATTTACACCTCACTGTTTCAGGGGTCAGGAGTCAGGGGTGGTGGGGGTCTTTTAGCATCCATCTGCCACTGAGAGAAGAAGGCAGTGCCTTACACGGCCCACCCTGACATCCCTCTCTGGCCACAGTCCCACCCCCCTTGCTGCCCCTCCTCCAGAGCCTGCAGCCCCCAGCAGGTCCTCAGACCCACCAGGCAGTCTGCTGCCTCGGGGCCTCTGCTTTGGCTATTCCCACGGTGTGGAGTGCGCTTCCTACACACAACCTCTGCTTCCCTTCGACTCCGTCAACTCTTTGCTTCTATGCTACCTTTCTGTGTCCCTGACCACCCAGAGAGTGCTGCTAGGCTCCTTCCCACTCCAACTCCTGAGCTGCCTGTCTCTTGTAGCCTGGGCTCTGTTTTCTTTCTCCCACAGCCTCTGACAATCTATTGCTTCTGACGTATGCTATATTTGCTGTGGTTATCCTGTATCATCTGTCTTGTCCCATGAGAAAGTCAACTCCACACACAAAGGCAGGGATCTTTGTTTTCTTCATGGTACCCAAAAAGTGTCTGGCACATAGCAAGCATTTCATAAATATGTATTGAATAAATGGGGCTGGAAATTACTTAATGACATTTGAACCAAGTTTGCCTTTTTTTGTTGGCTCTGCCGTGCGGCATGTGGGATCTTAGTTCCCTGATCAGGGATTGAACTCACGCCCCCTGCAGTGGAAGCTCGGCGTCTTATGCACTGGACCACCAGGGAAGTCCCTGAACCGAGTTTTGAATAAGAGGCCTTCTCTGACAAGATCTGTGGAAGAAAGATCATTTCATGCAGATAATTTGGAAAAAGATTTTATATAAAAGCTCTTCTAAGCATTTTTCAAACATTATTTCACTGAATCCTCTAAAAATCCTGTGATGTATGTGCAGTTATTATTCCCATTATACAGATGAGGAAATGAGGTGCAAGGAAATTAACTCACTGAAAGTCACACTGTTAATATTTAAACAGAAAGCCGGGCAATATGGGACCACAGTCTGTACACTTAACCTCTGTGCTTTGCTGCCTTTCAAGGCATAGCCAGTGCAAAGGCCCTGAGGCTGGAACAAACGTGGAGTTTTTAGGACAGCAAAGAAGCCCAGTGTGGCTGGTGTTTATTTAGGCGTTAGCAACACGAGACGAACTGAGTCCAGAGAGTAGACAAAGGTGACAACATAGCAGCCTTACAGACTGGGGTAAGGAGTGAGGTAGAGATTGTTCTTATTGCTGAAGGCTTTTTTTTTTTTTTTTTTTTTTTTTTTTTTTTTGCGGTACGCGGGCCTCTCACTGCCGTGGACCCTACCGCTGTGGAGCACAGGCTCCGGACGCGCAGGCCCAGCGGCCACGGCCCACGGGCCCAGCCGCTCCGCGGCACGCGGGATCCTCCCGGACCGGGGCACGAACCCGCGTACCCTGCATCGGCAGGCGGACTCCCAACCACTGCGCCACCAGGGAAGCCCTGCTGAAGGCTTTTAACAGGGCAATGGTGTGATTTGATTTAGGTTTAAAAATAATTTATTCTGGATCTGGAATGGAGAAGGAACTTGAGGGTGAAGAAGGAGGTAATGAAAAAAAAAATCCTCATGAACAATTCTGTTAATTCTCTGTCCCCTGGATGTATTTTTTTAAAAGTTATATTAGTTTATAAATACCTCCTTGAATCTGTTTGATTCCTTATTCTATCAGCTAATGGAATAGCTTTACATTTTTATTATGTTTTATGATCCTTTGCACAGTGAGCTTTATGAAAATGCAGAGGATGCAACATTAGAACTTTTAAAAAATTTTTATTAGAGTATAGTTGATTTACAATGTTGTCTTAGTTTCAGGTGTACAGCAAAGTGATTCAGATATATATATATATATATATATATTCTTTTTAAGATTCTTTTCTCATATAATCACAGAGTAATTGTTTTTTTCTTTTTCTTTTTTTTTGTGGTACATGGGCCTCTCACTGCTGCGGCCTCTCCCGTCGTGGAGCACAGGCTCCGGACACGCAGGCTCAGCCGCCATGGCTCACGGGCCCAGCCGCTCCGCGGCATGTGGGATCTTCCCGGACCGGGGCACGAACCCGTGTCTCCTGCATCAGCAGGCGGACTCTCAACCACTGCACCACCAGGGAAGCCCCACAGAGTAATTTTTTAAAATTGTGTTTATCTATTTTTTATTGGAGTATAATTGCTTTACAATATTGTGTTAGTTTCTGCTGTACAATGAAGTGAATCTGCTATGTGTATACCTATATCCCCTCCCTCTTGGATCTCCCTCCCCCATCCCACCCATTTAGGTCGTCACAGAGCACCGAGCTGAGCTCCCTGTGCTATACAGCAGGTTCCCACTAGCTATTTTGCACATGGTAGTGTATTTATGTCAAACCTAATCTCCCAGTTCGTCCCACCGTCCCCTTCCCCGCCTGTGTCCACAAATCCGTTCTCTACATCTGCGTCTCTATTCCTGCCCTGCAAATTGGTTCATCTGTACCATTTTTCTAGATTTCACACATATGCATTAATATATGATATTTTTTTTCTCTTTCACTCTGCATGACAGACTCTAGGTCCATCCACATGTCTACAAATGACCCAGCTTTGTTCCTTTTTATGGCTGAGTAATATTCCACTATCACAGAGTATTGAGTAGAGTTCCCTGTGCTACACAGTAGGTCCTTGTTGGTTATCTATTTTATACATAGTAGTGTGTGTATGTTAACGCCAAGTTCCTGATTTATCCCTCCCCCCACCTTTCCCCTTTTGTAACCGTAAGTTTGTTTTTGATATCTGTAAGTCTGTTTTGTTTTGTAAATGAGTTCATTTGTATCATTTTTAAAATTAGATTCCACATATGAGTGATATCATATATTTGTCTTTCTCTGTCTGACTTACTTCACTTAGCATGATAATCTCTAGGTCCATCCATGTTGCTACAAATGGCATTATTTTGTTCTTTTTTATGGCTGGTTTTATTTTTTATATATATATATATATATATATATATATATACACTGCATCTTCTTTACCCATTCATCTGTCGATAGGCATTTAGGTTGCTTTAGGTCCTGGTTATTGTAAATACTGCTGCAATGAACACTGGGGTGCATGCAGCCTTTCAGATTATGGTTTTCTCCAGATATATGCCCAGGAGTGGAATTGCTGGGTCATATGGTAATTCTATTTTTAGTTTTTTAAGGAACTTCCATACTGTTCTCCATAGTGGCTGTATCAGTTTACATTCCCACCAACAGTGCAAGAGGGTTCCCTTTTCTCCACACCCTCTCCAGCATTTGTTGTTTGTAGATTTTCTGATGATGCCCATTCTAGCTGGTGTGAGGTGATACCTCATTGTAGTTTTGATTTGCATTTCTCTGATAATTAGTGATGTTGAGCAGCTTTTCATGTGCTCTTTGGCCATCTGTAGCAACACAAGAACTTTTGAGAAGACAGACAGAAAGGCCTCACATGCGCCGATGTCAAACTGCAACCAATCCATAACACCCTGGCTCATTTCCAGAATAAAATCTTATTTTTAAAAACAGATTTATTGAGGCATAATTTATGTACCATAAACTTAACCCCGTTTCAGTGAATAATTCAGTAATTTTTAGTATATTTACTGGGCAGTGCAGCCATCATTGCATTCTCATTATAGAACTTATCACACAAACGTCGTGTCCACTAGCCCTCACCTGTCTTTCTCACCTCGACAGCCATGAATCCACTTTGTGTCTATACATTTGCTTTTTCTGGACATTTTGCATGAATGGAATCATACGGTATGTGATCTTTCATGTCTTGTTCCTTTCACTTAGCACAATGTTTTGGAGGCCCATCCATGCTTTAGTATGTATCAGTACCTCATTGCTTTTTACTCCTGAATAGTATTCTGTTATATGGGTATACTATATTTTGTTTATTATTCATCGGTTGACAGATATATGGGTTATTTCCACTTTTGCTTATTATAAATAAAGCTGCTTAAGGCATTAGCATACACATCTTTGTGTGGACATGTGTTTTCATTTCTCATGGGTGGAAATTTATTTTGGAGGAGTGGAATTGCTGGGTCTTTTGGAAAATCTCCATTTAAATTAATTTTCAAAGTCTTAAATAAAACCAGAATAGCCTACACGGTGAATTAATTTTGATAAGTTGCCATCTCCAAATAATTTTGATTATTTTGCTATTAAACGTAAATTTGTAAAACTAGCTTTTGTTATATACTTGACATTTTAACTTAATAAGGGATGTCTTTGCATTTCATAATGTTTCAGATATTGAGAAATAATTTCTCTATGCTCATAGATTTTTTTTCTTGATGCTCAGTTTGTGATTTGATTAAGAATGTCGTTAAAAAGAAGATGTTCTCTAAGTTATTGTTTTAGACCATATAACGTATGGAGTTATTTCTGCCTTTAAAATAATCTGTGGAGCAGGAGGTTTGAAAACCACAGAGTGAATATCTTTCTTCTTTGTTATTTTAGCTGCTGACATTCTAAATTCAATTTAGCAATGGCCTTATATTTTTAAAGTTAATGAAGTAGAATTCAGGTTCAGTTAACAGTAATTTAAGATGACAATTAAATCATTAGTGAAGCTAATTATTTTATTAAATGGAAAACTCACTGTAATACCCAAGCTCACGATGAAATAAAATCTTAGTTCCAAGAGCTATGCAGACCGCGAACTGATAGGTGTCTAGCGCTTTTTAACAAAGTAGCACAATGGCAAGGTTGACAGGTGACACTCCTGCATAAGGTATTATTTCCAGCAAGCTGAAGTTTAATATTTAGGTTCATTTCTAGATCGGTTTTACTTAGCTAAGTCCCATAGGGTGTAAAACACCGTTTCACAGCATCTCAAGCAGGGTTTCTAAATATAAATATATCCATTATGTTTATCCCATTTACCTCAAACTCACATGACAAGTGTAGTAATTGCCATGTTTAAAATAAAAATAAAATAAGAAAAACGCTGCTAGGAACCCTCCTTGTACCTTTATTTTGGTAAACAAGGGCATGCATTTCTCTTGGGTATGTACTTGGAGAAAAATTTCTGGATAACAAGGAGTAGTATGTTCAACTTTGATAGATGAGGCCAAACCATTACCCAAAGTGGTTAAATTTACTTTCACCACCAGTGTGTGAGAGTGTCTGTTGCTCGGTCTCGTTTGAAAATGTAGAACTGGAAGCAGGGCAGGTCCATCAACAGTGAAAGGGATGACCAATTGGTGGTCCATTATCCCACAAGGGGACACTGTACGGCGTTGAAAATGAGCCGTGGGGTTCAGGTAACAATAGGCTTGAATCTCAAAGCATAATGTTCAATAAAGAAAGCAAGGCATAAAGGAAAGCATACTGTATGGTATCTAGTTTTGTAATGTTCGGAAAAGACAAAATTAAGCTTGTGGTATCAGAAGTCAGGATGGTGGTTGATCTTGGGGAGTAGAGGGGCCAATGATGGAAACGGCAGGAGGGGAGTTTCTGGGTGACCTTCTCTTTCTGGACCTGGGTTTCTTCACTTTGTGATATTTCTCTGAGCTGCATACCTATGATCTATACACCTGCATGAGTGCATGTTAAATAAACCGCAATAAAAAAGTAAAAACAAGTAGGTAGTCAACTCAGAAGCACATGAATCTTTGCCTTTTGATTTTAATTGTAGCATTGACTTGAACTTCAGCAGAATCCTTAAAGTAAAATTGATTTAAAAACTCTTGTACACAAATAAAATTCTGTGATATATGCTATGAATGTCATTTATTTCAAAATAAGTTTGCTTCCTCATAGAATTCTTTTATAAATTTCCAAAAATAGCTAGGATTTTTATTTTGAGTACTTTAAGTTTACAAATCAATTTTGGAGGTATTGTCATCGTTATAGATTTTTTTCACCTAGGTTTATCTATGAAGTTTCTCCATCTATTTGTTGGCCCTTGTGCTGTTTAGTATTAATCATTTCTTTAAAAAAATTGTATTCACATAGTTAAAATATGAATACATTCTTATTGTTAAAAAATTAAAACATTACAAATAAGTTTATAATCCCAGACTCAGATATATCTTTTCCTTTCCATAGGCTGTTCACAGTTATCAATCTGACGTGTACCCCTACAAATTTTCCTACACACCTATATATATGTAAATGTACTCAGAGAAGACATATGGTATCATGTCATGATTTTTGTCTATGTACCATGTAATCCTTATTTGTGTGTGTGTGTGTGTGTGTGTGTGTGTTGTTATTTTCCCCTCCCAACAATATGCGTTAGAACTTTTTTCATGATAGAACATTAGAATTCCCTCATTCTTTTAATTTTCTGATTAGTATTCAATAGGACAGATATGCAATGGATTATTTATTCATTCTATTAATGAATATGTAGACTGTTTCAATTTTTTTATGATTATAAACAGTGCTAAAACATAGCCTATACACATCTCTTTATGCACGCTTGCAAGTTTTTCTCTAAACTAGACTTTGAGAGTTACAATTAGTCAGAGTATGCACATATGAAAGTTTGATTAGTTACTGCCTAATTCTTCCCTACAAATTTTTTCCAATTGGCATGCCTTCTAAGAATATATAAAAAATATTCATTTCTAATCAACATTTCATATATTAAGTATCATAGGAGATGGTAAAAATGAATGATTATCGTGTTCATGGAATTTATAATTGAATGTGATTAAGTGTATAAATAGTTGTAATATGAGGCAACACAAATAATGCCTTAAAGATAGCTAAATTTGTAGAAGTAATGGCTTGTGGTTCTTGGCAATGTGAAGAGAGGTTATGCTATCTCTGGGATGCCTTAGTGAATTCTTCCCAGCCAAAAGGCTGACTCAGAAACCCAACTTGTTGCTTACTTACTGAGTGGATTCAATTTCCAGGAACAGATTCACAATAACCAAACTTATGGAGCCTGAAGTACAAACCCAGTTTATTAATGCACAGGAAAAACAGATGTGCCAAAGAGTCCAGACCTGCCCTCCAACCGTTACCTTCTGTCCATGGATACCCCATACAGAAAGCTAAGTTATCATTTAAATGCCAGCTAGTCCAGGTTTTAAGAAAATATATCTAGATTGCAGTCCACTGGGCATGTAGTCTCTATTAAGCCTCTCAACTGGGAAAACTGATTTATATTCTTGATCAATGAACTTGAAACGAGAAAACAGAGAAAGAGTGGAGATATTTACTCGTATCACCACCTCCACAACAGACATCTGTACCTGCCCCTGGTCAACAGATGTCTCCTTAGCAAAGACATCCTCTCTCAGACACTGCTGGGCTGGGTCCAGCCAGTATTTTCCTCTAGCATTCTCTTTTTTCTGGTCTCTCAAGGAAGGACAGTCCTCCATCTGATGGGTACATTATATTCCACTACAATCAAGTATTGTTCTCTGGGAGCAATCCATGTTATTTAACTCTAATAATAAAATCAATAATTATAGTCAGTGATGTTTATTTAGGGCTTATGACGTGCCAGGCATAGTTCCAAGTGCTTTAAATACATTAACTCATTTAATCCTCTTTAAAGTGTCTTTCTTGATCTCCCTTTTTGTCCATCATGTGTTGGTTTGATAGCTTATTTATCCAAGGGAGCAAACTCATTTATTTTATTTACATGTTCTTGGAGTGACCCTCAATATAGGTGTAACATATGGAAACACAATTAAAATCCAGCAGCAATGCTAAGTAAAAGAGATTCTTTTTGACGAGGTCAATAAATGAAATTTCTCGTGAATAAAGAGATGGTGCTCTAAAGAATGAGGAAAATTTTTTTTGACAGAGACTAGATAAGATTTCATCCTTTAAACAAAATGAGTTTTCCTGCTTAAAAGCTAAGTTTCATTTACCTGGAAAGTTTACTGACGTGAAATACCTAATTTCTCAATAATGCCTGATAAATAAGATGTATTTTATAAAGAATTTTGCTATTTGGGGTAGAGGCAGAGAGAGAATACGGGTATTTTCCTGTACAATTTTTGTTGTCTGATTAAACTAAACAGAAATAAAACAAAACTGTCATTGGCCCTGTGAGCCTTTTCCTTCTAATCGTATTTCTCACACACTTGTAGTACAATTTATATCTTAATAAAAATGAGGCTCAAGAGATGCTCTTGAGATCCAGGAGGGGAAATTAGAATGCGTTGCCCTTGATTGCAGAATCTGTTATTTCCTAGGGAAAAAGCATCAGTGGTCAGTTATAAATTGTGATTCTGACCTACATTGCAGAGCTAGCAAATTTCCCTGGGAGCCTGATCAATAACATACTGTTAAAAGAGAACATTGCTAACAGCCTTTCCTTAGAAAAAGCTAAGGTCCACAGTCAAGAAAACAATTTGTTCAATTTCATCTGCTCTCCTGGAATTCCCATTGGGTGAAATTGCTCCCTATTTCATAGTCACAAAAGCATTTCATTTAAAATAATGTTGATGTTCATTGCATTTTAATATGGAAGTTATACATGTAAATATAAAAGGGACCTATGGATTACTGTGATAGCAGGCTGGCTGTGTCTGACATCCTTCTCCCAGTTTCCAGTGTGGTACCCTGAAAAGATGCACAGAGAAGACCCAAGCTGGCAACAGAGGAGGAAACTAAAAGGAAGACAGTCACATCAGTCCCTAGACCAGATAATTCTTTGCTGTGGGTGGCTGTTCTGTGTGTTGTGAGATGTTTAGCGGCATCCTGGTCTCTATCTACTAGATGCCAGTAGCACTCCCTACTCTCACCTCTGGTTTTGATGACACAAAAATGTCTCCAGACATTGTCAAACTCCTCGAGGGGCAGAACAGGCCCAGGTTGAGAGCCAGGATCTAAATGACTAGAGTAGCCAGAGCCTGGAGCACCCCCTCTGTCCCACCTCTCCTTTATCACCATAATACCTGCTTTTCTCACTTTTTATGACAGGAAGTCAAGAGGGACAGACTGAAGTGCCCTGAAGCCCAGGCACTCTGTTCCTAAAAAAATGTAAGGAAACGTGTTTGGACCCCAAGTCATCTGTACCGCAAGAAGTTAAAGTAATGGTTAGCTTTGAGGGAGGGGATGTTGACAGGGCAGGGACATAAAGGAGGCTTTTCCAGTGACAGAAATATTCTGTACCTGGATCTAGGGATGGTGATACATATTGAAATTTCATCAAGCCCAACTGTGAAGCTGGGTGCACTTTGCTATATTTAAGTGGTACTTTAATTAACAAAAACATCAAAAGACAGAAAGGCACAGGAGAGAGAAAACCCAGCTCGGGCACAGTAAAAGGAAAAGGGCAAAGGACCATTTCTTTGCAGATTGATGGGGAGAACGTACTTTTGAACATGAAGAGCCGTGCAGAGGTTAGCAGGCATGAGCTCCGTTTGGGGAGGCTTCTAGATTCTCACACAGCCCATGCCATGGTGCTCCATAATCCCTGTGAAGCAAAGGGAAACCTAGTATTAAAAGCTGGGCTTTGGGATTAGTAGATGCAAACTACTACATATAGAATGCATTAAACAACAAGGTCCTACTGTAGAGCACAGGGAACTATATTCAATATGCTGTGACAAACCATAATGAAAAAGAATCTGAAAAAGTATGTGTATACATGTATAACTGAGTCACTTTGCTGTACAGCAGAAATTAACACAAAAATGTAAATCAATTATACTTCAATAAAATAAATTTTTAAAAACTCTGGGCTTGGGCTTCCCTGGTGGCGCAGTGGTTGAGAGTCCGCCTGCCGATGCAGGGGATGCGGGTTCGTGCCCCGGTCCGGGAGGATCCCACATGCTGCGGAGCAGCTGGGCCCGTGAGCCATGGCTGCTGGGCCTGCGTGTCCGGAGCCTGTGCTCTGCAACGGGAGAGGCCACAGCAGTGAGAGGCCCGCGTACCGCAAAAAAAAAAAAAACTCTGGGCTTGTTATTCAACCGTTTACCATATTCTTGGAGAAATTTCAGCAAAATACAAAGATAATGGATCGGTTTTAAAAATGCAAAACAATCTAAATGCCCATCGACAGATGAATGGGTAAAGAAGATGTGGTACCTATATACAATGGAATACTACTCAGCCATAAAAAGAAAGAATTCTCTTAGCTTTTGCTTGTCTGTAAAGGTTTTAATTTCTCAATCGAATCTGAATGAGATACTTGCTGGGTAGAGTAATCTTGGTTGTAGGTTTTTCCCTTTCACCACTTTAAATATGTCCGGCCACTCCCTTCTGGCTTGCAGAGTTTCTGCTGAAAGATCAGCTGTTAACCTTATGGGGATTCCCTTGTATGTTATTTGTTGCTTTTCCCTTGCTGCTTTTAATATTTTTTCTTTGTATTTAATTTTTGATAGTTTGAATAATATGCGTCTTGGCGTATTTCTCCTTGGTTTTATCCTGTATGGGACTTTCTGTGCTTCCTGCACTTGATTGACTATTTCCTTACCCATATTAGGGAAGTTTTCAACTATAAACTCTTCAAATATTTTCTCAGACCCCTTCTTTTTCTCTTCTTCTTGACCCCTATAATTCGAATGTTGGTGTGTTTAATGTTGTCCCACAGGTCTCTGAGACTGTCTTCAATTCTTTTCATTCTTCTTTCTTTATTCTGCTCTGCGGTACTTATTTCCATCCAAAAACAACAGAATACACTTTCTTCTCAAGTGCTCATGGAACATTCTCCAGGATAGATCATATATTGACTCACAAATCAAGCCTTGGTAAATTTTAAAAAATTGAAATTGTATCAAGTATCTTTTCCAACCACAACGCTATGAGACTAGATATCAATTACAGGAAAATAAAAAACTATAAAAAATACAAACACATGGAGGCTAAACAACATGCGACTAAATAACCAAGGGATCACTGAAGAAATCAAAGAGGAATTCAAAAAATACCTAGAAACAAATGACAGTGAAAACACAATGACCCAAAACCTATGGGATGCAGCAAAAGCCATTCTGAGGGAAGTTTATAGCAATACAATCTTACCTCAAGAAACAAGAAAAATCTCAAATAAACAACCAAACCTTACACCTAAAGCAATTAGAGAAAGAAGAACAAAAACCCCCACAAAATTAGCAGAAGGAAAGAAATCAAAAAGATCAGATCAGAAATAAATGAAAATAAATGAAGTAAACGATAGCAAAGATCAATAAAACTAAAAGCTGGTTCTTTGAGAAGATAAACAAAATTGATAAACCACTAGCCTGATTCATCAAGAAAAAATGGAGAAGACTCAAATCAATAGAATTAGAAATGAAAAAGAACTAACAACTGACACTAGAGAAATACAAAGAATCATAAGGGATTGCTACAAGCAACTATATGCCAATAAAATGGACAACCTGGAAGAAATAGACAAATTCTTAGAAAAGCACAACCTTCTGAGACTGAACCAGGTAGAAATAGAAAATATGAACAGACCAATCACAAGTACTGAAATTGAAACTATGATTAAAAATCTTCCAACAAACAAAAGTCCAGGACCAGATGGCTTCACAGGTGAATTCTATCAAACATTTAGAGAAGAGCTAACACCCATCCTTCTCAAACTCTTCGAAAATATAGCAGAGGGAGGAACACTCTCAAACTCATTCTACGAGGCCACCATCACCCTGATAACCAAAACCAGACAAAGATGTCACAAAGAAAGAAAACTACAGGCCAATATCAGTGATGAACATAGATGCAAAAATGCTCAACAAAATACTAGCAAACAGAATCCAACAGCACATTAAAAGGATCATACACCATGATCAAGTGGGATTTATCCCGGGAATGCAAGGATTCTTCAATATACGCAAATCAATCAATGTGATACACCATATTAACAAACTAAAGGAGAAAAACCATATGATCATCTCAATAGATGCAGAGAAAGCTTTCAACAAAATTCAACACTGATTAATGATAAAAACTACCCAGAAAGTAGGCATAGAGGGAACTTACCACAACATAATAAAGGCCATATATGACAAACCCCCAGCGAACATCATTCTCAATGGTGAAAAACTGAAAACATTTCCTCTAAAATCAGGCACAAGACAAGGATGCCCACTCTCACCACTGTTATTCAACATAGTTTTGGAAATTTTAGCCACAGCAATCGGAAAAGAAAAAGAATTAAAAGGAATCCAAATTGGAAAGGAAGAAGTAAAGCAGTCACTATTTGCAGATGACATGATACTATACATAGAGAAGCCTAAAGATGCTACCAGAAATCTATTAGATCTAATCAATGAATTTGGTAAAGTAGCAGGATACAAAATTAATGCACAGAAATCTCTTGCATTCCTATACTCTAATAATGAAAAATCTGAAAGAGAAATTAAAGAAATACTCCCATTTACCATTGCATCAAAAAGAATAAAATACCTAGGAATAAACCAACCTAAGGAGACAAAACACCTGTATGCAGAAAAGTAAAAGACACTGATGAAAGAAATTAAAGAGGATACAAACAGATGGAGAGACATACCATGTTCTTGGATTGGAAGCATCAGCATTGTGAAAATGACTATACTTCCCAAAGCAATCTACAATGATTCAATGCAATCCTTATCAAACTACCACTGGCATTTTTCACAGAACTAGAACAAAAAATTTCACAATTTGTATGGAAACACAAAAGACCCCGAATAGCCAAAGCAATCTTGAGAAAGAAAAACGGAGCTGGAGGAATCAGGCTCCCAGACTTCAGACTATACTACAAAGCTACAGTATCAAGACAGTATGGTACTGGCACAAAAACAGAAATATAGATCAATGGAACAGGATAGAAAGCCCAGAGATAAACCCACACTCATATGGTCACCTGATCTTTGATAAAGGAGGCAAGAATATACAATGGAGAAAAGACACCCTCTTCAATAAGTGGTGCTGGGAAAACTTGGACAGCCACATGTAAAAGAATGAAATTAGAACACTCCCTAACACCATATACAAAAGTAACTCAAAATGGATTAAAGGACTAAATGTAAGGCCAGGCACTATAAAAGTCTTAGAGGTAAATATAGGCAGAACACCCTATGACATAAATCACAGCAAGATCCTTTTTGACCCACCTCCTAGAGAAATGGAAATAAAAACAAAAATAAAGAAATGGACCTAATGAAACTTAAAAGCATTTGCACAGCAAAGGAAGCCATAAACCAGACAAAAAGACAACCCTAAGAATGGGAGAAAATATTTGCAAACAAAGCAACTGACAAAGGATTAATCTCCAAAATATACAAGCAACACATGCAGCTCAATATCAAAAAAAACCCAAAAAACCCAATCCAATCCAAAAATGGGCCGAAGACCTAAATAGACATTTTTCCAAAGAAGACATACAGTTTGCCAACAAACACGTGAAAGAATCCTCAACGTCATTAATCATTAGAGAAATGCAAATCAAAACTACAATGAGGTATCATCTCACACTGGTCAGAATGGCCATCAACAAAAAATCTAGAAACAATAAATGCTGGAGAGGGTGTGGAGAAAAGGGTACCCCCTTGCACTGTTGGTGGGAATGTAAATTGACACAGCCACTATGGAGAAGAGTATGGAGTTTTCTTAAAAAACTAAAACTAGAACTACCATATGACCCAGCACTGCCACTACTGGGCATATATCCTGAGAAAACCATAATTCAAAATGAGACATGTACCACAATGTTCATTGCAGCTCTATTTACAGTAGCCAGGACATGGAACCAACCTACATGTCCATCAGCAGATGAATGGAGAAGGAAGGTGTGGCACATATATACAATGGAATATTAGGCATAAAAAGAAACAAAATTGAATTATTTGTAGTGAGGTGGATGGATCTAGAGTCTGTTATATGGAGTGAAGTAAGTCAGAAAGAGAAAAACAAATACCATATGCTAACACATATATTTGGAATCTAAAAAACAAAAAAGTTCTGATGAACCTAGGGGCAGGACAGGAATAAAGACGCAGACGTAGAGAATGGACTTGAGGACACAGAGAGGGGGAAGGGTAAGCTGGGACGAAGTGAGAGAGTGGCATGGACATATATACACTACCAAATGTAAAATAGATAGCTAGTGGGAAGCAGCCACGTAGCATAGGGAGATCACTTCGGTGCTTTGTGACCACCTAGAGGGGTGGGATAGGGAGGGTGGGAGGGAGATGCAAGAGGGAGGGGATATGGGGATATATGTATATGTATAGCTGATTCACTTTTTTATACAGCAGAAAATAACACACCATTGTAAAGCAATTATACTCCAATAAAGATGTTAAAAAAAGAAATAATGGTAAATGATAGTGATCAAAAAAACACAAAATAATGTCAGTTGCAGTAACATGGATGCAACTAGGGATTATCATACTAAGTGACGTCAGAAAAAGACAAAGAATATATGATATCACTTATATGTGAAATCTAAAATGCAACATAAATGAACTTCCCTATGAAACAGAAACAGAATCACAGACAGAGAGCAGACTTGTGGTTGCTGAGGTGGAGGGAGTTGAGGGAGGGATGGATTGGGAGTTTGCATTAGCAGGTGCAAACTATTATATATAGAATGCATAAACAACAAGGTCCTACTGTACAGCACAGGGAACTATATTCAGTGTCCTGTGATATACCATAATGGAAAGGAATATGAAAAAAAGAATGTCTCTATGTGTATAACTGAGTCAGTTTGCTGTATAGCAGAGATTGGCACAACATTTTAAATCAACTCTACTTCAATTAAAAAAAAGAAAAAACATGAAAAATGCAATAGATGATCCATCTAAGCTGTGCCCACAGAAAGAGACCCTGCATGCTTACTGGGGAGTTGAGAAGGAGAAACCCTATCAGCTGCGCTTGTCTGCCTCCGTGAGTGCACTCGTTGGACCAACAGGATCCTGTGGGGCTTTTCTGCTGCTAGTTGTTTGTTTTTGGTCGTGCCGTGTGGCGTATGGGATCTTAGTTCCCCGACCAGGGATTGAACCCTCGCCTCCTGCAGTGGAAGCACAGAGTCCTAACCACTGGACCACCAGGGAAGTCTCAACATAGGTACTGTTTTTTTAAAGAAGATGTTGGGGGTAGGAGTTTATTAATTTATTTATTTTTGCTGTGTTGCGTCTTCATTTCTGTGCGAGGGCTTTCTCTAGTTGTGGCAAGCGGGGGCCCCTCTTCATCGCGGTGTGCGGGCCTCTCACTATCGCGGCCTCTCTTGTTGTGGAGCACAGGCTCCAGATGTGCAGGCTCAGTAGTTGTGGCTCACGGGCCTAGTTGCTCCGCGGCATGTGGGATCCTCCCAGACCAGGGCTCGAACCCGTGTCCCCTGCGTTAGCAGGTAGACTCTCAACCACTGCGCCACCAGGGAAGCCCCCTAGGTACTGTTTTTTGAGGCAGAGTGTTCTCCCCACCCCATCCCCCTAGTGAGACCAGTTATTCTCCATCTAATCTAAAAAGCAGTATCCTCCACGATGCTGGGCCAGCAATGGCTCGTTGTTTGGGGTACCAGAGCCCACACAGTAGAGCACTGTGTCCAGAGTACTAACAGTGAGCAGTGAGTCAGCCTCGATGGGCTTATGGAGCAGTCAGTGTGCCAGGGGTGAATCTGGCCCCTGAAATCACGCATCATCTACACGACAATGGTGTGCACGCTGCATGGCACGACACTCCCCTCGCCCCCGCTTCTAACCCAGTTTCCACCTCTCACGCTCCCCTGTCTAGAGATTTGGAGGCTACTTCTCGTCCTGCGTGGTCAGTGCATCCTCCAATTCACACATCCCAGCACGCCCACGTTTTGAATGGGCTCCTTCTGTCCAGGGTGGCTGGTACGTCTGACATGGGTAGTGTGTTGGGTGTAATTGATCTGTTAGTTCTTCAGGGCGTCCGTGGTGGTCCATTTGTCCAGGCCAGCGGGGTCTGCACCATTTGTTTGCATCTCTCTGGCACCTCCTAGTTGAACTCAGCAGGTGTAGGAGGCAACCTAAACCACATGGTCTGAGCACCTCCGTGGTTGGGTCTAGGTAGTGCCTGGGGCTTTTGCATGCCTATCCAGGAGGGGTTTCCATTGCCTCAAAATTGTTCCTCTCCCTGGCTTGGCTGTTCAGTCTCTTAAATACCTACCTCTTCTTCCAAAGAGGGGACCCACCTTTACCCTGCCTTGTCCTAGCTCTAGCCAGTCCCCGGTAGGGCTATTCAGTAGGAGGGAGGCTGACTGCTTGTACCTTGTCCACACCCCATCTGGGAACCCATGAGGCCTGGGCATCAGGATTCTTTTCCACTTAGCCCTCTCGCAGTCCTGACTCTCTCCCAGCACTGCCAGGGATTAAGGGAGTCCCCATCAGTGGCTTCAACATACCTCTCTCTTACCTCTTGGCTTTGTGTCGAAGGAGCCATGATTCATTGATTTGCTTATTGATTAGTTCATGTATTCATTCAGGAAATATTTATTATTTAATATCTACTGTGTTCCAGGCATGACTTTATGGGTGAGGGCTATAGCAGTATATGAGACAGACGAGATCCTTATTCTCTTGGAGCTCATTTTCCAGTGGAGCAAACAGACGAAGTCAATAAATAAACAAGTATATAGTAGGGAATGATAAATGCTATGATGTAAATAAAATCAAGACATGTGATATTGACAGGGCTGGGGTGGGGAAGGTACTGAGAAGGTATAGTTTTTGTCTATGCAAATAAGAATGCAGAATCTTAAAGTACCCCAGGGTTATAAAGTGCAGTGGAGACTTGATAGCCTACTGGCATCCACTTCCCCCTTGCTCCTTCCTAAACAAACCACTTCTCAGGGAAGGCTGAGTGTCCCAGCTCTAGTGCTTGGCCCTGGTTAATATCACCAGTCATGGTAGCCCCATCCCCCTGGCCAGCGATTGGTCGAAGAATCTGAGCGTAAGCACATGAGGTTTTCCTCTCTGTAGGGTTTGGATCACGAGGGGGCTCATGATCCAATCTGAAGCAGTGAGATGTGCAGGTGAGTCTTCTAGAAATGTCTGGGAAGTTTTCTACCCTTAATCGGAAGAGATGGTCTGTCTCTCTCATTAGCTGGGATCAAGGAGGCAGGAAGATGCAGGTGTTCCTGGGAGCTGGCCTGCAGCCGTGTAGGAAATGGACCGTTTCAGACTGGAGTGTTAGGGAAGCAAGCTGTCTGTTTCTCGAGGACGTGAGTGAACCTCTAAGCCAACCCACGTTGAACGTCTGCTCTTTAGTGCTCATCCTTCATCCCTGTGTAGCCAGAGCTTCTGTTCACGCCCAGAGCGGGACAGAGGGCCCCCGGAGCAGCCCTCAGCCAGTGATGAGCAGGAGATGATAGACAGCTCCCTCATCTCCCTGGTCCCTGCTAAGACGGCTCTGAGCATCCTGTGTTCTCCAAGCAGAGAACATGTACACTGAGCTGTGCATGACAGCAGGAATTCATCCGTGAGAAAAGTGCTCCCAGCTGAGGCAAAGGTTAGCAAAACCCTAACGTGGGATTTGCTTTGGCACATTCGAGAATCCGAAAAAAGGAGGACAAGCGTGGCTGGGACCTGGTTAGCAGGTTATAGAGTCAGGGAATCTGGCTAAAGTCCTTCTCCACATACTGCCGGCCGTTTGGTCTTGAGCAGGTTCTCCAACCCTTTTGAGTCTTAGTTTCCTCATCTTTAAATGGGCTTAATCATAACACCCCCACCAGGACAGGGCTGTGAAGAGCATCAGAGGAGCGTGTGAATGTGAAATGTTCATTACGTCCCCTGGCACAGAGGAGTTATTCTCTCAGCTAGATTAGGTTTGCTCGCAAATGCTCCGTTTGCCATGGATTTTACATCTTTTCGGGGTCATTGTCAGAATGAGCAAAGTCTCACCCAGCTGAACCTCCGGGCAATGAGAGCAAACCGCCAGGGGTAAATCCCGAGGAATCATAACTAAGAGTTCTTTATAGAGAAATTATCTGGATCCATTTAGAGCTCGGGATGCCCCAGAGTTCATCTCCTTGTGCTGGGAAATCTGGAAGCAGGCCATAAAAGCTTGCACGGTGTAGGGTAAGTGTATCGTCTGAGCCAGAGCACATCACCTCTCCTGTAGCCACATCTGCTGCGAACTATCGAAATATAATCTGCCCAAATCCATAAAGATCGTGGCCCACAATAAAGACTTTGGCAGATTTGTCCATCAGATCAAATGAAAACCCTACTACAGACCTTACTGGGGGAAGCAGAAGGGCCTGGTATGGTTTCACTGGAACACACATGATTAATTACCTGACGGGCCTTGGCATGTGTATTGTGGCTGCTTTGAAAGCTGCCCTAACGTAGATTCCTACTCCTAACGGAAAGAAGTGTCCAGGAAAGAGCCTGAATTTTCCCTGATGTCCGGGGTCATCAAAAATACTCCCTGCCTCTTTAGGCCATGTTCAGCTTCCAAGGGAGCTACTGCAAAATTGCTTGTGTTAATTGGACAGATCACTCTGTACCATGGATCCAGAGCTGACCCGCAGGAGAGCAATTCCACCCAGAATGCTTTTAGCAGAGTGCTATCAACACATGGATAAATACTATGATTTATTTATTTATTATTTATTTTTAAAATAAATTATTTATTTATTTTTGGCTGCATTGGGTCTTCATTGCCGCATGCAGTCTTCCTCTACTTGCAGCGAGCTACTCTTCGTTGTAGTGCGCGGGCTTCTCATTGCAGTGGCTTCTCTTGTGGTGGAGCATGGGCTCTAGGTGCTCGGTCTTCAGTAGTTGTGACACACGGGCTCAGTAGTTGTGGCTCACGGGCTCTAGAGCGCAGGCTCAGTAGTTGTGGCTCACGGGCTTAGTTGCTCTGTGGCCTGTGGGATCTTCCGGGACCAGGGCTCGAACCCGTGTCCCCTGCAGTGGCAGGCGGATTCTTAACCACTGTGCCACCAGGGAAGTCCTAAGACATTGGATTTAATCATGTGTATTCGTTTACAAAAACAAAGATCAAGAAAATGTGTTTCGACTCACCTGTCAGTAGTGATATTTCTGTTAGAGCTCCCTGTCAGAGAAGTCTCATAAAATAATAGAAATGGCTAAGTAATATTTATCTAGGGCAAGTAATATTTTTCTGACCTCTCGGAAGCTCTGAAAGTAATCAAACCTCTCCATATTTAGTCAAAAGCTATTTCGGGACCCTTTCTGTCTACCATCATAGACTAATTTTCTATAATTATGGGCTATTAAAAATGAAGAGATAAAGAAAGATTCAATTCCTATCTCTGGCACTTACTCATTCTTTGACCTTATTAATAATCATAGTAATAATGACAGTTAATATTAATGACAGCTTACCGGGCCCCAAGCCTTAGGCATAGCAGTTAACTTATACCCATTTCATTTAATATTTGCAAAACGCCTTTGGGAGGCAAAAATGTATTACCGTGATATTCTTTTTACAGCTGAGAAATAGAGACTTTAAAAGGTTGAGACACTTGTCTAGGGTCACACTCTTAGCAGACGACTAGGCTGCATTTCCAACTTGGGCTGCCTGGCCTGGGGGATCATGTAGTCACAGTATATTCTGCCCCCTCTGGGGCCTCGTTTCCTCATCTATATTTGTCTTGCTCTCCTAGGTAAATGGGGAGGCCAGGGCTTGACCCAGACTGAGTTTCCAGACTAGGCGTGGGAGGGAGCAGAGCTGGCTCAGCTTTGCTGCTGAGGGCACTGGGCTCAGAGTGAGACCAGAACCAGGGCTGCAGCCATGGGGGTGGGGCAGGAAGCAGAGGGACGTCTGAAGTGCCCAGTCCCAGCCCAGTGAGCCAAAGCGGAGGATCACCTCCAGAGATGCTGTAACACTGAGCAAGGGCATTTGGGAGGCAGACTGGAGAGACTGCCAGAGTCGGGGAGACTGAAGCAATGGGAACAAACTAGAGGCTGTCCAGGGTGAAGAGGGCTGCTGGGGCAGAGCTGCAGTGGATGCCCGGTATACTCCTGCCACCCGTGCAACAGAGGTCATCAAGATCTCTCTCTTCCATGCATCTCTTGAAGAGTCACGAAGGAGCCTAGGTGCAAGCTCTTTGCAAACTCTAAAGTGAGGATTTTTATCCTAAAGCATTGTCTGTGTCTGTGCACACCAGATAAGGTGAATCCGTGTGTCTGGTTCTCTCACAGCAGCCTGGGCTACAGATTTCTGATCCAGAACACCTCAGTTGGGTTTAGGGCTAGGTGGAAAGTAGGAAGACCATTTTGACAAGGAAAGAGGGAGAGAATTTTCCAGTTTCATCATTGCTCTGAGCAGGGAATATTCACGTGTACCAAGAGAAGGACCAACGCCGTTGCAAATTAATGCCAGAACGCCATGGTTCCTAGGTGATAATGAGTGGTGTGTTGACAGATGGGATCCAGGACTTAAAACACGTATGGCCGATTTTGTTCTGTAGCTGCAGCTCGGCATTGTTCATGGCAAAGGGAATCTCCAGGGCTTGTGAGCGCTGACTATCCCAAGCAGAAGGGCAGCACGATGGGGAGGGAGCTGAATTCAGAGGCAATCGAGGAGACCTTGGGAGAATTTATTACCCTCGACCTGTTGGGCCCAGGCTGGAGATGCCCAGGGTGGGCCGGGGGCTCACGTAGAACACGCTGCTGAGTTTCTGTTCCACTCCGCAGCCCAGGGAGCTGGAGTGGACAGCCCTGGGAGGCAACTGGTTTCACGCAGCCGCCACGGGGCCTGCATCCAGCTGGGTGGTGAGGCTTGTGCCGGAGGTGGCCGGCGGCAGGACCGAGACGGGGTTGGCAGAGACACGGCTGTTACCTGACGTGGAGGCCTGGCAAACGACAAGCCAGCAGCAGAAAGCTGGAAGCTCTGCAGCTCCACCAATGCTGGGAAGAAGCTGTGCAAAGATATTTCTCTGCTGGGAATGCCCTTGGCTCCCACTGTAGGCTGTTCAGTTCAGGCCGAATAGGAAACGGCCATTGACATCAACCAGCCTTCGGCATCAGAACCTGGCAGGAGGGTTCCAAGGGCAATCAGGAGACTTAGGTGAATCCAGCCTTCCAGATTGTGGAGGAAACACTAAGCCAAAGTTAGCTTTACCTTCTAGGATGAAGAAGTAGGAGAAAGCCCGAAGAGCTAATAAAAAGATTCTGAAGGAGGAAAACACAAAACCCACTCTTCAGGATGCAGAAAAAGTGGACAAATAGTTAAAAATAATGACAGATGGCTCGCTTAGGAGCAGAGAGGAATGATTAAACAGAGGTAACTGAGGTTTCTAAAAAAAGAGACCAGAGCAAAAGGATGAGAGTCACATTCAAATGTGTGTTAGAAGCAGATGTTCCCGA
Organism: Phocoena sinus; assembly: GCF_008692025.1. Lineage (NCBI taxonomy): Eukaryota > Metazoa > Chordata > Mammalia > Artiodactyla > Phocoenidae > Phocoena > Phocoena sinus. The sequence goes on from NC_045766.1 coordinate 3,711,154, forward strand.
GCTGTGGGAAACCTGATTATATAGAAATGGCTAATGCGGTATCTGCCTACGGTAGTGAAAAAATATCCAGACATATCCTGGTTATATTTTAAGACTCAAGTGCTTCCAAAGCATCCAGGGAGAAAATCAGGTGGCCTGCAAAGGGGGGCAATCATATTTCCCTCTGATATCTTCTCTACAATATTAAAACTTAGAACAGCATCGATTATGGGAATAGATGGGGCAAAGATTTGGCTTAAGAATGGTGCAAGTCAGGGAACTATACTCAGTGTTTTGTAATAACTTATAAGGGAAAAGAATCTGCAAAAGAATATATATATATTATATATATATATATATATACATATACACACACATATATATAAAACTGAATCACTTTGCTGTATACCTGAAACTAACACAACATGGTAAATCAACTGTACTTCAATTAAAAAAAAAGAAATTAAAAAAGAATGGTGCAACATCTTATTCTATCAGTATCTATCTATCTATCATCATCTCTCTATCCATCTATCTATCTCATTCCACTTCTGAAAAGGTAAGTCAAGTAGGTACCAAAGAAAGGTCCCTGAAAAAAAATGACTCAAAGGTGAACTCTAGCTGCCCCAAAGATACAGAACTCAGCGATGGGAAAATCATTGTACAAGGGAGACATAAATTAAATTTAAAGAATTGTTGTAAATGCGGTTTGAAACCAAAAGAAGGTGTCAAAAACAAAATCTGAAAGAAACACGCCCAATCAGAAATTTGGCAGGGTAGGTTATGTATATATGTCCAAAGCACTTGACACCTAGTACATGCTTTATAAACATTTGCTGAATGAGTACAGGGCCCTTACCATGTATGTAAAATACATCAGAGAAAGGGGGATGGCCAGTACTTAGAGGAAACTGAGTCATTTCCTTCTCCCTATGGGTAAAGCAGAAAATGAAGGAGGGTACACAGTGGTATTTCTTTCTATAAAGAAAACATTTAAAATCTTAACAGTGCAGTCCCTTGAAAAGAACAGTAGTGCAGTACAGCAGCTGGCATCCAGGGGCTGGCATCGAGGGGACAGCAGGAAGAGTTACTGACTGGAGGAGGGAGGGGAGGTGGGAGATGGCAGAGCTGAAGGATCCTCAGCAATAGGGGACGGAGGGCCAGCTGCAGTGTCACTCACGCCTGACGCTGATGGTGCAGGATCTGGTTCCTTGCTGGATTCAATTCTATCCCCCCTCTTGAAAAAACGATCCAGTGATGCCTGGGTAGTAGCTCTTTTTTTCTCGTCATAGATGACACGGTAGCACTGGGTTGCATTCTGAGCGGCTGCTGCAACCTCCGTGTACCGTTCTAGCTTCTGATCCTGTGCCTCAAAAACTAACAGCGCCGCCTCAAGTAAAGAAAATCCCCTGCCGTTTCGTGCGTTGTGAATCTCTTCGGTTCTTCAGTTACTTCTTCCTCCACTTTTGTTTCCATCATTTATCACTTGGCGCTTCTTAACAGAACCAGAAGTAATCAGTACCAACTACATCACCGCTGCTTTTTCGCTTGCTTCCGGATATCCTGGGTTTGAAACAAACATACTGTACTCTGTACAGCAGGACTGTACAGTAAAGTACACAAAAGCACAACCACTTGTAGAGGATGCACACACGTGACAATGTACGCCAGACACAGGAACTAACTTTCGTGACTGGACATGTGAACACACGTTGCATCTTTGAAAGTTCGCAACTTGAAGGTTCATAGGTTGGGGACTTACTGTACAGACACACACACAGTTTTCTGAGGGAGATTGCCTCTGCTGGCTCACCTGGGCTTCCGGCATAGATTCAGATGCTAGACAGTGGGTGGGAGCAGGCACTGTGGAGATTAGTGTAGGAATGTGAGGGAGAGAAGATGCAGTGTAGCAGGGTGAGGTGAGGGGAGAGTTGGGAGGGCAGAATCTTAGGAGGGAGGGGAGCAGAGGGCAAGGGGAGAAAGCCTGGGGAGGGAGTCAGGAATAGAGGCACTGAGGGTTTGGAGAAAGGATTTTAGGAAGAGTCTCTGTGGGTCTGTATAGGATACCCTTTGACGTTCTTGCAGAGAGACCATTAGGGCCGGAAGTTCTCTCTACTTTTGGCTTCTGGGCAGAGTTTCCTGGGATGGTCACATGCCTGGAGACTGAAGGTGCAGGTTAGGTGCCGCCGGTACCATGCAGGGCACAAAACACATTTTCTCTGCCCTCGTGGAACTTACTAGCAGGGGTGCTAATATGAATCAAATAACCACCCAAGTATCACGGATTCATTCATCATTCAGTGATCCATTCATCCACTCTTTTTAAAGCACTTACCATGTGTCAGGCAGGCACTGTTTTGGGTTTTGGGGATTCTGATACATCAGTAAACAAACAGACCATAGGATTCCCGCCTGGGGCGGCTTTATAATGTGCCAAACTCTCTAGGCTGGAACTTCATGTCCCAGAATTTCCTTCTCTGTGCATTTCCGGGATGAAGATGGCCCCAGAGAAACATGCAGAAGCGCTGCATGGCAGGAGCCAAGCTACGGCATCGTCTCTGAAGGTCAGTGCATGGGGCAGCTCGTGACACGGGAGCCGACCTGCTGGACCACCGTCCTGGTGCTGGGGTCACCTTCCTCTCCCCTGAGGCCTGGGTCCAGCCTGCTGCAGCTCCAGGACAGAGGGCCAGCTTCTGCCGCGATTCCCCCTGCCACCTGGACTGGAGGCAGTGGGCCACTGAGGTCCAAGGTTGTCCCGTGAGTGCCACCGTGTCCCCGCTCCCACGCACGGCCAGGTCTCCTTCCTGACTGCTGGAGAGCTTGACGTCGGGCCACACCAGGCTCCACACCAGTTGCAGAGGCAAGAGCCCACACAGCTATGCCACCTGTTCCCACGACTGCACCGTGACTAACTCCCGTGATCCATCCCTTTTCTCCAGCTCACCTGTGGTTCTACTGCTCTGGTTGAATCCTGATAGATATTCTGCTCTTGGGCAGTTGACATTCTAGACAGACAATAAATAGCTTAATACATAAGCAAATTGTGAAGTATGTTTCAGAGGGAAAGGTGTGATGGAAAGAAAATTAGAGAACGAGTTGGGGGGTCATAGGGTACCCTTGGGGGTGGATGTGGGGAGACAGGTGCTATGGGAAACAAGGCAGTCGTGATGGGCCTTACTGAGAAGGTAAGATCTGAGGGACCAGCCAGACGAAAACGCCAAGGTCAGAGGGACCACAGGACACGCTGCCAGAGGCAGGAGGTTGCCCGGAGCATCCCTGGAGCTTCCAGGAAGTCAGTGTGACTGCAAGGAAGGGGCAGAGGGGTATCAGGCACTGGGGGGGTCTGGTTTGTGCAGCAGGGGTTGGCGAACATGGACCTGTGGGCCACGTCCAACTGCCTGCCTGCTTTTGTGCATCAAGTCTTACTGGCACGCAGCTATGCTTGTCCATTTCCACATCATCCGTGGATGCTTTCTGGCTACCGCTGCAGAGCTGAAAAGTTGTGCCAGAGACTGTATGGCCTGAACAGGCGGAAATATTCACTCCAAAAGTTTGCTGATCCCTGATCTAGAGGCACAGAGGTTTTGCCTTTTACTCTGAATGGAACAGCCATATCAGGGCTTTGGGTGGAGGAGAGCCATACTCGGACTAACCTTATACAAGAATTATTCCTGCTGCTGTGTTGAGAGCAGATTGCAGGGTGCAAGGGTAGAAGCGGGGAGACCCTTTGGGAAGCTATGGCAACAATCCAAGCAGGGGATGATGGTGGCTTGGACCAGAGCAGCAGCAGGAGGGAGCAGAGCTGGTTGGATTCGGGTTATTTTTTGAAGGTTAAGCCAAGCTGACAGACTGGATTTGGGGTGTGAGAAAAATGAGTCAACATATACATAGTTACAACGCATCTTAAGTGCTGGTATAAAGGATTCCTTAGAGGTACCTCAGGGACCACAGGATGGGAACGGTGCCAATCTCCCTGTCCAGCTGAAGCAGTACTGTTTGTCTGTTTCATGTATTGGACTTTCTACTAGAAGAAAGATTGTTTACAATCTTGGCTACATGTTAGAATCACCAGGGCACTTTTATAAGGTCTGATGCCTGGGTCGCCCCGACCCCCTAATTCTTACTTAATTAGTTTTGGTTTTGACCCTTTTATCAACCAAAGTTGAGAACCACTGCTCTGATATTTTCTTTGAACAAACTTTCTATGTTTTGGTTTTTTTTTTTTTTTTTTGCATTTAGAAATTGTTTTCAATTTCTTTTCAATTTTTATTGGAGTATAGTTGAAGTGAACTTATTTACAAAACAGAAACTTGCAGATCTCGAAATCAGATCTATGCCTTTTGAATGATTGAAAAGGGTTGGTTTGCGATCTAGAAGGGTGTGGTGGAATTCATCTTTTTTTCCTTTTATCTTCCTGTACTCTTTGAAGCAATTTCTTCTCCCCTTTGTTCTTAGCCTTGGTAGTAGTAACGCCTGTCCCCTCACCATTAAGGGGAACTTCCTGGATCTCTTCTCTCCTTTCCCTGGTGCAGTCAGATGGCACCTGAGCCCAACCGGTTGGACACACGGATGGTTGCAGGTGCAGGTGTCGTTACAGCAATGGCCAACATGCTGGCGTCGTCCTGAACAGGATTTCCCAACATGCATTGGTTGCTGCGTCCTGCTCCCAGCTTTCTGGTCCTCAGCGCCCTGATTCTTTCTGTCCATCCCCAAGCCTGGTGCCCCTGCTTCCTCTTGGTCCTGTCAGTCTCCTTTGCCCTGCCCTGTATCATGGCGATAAATTCCCTATTGCTTAAGTCAACTTTAGCTGGTAACCAAGAACACTCTTGATACACAATGCCTGGGTGGCATCCTTCACTCTATTTGTATCATGACATTATTCCAGTCTATTCATTGTGATTTCTTGGAGAATCACAAGAAAAGAGCAAACAACAGGAATAACAATCTATGGAACTATGCTTATTCGATAAGGAAGAGACAGATACGAGTTGGGGCCAGATCCTTTGGAGATTATAACAATCATTTGTAAAACGAGCATAGCTATCAATAATAACAACAATTTCTTAACCATTTACTTCTTGAAATACCAAAATTGGATTTAATATTTCGACAGATGCCAAGTGTTTGTTTGAAATGCAATATAGGTAAAATCTTCAAACTGGTGAATTAACAAGACCTCAGTCTTGGGCCATGTGTCTGATACCCAAAGGAAGAAGGATTTGTGTCAGTTTGTGTCCTGTAGGAAGCAGACCAAGATGAAATTAGGAGTGCAAGAGATTTAGTGTAGGAAATGCTTGTGGTAGATAAAGAGGAGTGGTCATAGAAGCAGCTAGAGGGGAACCTCAGACCAGGCTGCAGGTCTGGCACTTGTGAAAGGAGAGCAGCGAGGAAGGACGATCCTAGGAAAAGCTCAGGTTGCAATGCAGCTCTGAGAAAGTCTAGATCAGGCTGATGGAGAGCTCCAGAGCAAAGGTGGCCAGTTAGAGGAGTCCTGCATTGGCCCTAGTAGACTGCAGAGCTCAGGCATTAGCTGGGAGCAGCCTGGGCAGAGTGGCCTCGATATGAATGTTGGGGCAGATCTCAAAGATGCAGCAGCTGTAGGTGGTCAGCTGTGTTCCTTGCCCCAAGTTCTTTCCTGAAAGATTTGAGCAGTGCCCTTCCATAGAGGTCACAGAGGGCCACAGGAGGCAAGGGGGGAGGAGCTTTTCTTTCTTTCTTTCCTTTTCTTTCTTTCCTTCCTTCCTTTCTTTCTTTCTTTTTCTTTCTTTCTTTCTTTCTTTCTTTCTTTCTTTCTTTCTTTCTTTCTTTCTTTCTTTCTTTCTTTCTTTCTTTTCTTTCTTCCTTCCTTCCTTCCTTCCTTCCTTCCTCCCTCTCCCTCTCTTCCTTCCTTCCTTCCTTCCTTCCTTCCTTCCTACCTTCCTTCCTTCCTTCCTTCCTTTCTTTTACCCTCGGCAGTGAAAAACACAGAGTCCTAACCATTGGGCCACCAGGGAATCCCCAAAGGAGGAAAATCTTATCTTTCAAGATTCAGGGTCAAATTCTCCCACCTGCCCTGATCTTTATTCAAGACTACGTAGGGCGTGAGAACTGCATATATGATGGGAGGGGTTATGACTATGAGTTTTCTCTCTGCTTTAGCAAGAAGTCTTTCAATCCCTTGTTTGAGGAAGATGAGTCATTTTGAAAATTTGGTGCATTTTCTTCCCTGTAGGGAGGGGTCAGAGGTGGGCTGCTGAAGAGGAGAGGCATTATTCTTCTAAGAATGGGACCACTGGGAAAGGGTATAGAGCCCATCTCTTCTTTCCTGCTCAAGCTATGTTCTTTCTGTTTCCTCCTCTCTCCTGTGCCATCTGCTGCTCCTTCTTTACCAAATCATTTCTATCCCTGTAAGCGTGCTCTTAAAAAATTTCCCTTTGTCCCGAATTCTTCTTCAGTCACCCTCCTATTATTCTGCATCTATTCAAGACCAAGCACACCAGCTTTCTCTTGTTCTTTTACACCCATTCATTCTTCACTTTATCTGGCTCCAGTCTTACTGTCCCTTAGAAATGGCACTTGTCAAGGGCACCAGAGACTTCCTTGGAGCAAACTTAATGACCATTTCTTTGTTCTTGCCTATGTGACCGCTAGCACCTAACACTGCTGAGACCCCTTCTTTCTGAAACACATACCTTTCTTGGTTTCCCATCTCTTGGTATTTTCCCTGTCTCTCTGGCTACTCCCCTTTGGTGTCCTTATTTGACTCTCCCTCCTCAACCAAGGCTAAACTTTGGACTTTTTCTGGTTTAGGTCTGAGCTGAATACTCTTTCTTTTTTCTTTCCCCCTCTCTCTCCAGTGTTTCCTGGTCAGGGTGCTTTGGCCATTTTGGGTGGGAAATTCTTTGTTGTGTGGTATGTTCTTGGCATTGAAGGCCTTTTAATGGCCCTGGTCTCCAGGCACCTAAATCCCATTTAGACTTTGAGTTTTTCATCAGTTCCCCAGAAGCAGACCCTGAAAAGAGGAATCTGTGCAAGGGGTTTATTAAGAAAGAGCTCCCAGAAGAATCGGAAAGAGTATGAGGGGAAACAAGGTAGAGAAGGAGGGACACTGAGACAGAGGGATATTTCAGGCCAAGTTCCAGCCTCAGACAGATCCCCAGAGAAGCTCTGAGTGTAAGTCACACTTCAAGGTTGTCCTGGCTTTGAAGCAGGAGATAGATGGGCTCCAGGTTAGACATTTACGACTGGTCTTCTGTTTACATTTCACGGGGCAGGAAAAAGTGGGCGTCAGGCCGGACACTTACAACTAGCCTCCTGTTTGCATTTCCTGAGACAGGAGATAGGTGGGCTTCAGGTTAGGCACTTAAAATCAGCCTCCTGTTTGCGCTCCGAAATGGCAGCAATGACAGAGACAGGGTAAATAGCCAAGCTTTGTCTCTTGTGCACGTGTTAAGGTAACTGTCATAGCAAGAACAAAGAGGGACAAAACCTGTTTGAATAGAGTATCAAGGGATCTCCACTCTCCTCTGCCCCCTGGGGCAAGGGAGACATTACGCATGCACCGAAAGGCTCCTTGGGGGTCAAAAGTCAGGGGACAATGCCCGGCCACAATGAGTCGTGCTTCTCCCAGATGCCTTAAGGGCAGGATCCGGGAGTGAGGTGGAGAGGTGCGTGGCACCTACGGGGAGGGTCCTGAGACTAATTAGCCAGGAGGGACAAAGCAAGATGATTGGCCGGAAGGGAAACAAAAACCCGGAAGACTGCCCCCTTATAAAGGACGTAAACTGCCCGCAGGCACGACTCCCTCTCTGAGTTTGCCCGTGTGTCTTTCCGCATGTAGTTTGCTTTTCCAGTAAACTTTTTACTTTTCTCTTTACCTTCTGCCTCCTTGCCTGAATTCATTCCTGACAAGGCAGGCAAGGACTGGGGACCCAGGCCCTAGCCTCTGGCCCCTGTGGTCTAACAGCTACGACTCGCGGCCCGGGAACTGAGATCTCGCTTCCAGCTACTGCTCGCTGCGGCTTGCTGCTGCGTGCGTCTGAAGTCAGCTTGAGACAGGGAACTGGGTTTTCATATCCCTCCTTACATAAGTCATTGCCTAAGGACTGCTCTGTGTGTGTGTGTGTGTGTGTGTGTGTGTGTGTGTGTGTGTGTGTGTTGGACCAGGGTGTTTGGTGTGAGTGGGTCAGATATCAACTCTGAAGCACTTCCAACTCTCCGTGTTTGCAGCAATGCAGGTCAGCAGCTCAAAAGAAATCACTGAAGAAAGTTGCAGGTAGGAGCCCTTAGCAGCAAACAACTCAAAGCTGGGGGATGGATGCTCAGAGCTGGTAAGGACGATTCCAGGGGACCCGGGAGGAGCACAGACAGAATGCATTACGATTTTCTGTGATGGGCATGTGGATGGAACAGGGTGGGTAGAGGCTGAGTGTACAAAGGAAGAGAGGGGAGAGTGCATCCCACCCATGAGAGTGGTTCCTTGGAGGTCTGTTTTCTGGAAAGTTCTCAGGTGAGTGGCTATGAGAAGACAACTATGAGAGTTACAATGTGAGTTCCTAAGAGCTGTGTTGGCAGAAGCCTGCATCTAGCCTCCTGGTCCAGGAATCACTCTCTGGGATCAGCTAACCGTTGTTTGCACTCAGAGGCCTGGCCTCCAAATGCCCTTCACTGCACTTGGCTGGTCTCCTCCCATTTCCTCCCAGGCCTCTCACAAACATGATCCCTTGTGGAGGGAAGTGCAGGTCTTCTACCCACTGTGAGCAATGAATAGGAGTGTCTGTTTTGCTGTGTCTTTCAGATTGAGGTATTTTGTTTGTTTATTTATTTTAAAGATTTTTTTTTTTTGATGTGGACCATTTTTAAAGTCATTATTGAATTTGTGACAATACTGCTTCAGTTTTACGTTTTTGGTTTTATGGTCACAAGGCACATGGGATCTTAGCTCCCCGACCATGGATTGAACCCGCACCCCCTGCATTGGAAGGCGAAGTCTTAACTACTGGACCACCAGGGAAGTCCCCAGATTGAGGTTTTATAATTAAAAAACGACTAACTGGATAACTTAAAAATGGAAAGAGGAAACTTTTCTGTTAAAAGTTAAGACACTGTTTAGTAAACCATTATACTTGTAAGTTGTAAAAGAGTACATGTAAGTACACCACAAGCTGGGAAGAGAGGAAGCTGGATGCTTCATTATGTGGATATATTTTGAAAAGCAGACAGAGGAGACTATTCACCTTCAACTCTAACACCCAAAGGCATCTGATTGTAACGTTTTGATTTACTTCTTTAGGATATTTTTCCATCTACATTTTTTCATATAATGCTTTTCCCTTCTAACGTCATAATAGAAGCCTTTGCATGTGCTACAGGATCCTCTTGGAAAACAGTATTTGAAATTGTTGCATAACGTGCCTATTCAGCTTTACTCAACATTTTTGCAACTGTTGGATAGTGAAGGTTTTCATGCTTTTGTTTTATAAATACCACTGCGATGAACAATATCACAGAGGTCTGTGTGTGTGTGTGTGTGTTGTGGACCACTTTCCAAAATACCTTAGGGCTTGTTGTGGTTTTACAGTAATGAAAATAAAAATAAAAATAAACTAATGGGAGCTAATTACACTTAAAAGCTTTTGCACAGCAAAGGAAACCATAAACAAGATGAAAAGACCACCCTCGGAATGGGAGAAAATATTTGCAAATGAATCAACTGGGCAAAGGATTAATCTCCAAAATATACAAGCAGCTCATGGAGCTCAATATCAAAAAAACAAACTACCCAATCAGAAAATGGGTGGAAGACCTAAACAGACGTTTCTCCAAAGAGGCACATGGAAAGATGCTCAACATCACTAATTATTAGAGAAATGCAAATCAAAACTACAATGAGGTATCACTTCACACCGGTCAGAATGGCCATCAACAAAAAATCTACAAACAATAAATGCTGGAGAGGGTGTGGAGAAAAGGGAACCCCCTTGCACTGTCAGTGGGAATGTGAATTGGTACAGCCACTATGGAGAACAGTATGGAGATTCCTTAAAAAACTAAAAATGGAACTACCATATAACCCAGCAATCCTACTACTGGGCATATACCCTGAGAAAGCCACAATTCAAAAAGACACATGCACCCCAATGTTCAATGTGGGATGAAAAATGTCTCGTTTTGGGGGGTAGTTTTCAATGTAACAGTAGATAAGTAACCTAAGGCTCTTGATCTATTCAAGGTGCCTTTTCAAAAGGTTATACAAATTTGTTCACTCATCAGAAAATAGATAAGAATGGCCGTTTTACTGTAATCTTGAGGAGGTTTTCTTTTTTAAGAATTTATTTTATTATTTTTAATCGAAGTATAGTAGATTTACAATGTTGTGTTAGTTTCAGGTGTACAGCAAAGTGATTCAGTTATACATACATATATACCGATTTTTTTCAGATTCTTTTCCCTTATAGATTATTACAATGTATTAAGTGTACTTCCCTGTGCTACACAGTAGGTCCTTGTTGGTTATCTATTTTATATATGATATTGTTTATATGTGGAATCTAAAAAAATGAACTTATATGCAAAACAGAAATAGACCCTCAGACATAGAAAACTTACGGTTACCAAAGGGGAAAGCCAAGGGGGCGAGGGATGAATTAGGAGTTTGGGTTTAACATATACATACTGCTATATTTGAAACAGGTTTTCTTGAACAGGTCCAAGGACTATTCATTTGTAACCTTAAGATTATTATTATTATTATTTTTTACGGTACGCAGGCCTCTCACTGTTGTGGCCTCTCCCGTTGCGGAGCGCAGGCTCAGCGGCCATGGCTCACGGGCCCAGCCGCTCCGCGGCATGTGGGATCTTCCCGGGCCGGGGCACGAACCCGCGTTCCCTGCATCGGCAGGCGGACTCTCAACCACTGCGCCACCAGGGAAGCCCCTCAACTGTATTTTAATAGTAAAAAAAAGAAGGTGGCAGAGAGCCTCGTACTAAAATGATCAAGGAACGGTGGGGAGTGAAGAGTAAGCCCGTAGGTACTGCAGCAAGGGGATTAGAGAGTGGTATTAGGGTGGTACCTCTCAGTGGGGGTCAGAAGTCTTTCAGAAGAGGCAATCAGGTCCAGAAGTGGTAAAAAAAAAGAACAGGAAGGGCCTCTCCACTTCAGGCCCCATGATATGCAGGATTTAGGAGGAAAATAGTCCTCACTTGAGAGAGTTGTGTGGAAAGAGTCATAGCGGGACAGCCAGGCTTTGTCAGAACAAGAAAGTGAAGGAACTCCTAAAAACATAGGATCTGAGGATTTGGCTGATAACAGACTATGAGTTCCAGGGGATACAATGGATGAGTCTGAGTGATGGAAAAAGAGTAGGCTACTGGGTGTGAGTACAAGATGTGCTAAATCATGCAGGGGTGAGAGCCCTGGGACCCAGAGATAAGGAAACTGGGGCTAAGAGGGGTTAAATGACTTAGCTAAGTCACTTAGTTGATACGAAACATCCTTTATCTCTATTCTCAAGAATAGGAACTAGCATGAAATCTCCTAGGAGGCACTTAGCAAATGTTTGTTGAATGACTAAATCTACTTATCTCTATGAACAAATACAGTCATCCAAAGGATTCAAGGAAGAAAAAAACCCTTTATATCAGTTAATTCGACATTTCAGTAAAAATGGGGGTCTTTGAGCCTCAATCACTGTCTCCCTGCCCACAGCTTCTGCCTGGGCAATTCATTTTGCTTGAATTGTATGAGATTATCAGAGGGATAGTAGTGTCATCAGCTCACTGGACACAGAAAAATGGAACTGTGGAAATAAGTAATTTCTAAATGCATGGGTGAGTTAATTTCTAAGACAGGATGGATACGAATGTGCTCGCTGCCTTTAAAATCACATTTAAATACCCTAGACATGAGAATACAGGTACACTTTTGGACCCTCTGGTTATATTATGTAGTTCGTGAATCATCTTAGTCAACTTTTCTGGAAAACAAAGAAGGTGGTTTTGCTCCTCAACCTTTTGATCGTTAAGTGTTAACTGACAACAGCCGCACTAATCTGGTTACAGTGATCTCAGCAGTTTTCCAAAGTCTTGGAGTCGGGGAAGTATTTGTAAGCTTTTCCTTGTTACGTAAGTCATACACATAAAAAAATAATCATTGTCATATCAAAATAGAATCATCCCTTAAACAAAACCCAAAATCTCCATTTTTCTCTACACTCTTGATAAATTAAAAACGGGGGGAGGGGTTCTTATATTAAAACATCGATGAAGCCTTGAACAAAATTTAATGTTCGTAGGTTTTCAAAGAGTCTCATATATGAGAATATGTACGGTGCAATCAACTACCTTCTGATTTCTCTGTTTTCAAAAGCTCATCCACTGCTTTTCCTCATTATTTTGAGTTTACAGAGCACTTTAACTGCTTTGGAGCGCTTCTGTGAGTGAAATTGGAGAGCAGTGCTGTCTGTTCAATCACGGAAGCCTAAAGTGTGCTGTGCTATTGTCACACCAAGAGCACATGCTTAGCTGCCAATTGGACATGATGGGGTATATATGAAACGGAGCGGGACCCTATGGCCCTCCTCCGCATGTCCTCAGCCTGCCTTTTGTCTGTGGAAGACTTTAGCTAAAGAATAAGTTTACTCAGAGAAGTGAGAAAATGCAGAAACAAAGGACAACAGTCAAACAAGACAAAAAAGCAATACTTTAGTCATTAAGCAAAGTCAAGGACCTCTAGTTCCTCTTCAAGGGCTATAGATAATATTCTGAGCCCTATCCTGTGAGCTGTCTTGTAGATTCTGAAACCTCCATCAGGTGGAAGAATTTTATTACATGATGACCAGACTGTAGCCATGACATAAGCTGCCACATTTCTGAAAATTTACCTCAATGAATTGGAAACAAACTGACTCTGGAACTGAAGATTAAATGTATTTAGAACAATCAAGAGGACCCTGATCAGACCACCACATGACCAATTGCAAGATGCCTGTCAGAGCTGCTTGTGCTGTTTCTGCATGTAGCCCGTTCCCTCCATCTGTGGAAGCTCTTGCCCACTGATTGTCAGTTGGCGGGGGGGTGTTGGCCTTTGGACAGGAGTCCACCCTCCACCCTGGTTGCTGGCCTCCAAAATAAAGCAGACTTTCCTTTCCACCAGCCTTGCCTCTTTATTGGCTTTTGAGTGGTGAGCAGACCCTCACTTTCGGTAACATAAGCATGGAGTAGCAGGAAGTATAGCATGGAAGGAAAAACACTACTGAATAGAAGAACAACTTATGATACTTACGAGCATTAACAGTTTAATTTAAAACTCCTGGAAAACAATGAAATAATCTATCCCCTGAACTTACTCTCACACAAAGTGTTGATCAGGGGACTTCCGGAGGGGTCTTTTGTTTGTATGGATTTTTCTGGCTTTAAGTACATAAATGAAATCCTCTAAGTTTGACTTCCTACACTATATGATTTTCATTTGAAATGTCCAAGTTCAAAGGTCATGAGACCTTATAATGTTATATGTAGAGTCCACAAAAGCATTGTTAGTTGACTTACACTTAGTATTTTACAATATATTTTATATAAATGTATTCATTTTCAAATATAAATATTTTTATCTAAATATATTGTAAATGCACCAATGCCACATCTTCACTCTAGTTCAGGAAGATGGTAGGCACACGGGTTTGTATTTGCTCACTCGAACAAGCCACCTCTAGCTCTTCTTGGAAAGAGGCATACATACATAAACAAACACATGAGCAAAGAAATAAATGCTAGTTTAAAACAAAATTGGCATTTGACCATGTTCTGACATCACAACAAAACTGGCGTTATTTTCCTCAGGGTTTCTTTTTATGTGTATCAGTGACTCATGAAAATTACAGGAGACTCTCCAGAATGGCCATCATCAAAAAGTCTACAAATAACAAATGCTGGAGAGGGTGTGGAGAAAAGGGAACCCTCTTACACTGTTGGTGGGAATGCAAATTGGTGCAGCCACTGTGGGAAACAGTACAGAACTTCCTCGAAAAAACTAAAAATAGAATTACTGTATGATCCAGCAATCCTACTCCTGGGCATATATCCAGACAAAACTATAATTCAAAAAGATATATGCACCCCAATGTTCACTGCAGTACTATTCACATTTAGCCAAGACATGGAAAGAACCGAAATGCCCATCAACAGAGGAAAGGATAAAGAAGATATGGTACATATATCAATGGAATATTACTCAGCCATAAAAAAGAACCAAATAATGCCATTTGCAGCAACATGGATGGACCTAGAGATTATCATACTGAGTAAAGTAAGTCAGAGAAAGACAAATACCTTATGAGATCACTTACATGTGGAATGTAAGATACAACACAAATGAATCTATTTATGGAACAGAAACAGAATCACAGACCTAGAGGACAGACTGGTGGTTGCCAAGGTGGTGGGGGGTGGAGGAATGATGGATTGGGAGTTTGGGATTAGCAGATGCAAACTATTATGTATAGGATGGATAAACAACAAGGTCTTACTGTATAGCACAGAGAACTATATTCAATATCCTGTGATAAACCATAATGGAAAATAATATTTTAAAAAAGAATGTATATTTATGTATAACTGTATCACTTTGCTGTACAGCAGAAATTAACACAACATTGTGAAGCAACTATACTTCAATAGAAAATTACGAGACTCTCAAATTTATAAAAATTAGGAAAAATGTGATTCTTCCTTGCTCTCAAGTCCCCTCACATTCGATTTTAGAAATAAGTTTACTTGGCTATGTTTATTTCTGATATCATAGAAGAGTTTGATTTCATAATGTATAACACCTGCCTTTGGCAGAAACACTGATCCTTTTTAAGCTATAAGAGGAGAGAATATTTTCCAGGCAGTCCCCTCTGAATATGTCTTTAACCCCTCCATCCCAGAAAAAGTTCACTGCCATTGTCATTCACTAGTGCAGGACTCATTCTGGGTCTTCCTTCAGTGTTGGCTTAGAGCATGTCCCTGCTTCCCTCCTGTGGCCCAAACACCTGCACATCTGCGTCCACACCTGCACACCTGCATCCACACTTGCACACCCACATCCTTCCCCTCTGGTGTCCGGCTTGGGCTTAGCAGCTACCCCAGTTCGTTGTGTAGCCCTTCCCAAGATGTCCACTGCTCAGCACTGGTGCCTGGTGCTGGACCTGGCGCCTGGCACCTGACCTCCCTCCTGGTGGGCCTGCTGTGCCTGGTCCTCACTCATCCAGGTGTGGGAAACAGACCTCTGCAGAAGCTGTTCCTCCATTCATGATAATTTAGGAAACAGAGCCAAAAGTTGCCAGGCATTGCCACATCTCATGAGTGCCTTTCACATAATCATACACTTTAAGATGATATTTAAAGAGACAAATCCTGTGTTTAAAAAATTAGCTGACAGCATAGTGCTTTCTTTTTTATTTTTAAATTTTTATTTTATTTTTATTTATACAGCTGGTTCTTATTAGTTATCTATTTTATACATATTAGTGTATGTATGTCAATCCCAATCTCCCAGTTCTCACAGCAGTACCACCACTGCCACCACCCTGCTTACCCCCTTGGTGTCCATACGTTTGTTCTCTACATCTGTGTCTCTATTTCTGCCTTGCAAACTGGTTCATCTGTACCATTTTTCTAGATTCCAAATATATGCGTTAATATACAATATTTGTTTTTCTCTTTCTGACTTACTTCACTCTGTATGACAGTCTCTAAGTCCATCCACATCTCTACCAGTGACCCAATTGCCTTATTTTTTATGGCTGAGTAATATTCCACTGTATATATGTACCACATCTACTTTATCCATTCATCTGTCAATGGGCATTTAGGTTGCTTCCATGACCTGGCTATTGTAAATAGTACTGCAATGAACATTGGGGTGCATGTGTCTGTTTGATTTATGGTTTTCTCTGCGTATATGTGCAGTACTTGGATTGCTGGGTCATATGGTAACTCTATTTTTTGTTTTTTAAGGAACCTCCATACTGTTCTCCATAGTGACTGTATCAATTTACATTCACACCAACAGTGCAAGAGGGATCCCTTTTCTCCACACCCTCTTCAGCATTTGTTGTTTGTAGATTTTCTGATGATGCCCATTCTAACTGATGTGAGGTGATACCTCATTGTAGTTTTGATTTGAATTTCTCTAATAAATACTGATGTGGAGCAACTTTTCATGTGCCTCTTGGCCATCTGTATGTCTTCTTTGGAGAAATGTCTGCTTAGGTCTTCATTATTGAGTTGCATGGGCTGTTTATATACCTTGGAGATTAATCCTTTGTCTGTTGATTCTTTTGCAAAGATTTTCTCCCATTCTGAGGGTTCTTTTCATTTTGTTTATAGTTTCCTTTGCTGTGCAAAAGATTTAAGTTTCATTAGGTCCCGTTTGTTTATTTTTGTTTTTATTTCCATTACTCTAGGAGGTGGGTCAAAAAAGATCTTGCTGTGATTTATGTCAAAGAATGTTCTTCCTATGTTTTCCACTAAGAGTTTTATAGTGTCTGGTCTTAACATTTAGGTCTTTAATCCATTTTGAGTTTATTTTTGTGTATGGTGTTAGGAAGTGTTCTAATTTCATTCTTTCACATGTAGCTGTCCAGTCTTCCCAGCACCACTTATTGAAGAGACTGTCTTTTCTCCATTGTATATCCTTGCCTCATTTGTCAAAGATTAGTTGAACATATGTGTGTGGGTTTACCTCTGGGCTTTCTATCCTGTTCCATTGATCTATATTTCTGGTTTTGTGCAAGTACCATACTGTCTTGATTACTGTAGCTTTGTAGTATAGTCTGAAGTTAGGGAGTCTGATTCCTCCAGCTCCGTTTTATTCCCTTAGAATTGCTTTGGCTATTTGGGGTCTTTTGTGTCTCCCTACAAATTTTAAGATTTTTTGTTCTAGTTCTGTAAAAAATGCCATTGGTAATTTGATAGGGATTACATTGAATCTATAGATTGCTTTGGGTAGTATAGTCATTTTCAATATATTGATTCTTCCAATCCAAGAACATGATATAGCTCTCCATCTGTTTGTGCCATCTTTAATTTCTTTCATCGGTGTCTTATAGTTTTCTGAGTACAGGTCTTTTGTCTCCTTAAGTAGGTTTATTCCTAGATATTTTAGTCTTTTTGTTGCAATGGTAAATGGGAGTGTTTTCTTGATCTCACTTTCAGATTTTCCATCATTAGTGTATAGGAATGCCAGAGATTTCTGTGCATTAATTTTGTATCCTGCAACTTTACCAAATTCCTTGATTAGCTCTAGTAGTTTTCTGGTAGCATCTTTAGGATTCTCTATGTATAGTATCATGTCATTTGCAAACAGTGACAGCTTTACTTCTTCTTTTCCGATTTGGATACCTTTTATTACCTTTTCTTCTGTGATTGCTGTGGCGAAAACTTCCAAAACTATGTTGAATAAGAGTGGTGACAGTGGGCAACCTTGTCTTGTTCCTGATCTTAGTGGAAATGCTTTCAGTTTTTCACCATTGAGGACGATGTTGCTTGTGGGTTTGTCATATATGGCCTTTATTATGTTGAGGAAAGTTCCCTCTATGCCTACTTTCTGCATGGTTTTTATCATAAATGGGTGTTTAATTTTGTCAAAAGCTTTCTCTGCATCTATTAGATGATCATATGGTTTTTTCTCCTTCAATTTGTTAATATGGTGTATCACATTGATTGATTTGTATATATTGAAGAATCCTTGCATTCCTGGAATAAACCCCATTTGATCGTGGTGTATGATCCTTTTAATGTGCTATTGGATTCTGTTTGCTAGTATTTTGTTGAGGATTTTTGCATCTATGTTCATCAGTGATATTGGACTGTAGTTTTCTTTATTTGTGACATCCTTGTCTGGTTTTGTTATCAAGGTGATGGTGGCCTCGTAGAATGAGTTTGGGAGTGTTTCTCCCTCTGCTATATTTTCGAAGAGTTTGAGAAGGTTAGGTGTTAGCTCTTCTCTAAATGTTTGATAGAATTTGCCTGTGAGCCATCTGGTCCTGGGCTTTTGTTTGTTGGAAGATTTTTTTTTTTTTTTTTATAAATCTATTTATTTTATTTATTTATTTTTGGCTGCGTTGGGTCTTTGTTGCTGTGCGCGGGCTTTCTCTAGTTGTGGCGAGCAGGGGCCACTCTTCATTGCGGTGCACGGGCCTCTCAATGCGGCAGCCTCTCTTGTTGTGGAGCACAGGCTCTAGGCACGCGGGCTTCAGTAGCTGCGGCACGTGGGCTCAGTAGTTGTGGCTCACGGGCTCTAGAGCACAGGCTCAGCAGCTGTGGCACACGGGCTCAGTTGCTCCGCGGCATGTGGGATCTTCCCAGACCAGGGCTCGAACCCATATCCTCTACATTGGCAGGCGGACTCCCAACCACTGCGCCACCAGGGAAGCCCTGTTGGAAGATATTTAATCACAGTTTCAATTTCAGTGCTTGTGATTGGTCTGTTCATATTTTCTATTTCTTCCTGATTCAGTCTTGGCAGGTTGTGCATTTCTAAGAATTTGTCCATTTCTTCCAGGTTGTCCATTTTATTGACATAGAGTTGCTTGTAGTAATCTCTCATGATCTTTTGTATTTCTGCAGTGTCAGTTGTTACTTCTCCTTTTTCATTTCTAATTCTATTGAGTCTTCTCCCGTTTTTTCTTGATGAGTCTGGGTAATGGTTTATCAATTTTGTTTATCTTCTCAAAGAACCAGCTTTTAGTTTTATTGATCTTTGCTATCATTTCCTTCATTTCTTTTTCATTTATTTCTGATATGATTTTTATGATTTCTTTCCTTCTGCTAACTTTGGAGTTTTTTTCTTCTTCTTTCTCTAATTGCTTTAGGTGCAAGGCTAGGTTGTTTATTCGAGATGTTTCCTGTTTCTTAAGGTAGGATTGTATTGCTATAAACTTCCCTCTTAGAACTGCTTTTGCTGCATCCCATAGATTTTGGGTCATCGTGTCTCCATTGTCATTTGTTTCTAGGTATTTTTTAATTTCCTCTTTGATTTCTTCAGTGATCACTTTGTTATTAAGTAGTGTACTGTTTAGCCTCCATGTGTTTGTATTTTTTACAGATCTTTCCCTGTAATTGATAACTAGTCTTATAGCATTGTGGTTGGAAAAGATACTTGAAACAATTTCAATGTTCTTAAATTTACCAAGGCTTGACTTGTGACCCAAGATATGATCTAACCTGGAGAATGTTCCATGAGCACTTGAGAAAAATGTGTATTCTGTTGTTTTGGGATGGAATGTCCTATAAATATCAATTAAGTCCATCTCGTTTAATGTATCATTTAAAGCTTGTGTCTCCTTATTTATTTTCATTTTGAATGATCTGTCCCTTGGTGAAAGTGGGGTGTTAAAGTCCCCTACTATGAATGTGTTACTGTCGATTTCCCCTTTTATGGCTGTTAGCATTTGCCTTATGTATTGAGGTGCTCCTATGTTGGGTGCATAAATATTTACAATTGTTATATCTTCTTGGATCGATCCGTTGATCATTATTTAGTGTCCTTCTCTGTCTGTTCTAATAGTCTTTATTTTAAAGTCTATTTTTTCTGATATGAGAATTGCTACTCCAGCTTTCTTTTCGTTTCCATTTGCATGATATATCTTTTTCCATCCCCTCACTTTCAGTCTGATATGTGTCTCTAGGTCTGAAGTGGGTCTCTTGTAGAAAGCAAATATATGGGTCTTGTTTTTGTATCCATTCAGCCAATCTGTTTCTCTTGGTGGGAGCATTTAGTCCATTTACATTTAAGGTAATTATCGATATGTATGTTCCTATTCCTATTTTCTTAATTGTTTTGGGTTCGTTATTGTAGGTCTTTTCCTTCTCTTGTGTTTCTTGCCTAGAGAAGTTCCTTTAGCAGTTGTTGTAAAGCTGGTTTGGTGGTGTTGAACTCTCTCAGCTTTTGCTTGTCTGTAAAGGTTTTAATTTCTCAATCGAATCTGAATGAGATACTTGCTGGGTAGAACAATCTTGGTTGTAGGTTTTTCCCTTTCACCACTTTAAATATGTCTGGCCACTCCCTTCTGGCTTGCAGAGTTTCTGCTGAAAGATCAGCTGTTAACCTTATGGGGATTCCCTTGTATGTTATTTGTTGCTTTTCCCTTGCTGCTTTTAATATTTTTTCTTTGTATTTAATTTTTGATAGTTTGATTAATATGTGTCTTGGCATGTTTCTCCTTGGATTTATCCTGTATGGGACTCTCTGTGCTTCCTGGACTTGATTAACTATTTCCTTTCCCATATTAGGGAAGTTTTCAACTATAATCTCTTCAAATATTTTCTCAGTCCCTTTCTTTTTTTCTTCTGGAACCCCTATAATTCGAATGTTGGTGTATTTAATGTTGTCCCAGAGGTTTCTGAGAATGTCCTCAGTTCTTTTCATTCTTTTTTCTTTATTCTGCTCTGAAGTGGTTATTTCCACTATTTTATCTTCCAGGTCACTTATCTGTTCTTCTGCCTCAGTTATTCTGCTATTGATCCCATCTAGAGTATTTTTAATTTCATTTATTGTGGTGTTCATCATTGTTTGTTTCATCTTTAGTTCTCCTAGGTCCTTGTTAAATGTTTCTTGCATTTTGTCCATTCTATCCAAGATTTTGGATCATCTTTTCTATCACTATTCTGAATTCTTTTTCAGGTAGACTACCTATTTTCTCTTCACTTGTTAGGTCTGGTGGGTTTTTATCTTGCTCCTTCATCTGCTGTGTGTTTTTCTGTCTTCTTATTTTGCTTATCTTACTGTGTTTGGGGTCTCCTTTTTGCAGGCTGCAGGTTCGTAGTTCCCGTTGTTTTTGGTGTCTGTCCCCAGTGGCTAAGGTTGGTTCAGTGGGTTGTGTAGGCTTCCTGGTGGAGGGGACTAGTGCCTGTGTTCTGGTGGATGAGGCTGGATCTTGTCTTTCTGGTGGGCATGTCTACGTCTGGTAGTGTGTTTTGGGCTGTCTGTGGACTTGTTATGATTTTAGGCAGCCTCTCTGCTAATGGGTGGGGTTGTGTTCCTGTCTTAATAGTTGTTTGGCATAGGATGTCCAGCACTGTAGCTTGCTGGTCGTTGAGTGAAGCTGGGTGCTGGTGTTGAGATGGAGATCTCTGGGAGATTTTCGCCATTTGATATTATGTGGAGCTGGGAGGTCTCTTGTTGACCAGTGTCCTAAGTTGGCTCTCCCACCTCAGAGGCACAGCACTGACTCCTGGCTGGAGCACCAAGAGCCTTTCATCCACACGGCTCAGAATAAAAGGGAGAAAAAGTAGAAAGAAAGAATTAGTTGAAGTAGAAAGAATGAAAGAACGAAAGAAAGGAGGGAGGGAGGGAGGGAGGCAGGGAGGAGGGAAGGAAAGAAAAAAAGAAAGAAAGAAAAGATAAAGTAAAATAAAATAAAGTAAGATAAAATATAATAAAGTTATTAAAAAATAATTATTAAGAAAAAAACCCAAAAAACAACAACAAAAAAACGGATGGATAGATCCCTAGGACAAATGGTGGAAGCAAAGCTATACAGACAAAATCTCACACAGAAGCATACACATACACATTCACAAAAAGAGGAAAAGGGGAAAAAATCATAAATCTTGCTCTCAAAGTCCACCTCCTCAATTTGGGATGATTCGTTGTCTATTCATGTATTCCGCCGATGCAGGTACATCTAGTTGATTGTGGAGCTTTAATCCGCTGCTCCTGAGGCTGCTGGGAGAGATTTCCCTTTCTCTTCTTTGTTCTCACAGCTCCTGGAGCTCAGCTTTGGATTTGGCCCCGCCTCTGAGTGTAGGTCGCCGGAGGGCGTCTGTTCTCCGCTCAGGCAGGACAAGATTATAGGAGCCGCTGATTCGGAGGCTCTGGCTCACTCAGGCCAGGGTCGGGGTGGGGGAGGGTCACGGAGTGCGGGGCGGGCCTGCGTTGGCAGAGGCTGGTGGGAAGTTGCACCAGCCTGAGGCGCGCCGTGCGTTCTCCCGGAGAAGTTGTCCCTGGATCCCGGGACCCTGGCAGCGGCGGGCTGCACAGGCTCCCCGGAAGCGGGGTGTGGAGAGTGACCTGTGCTCGCACACAGGCTTCTTGGTGGCGGCAGCAGCAGCCTTAGCGTCTCATGCCCGTCGCTGGGTCCCACGCTGATAGCCGCGGCTTGAGCCCGTCTCTGGAGTTCCTTTAAGCAGCGCTCTTAATCCCCTCTCCTCACGCACCAGGACACAAAGAGGTAAGAAAAAGTCTCCTGCCTCTTCGGCAGGTCCAGACTTTTCCCTGGACTCCCTCCCGGCTAGCCGTGGCGCACTAACCCCCTGCAGGCTGTGTTCACGCCGCCAACCCCAGTCCTCTCCCGGTCTGACCGAAGCCCGAGCCTCAGCTCGGAGCCCCGCCCGCCCCGGCGGGTGAGCAGACAAGCCTCTCGAGCTGGTGAGTGCCGGTCGGCCCCGATCCTCTGTGCGGGAATCTCTCCGCTTTGGCCTCCGCACCCCTGTGGCTGTGCTCTCCTCCGCGGCTCTGAAGCTTTCCCCCTCCGCCACCCACAGTCTCCGCCCGCGAAGGGGCTCCTAGTGTGTAGAAACCTTTCCTCCTTCACAGCTCCCTCCCACTGGTGCAGGTCCCGTCCCTATCCTTTTGTCTCTGTTTATTTTTTTTTTCTTTTGCCCTACCCAGGTACGTGGGGAGTTTCTTGTCTTTTGGGAGGTCTTAGGTCTTTTGCCAGCGTTCAGTAGGTGTTTTGTAGGAGTTGTTCCACGTGTAGATGTATTTTTGGTGTATCTGGGGGGAGGAAGGTGACCTCCGCGTCTTACTCTTCCGCCATCTTCCCGGAAGCCCCATGTTTTCGTTTTTATTGCTGAGGAGGATTCTGGTATATGAATACGTCATTGTTTGTTTGCCCATCCTCCTGCTGGTTTGGATTGTTTCCAGTTTGGGGCTGTTATGAATAGAGCTTCTATGAACATTTCTGTGCGGGTCTTTTTGTGGCCATATGGTTCCCTTTCTTAGACAAATGGCTTGGGAGCCATGGCTGGGTCGTATGGTAGGTGTATGTCTACCTTTTAAGAAATGGCTACACTGTTTTCCAAAGTGTGTGGATTGTAAGAATATATTTTAGGATTGTGTGATTCTGGACATCTTATTCTTATAAAGCCTACCAACAAGACTTGATTAAGAATGTAATATTCGCGTTAGACTTACAACGATATTTCCTGTGGCAAGGAGGACTTAGAGATTACAGATGGCTGGCTTAGCCATCAACACTATTTTCTCCATAATTATGCTATAAATTAGGGATGACCCCTGAGCCTCTTCTAGTAAGAACCTCAGTAACCGGAAGGTGAACACAAAACCCTCCAAGGTTTTGGAAAAGGAAAAACATGCTATCATGTCACATAAGTTAATAATTTTAAGGAGCCTGTAGGCTTGGCAGTGGAATTAAATGCTTAACAATAATTCAGAAATGGCTTAGAGAAACTTAAAAATGTGAATCATTTAGCAGGACTGAAATTTTGCTCCTGGCATATATGTGTGACACAGGAGAGCACTTACCTGGGAATTTATTACCAGCTTCTGAGCAAACAAAGCCTGACCTACATTTGACTAAAGTCAGCTGTCTTTGGTTAATCCTATGGGCTTCTTTTTATTAATGTCACAATCGCTAATGTGGTATAACATTGTCATTACCGAATAGCACAGTGGGATGAGCTGCAGCTGTTATTTCTCTTTCAGAACTTACTGAATCATTAAATCTGAGTTGGGGGACTACAAGTTGTAAAGATTATTCAAATTCTGATTGAGAAATAGGACTACAGGGAAACTGTAGGTACATGAAGTAAAACTTTGAGTCAATCAATGTTCCTTTTTTTTGGTGAAGGTTGAATGATCAAAATTGTTCCTTACGTTTAATTTAAAACCAAATGTCAAGGAAATAGGTGAACAAAAGAAAATAAAAGAACGATAATAATTGCATGCTAAGTCTTTTTCTGTGGGGAAACCGATGTGTTGTTACTGGGGAAATATTAGGAAAATCATTTTCCTTCAAAAGACTGTAACATTTTAAGAATCTTAACATTAGTTTAAGAAGGATACACTTTCATTCTAACAAGCCAGAGAAGAACTGATTTCTCTTTAATACCTAAGGAAATTTTGTTGTATTGTTTGTAGGTCTTTCTTGCAAAAATTTCTCTCTTCTTTTAGAATTCTTACTTTGCCTTTGGTCACAATTAGTCCTTTGTAAAGGGTATGAACCTGAAGCTTCCAAACTGAACCAAGTTACGTTAGCGGGGCTCAGAAAATTTTCAGTTTTTGAAGCAGAAGTACAGTGATATTGAATTTTTGTTGGACACCACATAAACTACTAGCCCAGGATACTTCACAGTTTCTTCAATGTGATTGTACTACATTCCCCTCCAGGGTGTCAAGTATTTGCGAAACTGGGTTTTCACAGTTGCTGTGATAAATAGCAATCACCACGTGAAATGCAAAGTGGAATGAGGGCTGAGGGTGGCAGTGTCCAATCTGATTCCAAGGTTTAAGAAGTTTTGTGGTGCCCAGGATGCACACATCCTGATTAATAAGTGCTTGTGGTTATATAAGGATGAAAGAAAAAAAAGCATATTTTCTTTCAGTTTATGTGAATTATTTTTTCAAATGGCTATTAAGTTGTTAGGACACACACACACAAAATTACCAAGTTGTATGGACCTAACAAATTAGTAAATAAAGCAGTTGGTCATTTCTTTTGGGTTAGGGATGTTGTGAAAAAATTACAAAGTCACTTAAGGATCCCTTGAAGGGGAGAAATTTGGGGAACTCCTAGTATAATCTGATGATCATATAATATCATTTCTGACCTGTTACGTTAATTCAATTACTGTGTTTTGAAAGTTATTTTAAAATGTTGGGAGCAACAGAGTTCAGAGGTTGGCATTTCTTTCTTTTCTTTAAATTGAAGTATAGTTGATTTACAATGTTGTGTTTCCATTATGGTTTATTAAAGGATATTGAGTATAGTTCCCTGTGCTATACGTAGGACCTTGTTGTTTATCCATCCCATATATAATAGTTTTCTTCTGCTAATCCCAAACTCCCAATCCATCCCTCCCCCCTGCCCCTTGGCAACCACCAGTCTATTCATAGCTTGGCATTTCTTTTTTTTTTTTTTTTTTCTTTTTTTGCGGTACATGGGCCTCTCACTGCTGTGACCTCTCCTGTTGCGGAGCACAGGCTCCAGACGCGCAGGCTCAGTGGCCATGGCTCATGGGCCCAGCCGCTCCGCGGCACGTGGGATCCTCCCAGACCAGGGCACGAACCCGCACCCCCTGCATCAGCAGGCAGACTCTCAACCACTGCGCCACCAGGGAAGCCCGCTTGGCATTTCTGAAGCTCATTTCTTCTAGATGATATTTTGGAACTCAGGTCTTCTGCAATGACGTCGTTGACTCCAAGCAAAACTTTTAAGTTGAAAAGCTTGTCTTTGGCATCATACTCCATGGACACAGACACCCCTGGATACCTGGAATGCTTGCTCCCCACCACTCCACTCAGCATGTGGTCTGTGGAGCAGCTCATCAGAAATGCAGACTCTCAGGTCCCACCCGGAACTGCTGAATCATAGCCTGCGTTATCACAAGGCCTCCAGGTGACTCACATGCACATTAAAAGTGAGAACCACTCCTGTCACATCCCACCTCAGCCGCCCTAGATGAAATCCCCCATTCCCTTTGAGTGCATCTTTAAAATCTAGTTTTTGGTTCCCTATCTGATTTGGGCCTTACTATCCACTACTTAAATCAAAACTTCCTAATGAATTAATGTCTGAGGATAGTTGAAATGTGCTATCATTTCCCAGATAACTTAGGAATTTGGGGAGAAGCTTCATATAAACATTTATCTAACCCAGCATTTTCAAAATACGTTTTGGACTGAATGCTTGTGTTCCCCCACCCAAATTCATTAGTTGAAGCCCCAACAACGAAATGCAATGGTATTTGGACTTGGGGCCTGTGGAGGTCAGGAGGGTGGGGCCCTAGTGATGTGATTAGTGCACTTGTAAAAAGAGACAACAGAGAGCTTGCTCTCTCTCCTGCCATGAGAACAAAGAAGAGGTTATTTGAGCACACAGCAAGATGGCAGCTGCCTTTAATCTAAGAGAAGGAGCCTCAGAATGAAACCTACCTTGCTGGCACCTTGGTCTCAGACTTCCCAGCCTCCAGAACTGTGAGAAATGAAATCTGTTGTTCAAGCCACTCAGTCTATGGCATTTTGTTATGGAGTCTGAGCTGAGACACGGACCATAATCAGCACCTGGTACAGTTGGGAAGCCCTGCATGTCCTAATTCAGTAGTTCTGGGGTCCAGAAATTTGTTTATATATAGCCTACACAGTGAGTATTAGGATCAGATACTTCATAAACCCACTACTTCCCAGATTTACTTGACTGTAAGAATCACCTGAGAACTTGTAAGCTCTCTGATAAGAACCTATAAAATAGGTGTTTTTAACGAGTGTGCTGGATGATTTTGATAATTAGGTAATTTGGGAAAATCTTTTTAACCCAAGGATTAAAAGTGATGGAGTTTTGGGCACTTGCTGTGGACAGGAAGGAATATATTAGTGGGCTTCTCCATTCAGTGATCTTCCTACTGACGTGGCCCCAGAAAAAACTGAAGTTGGCAATGTTATTCTTCAGGCGTTTCCAGCTTCCTGTGCGTCTTCCTGCCTTTCTTCCAGGTGACCAGGGCTATTCTCAGCCTTCTGCATCCACGTATGCCTTTGGATTCTGGACCACTTGGAAGGCATTTTGAAAGAGAATTCAATTAAGTTCTATATGACAAGTTGTAACTTAATGCAACGTTCTTCCCATGTGGGCTTGCAATTCAGTGTGGGCAATTCCCTGCCCTTGAATAAATGCAGGGAAGTGTGGGTGCAGGTGTGGGGGGCAGTGATGGGCATGGGAATTTTAAGGCAAGAGAAACGTCTTCATACCTCCCCCCCCCCCATCATCTTTCATAAGAAGTCATCTAATCTGAGCACAAATAAGTTGTTTTCTAGGTTTTGCCATTGCTTCAAACCAAGGTTGGCTCTGAAAAAAATCGCAGCACAAGTGTCTAAGATTTTCTAAATGCATAGAATTTGAAATACTGTCACAATGGAATGTTATTTTTTGTCTTGTAAGTGTCTTTGACGTTTCTCCATGCAGCCAGCTCACTGCACTCTCTCATGTTCTGGCTGTATTTTGAAGGATCGGCTCACTGTGTACCCTGCAATGGGTTTCTCTGGTGTGGAGCAGAAGGCATGGATGTCAGGCATGTGAGATGGAAAAGCGGGATGTTAAAAGTGGGAAAGCGCCTTTCTGTGCTGCCAGAGAGGAGTCCACAAGGTGTTCTGGGTTCCTGCCATCATTTAAAGGGAAAACTTAACAACGTCCAGAGCAAATGAAGGAGGAGGATGTCCTCAAATTCCTTGCAGCAGGGACCCACTTAGGGGTCCCCACCTGGACTTCCAAAAGGGCCAGAACATCGACAAAAGGAAAAGCGATGGCCTCCACATCATAAATCTGAAGGCTACCTGGGAGAATCTCTTGCTGGCAGCTCGTGCCGTGGTTGTCAGTGAAAACTGGGCTGATGTCAGGGTTCTCTCGTCCAGGAAGACCGGCCAGCCAGCTGTGCTCACATGTCCTGCTGCCACTGGGGCTGCTCCTGTCACTGGCAGCTTCACTTCTGGGACCATCCAGGCAGCCCTGCAGGAGCCCTGACTCCCAGGGCTTCCTGATCTCGGTGACGTCAGCCTGTCACCCGCTCCATGGCTCTGCGTCACACAGCCTCTCCTCCGTGCCAAGGGTCCACTGCCATCCAGGCCGTGACAAGGGAGCCCACTCAGCAGGTCTGAGCAGGTGGGTGCTGGCCGGGGAGGTTCTGCACGTGATCTCTGCATGTACAGAGATGCTGAAGGGATGGGGACAGAAGGGCAGGCTGCTGCTGAAAGGCTGTGACTGAGGAGGAATTGCAGGGTGAAGGGGCAGCTCAGCTCCCGAAATTACCACTACTCAGCCTGGGGTCTGAAGGTTGGGGTGACCTCCATGCCTGCCCAGGGGGTCCCCCCTGAAGACTGGTCCCCAGGCCCCACTGCTCAGGCCACTGAGTGGGTTAGGAAGAACCACTGAGTGAATTTCAGCTGTTGTTGCACAGACTCTTAAACAGAAAGCAGAAATAAGGTTGACGGAAAATAAACCTTTCTTTTTTAAAAAAGTGAGAAAGGGCCACTTCACAGCATCAGCAACCAAAGCCCCGGGGGGAGGGAAGGCTCTGTGGTCCATGGTCAGTGGATAGTAGGGCTGGGAATGGAGCTTGGGTCCTCTGATTGCAGTTCTGCCTTTCCAAGTAAACGAAGGTGATCATAGCAAACACTTACCGAATTAGTACGTGCCAGACGCTGTTCTGTGATCAGCACACACGTTGTCATATTCAAAGTACACATGGTATCTTTCTTCCTTTCTTTCTTTTTTAAAGATACAGCACTGAGTTTACTTCATTCCTTTTACATCTACCAAGTAAGGCTGCATTCTAGACACCTTCCTCCTATATAGAGATTCTTTTCTTTAAATTGTGGTATAATTGAGAGAGAGCATTATATTTCAGGTGTATAAAATGATTCAATATTTGTATACATTGCAAAATGATCACTGTGATAAGTCTAGTTAACATCCATCACCATACATAGTTACAAAATATTTTTTTTTCTTGTCATGAGGACTTTTAAGATACACAGTTGACCCTTGAACAATGTGGGCATTAGGGGCACCAACCCTGTACAGCTGAAAATCTGCATGTAACTTATAGTCAGCCCTCTGCATCCACCGTTTCTCCCAACCAAGGATCGTGTAGTACTGTAGTAGTTACTACTGAAAAAAAACCTGTGTGTAAGCGGACCCACGCAGTTCAAACCCATGTTCTTCAAGGGCCAACTGTATTCTTTTGGCAACTTTCAAGTGTGCAATACCATGTTATTAACTATGGTCACCGTGCTATACATTACGTCCCCATGACTTATTTTATAACTGGAGGTTTGTACTTTTTGATTCTACATCAAAGACATTTTTAGTGATATTTTACTATATATCGTTATTTCCTTAAGAGCATAAGTGCCGCTAAGCGCATGTACTTATTCAAGTCAAACTGTTCTATCTACAGGATTCTGGGTCCATGCAGTTATTTTAAAAAAGTTTTTATTGGAGTATAGCTGCTTTACAATGTTGTGTTAGTTTCTACTGTACAGCAAAGTGAATCCCCTCTGTTTTGGATTTCCTTCCCATTTAGGTCACCACAGAGTATTGAGTAGAGTTCCCTGTACTGTATGGTAGGTTCTCATGAGTTCTCTATTTTATACATAGTCGTGTATCTTTCTTTCGGTTTACACCACACATGAGGTAGGTGCTATTACTCCCCTCCTTCTGCAGATGAGGGAGCGCACTCTAACTTAGGTCCAAGCATCGTTTGTTTATTGCGTGTTGGGTCCCTGCGCCGTTACCAGCTTCCTTCCCTTGGCTCAGGTGGGTCCTTCAGTATTTGCTAGGTGGTGATGGGTTGGACTTTTTCTCTATTCTTTTCAGGGGGTGATGTCACGCTGTGTCAGTAGAGGGCGCTGGAGGGACATTGCCAGGGGGAGATGCTCTTCGTCCGTCCGCGGCTGCGTTCGCTTCTCCCGTAGCCATCAGTCGTGGGGGGCTGAGCGGGGAGGGACATCTGGTGGCGCTCTGCGCAGCTGTGCCCCGGAGCGGGCAGCCCCTTAGCAACCTGCAGCCCCAGCCCGGGCCCAGGAACCACCTTGCTCTGGCCTCCTGACACGGACCTGGCATACCCCGGACCCTGTGCCCTCTCACCAACCTGGCTTGTGCCCTTGACGTGTGTGGACACCACACACTCCAGGCCTTTCACCTGCAGTGGCGCCAGACTCCCTCTGCACGCCCTCTCACCAGCCACAGCTCACCAGTGCCTGAAGGGTCGATACTGCTTACCCAGCAACCCTGGTCCAGCCCCAGTCCAGGCAAACAGCAAACTTCACCACCCGAGGGCTGCAAGTAGGCCGTCTTCCATGAGGCTGAATGTCAGCCTTGGGGAGGGGACTTTCCCTCTCAGTTTGTCCTTCCTTGGATAGTCTCCCTTTGTCCAAGGTCTCCTTTAGAGTTGTCTTTACATCTCTGTAGTTATTCTCCTATCAGGGGTTAATAATTCTTTATATTAAATTTATGTTTACTGTCTTTTGACTTCCTAACCTGATCCAGACTGACACAATCTCCTCCTCTTTTCCACCCAGAATAATCTCTTCAACTGTCTGCTTTGCTTTATTTCTGACTCATTTATATGAAGGTATTTTTAAAAATTTACTTTATTGAAGTATAGTTGATTTACAATGTTGCATTAATTTCTTGTGTATGGCAAAGTGATTCAGTTATAAATATATATATATTCTTTTTTATATTCTTTTCCATTATGGTTTATTACAGGATACTGAATATAGTCCCCTGTGCAATACAATAAGTCCTTGTTGTTTATCTGTTGTATGTATAATAGTTTGCATCTGCTAATCCCAAACTCCCAATCCATCCCCCCACCCCATACAAAGGTATTTTTTTATGACAGCAATAATTCAATTGTTTTCTCTCTCTGAGCTCAGGGAGTGGCCAAGGGGATATCCAATAACTGATTGATTCCACAACACATTCAGTCATAAAAACTTTTGCTGAATGCATGTTTGATACAAGGTGCTGGGGGTTCACAAGGCGGATCAAGGCACCACCTTTGCTTAGATGAGCCCACAGTCCTGTAGAGGAGGCACGAGGTTAAACAGATAAATTAGAATACAATGTGAGAACGACTATAGTTGAGAAATGAGCACAGCTTTCTGGGAGCACAATGACAGAATGACTCATTCTGTCTGAGGGAGCTGACACAGCCCCATCAGAACTGGATCTGGAAGAGTTTACCTAACTCTAAAGTACGTGAAAATCTGTTGACATAGATCACTATCTGGTTATATACAGGGCTATGTAGATAACTATAGACCGATATTTTTCCTTTTTTTAAATTTAATTTTTATTTTATGTTGGAGTAGAATTGATTTACAATGTTGTGTTAGTTTCAGGTGTACAGCAAAGTGATTCAGTTATACATGTACATATATCCATTCTTTTTCAGTTTCTTTTCCCACTTAGGTTATTACAGAATATTGAGTAGAGTTCCCTGTGATATAAAGTAGGTCTTTGTTGATTATCTGTTTTATATATAGTATATGTTAATCCCAAACTCCTAATTTATCCCTCCCCCCCCCACCTTTCCCCTTTGGTAACCATAAGTTTGTTTTCGAAGTCTGTGAGTCTGTTTCTGTTTTGTAAATAAATTCATTTGTATCATTCTCTTTAGATTCCACATATAAGTGATATTGTATGATATTTGTCTTTCTCTGTTTGACTTACTTCACTTAGCATGATCATCTCTAGCTGCATCCATGTTGCTGTGCAAAATGGCATCATTTCATTCTTTTTTCTGGCTGAGTAGTATTCCATTGTACATACGTACCACATCTTCTTTATCCATTCCTCTGTCGATGGACATTTAGGTTGCTTCCAGGTCTTGGCTGTTGTGAATAGTGCTGCTATGAACATAGGGGTGCATGTATCTTTTTGAATTATGGTTTTCTCCAGATATATGCCCAGGAGTGGGATTGCTAGACTAAGTTTCTAGACTTTTTTATCGGGGTGCTAGTAAAGGTAAAGAGGGATGGTAAAGTATCGTTGCTGTGCTGGGGTCAGAGGCCAGGGCCAGACATAGGCCTGGCTTTGTCATTAACTCACTGGAGGACCCTTGAACATAGTAATTCTGTGGAACTAAACTTCTTTGTCTATAACCTGAGGCCATCGGATCACATAGTCCCATCTGTCTCTTCTAACTCTCAATGCTATATATTTTAATAGAATGCATTTAAATAGCACATGCAGGTTGTGTGAAACCAAAAGAAAATTTTAATCAGAAAGCATTCTAAATTGTCTGTAACATTTAATTTTACTTACAAAAAATTTTTTTTTGTAAATACCATGGCAAAACACTTACCTTTGTTAATTCTAGGTTATAGTTACAAGAGTGGTTGTTATTTTCTATCCTTTCCATATTAACTTTTTCAAAATAAAACAATTTAGTTTAAAAAGGAAAAATAGAAGAAATGCACATTGGATATAAATAGATATTCAAAGTAATTCTAAAATTAAAATGAAAAAAACTAAATTTTTTTTTTTTAAGTAAGGTACTATTTGGTTAGATAATAGGAGACGTCTTGGAGGAGATCTCAGAAATAGATGCTTTAATCTGGAGGAGTTACTGCGTTTATTGTTCACTTATTTGTCTTCCAGAATGCTTACAATCCGGAAGGGCTGGCTCTGTAATGGATCCTTTATATTTTCTGAACAAATGCTAAAGTCAACCCTGCAGACAGCCCTGACGTTTTGACACAACTTTAATTACACTGGTGGCTCTAGATAGATGTTGCTGGGGACCAAATGGTAGAAGGACACATCACCAGATCTCACTTCATGAACACTTTACAGAGGCTTGGAAGAGAAGCTGAGAAATAGATTCCTTAATGAATATCATAGGTGAGGAGAAAATGTCCGGAATGT
Organism: Phocoena sinus; assembly: GCF_008692025.1. Taxonomy (NCBI): domain Eukaryota; kingdom Metazoa; phylum Chordata; class Mammalia; order Artiodactyla; family Phocoenidae; genus Phocoena; species Phocoena sinus. Next base: position 3,743,766 of record NC_045766.1, read on the forward strand.
GTGTATATTTATTTGTCAGTATGCTGTTGTTAAAGGTCTCTGAGGATATTGGTATCTGCAATTATTTTAAGATATTTAGCATTCGAGGTGGCATATGGGCTTTTCAGCGGCGTCTACTTATTCTGTCTATAGCAGCTTAGTATGATGACTGGGGAGCTGGGATGTGGAGGGACAGCTTGGAAAGTTTACTTCAACTCTCTGAGCCTTAGGTTCCCGGGTCTGCAAAATAAGGCTGGTGATAACAGTTACTTACACTGTAGGATTAAAGAGGTGATATATGTCACGAAGTACCCCATTGCCTGGAAAAGAGAAAGCACTCAATAAAAGTAAAGATTTATTATGATCACTAGAGCAAATATCTCAGGAAGACGGTAGGGGCCAGATGCCAAAAGGATGGGTCCAAGTTTTGGATTAGGAGCCTACTCATTGTGTATCCTCAGATGAGTCCATGATGATCTTTAAATCCTGAGTTTTTTATTTGTAAGATTGAACTTACTAAGTCTGCCTCCTTCCCTTCTAGGATTGCTGTAAGAACCAAAGGAGAATGTGTATGTGAGAGTACTCCCTGCACGCCATGGGCCAGTGGAAGCAATTCCTGTGAGGCAGGATCATCTTCCCATCCACCATCCTAGCATACAGAGGGAGTCTTAAGTAAGACATGGTAGAAAGACAGAAACTTGTTCAGCATCTTTTCCACAGCACATTCTATGGACTGTCTCCAAATCATATTGAATTCTGTCCATTTCTTTGCTTCCTTTGCTGCCATCTTAGTTCAAGATACCATCATCTGTCATTGAGGGAAGCGGCCTCTTTACTGGTATTCTGCTTCTACTCCTGACCCCCTTTAAGCCATTTTCCACTCAATTTCCAGGGCAATGTTACTCTTCTTCTTAAAGCCCCATAATGGCTTCCCATCACACTTAGAATAAAATCTGTACTCTTTACCATGAAGTCATGTACAATCCGATCCCTGCTCACCTCTCTGATTTTATCTTCTGTTACTTTATGTTGCCAACTACACGCCAGCCTCATGAGCCTTCCTTCTATTCTTTAAGAAGGTCAAGTTCATTCCTAAGAGCATTGATCTAGTTGTCCTGCCAGCCTAAAATATGCTTCCTCCTGATGGCTTCCCCCAGTCCTGTTGCAGCTGACTATTTCTTGTCATTCTGTGGTCTCCCTGGAGAGGATTTTTCTGGCCCTTTTATTGCACTGTCCTATTTTAATTTTCTCCATAGCTTATTGTCTTTCAAGCTTAGCTTCAGAAGAATGACATCCTTATCCGTCTTATTTGATGCTTCATTCCTAGGACCTAAAAAATACTTGGTGCTAAAAGAATCCATTAGATGAACATATAAATTAAACTTTAAAAGGGGTCAGTATTAGCAAGGACTTGCTTATTGTTATTCATTTTTTGTTTGTTTCACTTAGAAGACTCTAAAGGACCTCAAGTCTCCTCCAGGATAGGACTCCAAATGCTTGAATTTATCTCCATGGACTCACCTCTTGGAGCCTGGAATGGCTCCGAGCTTCTAGAAGGATCTGGTTCTTTGCTTTGGGGCTAGCGCTGACATCTGGGGAGAATAACAAGTAGAGAGGAAAAAAAAAAAGCCTGAGGGCGCCAACAGCAGTAGAATAGATTTGTAGCAGTAGAATGTCTCCAAATAAACTGTTGTATATTCATACAATGGAATGTAAGGAACAGAGCAATACTGCTTCATGAGGCATCTTGCAGTCATAATGGTAAACGAAGGAAATAACAGAGTACAAACTGTATACTATATGATTCCACTTATTTGAAGTCCTTGAACAGGCAAAACTAATGTATGGTGATTCAAGTCAGGACAGTGGTTACCTTTTTTTTTTTTTTTTTTTTTGCGGTACGCGGGCCTCTCACTGTGGTGACCTCTCCCGTTGCGGAGCACAGGCTCCGGACGCGCAGGCTCAGAGGCCATGGCTCACGGGCCCAGCCGCTCCGCGGCATGTGGGATCTTCCCGGACCGGGGCACGAACCCATGTCCCCTGCATTGGCAGGCGGACTCTCAACCACTGCGCCACCAGGGAAGCCCAGTGGTTACCTTTGAGGGGAAGGTACTGACTAGGAGGACGCGTGAATATACACTACGTTATATATGTAAAGATGAATTCCCTTTTATATTTAATATTGATACAACTCAATAAAAGTATTTTTAAAATCCATGGACGTAGCCATTAAAAAATCCTGAGGAGGGAGTTGTGGGGGAAATAACAGAGAGGGAGGTCAGAGATGGTGCAGATACATTTAAGGTAGACCCAGCATGGACCCACCATCCATGGACTCTGTGGGTGGGTGATATAAGCCAGCATAAAGTTTCCCACTGTTTGGATGAACATATACACACTGCTATATATAAAATAGATAACCAACAAGGACCTACTGTATAGCACAAGGAACTCTACTCAATATTTTGTAAAAACCTATAAGGGGAAAGAATCCGAAAAAATATATATGTATGTATGACTGAATCACTTTGCCGTACCCCTGAAACTAACACAGCACTGTAAATCAACTATACTTCAATAAAAAATAATTTTAAAAAATTTTAAAGGGAAGATATTTAAAAATTTTTTAAATTTTAAAAAATGGAAAAGGAAAAAAACGACTTCACCTACATATCCTCTAAAACCTAATCAGCCTAATTGTGAGGTCACAACTCTAGGGCCCAGAGAACTCAAGATATTCACCATTGTTCAAAAGTCAAGATTTTAGTAGCAAAATCAAGCATAGCAAATGCTGAATTCTGGAATTAAAAAAAAAAAAATAACCAGCATGAACAGTGACACACGTCGCATGCAGAATTTACCTACATGACAACGAAAAATTGATGAGGCTGGCGACCCTCTGATTTTTTTTCTGTTTTTTTAAAACAAGACACAGTAAATTTCTCAAGTACAGGGGTCACAGAAGCTTTGATGGTACAGACTAATCAAGGCAAAAGCCCACACCACCTCGCCTCCTTCATGTACAAATCCATATTTTCCTCTAGGTGAAAATGCAGTGTCTTTCTCAAGTATTCTGCTCCTCTGAAGTCTATAGAATAGAAGGGAATGTAGTGGGTCAGCTGGCAGGAGACGTGACATTCTGAGGCTAGTAGAGCCGTTTAATTAGATGAAATGACAGTCAACGCCATAGACCACTGCTTGGGTGATTTGCATTCTCCATAAATTATGGGGCAGGTATTTATTCTTTGCAGAGAGCGGTTCCTTTTCTCCCTTTTGGCTCAAATTCCCTCTGACTCTTCAGAATGATCAAGTGCTTGGAAATACATTTCGTGTGGTTTATTTTTTATTTATTTATTTTTTTTGCGGTACGCGGGCCTCTCACTGTTGTGGCCTCTCTTGTCGCGGAGCACAGGCTCCGGACGCATAGGCTCAGCGGCCATGGCTCACGGGCCCAGCCGCTTCGCGGCATGTGGGATCTTCCCGGACCGGGGCACGAACCTGTGTCCCCTGCATCGGCAGGCGGACACTCAACCACTGCGCCACCAGGGAAGCCCCGGTTTGTTTTATTTTTTAAAGATAGGAGGGTTATATGTGTGGCTGAAAAGCCAACTCCAAACGTGAAGTTCTTTCCTAACATCTATACACGAAGCTCGCATTTCCATGCGTTTTCATGGCTGGCATTTCGAAGAGCATCGTGCTTGCTATTCTTTACAGAAGACCCGAGGTTGGCTTAAAGAGGGCTCGAAAAGCACAGCTTGCTTCCTTGTTTCAGCAGAACAGAGTAGCTCATCTAGTTTGCAATCTACCACCATCCAGAACTGGGTAGCATTGTGGTAAGTGGTACTTTAGCTCCTAGCTTTAGAGCCTCTGTAGGTTTCCTCTTTGGTAGCCCTGTTTTATCAGACCTTTTTAAAGTATAAGCCACGTTCCTACTACCCTTTGTCTGGGTTTCTCCAGCCTGTGCTTACAAGTGAAGCTATATTATTAAGGATCAGCTGGTTCCTCTGGCTTTTGCTCTTCCTGTTCACATAGGATCTTAGGTTCCTCAGGTGAGGTATCCCTCAAGTATTAGGTGTTCCCAGCAGGTATCTCATATGTGCTTATAAACCAGCCAGGCTCAGCTGGGCAGCACTGCATCAACAGACAATTATGTGTCTGCCACCATGAGACCCAGAAGCCCTTGAGATAGCATGGCCAACGTGGTGAAGAATGAGTGATGGTTTTAAAATATGGCTCCAGTAAAGAAGATGTGGTACATATATACAATGGAATATTACTCAGTCATAAAAAGGAACAAAATTGGGTCATTTGTAGAGACATGGATGGACCTAGAGACTGTCATACAGAGTGAAGTAAGTCAGAAAGAGAAAGACAAATATTGCATGTTAACGCATATATGTAGAATCTGAAAAATTGGTATAGACGATCTTATTTACAAAGCAGAAATAGAGACATAGAGGTAGAGAACAAACGTATGGACACCAAGGGGGAAAGGGGAGGGTGGGATAAATTGGGAGATTGAGATTGACATATATACGCTATTGATACTATGTATAAAATAGATAATAAATGAGAACCTACTGTATAGCACAGGGAATTCTTCTCAATGCTCTGCAGTGACCTAAATGAGAAGGAAATCCAAAAAAGAGGGATATATGCGTACACATAGCTGATTCACTTTGCTGTACAGTAGAAACTAACACAATATTGTAAAGCAGCTATACTCCAATTAAGAAAAAAATAAAATAAAATATGGCTCCAAATTCTGTGATGTTCCTTCAGTCAAGGTCATGTCTGTGTCCCTTCCCTTAGAATCTGAGTGGGCCAACCGTCCTTTGACCAGTTGAGTATGGCAGACACGATACTATGTGGCTTCCCAGGTCAGGTCTTAAAAGCCATGCCACTGCCACCTGGCTCTCCTGGAACATTTCCTCTCCAGGTGGTCTCTCTTGGGACACTGTCTCTCAGAACCCAGCTGTGAGAAGACCAAGCCTCATGGAGAAGCCACGTGTAGGTGCTTGATCAGTAGTCCTGGCTAAGTGCACAGACTTGGAGTCATCCCAGCCCAACATGTGAGTGAAAAGCCTCCAGATAATCCCAAAGCCCAACAGTTTGGATCCCCCCATCCCTCCCACTCTTCCCAGCTGAGACCCCAGACATTATGGACCCCAGACAAGCCTTTCCCACTGCCAACCTGTCCAATCTCCAGACCTTCCGAATCGTGGGATATGATAAAATGGTGGTTTCTATCTCAGTTTGTGTTGGTTCCCCAGCAGCAGATAACTGGAGTAGAATGCTTTACTTTCCTTTTGGAGTTTGTGCCCTGCTGTGTCAGAGTGGTCCTGAGGAGGGCTATTTGTCCTCTGCGCTCACTCAGGCTCAGAATCACCCCTTACATCTTAGAGCTCATTTATATGAAGGCTGAGAAGCCTCTCTACCTACAGAGGCCCCTTGGGCCTGTCCCACATCTTCCTCAGATGTCTTTCTCCTATGTTCTGCAGCATCTCTGTGTCAACAGGCCTCCAGTGGGCACAGTCCATCAGTTTCCCAAATGAGCCCAGACAAAAGTTAATCCTCATTATCCTCAATCTGTTGATAACCATGATGCCATGTGCAGCAACACGGATGGACCTAGAGACTGTCATACTGAGTAAGTCAGACAGAGGAAGACAAATATCATATGATATCGCTTATATGTGGAGTCCTTAAAAAAAAGGATACAAATGAACTTATTTACAAAACCGAAACAGACTCACAGACTTAGAAAATGAACTTACGGTTACCAGGGGGGGAAGGGTAGTGGGGAGGGATAGTTAGGGAGTTTGGGATTGACATGTACACGCTCCTATATTTAAAATAGATAACCAACAAGGACTTACTGTGTAGCACAGGGAACTCTGCTCAGTGTTCTGCAACAACCTATTGGGACTAGAATTTGAAAAAGAATAGATAACGTGCATATGTATAACTGAATCACTTTGGCGTACACCCGAAACTAACACAACATTGTAAATCAACTGCACTCCAATGTAAAATAAAAAGTTAAAAAAAATTTTTAAGTGGCTGATGTTTCTGAGTTGGAGTGACATGTGTAGGTACACGGACAGAGAATGAAACAGGATGCTTTAAAATATTTGAGTGTCTGAGATGTTACTGACACAGTAAGTGAGCAGAGACCTTAAGAAAGCGAGTGAGGAAGCCCTGTGGATTTCCAAGGGACGGCTTCCGGGCAGAGGAAAGGCAGTGACAGCAGCCCTGAGGCAGCAGCAGCTGGGGTGTGTGAGTGATGGGGTCGGAGAGGAGAGCAGTGATGAGATCAGGGAGGAGAGCAGGGGCCAGACGATGGGGGGACCTGGTTGGACTGAGATTTTATTGGCAGTGGGAGGAGATTTTATTTGGAGGGATTCAGCTGAAGAAGGACAGGCTCTGGCTCACCAACATGGAAGATTCATCCTGGCTGCCTTGTGGAGAATAGATCGTAAACTGGGAGTCCAAGTGGGAGGCTATCACTTGGCAATATTTTCACCTACTATAACTGGAGAAGCAGAGCATATTCTGATGAACTTTTAGTTCTACAGGAAAAGCTGGAAAACAATATTTTCTGAAAACATGCTTCACGAAGAACTATGGATGAAGATGTTGGTCCACAAACTTTTGGGAAATCAGATAGAAAGACATCTACTAAATTTCTGAGAAAATCAAAAAGGAAACCACAATATGGTAGAGCCTTGGTCAGCCCAGATGTTACCGGACCAAACTCCAAGCAAGGAGTCTGGGTCTTTTAAGCCCTAGCTGCCTAGACTCCTTGCTTGGTGCCCTGCAATAAATGCTGCACTTTTCTTAACCACAACCCGGTGTCAGCAGATTGGCTTTACTGCCCTCAGGCAAGTGGACCCAAGTTTGGTTCAGTAACAGTTTGAGTTGAGTTCCTATCATTTATCCCCAAAGGGTCCTGATTGATCTCCTAAACTACATTGGGATCACATTTACAACAGTCCATTCATGATACTATAGTTTCATCTCCCTTTTGAACTTTTATATCCTTTTGTACACCATTATTCAGAGGATTCAAAATATCTTGTCTAGTCAAGTCATCTGCAGTGATTTGTGTCTGAATTTCATATTTTCAGTACATTTAAATTATCATGCATTTCAGTGTCAACATCTTCATGTTAACTCAAGAATCTCTGTGTTCTCTGGTTTTATGTTTGTTGCAAATGTTTTCACATTTTATGAATGTGCTATGTAAACCAACACTACACAAAATTGATTCCCAGTTTTTAGTGAGCTATTACTCTTTTGATAGAGACAACCAAATGAGTGAAATGTTCTCCGTTTCATACATCATAAAGCAATATTGTATCATGAATTAGTAATCGGCATTCCCAATATTATAGATACTCATCTGTATGAAATTGCAGGCACTTGTAAATTTCTTTCCGTTATTCCCACCCTCCGGGTTCTGACCAGGAACAGAATTCTGTAGCGGTTTTTTGCCTTATTGCTATTTTCAAAGCAGGTCTTTGTGGTTAAGTACAGTTTTCTACAAGAATCACACCCAGCGTGGTCCAATGGGCTGGTCCAATGGGCTTACAGCCACGTGTAAGGAGTTCCACATGTTCCACTGTGACATTAGTGGAAGTTTTAACGTGGTTTTCTACCTTAAATAGTCACTGGCTGTCATTCATGCTCTGAGGACATTTTTAGGCTTCAAACAAGATCCATCAGAATATTCCTACCTGGGCTGGTGCCACTGCCATGATTACCTGCTGGCTGATTGGCCCCATAGAGCTCGTGGCATTTTTCAGTACACGCCAGCCCAAGTGCCTCTACTTGGAAATTCTAAACACACTGGAAATACATTAGGAATAATAAGTAGAGCTAAGGAAAGAGATGCGTAAAATTAGAGCGGTAAAGGTGTTAACTCCAGCCTCAGGTAAGACATCCCGGCTCTCCAGGGCTGAGTTGGTTCCCCTGCTTGCTCTGGTTCACATCTGCATGGGGTAGCTCATGGCACGAACATGTTCTCACATCAGAATGGGTTGAAAATGAGATTTTTGGGGAATGGATGTGCCTTCTGAGAGCAATTTTCCCAAGCTGTAATTCTTAGTAAGTAAGGGATACAATCGTTAGAAAGCCGCTAATGCCCGACTGGTCGGGATTTGCTCCGATTCAAGTTGCCAGTCATCAGCTGTATGTGGTGATGAATGGAGAAAACGATTACTTTTATCCACATCTTCCGTACTAGTTAAGTATGTCCCACTTCATTTTTTACTCTGGGGATGAAACATGAGGATTTATTCCTTTTGCTCTGTTGCTTCAGATTTGTTAAAGACATTCTGTTATTTGATGAAGTTATTTCTGAGGGGAGGCAAATACCTTATTTCTTACCAGATTTGATGTTATTTGTACCAGCTGTTGGCAAGAATGTTTTCGCAAACAACAGGGTTTGGTGAGAATGTAACCATGTGATACCATGTACCACGCAGTACATATACAAGCACTAATGGGTAATAGCTGATTATAAAACTTAGGCACTAATGACATTTCAAACGTACATTTTAGACTTCGTACATTTTTATTAACAGAGGTAGGTTTGGAAAAAAAAAAAGATTGCTGGTCCCTAGTCCCTGTGTGCAAGTGGCGTTGCCAAGGGCGTCACAGTCAGACAGCCACAAGGAGGAGCCCAAGCATCAAACAAAATTAACACACGCTATTAAGTGTGGCTCCTGCTGCTTTCGCCAACCTATTAAGACAATATTGATTCTTAAATGGAGGTGAGGTGATTTGTGGGCCTTTTGCCCAAATTAATATCACTCGGGGGTGTTTATATTGATTTGCTGGTACGTATCCGAATCTTTAAATACCTATGATAACATAGGCATCATCTATTCTTCACCCAGGAGGCAGAGGGATCTTTAAAAATTGCAAAGGAGATCATGTCACCCGCTGGCTTAAAGCCTTCCAACGGCTGCTCTTCACTTTGGGAATTAACTACGTGGTCTTTTCCTTGGCCTCAAGGCCCTGCTTTGTCCAGTTCCCATGTCCTTTTCTGGATCCATCTCACACCTCTCTGCCCACAGGCCTGATGCTGTAGCCACATTCGCTGGCCGACATTCCTTTTCCGCCTTAGGGAATTCCGGTTTCCTCTGTTATTCCCCATCTTGGCATGCATACCTCCTTCTCATCGTTGGAACTGGGCTTCGGGGTCACCTAGAGCCTTGTTTCCTGACGCAGAGAGTAAGTTGGCCTGCCCACCCTCCTCCCATTCGGTGTCTCTTCATTCCTTTTTAGCATTTATCACAAGGTAATGCTCCTGGCCGTTGACGTGTTCCCCATTTATCACCTGGCTTCTATTTTGGAATATATATTAGGGCAGGAATGTTGTCACTTTTAACACTGCAGTATCCACGGTGCCTAGAACAATTCTTGGTACACTGGAAGTGTGTAATAAATATTGTTTGAATGAATGAGGTTTGATAATTGGAACTTACAGAACGTGACTGGGCCAATGTGTCCCTAAAATAACAGCTGTGGAAACAGTTTTAAAAAATTAGTCTTTTATCTCAATGACGTTTATTCATGGTTTCAAAGCCCACTCATTTGTTCCCCAACTGTACACATGCTGTTCCTACTGACCCCCAAGAAGGGGTAGCACATGCCACACAGTGAAATCTAAAGCCCCCCGCCCCCAGAATAAATCACTAGCAGCATTGCTGGACAAACAAAATTAAAATTAAACAACACATACAGACATCTTCCACTGCCATCGGTATTATTTGAACCATGATGACACAAGCTCGTTTCTGAGCAACAGCATCTTTGGCCCCATTCGTGGTACTTCCCTCTGGTGGTGTCACCAGCATCACGGTTCAGAGGTAGTGATAGAGGCTTTCAGAGGCTTTCATTGACCACATCTGTCAAATGCAGGAGGATATTTGGCTTGTTTGGAGCTTTTGTCCTTCCTTCGAGAAGGCCCTGGTGCCTTCCCTCCTCAAGGAGCCCGCCTTAGAGTCGGGGCAAGCAGGCTCCTTTAAGACAGATCTCGCGTTCTTGTGAATGCTCCCAGAAAATTCCTGGCTCTGCTAAAACTGTAACCTAAGACTCACTAAGCTTGAGTTTCTGCCAAGTGTATTATTTCACTACGTATAATATATTTCACCTTATACTTGGGTTTTAAAAATAGCTTGTGATTCTTCTAGTAATGATCAGTCATTACTCAACCTTGCTCATTTTCTCCATCTTCCCAAGAAACTTTTTCTAGGTAGTACATTTATTTACCAAGAAAAGAAACACTTCCTTTCTGGAAATGTACTCAGGGAAGATTCCCCAAAGAAATATATTTGATCCTTTCACAGGAAGAAAGTTGACACATTATCTGTTAGAATGACCATTCCAAAAACCACGCTTACATATTTTAAAATTCGCAGAATAGCAAAAGATGTCAATGCTGGCATATATTTTGTTTATTACTCTCTGGGGTCACTTTGTTAGGATATGGCATTAAAAATGCTCTTGTATTTCTTAGAGAGTTGGGAAAAATAACTGCAATTGAAATAGAGTCGTGATTCCTTCTCACAGGTCACCACTTAATAGGGAGCAGAGATACCCAAGCCTGCATGACTTGTTTGCAAGGAGAGAGGGGTCTTGCACTCAGGTGTCTTAATCTGTAATGTTGTGATACACAGGATTATGTTGATAAGGTGTATACTGTTTCTGGGTGACCTGTGACGGTGACATACTTGTGATGTTAATGGGTGTGTCGTGACTTTAGCTGTTGGTGTCACTTTTAGTTCTAAGTATATATAGTACTACGTTCCAAGGTATCTGTGGTAGACTGATTACAGAAATGGTCTTAATTCTCCAGGCATCCCTGAGCACTATCCTTTGCAATGGAGCTTTGCAACAACTGCCATCAGGAGGTGGAGTCTATTTCCTGCTCTTTGAATCTGGGCTCATCTTATCAGCAGAAAGTAGCTAAAATGACAGTATGTCAGTTCTCACCCTAGACCTCCAGGCTACTTGTATATTTCTGCTCATGCTGGTATCCCTTCTCCTTCCACATGAACAAGCCTGGGAGAGCCTGCTGGAAAGTGACAGATCATTTGCAGCAGAGCTGAGTCATCCCAGCTGAGGACATCCTAGCCCAGCCAGCCCCTGGCTAACCTACCAAACCAATTGCAGCCAATGAACAAGTCTGGCTAAGATCAGCCACACCCTGGGCCAGACCAACGAACTCTCTGGTCAACCTGTAGAATCAGGAGCAATAATAAATCGTTACTGTTTTAAAGTCACTTAATTTTTAAAAATTTTGATAACTTGGACATATTACGTTTTGTAAATTTAAGTTGTCCAGCATGTTACTTGGATACATTTATATAATCATATGATTGCCATTGAAGCAATAGTTGTCACATTACATCTTTATAGTACAACATAATCGTCTGTATTCACTAGGCTGTGCATTAGATCTCCGTGGCTTATTTGCATGTTGTTACAAGTTTGTACCATGAAACACCATTGTCCCTCTTATTCTCCCACCCCACATTCCCTGGTAACCACCATTTTACTCTTTTTTTTTTTCAAGTTTAAGTTTTTTAAGTTCCACATAGAAGTGATATCATAAGTATTTGTCTTCCTCTGTCTGACTTACATCTTGCTTAGTGTCATGTGCTCAAGGTCTATTCGTGTTGCTACAAATGACAGGATATCCTCCTTTCTCATGGCTGAATAATATTCCATTGTGTATATATATCACATTTTTAAATCCATTCATCCATTGATGGGGATTTGGGTGGTTTCCATATCTTGGCTGTTGTGAATAATGCTGCAATAAACATGGGTGTGTACATATCTCATCAAAATCCTGTTTTCATTTCCTTTGGGTATATACCCAGAAGTAGAATTGCTGGATCGTATGGTAGATCTATCCTTAATTTTTTGAGAGCACTCCATGTTGTTTTCCGTAGTGGTTGGACTAATTTTTATTCCCCCCCAACAATGTATAAGGGCTCCCTTTTCACCACACCCTCACCAGCACCTGTTGTCTCTTGTCTTTCTGATGACAAACATTCTGACAGGTGTGAGGTGATAGCTCATTGTGGTTTTGAATTGCATCTCCCTGATGATTAGTGATGTTGAGCATTTTTTCATGTGCCTGTTGGCCATTTTCATATCCTTTTTGGAAAAATGTCTATGTAATTCTTATGCCTTTATTTATTTATTTATTATTAACATCTTTATTGGACTATGATTGCTTTACAATGGTGTGTTATTTTCTGCTTTATAACAAAGTGAATCAGCTATACATACACATATATTCCCATGTCTTCCCTCTTGTGTCTCCCTCCGTCCCACCATCCCTATCCCACCCCTCTAGGTGGTCACAAAGCACCGAGCTGATCTCCGTGTGCTATGTGGCTGCTTCTCACTAGCTGTCTATTTTACATTTGGTAGTGTATATATGTCCATGCCACTCTCTCACTTTGTCCCAGCTTACCCTTCCCCTTCCCCATGTCCTCAAGTCCATTCTCTAGTAGGTCTGAGTCTTTATTCCCATCCTGCCCCTAGGTTCTTCATGACCATTTTTATTTAGATTCCATTTATATGAGTTAGCATATGGTATTTGTTTTTCTCTTTCTGACTTACTTCACTCGGTATGACAAACGCTAGGTCCATCCACCTCACTACAAATAACTCAATTTCTTTTTTTTTTTTTACATCTTTATTGGAGTATAATTGCTTTACAATGGTGTGTTAGTTTCTGCTTTATAACAAAGTGAATCAGTTATACATATACATATGTTCCCATATCTCTTCCCTCTTGAGTCTCCCTCCCTCCCACCCTGCCTATCCTACCCCTCTAGGTGGTCACAAAGCACCGAGCTGATCTCCCTGTGCTATGTGGCTGCTTCCCACTAGCTATCTATTTTATGTTTGGTAGTGTATATATGTCCATGTCACTCTCTCACTTTGTCAGAGCTTACCCTTCCCCCTCCCCATATCCTCAAGTCCATTCTCTAGTAGGTCTGTGTCTTTATTCCCGTCTTAACCCTAGGTTCCTCATGACATTTTTTTTTCTTAGATTCCATATATATGTGTTAGCATACGGTATTTGTCTTTATCTTTCTAACTTACTTCACTCTGTAGGACAGACTCTAGGTCCATCCACCTCACTACAAATAACTCAATTTCTTTTCATTTTATGGCTGAGTAATATTCCGTTGTATATATGTGCCACATCTTCTTTATCCATTCACCTGTCAATGGAAATTTCGGTGGCTTCCATGTCCTGGCTACTGTAAATAGAGCTGCAATGAACATTGTGGTACATGACTCTTTTTGAATTGTGGTTTTCTTAGGGTATATGCCCAGTAGTGGGATTGCTGAGTCGTATGGTAGTTCTATTTTTAGTTTCTTAAGGAACCTCCATACTGTTCTCCATAGTGGCTGTATCAATTTACATTCCCACCAACAGGGCAGGAGGGTTCCCTTTTCTCCACACCCTCTCCAGCATTTACTGTTTGTAGATTTTTTGATGATGGCCATTCTGACTGGTGTGAGATGATATCTCATTGTAGTTTTGATTTGCATTTCTCTAATGATTAATGATGTTGAGCGTCCTTTCATGTGTTTGTTGACAATCTGTATATCTTCTTTGGAGAAATGTCTGTTTAGGTCTCCTGCCCATTTTTGGATTGGGTTGTTTGTTTTTTTTGATATTGAGCTGCATGAGCTGCTTGTAAATTTTAGAGATTCATCCTTTGTCAGTTGCCTCATTTGCAAATATTTTCTCCCATTCTGAGGGTTGTCTTTTCATCTTGTTTATGGTTTCCTTTGCTGTGCAAAAGCTTTGAAGTTTCATTAGGTCCCATTTGTTTATTTTTGCTTTTATTTCCATTTCTCTAGGAGGTGGGTCAAAAAAGATCTTGCTGTGATTAATGTCCAAGAGTGTTCTTCCTATGTTTTCCTCTAAGAGTTTTATAGCTTCCAGTCTTACATTTAGGCCTTTAATCTACTTTGAGTTTAATTTTGTGTATGGTGTTAGGGAGTGTTCTAATTTTATTCTTTTCCATGTAGCTGTCCAGTTTTCCCAGCACCACTTATTGAAGAGGCTGTCTTTTCTCCACTGTATATTCTTGCCTCCTTTATCAAAGTTAAGTTGACCATATGTGCGTGGGTTTATCTCTGGGCTTTCTGTCATGTTCCATTGATCTATATTTCTGTTTTTGTGCCAGTACCATAGTGTCTTGATTATTGTAGCTTTGTAGTATAGTCTGAAGTCAGGGAGCCTGATTCCTCCAGCTCCGTTTTTCTATCTCAAGATTGCTTTGGTGATTCGGTGTCTTTTGTGTTTCTATATAAATTGTGAAATATTTTGTTCTAGTTCTGTGAAAAATGCTAGTGGTATTTTTATAGGGATTGTATTAAATCTGTAGATTGCTTTGGTTAGTATAGTCATTTTCACAAGGTTGATTCTTCCAATCCAACAACATGGTATATCTCTCCATCTATTTGTACCATCTTTAATTCTTTCATCAGTGTCGTATAGTTTTCTGCATACAGGTCTTTTGTCTCCTTAGGTAGGTTTATTCCTAGATATTTTATTCTTTTTGTTGCAGTGGTAAATGGGAGTGTTTCCTTAATTCCACTTTCAGATTTTTCATCATTAGTGTATAGGAATGCAAGAGATTTCTGTGAATTAATTTTGTATCCTGCTACTTTACCAAATGCATTGATTAGCTCTAATAGTTTTCTGGTAGCATCGTTAGGATTCTCTATGCATGATATCATGTCATCTGCAAACAGTGACAGCTTTACTTTTTCTTTTCCGATTTGGATTCCTTTTATTTCTTTTTTTTTCTCTAATTGCTGTGGCTAAAACTTCCAAAACAATGTTGAATACTAGTGGTGGGAGTGGGCAACCTTGTCTTGTTCCTGATCTTAGTGGAAATAGTTTCAGTTTTTCATCATTGAGGATCATGTTGGCTGTGGGTTTGTCATATATGGCCTTTATTATGTTGAGGTAAGTTCCCTCTGTGCCTACTTTCTGGAGGGTTTTTTTTTTTTTTATCATAAATGGGTGTTGAATTTTATCAAAAGCTTTTTCTGCATCTATTGAGATGATCATATGGTTTTTATCCTTCAATTTGTTAATATGGTATATCGCATTGATTGATTTGCGTATATTGAAGGATCCTTGCATTCCTGGAATAAACCCCATTTGATCGTGGTGTATGATCCTTTTAATGTGCTGTTGGATTCTGTTTGCTAGTATTTTGTTGAGCATTTTTGCATCTATGTTCATCACTGATATTGGCCTGTAGTTTTCTTTATTTGTGACATCTTTGTCTGGTTTTGGTATCAGGGTGATGGTGGCCTCGTAGAATGAGTTTGGGAGTGTTCCTCCCTCTGCTATATTTTGGAAGAGTTTGAGAAGGATAGGTGTTAGCTCTTCTCTAAATGTTTGATAGAATTCGCCTGTGAAGCCATCTGGTCCTGGGCTTTTGTTTGTTGGAAGATTTTTAATCACAGTTTCAATTTCAGTGCTTGTGATTGGTCTGTTTATATTTTCTATTTCTTCCTGGTTCAGTCTCAGAAGGTTGTACTTTTCTAAGAATTTGTCCATTTCTTCCAGGTTGTCCATTTTATTGGCATAGAGTTGCTTGTAGTACTCTCTCATGATCCTTTGTATTTCTGCAGTGTCAGTTGTTACTTCTCCTTTTTCATTTCTAAGTCTATCAATTTGAATCTTCTCCCTTTTTTTCTTGATGAGTCTGGGTAATGGTTTATCAATTTTGTTTATCTTCTCAAAGAACCAGCTTTTAGTTTTATTGATCTTTGTTATTGTTTCCTTCATTTCTTTTCATTTATTTCTGATCTGATCTTTATGATTTCTTTCCTTCTGCTAACTTTGGGGTTTTTTTGCTCTTCTTTCTCTAATTGCTTTAGGTGTGAGCTTAGGTTGTTTATTTGAGATGTTTCTTGTTTCTTAAGGTAGGATTGTACTGTTATAACTTCCTTTTTAGAACTGCTTTGGCTACATCCTATAGGTTTTGTGTCGTCGTGTTTTCATTGTCATTTGTTTCTAGGTATTTTTTGATTTCCTCTTTGGTTTCTTCAATGATCTCTTGGTTATTAAGTAGTGTATTGTTTAGCCTCCATGTGTTTGTATTTTTTACAGATTTTTTCCTGTAATTGATATCTAGTTTCATAGCGTTGTAGTCGGAAAAGATGCTTGATATGATTTCAATTTTCTTAAATTTACCAAGGCTTGATTTGTGACCCAAGATGTGATCTATCCTGGAGAATGTTCCATGAGCACTTGAGAAGAATGTGTATTCTCTTGTTTTTGGATGGAATGTTCTATAAGTATCAATTAAGTCCATCTTGTTTAATGTGTCATTTAAAGCTTGTGTTTCCTTATTTATTTTCATTTTGGATGATCTGTCCATTGGTGAAAGTGGGGTGTTAAAGTCCCCTACTATGATTGTGTTACTGTTGATTTCCCCTTTTATGGCTGTTAGTATTGCCTTATGTATTGAGGTGCTCCTATGTTGGGTGCATAAATATTTACAATTGTTATATCTTCTTCGTGGAGTGATCCATTGATCATTATGTAGTATCCTTCTTTATCTCTTGTAAAAGTCTTTGTTTTAAACTCTAATTTGTCTGATATGAGAATTGCTACTCCAGCTTTCTTTTGATTTCCATTTGCATGGAATATATTTTTCTATCCCCTCACTTTCATTCTCTGTATGTCTCTTAAGTCTGAAGTAGGTCTCTTGTAGACAGCATATATACAGGTCTTCTTTTTGCATCCATTTAGCCAGTCTATGTCTTCTGGTTGGAGCATTTAATCCATTTACATTTAAGGTAATTATTGATATGTATGTTCCTATTACCATTTTCTTATTTGTTTTGGGTTTGTTATTGTAGGTCTTTTCCTTCTCTTGTGTTTCTTGCTTGGAGAAGTTCCTTCAGCATTCTTTGTAGAGCTGGTTTGGTAGTGCTGAATTCTCTTAGCTTTTGCTTGTCTGTAAAAGTTTCAATTCCTTCATGAAATCTGAATGAGATCCTTGCTGGGTAGAGTAATCTTGGTTGCAGGTTTTTCCCTTTCATCACTTTAAATATGTCCTGCCACTCCCTTCCTGCTTGCACAGTTTCTGCTGACAGATCAGCTGTTAACCTTATAGGGATTCCCTTGTACATTATTTGTTGTTTTTCCCTTGCTGCTTTTAATTTTTTTCTTTGTATTTAATTTTGATAGTTTCATTAATATGTGTCTTGGCATGTTTTTCCTTGGATTTTTCCTGTATGGGACTCTCTGCACTTCCTGGACTTGATTAACTATTTCCTTTCCCATATTAGGGAAGTTTTCAACTATAGTTTCTTCAAATATTTTCTCAGTCCCTTTCTTTTTCTCTTCTTCTTCTGGGACCCCTATAATTCAAATGTTTGTGAATTTAATGTTGTCCCAGAGGTCTCTGAGACTTTCCTCAAGCCTTTTCATTCTTTTTTCTTTATTCTGCTCTGCAGTAGTTATTTTCACTATTTTATCTTCCAGTCACTTATCCATTCTTCCGCCTCAGTTATTTTTCTATTGATTCCTTCTAGAGGATTTTTAATTTCATTTATTGTGTTGTTCATTTGTTCTTGTTTGTTTGCTCTTTTGTTCTTCTAGGTCCTTGTTAAATGTTTCTTGTGTTTTCTCTATTCTATATCCAAGATTTTGGATCATCTTTACTATCACTATTCTGAATTCTTTTTCAGGTAGACTGCCTCTTTCCTCTTCATTTATTAGATCTGGTGGGTTTTTACCTTGCTCCTTCATCTGCTGTGTGTTTTTCTATCTTCTCATTTTGCTTAACTTACTGTGTTTGGGGTCTCCTTGTTGCAGGCTGCAGGTTCGTAGTTCCCGTTGTTTTTGGTGCCTGCCCCCAGTGGCTAAGGTTGGTTCAGTGGGTTGTGTAGGCTTCCTGGTGAAGCGGGACTACTGCTTGTGTTCTGGTGGATAAGGCTGCATCTTGTCTTTCTGATGGGCAGGTCCGTGTCTGGTGGTGTGTTTTGGGGTGTCTGTCACCTTATTCTTATTTTAGGCAGCCTCTCTGCTAATGGGTGGGGTTGTGTTCCTGTCTTGCTAGTTGTTTGGCATAGGGTGTCCAGCACTATAGCTTGCTGGTTGTTGAATGGAGCTGGGTCTTTGCATTGAGATGGAGATCTCTGGGAGATTTTTGCCGTGTGATATTACTTGGAGCTGGGAGGTCTCTGGTGGACCGGTGTCCTGAACTCGGCTCTCCCACTGCAGAGGCACAGGCCTGATGCCCGGCCAGAGCACCAAGACTCTGTCATCCACATGGCTCAGAATAAAAGGGAGAAAAAAAGAAAGAGAGAAAGGAAAAATTCAAATAAAATAAAATAGAATAAAGTTATTAAAATAAAAAATAATTATTAAAAATTTTAAAAATTTAAAAAGTATTAAAAAAAAGAAAGAAAGAAGAGAGCAACCAAACCAAAAAACAAATCCACCAATGATAGCAAGTGCTAAAAAGTATACTAAAACAGAAAACTGACAGTCAGAGCCCTAGGACAAATGGTAAAAGCAAAGGTATAGACAAAATCACACACAGAAGCATACACATACACACTCACAAAAAGAGAAA
Organism: Phocoena sinus; assembly: GCF_008692025.1. Lineage (NCBI taxonomy): Eukaryota > Metazoa > Chordata > Mammalia > Artiodactyla > Phocoenidae > Phocoena > Phocoena sinus. The sequence goes on from NC_045766.1 coordinate 3,762,407, forward strand.
AAGGGAAAATATATATACATTGTTGCTCCCAAATCCACTGTCTCAATTTGGGATGATTCGCTATCTATTCAGGTATTCCAGAGATGCAGGGTACATCAAGTTGATTGTGGAGATTTAATCCGCTTCTCCTGAGGCTGCAGGGAGAGGTTTCCCTTTCTCTTTGTTCGCACAGTTCCTGGGGTTCAGCTTTGGATTTGATCCTGCCTCTGCGTGTAGGTCGCCTGAGGGTGTTTGTTCTTTGCCCAGACAGGACGGGGTTACAGGAGCAGCTGATTAGGGGGCTCTGGCTCACTCAGGCTGGGGGTAGGGAGGGGTACGGAATGCGGGTGGCAGAAGCCAGCGTGACATTGCCCCAGCCTGAGGTGCGCCGTGCATTCTCCCGGGGAAGTTGTCCCTGGATCATGGGACCCTGGCAGTGATGGGCTGCACAGGCTCCCGGGAGGGGAGGTGTGGATAGTGACCTGTGCTTACACACAGGCTTCTTAGTGGCTGCAGCAGCAGCCTTAGCATCTCATGTCCGTCTCTGGAGCTCGTTTAGGCGGTGTTCGGAATCCCCTCTCCTCGCGCACCCCGAAACAATGGTCTCTTGCCTCTTAGGCAGGTCCATACTCTTTCCCGGACTCCCTCCGGCCTAGCTGTGGTGCACTAGCCCCCTTCAGGCTGTGATCATGCAGCCAAGACCAGTCCTCTCCCTGGTATCCGACCTCCGAAGCCAGAGCCTCAGCTCCCTGTCCCCGCCCACCCTGGCGGGTGAGCAGACAAGACTCACGGGCTGGTGAGTGCTGGTCGGTGCCGATCCTCTGTGTGGGGATCTCTCCACTTTGCCCTCTTCCCCACTGTTGCTGCGCTCTCCTCCGTGGCTCCGAAGCTTCCCCCCTCCGCCACCCTCTGTCTCAGTCAGTGAAGGGGCTTCCTAGTGTGTGGAAACCTTTCCTCCTTCACAGCTCCCTCCCACTGGTGCAGGTCCCATCCCTATACTTTTGTCTCTGTTTATCCTTTTTGCTTTTGCCCTATCCAGGTACGTGGGGACTTTCTTGCCTTTTGGGAGGTCTGAGGTCTTCTGCCAGCGTTCAGTAGGTGTTCTGTAGGAGTTGTTCCACGTGTAGATGTATTTATGGTGCATCTGTGGGGAGGAAGGTGATCTCCGCGTCTTACTCTTCCGCCATCTTGAAGCTCCTCTATGCCTATTTTTAAATCAATTTTTTTCTGTTACGTTGTATGAATCCTTTATATATTTTTGGATATTAACACTTTATCTGATACATGGTTTGCAAAATTTTTATCCCATTCTGTAGGCTGCTATTCCATTTTGTTAATTGTTTCTTTTACTGTGCAGAAGCTTTTGAGTTTGATGTAGTCCCTTTGTTGATATTTGCTTTTGTTGTTTTGTGCTTTTGTTGTCATGTCCTAAAAATCATTACCAAGACCAATATCAATGAGCTTTTTCCCTGTTTTCTTCTAGGAGTATTAGGTCTTATGATCCATTTTAAGTTAATTTTTGTGAGTGGTGTGAGATAGGGATCCAATGTCATTTTTCTGCATGTGTTTCTCCAGTTTTCCTAGTATCATACGTTGAAGTTCCTAGTACCATATCTTCCCCCTATTGGGTGTTCTTGGCCCCCCTTGTCAAATAATAGTTGACTGTATATGCTGGGATTTAATTCTGGGCTTTCTATTCTGTTCCATTGGTCTATGTGTCTATTTTTACCGTAGAACCATGTTATTTTTATTACGATGGCTTTGTAGTGTAATTTAAAATCAGGAAGTGTGATATCTCCAGCTTTTTTCTTTTTTTTCTCCAGATTATAAAGCCACTTAATTTTGAGTTGCTTTGTTACCCAGCATTATTGTGACAATAGCTAATTTGTATGCTATTGGACACATGTTTCTGGGAGACAGTTGACTGTATAGTTTTAGACATTGATAGTTTTGTGGCTCTGGGTTATATTAACGATGGGTTTAGATAATAGTGGTCTTGTGGTTCTAGGTGTTGGAGGTCCAATGATGATGCAACTTGAAAGTATTTATGGCAATGTAGCTAATATTTATGGCTTTTGATAATGATGGGCTTGTGCTTTTGGTGGTTATGGTGCTTATGCTAAGAGGTGGTTATCATGTTGACAGTACTTCATATGACAACCCGTGTGATATACTAGGGAATTCAGATTTTCTGCCATGTTGCCACAATTTGATAAGTAAATGACAGTTCTCAATGCCACAAAGTTTCCAAGGAAGCTAAATATACCTACTTCTTTGTTTCTTGCTAGACTGGGAAAGTTGAGATATTGTTGGGTATCTTCTCACTGTTTATATGTGTGTGTGTACACAAGCATTCGTGTATACACACACACACACACACACACATACACACAGAAGACTATAAAGGATTCCCGGCTATTGCACTGTACGTGTGGAGGTCAACCTTCGCCATGCCAATCTGGGTCCAACTGGCACAGATGCCGGAAGTGGAGACCTTACACCAATTTTCATGATTTTTCAGAAGAAACCCACCTTCTCTAGGCCTAAGTTCAGCCTTTACAGGAAGGGCTAATAAATGTGTGTAAAAATACCAGATCATTCTTTTCCTTCGGCTGAGCATGTCCAGTGGTTAGAGACAGAGCCCTTCCCGTACTTCAGCAGGGGAACAGTCCACATATGGGGCTCCAACCCGGAGGACCCTGGTCCTGTCGCTGGAATGATCCTATTCTCCTAGGAGGTAACCAGTAATGCTTGCCTTTGGTTTCCACATAACTTCTTTGCCAGTGTATCCACTTGAATTACGGGGTACCATAGTACTCTTTAAGAATCCCTCCACATTTTCTGAGGCTATTTCCCACCTTTGTGGATAAATGGTTAACAAAACTCTTTCCTTTTTTTAAAATGAGAATTTGACCTTTGGCTAACTCTCTAGCTCAGTTCCCCTGGTAACTTGACAATGACAGAATGTCAACTGTGTTTCTAGGTAGGATTACTTGTGCTAAAAATGACCTTTGACAGGCACTTTGCATCTGGCCTGGAAGCACGATAAAGGAACTATAAATACTTGATAGGGAAGCTACACTTTGGGCTTCCCTAAGAGCTGTGACTCTTAGATCTGGGCATGCATCTTTCAGGGACCCTGGAAGCTATGGATCTTGTGGGTTAGACAGGGTGGATCCTGTACCTGCCTGATGTGGGTCTCATCTCCTGGCATCTGAGCTGTTAGACTGCTTCAAGGACCACCATAGAAACAGAACACCTGAAGTTGTCCTTTTGGTAGGCTCTGGGTTTTGTCCTCTCACCTAATAAGTGGGTGCCAAGTGTGGCCCTTGACAGTCTTGTGAGTGAATATTTAATTGAACCTAAAATGATCTCTAATGGGTATTGCATACTTGGCTTAGGTCCATAGGTCCAGCTGCTGATACACTTGAGACACCGTCTGGCCTGAGAGGACTCTATGACAGCTGCCCTCTGTGTGAGTTTGGGGGTGATTCATCACGCATGAGGTGTTTGCCAGGAGATTAAGTGGCAGGATGCCTGTTTCCTTGGGGGTCCCGGACTATGGTACTGGCACATTGACAGAAGTGTTGTCTAGGGAACTCGCCTAAATGCAAGATCCCTACTCTGACTAAGACAGAGTACATGGAGAAGGGTTTTTTGGGAAGGAGGCTAAAGACCTTGGGGGGATGATTATGTTGCTGGTAGTACTGGTCAAAGATGGCTGTTCCTGGTTAAAACCAAAGGGCACTCACAACATAGGGCTATCAGGAATCACACGGCCGGTCACAGGAAAGGCTGTGAACCCCCATCTTAGGCATGCCCCTAACCAGAGGAGGGCCTTCTTTAGGGGGGCCCTAGGCAAGTCCTGGCCACACGGCCATGCCTGCCCCTTGTCTAGAGAGAGCAGGCAGGTCTGTGTAGGATGAGTCAAGTGCTCAAGCGGCAGCCTCTGGAACCTTCCTCCATCTCAAGGCTCTATTCCACTCTGTGTTGGCTTCATCTTCAGTTGGCTTTTTCCTAGAAAGAGACAGCGGTTGCCACCGGCAGCTCCAGGCTTCCATTTTGCCACCTTAGCGACCACGGAGGGAAGAGCGTCTTTCTTTCCTTCCCTCCAGCAAGTACGCTGTGGCTGACGCTGCCAGGGCTTGGAACCCACGAGCTTCCTGATCACGGAGGCCGGGCTGATGGGAGCTCTCATGGCACTGCCTAGGAGCTGGCTGTTCAGGACATTTGAAACACATAGCCTGTGATTGGATCAAAGTGGTTTCCCAAAGGAAAACTGGAGGGCTGGGATGCAAGGGAGTGGGGAAGGAACACTAGGAAGCCTAAACAATAGTGGTTCCCAACAGTATCCCTGAGCATCTAGGAAGAGTATGGAAAAGTGATGATTTGCATTCATTTAATATCGTCTTGATCACCTACAAGCCCCTGAAAGGTACAAAGTCAAAGACAAGGGCAAATACTGGGGCTTAGACACGGAAGTACCTTAATATATGATGGAGTGTGGGTGAGACAGCTGTGTGAAAAGTGATACTCGGGAAGAAAAGTGATAAATGCCATGACGCGGACATCAATCCAGAGTTTATAGAAACTGGCCGTGATCATGACAGCTCAGAAAATACTGGAGAAGAATTCTGGCATTCTCGACTTCCATCCAGTAGAAACTCCTCAAACTTCAGTGTGCTACGTTGTCACCTGGGGATGTGCTTAAACGCAGATTCGATGCAGCCGGTCTGGGGAGGGGGTCCGAGATTGTGTGTTTCTAATGAGCTCCCGGGTGTCTCTGATGCTGCGGTCCAGGAACTGCACGCTGACAGAGCAGGAGAGGGTTTGGTCACTGCACAGCTGGTACTGATGCTATTCCTAAAGAAGAAGTGTTAGCAGCTGCCTCCAAGACATTTGGGGAGCATTAGGATAGCATCCCAAGTACAACAGGGAGCGTGAGAAGGCTTGTTGAGGGATCTCTTCTCAACAACTAGGCCTAGTGGGGCAGTTTGCATGACCCTGCAATGCTAATGTTGGCAGTCTTTCTTCGTGCTGTGGCAGCATTTATGGAAGTACATTATGCTGTGAAATGAATTATATACAGTGAGATGATCACAGGGGTCTCCTGCCAATGGACAGCTCCCACTGGAATGAATCTGGAGATGGAGGGTGTTAAAAAAAAAATAGCCAAATGGCAGGATACTGTGTAACCAGAACTATTTTCCAAATGAGCCATAAAAGGATGTTTGGAGAAAGTTAATCTTTAAAAGTCGGCTCCCACACTGTTGTCTGGATGCCTTAGAAGACAAGTAATACCATTCCTTTTCCTTAACACGCTTCTCTCCCAGGGTTGTATTCAGAAAACATCGATTTATCTCCTTGACTTGTTAAGCAGCAAACCCAACAACAGGTTTTAACTTGCTGACTCGAATTTCATAGCATGGTCTTAATCAGACCCAGCGTGCTTATACCAGGGAAACTAGTTGTATTCTAAATTGGATCCTTCTTTTCTGTTAGAAGAATAAATGGTGGTACTCCTCAAAATATTTAAGGACAGAACGCTTAAGCCTAGAACTAAAAAGATAAATAAAACAAGCAAAAAAATTATGGAGGAATTGAACTCTGGGAATTCAGGACATACTGCAATTTAGGACCTAGCATTTTTTCTGCAAGTCATTAATAATTTTGAATTTGAAGTCATTGGTCAAAGGCAGAAATTAGATAGACCAATATGTATAAAAAGGAATTGTTCAGTAGTATTTTGGATAGTTTCCTCTAGCATCTGTTTTTCTCTTTTCATCTCATTCAACTTAAATGACAAATACAATGCAGTTGGCACAAAGGACATTAGATTGTTCCAACAAACAGATGCTCAGTTGTAACTCACCTGACCTGTCCTTGAATCTGTCTTTGGAGTGGGGTGGGGAGCAGAAGGGGTTATTCCATAGTAGGGTCAATACCTGTATATGCCTGTTGGTTCCTGACACTGGAGCAGAGTGAGAAGGGAGAGAGAGTCTTTGAGAAAAGAATAGCGATTCTGTGACTCGAGGGCTCCAGTGCCAAGCCCTGAGCTTTGTTTATGATGGGTTGATGTTAATGAGTTCCTCTCTTTTCCACTTGATTTTTCTCATCCAATAAAAATGCAAAGCTATCTCAATGTTTATGTCTCACACATACAAACTACAAATACTCTGCAAATAAGGTTAAGAAAATGACATGGCATCTGGTCTTCGTAACTAGACAAGATGCGCTTCTCCAGGCAGCCTCCCCTGACCACCTTATGTAATACATCGTGGCTCCCTCTCCGGCCCCTCCCCCACCACTGCAGCCCTGATCTCAAGACTCTCATAGCATTTCTCACCACATAATTCGTCATTTATTTATTTGTTCTGTTCATTGACTGTCTCCCTCCTCTAGAATATCAGATCTACAAGAGTTGGAATCTTTGTATTGTTCATGGATGTATCCTGCACCCATGGAACAGTGCCTGCCTGGCCCTTGCTAGGTTTTCAATGAAGCCATGAATAAAATATATATATATATATATATATATTCTTATTCTAAATGCTAATGTACGTATATATATGTGTGGATATATGTATAAATATACATATATGTGTAAATATATGTATATATGTGTATATATATGTATAAATAAGTAGATACATATATTAGCATTTAGAATAAGTTAACTCCCATATTCATAGACCAGGTTGAATTTAAAACAGGAATACAGCCATCTACTTATACCATGTCTCAAACACAATAAGGATACCATGGAATATTATCTCATACTTTTTTTCCAGTGGAAGAAAAACCATTTTTTCCTGTCATGGAACAAAAGAGGTCACTTGATACAGCATTGATGAGAGTTCATTGGGTAATAATAAAAATTTCATTTCTATGTAGATGAATTAACTTTTCCCAAAGTGTTCAGGTAAGCTAAGGTTTCTCCATCTTGGCACTATTGACATTTGGGGGTGGTTAATTCTTTGTTGTGGAGGGTTGCCCTGTGCTTTGTTAGATGTTTAGCAGTGACCCTGACCTTGACCTACTAGGGACCAGTTTCACTCCCCTTCCTATGGCTATGACAACCAAAAATGTCTCCATTTGGTCTCCAACCAAATGTCCCCTGGTTGGAACCATTTAGTCAAACCGGTCAATCCAACATTATTGTAAATAGGCTCATTGGCTTGCAAAGGTTTTTCTTTAATCATTAAAGAGATAATAGCTGTCTTTCATCAAGCCCTTATGTGGTAGGCCGAATAATGTCCTCGCAAAAGGTCCACACCCTAATCCTGGGAAACTGTGAATATGTTACCTTGTATGACAAAAGGACTTTGCAGATGGGATTCAGGTTAAAGACGTTGAGATGAGGGGATTATCTTGGATTATTCAAGTGAGACCAATCTAATCACACACTCCTTTACAAGAAGAGCATTTTAGGCTGTAGTCAGAGAGGAATGCCATCACAGAATAAGGGCCAGAGAAATGTGCTATGACAAGGACTCAGTCCTCTGTTGCTGGTTTTGAAGATGAAGGAAGGAGGCCACAAGACAAGGGATGGAATGACCCCTAATGCTGAGAATGACCTTCAAATGACGGCTAGATGGGAAGATTGGTCCTACATCTGCAGGGAACCTGAGTGATCAAGGAACGGATAGAGCTTCCCCTTGAGCCTAGGGAAAGGAATGCAGCCCTACTGACATCTTAATTTCAGCCTAGTAAGATCCATGTGGGACACGAGACCTGCAGAACTGTAAAATAATAAATTTGTATTAAGTTGCTAAGTTTGTGGTCATTTGTTACAGCAATAATAGAAAACGGATACAATTTATCATGCTCAGACCTTTATGTATTAACTCTTTCCATCTTCTTATTTTGTAGATGTTATTGGCTTAATTGTATCCTTGCCAATTTATACGTTAAAATCCTATCCTCCCAGTTCCCAGAATGTGACTGTATTTGGAGATAGGGTTTTGATAGAGGTAATTAACGTTAAATGAGCTCGCTAGAATGGGCCCTCATCCAATGACTGGTGTCCTTGGACACCACAGGGAGAAGACGCACACAGGGAGAAGACCATGTGAAAATACCCAAAAAAGGTGGCCATCTATAAGCCAAGGAGAAAGGCCTTTAGAAGAAACCGGCAGCCAACACCTTGATCTTGGACTCCTAGCCCATAGAACTGGGAAAAAATATATTTCTGTTGTTTAAGCCACCCAGTCTGTGGTACTAGCAAACTAATATAATACATGAGGAAACAAAGTCAGAGAATACAGATAAATTTCCCTAGGACACACAGCTAACACAGAGGGATTAGAGTCTCCCAAATGCATGACATGTACACACTGCTATATTTAAAATAGGTAACCAACAAGGACATACTGTAAGAAAAAAATTTTTTAAATGAAATAAAATAAAATTCCTGTAATACCAAAACCAAAACAAACAAACAAAAAGAAACAAATGCAATATAAAGTAAAAAAAAAAAAAAATCCGTACACTAAGTGATTCCTTTAGGTGGTCAAGATCATGGATGATCCAGAGGATTCCAACTAGTGCCAGTTTGTAGAGGAAAAGCCTGAATCGTGCATTCAAACTCTGAATGACTTTCCAGCAGTTGTGTCTTGAGGATCATGTTGACCTCAGAAACTCAATTTGCTCATGTGTAAAAGTGTTATTATTTTCTTCCCAAGGTAACTTCAGTAATTAAACTGGACAATGAATGGAAAAGGACTTTGTCAATTGCAGGACGGTGCAAGCTGGTATTTTTAAAGCGTTACCTCTACTGGAAAAAGTGAGTGTTGTTCTGACAGTACCCTCCAGACCTTCTTTTAGGTGTGTTTGGTGAATGCCCACTTTGGAACCTGAGAAGCAACATATGAAGGATTCTTCAACTGAAGGGGAGCAAGAATGTACAAGACTCAGTGTTTTCTTTCTATAATTCCTTCTAAAAGGCAATTCACGTTGGTTTTATTGTTTGAAATTCCCAGCGGAAGTCTTATCAAGTATGGTGTTCAGAAAACCAGTGGGAAGAAAAACAGCTGTTTGAAAAAGAAGGGGAACGGTCCACTTTGGTTAGCTTGTCGGGTTTATGATGGGATAAGAGTAAAAACCAAAGAGAAGAGGACTATTTACCTGTGGTAAAGTTAACAAGACAGCTTTCCCACAGGACGGCAACGGGTTCCACAAGTCTGTGGGCCCACGTAATGTTCTACCAGTGGGGAAAGCATTTGTTTTGATTTGAAACTCCACAAGCTTCTCTTTCATAATATCTACTTAAAAAAGGATAGTCCTTTTTGTATAAGAGGTAACAGAGGCTTCAAGTGCTCAGAAGGTTCTACCAGCCCCACGAAGCTTGCTTCAACCGTGCCCTTTAGGAAGGGACTGTACAGCTACTTCCATCCAACTTTCAGATTCCAGATGAGGACACATTTAGTGCCGACACGGGCAGCTGACATGCTTTCTTGCAGATGCTACCAAAATAACATTACCTACTCATTCTGGCGTCAGTAGGATATACCTATGCCATTCATTTCCTAGAATGTCCTTTCCCCTTCTCGCGAAGGTACTTCTCGTCAAACTTCAAGTCCTAGCTCAAATTTCATCTCTTTTGCGAAACCTTTTTCTTCTTTTTATAGGTACTGTAAATCCCTCACTCATCTGTGTATCACTAATACCTTATTCAGATCTCAAATACGTTATTTATTCTCTTATATAATGATGATTTGTTTACCATTTAGTATAATAATGATTTGTGAGGTTTTCAAATGAAAGCTATGCTGTGTTCCCAGCAGTGGTGAAACATAGCAGGTGTGTGTGATGTATTAATGAATTTCAGGTCAGAGGAGGGGTTTTGAATAGCTTTTACAATTTGTTTATTTATTCATTTTCGATTTTTAAATTTTATTTTTTTTTCCAGTTTTATTGAGATATTAGTGACATACAGCACTGTATAAGTTTAAGGTGTTCAGCATAGTGATTTGATTTACATACATCATGAAATTATGATAACAATAAATTTAGCGAACATCCATCATCTCATAATCTATATAAGAGCTAACAAGATCTGTGTGTATCTAACAAAATGAAAGAAACAGAAAATAATTTTTTCCTTGTGATGAGAACTCTTAGGATTTACTCTCTTAACCATTTCATATATAACACAGAGCAGGGTTAGTTGTATTTATCATGTTGTACATTGCATCCCTAGAACTTATTTATTTCATAACTGGAAGTTTGAACTTTTGACCACCTTCATCCAATTCCCCCTCCTCCCACACCCCAACTTGGATAACCACAAATCTGATCTCTTTTCCTATGAGTTTGCTTGTTCATTTTTTAAGTATAATTAACCTACGACGCTATGTTAGTTCCTGTTATACAACATAGTGATTCAAAATTTCTGTACATTTTGGAATGATCACCATGATAGATCTAGTTACCATCTGTCACCACACAAAGATATTACATAATTATTGATTACATTCCTCTACACTGTACATTTCACACCCGTGACTCATTTATTTTGCAACGGAAGCTTGTACCTCTTAATCTCCCTCAGCTACTTCTTTCCTCCTATCACCCTCTTCCCTCTGGCAACCACCTGTTTGTTCTCTATATCTATGACTCTGTTTCTGTTTTGTTATGTGAAAACTGGACAGAGACATGCAAGACAATCAAATAGGACTACTTTCTTACACAATGCACAAAAATACATTCAAAATGAAGTAAAGATTTAAATGTAAGCCCTGAAACTATAAAACTTCTAGAAGAAAAGATAGGCAGTCAGCTCTCCCCTGGACAGAGGTTGGAAGTGTGGGAGAGATTCAGTACCAGGAAGATTCTAGGCCACTAGCTTTGAAGACGGGGGTGGTGAGGGGAGAGGCATATGGCAAGGGTCTGAGGGTGGCCCGGTGGAGCTGAGAGCGGTACCGACAGGTGCCTGCAACCACAAGGACCTGAATCCTTCCATCAGTCTGAATGGGCATGGAAGCAGTCTTTCCCAGAGCCTCCAGAAAGGCAAGTAGCGTGGCTGACACGCAGATTTCACCCTGAGAAACCCTGAGCAAAGAACCCAGCGCACCATGCCTGGATTTCTGACCCTCAGAAGTGTGAGCTAATAGATGGGTTTGTTTTAGCCACTAAAATATAATTCATTATGCAGCAATAGAAAACAAATGCAAGTCATAAGAGACTGAATTTTATCAGTGGCCTGAATGGGCTTGGAAGAGGCCTCTCAGTCTTAGCCGACACCTTGATTCAGCCTGGGAGACCCTGAGCAGAGAACCCAATTACTCTGTGCCCAGACTTCTGGCCTACAGAAACTCGGAGATGAGAAACTGTGAGATGCTTTACATTACTAAGATTGTGGTAACTGCTATGACTGCTATAGCTAATACCCCCTCACCCTCATTGGCTAGCATGGATTTTCACTACTGTGTGCACAGTGGTATCCCAGCTATGAGCTAATTTCCATGGTCCAGATGGGAGATGCGGGTGGCTTGGGTGAAGAGAAGAAGAGGGGATTCCCTCAAGATCTTAACAATCACCAAGGCAAGGAGCGCTTTGAAATGGGAGTGTACCAGTCCGAAAATCATTAGAAAGCAAATTAAATAAGCTTAAGTCAAGTGGGACATGAGTTCACATCTTTCATTATTTCTTCCTCGGGTCTGCAAGCCTGTGACGTAGAAAAAGGCAGCGTGGATCGTATCAGCGAAAGAAGTTGCAGGCAGTAATCCAAGCAGGGTGTAAATCACCACTGATGTCAACAAGTGAAGAAAGGTAAGTAACACTAGCTTCTCCAAGTTCTAGTGGCTTTTGATAGTAAAATTTTCTCCTTCCAGTTCTCATGTATGGACTTGCATGCTTTGCCTCTATCATCTCAGAGTTCTAAGCATCCTCAGAGGGAGATGGTGGGGAAGGTCACGTGCTTGTGGCTCATCTCAGGTCTGTTCCACATTTCACTAGTAAGGACCCAGCCGCATAAACACGCCTCACTGCAAGGGACTGGGAGAACTAGGGTATGGTGAGTGCTAATCATCTCAGCTCCAGAGATCGGGCTCCTGCCACACCCTGTTGGCTTATGACTGGATTGTTCAAGATGAAGCTGGAGTGTTTTGTTTCTTCTGTTCTCTTAAGGAAATGAAATAAGAGAATCTCTCTCTGTGACATCAGTTTGCCTCAATGGTGGGCGGTTTCTTTTTTCTGTTTGTTTTTGTTTTGTTGGTGGTTTGTTGAACTGCAGTCTACCTGCATCAGAATAGTATTCTCCAGTTTTTACAAGTAGAATCCTTATCTATTTTCTTTTTTAAAGACCATGCTTCCTTTTGGCCTCTTCACTAATTGGGTACCTGTTTGGGGTTTCCCTGTACCCAATCATACCTGTCAAATGCACAGTCATATTTTGTGTCCTGAGATCAGCTTTGTAAAACCAAAGTAGTTTATAAGATAGAAGAGTTAATTGCTGGATTGAGGGCCTGTTATCAAAAATCAAAACTTGTGTTGTCTATTTACAATAGCCAAGACATGGAAACAATCTAAAAGTCCATCAATAGATGAATAGATAAAGAAGATGTGGTACATATATCCAATGGAATACTACTCAGCCATAAAAAAGAATGAAATAATGCCATTTGCAGCAACATGGATGGACCTAGAGATTATCATAGTAAGTGAAGTAAGTCAGAGAAAGACAAATATCATATGATATCACTTATATGTGGAATCTAAAACAAATGATACAAATGAACTTATTTACAAAACAGAAACAGACTCACAGACATAGAAAACAAACTTATGGTTACCAAAGGGGAAAGTGGGGGGAAGGATAAATTAGGAGTTTGGGATCAACAGATACACACTACTATATATAAAATAGATAACCAACAAGGATCAACTCTATGACACAGGGGACTATTCCCAATGTCTTGTAATAATGTATAGTGGGAAAGAATTTGAAAAAGAATATATTTATATATATATATGTGTATATGTAACTGAATCACTTTGCTGTACACCTGAAACTAACACAACATTGTAAATCAACTATATTTCAAAAAAAAAACCACAAAAACTTGTCCACAAGGAGAGTGTGAACATTTAGGACCTACAAAGAGTCTATAGCCATAGGTCCTAGCCCATATATTTGTGTAACCGCTGACTGCTCTACTTTGTCTAGTCTCCCTGTTGTTCTGTATTTAATTATAAATATGATAGCTGGTATTTATTGAATGCTTTCTCTGTACCAGGCCTTCTTCTAAGCACTTTACCCTAATTATTGGGATCTTCACAAGAAATCTACAAAGTAGGTATTATTATTCTTGTTATAGATGGCAAAATGGAGTCATGGAGAGGTCACATAGTTTTAGAAAAATTATGGATTTCAGGGCCATCAGATTAGATACCTTTCAGGGTATTGGGTGAGGATCTCTGGTACGATTTTCACTTATAAATTTTTGGAGAACTTTTTTGCTTATTTGTCTATATTAATGACTCAGCAACATATCTGGCTTGCCTTACCTTGTTTCCAAGTTAGTTTCACAGGAAGAATATTGTTAATGCTTTCTGGCTACAGGGGCATATATCTTTACAAGTAGTCAAGATACTTCCTGTGAGTTTCTCCAGTGATACTCATCATATCAATGATACTGTTTTCAAGGAAGCGATGGGTTGACTAAGCATGATTCTTGGCTGTAGACCCATTGTACTCTTTGCATAACATAAAAAAAAATGTATTTATTTTTGGCTGCATTGGGTCTTCATTGCTGTGCACAGGCTTTCTATAGTTGCGGTGAGCGGGGGTTACTCTCTGTTGAGGTGCGCGGGCTTCTCATTGCCGTGGCTTCTCTTGTTGTGGAGCACAGGCTCTAGGTGCGTGGGCTTCAGTAGTTGTGGTGTGAGGGCTCAGTAGTTGTGGCTCACGGGCTCTAGAGTGCGGGCTCAGTAGTTGTCGTGCATGGGCTTAGGTGTTCCACTGCATGTGGGATCTTCCCGGACCAGGGCCTGAACCCGTGTCCCCTGCATTGGCAGGCACGTTCTTACCCACTGCACCACCAGGGGAATCCTGCATGACATTTTTGAATCCTTATCTGAAGTCATTTCTTCATGAGAACATTTTGTTTGTGTTACCAAAATTATAAGCTGCTGAAGAGACAGCTCAGGACTCACGTGGAATAGGAGTCGTTTGTAAGTCTTCTGGGCAAAGTACTCGTTTTCAACTTGCATTTATTGGCACTGTTCGATTTAGGTGAGAATACTGTGTGAAGTAAGCTCTCTTAAAAATATCATCTTTGAGTGTGTTTAGTCAGTAACACAATCCAACCATTGTCAAATCCATTTACTACTATTTACCCATGAGGTATCTTAAGGAGGGCTGATTCATTTCTCAGATGGTTCAGAAATGAAGTGCTAAAGCAGAAATTGGTTCTTATGCAGTTTTTTTTTTTTTTCCTCTTAAATCTTGGCCGATGTTCTCTGCTTTTGTATACTGTGGGAAATTTTCTTCTAGGTGGTAATGAGCTATCAGGGATCATAAATAGGAGGATCAACCCTCAGGCCTTATAAAACCCAGGAATTTACACAGTGTGAAACGGATTTTCAATGTGAAGCCCTTTAGATGGCCATTCCTGTGCCAGCTTCCTCTTGTCCCTGTCACTTTGTTTTGTTTGACCCAACTTGTACATTTCTATGATGGAGTTGGTCCCATGGAGAGTATCCTGGGATGCTCTCCAGTTTCTAGAAGGTGGCTGTCTAATTTTCTCTTTTTCAAAATATGAGTGCCTTTTGGGCCAGCTCATCAACTGGACACATTTTGGGATTTCTCAAAACTCAGTCACATCTGGCTAAGACCCAGTCTTATTTTCTCTCCTGGGTACAACTTTTATAACAAAGCATTCGACAGGATTGAGGAATTAGATGCTCCATTTACAGCCTATTAACAAGAACCAAGATTTGGGCTGAAAGTGTGGGCTAAGGGTTTCGGACCTGTAGTATGCTTGGCCATGGATACTATTCAAAATATTTACATAACTATTCAACATATTTATGTAAATTCTGGTTTGCATGCATTTTAAATCACTGTGGGTCTGGGGGAAGGATTAGGGGTTAAGATATGTCCAGTTTATAATACTTATAATGCTTTATAATACTCAGCACACTTTCTTATCATTCTAATTTTTATATAAGCCCCAAATCCTGAAAAAAAAAACTCTAAGAGATTCTAAACCTGTATTGACCAATTGGGTAACTACATTTGAACCATAGCTTGTCCAAATTAGTGCAAAGATGCACTGTGAATGTAAAATATACACCAGATTTTAAAGTATGACAAGTAAAATCTAAAATATCTTCTTAATAATTTTTTATATTGGCTACATGTTAAAATAATAATATTTTGGATAGATTGGGTTGAATAAAATATATTGTTAAAATTAATCACTTGTTTCTTTTTCCTTTTTTAAATGTGACTCAGAAAATTTTAAACTACACATGTGGCTTACATTACTGACTTACATTATATTAGTATTGGACAACATTGTGCTAAACAATTACTAAAGACTGTTACCATCTTAATATATATTAATGTTTAGCACAGATCACAGTTGAGAAATATTGACATTTGCTGGTCTTGATATTTGCCATACTGAAGTTGTAATTAAAATGCCAATAAATCCTCATTGAGTCAGGACACTTATTTCTTACTTGAGTTCACCCATTCACCTTCCAACGCCTAAGCTTAACAAAAAGTCTCCCTAAAATAGGCTTTGATGTTCATGTTCTGGTGTCTGAAATACTCTCATTGCTTTTGATGGATTATAGTTGAGAAGCAGGAGGCACATGGTTTGTTTTGACAGTGAGGAATGCAAGAGGCTTTCTAGTTTAGATTTAACATTCCATCTGCTGTGTTTTACAAGTAGAAGAGCTCAGTGAAGAGGGACCTGCTGGAATGGGGTGGTGGTAGTTCTGTTTTATCCCATGTCTTCCTTTTTCTTTAAACTTACGAGCTAAAGAAGAGACATAACAAACAACATCACTGTGCATTAACAACCTTGCCAAGTGTAACAGATGAACATATAGTTCTACTGAGTGTCACTCAGTCTAGCCAGTCAGATTGCTCACTGCTCTGCCTCAACTGCCAGGGAAAGGCATCTCTTTAGAGCTATAGATTCCATTTATGATTCAAAGAGAACTGCTTCCTATGGATGGCTATAATACATCAAAAGCAGGAAGCCTGTTTCCTTGGATCAAACTGAGTAAATTTCTGACTGCCAGGTCTCTGTGGAGTTCGTAGGTAGAAGGGATTTATAAGTAGGGACTCAAAGGATTTCTCTCTCCAGCTCATATGTAAGCAATTTGGGGTCAAGCCTTTAAGCTGGTGAATGTGCTTTCTACACATGTTCTTTCTCTTCTCCTGTGGGCTGGAAAGGCAATGACCGGATTTACCTTGAAATTTGATGAGTAGCCTCTATTAGCCTGGGTCCCTGAATGACCACGTGGAAGACAGACATGCGCTGCTTGGGCTGTTCTTCGAGAGAGAATTAAACTTTCATGTGCTTGAGCTGTTGTGTTTTGGGGGTTATTTGTTACAGATGTTTGGCCAACCCTAGCTAATGCAAACCCTATTAGTTATCCTTTTTACTGAAGTGTGGTTGATTTACATTAGTTGCAGGTGTATGATATAGTGATTCAATATTTTTATAGATTATACTCCATTTAAAGTTATTAATAAATATTGGCTATATCTCCCTGTGCTGCACAATATATCTTTGTTGCTTATCTATTTTGTATACAGTAGTTTGTACCTCTTAAACTCCTACCCCTATCTTGCCCCTCCCCGCTTCCCTCTCCTCACTGGTACCCACTAGATTGTTCTCTATATCTGTGAGTCTGTTTCTGTTTTGTTGCATACGTTCATTTGCTTTATTCTTTAGATTCTGCATATAAGTGATAATATAGAGTATTTGTCTTTCCCTGTCTGAATTATTTCTCTAAGCATGATACCCTCCAGGAAAATCCAAGTTGTTGCAAATTACTCAATTTCATTGTATTATATGGCTAAGTAGTATCCAATTGCATATATATATATATATATATATATATATATATATATACCACATCTACTTTATCCATTCATCTCTTGATGGACACTTAGGTTGCATCCATGTCTTGACTATTTAAAATAATGCTGCTATGAACACTGGGGTGCTGTATCTTTTCAAATTAGTGGTTTTGGTTTTTTTAGATACATACCCAGGAAAGGAATTTCTGGGTCATATAGCAGCTCTATTTTTAGTTTTTTTTTTTTTTTTTTTTTTTTAGATTCCTCCATACTTACTTTCCATAGTGGCTACACCAATTTACATTCCCACCAAAAGAGTACAAGGGTTCCCTCTTCTCCACATCCTCTCCAACATTTCTTATTTGTAGACTTTTTGATGATAGCCATTCTGATAGGTGTGAGGTGATATTTTTTTAAAACATCTTTATTGGAGCATAATTGCTTTAAAATGTTGTATTAGTTTCTGCTGTATAACAAAGTGAATCAGCTATACGTATACATATATCCCCATATCCCCTCCCTCTTGCATCTCCTTCCCACCCTCCCTATCCCACCCCTCTAGGTGGACAAAAAGCACAGAGCTGATCTCCCTGTGCTATGCGGCTGCTTCCCACTAGCTATCTGTTTTACATTTGGTAGTGTATATATGTCCATGCCACTCTCTCACTTGGTCCCAGCTTACCCTTCCCCCTCCCCATGTCCTCAAGTCCATTCTCTACATGTGTGTCTTAATTCCTGTCCTGCCCCTAGGTTCTTCAGGACCATTTTTTTTTAAAGATTCCATATATATGTGTTAGCCTACAGTATTTGTTTTTCTCTTTCTGACTTACTACACTCTGTATGACAGACTCTAGGTCCATCTACCTCACTACAAATAACTCAATTTCATTTCTTTTTTTGGCTGAGTAATACTCCATTGTATATATGTGCCACATCTTCTGCATCCATTCATCCGTCAATAGACACTTAGGTTGCTTCCATGTCCAGGCTATTGTAAATAGAGCTGCAATGAACATTCTGGTACATGACTCTTTTTGAATTATGGTTTTCTCAGGGTATATGCCCAGTAGTGGGATTGCTGGGTCATATGGTAGTTCTATTTGTAGTTTTTTAAGGAACCTCCATACTGTTCTACATAGTGGCTGTATCAATTTACATTCCCACCAACAGTGCAAGAAGGCTCCCTTTTCTCCACACCCTCTCCAGCATTTATTGTTTGTAGATTTTTTGAGTATGGCCATTCTGACTGGTGTGAGGTGATACCTCATAGTAGTTTTGATTTGCATTTCTATAATGATTAGTGATGTTGGGCATCCTTTCATGTGTTTGTTGACAATCTGTATATCTTCTTTGGAGAAGTGTCTATTTAGGTCTTCTGCCCATTTTTTGGATTGGGTTGTTTGTTTTTTTGATATTGAGCTACATGAGCTGCTTGTATATTTTGGAGATTAATCCTTTGTCAGTTGCTTCGTTTGCAAATATTTTCTCCCATTCTTAGGGTTGTCTGTTCGCTCTGTTTATGGTTTCCTTTCCTGTGCAAAAGCTTTGAAGTTACATTAGGTCCCATTTATTTTTGTTTTTATTTCCATTTCTCTAGGAGGTGGGTCAAAAAGGATCTTGCTTTGATTTATGTCATAGAGTGTTCTGCCTATGTTTTCCTCTAAGAGTTTTATAGTGCCTGGCCTTACATTTAGGCCTTTAATCCATTTTGAGTTATTTTTGTGTATGGTGTTAGGGAGTGTTCTAATTTCATTCTTTTACATGTAGCTGTCCAAGTTTTCCCAGCACCACTTATTGAAGAGGCTGTCTTTTCTCCATTGTATATTCTTGCCTCCTTTATCAAAGATAAAGATATGTGTGTGGGTTTATCTCTGGGCTTTCTGTCCTGTTCCATTGATCTATATTTCTGTTTTTGTGCCAGTACCATACTGTCTTGATTACTGTAGCTTAGTAGTACGGTCTGAAGTCTGGAGCCTGATTCCTCTAGCTCCGTTTTTCGTTCTCAAGATCTCTTTGGCTATTGGGGGTCTTTTGTATTTCCATACAAATTGTGAAATTTTTTGCTCTAGTTCTGTGAAAAGTGCCATTGGTAGTTTGATAGGGATTGCATTGAATCTGTAGATTGCTTTGGGCAGTATAGTCATTTTCACAATGTTGATTCTTCCAATCCAAGAACATGGTATATCTCTCCATCTGTATGTATCATCCTTAATTTATTTCATCAGTGTCTTATAGTTTTCTGCATACAGGTCTTTTGCCTCCTTATATAGGTTTATTCCTGGGTATTTTATTCTTTTTGTTGCAATGGTAAATGGGAGTGTTTCCTTAATTTCACTTTCAGATTTTTCATCATTAGTGTATAGGAATGCAAGAGATTTCTGTGAATTAATTTTGTATCCTGCTACTTTACCACATTCTTTGATTAGCTCTAGTAGATTTCTGGTAGCATCTTTAGGATTTGCTATGTATAGTATCATGTCGTCTGCAAACAGTGACAGCTTTACTTCTTTTCCAATTTGGAATCCTTTTATTTCTTTTTATTCTCTGATGGCTGTGGCTAAAACTTACAAAACTGTGTTGAATAATAGTGGTAAGAGTGGGCAACCTTGTCTTGTTCCTGATCTTAGTGGAAATGGTTTCAGTTTTTCATCATTGAGGTTGATGTTGGCTGTGGGTTTGTCACATATGGCCTTTATTATGTTGAGGTAAATTCCCTCTGTGCCTACTTTCTGGAGGGATTTTATCATAAATTGGTGTTGTATTTTGTCAAAAAAATTTTCTGCAACTATTGAGATGATCATATGGTTTTTATCCTTCAGTTTGTTAATATGGTGTATCACATTGATTCATTTGCATATATTGAAGAATCCTTGCATTCCTGGGATAAACCCCACTTGACCATGGTGTATGATCCTTTTAATGTGCTGTTAGATTCTGTTTGCTAGTATTTTGTTGAGCATTTTTGCATCTATGTTCATCAGTGATATTGCCCTGTAGTTTTCTTTTTTTGTGACATCTTTGTCTGGTTTGGTATCAGGGTGATGGTGGCCTCGTAGAATGAGTTTGGGAGTATTCCTTCCTCTGCTATTTTTTGGAAGAGTTTGAGAAGGATGGGTGTTAGCTCTTCTCTAAATGTTTGATAGAATTCGCCTGTGAAGCCATCTGGTCCTGGACTTTTGTTTGTTGGAATATTTTTAATCACAGTTTCAATTTCATTACTTGTGATTGGTCTGTTCATAATTTCTATTTTTTCCTGGTTCAGTCTTGGAAGGTTATACCTTTCTAATAATTTGTCTATTTCTTCCAGGTTGTCCATTTTATTGGCATAGAGTTGCTTGTAGTGGTCTCTTATGATGCTTTGTATTTCTGCAGTGTCAGCTGTTACTTCTTTTTCATTTCTAATCTGTTGATTTGAGTCTTTTCCCTTTTTTCTTGATAAGTCTGGCTAATGGTTTATTAATTTTTTTTATCTTCTCAAAGAACCAGCCTTTGGTTTTATTGATTATTCTTATTATTTCCTTCATTTCTTTTTCATTTATTTCTGATCTGATCTTTATGATTTCTTTCCTTCTGCTAACTTTGGGGTATTTTTTTGTTCTTCTTTCTTTCTCTAGTTGCTTCAGGTGTAAGGTTAGGTTGTTTCCTTGAGATTTTTCTTGTTCTTGAGGTAGGATTGTATAAACTTCCCTCTTAGAACTGCTTTTACTGCATCCTATAGGTTTTGGGTGATCATGTTTTCATTGTCATTTGTTTCTAGGTATTTTTTTGATTTCTTCAGTGATCTCTTGGCTATTTAGTAGTGTATTGTCTAGCCTCCATGTGTTTGTATTTTTTACAGTTTTTTTCCTGTAATTAATATCTAGTCTCATAGCTCTGTGGTTGGAAAAGATACTTGATGTGATTTCAATTTTCTTAAATTTACCAAGGCTTGATTTATGATCCAAGATATGATCTATCCTGGAGAATGTTCCATGAGCACTTGAGAAGAAAGTGTTTTCTGTTGTTTTTGGATGGAATGTCTTATAAACATCAACTAAGTCCATCTTGTTTAATGTATCATTTAAAACTTGTGTTTCTTTTTTTTCATTTTGGATGATCTGTCCATTGGTGAAAGTGGGGTGTTAAAGTCCCCTTTGTGTTACTGTCGATTTCCCCTTTTATGGCTGTTAGCAATTGCCTTATATGAGGTCCTCCTATGTTGGGTACATAACTATTTACAGTTGTTTTATCTTCTTCTTGGATTGATCCCTTGATCATTATGTAGTGTCCTTCTTTTTTTTTTTTCTCGTGGTACGCGGGCCTCTCACTGTTGTGGCCTCTCCCATTGCAGAGCACAGGCTCCGGACGCACAGGCTTAGTGGCTATGGCTCATGGGCGCAGCCGCTCCGCGTCATGTGGGATCCTCCAGGACTGGGGCACGAACTTGTGTCCCCTGCATCGGCAGGTGGACTCTCAACCACTGTGTCACCAGGGAAGCCCTGTAGTGTCCTTCTTTGTCTATTGTAATAGTCTTTGTTTTAAAGTGTATTTTGTCTGACATGAGAATTGCTACTCCAGCTTTCTTTTGATTTCCATTTGCGTGGAATATCTTTTTCCATCCCCTCACTATCAGTCTGTATGTGTCCTTAGCGCTGAAGTAGGCCTCTTGTAGACAGCATATATACAGGTCTTGTTTTTGTATCCATCAGCCAGTCTATGTCTTTTGGTTGGAGCATTTAATCCATTTACATTTAAGGTAATTATCGATATATATGTTCCTATTAATATTTTCTTAATTGTTTTTGGTTTGTTACTGTAGGTCTTTTCCTTCTCTTGTGTTTCATGCCTAGAAAGTTCCTTTAGCTTTTTCTGTAGAGCTGGTTTGGTGGTTCTGAATTCTCTTAGCTTTTGCTTGTCTGTAATGGTTTTAATTTCTCCGTCAAATCTGAATGAGATCCTCGCCAGGTAGAATAATCTTGGTTGTAGGTTTTTCCCTTTCTTCTCTTTAAATATGTCCTGCCACTCCCTTCCGGCTTGTAGAGTTTCTGCTGAACGATCAGCTGTTAACCTTATGTGGATTCCCTTATATGTTATTTGTTGTTTTTCCCTTTCTGCTTTTAATATTTTTTCTTTGTATTTAATTTTTGATAGTTTGATTAATATGTGTCTTGGCGTGTTTCTCCTTGGATTTATCCTGTATGGGACTCTCTGCACTTCTTGCACTTGATTATTTCCTTTCCCATATAAGGGAAGTTTTCAACTATAATCTCTTCAAATATTTTCTCAGTCCCTTTCTTTTTCTCTTCTTCTTCTGGGACCCCTATAATTCGAATGTTGGTGCATTTAATGTTGTCCCAGAGGTCTCTGAGACTGTCCTCAAGTCTTTTCATTCTTTTTTCTTTATTCTGCTCTGCAGTAGTTATTTCCACTATTTTTTCTTCCAGGTCACTTATCCGTTCTTCTGCGTCAGTTATTCTCCTACTGATTTCTTCTAGAGGCTTTTTAATTCATTTATTGTGTTGTTCATCATTGTTTGTTTGCTCTTTAGTTCTTCTAGGTCCTTGTTCAATGTTTCTTGTATTTTCTCCATTGTATTTCCAAGATTTTGGATCATGTTTACAATCATTACTCTGAATTCTTTTTCAGGTAGACTGCCTCTTTCCTCTTCATTTGTTTGGTCTGGTGGGTTTTGGCCTTGCTTCTTTTCTGCTGTGTATTTCTCTGTCTTCCCATTTTGCCTAACGTACTGTGTTTGGGGTGTCCTTTTTGTAGGCTGCAGGTTTGTAGTTCCCGTTGTTTTTGGTTTCTGTCCCCAGTGGCTATGTTTGTTCAGTGGGTTGTGTAGGCTTCCTGGTGGAGGGGACTGGTGCCTGTGTTCTGGTGGGTGTGTCTGGATCTTTTCTTTCTGGTGGGAAGGACTGCCTCTGGTGGTGTGTTTTGGGGTGTCTGTGACCTTATTATGATTTTAGGCATCTTCTCTGCTGATGGGTGAGGTTGTTTTCCTGTGTTGTTAGTTGTTTGGCATGGGGTGTCCAGAACCTTAGCTTGCTCATCATTTAGTGTGTCTGGGTCTTAGCATTGAGATGGAGATCTGTAGGACAGCTCTTGCCGATTGCTATTGCGTGGGGCCGGGAGGTCTCTGGTGTTCCAGTGTGCTGAACTTGGCTCTCCCACCTCAGAAGTTCAGGCCTGACACCCGGTCGGAGCAACAAGACCCTGTCAGCCACACGGCTAAGAAGAAAAGAGAGAAAAAAAGGATAGAAAAGAAAAGAAAAGAAAGTTACCAAAATAAATATTAAAATAAAAAAATTTAAAAAGTAATTAAGAAAAAAAAGAGCAACCAAACCAATAAACAAATCCACCAATGATAACAAGCGCTGATAACTAAACTAAGATAGACATAAAAATCTGAAAATGGTCCGTCGCATACAGCAAACCCCAAATCTCAGTTGCTCCCGAAGTCCACTGCCTCAATTTTGGGATGATTCATTGTCTCTTCAAGTATTCCACAGATGCAGGGTACATCAGGTTGGCTTTGGGGATTTAATCCACTGCTCCTGAGGCTGCTGGGAGAGATTTCCCTTTCTCTGCTTTGTTTGCACAGCTCCTGGATTCAGCTTTGGTTTCTCCCCGCCTCTGCATGTAGGTTGCCCTCTGGTGTTTGTTCTTCGCCCAGACAGGAGGGGGTTAAAGGAGCAGCTGATTAGGGGGCTCTGGCTCACTCAGGCTGAGGGGATGGAGGGGTACGGAATGCAGGGCGAACCTGCGGTGGCAGAAGCTAGCATGACATCGCAACAGCCTGAGGTGTGCCGTGTGTTGTCCTGAGAAAGTTGTCCCTGGATCACGGGACCATGGCAGTGGTGGGCTGCACAGGCTCCCGGAAGGGGGGTGTGGATAGTAACCTGTAATTGCACACAGGCTTCTTGGTGGCTGCAGAAGCAGCCTTAGCATTTAATGCCTGTCTCTGGGTTCCATGCTGATAGCCGCAGCTTGCACTGGTCTCTGAACCTCGTTTAGGTGGTGTTCTGAATCTCCTCTCCTTGCGCACCCCAAAGCCATGGTCTCTTGACTCTTAAGCAGTTTCAGACCTTTTTCCGGCCTCCCTCCCAGGCAACTGTGGCGCACTCGTTCCCTTCAGGCTGTGTTCGCGCAGCCAACCCCAGTCCTCTCCCTGGGATCTGACCTCCGAGGCCCAAGCCTCAGCTCCAAGCCCCCACCCGCCCCCGGCAGGTAAGCAGACAAGCCTTTCGGGCTCGTGAGTGCTGGTCGGCACCGATCCTCTGCGGGATTCTCTGCGCTTTGCCCTCTGCACTCCTGTTGCTGTGCTCTCCTCCGTGGCTCCGAAGCTCCCCCCCTCCGCCACCCTCACTCTCCACCCGCGAAGGGGCTTCCTAGTGTTTGGAAACTTTTCCTCCTTCACAGCTCCTTCCCACTGGTGCAGGTCCCGTCCCTATTCTTTTTTTTAAAAAAATTTTTAACATCTTTATTGGGGTATAATTGCTTTACAATGGTGTGTTAGTTTCTGCTTTATACAAAGTGAATCAGTTATACATATACATATGTTCCCATATCTCTTCCCTCTTGCGTCTCCCTCCCTCCCACCCTCCCTATCCCACCCATCCAGGCAGTCACAAAGCACCGAGCTAATATCCCTGTGCTATGCGGCTGCTTCCCACTAGCCATCTACCTTACATTTGGTAGTGTATATATGTCCATGCCTCTCTCTCGCTTTGTCACAGCTTACCCTTCCCCCTCCCCATATCCTCAAGTCCGTTCTCTAGCAGGTCTGTGTCTTTATTCCTGTCTTACCCCTAGGTTCTTCATGACATTTTTTTTTCTTAAATTCCATATATATGTGTTAGCATACGGTATTTGTCTTTCTCTTTCTGACTTACTTCACTCTGTATGACAGACTCTAGGTCTATCCACCTCATTACAAATAGCTCAATTTCATTTCTTTTTATGGCTGAGTAATATTCCATTGTGTATATGTGCCACATCTTCTTTATCCATTCATCCGATGATGGGCGCTTAGGTAGTTTCCATCTCCGGGCTATTGTGAAAAGAGCTGCAACGAACATTTTGGTACATGACTCTTTTTGAATTATGGTTTTCTCAGGGTATATGCCCAGTAGTGGCATTGCTGGGTCATATGGTAGTTCTGTTTGTAGTTTTTTAATGAACCTCCATACTGTTCTCCATAGTGGCTGTACCAATTCACATTCCCACCAGCAGTGCAAGAGTGTTCCGTTTTCTTCACACCCTCTCCAGCATTTATTGTTTGTAGAATTTTCGATGCTGGCCATTCTGAGTGGTGTGAGATGATATCTCATTGTAGTTTTGATTTGCATTTCTCTAATGATTAATGATGTTGAGCATTCTTTCATGTGTTTGTTGGCAGTCTGTATATCTTCTTTGGAGAAATGTCTATTTAGGTCTTCTGCCCATTTTTGGATTGGGTTGTTTGTTTTTTTGTTATTGAGCTGCATGAGCTGCTTATAAATTTTGGAAATTAATCCTTTGTCAGTTGCTTCATTTGCAAATATTTTCTCCCATTCTGAGGGTTGTCTTTTCATCTTGTTTATGGTTTTCTTTGCTGTGCAGAAGCTTTTAAGTTTCATTAGGTCCCATTTGTTTATTTTTGTTTTTATTTCCATTTCTCTAGGAGGTGGGTCAAAAAGGATCTTGCTGTGATTTATGTCATAGAGTGTTTTGCCTATGTTTTCCTCTAAGAGTTTGATAGTTTCTGGCCTTACATTTAGGTCTTTAATCCATTTTGAGCTTATTTTTGTGTATGGTGCTAGGGAGTGATCTAATCTCATACTTTTACATGTACGTGTCCAGTTTTCCCAGCACCACTTATTGAAGAGGCTGTCCTTACCATTGCAACAAAAAGAATAAAATATCTAGGAATAAACCTACCTAAGGAGACAAAAGACCTGTATGCAGAAAATTATAAGACACTGATGAAAGAAATTAAAGATGATACAAATAGATGGAGAGATATACCGTGTTCTTGGATTGGAAGAATCAACATTGTGAAAATGACTCTACTACCCAAAGCAATCTACAGATTCAATGCAATCCCTATCAAACTACCACTGGCATTTTTCACAGAACTAGAACAAAAAATTTCACAATTTGTATGGAAACACAAAAGACCCCGAACAGCCAAAGCAATCTTGAGGACGAAAAACGGAGCTGGAGGAATCAGGCTCCCTGACTTCAGACTATGCTACAAAGCTACAGTAATCAAGACAGTATGGTGCTGGCAGAAAAACAGAAAGATAGATCAATGGAACAGGATAGAAATCCCAGAGATAAACCCACACACATATGGTCACCTTATCTTTGATAAAGGAAGCAGGAATGTACAGTGGAGAAAGGATAGCCTCTTCAATAAGTGGTGCTGGGAAAACCATCCCTATTCTTTTGTCTCTGTTTTTTCTTTTGCCCTACCCAGGTATGTGGGGAGTTTCTTGCCTTTTGGGAAATCTGAAGTCTTCTGCCAGCGTTCATTAGGTGTTCTGTAGGTGTTGTTCCACATGTAGATGTATTTTTGATGTATTTGTGGGGAGGAACATGATCTCCATGTCTTAATCCTCTGCCATCTTTGTGAGGTGATATCTAATTGTTGTTTTGGTTTGCATTTATCTAATAAAAGAGATGATGAGCATCTTTTCACGTACCTGTTATCCATTTGTATATCTTCTTGGAAAAATGTCTATTCGGGTCTTCTGCCCATTTTTTTTTTTTTGATTAGGTTGTTTGTTTTTTTGATGTTGAGTTGTATGAGCTGTTTATATATTTTGTATATTAATCTGTAGCTGGTCATATCATTTGCAAATATATTCTCCTGTTCTGTAGGTTGTCTTTTTGCTTTGTCAATGGTTTCCTTTGCTGTGAAAACTTAATTTTAATTAGGTCCCATTTGTTTATTTTTGCATTTATTTCTTTTGCCTTAGGAGACAGATCCAAAAAAATATTGCTATGATTTATGTCAAAGGGTGTTGTGCCTATGTTCTCTTCCAGTAGTTTTATGGTTTCAGATCTTACATTTATGTCTCTACACCATCTGAGTTTATTTTTGAATATGGTGTGAGGAAATATTCTAATCTCATTGTTTTACATGTAGCTGTCCAGTTTCCGAGCACCACTTAATGAAGAGACTGTCTTTTCTCCACTGTATATTCTCTGTCTTAGGTTAATTGACTGTAGCTGGGTAGGTTTCTTTCTGGGGTCTCTATTCTGTTCCATTGATGTACGTGTCTTTTTTCTGTGCCAGTCCATGCTGTTTTTTTTTTTGTTTGTTTGTTTTTGTTTTTGTTTTTTGCAGTACACGGACGTCTCACTGTTGTGGCCTCTCCTGTTGTGGAGCACAGGCTCCGGACGCGCAGGCTCAGCAGCCATGGCTTACGGGCCCAGCCACTCCGCGGCATGTGAGATCTTCCCGGACCGGGGCACGAACCTGTGTCCCCTGCATCAGCAGACGGACTCTCAACCACTGTGCCACCAGGGAAGCCCCAGCCCATGCTGTTTTGATTAAACCCTATAAGCTATTATACTGGAAATTATCTGATTTGAAAATAAGAAAAGGTCATAAATCACAAAGGAGATACCTTTCTTTTCTCTTAGCATACAGTTTTATCTGCAGCAGTCATGATCTTATTTTTCTTGCATTTAACTTAAGCTGGCTTAGGCATTAGTCCTGGAGGTGGAGTATATTGGAACTGGGAAGGAGTCATGTAATCCAAATGCCTTATTTTGCAGATGAGGAAATACCCATATCTTGCCTGCCTGATGTGACATGGCTAGGGAGTTTCAGGAATTGGAGTTTCATGTTTCTCGTTTCAATATCTTTCCAATACGTCTAAGAGGTGTAAATAATTCTTATGTAATGTGGCAACTCTGACGGATTGGTAGTGCCTGTCTGGGCTATTATTTTCAACAGTAAGAAGCTGCTTTTTGGCCCGTGAGAGAGGAAAGAGAGTGGAGAAAATTATGCATTGTATTCACCAATTCTGCATTACCTAATGCAGCTTCATAGTGAGGTAAGCTTCATGATGTCTCTTGGCAGTATTGAGAATGTGCTAGTTTTATTTATCTTTCAAGTTGTGGCAGTCTGAATGAAAAACCCTGATAGTGTCATCACTAACAGCATTAGCATTCCAGTGGTGTGGAAAGAACATAGGCTGGGTGTCTGAAAATCTAGGTTTTAGCCTTAGTCTGTTACTCACGATCATGGGCAGGTCATTAAACACACCTAAACTTTAGTTTGCTCATTTGTTAGACAGTGCTGTGAAACAAGATTCTATTCTATGTTCAAATTCTTATGATTCTACAAGAATATGTTTTGATAGCAATCTGTAAACATAATTTGTTGCTTTCATAAACGTATCTGTATCTATCATCTCTCTATATCCTATCATTGATCTATCTATCCATCTATCTACCTATTTAACATAACCTTTAAGAGGCATGAATCAAATTCATTAAATTGAATCAAATTCACTAAAAATATCCAAGCATTTATAATATTAGGATTAATAATTCCAAGAAAACATATTTGTATGGAGCTTTTATTTATGTCTTCACATTTGATCTCCATAACAAATTTATGAGGTTGGCAGAGATCTTTTTTTGTGACATGGCATGGCTTGAAAAAAAGGGCTCCATTTACAGGTAATAAAATTGTGACTTGGGAAGCATGCATGACAAAACACTAAATCACAGAACAAGTAAGTGAACAAATTGGAGTTTGATTTCACACTGGATGCACATTTTCTGTAGATTACATTTCCTTCATAATCCTTTACAATTAAAACCAGTTATAGTTTGCTTAGAACATTTTTTTTTTTTTTTTATGGAGACGACTGTTTCATGTCTAGGGTAATTCAGATTCCAGACACTTTGAGTTTTACTTAGTGAGTTTGTGTTGTTTTTGTTGAGGCATATAATAGATCTCCAGCATCCTCTCTGTTCTCTTTCTGCACGAGAAGTCATATGCTTCGCCACTCCTCATGACAGGTTTCTCTTGATCCTTGTTCATTCTTGGCTCGAATTAACCCCTCCCATTGAGTCATGGTGGGTCTTTGCCACCACTTTTCAGCCTAGTTTCAGTGTGAACCTTGGATAGAAAACAACTCAGAGTGTCCCATCAGTGAGATTGAGATGCCACAAAGAAGGGCATAGGAGGGTGTAACATCTGTACTGAATCAAAGTGATTGGTTGCCAGATGTACTCCACATGCCTTATCCTTTTCTTTCTGGATAACGTGCTCATCAGGCAGCATTTAACAGCTGTTAAGTGACCTGGATTGTGTGGTATCTTTACTGTTGCAAAATTTTCCAATTGTTTAACAAGACAAACACATGAG
Source organism: Phocoena sinus (assembly GCF_008692025.1). NCBI lineage: Eukaryota > Metazoa > Chordata > Mammalia > Artiodactyla > Phocoenidae > Phocoena > Phocoena sinus. The sequence goes on from NC_045766.1 coordinate 3,791,788, forward strand.
TAAACTGTTAGGGCAAATGGTTTATGTAATGTTTTGTTAAATTATATATGTTTCGGGTGTATGGCATTATAATTTAACATCTGTATAGACTACAGAGTGATCACCACCACAAGACCAGTTACCATCCATCACCATACGGGTGACCCCCTTCATCCACTTCACCCTTCACCCCTCATAACCACTAATCTGTTATCTGTATCTATGATTTTTTTTGTTTGTTCATTTTTTTTTTTTAGATTCCACATATGAGAGAAATCATATGATATTGTCTTTCTCCATTTGACTTATTTCACTAAACATAATACCTTCAAGGTCAATCCATATTGTCACAAATGGCAGGATCTCACCCATTTCTATAGCTGACTGATATTCCATTGTACATATATACCACATCTTCTTTATTTGTTCATCCACTGATGGATACTTAGGTTGTTTCCATATCTTGACTATAGTGAATAATGCTGCAGTGGAAAAAAAGGTGTATATATTGTATATTTTGGATTCATGTTTTTCTGTATTTTGGATGTTATACCCAGATGTGGGGTAGCTGGGTCATATGGTAGTTCTGTTTTAATTTTTTGTTTCCATAGTGGCTGCACCAATTTACATTTCTAACAGTACACAAGGGTTCCCTTTTCTCTACCTACTCTCCAACATTTGTTATTTCTTTTTTTTTTTCATCTGTTATTTCTTGGCTTTTTGATAATAGCCATTCTAACAGGTGTGAGGTAGTATCTCATGTGGTTTGGATTTGCATTTCTCTAATTATTAGTGATGCTGAACATACTTTCATGTGCCTGCTCACCATCTGTACGTCTTCTCTGGAAAATGTCTACTCAGATCCTCTGCCCATTTATTAATTGAGTTGTTTGTTTTTTAGTTGTTGAGTTATATGAGTTCTTTATATATTTTGGATATTAACCCCTTATTGGATAAATGATTTGCAAATATCTTCTCCTGTTCAGTAGGTTCCTTTGATGATGGTTTCCTTTGCTGTGCAGAAGCTTTTTAGTTTGATGTAGTCCCATTTGTTTAGTTTTATTTTTGTTTCCTTTGCCTTTGGAGTCAGATTCTCAAAAACATTGCTAAGACTGATGTCAATGAAATTACCACCAATGTTTTTTCCTAGGAATTTTATGGTTTCAAGACTTACATTCAAGGCTTTAATCCATTTTGAGTTAATTTTTTTGTGTATGTTGTGGTCTAGTTTCATTCTTTTGCATGTGGTTGTCCAGTTTCCCAAAACCATTTATTGAAGACTGTCCTTTCTCCATTGTATGTTTTTGTTCCTTTGTTGTAAATTAATCATACATATATATGTGTATATATGTATGTGTCAATTTATGTGGTTTATTTCGAGGCTTGCAATTCTGTTCCATTGATCTGTGTATCTGTTTTTGTGCCAGTAACATACTATTTTGATTACTATAGCTTTGTAGTATAGTCTGAAATTATGTAACTTGATACCTCCAGCTTTGTTCTTCTTTCTCAAGATTGTTTTGGTTATTCAGGGTCTTTTGTGTTTCCATACAAATATTAGAATTATTTGTTCTGGTTCTGTGAAATATGCTGTTGGAATTTTGATAGGGATTGCATTAACTCTGTAGATTGCTTGGGGTAGTATGAACTCTTTCTGATAGTTTGCTAATAGTGTATAAAAATGCCACAGATTTCTGTATATTGATTTTGTATCCTGCAACTTTACTGAATTCATTTATTAGTTCTAATAGCTTCTTGGTGGAGTCTTTAGGTTTTTCTATATATAGTATCATGTCATCTGTAAATAGTGACAATTTTACTTCTTCCTTTCTGATTTGGATGCCTTTTATTTCTTTTGCTTGCCTAATTGCTGTAGCTAGGACTTCTAATACTATGTTGAATAAAAGTGGTGAGAGTGGGCATCTTTGTCTTGTTCCTGATCTTAGAGGAAAAGTTGAGTATGTTAGCTCTGGGTTTGTGGTATATGGCCTTTGTTGTGCTGAGGTACGTTCCCTCTATTCCCACTTTGTTGAGACTTTTTGTCATCCACAGATGTTGAATTTTGTCAGATGCTCTTTTTGCATCAGTTGAGATGATCATAAAATTTTTATCCTTCATTCTGTTAATGTTATGTATGTGTTAATGTATGTGATGTTAATGTGATGTGATGTGTATATATAAGGATATTGGCCTATAATGTTCTATTTTTTTGGGGGTTCTTGTCTGGTTTTGATCTCAGAGTAATGTTAGTTTTATAAAATGAGTTTGGAATGTTTCTCTCCTCTTCAATTTTTTGAAAGATTTTGAGAAGGGTAGCTATTAAATCTTTTTTGAATTTTTATAGAATTTGCTAGTGAAGCCATCTGGCCTGGGCTTTTGTTCTTGGGACATTTTTGATTACAGTTGCAATCTCCTTACTAATAGTAATTCATCTATTCAGATTTTCTATTTCTTCATGATTTGTTTCTTAGATTATGTTTCTAAAGAATTTATCCATTTCTTCTAGGGTGTCCAATTTGTTGGCATATAATTGTTTGTAGTAGTCTCTTATGATCCTTTGTATTTCTTTGATATTAGTTGTGAATTCTCTTCTTTCATGTATGATTTTATTTATTTGAGTCTTCTCTTTTTTTCTTGGTTAGTCTAGCTAAAGGTTTGTTGACTTTTTTTTTTTTAATCTTTTCAGAGAACTAGCTCTTAGTTTCATTGATTTTTACTGTTTTATTTAATGTCTCTATTTTTTAAATTTCTGCTCTGATCTTTGCTATTTCCTTCCTTCTACTAATTTGAACTTTTTTTTTTTCTTCTTCTGGTTCATTTAGGTGTAAAGTTAGATTGTTTATTTGGGATTTTTCTTATTTCTTGATGTAGGTCTGTATTGCTATGAACTTTCCTCTTAGAACTGCTTTTGCTTTATCCCATAGCCCCTGGTATAACATATTTCTGTTTTAATTTGTCTCTAGGTATTTTTTTTTCCTTTGATTTCTTTGATGAACCATTGGTTGTTCAGTAGCATATTTTTAATCTCCATGTTTGGTGGGGTTTTTTTTTCTGGTTTTCTTCTTGTAATTGATTTCTGGTTTCATCCATTGTTGTCAGAAAAGATGCTTGATGTGATTTCAGTCTTCTCGAATTCACTGATACTTTTTTGTAACCTAACGTGATCTATCCTGAAGAATGTTTCATGTGTACTTGAGAGGAATGTATAGTCTACTGCTTTTGGATTGAATGTTTTATATATATCTATTAAGTTCATCTGGTCTGATGTGTCATTATTGATTTTGTCTGGATGATCTATCCATTGATGTAAGTCTAGTGTTAAAGTTCTCTGCTCTTATTGTACTGCTTTCAATTTCTCCCTTCAAGTCTTTTAGTGCTTGCTTTATATATTTAGGTTCTTCTTTGTTGGATGCATATACATTTATAAATGTTATATCTTCTTTTACATTTTTTATTTTATGCATCCCTTAACTAATTATTATAATTTTAGTTAATTTGACTCTTTTTGTCTTTTAACCTTCATGCTTGCTTTATAAGTGATCAATACACTGCCTTTATTATGTATTTACCTTTTCCAGAGAGACATTTAGTTTTGTGTGTTTTCTTATTATTTATTAGTGCCATTTCTTTTCAGCTTAAAAAAGTCCCTTAAGCATTTCTTATAGGGCCAATTTAGTGGTGATGAACTACTTTAGCTTTTGCTTCTCAGGGAAATTCTTAATGTCTCCTTCAATTCTGAATGATAACCTCACTGGGCAGAGAATTCTTATTTGGAAAGTTTTTTCTTTTCAGCACTTTGAATATGTCATGCCACTCCCTTCTGGTCCATAAGGTTTCTGCTGAAAAATTTTTTGATAGCTTTTTGGGTCAAGTGAGTCTGCGAATGTGTACTTTGAGAGTGGATTTTCTGTTCCCTGCAGTTCTGTAGTTTTGTGTGTATTCCCAGTTGGTTTTTAAAGCAAAGTGTTTTGGAGGCTTGTCTCTCCTGTGCAGGATCTAGGAGTTGTGGTGCCTGATGTGAAAATTGAATTACTTGCTCCTCATGGAAAAGATTCATACCTTTGTGGTCCCTCCTAATTATGGAATGCTGCAGCTAGAGTGTGGTGAATTTTCTATATGTGGTTGTATATTTGATGTGTTCACAGGAGGAGGTGAGTTTAGGATCTTCCTACACTGCCAACATGAACCCTCTCCCCTCATGTAAAATGTAAACAATTACTTTGAGGATTCTATCATCTTCTGGCCTATTTGATACCACTCATGATGTTCTTTTGGATTAAATGGAAAAATATGGACCTAATGTCAGAAGAGTTAGGTGGATTCTTACCTGGCTGAAAAATGTTAACTAATTGGGCTAACCAGATTAGTTTGGGCCCTGTTCTGTCAAACATTTTAATTACAATTTGGATTAAAAACACATAGAATTTGCTTAACAAACTTTGGATGTCACAAAATATTGGAAGAACAGACAATATATTTGATGACAAGCGGTTCAGCAAAAGCTATATTAATAGTCTATCATGATGGCCTGAAACTAACAGGATATAATTCCAGAATTTAGGCATGAAAAATAAAATCCTTTATGAATGTTTATAAAGAGGAAAACCAAGTTTAGTAGGGCTTTATGTGCAGAAAATTTCAGTTGATTACAAGCTGAATAGGAGCCAACAATACAGTTGCAGCTGCTTGGCAGGCTAATGCAATCTGAGGGAAGTTTTAGGAGAATATACTGTTTGGATTAATGGCAGTGATGGCTTCATTGTAATGGACACTGGTCAGAGCTCATCAGGATGATTGTGTTATTTTTGGTGCCATATTTTAAGGGGATATTGTCAGATGAAAGAAATTGGATACTGAAGAACCCCAGAGTTCAAAGACTCAGGGATGTTCAACCTGAACAAGGGAAATGATGATGAGACATGGTAACTAGGGTGAACATATGGTTCAGTTCACCTGGGTCATTCCCTGTTCATGCATGTTTCTCAGCGTCCCATCTGGTTTAGCATCTGTCCCAAATATGTTATTTTTACATTCTGGAAAGCAATTTATTTTTGAAAATGCTTTCTGATTAGAACTTTTTAATAGATCTCCTGCTCTATTAAAACCTAATATTCAATTAATAAATACAAATTTTAACAATTATAATATCTTTATTATATATTTTTTAATTTTTATAATTTATTTAACTCAATATGCCTAAAATATTATCATTTCAACATATAAACAGTATGCAAATTAGAAATGAGATATTTTACATTCTTTTGTTCTTAAGCACTAAGTTTTCAGGTATCCAGGGTTTATTTAGCCGTATGGGGCTAGTGGCTACCATATGGACAGCACAGGTTTTATCCTCTTTCTCTCTCTTTAAGCTTTCCAGTATGATTATAAGTAACTACCCCACCCTATAGTCTTGAAACCTGCATTGCCAGATTGTCACCTGGAGATTTGTATTCCCCTTCAGCACTGTTTAGGCAATATCAAACCCAAGAATCCCCCTTTCTCTAAGCATCTGCTGTCTACAATCTATTCACAGATACCAATTTCTTCACCAGAGTGTTTATTGTAAGCAACAACACCAACTCTGGAAACTTAAGGAGAAATTATTTTCCTGGATGAATAATGTTCAGTTAAAAAACTTCAGTTCAAAAGCTGGAGGATGAGTCTCGGTTAGAAATCAGGGAATACAGTCTAGTTCATGCTAAGGGTACCACTCTTGGCACCTCTGCAAGCCTCACAGTACTACTATGCTAATGTCTTCAAATGTACCTGCATCTTTGCAGATTCAAGGTCAAAGCTGAAGCATTTCACTGATTCAGTATCACGAGCTGGCTCTTTAGGGGGTCTGGGAGAGGTGATATCTGGATCCTTCAGCTTCTGTAGTAGAAGATAGAATTCTCTTATCACTTGAATCCGGAGAATCCTTCCCAAATAAGACGGGCAGTAGGCTGATGCATGGTAGGATAATGGGCAGTAGGATAAAGAAGTCAACTGTCCCCTACAAAAACACTGGGGAAATAAATACAGTGGAATAAGTGCATTTTCTTATTTATGGCAAGTGAATTTATGGACTGTCATAAATGCCCTCAATAAAAACTAAGGGCTTATTTGAAGTGAGAGTTATTATTTTTTGATCACATTTATGTTGTTAAATATTTTAAATTAAAAAATATTTCTGATTTTAATAAATCAAATTTTAAAAATCTGGCTTCATAACTTAGCCAGTGTTAAAAGTTTGGTAGGTTGTTTTTTCTGTGCCAGGAGTAAAATTTTAGAGGCTCTCTGACTGAATTATTTTGAAGCGATAAATAAAAGCCTTCATAAACTCTTCTTTTTTTTTTTTTTTTTAAATAAATTTATTTATTTATTTTTGGCTGCATTGGGTCTTCGTTCCTGTGAGCGGGCTTTCTCCAGCTGCAGCAAGCGGGGTCTGCTCTTCATTGTGGTGCATGGGCTTCACATTGTGGTGACTTCTCTTGTTGCAGAGCACGGGCTTCAGTGGTTGTGGCACGCAGGCTCAGTAGTTGTGACACACGGGCTCAGCTGCTCCGCGGCATGTGGGATCTTCCCGGACCAGGGCTTGAACCCGTGTCCCCTGCATTGGCAGGCAGATTCTTAGCTACTGTGCCACCAGGGAAGCCCCCATAAACTCTTTATCACTATAATTTTGATGGTTTCAGAGTTTTAAAGTCCTTAAGAAAAAAATAATTTAGTTCCAAAAACAGCTTTAAAAGGGCATAAAAATTTTTTGTTATGGTATCAAGGCAGTAGCATTCAGTATTTTTTGAAACTTTTCTTCCCTTTTATTGAGTTTTTTGTAAAGTATATTAATTGTTAAAAAAAGTAAAGACTATATCTAAATAATTCCCCAAATGCACAGCCACCTTAGACTTTAATTATAGTATGTTCTCTTTCCCCCTTGCTCTCCACTTACTAAATTGTACTACTAATAGTCATAATTCCTTCTATGTGTTCTAGACTTTACAGTTTGTAAGGGGTTGTATTTATATCTCTACCTTTGGCCCTCACAGCAAGTCCATGCAGCATTTTTTTTTTTTAAATCTTTTGAGGGGTTATGTTTCTTTTCTTTCTTTCTTTTTTTTTGCATTTTTTAACATCTTTATTGGAGTATAATTGCTTTACAATGGTATGTCAGTTTATGCTGTATAACAAAGTGAATCAGCTATACGCATACATATATCCCCATAGCCCCTCCCTCTTGCGTCTCCTTCCCACCCTCCCTATCCCACCCCTCTAGGTGGTCTCAACGCACCGAGCTGATCTCCCTGTGCTATGTGGCTGCTTCCCACTAGCTATCTATTTTACATTTGGTAGTGTATATGTGTCCATGCCACTCTCTCACTTTGTCCCAGCTTTTGCTTCCCCCTTCCTGCATCCTCAAGTCCATACCCTACATCTGCGTCTTTATTCCTGTCCTGCCCCTAGGTTCTTCAGAACCTTTTTTTTTCTTTAGATTCCATATATATGTGTTAGCATACGGTATTTGTTTTTCTCTTTCTGACTTACTTCACTCGGTATGGCAGACATCCACATCACTACAAATAACTCAATTTTGTTTCTTTTTATGGCTGAGTAATATTCCATTGTATATATGTGCCATATATTCTTTATCCATTCATCTGTCGATGGACACTTAGGTTGCTTCCATGTCCTGGCAATTGTAAATAGAGCTGCAGTGAACATTGTGGTACATGACTCTTTTTGAATTATGGTTTTCTTAGGGTATATGCCCAGTAGTGGGATTGCTGGATCATATGGTAGTTCTATTTTTAGCTTTTTAAGGAACCTCCATGCTGTTCTCCATAGTGGCTGTACCAATTCACATTCCCACCAACAGTGCAAGAGGGTTCCCTTTTCTCCACACCCTCTCCAGGATTTATTGTTTGTAGAATTTTTGTTGATGGCCATTCTGACTGGTGTGAGGTGATATCTCATTGTAGTTTTGATTTGCATTTCTCTAACGATTAGTGATGTTGAGCACCCTGTCGTGTGTTTGTTGGCAATCTGTATATCTTCCTTGTAGAATATATTTATTATTTTAGTACCACTTTTTACCTTCAAAATTTGTCCCCATTTTGGATAGTAAATTATACACCTAATAACCATCCTGTTATTTGGAGGATTCTCTTGTTGAGAGATTTACTTTTGTGTGAAGAACTACTTTTATGTAGTTCACAGGAGAGAACTTTGATCAACTGGTGGACGTGATAGGAAGTCAAGTTTCAGCTGAATATGAACTTTATGGAGTGGTAGGATTTCACTTCTGGAAAAGCTCAAGTGAAGCCTGATGACCCTTTGTATGCCAGGGATTTAAAAATACTTTATTATGGAAACGTTTCAAATATACACCAAAGTAGAGAAAACAATATAATGTCAGGAATGCTTTGAAGATGGAATCCAAATTCCCAAGTGACTGTATTAACCCAAGTGCCTGGCAGCTGTATGAAGTGTCATCTCCATTAGTGGTTGCAGGAGTGGTGACAGGGCTGAGGGTAAATGCTTGGTAGGTCACACCACAGTCCACATGATGTTAATAGCAGGGCTTCCATTGCCAAGTTTTACTGCTAGAATTGCAGGCCTCTGGGAATCAGGAGTCTGTTCCTTTCTTATGTTTTGTTTCCTTGATAAGAAGTTCTCATGCATAAAGGAGAGTAACTTTTTCCTTCTGATCTTTCCAATTTTTCCGTAGTGGGTGGTCTTGATGGAGGCGTGGCCTATCAATGCCTCATCTTGACCCCAACTTAGATGACCACCTGAGCCCCTAACCCACAGTGTCTACTTCATTAACAGGTGCTTAATTCACTTTGTTGACCGAATGGACGAACAACTGAAAGACTGCCATCTACCATCCCTAGCACAATGGAAGCCTAGCGTAGTTCTCTCTCCACTGGAAAATGGGGTTTGGAAGTAATTTTAAGTTGTTCTACCCATGGAGGATTGAAGAAGCTGGAATATAAGAGAATTCTTGGCATTGAGGCCCTTCTTGGGTGGTAGCTTCTGGATTCTCAGTTATTAAACAAACTCTAATTAGGAACTAGATACAGTATATTCCCATAACCTTTTGTGTAAACCTAAGGAAGTCTCAGCTCTCTGTGTGTAGATATTACAACCATCACCTTGCATGTAAAATTTACTCAGGGCAGATATGACAATATGCCAGAGAAGGAATTCTGTAGCTTTATATTTATATTTGGAACTAGACAATGAGAAATCTTCATCTTTTTTTTTGTTGTTGGTACGTGGGCCTCTCCCCACTGTGGCCTCTCCCGTTGCGGAGCACAGGCTCCGGACGTGCAGGCTCAGCGGCGATGGCTCACGGGCCCAGCCGCTCCGCGGCATGTGGAATCTTCCCGGACCGGGGCACGAACCCATGTCCCCTGAATCGGCAGGCGGACTCTCAACCACTGCGCCACCAGGGAAGCCCCAATGAGAAATCTTCTTAATCAATGGTTGAAACAGAATCTCTTGGGGAGCAAGACTTGGGTATCACCTTTAAAGTTGTCAGGCTAGGGGCCTTTGTCGAGTGCTATTCCTTTCTCATGAAAGAACAGAGAGTATCTCTCAAAGTTTATCCAATTGCATGTCCTTAATATTTAGTTATTTCACCAGTGAGAGCAACTGCTAGCATTCATTATGGCATTTAACAAGCCACAAATTTCACCAGTAGAAACTTATTTCTGACATTCACTATTCTGATGGTCAAAGCATTCAGTTTTAATCAAGATATGGTAATTGTTAAGATAGATGGATCTGAGATTAATCAAGAAACTTCTGTAGTAGTCACCATTGGAGTGTGGTGTTTCTAGCAGAAACAAAGGTAGGCAATATGAATTTACTTTTCCCGTGTTCAGAGCCATCCTATCTAAGGAGCACTTTTCCCCTGTTCCAATTGCATGAGTCTGTGACTCATATAAGTAATCAGATATAGTTCTTTAAAAAAATATATCAACTAAAAAATAAAAGCTATGCAATGGTGCATTGAGACCATCATTTGATATTTTCTCCCTCACCAAGAAGTCCTCCAGTCTTTAGAACACCACCTAGTGGTTTAATTTGAATTTTAATTACTACATGTGTTTCTTCATTTAGGATGAAATAACAATAAGAAAAACTATCAGAGTAAAGGTATTTTTCCATTTGCATTTCCTTGTTCCTATGTGACAAGAAGTAAATTAGATTGAGCTGAGCTAACCTGTTACTTACAAAGAAGTTTATTTTTTACCAAGTTTCTGGGATTTTTGAAAACTTGCCCCATTGACTAAAATTTTTCATAATCCAGCATTTTTGGGGATAGAAAATATAGGAAAATTTTTATAATTATTTAGGAAATTCTTTCTCAGGTATTGGTGTGAAATATTTGTTAAATATTCTAGTCTCCAGATAATGTCCCAATTTCATAGATGCTTATAATGACAGCTATTGATTATATGAAAATTTTGAATGATTATTTAGTTGCCCAAGAATATAATTTCTTTGGGTGAAGAGATTTAAATATCTCTAGCTTGAATAATTCTCCAGTCATCCCAACTCTGTTCTACCTGTTTAATTTTCGGTTCTTGATGCATTTTGAAATTGCGTAAACTTGGACAAGTCTTAATCTTATTTCAGTATCATCTGTAAAATGGGAAAAAATATCTGCCTTAGGAAGGCATTGTAAATAAGGTTAGGTGTAGAAACACTTGGCAAACTACAAAATATAAATAATTATTATTTTAAAAACCTGTAAAATTATCTGACTTTTTAATTGCTCTTTTTGTAAATTTCCCCCTCACTTTAAAGAAATATACGTAATCATTCTAGAATTATACTGCATTTCAGTAATTTGCAAGGAGTTATTATTGTACTGTAAGGCTACATTGGGAGGATTAAAACTTTAGAATTTAGTTATCCAAGTTTTAATAGCTTGCTGTTATTCATAATAGTTTATATTTACTTTTATTTTGAGTCATTATTTTGAGTGACATTAGGGGATAAATTAATATAACTGATTTCTTAGCAATAGAGACTATGCTGACCCTTACTGAAAAGGTGGACTTTGTAGGGGAAACTTTAAAATAAAAATGGGAAAGCCGTTCTCTTGACTGTACTAGTACAACTGATAAATCTTAAAATCTCAGACAAAGCCACAAACATTGCACAAGGAAATTGCCTGTCACTTATTATTGGAGTCATTTTTACTGGCCTCACCTTTCCACTTGATTGTCAGTTTTGCAAATGGATTTGTCTTACCTCCCAATTTTTCTCTAAGCCATCCAAAAATCTATATTCATACAAAAATTCTAAGTTCCTAGAATTTTCCTAATTCCAGAAGAGACAGAATTTTGTGATCATCTGCAACAATTCGAGAGAGTATTGTTGATTTTGTGAAAATCAAAAGCTTTTATTTACTGAAAAGTGATGATTTCTGTTTCTTAAGGATGTGAGAAGATGCTTAAATTATTCTCACATAAGCTTTTGCTTATTCTTTGGCATGTGCTCTATACCTGGCTGGGGCTCTGATATCCAAACTAAGTGCTGCAAATTTTAAAATAATGGCTAAATCAGTAAATTTATTATGCTAAAATCTGTTTGTCTTGTACTCTGCTTAAAAGGGAAGTCTAACAATAGCTTATGTAATTTTACAACTTCTGTCAGACTGATAGCGCGCTATTGCTTCCTTTTGGCCTGTGTATATACCCACCAGTGTTTAACAAGCATTTAAAATAATATTCTACAATTAAAAATCAGCTAAACAGAAATGTAATTTGAATGTGAGCCCAGCTTGCAGCTAGTACTCAAGGTAAATAAAATTGTAAGGAAATCTGGTTTTGTGAACAGTTTATTAATTCAGTTAATAAAGGATACATTCATGAACTCAAAAGCGCTTCCAAAATCACTTTCACAAACGAAAAGTAGAGACCACGAAGCAATAGGACGTTTACAGACATAGCAGAACTTCAAGTGTATGTCATCTTCCTTAAAGTATTTGCTGTGAGAGTAACTACCATAATTGTGACATTGGAGTCACTCCTCAGCATAGTTTGTGACTGATCTCTGAGGGCACTGTCTTCTATGTCTCCCATCAGCAACCTCTCCAGCCCCCTTTTTTTTTTCTGCAGTACGTGGGCCTCTCACTGCTGTGGCCTCACAGGCTCTGGACGCGCAGGCTCAGCGGCCATGGCTCACGGGCCCAGCCGCTCCGCGGCATGTGGGATCTTCCCGGACCGGGACACGAATCTGTGTCCCCTGCATCGGCAGGCGGACTCTCAACCACTGCGCCACCAGGGAAGCCCCATCACCTCATTTTTAAAATCATCTCCAGTGGTGGCGAAGCTTTATCCTTTGCAGATAGGTTTATCTTTTGGCAAGAGCCTGGTACTAACCAAGACCAACCTCACCAGCTCATAAGCCCCTTGAGGGCCTATATCTCATTTTCTGGTGACTTCTTGCTTACATTTTGGTATCCTTGGAGTGGAGACTGGGAAACCATGGGCCGTCCACACGAGCTTGCAAAACTGTCACAGTGTGCAAAGTCGTGAATTTGACTGACTTCATGATGTGACCTGTGTGACTGCACAGTGACGTGATTTGGAAGGAGAAAGACGGGTCAGATGCCAGCTTCTTTCCTTGCCAGCCCCGTGACCTGGGACCATCTTGGCATTTTAAGTTTTATAATCTCCGGGAGCCATCTGGAACGCCTCGGGCTGCTGCTGTGAAGGATTTTGTTAGACGAAATGTGTAAGAAGATTTGTAAGTTCACGGAATCTTGTAAGAGCTCAGCGATTGGCAGTTACTGTTACTTGCTCTGAGGACAGTCACGAAAAGGAGTTCTAAAGTGTTCTGGGCCAAAGCTGTATCGCAGGCATCCCTGCCCTAAAGAAGAATACAAAGGGGAGATGCATTCTTTTTTATTGAGGTAAAATTGACATATACGTCAAAGCATATATTAGTTTCAGGTGTACAGTATAATGATTCCGTATATGTATATATTGAGAAATGATCACCACGATAAGTTTAATTAACATCCATCACCACACATAGTTATAATTCTTTTTCTTGTGATAAGAACTTTTAAGATCTGTTCTCTCTTTTTTTTTTTTGCGGTATGCGGGCCTCTCACTGTTGTGGCCTCTCCCGTTGCGGAGCACAGGGTCCGGACGCGCAGGCTCAGCGGCCATGGCTCGCGGGCCCAGCCGCTCCACGGCACGTGGGGTCCTCCCAGACCGGGGCGTGAACGCGTGTCCCCTGCAGCGGCAGGCGGACTCTCAACCACTGCGCCACCAGGGAAGCCCAAGATCTACTCTCTTAACATCTTTCAAATATACAACACGGTATTGTTAATCATAGTCACCATACTGTACATGATGTACCCAGGACTTACTTATTTTTAACTGGTAGTCTGTGTAGCTTTTGACCACTGTTACCTATTTCACCTGCTCCTTCCCCCTGCTTCTGGCAAACCACCAATCTGTTCTCTGCAACTCTGAGTTCATTTTTGGGGTTTTTTTTGGTTGTTGTTTATGTTTTTGTTTTTAGATTTCACATATATGTGAGATCATACAGTATTTCTCTCCCTCTGTCTGACATTTCACTTACATAAAGCCCTCAGGGTCCTTCCGTGTTGTCACAAATGGCGGGATTTCCTTCTTTTTATGACTGGATAATATTCGGTTGTATATCTGTGTGGCTTATATTAATATATATCATATTTTCTTTATCCATTTACCCATAGGGAAATTCATTTTTATGTGTAGCTTTTGAAATAAGTTTCACTAAGTTAGAGTCATCCATTGTATGGCCTTCTAGGTGACTCCTCTAATTCATTTGATTATATTTTGGAATCATCTTGTTAAAAAAATCAGCTTCGTTCTCTTCTAGCAACATTGTGTGTCCTATATGATTTATTTTTAGTCTTATCTAAGCAAGATGTGTGTGTCCCCTGCTGAAAGAAGGATGTTTAGAAAGATTTGAGAACTTCTCTTTACCTGTAAGTTCCGTAGTTTATTGTGACTAATTGAAATTTGTTGGCTAGACATTGATTTTCTTTTATCATCTTATTGTTCCTTAAAAGCCCTACTGTGTGCAAAATATGGCCAATGTATTTTTAGTAATGGTGCAATGCCCTTGGTGGGGTGTGACTGCTCTGCCAGTCTTCCTTGGTTCCTGGTCATCTGTCATGTAGTTGAAACGCTGGGTGCAGTTCTGCAATTGCTAATAAGTAAATATTCTCATTGTCGTTCTGAGTTTAGTCCCCTACGCTTCATAAATTCCTTACTGATGAAATGTTGTCATGCTGCAGAATTAGGTACAAGAGAAGAAAAGCAACTAGGCATGGTAGATGGAGGAGAGGACAGGAGAGCCTGGGTTTGACTAACTTTGATTAGTAAAAACCTATAAGCAGCTAGTTAGTTGTTTTAGGGAATTAATATGTGGTTAACTCTATTTTGAAAAAGAGTTCTAGAGGTGAAGCCAAAATTCAGGAGCTGTCTAGAGACGCAAATATAAAGGGGGAAACATGGTCATAGATCATAGAGGCAGGGTGATGCAGTACACTTGCCACCAAGACTCACCTGATAAATGACATTCATATGCAAGACACACTCCCTTAGGCTTATCAAAGCCCTAAACTTTCTTCTTCCCCGGGAGCCATTTCCTTTTACTAGAGAAAGCATTTCTGAACACAAATGAGCACGAGATAGATTTTTTATGCAAACAACCCCTCCTTATAAATAAAAGTCCATCATTTGCAAGCTTCACATGTTTCCAGTAACAGATGACTTGTGAGAGTCCCACAGTGGATGGCTGTGTCATAGTTGACAGCTGCTGCTGTGATATTAGACCTGTCTGTGTACTTGGAATAGCGGGACTAAGGATTCACTCTTCTCCTTGCTTTGCTGTGTGATGCAGAAAAAGATCACTCAAGCTCTCTGGGTTATACTTTGTACCTTTAAATTTAGAAAAAGTTATCATCTTAGGCTATTTTGCAGAATCATTGATAAAATGACAAAATAATGTATGTGAAAGCTCCTTGGTAAACTCTAAAAGCAAAGACATCAAAACTAGTAGTTAGTCCCAAGGGACAAATAAATCCATGTAGGACCCTGAATTATCCTGTTTGTCCAAATTTGCCAGGTATTTGCTGACTCCTCAGAATGCTTTATGCTATAAACTATTGCCTTAGATACATCCCTAAGTATAATAAAAAGAAGTTTCTGCAGTATGACATACTGCACTTTCTTTCTCATTACTTTTTTTTTAAAGCTGGAATGTGAAGCTTTTAATAATAACAATTACAATAATAAACAGCAGTTGATTACATTCTAAGTGTGTCAAGACATTGCTCTGAATACTTTATGTGTTTTTTATTTCTCACAGCAGTTCTATAATACTATGATTAATTTCCCATTTATATTTGAGAAAACAAAGACACAAATCGATTAAGTGAAATATGCAAGACCACACAGCACATAATTGGTGGAGCTTGAATTTGGCTGAACCCAGGCAGTCTGACTCCAGGATCCATGCTCTTAAACCCTATATTCCATTCCTCTTAGCAGTCTTGTTTAACCCCAAATCTATGCTCTTAGCCTCTTATGCATTGCCTCTCCGGAAGTCGTCCAAGGAGAGACCTCACAAAGAGGCACCATCTCCGGGCTGCAGAGTAAGCCTAAGGTTAATCATTTACAATAAGATCATCTTCGTAACACAAATTTGTATACAAATGTATATAAACAGTGCAGCTGTAAATAGGAGTAAATACACTAAATATCTGTATGTTCGAAGAAACAAACTTGATCGATAAACCAGTGGTTAATTTTATGGAAGTACTAAAGAATAAAACACAATGATAGATCTCGTTACTTTCTAAATATGCCTTTCTATTTATCATTCTTGTTGCAATAGGACAGTTAGCTCAAAGGAAGAGATACAAACACACATTTCATTTGTTTTGAGAATCAAAATTGCTGAGGTTAGGGAAAAGCGCTGTGATACATGTTTCAGACTTGTATCAGGAATTCAGACAGGAATAATATACAAGAAACACAAATAAAGGAGCATAAACAGAATTACACCTTAAGAATTAAAGTGTGTTCAACAAACAAAACAAACTCTAGTGCTTAATGAAAAGGACATTAGATGTATTGGTATTTAGAGTTAGCTGTGGATACTGGACTTCACTGGCCCAAATCTCTCCTTCAGGACTGAAGGACTTATTCCCTCCTCTCTGGAGGTTGTCCACTGAGAGGTCTCCTCAGCACTCATGGAGAATTGTCTCCATTGAGGAGCTCCACCTTGCCCTAGGGTGTCTGCCTCCGGGGGCAGCCCACTTCCAGTGATCCATCAATTCAGGGGTATAAAGGTCTGGGTCCCCCCGGCGTGAACAGGGCGATCCCAGCCGCAGAGCTCCCCATGGAATGAGGGATTATTCATGACTGCACTGCAGCCCAACTGCTCCCACTGCCCAGCCCTCCTCCTGCCCTGCGCTCCCAGTAAACACCCTGCACAAAAATCTTGAACCCAGCCTGCACCAGAGGCTCTGACCTCAGAGTTTTCTGAAGGTTCTTTAGGCAATTGCAATTAACTTTTGATTAAAACTGTTAAACAGTTGTCTTGGAAGGGAAAGTTGGTGTCCTATCGATTCGGTACCACATTTTCAGAGGGTCATGCTCAGGTCAAACCAAGAGGTTGGTTTGAATTAACTAGAATTGTATAGGCTTGTCAACCTTCTGGTCAACTTGATTCATTAAGAGATGTTTGTATTGTCTGATTATGGGGAGAAAACAGAAAAATTGTCAAATGATCACCCCAACACAAAAGTTGTCAAATGATTCAATTCTAAATATTGATTCCATAAAAGCAGCATAGAACATCATTACCATTTCTTTGTAGTTCTTTCACTTAGCAAGTAATTATTGAGGGTCTATTATGCTATGGGAGAGTTGGCCAAAAGTTTCGCTTGGGTTTTTCCCTAAGATGTTACGGAAAAACCCCAATGAACTTTTCGGCCAACCCAGTATAAGATATGGGTTGCTGTTCTTCTCATTGTGTAAGGGAGAAAAATACATGTGCCTATTATATGATTAATGAAACAAAATAATACAAAATAAAAAGATATAGGAATTTAGAAAAAGAAAAAACTTTGAGTTGTGGTGACTGGGAAAGGTTTCAAGGATGATGTGGTATTTGAGTAGAACCTAGAAGAAGAAGCAGAGATGGTTGACAACAGATGTGCCATGCAGGGAAAAGAACAGGAACAAGATACAGATGTGAAGAAATATAAGTAATATTGTAGCATATCATATAGACATCCCACACCGTAGGACAGGTAGTTTGGGATCAGATGGTGAAGATCTTGAATGGCAGGAAGGATAAGAAACTGGAATTTTCTTTGGGAACCAGTGAGTAGCTATTAAAGGCTGCTGAGAGGGACATAATCAGGTGGTGGTCCAGGCAGATGGAGTGGGTGGGCATGAGAGAACAGAGCCTTGGAGATGAGAGGGTAAGCCACGCAAACCTCCTGGTTCATGAAGCCTGATTTTAATATTGCTTTTCATCTACCCATAAGCCCAGGCATCCAGGAACTCTCAGGATGAGAAACTTGGTTAAAGGGCTAACAGTAAGGACATCTTCTTTCTTTCTAGCTTAACTGAAAAAATGTAGAATTGCAACCTTTTTCAATTTTATTTTGGGTAATGTCTTTTTTTGTTGTTTTTTGGTTTTTTTTTGCGGTACGCGGGCCTCTCACTGTTGTGGCCTCTCCCGTTGCGGAGCACAGGCTCCGGACGCACAGGCTCAGCGGCCATGGCTCACGGGCCCAGCCGCTCCGCAGCACGTGGGATCGTCCCAGACAGGGGCACGAACCCGCGTCCCCCGCATCGGCAGGCGGACTCCCAGCCACTGTGCCACCAGGGAAGCCCCGGGTAGTGTCTTTAAATCATATTCCCAGCTGAAACAACTAGCTAATAATAAAAAGAATTTTTAATGAAGACATCGTTGAAGCTCAGAATTGAATCTTCCCATGGTTTTGTGCCCAAGGATAGCTGTCCTAGTATTTAGGTGTTGAGGGAGAATATCTTAAACAATATATACACAGAGTGACCTCTATCCACAGGCGAGTGAGTGCAAGGAAGCATAACACTCCCACCCCTGGGAACTTCTTAGTGTCTTTCTTTTTAAGATGACAGTGATTTTGGTGCTACATAAATTTACAAGTGATTCTCTGAAAGTGGGATTTCTCACAAAAGGCTGACTCCACAGCTGTGTCTGGCACCTTCTTTCTATCTACCTGTGCTCATTCTTTTCCACTTCGCAAAGCCTTTATTTATTTAGAGCATTTCCCAGATCTTGTCTAAGCTGGCCTAGGAAAGTCATAAAAGTGTCAATTAATGTATTTTTGATGTTGAATGTCTCCTTGTTCAACATTTTCCTCTTTTTATAAAAAACTCTGTAATATTCTATGAGATACCGAGGTAACAATTATTGTCTTACAGAAGTCCTAGAAATTGCGACATGACTGTCATTTTTTTGTGTATATAAGTATCAGTGTTTAAGCTACTTTAAGTTCATTGTGTTATGATTAAAATTCAATAGCAACAGTCAAGAAAACAAAATAAACATTGAAAAATAAATGAAATCACAAAGAAGCAAAAGTAATCCAGGCTATAAACGCCTGATCACTTTAAAGGAAGATAAGATCCTTGCTAGGAAATGGAACTAGAACAAAAACTTGAAGGAGAGGTAGGAAGGATTCTGATAAGCTTGGACAAGTGGCTGACATTTCTGATAGGAATGGAACGAAGTATGAGCGATGCAAGGAAGAATGAGAAAAGGTTTCACAAAGAGACAAAAGTTAAAGCACACTCTACGGAAAAGTTAAAAACACAGCTGTTTTACAAATTTAAAATGAACACATGTCAAAGATATTATTCATCTCGTTAAATAATGAGGAAACCAGTATAATGGTGTGGCTGGTTCCAAGGGCATCTGAGGAGCTAGATATCCTTAGAAATCTAATAAAAGGAAGTTAACAATATGACTTCAGGGTTAGAGGCCAAACTAGATAATGTTCTATAAGTCAGTAAACTGTAACGTTGGGTTATCTTTTCTACTAGACAAAAATGTGCATGTCAACTTGTGATTCATTACATCTAGGTCTTTATTTAATGATAAACGGTGAGCTGAACAAAGTATATGCCTTTCAATAATCCTTGGGTGGACCTTTTGAGCAATGCCTCCAAATGACATTGAAAGGACGTGGTACTCACCCTTTTGCTTTATTTCCAAGCTTGGATGAATTTTTGTTAACAGTGGGAAGGTTAGTGCACTTGGATGATTTTGTTTTCTTTGAGTGGAGTGGATGGAGGGAACAACAAAAAGAAAGCAGAGGAGAGTGTGGAGGTCTCTGAACAGCAGGCTAATGAATTGGGACCGGTAGGAAATGGTGGGGAGGAATTCACTAAACGTTTGGATGTGGACTTGAGTAAGGGCTATTAAAAAGTATTAGGCTAAGTGATATAGGAATTATGACACCTTCTGGGGCATTCTTTCAATAATTGATGATTAAGGTTAAATGTCAAGGACAGGAAGGAGTATATGTGAGGGGCCAAGGTCAGTGCCTATAGAAAACAATACTTGAAGGGAGATATTAACCAGAGTGAGTCATTGCTCAGTTATAGAAATCAAGCATCAATCTATTGATCCTGAGCTGGAGACTGACAGCTTTGAAAATGACATGCATGATAGGAGAAGGAATTGATTTGAAGTGAGAGATAATGAGCTCAGAGAATATTTGGGATCACAGAAAACTTCATAAACCATTCAGTCTATTTGCTCCATACCCACCTGGGACTCAAAGAGGTTCTGCCCTCGCTCAAATAGAGAGTGGGTGAATGAGACAGAATCCAGGACTTCTATCTCCTAATGTAGTTCTCTTTTCTGTTTACCTTGGTGACTGTGGAAGACTGAGTTATTTGTACTACTTTTTCAGCCCCCTGTAGTATAGTTTTATATATCCGTATTCTTGCCATCACTTCTTGATGGGTAGAGCGTACTTCCCTGATCCTTGGCTTTGGGCTTGGCTGCATAACTTGCTTTGATCAAAGGACTGCCTTGCATGGTTGGGCTTGCCTTCTTGAACTTCTTCCATTGCTATGAAAAGGACCAGGTGGCCCTACAGCTTAGGCTACAGAATGAGACAGGTAGTCATGCCACCAGGACATTCACCCTGAAATATGTAGTGACTAGTTGGCTATTTGGAGCTGTGGTTTTACTGAAATGCATGATTACTGTCACCAGAATAAATGTGATCATCACAAGAGACAGTGTATGCCTTATAAGAAATTCCATAATGAAATTTATATGTAGGTTTTAGCTTTCTTTAAATTACTGTGTGATCATTGCACTGAATGAAAATATTAGATTCAGAATGAGACAGCTCATGGATGAACGAAACAAGGTTTATTTACCTAAAGGATAGAGAAGGATGTTCATGTAGTCAGGATACTTAGCAGGGAGATCAGCTATATTCTCTAAAAGTTACAAGCTTCTGGACACCAAGAGCCTTACGGGAAGAGCACAGTTGTGAATGTTAATGCTTGAATGAGAGTCACATCAGAACTTCCGGGAGCTTAAGCGTCTGCCTCTAAGTGACCTAGAGCGGGAGCAATTCTCCGTGTAAGCTGCTCTGGATCTGTACCACATCGCGGAAAGAGGAGCATCTTAACTATCCTGGTGATTTAAAAAAATGTACAATTGCAGATTTGGTGCAGTGCATTTAGGAAATACCAGTTATTCTTCTATTTCTGCTAATTATCTCACATAGACTCTCAAAAACTTGGTGGATTTTCTTTCAGGAGATGCTAGGTTCTGCTCTTGGGTAGTTACCGATACAGCTATTTCCATATTCATTTTCCCGCACATGTACACACTTGCGTGAATGTATCTTCACATGCTCTTCTGTGCTCTATAGTTTATGTTTGTCAATAAACATGGTAGAAGGAACTGATGAAGGGCCTATTGTCTTCTTGATGGGATAGCTCAGTGGGACTCAGCACTGAAAGGAGAACTGTAATCGGGTTCCTACGGGAAAGTACGTGCAAGTCTGTATACTTTCAAATTTGCATTCAACTTACAGAGAGTTATTCCTTGCTTGCTTTTAAGACGTGCCACAGGTGTTATTTTATTTTATCTCAGGATACAGTCATCATAATCTGAAATTAACACCCAATTGTTGGAGCTCCTTGGGGACTACAATTCATCATTTTATTAAAATATCTGACTGCCATCCAGTGCTCAGAAACTTTCCAGATCTCTTATCTTGTAGGCACAACAGTAGGTCTTTGGAATTCTTATGGATGGAATGGATGGGTAAGTGAGAGAATCACACCTGCAATATTGTCCCTACAGATAGCTATAGTGCTAGAGGGCTATTTTATTTATTTTTTTATTGAAGTATAGTTGATTTACAATGTAGTTCAACAGTGATTCAGTTATATATGTATATATATATATATATATATATATATACACACGTATATATATTTAATGCTCCAGTAATTGCATTAGGGAAATATATACACCTGTGAGCTATCAGAAAGCATCCTATATTAGTTGTCCTCTATCTCTGTGAGGAGACAGGGTGAGGTCCACACTCTTATTTTTTCCAGGAGTTATTCACATATATCCAATAGCCTTAAGTTCCTCTCCATGTAAGCCCCCTCCTTCCACCCGCAGTTTGAGTCACAGTATTTTCTGGATCAAAATTGGGTCACTTGATCTAATAAAAGATTCAACACATTGTGGGAATTGGAGGAATTATTTAAAACAGAAATAGCAAGAAAATTTGGAGTATATTTTTGTTAAATACCCCTGGACACAACCAATTTACAAGAATAGCCCTGGGTTTTGTTATAATTACTTGGGCTATCTATTGAAACTACATCCTAATTGTGGCCATGAAAATGCAAAAGCACTATTCTTTAAATTATATGTTCTAATTCAGATTTCTCAATAATTCAGATTGATTTGTTCATTAATGTCCAGTAATAGTGCTTTTTCTTTATTTTTTCTTATTTTGCATAACAAACTCCTCTAGAATCAACTTCATTTGCTCCAGAGTACTTCCTGTTATTTTCTAGGCTAATCAAAGAATATTAATTGTGTCTTCCTTAACATCCAAAGCCTAACTCTGTACCACATACCTCTTAAGTCATACTCTACATTTTTCAGCAGCAACTTTCCTATATATGGGTCCATCACTTTTGAGATTATTCAATATGATAAGAAGAGACAGGAAATTTAATCTGAATGACCTTGGAACTCATTGTCTATCAAGGAGAATGATTTTCGGATGTGCCATAAGTGTTACTTGATTTCAGCTCAGACTAGAACTGGGTTCCTTTAGGGACTGTTTGCTCACAAAGCTCATGTACCAACTGGCCACCTGGTGATCCTCAGATTCAGTAGATTCTGTAATACCAGTACTATCGAGAATATCCATTGGAGGACACTAGAACACAACAAATAGATGAGAATGTAGGAATACATAAGTAGCTTAAAGTAAATCCTCTGGACAAAATCAGACAATTTACTCTCCAAAATTAAATCGAATGGCCCCCTAACTACAAAAATATGACTAATTATCAATATTTTTATTGAAAAACAAATTCTGTCACTGGTGCTCGTCTTTCAAAGTTGTAATTTTAGAAATGGCCCATGAATGGCTTCTCCAGGAGATAAATAGATAAATTATTTTAATAACCTGAACATTTATGTAAGAATCTGCTTCAGAAGTTCTGCTTAATAGCCTAAAGTTAATTAAATCTTCCTTGACAGACAACTGGAGTCTCCTTTGCAGTTTGATGAGCTGGGTTTGCTCACAAGCCCTCTGAACATGGAGAACTTGTTCACGGAAAAAAAAACCCAAAACAACCAGGGGTTCTCTTTGCTGCCAGAGGGAGTTATCCCAAGCAAATTATTTAGGTGAAAGCCCTGCTGCGAGAAAAATCTTTGACATCCATGGTGAGGGTTTGTAAATGTCGTCATAATATGTCTTCAAATGTTTGAACAGTCTGTTAACAATTTTTAATCTCAAATGACAACTATTTTCAAGATGTGAATATCATTTACATACTTGGGGCTTTAATTTTTTAAAATAAATTTATTTAATTTTTATTTATTTTTGGCTGCGTTGGGTCTTCGTTGCTGCGCGTAGGCTTTCTCTAGTTGTGGCGAGCGGGGCCTGCACTTCGTCGTGGTGTGTGGGCTTCTCATTGTGGTGGCTTCTCTTGTTGCGGAGTGCGGGCTTCAGTAGTCGTGGGCTGAGTAGTTGTAGCACGCAGGCTCAGTAGTTATGGCACGCGGGCTCTAGAGCACAGGCTCAGTAGTTGCAGTGCATGGGCTTAGTTGCTCTGCGGCATGTGGGATCTTCCTGGACCAGGGCTCGAACCCGTGTCCCCTGCATTGGCAGGCGGATTCTTAACCACTGCACCACCAGGGAAGCCTGGGGCCTTTAATTTTAATTAGTAAAACGAGGCTTGTCCCCATTCCTGAGATTCTGAGATTCCCCAGACTCCACCTATAAACAGTACATAGCTTGGGTTGTAAATAATGATGCCAACGGTATGACAATTTGTTAAACATATTGGTGCTTGAAAACTATCAGAACAATTACGTATTTTTGTCAGATGAATAAGCACTCATACATCAGCTTATCTTGGTAATAATAGCAACATTAGGGATTTTCACTTTATACACAGTGGGGCACTCCGGGTTTGATTTGCAAAGGAGAAGATGAAAAATTCTGGGAGTAACTTTGTTCTAGAAATAGATCTCCCTTGACCCAGAATACTTAGCTGGGAGTGACAGGGCAGCCAGCTTTTCCCATGTAGGGTCTTATGAATTTCAATTCACCTCTCCTTTTGCAACACAGGTTGTCAGGTGGTGAAAGCCATTATTTATGGTAGTGAGCTAACAAGGGTGTTAAATCAGGCATATTAAGGCTTGTAGGCAGCAAGTAAGATGGAAATGTCATTGAAACCACTTAGAATCCGTGCAGTGATTTACATCCTCCAAACGGGGGTTCCAGCCTCCATGGAAGACACTTGTATTCCAAATCACTTAGTTGTTTTGGGCCGTGGCTCTGTTTCTTCATTTCTTTTAAGAGGGACTTAAGCTTCTTACATGTTTTGGGGAGTCGGGGTGTAAACGACTAAAATGATCTGAAAATACAAACTTGTTTCAGAAGCATGGAATAATTACACTTATGGTGTTCCTAATAATCCAGTATGTTTAACTGCATAACATTTAGTTAATTCTTTTTCACTAAAAGAGCGACACGGACAGTGGTCGGGGGAGGGCTGCGTGGCCGAGTCGCCCGTGGGGCTCTCGTTTTGATAGTGGCCCTTCCTCTCTTCCTCCATGGCACCTTCCAACTGAGTGGTCTGAGAAGAGCCTAGTCACGGTGTGAGCAGGATTTGGGGAAGCCGTGCAGCACCCCGAGGTGAGCAATTCCGGGGAGCCCGTGTGCACCTCTGCACAAGAAGAGCAGGGCGGGGAGCTCTTCGGAGAGGGCTGTCCAGGGAGCCTCAGGTTGGGGAGTCAAGTGTCCACTGCAAACTGGGGGTGGGAGCCCGGGGCAGAAATA
Organism: Phocoena sinus; assembly: GCF_008692025.1. NCBI lineage: Eukaryota > Metazoa > Chordata > Mammalia > Artiodactyla > Phocoenidae > Phocoena > Phocoena sinus. The sequence continues at coordinate 3,816,407 of NC_045766.1, forward strand.
CCTGACCTCACGGCTGCCCCTTTTCCAGTCTCCTGCCACTGTTCCCACTTGGCTACAAGCATCTGGATGCCAGGGACAGCAAGGAAGCCTTCTGACACGGTGTGCGCAGGTCAGCCTAGAGCACAGAGCCCCAGCCGGGGGAGGGCGTGGCACGGTCAGACAGAACACACCTGGGCTCTCACGCCAACTCCCACACGCTGGAAGCCAAATCTCGCGAGGGGCGCATGTTGCCGACGGGATCCTGGCTGCTGAGACCCGTGGCTCCGGTTGGCCAGGTGGTCCTTCCGGCTCGCTGCGGCAGACGTGTGACTCGCGATATTAAGGTTCCAGACATTCTCCCTACTTGCATTTGCTGAAGAATAGTGAATTTAAAAAACCTGAAAATGGGGCTTCCCTGGTGGCGCAGTGGTTGGGAGTCCGCCTGCCGATGCAGGGTCCGGTCGTGCCCCGGTCCGGGAAGATCCCACATGCCCCGGAGCGGCTGGGCCCGTGAGCCATGGCCGCTGAGCCTGCGCGTCCGGAGCCTGTGCTCCGCAACGGGAGAGGCCACAGCAGTGAGAGGCCCGCGTACCGCAACCAAAAAACCCCGAAGATGGCAGGTAATGTACCCAACCTTGCCGTTTCTTCTAGTCAAGCAGTCTTACCTTTGTTGTTTTCTCACAAATCTTGACACTGATGAGGGTTCCTAAGTCTTCAGACGATAATGTTGCTGTTCTAAAATATATATATTTTTAAAAATTACGGAGTGGTAGACATGCAGAAAAATCGTGAGTCTCGATTTCCCTTTCATGCTAGAAAAGGGGAAAGTTCAAAAACAAGCACATATACAGGTAAATGTATTTTCCGAAGTTTGCGGGGGGAGAATATTTAATTTATTTTGGTTCATCCCCCTTTACACTTTATATTACAATAATGTATTTTCCCACTTTCTTGGTTTGTATGCTGTGTTTTCGTTGTTTGTGAACCACTCGTATTTTTCAATGATACGGTTATGATAATAGTATCATATACTATTTTAGAATAGTAAATTCTAAAACTGTATTAAACGATTAACATGTATTCTTTGAATCTTACTATAATGCTAAAAAGAGACCAAATTATTATTAATGTCATTTAAATGTTGGGTAAATTAAAGCACTAATCTCCAAGGTGGGTTTTTTTTGTGTGTGTGTGTGGTAAAAAACACATAACATAGATCTAACCTCTTAACAAATGTGCAAGTGTACAGTTCAATTTGGTTGACTATAAGCAGTGTTCTAAAGCTGATCTCTGGAACTTTTTCATCTCCCCGTGACTGAAACTTTATACCCATTGATGAGCATCTCCCCATTTCCCCTCCCCCAGTCACTGGCAACCACCCTTCTACTTTCTGTTTTAACTCTTCCTAACTCGTTTTCCTTCATTTGTAGTCTGCTTTCAAAATCTATCTTAAGGTTCTTGGGCTCTAAAAACCATCCTAAAGAATTTTGAATACTGTCTTATCATTTAATTGTAAACCATTCTCTGCACGAATCATATTACTGTAATCAGTTTTTAAAAAGTGGAATAGTTCAAGCATTCAGAAAATATGACAGACACCTATATATCCATCACCTATAGCTTTATCAAATCTTAATGTTTCTCCATCTTTGGCTCAGATTTTTTTTTTTCTTCTTTGAACAAAATGAAAGATCCTAGATACGGTTCTCTTTGCTAGTCTAATTCTCCTTCTCTAGAAGTCAAATACTGTTCTGCATTCAATGTTTCTGAGTCACATGTGTTTCAGAGTTTTAACCAGTACCAGCTTTACGGCTTTAGGTCCTGTGTTTAGAAGGGTCCTGTGCTTGGTTTGATGCTCTTAGTTTTGAACAAGGCAAGTCACCCCTGTCTTGTAGGTTTTAAAGTTTCTTTTGATGGGATGCAACACACTGACACTGATAGATGAAAGGCAGAACTCTTTCTCAGAGCTGCAAATGGGAGACGAATGCCACTCAGGGCAGCACAAAGGGTGCCCCCATAGGGTAACAGCAAACTGCAGCTGTTAAATATGACAGCTTATATAAGGCAGGCAGGCAGGCGATGGGGTGAACTGGGTTTCCTGGGGACCCTGTGGATTGGCTAATTTGAATAATTTCTCAGGCTACAGGGAGAAGTGGCTCTCCTCAGTGGTCTGGTACTTGGCTGTGGAGTGCGGGATCCCTGATAAGGGAGGTGGTTGGGTGTGTTGTACAGAGGCCCCAGAGAGTGAGAGTCTGACAAGGGAAGTGGTTGGAGTCGGGGTATAGCAAACTGCTGCTGAAGGGAAGTTGAGGTTTTCTGCCAGGATTTCAAAACTAAGTCAAGACAGCCCTTGTGAAATATTACGTTACAGCCCAGCATTGTCATTTTGCACTAAACCCTGCAAGTTCTGTAGCCAGTCCTGATTTTAACTGTATATTTATCCATAAACATTGTATGGTACTGTTTTGAGTGCATGTAGATTTTCATGAACAGTTACGTTGTTTCAATGTTTTTTTGCTTCAGTTTGTTTCAATTTTTTAAAAAAATAAATTATGCTGCAGTAAAATTCTCGAAGACAACTTCTTGGATACATGTGCTTCTTTAGGGAATATAACTATGAAGGCAGTTGCTTGGCACAGAGTATGTACCTGTTTGGTATTTATAATCTGATGTTCCCACAATCCTCACACTTCTTTAAATCTTAGTTCTACAGTTAAATTCGTTTCATGTACACTGTCAGTCACTTTGCCACGGTTTCCCCAGTCATCTGTCAGTTGGCTAGAATTTGTTGTCTAGATGTTTCCTCAAGAAGGGCTCATGAGAAAGACATTCCCTGAGTTACATGTGCAACACTGTTTTTCAGTAGTCTTTATTCAGAAAGACAGCTTGTCTGGCTATGAAATCCTTTGCTCGCACTTTGCTCCTTGAGGGTCTTCTAGAAATTGCTCTGCTGTCTTTGGCTTTGAATGATGTGGAAAAATCTGATCTGAGCCTAGTTCTTTCCCTTATAAGTGTCTTGGTCAATTTGCCTGACAAATGAAATGATTTCTTTTAATTTTTAAATTCCAGTAATTTTGCTAGGACTTGTCTTAGTCCTGACTGTTCTAGGTAAGTTTTCTCAGGCACATGGTATGCCATTTCACCATGTAAATTCAACTCTTCTTTCTTTCCAGAAATTTTCTGGACATAATTATTTAAAAATTTGTTCTGATTTACTGTTCTTTTAGGACAAAAATTGTAGTCATCCCTCAGTATCCACTGGGGGATTGGTTCCGGGTTTCCCACAGATACCAGAATCCACGGATGCTCGTCTGTTATATAAAATCGTGTAGTATTTGCATATAACCTACACATCCTCCCGTATACTTGAAATTATCTCCAGATTACTTATAATACCTAATACAATGTAAATGCTATGTAGATAGTTGCCAGGGTGTGGCAAACTCAAGTTTTGCTTTTTGAAACTTTCTCAATTTTTTTCCACTAATATTTTCAACCCACAGTTGGTTGAATCCGTGGATACGGTATCCAAGGATATGGAAGGCTGATTGTATATTATGGTGGAAACATTCGCCTGTTTTTTCGTTCATCTCCCAATTTCTCTTTCTTCCTTTTAAACTCTTATCTGTCTTATTTCAATTGCTTTTCTAATATCTATAATTGATATTAATTACTGATTTCTCCCCACAATATTTATTCTCTCTTGCTTTCACTTTTAGTTCTCACTTATATAATACCCCTTTTCTTTTAACTTTCTCCTTGAGCTCTCACAACATTTAATTCATTTCATTCCTTTTTCTCACCACTTCTTGCTTTCTCACAATCTGTTCTCTGAGTTTCTGCATTTCTGCTTTATGGGCTTACTTTTTAGAGATAAATAACTTCAAAATATTTGTGGTAAAATGCTTGGTCACTATTTTCCTCTATTCTGTGGCAACCTTTCCCTGGCGAATGTTTTTGTCTGGCAAGTTTTGCTACTCTTTCCCATCAGTTTTCTTGTAGTATTATTGCATTGAGGCTGTACCAGTTTTTTACTACTTTTTTGAGAAAGATTGAGTTGCACTTTTCCTGGCCTAGCTATTTATAGGCATTCCCTTACGGGAGACCATTTTTCCTGGTGTTTTTTTTTTTTTTTAATTTATTTAATTAACTTATATTTTGGCTGCTTTGGGTCTTCGTTGCTGCGTGTGGGCTTTCTCTAGTTGTGGAGAGCGGGGCTACACTTCATTGCCGTGCACACGCTTCTCATTGCAGTGGCCTGTTGTTGGCGGAGCATGGGCTCTAGGCACTCGGGCTTCAGTAGATGTGGCACATGGGCTCAGTAGTTGTGGCTTGCGGGCTCTAGAGAGCAGGTTCAATAGCTGTGGCTCATGGGCTGAGTTGCTCCGCGGCATGTGGGATCTTCCTGGACCAGGGATCGAACCCGTGTCCCCTGCATTGGCAGGCAGATTCTTAACCACTGCGCCAGCAGGGAAGCCCTCCTGGTGTATTTTGAGATATTTTGGCTTCTATTTCACTACTCTTTTTGAGTCTTCTTTGTATTTATCTGCCTCCTCCATCTCCTACCTGTCTTCCCTACATCCTTGGCAATTCAGAAGATACAGGTTTCACTTCGGGGTAAAACCCCTCCCTCCTTCAGGAAGGATGTGTGTGTGTGTGTGTGTGTGAGATTTTCTGAGATCTCCTGCCATGAAGCTGACTCTGTTTACTGCTCCTGTGCTTGGCAATTGCTGTACTTCCTGACACACCTCTAGGATTTTTTTTTTCTTAAACATTTTTTGCCTACATTGTTTCCAGTCACTATTTCAAAGAGAATAGAAAGATACATTAGTATTTCCTTTATAATAGATTATCAGTGTTTCTTTTTTATTTAATTTTATTTTTAAATTAATTTTTTATTTTATTAATTTTTCATTGGAAGTTTCTTTCAACTTCCAACTTGTCATTATTAGTAAAATGTGCATTTTGAGTGTTGTCAGTTTTGGCAAAACTTTTATTAAGTTTCTTTCAAATATGAGAGATAAGATGTGGAAGAGATTTCCAGGACTGGCTTCTGGCTCCTTATAGAAAAATACTTGCTTTTCCTCCGTAACCGTCATCCATCTGGTGCTGGGCACTGTAGGAAGCATTGACATCGTGATGCAACTTTTGGTCCTGCAACTTTATGTCATGATGCTAAGTGAGTTAGCACAGTGGGCATTAGAATTCCCTGAAGCCATTCTTCCACTGGTGGATTAACTTTACTACCTCAGAATTGACTGTGAATAACACAAATAGATTCCACTAAATCCAAACCAAATATATTCCCAACTCAACTCTTCCATGGCTGGCAGGGTTGCCTGAGGCTACTCCCACACCACCAAGGGACATACTATGGAGGGAAGTCAAAGTGGAAATATATAGTTAGCCTGTCTTACTTTTGTAAGTTTTCCAAATGTACGTCCATCTGATCACGCTGTGAGGGCTTTGAAGGTGAAGCACTGAAGTTCTCTGTTTGCCCTTGGGGATGAGGGAAGGAAGGGTGTTTTCTCTGGTGTGGTTGCTAACACCAAGAGAAAATTTTGAGGCATAAGCTGATGGGTCCTCCTGGGACAGTGTCAGAGGGGGAGCGATAAAGCTTTTAGGCACATGAGTACTTCCCAGCCCTAGTTTTTTGTTTTGTTTGTTTGTTTTTCAAATTTAAGTATAGTTGATTTACAATGTTGTGCTAGTTTCTGGGGTACAGCAAAGGGATTCAGGTGTATATGTGTATATATATGTATGTGTATATATATATATATATATATATATATATATAAAATTTTCCAGATTCTTTTCCATTATAGGTTATTATAAAATATTGAATATAGTTCCCTACCTATACAGTAGGTCCTTATTGTTCATATTTTTTTATATAGAAGTGTGTATATGTTAATCACATAGTCCTAGTTTTTCCCTCCTCTCACCCTTTCCCCTTTGATAACCATAATTTTGTTTTGTATGTCTGTGAGTCTGTTTCTGTTTTGTAAATAAGTTTCATTTGTATCATTTTTTTTTTAGATTCCACATATAAGCAATATCGTATAATATTTGTCTTTCTCCATCTGGCTTACTTCACTTAGTATGATAATCTCTAGGTCCATTCATGTTGCTGCAAATGGCATTATTTAAGTTTTTTTATGGCTGAGTAGTATTTCATTGTGTGTGTGTATATATATATATGTATACACACACACACACACACACACACACACACACACACACACACACACACCCCACATCTTCTATATCCATTCATCTGGACATTTAGGTTGCTTCCATGTCTTAGTTATTGTAAATAGTGCTGCTGTGAACATACGGGTGCGTGTATTCTTTCAAATATAATTCCTTTTAAAATGTAATAAAGTGGTATGAAATATTAGGACAGGTTTCTTTCCTTCCCAGTACCTATATATCATCTGATGAAAAACATATAAGCTATCTTATTATTACAAAGACACTTGACTTACATACACTAATTTGGCGAGGTGGTAAGCAGCATGTGGAATGTCAGTGCCCTTAGACAGAGCTAATACCATCCAGGATAGAACTAAACTTGTTTCAAAGAAACATCCAGCATGTGTTTTTATAATAATATGATTTGATTTAAGAATATTCACATCATTGGCACATACTTTCCAGGTAATACCAGGAAACAACTATTATTTTTATTGAAGTATAGTTGGTTTAAAATGTTGTGTTAGTTTCTGGTGTACAGCAAAGTGATTTGGTTTATATATATATATATATATATATATATATATATAAATATATATATACACACACACACACACACACACACACACACATACACATTTATATTCTTTTTCAGATTCTTTTCCATTATGATTTATTACAGGATATTGAATATAGTTCCCTGTGCTATACAGTTTGTCCTTGTTGATTATCTATTTTGTATGTAGTAGTGTGTATATGTTAATCCCAAACTCCTAATTTATCCTTCCCCCTGTTTCCCCTTTGGTAACCATAAGTTTGTTTTCTGTGTCTGTGAGTCTGTTTCTGTTTAGGAAACAACTATTTTTAAATTCCCACAGGCACTGAATATTTTGGCACAAATTTATTAACAAAGCCCAAAGTAGCAGCATAAAAACGTATCAAATATATCTTGGCCTTCAAGGTCAATCATCAAGGGTTCATTTGATTACTGCAAGTCCAGCGTTGGGTTAGGAGACATGAGAAGAGAGATGTACCTCTGCTCTGAAGGAGTTTATAGTCCAGTCTACTGTTTCTTAAGCAGAGTAACTACCCACCGGGGGTTGTGAAATTAATTTGGTAGGTCACCACCAGGATGAAAATAACAGAATAGAGAATATCAGAGTGCATTTTTGGTAATAACAACCAATATCATTTTATATTACTTGTGATTATGAAATACTTTGCTCACTGAGTTTGCTGTCAAAAACGTTCGAAAAACATTGACTTCTAGGTGGAAAAAAATATTACAGGTGTACCAGGAACAATTAGCCTCTCAGAATCATGTCTTAGTTTCCTAGGGCTGCTGTAACAAAGTACCACAAACTGAGTGGCTTAAACAACAGACGTTTATTGTCTCACAGTTCTGGAGGCCGGAAGTCCAAGATCAAGGTGTTGGCGAGGTTGATTCCTTCTGAAGGCCATGAGGGAGAATCTGCTCTATGCCTCTCGCCTAGCTTCTGGGGCTTGGCTGGCAGTCTGTTGTGTTGCTTGGCTTGTAGATACATCACCTTAATCGCTGCTTTCATTTCACATGACATCCTCCCTGTGTACATGTTTATCTCTGTGTCCAAGTTTTCTCTTTTTATGTCATGATTTTTTGTAAGTGATGTTGGGTTAGGACCCACCCTAATGATCTCATTTTAACGTGATTACCTCTGAAAAGACCCTATCTGCAAATAAAGTCACGTTCTGAGGTATGTAGGGTTAGGGCTTCAATGTTTTTTTTGAGGGGGGGGAACACAATTCAACCCACAATAATCAAAATGGGCACCATTTAAAATACGTATGTGCTAGTTCTGGTACCAAGGTCTTATTAGTCTTTTTTTTTTTTTTTTTTATGCGTTACGCGGGCCTCTCACTGTTGTGGCCTCTCCCGTTGCGGAGGACAGGCTCCGGACGCGCAGGCTCAGCGGCCATGGCTCACGGGCCCAGCCGCTCAGCGGCATGTGGGATCTTCCCGGACCGGGGCACGAACCCGTGTCCCCTGCATCGGCAGGCGGACTCTCAACCACTGCGCCACCAGGGAAGCCCTTATTAGTCTTTACAACCACCATTATCTTTACAACCACCATGAGAAGTAAATTTATTATGTCAGTTTTACAGAGTAATTGAGGATCAGAGAGATTCACTGTTACAATTTAGGTCTGTTTTACTTCAAAGCTAGTGTTCTTTCCATTCTGCTTGTTGATTCCTGGGAAGCTAGATCTGGCAGGGGTCTTGGAGGCCATCTGGTACAATCCCCTCTTTTAATGTGTAGCAGGCCAAAAGATAAAAATGTTTCTGTTTGTAAAAATCTGGTATGTTTTCTACATTCCAGAGAAGCAGTGAAATTCATCTATGAAGAATGACCACCTTTTTACTTTGGGAAACTCTGGAAAGATCCACAAATATTTTTTCGTCCACCACCATCCCCCCCAAAGTGGGAAAAGTTGGGAGCCCTTGGGGTGTATGTAGAGGGATAAAATAAAGCACAGAGATGCCAAGTCTCTTGTCCATGTTTCCCAGCTTATGTTCCCCAGATGACATTTATGATATAAACTCCCAGAGCAATATTTATGAGAAAGAAGGAGGGGGGAGGAGAAGGGGAGGAGGGAGAGAGGGGAGGGGAGAAGAGATGGTGAAAGGGAATGAATCCAGTCTGCCTATTTGCAAGCTTCAGCCAAAGGACAATTTAACCCAAAGAGACAAATAGACAAATAACCCGAAAGACAAATATGAAATACATTTTTATTATTAAACTTTATTACTATGCAAATGTCTTTTCTCCTTGAATAGTATAAAAAACAGAGTATTGGTGTTAATTGCATAAAATATAAGTGGAATCTGAGAAATTTTGCTAATGTAGGATAAGGAAAAGTTACTTTGGTCATGAACGCCTATTTCCCATTGTCAATAAAAAAGAGCGATGAATGAAGGACTGCAACCTGATAGCAAACCAGTGTGATTGTAGGAAGGGGCTGGGTTCTATAGCTAGACCTATCTCTGCATTTATTAGCAGTTTGAATTTGGGAAAATTACTTCTTTGAATTTTTGTTTCATTGACTTAGACATTTGAGATTATCATAATACAGTCTACCGCAGAGAGATACGGATTAGATTAAATACAGTAAAACACATAAAAGTGGCTACCATGGAGCCCAGAGTATGGAAGGCTTAACACATGTGTTCCTTTACCAAGTAGGTCTGGATTTAGACTTGATTGTCCAATTTTCGGTGACTACCACTCATTCAACAAATGTTTGCTGAGCTCCTCTATTTTTGGCAAGGCACTACTTTTGGCACTAGGCATTCAGCGAGGACAGAGACAGGCAAGGTCTCTTTTCTCTTATAAGGTACATTCTGGGAGGAAAGACAGACGATAAGCCACTGGAAAAATAAGCAGTGGAAACCATCAAATAGTGATGAGGGATTTGCAACAAGTTAAAATACGGAGATATGATACAAGTTCTAGATGTCTTCATTATTTTGGATGATCAGGAAAGGCACCTTTGAGGAGGAGATACTGAAGCAAAGATTTGAGTGGCAAGAAGGAGCTTCTGAGGTGCAGACCAGGAGTACAGGCCATCGAGGCAGAGGAAGGCGTTAACAACAGGCATGAGGGTGGGAATGATCTGAAGTAACTAGAGTGAAGAGCAGAGAGCTGGTAGTTGAGGAAAAGAAGGAAAGCCGGCAGGGCTGAAGCATCCTAGAAGAGAGTGATGTGGGAGCTGGATTCAGGAGGCAGTGCTGAACATGGCAAGTAGCACAAGGATTCCAAATATGTCTGGAGACTAACCGGGTGCTGGGAAATGGAGAACCAAGGGTAACTCCTTGATTTTCGGTTTGAGCAACCACAAGGAGGCTGGTGTCATTTTCTGAGATGGGGAACCCCAGGGGAGGAGCAAGTTTTGGGGAAAGGTCAAGCATTGTGTAATAGTTAAGATACTTACTTGCCATTCAAGGAGACTTTTATTAGGAGACCCATATTTTATGGAGAGGATATAGATGTAGATGTGGGAGTTATCAACATAACAATGGTCTTTAAAGTCCACGGTACTGCCCAGGAGAACCTCTTCCCTTCTCCAAGCTGCAGCCAGGTAGTCTCCTTTGATATCTGCTCTCTTTCCACTCCCCACCCCATTGTTACATCAGGACTCTCAGTCAGTGATGACTTTAACTTATGGAAAGGGCATATTCTGGGTGGTTCAGATCTTGCCTTTTTTCCTAACAGAATCTCCATTTCTGTTTTGTTTTTTTTTTTGCCTTGGATTCATATGAAATGTTCATTAAAATATTCAATGATCATTTTCTAGGTGAATGCAAGTATAAAAAACATGTTAAGTATCTTTCACAATAGAATAATAAAAAGAAGATTTATCCCTTCATCAGAAATTATGGTCAGTGCTCATTTATCAATATTGGCCTCATCATAGAGCTAAATTTAATTATCTGGTCACATATTTACCTTTGATTTGCATACACCAGTCTAAGCGATGCCAAGAGCCATGCTACACGTCACTTTAAGATAAATTAGAGCCATAAAATCTAACCTGCTGTTACAGTTTTTGTGTTTACGATTGAGGCTCCATTTCACTTGTTTTATGTCTGGTTTTATAGCAAAGCGCTCATCATCAGCACCTCTGGGCACAAGTACAAAGCACCACTTACAAAAGCAACAGATTGGCAGAAATCAGGCTCCAACGCTAGCCCCCATCGCCCTGTTTCCGGCACAAGTGCCAGTCAAAAGATGAATCTCCTTCTGTGAGCCCTAAGGACTTATTACATCCTTGGACTCTTAAGGAACCAAATCAGAAGGGAAATGTTTGATTCAGGGACCTGGGAAGCCTGAACTTCTTTGTGTTCAAAGTTAGGGTCCCTTGGGAACTACTGTAATCTTTATAATCAAGTTAACTTGTATATAAAGAAAGTAAGAGTCAGCTTGCTACTGTGGGGTAAATTTAAGAGGAGCTAAGAGCTAAATAATACTTACGTCATGTCATACGTTACCTGTTCTGTTCTAAGCACTTTATATGTATACTCATCCATTGAACCATCATCACATTAGTGTGGAGTAGGTGCTATTATCACCCTTATTTTATAGATGAGGAAACTGAGGCGCAGAGAAGTTGAGTGACTCACAAGATCTAACAGCAAGTGAGTTGTTGCGGGTCAGGTGCCCCAGGAAGTGGGCTGTGGCATGGAGATTTGCACGCAGGCAGTGCGTCTGGGAGTGCTCCTGGGATCAACACCCAGGGGCAGAGAAGGAAGCAGGGTTGGGCAGAAGGAGAAGTTGGGGTGCAATGCAGTCCCAGCAAAGGCTTCATTCAACCCCATGGGGAGCTCTGGGGCAAGGCTGGCCCTGCACAGTTTTCCAGAATTGGGATGTGGGGCATGGGCCTTTATATTATGCAAATTGCCCCTGGAAAAGGGCTGTGACTTTGGGTGAGGCAGCTCTCTTCCGTAGAAGACAGTTCCTAGGCAGCTGCTGTTGGCACCACTCCCTAGAGCTGGGGGATTAAACTCTTTAGTTCTGAAGGGGCATCTGGGTGGCATGTCACAGAATCCACTAGGTGGAACTGGGGTTCAAAGCTAGGATGTCTGGCCTCAGAATTCAGGTTCTTAACCACTACAGATCTTCTTTGACTTATGATGGGGTTATGATGTCCCAATAAACTCACTGTAAGTTGAAAATATCATAAGTCAAATGCATTTAATACCCTAACCTGTGTCACAGCTCAGCCTAGCCCACCTGAAACCTGCTCAGAGCACTTAGGTAAGCCTACCGTCAGGCAAAATCAGCTAACACAAAGCCTATTTTGTAACAAAGTGTTGAGTATCTCCTGCAGTTTATTGAATACTGTACTGAAAGTGAAAATCAGGAAGGTTGTTAAGTTGTCCACCCTCACGATCACGTGGCTGACTGGGAGCTGTGCCTGCGGTCACTGCCCAGCATCATGGGAGGATATCGTGCTGCGTATCACTAGCCCGGGAAGAAGATCAAAATTCAAAGTATGGTTTCTGCTGTCTGCGTATTGCTAATCTGAAGTTGAACCGCTGTAAGTTGGGGACTGTCTACTGAATTGTATACAGGATACATACTGCGTTCACAGTTTGTAAATAAGAACAGGTAGTACTAATATGCCTAGTTGGATGGTTAGAAATACCTCCAGAAAGAGATTAAAAATAAGATCAGACCAAATGATTTTTATATAACGATTTTTCATTTAGATAACTAAGCAAACTCAATTATTAAGTATTGGTTTAGGTTCTTTAGGATGTATGCAACAGAAATGGACTCAGGTTGGCTTAAGCAGTAACAACCAAGGGAAGAGAAAGGGGGTTCTCCTGGAATCAAAGAAGACCCGAACAGCAAAGCCCTGGGAAGAACAGGGATGCAGCCGGACCCAGGCAGCTGGAACCAGGGACTGGAGTACGGTTGTATCCCTGTCTCTGTTTCTTACTCCACACAGGTTCATCTCTCATAATGCGAAACGCGAAATATCAGAACAACCAGGGAGGCTATTCTCAAGTTTTTTATTGTCCCAAGTTCTGGAGGAGACCCATTGGCTTAGCTTGCCTGGGCCGCTTCTTCTGGAGCCAATTGTTGCAGTGAACTTCCAGTAAGGTGATGGCTCTGGATTTTACTATGCTGATGGGGGAGAGAGACAGTTCTTAGGAGAGGGGTGTTGAGTAGATAACCCCAGTGTCATGGGATGTCCAGCATAGTGTGTATGAAACTCTACTTTCACCTTTTAAAGTTTATTTTATTGAAGTAGAGTTGATTTACAATGTTGTGTTTAATTTCTGCTGTACAGCCAAGTGACTCAGTTATACATATATATATATATTCTTTTTTTTTTTTTTTTTTATGCGTTACGCGGGCCTCTCACTGCTGTGGCCTCTCCCGTTGCGGAGGACAGGCTCCGGACGCGCAGGCTCAGCGGCCATGGCTCACGGGCCCAGCCGCTCCGCGGCATGTGGGATCCTCCCAGACCGGGGCACGAACCCGCGTCCCCTGCATCGGCAGGCGGACTCTCAACCACTGCGCCACCAGGGAAGCCCTATATATTCTTTTTTATAGTCTGTTCCATTATGGTTCAACACAGGATATTGAATATAGTTCCCTGTGCTAAACAGTAGGACCTTGGTGTTTATCCATCCTACATGTAATAGTTTGCATCTGCTAACCCCAACCTTCCACTGCATCCCTTCCCAAACCTCCTCCCCCTTGGCAACCACCAGTCTGTTCTCTATGTCTGTGAGTCTGTTTCTGTTTTGTTAGACATGTTCATTTGTGTCATATTTTAGATTCCCCATATAAGTGATATCGTATGGTATTTGTCTTTCTCTTTCTCACTTCACATAGTATGATCAGCTCTAGGTCCATCCATGTTGCTGCAAATGGCATTATTTCATTCTTTTTATGGCTGAGTAATATTCCACTGTATATATGTACCATATTCTTTATGCATTCCTCTGTCGATGGACATTTAGGTTGAAACCCTAGTTTTAAATAACCCCAAGGAAGCAGAGGGACCTGTACTGTTCCATCTCCCCAGCAGAGATGGGGAATAAGGCAAAGATCAAGCCTTGCTCTCTATGTGCTCTGCACTGGTCTATGATTTGCTGGATGGCTCCCCAACGCCTGGCTGTCTCTACATATTAGAGGACGTTATACAGAAGGGTGTTTCCTCATTCTCTTTCTTCTGTGACAGAAAAGAAGAAATAAATGTGTACTGCAGCCTTTGGGGTTTAATGCAGTCAGAAGCTGGCACTACAGATAAAAGTTGTTTAAAGTTTCAGGAGGAGTGATGAAGAGTCTTTGGCATCTCCATACCGTGGACTGATGTTCTTATTTATTTTTAGGGTGGAAGGGTAACAGCTTCTTCTCCAGGGCGATTGGTCACTTAACTGATAAATGGCATGTTGAGGAATATAGAACATCTTTTCAGTTCTTAGTATGTGCTAGAAGTTTTACATACATATGAAATAATCTCTGCATCTGACCCGTTCGATACAACTCAGGATGAAACTCATGAAGCATCGCCCCAGGGCTCAGCACCAGCTGCTGACCTGCAGTCATCTTTCCCAGCCTCTGCATCCCTTGATGGCCTTTGGCCCAAAGTTCATGATTACGTGTGTGTTTAGGAGCTATCCTGATGTGTCCACACTGAAGGTCTCTCAATCTGGTTTAGTGTTTTGGTTTTCCTGGCTGCTGCAGTAACTCCTCCAGGTGAAATATAAGCGTTCATGTGACTGATGTGTTTAAGTGCTTTAAAACATTTTCCATTTTCCATCCTCTGTCGCGTCTTGTTCCATAAACTCCGCGCCAGGGGCTGAGGCACGGCTGGTGGAGTGGCCCAGCCTTAAGCATAAACCAGAGTTAATGTCTTGAGCTGTGAGTGGTTTTTTGGTTTATTTATGTATTTCGTCTCTCTCTCTCTCTCTCTCTCTCTCTCTCTCTCTCTCTCTCTCTCTCTCTCTCTCTCTCTCTCTCGTTGCAGCCCCTCCCAACACAGAGTGCCCTTCAGCCTTCCCTGAAAATCACGCCCGCAGGCACACTTCTGATTTGCCGACCACGCCCCTCTTCCTCCCAGTAAGTCACCCCGCTTCTGCGGGTATGTGTGGGCCAGTCTGATTCACTGGAGAACTTTCCCTTTTCTTACTTAACATTATCCCAGTGTTTACAGCAGAGGAAACTGAAGTTTGAAAGAAGTCAGCAAATTGCCCACTATTACACAGCTCGTAAGTGACAGAGCAAAGATTTGATCACACATATGTGAATGCAAAGACTTATTTTTCACTATGAAAGTAATATATCATCAAAAAGTTTGGGAAATACCTACAATGTTCCTTAAAACCTACATTCCTTTTCAAAAATTGATTTTATTGAAGTATAGTTGATTTACAATGTGTTCATTTCTACTATACAGCAAAGTGATTCAGATATATACATATATTCTTTTTCATATTCTTTTCCATTATGGTTTATCACAGGATATTGAATATAGTTCCCTGTGCTATACAGTGGGACCTTGTTGTTTATCCATCCTATATATAATAGTTTGCATCTGCTCATCTCAAACTCCCAATCCATCCCTCTCCCATCTCCCTCCCCCTTGGCAGCCACAGGTCTGTTCTGTATGTCTGTGAGTCTGTTTCTGTTTCATAGATAAATTCCTTTGTGTCGTATTTTAGTTTTCACATGTAAGTGATATCACATGGTATTTGTCTTTCTCTGTCTGACTTCACTTAGTATGATGATCTCTGGGTCCATCCACGTAGCTGCAAATGGCATTATTTCGTTCTTTTCTTGGTTGAGTAGTATCCCATTGTATATATGTACCACAACCTCTTTATCCATTTATCTGTTGATGGACATTTAGGTTGCTTCCATGTCTCGGCTATTGTAAATAGTGCTGCTATGAGCACTGGGGTGCGTGTATCTTTTTGTATTATAGTTTTGTCTGGATATATGCCCAGGAGTAGAATTCCTGGGTCATATGGTAGCTCTAGTTTTAGTGTTCTGAGGAACGTTCATAGTGTTCTCTATAGTGGCCACACCAATTTACATTCCCACCAACAGTGTAGGAGAAACCTACGTTCTTGAAATATCTGCATACTCTTAAAAAATGAAATAAATCACTTATTTGTTCTGTCATCAGCAAGGAGGATAATAGCCATCTTGATTTATTTTCTTTTTATAGATTTTTGTTTGTTTGTTTCACAGAGTTGCATCCTGGCATTTCCTGTTTTTCTGGATGAGGGAGAGATTAGCTGTGGATTGCTACAGCTTTGTCTGGTTAGACTGGCATGTTGATGCTTTCTGAAGTTCCTTAAAATCTTCCTCATCTCCAGAGTTTGAATTCTGGAATTCTTGTGGAAGGATTCATAAGGCAATTGCAGAGAACAGACAGCCCAGAAGACACTTTGATCACATTTCCTAGGCATTTATTGGAAATGTGTATCTCAGTGGTTCTTAAAGTGTTGTATGTCGTAATTGCCTGGGAGGCTTTAAAAACATGTATGCTCCAGCATTGTCTAGAACCTACTGAACCAAAGGCCTCAGGGATCATACCAGGCCATCTGTGTTTTACAAAAGCTTTCTCACTGATTCTGAAAAGTTTATGTTATTCTTTAGGACCCTTGGTGTATTTTTGTGAACAACTGTTTTTTCCCGAGACGTTGCTTGGTTAAGCCACTGGCAATTTAAGTTTGTTAATTGTGATTTTTGGACTGCTGTTGGCAGGGTCTGGATGGGAAGTTATCAGAAGTACAGATACTGCTTCTCTCATCTCCCCTCTGTTCCCTGTTCTCTGTGGCACTTTCACATTCTAAAAAGATGTCAGATGTTTCCTTTGGCAAAAGTCCCCTTCTGTGCAAGGTTCTGTTTTGTAGAACTTGGGCATTGAGAAAAGCGTCAAAAGAGAAAACAGAAGTAGCTGCTACATTTCTAGAAACCAGTAATTATTTCTCTGGTCCTCCAGCGTGTGTTCAGAAATGAGCAGCTCCATCCTGGTGATGTGGCAGAATCAGAGCAGCAAAAGAAAACGAGCTGGATTACAGCACATCGCTGAACTCAGGCTGTGTGTGCGTGCGTGCATTTACATGTTTTTAAAGCTCCCCGAGGGGGAGGGAGGCGTAAAAAAGCCACGCTGAGAACCACAGAGGCAGACATTTGTGCCTCTGCTGGAGCTTACGAGGAATCAAGGCAACACAGAGCCTCAACACTTGGGTTAGAATTTGGGCCTATTTTAAGAGCACTGGGGAGACAAAATGAAAAGAAAGATCATTTTGTCTGCTCCCTAGAACATATGCTGGAGAACGATCTGAATTGAAGGAGGAGGACTGATAGCGGGCTGATGCAGTGGCTCGGGCTAGGCCAGAGGCAGTTGAGATGGAGATTAATAAGTCAGGGCAGAGAAACGTTTGATACATAAAATCTGTAAGACATAACTGATTCATTGAACGTTGGCGTTGAAGAAGGGAAGAGAGAGTGTTTGATTTGGATGACTATGATGTCATTGTCTAATTTAGGGAACTGGGGTGGGGGGAGAGTGGGTTTGAGGTGGGGGAAAAAGGCCATCACTTTGGGACGTGCTAAGTTCGTGAAATCTGTGGGATGGGTAGTCAGAGGTTCAAGTAGGCTCTTTTTTTTTTGTGGTACGCGGGCCTCTCACTATCGTGACCCCTCCCGTTGCGGAGCACAGGCTCCGGACGCGCAGGCTTAACAGCCATGGCTCACGGGCCCCAGACCGGGGCACGAACCCGCGTCCCCTGCATCGGCAGGCGGACTCTCAACCACTGTGCCACCAGGGAAGCCCGCAAGTAGGCTCTTGAAGACAGGGGCCTGATGCTCTGGACAAAGGTCTAGGGTAAAGATAGAGATTTGGGGATTCTCAGTCTTGGGACCAGATGGATCTGCCTGGTGGAGAATGTGTGGGTGGAGAAGAAAGAGGATCTGTGTTGGACCCCTGGCCATCAACCTTGCAGGTGAAGGTCAAAGAGGAGAGATAGTAAGAAAATCAGGGGACGTATGCTGTCCTGTAATTTCATACCCTGCTTAAATGTGTGGAGTTAAGGGAAGGGAGCCTCCAAGGCGGAATAGGGCAGAGGTGTCACTGGGATAAGAGTTCCTGTGATGGGAGGGAGATCAGCTCGGTGCTTCGTGACCACCTAGAGGGGTGGGATAGGGAGGGTGGGAGGGAGACGCCAGAGGGAGGAGACATGGGGATATGTGTATACGTATAGCTGGTTCACTTTGTTATACAGCAGAACTAACACACCATTGTAAAGCAATTATACTCCAATAAAGATGTAAAAAAAAAAAAAAATCATTAGGGATGAACTGAAAAAAAAAAAAGAGCAAATATTTCTAAAAACAGATACCTTTGGGAAACCACCCACGTTGCAATTTCTACTACAAATTTTCACAACTTTGCTCTAAAATACAATAACTTCTGTATTATCAAATATATTCAAATATTTCAAAGTTTTTTTTTTTTTTTAAAAAAGAAGAGTTCTTGTGATGGGAGGGAGTTGGGGAGGCAGAACTCAGGTTGGGCTGTGAGGTAACGAGTGATGGGGAAGAGGAGGAGGGGAGAGAACTGACGAAGGAGACTTGGATGGGCCTCGCTGGATCTCAGTTTCTTCCTCTCACTGAAGGATGAAAAAAATGAGTGTGTAAGATTTCTAGTAACTCCCATACTCTTTGATCAGATGTTTTTAAGCCACATTTAAGCAGGGTATGAAATTACAGGACAGCATACGTAGTTGATAGAAGAAAAAAGATGTCTCATCCCCAACCCAAGATTCGTAATCTTTTGGAAACTTCCTACTGAAAATTTTGTGGTAAAGCAGAAGATCTTGAGATTTTACGTGCTGAATTTTCTATGTTGTTTTCCCGCGTGCATCATATCTGGCTTCAGCGTAATTCTCTTATATTTCTTTCATGAAATCACAAAAATTTCGTTAGTGGAAAAATCGAATCAGGTATGCCTCGAGTCTTCTTTGACTTTCGTGGAAGTGAATCCAGACTGGAGCTATGAAATCACTTCTGAATAGAGTTCTGGTAGAAAACTTGTGGTTTATAGCATTCAACCGCTTGAGTTAACTTCTTAGAGGTAATTTTATCCAGGTTTCAGTCTGGAGTTGCTTAACTAGGGAACCAGTGGTTTCCAAAATGACATTTTTCCTTCTAACATCAAATGATAAACTACTTTTTCTTCCTTTGGAGAGTCAGAAGTCATCACATTTAACAATTGTTTTGGTGATATCCTATTCTAACATCACTTTTTTGTTTGCTTTGGTATGTATGACATTGGGACAGACTTCTCCAGGCCTTTCTGTGTGGTTTCTGTCTTCTAGTTTCCTAGTTAATCTGAGAACTGACTGGCATAAAACTGGGATGCATATGAAGTGTTTGGGGTGAGCAATGAAATGTTAAAGTATCATTTTCTTTTGTTACTGGCCTTGTCCGATGAGAGTGGAGTGAGCCACTATATACATATCAGCCATTTCCTGGTGGTTAAATAAACCTTTATTACACAGTTAGTAAAATGTTACCACGCAAACTATTGGGTTAGAAGACTTAGACATGACATCTAGCAGTTATTTTAATTAGCGGCATTTCCAAAACTTATTCACATTAAAATCTGATATGCCTGTTTTCAGAAGACCCCAAACTCCAACATTATTTTTCACGGAAAAGATGTAAGAACAGAGTAATAAAAGGTGAATTGTGTGATCGCCATTTATAACAGAGGATCCCTTGGGTCCTTTCTCGAACTTGAAAGGAAGGAGCAGGGCTATAGGAAGAGTCACTTGGCTGGTGAACACACGGGGTATTTAACCCGGCTCTTGGGACACGGGGCTGACAGCTTCAGCGGTAGGCGTTACTCTGCGTCTCCATTCACTAGCAGCCTCCACGATGTTTTAATAAACCTGACCATTTGATTCACCCAGATAGAACTATCTTCTGGTTCATCGTTTGCAAAAGCAGGGCCACACCAAACTGGGAAGATTTCAAACTCACCAAATCTCCCAGGGAAGACAACTTGGACCCATTGTATTCGGGGTTTGGATACACAGACCACACTGAAATAGGAACTGAATCTGGTGACATCTGGAAGCAGCCTCTGAATCATGATTTTCTTAGAAAAACAAAATAAAACAAAACAAAGGTGACGTTGATTTGTGCCCCCCAAAAAACACGTGGTCAGAATTTGCCTGGAGTTTTGCATTTTGTAACAGAATACACTGTCCCTCTGCAGGTAACTTCTGAGAGAACAAAATCCCCGGGAACACCCTGGAATCCTCTGGGTCTGAGTGAGAGTCAGCCAGGTTGACAGGTCAGGTTGGGGAGGGGGTCACGGCATGACTCACAGACATAGGAGTTCGGGGAAGGGTTGTACCAGGAGGATGGACGTGTGGTACCTTGGATTCTACTACTAGGGCTGTGGTCGTGGTTAACAGGAGCTGAGGCTCTGGAGTAAATCGAGAGTGATCCCACATGAGCTTTGCCTCCTCTCATGCTTCCAGAGTCCCTTGGAATGGAGGAATAGAGACAAAATCCTTCGAGTTGAAGACCTGCTTTCACACCCTCCACCCTCCCATCTTCCTGCCCTGTCCCCTCCCATCCCTCGCGCCCTCCCTACCTCTCAGCCCCTCTTTGGCAGACATTAAGCTCACACGTCTTTTCCTTTGGAAAGCTTTCCCTGAAGGCTCCTACCCTTATTTCCTTCCCCTCCTCAGTCTGGTCCTATCACCTGTGTTAGGTAACTTTAATTTTCAAATGCTCGTTGCACTATATGGTAACTGTTGGTGTAGGTGGTTGTCCCCACTACAATTTGGCCTCTGGGGAAAAGTGTAATGGGGTCCATGTAGCCCCAGCACCCACCACAGTGCCTGGGCATCCAGTGGAGGGTCATTCTTGGGAGGAACTGACTGAATGAAGGGGGATTTGGGCAAGCTGCATTTTATCCACAGTCAATATTAGTGTGGCTTATCCCTTTTCTACTTCAAAAGAGGCAATGGAACTATGGAGATCAGTATGGAGGTTCCTTAAAATACTAAAAGTAGAACTACCATACGACCCAGCAATCCCACTACTGGGCATGTACCCTGAGAAAACCATAATTCAAAAAGAATCATGTACCAAAATGTTCATTGCAGCGCTATTTACAATAGCCAGGGCATGGAAGCAACCTAAGTGTCCATTGACAGATGAATGGATAAAGAAGATGTGGCACATATACACAATGGAATATTACTCAGCCATAAAAAGGAACGAAACTGAGTTATTTGTAGTGAGGTGGATGGACCTAGAGACTGTCATACAGAGTGAAGTAAGTCAGAAAGAGAAAAACAAATACCGTATGCTAACACATATATATGGAATCTAAAAAAAAAAAATGGTTGTGAAGAACCTAGGGGCAAGATGGGAATAAAGATGCAGACCTACTAGAGAATGGACTTGAGGGGGAAGAGTAAGCTGGGACAAAGTGAGAGAGTGGTATGGACATATATACACTACCAAACGTAAAATAGATAGCTAGTGGGAAGCAGCCGCATAGCACAGGGAGATCAGCTTGGTGCTTTGTGACCACCTAGAGGGGTGGGATAGGGAGAGTGGGAGGGAGGGAGATGCAAGAGGGAAGAGATATGGGGACATACGTATAGGTATAACTGATTCACTTTGTTATAAAACAGAAACTAACACACCATTGTAAAGCAATTATACTCCAATAAAGATGTTTAAAAATAAAATAGAGGCAATGGAGGTGGCCTCTGATTGTCACTCTAAAAATGCAGTTTGTTGATTTATGTCAGCTCCTGTCCACCTCTCTTTATGGTGGCTTCAAAAACACCGTGGTCCTTGGTCAAAGCGTTTTTTGTGATTCCTAATAAACACCTCGGTTTTCAGGTGCCTCTATAAACATCCCATTACTGCAGGGGGCATAGCTGCTTAAACTTTTACTAATGCACATTCATGAGCTGTGTGGATTAGGGTAGAGGCAGGGGTAGATAGAGGCAAGTAGATTAAGACTGACCGAAGAACCACAAGGTTGAGGGTGAGTTTGACCGGCATGGAGTGTCAGGGGTGGGTGGTCCTAGAGCCGGAGTGACGTCACCTACAGTGAAAATGGAGGCATTGACATAGGAAGCGCAACTTTCTTCTCTTACAGCTTTCCCTGGTACTGACCCTGACAAATTCACCCAAAGGGTGAAAGGCAAAGGGTCCTAAGGGGGAGATTTAAAGGCTATGCCTGATAGGCAGTTTGCTACGTGGGTTTGCCAGAGTGAATGCTGCTTTCTGTTATTTGCACTGGGTTGATAATCACTACATGGCTTTGTGAAGATCTCTTCAAGTGGATGCAGTGAATGTAGATGGAGGAAATGTATTTCATTTTGTCCTAGAGAGGAATTTAGGTTTTTTTGCCTGCCCGTGCCATGTGCATGCCATTAGTCACTCCAGTAAATATTATATGGCTGTGGCCAAGAAGCCACACATCTTAAAAACTAGTGAATCCTTAAAAAATGTTACAGCCCATTGATAGTGTATTCAAAACTCATGTGTATCACTGCTAAAGATGAAAAATTCCTAGTTCACAAATAAGTTGCGATATAACAATGAACTGTAAATAAATGCCAATGAGGATTCCTTTAAAAATTAACCTTTTTAAGATCGACCGTGTAAAACTGAACCTCAACTGGAAAGTTTGCAGTGCTTGAGATCTGTGGCCACTTGGAGGAGCTGTTGATGGCTTTTTCACCTTTAATAGGCAGGTTCCTAGACATTGTACCTGGTCTAGAGATTAACAATACAGAGTTATGTCGGTCGTGGCTAAAACTACCTGACATGGAACATACAAGCTGCTGTCAGGGAGGAAGAGATATTCTTTGACCCCTCTACATTCTTCTGCTGGTCTGAGAGTTAAATTGACATGAGACAGATTAACAGGAGAAAATCACACAAATGTTTAATAACATGGAAAACAGAGTAACTCGCCAGAATGGCTGAAGCCCTCAGGTTATACACCATCTTCAGCTAAAAACAAAAGAGCATGTTGCCGGTAGGGCTTGGGGACTTCAAAGGGGAGGAAGGCAATTCACATGGAGATGGAAAAGCAAAGTTTGGTAAATAAATATTTGGTGGACCAGCAGGGACAATGGGACACAGAGAGGAATTTTAACCAACAGTCTTTGCTAGGTTCCTCCGTGAACCTACACCTGGTTGATACCATAGTTACCTATGGTGATGCTCCCTTCCTGGAGCAGGTCCTCTATTTACATTCTTCAGGCAGTTAGGGAGAAGATCAAAAGGTTCTTCCTGAGTCTTTTGGGCCTTGATTGTTTTCAGCTTGAAATATTTCTCATGCCAGAGAGACATTTTAGGGTGGCAAATTTTGTTCCCCTAAAATAGTATAGAGGATTTTACTTAGAAAAAGATCTGGCAAATTTATTTGTGAAATCCTAAGATATTACTTATTATTATTATTTTTAAAGTCTGCCTATTCTAGGCAGATATTTGTAATGATTTTATTCTTAATTCTAGTCACTTACTTTTTTCTTCTTTCCCTGACTCATTTCCTTCTCCCTTCTCTCATTACATGTGTATCTGAATCCTGTACTGGGAATTTAGTGTAAATAAATATTTAAGGTCAGGAACATAATCTAATGAGACAAGTTATTTGTAAAAGATCAGCATTGTAAGCAGAACAAAATTAAGTTTATGTGTAGCTGTCGGCCAAGAAATTGGAGGGTAATGGACAAGAATTTGCTTGGGTAGACAGTTTATTGTACATGAAACAAATGGCACATTTAAAAGTACAATGCCGGGCTTCCCTGGTGGCGCAGTGGTTGGGAGTTCGCCTGCCAATGCAGGGAACACGGGTTCGTGTCCTGGTCCAGGGGCATCCCACATGCCGCGGAGCGGCTAGGCCCGTGAGCCGTGGCCGCTGAGCCTGCGCATCCAGAGCCTGTGCTCCGCAGCGGGAGAGGCCACAACAGTGAGAGGTCCACGTACCGCAAAAAAAAAAAAAAAAAAAAAGCAATTTGTTTTTATAAATTCTATGTACACATTTGTTTTCAGGTATGCTGTAGTGGGAGAAAGTAACGTCTTTGGCATCAGCCAGGTGTAGTTCGTGACTCTGCTACTTACTGGCTGTGTGGCCTTGGTTATATTAATTCACCTGTCTGAGCATCCAATTCCCATCTCCAGCCTGTTTACATTGCGGGTGTTTGTGGGGATTCAGTGAGCTAACATATACAAGGAACTTTGGCGTACCAGGAACGTGTATAAGGAAGTTTGTGTGCCACTGGTAATACGAGTGAGATTTCTTCATGCTCTCATGCTAATTCTAGGCAGATGGACTTTCATAAAAAAGTGTTGTAGAAATTTGGGCCCAAAATGAATTCGGGAAGCAGTGTGAGGCTGCAGTCAGGAGCAGTGAGTTTGGAGCAAGACCGACTTGGGCTTGAGTCTGTTGACTTGAAAAAAATGCACAACATAAAAGCTGTGAGTCGTTTATTCAGTATCTTACTGAGGACTATAGCCCAGGAGACGGACTCTCAGAGAGCTCTGAGAAAATCCTTCGAAGAGGTAAGGGCAGATGACAGTGTGATTTTGAGATGATTTATGTGATTTTGGCAAAGGGAGTACATGCAACGAAGCACACATCTCAATAGAAGGCTGCTGCTAGCCACAAGGAACAGATATCTCAATGATTTTAATATTTTCCGAGTATGAGAAAATGCAAGTATCCAGGTTCATAAAAAAACGTCTTCTGAAAATAACTACCTGAAGGCCTGTTCTGCCAGTTTTTCCCAGAGGACAGAGGGCCTCCTTCCTGAGCTCCACCCTGAGCTCTTTTCAGGATGTGTTGACGGTCAGTGACTGCAGTGGCTCATGACTCAGTCCTTGTAGGGCCAGGTGATGAGTGGCCTTCTTTAGTTGGCAAGTCCCAGCATTGTCACTTGCTAGCAGGGTGTCCTTGTGTAGTGACACTCTCTCTGAACCTCAGATGTCTCGTGACACCTGGAGTTAGGGTTTTAACCTAAGGGTGGAATTGTGGAGGGGGAGGGGAGAGGTTTCAAGCTAGTTCCAGTCTGTCCTACCTTGTTTGTTTTTGTGCTGAGTTCAGGGCTGCCATGGGCATAGTAGTTTTTTGTTTTTTTACTTTTATTTCATTTATTTTTTTTATACAGCAGGCTCTTATTAGTTATCTGTTTTATACATATTAGTGTATATATGTCACTCCCAATCTCCCAGGTCATCCCACCACCACCACATGGGCATCGTTTTTGTTGGATGATCAACAAAGGGCCTGCAGGCCATTGTCGAAGGACAGTGCACGCTGAGCTGTGCTCGGCAGAAACAGGGCTCACTTACAGGGCAGTGCACTGACTGCTACCAGGCTGAGCTGGTACTTCATCAGTGTGGAAAGAGAAGTGTCTTTGCAGGCAGCAGCTAGCACTCCTTTTAAGTGAATTCCTCTTTTCCCCCCCGCTAAGGCCCCTCCTGGCCACACCCCCTTCCTCCTTGGTAGTTGCCTCTCCAACTCAAGCCACCCTCAGCTACTCTCCCGTGCATCTTTTTTCCTCCTCTCATTGCAACTCTTGTTTGTGGCTCCACCTCTAGGCCCAGCTGGCTTTAGCTCTTATCACTTCGATTCTCAAATGGGTCTTCTCTCAGGAAGCCTGGCTCTTAAAAAGAAAATGCTTTGGTTTTAAGACTGCTATCTCTGTTATGGATTTTTAAATTGATTTAGAAACTAAAGACCTGAGTATTCTTCCTTCTTTCCTTTTGCACTCCTGCTATGAATCCTAATCTTCCTTAGGACAAGTGAGGCCTCTGAGGGCATGGAGGAGCTGGGATAGGAGATCCCGGGGGCAATAAGGAAATCTTCACATCTTATTTCACAACATCTATTCTAATTTAGAACACATTTCACTTTGATGTGATTAGCTCAGGAGAGCAGGCTTGAAAAATAACCTGCTTAGGGGCTTCCCTGGTGGCGCGGTGGTCAAGAATCCGCCTGCCAATGCAGGGGACACAGGTTCGAGCCCTGGTCCGGGAAGATCCCACATGCCGTGGAGCAACTAAGCCCGTGCGCCACGACTACTGAGCCTGCCCTCTAGAGCCCACAAGCCACAACTACTGAGCCCATGTGCCACAACTACTGAAGCCCACATGCCTAGAGTCTGTGCTCCACAACAAGAGAAGCCACCGCGATGAGAAGCCCGCACGCCGCAGCAAAGAGTAGCCCCTGCTCTCTGCAACTAGAGAAAGCCCGCACGCAGCAACGAGGACCCAACACAGCCAAAAATAAATAACTAAAATAAATTTATTAAAAGAAAATACGGCTTAAAAAAAAAAAGAAAAATAACCTGCTTAGCTTTTGTGCTAAGTATCTGAATAAGAAGTACTGATTCCTAACTTCCTATCTCCCTTGTGAAGACAGGCATGTTTTATTATCTTGATCTAGTTCTTCTGTTACCTGTTGTTGTGGCCACAGAATGAATAATGTTCACACAGAATTGAGACAGAATCATAGAATTAAGATAAGCAGTTTTTTTCTTTTTTTTCTTGACAAGACAACTAAAAACCACGCTCTCCAGGTCAGGTGATGTCACTTTGCTTCTAACATAGTCCGTTACTAAACTTCTAGGGAAGAGCAGTGATCAGATGGCAAACATAGAAAGTATTTGTGATTTTCCTTCGGCTATGATTAGTACTGAATAGTGCAGTATAACAGGGGCCCCCAACCCCCAGGCCATGGACTGGTAGTGGTCCACAGCTTGTTAGGAACCGCACAGCAGGTGAGCATCGAGTGAGCAAGTGAAGCTCCGTCTGCCGCTCCCCATCGCTCCCCGTTGCTCGCGTTACCGCCTGAGCCATCCCACCCCACCCCCAGCCCCCTGTCCGTGGAAAAATTGTCTTTTACGAAACCAGTCCCTGGTGCCAAAAAGGTTGGAGACCGCTGCTGTATATAGTCTTTCCATGGTTTTCATTGAAACAAGATATTATAAATGAGCTGAAGTAAAGCATACCACTGTTGGCACACTGCAGCCCACAGGCCAAATCTGGCCTGTTTTTAAGACTCAGAACAAAGAATGTTTTTCAATTTTAAAGGGCTGTAAACAAAGCAAAACAAAACATAGAGTATGTGACACATGGCCTGAAAAGCCTAAAATGTTTGTCAACTGGCCTTTTGCTGAAAGAGCTTGCTGACCCGTGGTACAGAGAACACAAAACAGCAAAATCATCTGGCATCCTACCAAGCCTTATAGATGAGTTGTTTAAACAAGGGCACATATTTGAGGTCACAAATCAAGTTACTAAATCTGTTTTCTCATTTACAAATCGAAGATCGTAGTATCTCCCAATGAAATGATAAGCATTGTAGTACTTGCTGTGCAGAAGATACTGAAAAGGAAGATGGTCTTTATCTTCAACTTTATAACTCTGCAACTTTGCAGAGTGCCTGGCACCTAGTAAGTATTCAGGAAAAAAAGAAATCTCTAAATGATTTTCCTGGGATGGGAACAGAAGAAGTTATCAATAAGAAAGTAAGTTTTGATTTACCACCACTATGTAAGAGAGCCTTGAAATATGAAGGCTTTTAACTATTTTCATAGTAAACCAATGGGGAGGCATGTGTTTGAAGCTTAGACCTCAACAGCTTCCTTTCAGAGCTGACAGAAAAAGATCTATAGCTCAGTAGGCCTATTGTTGTTCTTCAGTGGAATGAACCTCTTAGGAATGTATTGGGAGAGCGGTAGCTTTTTATTTTTTTAAATTTTATTTTAATTTTTATTTTATGTTGGATTATAGTTGATTTACAATGTTGTGTTAGTTTCAGGTGCACAGCAAAGTGATTCAGTTATACATATACATCTATCCATTCTTTTTCAGATTCTTTTCCCATTTAGGTTACTGCAGAGTATTGAGTAGAGTTCCCTGTGCTATACAGTAGGTCTTGTTGGTTATCTCTTTTATATATGGTCGTGTGGGTATGTTCATCCCAAACTGCTAATGTATCCCTCCCCACCCCCACGTTTCCCCTTTGGTAACCATAAGTTTGTTTTCAGTATCTGTAAGTCTGTTTGTTTTGTAAATAAGTTCATTTGTATCATTGGTAAATAAATGTACATTATTCTGAAAAAAATTGGATTCCACGTATGAGTGATCTCATATGGTATTTGTCTTTGTCTGACTTACTTCACTCAGTATGATAATCTCTAGGTCCATCCATGTTGCTGCAAATGGCATTATTTCATTCTTTTTTATGGCTGAGTAATATTCCATTGTATATATGTACCACATCTTCTTTATCCATTCCTCTGTCAATGGACATTTAGGTTGCTTCCATGTCTTAGCCGTTGTAAATAGTGCTGCTATGAACATTGGGATGCCCTTATCTTTTCCAAGTATGATTTTCTCCAGATATATACCCAGGAGTGGGACTGCTGGATCATGTGGTAGTTCTATTTTTAGTTTTTTTAAGGAACCTCCATACTGTTCTCCATGGTGGTTGTACCAATTTACATTCCCACCAACAGTGTAGGAGGGTTCCCTTTTGGGAGAGTGGTACTTTTAACCACTTATTTTAAAACTTTTACATTAAACTTGTATTATTAAACTTTATTTTTTGGAAATTTTTGGACATATACAAAACTACAGAGAGTACTGTAGTGATTGTAGCTTCAACAGATACCAACCTATGCCCAATCTTGTTTCATCTGTAACCCTTTCCATTCTTTACCACTACCATCACATACATTATTTCACAGCATATCCTAGAGACTATGTTATGTGATCTGTACTTTTTTCGACATGTATGGCTAATTGTTTCTTTAAGGTACCGTTTTCATAAAAACGTAATCATTATACCATTATCACAGTGAGGAAATTTACAATAAATCTTTAGTATCAATAAATGTTGAATGTGTTCAGATTTCTCTGATTTCATTTTGTTTTGTTTTACATACATGCTCTACACAAAGCTTCTAGTTGATATGTACCTTACATCTCCTTAAATATCTAAATTTACTCTTTTAATTTTAATCCCTTGAAATTTATGTGCTGCTAGATCAGTCTGCTAATGTTTTAGCGAGATACATTTGTGTCATGAGAAATACTGGTCTGTAGTTTTCTTTTTCAGTAATATTTTCCCTGGTATTTGTATCCGGATAATACTGTCCTCATAAACTGAGTTGGCAGGTGTTTCCTGCTATTCTGTTTCCTGGAAGGGTTTGTGTAGAATCCATATTATTTGTTCCTCATGTGTTTGGTAGAATTCCCTGGTGAGGGAATGAATTGGAAGATTGGGATTGACATAGATACACTAATATATAAAATAGATAACTAATAAGAACGCTGCTGTTTAAAAAAAATAAAGAAAAGAATAGAAAAGAAAATATAATTGTAAAAGAATGCCATTATATAGCAAAAATATAATAAATCTAGGTACAAATCTAAAAAAAAGAAAAGAATTCCCTGGTGAAGTCATTTGGGACCGGAGTTTTCTTTGTGGAAGGTTTTAAACCACAAATTCAATTTCTTTAATAGATATAGGATTACTACATGATATTATCTATTTCATTTTGAGGGAGCTTTCATAGCTGGTTTCTTCTGAGGAATCTATTTTATTTAACTTGTTGAATTAATTGGCATAAAATATTCCCTTATTATCCTTTTAATGCCTCTAGGATCTATTGTGAGATCTTCTCTTTCATTCCCCAAACTGGTAATCTGTGTCTTTCTTCCCCATCCCCTCTTGGTCAGTCTTCCTAGAGCTTTATCACTCTTATTGATCTTTTCAAAGAACTAGTTTTTGGTTTCATTGATTTTCTTTATTGCTTTTCTGTTTTCAATTTTATTGACTTATGCTTATTATTATTTTTCTTTTTTCTGCATGCTTTGGGTTCAGTTTGCTCTTCTTTTTTCTAGTAAGGTGGAAAGTTATATCATTGATTTGGGACCATTTTTCTTTTCTAATATAAGAATTCAATGCTATAAATTTATTTTAAAGCATTGTTTCAGCTGCATCTCATGCATTTTAATGTTATGCTTTAATTTTCATTCAGTTTAAAAAATGTTCCCATTCTTTTGTGACTTTGTCTTTGATCCATGAGTTATTTAGAAGTGTGTTGTTAATTTCTAAATATTTCAGGATGTCCTGATATTTTTGTTATTAATTTTTAGGTGAATTTCTTATAGTCAGGGAATGTATTTTGCATGATTTCAATTCTTTAAAATTTTTTAATTGGCTTTATGACCTAGAATGTGGTCTGTCTTGGTGAATGTTTCATGTATACTTGGAAAAAAATGTGTATTCTGCTTTTGTTGGTTGAAGTGTTCTAGAAATGTCAATTAAGTTATTTGATGCTGTTGTCCATATCTTCTATATTCATACTGATTTTTGTGTGTACTAATTCTATCAATTACTGAGAGAGGGGTGTTGGATTTTTTATTATAATTGTGGATTTGTCTGTTTCTCCTTTCAGATATACCAGTTCCTGTTTCACTTTTTGGAGCTCTGTTGTTAGGTGCACATGTATTTAGGATTGTTATGTCTTCTTGGTTAATTGACCCCTTTATCATTATGAAATGACCCTATTTACCACTGATAAGCTTCCTTGCTCTGACATGTATTTTGTCTGATATTAACACACCCACTCTAGTTTTTTTTTTCCCACTCTAGTTTTCTTTTGATTAGTGTTTGCACCGTATGTCATTTTCTATCATTTTACCTTTAATTGATTATCTTTGGATTCCCTGTAGACAGCTTATAGTTGGATCTTGCTTTTGTATCCAATCTGAAAACTCTCTGCCATTATTTGGGTATTTACACCATTACATTTTGTGTAATTATTAATATGGTTGGATTTAAATCCACCAACTTACTAGTTGTTTTCTGTTCAATCTGTTTTATCGTTTCCTTTCCTCACTTTTTTGGCCTGCTTTTGGGTTAATCGAAAAAATTTTATTATTCTATTTTATCTCCATTTGGCTCATTAATTGTACCTCATTTTCTAAAGTTTTTAGTGATTTGTCATAGTCTACCTTTGAACAATATTATTGTGAATTCACACACAACTTAAGAAACTCACAGAAGTATACTTTCATTTCTCCCTCCCATCTGTTGTGATACTTTATGACTTATTTGTTGAAGAAATAGACCTTTTGTCCGCTAGAGTTTTCTACATTCTGGATTTTGCTTACTGCATGCCTATGAGGCTACCATTTCCTCTGTCTTCTGTATTTTTTAAATTAATTGGTTGTTAGAACTAGGGGCTTGGTCATATTCAGCTATGATTTTTGTTAATATACCTCCAACAGGAGGCCCATAAAGTTCAATTATTTCTGTTTTCTTATGTTAACAGCCATGAGTTATTATTGCCTCTTCATTATTTCATTAAGAGTGTTTAAAATGGTGATGTTCTAATTCTATCATTTCTTATTCATTAACTAAGATTATTTCTGCAAAGATGAACTTTCCCTCATTAACTATCTGATTACCCTGCAGTACAGTTTATACAGGAAGGTGCCTATATGTTTGATTCTTTTCCATTATTAACCAGTTTTCAATGAGTTAGTGCCTTAGCTTTCTCCAAAGACAAGTAATACATTTTAATTTATTTATTATCTATCTACCTATCTATTTATTTATTTTATTGAAGTATAGTCGATGTACACCATTATATAAGTTGCAGGTGTACAATATAGTGATTCATGATTTTTAAAAGTTATACTCCATTTATAGTTATTTTAAAATATTGGCTATAGTCCCTATGTTGTACAATATATCCTTACAGCTTATTTTATACATAATTGTTTGTACCTCTTTTTAAATTATTTGAATATCATTATAGATTCAGGGATTTAAAAAAATGTCTTGTAAGTTTGATGCATGCTCAAACTGCATGCTCTAGCTGTTCCATTTGGCTTCCAGATTTTTCAGATATGACCCCAGTAATCTTTAAGATTTCTCACCTTATAAGTTCTCAGCCTCATCTTGTATATTTACCGTTACTGACTTGGAATCAGCCATTTCTCCAAGAAACTTTGGTTCTTTTGGTGAATATGAGACTAGAGAAACAATCTAGTTTCCCAGAATTAAAAAAAAAATACTTTAATTCAAAACATATATATTATTTTGTTAAGCACTTGATATAGAACTTGGGCCTCCCTTTCTTAATGGCTACATTACATTGCTGAACTTTCTAGACTACCGTTTTTGCATAAACCACATTCACAATGCATTATCTATGAGTTTGAATTTAATTTTCTTTAAAATGGAATGCAAAACCTTAAGAGACTAAAAGAATGTTCTGAGGGCAGTTTCCATTCAGATCTTCACAGTTTCCCTCAATTTTTTACAGATTTGGCAACACTTTTTAAACACTGAAGTATAGTTTATTTACAATTTTGTGTTAGTTTCCAGTGTACAGCTATACAGTAGGACCTTGTTGTTTATCTGTTTTATTTATAGTAGTTTGTATTTGCTAATCCCAAACTCCTAATTTACCCCTCCCCCTTTTGCTTTTAGGTTTCCCAGAAATTTTTAATGTAAAAAACCCAAAAATCATCATTAGCAATATGATTATTAAAAGCAGTTTGATGTTAGCTGTGGATTTCTCATTTATGCCCTTTATGAGGTTGAGGAAGTTCTATTCTTAGTTTATTGAGTGTTTTTACTCATAAGACAGTGTTTGATCTTGACAGGTGCTGTTTCTGCATCTATTGAAATATCATAGGTTTTGTGCCTTATTTTATTAATATTGTGTATTGCTTTGATTAATTTTTGCATGTTAAACTGACCTTGCACTCCAGAATATAAATCCCTCTTGGTCATGGTGTATGTTATATGTTACTGGATTCAGCTGGCTAGTATTTTGTTGAGCTTTTCGCATTTATAGTCATAAGAGATATTGGTCTGTTCGTTCTTTTTTTGTGATGTCTTTGTCTGCATTTTGGTATCAGAGTAATTCTGACTTCATAGAATGAGTTGGAATGTGCTTCCTCCTCTTGCATATTTTGGAAGAGTTTATGAATGATCAGTGTTAACTCTCCTTTAAAAGGTTGGTAGAATTTAGTGGCAACATTATCTGGGCCTGGGCTCCTTTATCTGAGAAGTATTTTGATTATTAAGCCAGTTCCTTTGCTTGTTATGGTTCTGTTTAGATATTTTGTATCTTCTTGAGTTCATTTTGGTAGTTTGTGTCTTTCTAGAAATTCGTCCAGTTCATCTAAGTTGTCTAACTTGTTTGCACACAGTTGTTCATAGTATTCTTTTATAATCCTCCCATTTCTGTATTGTGGATAGTGATATCCCCTTATTCATTTTTGATTTCAGTAGTTTGTATCTTCTCTTTTTTATTCTTGGTTAGTCTAGCTAAAAGTTTGTCAAGGTACTGGCTGATGTGCCTGGTGAGTGCCCTCCTCCTGGCCTGCAGTGTCCTCACATGGCAGAGAGAGAGCTCTGGTATTTCCTCCTGGTCTTATAAGGGCACCAGCCCTATCAGATTAGGACTTCACTCTTATGGCCTCATTTATCGCCTCCTCACAGGCCCTATCCCCAAACATAGTTAGTTGGGTGTTAGGGCTTCAACTTATAAATTTGGCGGGGAGGGGGGGACATTCAGATCATAACAAGTATATACATGCATTTCATTTCTACCTGTTTCTTAGATAAAAGTTAGCATACCATGCACACTATTTTTCCCATCTTTCTTTTTACATTTAGCAACATATTTCATCAATTACTCTGAAGTAATATTTAGAAACATTCTTCATTTCTTTACACAGCTGGAGTCATCCTTTTAAATCTGAGCAACAATAAGTACGTTAACAGCAAACCCACTGCTTGTTATTACTGGATTTCTGACATTTGAAAAACAATGATTTCTTATAGGCTGTGTTAGGATAGTTTCATTAGAAGCACACCCTGATAGGATGGTGAGTAATTCATGAAGTGAATTAGTAGTTCCACAAAGGAAACTTCTAACGACGTAGAAAGGCAAGGTAAGCAGGGGAGAGAGCCAAGGGAAGACGTGTCTTTTCTAGGACGGCCTCAGCTGATCCCGCAGAACTCTGGAGAATAAGTTACGACTCAGAGTTGCCCCACGTGAGATGAGGGAGCTGGGCTTTAATCATCCTGTTCCCTTCAGTCTTTGGTAAATTCCTGCTCCTTCCTCTTCACCCCCAAAGGGACATGTAAATTCCCAGGTACTTCCAGCCCTGGACTGTGGCCAAAGCATGCACCAGTAGCTTGAAGACAGTGTCCTGAAAAATTGCTGCAGGCATTGGCTGCAGGGAGTGAAATGTCAGGTTGGGAGGGGGTATTCCACAAAGAGACAATGTGAGGATATATCATCTCGGATGGTATCTCAGTATGTGGAAGGAGCATTGACATTGTCCACTCTAAGGGCAAAATTAAGGCCACAGGTCATTTTAATCAGCATATGTGGCTTACGTAACAATAGAGTCGTCCCTCACCTTACATGCCAGGACAAGTGATTTGAATCCAAGTGGTGGTCCAGAAGCCTGTTTGTGAGATAAAAACCTAGGAAGCAAAATTGCAGGCATTCATAAAAAGAAGGGCTTTCTGCTCAACAAACACATTAGCTTTTTCCCCAAATATATGACTAGATATTTGAAGACATTTAAAAACAAGATTTAGAAGAAAACCTCTAACTTGGATTCACTGAGAATGAGGAAAAATGTTTCCACTTCATCTTGCCTCTCATTTTATTTGTAATACGGTGAGAGTCTACTACATGATTCTTGGGAACTCAGAAAGGTTGAATTGGATTCTCCAGTGACTGAACTCACCCTGTAATTGGACTTATATTAGGAAAAGGGGGGCTCATTAGTGCAAAACATAGATTTCCAGGTCTAAAATGATACCATGTAAAAAACAGACAGAAGTAATAAAAATCTATCTCAATTTTTTGGGGGGGCCAGGGGGTCAGTAGATTAATCTTTAGGAACTTCTATTGGATTTGTTTCTCATTTGAGAGTATCAGTTGAGTTACCAAAATTTGGGCTGAAATAGAAAGAGGACATGGAAAAACACAGATAGATAGTGCTTATAACCAGAGGATTATTGAATATCTTAGGGCCAAATATTAGGGCCAAAGTAGATACAGCCACTGGCAATCATATCTGTTTTCCTTAAGGGAATCACTTAATGAAATAATGAGTAAAATATTATGATTAAAATTAAGAAGGCTATTGGGATGGTTTCCAATGGCATGTCCAACACAAAGATTTGTGTTGTTGCTTTGAGGGGCTTCAGGAAGAGTCAAGAAGTCTCCAGTCTTAGATTTGTTTAGGGAGGGGATTATTGAGGGAGGAGGTCAGTTACCTTTATTTGAGATTGAATAGAGAACTAATTATGAGGCATGAAGATCCATGATAGGCATCAGAATTGGTTAAGCAACCAACATCTTGGACACATTTTAAAATGAGATAAACCCTTAGAGTTCTATTCTGTCTTCTCTAGTTTGTCCACTGTTCATTCATTTATTGTTCATGTATTCAGTATTTTCTAAGCATCTTCCATAGGATGGGGAGATAACGATCAACGAGAGTCTAGTCACCCACCCATTCCTTTCCTTGTCTCCCAGGAGCTCAGTTTGAAGGACTTTTGTTGTTCACTTTTGCTACCTTGAGTTGGTCTCAGAAGGTGTTTGTGCATATGCCCTGCATTGTTTACTTTGAACATTCATTCTTCTGTTTATTAATTCCACAAAAATATATTAAACAGAGGCCATGCGTTTGTACATAGTGGTTATAAGATAGAAATCACAGCTGCTCTTATGGAGCTCCTACCCTAGAAGGGGGCGTCGGTAAGAAAGCAAGTCATCCCGATCCTGTGATGTAAGTCCTCTCAGAGGGGCTCAGAGCCGTAAGTGTCCGTTGGGAGTGTGCTCCCTCTGGTCTGTGCCTCTGAGGGCAGATGACTTCTCAGCTCTAAAGGGAGGATTCTACCTTTATGTTTAGGTACAAGACAATTGTAAAATAAGAAGGGTGGACTCTGAACCTTGGTGTACACCATAACTATATCACTACATCCTTCTGCTTTTCTTCTGTTTCCATCTCTTTCCTAGTGGTGACGGTCCAAAAACCATGTGTGTTTCAGGGCTCAATGAAAATATGGGATCGGATCCATTTTTTAAACACTCATGTAAAAATGGACAAATATAAGGTTACATGAGAAAGACAGGAGGGAACAGGGTCAGGTTCAAACACATGTAACTAAGACATTGAAGGAGACAGAGATTTGTCATAAGGGGAAAGTAAGCAATTACTAGTATCATGACCTACAAGATCCTACTGTTGTAAGTGTTCACTATCACGATAACTATTATTATTATTAACATGGGCCACAAGTCCCTTCCTATACCTCCAGCCTCATTTGACCTACCAAGGTGTCAAGCCCTTGTGCAATGAAAGAGCAACACAGCAGAGATTTTATGCAGATCATTTGTGGTCGATTAGGTCATTGCTCAGCAAATATTCACTCTATTATCTCTAACTCCATGAATTCAACCAAACACTGAATCAAAATTATTTGGGGGAAAAACCCCCAGAAAGTTCCCAAAAGCAAAACTTGAATTTTCTGCATGCTCGAAACTATTTCCATAGCATTTACATTGTATTAGGTATTATCAGTAATCTGGAGATGATTTAAAATATATAGGAGGATGTGTGTGGGTTATATGCAAATACTATGCCATTTTATATAAGGGACTTGAGCATCTGGAAATTTGGCTACTGAGGGATGACTGTATTTCTATGTCCCTTGACTATGCATATGACTGTATGACTTGCTTCAGCCAATGGGATGTTAGCAGAGGCTGGTGCATTTGGGCTATGCCTTTGAGTGTGTGCTGTCACCATGAGAAGAAGTTCTGGGCAGCCCACTAGCCCCAGAAGATTAAGAACCACCTGGATCAGACCTGAATAGAACCTGTGAGCTGGAGCCCAGCTCAGGCAAGGCTAACTGAACTCAGCAGAGGATTTCCAGTTGGCTGAGAAAAAGACTGAGAGGGCAAATGTGATTAAAATAATATCCCTTTCAAATGCTATGTTGATTGTGAGAATAAAATTCATCACCATGGGAACAGCTTAGCTGTGATATGTTTTATGAATGGAGTTTGTTCAACTCCATTTTATGACCAGAACTGAAATTCCGAGTGTCACTATGGAACTTTTATTTTAAAAAGGAAAGGATTGCGTGGAGGTGACTGTTAGGGCACATAACATAGTGACTTGGTAGATTCATTTCATTCCACGTGGTACTCAGCGTTCCATGGCCATGTCCATCTGTTTGAAGATCATCTCATGGAAGAAGTGGAACTAAAGAAAGTATCTTCTGACAATGTTTGGATTTGGTCTGGTGTTGCATCCAGAGGCAGTTCTGAATTGTGGGAAATATTTATGCTCACACAAAAATAAAATTAGTAGGTCATAGGTGTAGATAATCTATGTGTGTTTAAATATAGCAAAACCTGTAGACAGGGTAGGATCAGAATAGTAATATTGACTTTGTCCTTTACTGGTTTAATTCGCTTTTCTTAGGATTGTGTTTGAACACATGAGAAGGCTAGGGTTTTGTTCTTTCCTAGTAGCTATATAGGTTATTAGTGGTTGTAGGAAAGGATATTGCCTCTGTGTCCAAGATGGCACATGCCCAGTGTCCTTCCAGGTTTCAAGGCGAGCTGAAGATACTTGCAACATGTGAACACCTTTGCTCATACCTATATTGGTGAAAAATGGATTCGGTCTGTATACATCTTGAGCACTTTGAACAATCCATTATGATTCAAGAAGAAATTTTTTCACAAATTATTTATTCAACAATTATTTATAGGTAGCCTACCCTGTGCCTGGGAGAGGGTATATACAATATAAGACTGCTATAGTTTTCAATATCTGATGGTTTAAATGGAAAATAAAGTTAGAAGACAGAGGACAGACAGTATAACAGGTTCCGTGTTAAGGGTCTTTACTGCCCGCCCTGGCAGCACCCAGGCCCATCCAACCTGGATGGAGGTGGGCAAGGAAACTTCCCAAAGGAACGGTTTCTAAAGATGAGTGAGTAGGAGTTATGTCTGGTGGAGGAGGTGTAGTGATCTGGGGAGAGCTTTTTCAGGCAGAAGGGCTTAAAAGAGGCCTCGCAGTGATAACCGGAGGTCTAGGAGACATCAGCTGACTGGGTCCACTCACCAGAGTAGCCAACCCAAAGCCATGGCAAAAGCACTGTCATGAAATGAGAAAATGTCCCTCACGTACAAAGCTGTGTTCGTGGTTCCCCTGAAACGTTATGACCGTTTCTGGTCAACTGAAGTTACGAGGTTAGAAAGACAAGACAGAATGGGCCAGTTTTGAGGACAGGTGCCCGAGACACCCAAGCGGAGAGTCAGTGGATTGCTTTTGTGTGAGGGAAAAGCAAAGCAATTAGGAATTCCAGGCGGGAAAAATGAAAGCTGAGAAGACCGACACGTGATCAAAAATATTAAATAAACAAGGAGGAAGTCAAAAGCCCTGCTGGTTCTGCTTGAACTTCTCCGTCACCATGTGGCAAGTCACTTCATCTGTGGAGGCTTCGGTTCTGCATCTGCACGAAAAAGGGACCAGAGTACAGAACGTATTAATACGTAGCCATGTTCAGCCTGGGTGCCTTCACCACCAACAGCTGGCTCCTCTTGGTCAAAGGGCCGCCACCCCCAGGCTCCCAGAATCTGCTTTGTCTGAATACATGGAGAGTGAGAAGTACCTGGGAATCTAGTCATCCCAAAGGCAGCCTTTAACTAAGGTCTCTGAGGTGGGGGGTGAAAATAGTCCAGCTCTCTCGCCGCCACGGGGAGCAGCTCTGAGTGTGACCACACAGTCTCAGAGCAGCCTTTGGGCTTGAGCCAGAGGTACCCTCCGTGGACCTTCGTTTGATATTGGGCCCTTTTCCTCTTCCCCTTTTCAGTGCCAGTTCCCACTGCTGCACCAGCCTGGTCCAGTTTAGATCATAGCTTGGTATCTTTTAGTATCTTTAATACATTGCTTGTTTACATACAGTAAATACATATTTGTGGCAGAGTAGAAGAAAATATATTTTACATTTAATATTGTTTATAATCACAAGTACTACATATAACCATTCCTGCTGATGAGTTCATTAAGTGTTCAGTAATTCAGTAACTGGTATTTTAAATGTCTGCCTTCTGTAGAGCTCCTTGGTGTACTGTTAAGCAGGTGTTTAAGGGTTTTAGTGATATTGGGGGAAATGTGTTGGGATCTTGCATGGGCTGGGAACACATCCTTACTTTTCCATTTAAAGCAAAGGGAGAGGACTTCCCTGGTGGAGCAGTGGTTAAGAATCTGCCTGCCAGTGCAGGGGACACAGGTTCGAGCCCTGGTCCAGGAAGATTCCACATGCTGCGGAGCAACTAAGCCCATGCGCCACAACTACTGAGCCTGCGCGCCACACTACTGAAGCCCACGTGCCTAGAGCCTGTGCTCCACAACAAGAGAAGCCACCACAATGAGAAGCCCGTGCACCACAACGAAGAGTAGCCCCTGCTCGCCGCAACTAGAGAGAAAGCCCGTGTGCAGCAATGAAGACCTGATGCAGCCAATAAATAAATTAAATAAATAAATAAATAAAATTACTTTAAAATATCAGTAATTAAAAAAAATTTTAAATAATAAAATAATGGGATAGAGTCTTCCACTATCTGAAAATCCACTGCCTAATATATTTCCAGGAATGGATTAGATTGAATAAATACTGAATTGAATAAATAAATGTTACACCTGGGTTGTGAAGAGCCTGAACTACTTAACCCATGGTAATCTGAAATTCTGTGTGGGTATTATAGCACCAGATAAAATCACATTATTCAGTGTGTCTGGTTTTTCTTTGAAATATACTACATCACAAAACAACTTTTTATAGTTGGAGAGAGAATGTGGGATAGAACGTCTTGAGATTTTACTGAAGTTGTGGATTTTTTAAATGTTTTGCCCTCCCTGTGAAGCTCCCTTCAAGGTTATGGCAGTAGTGGGAGTTGGGTGAATTGATTATTGTAGGGGCAAAGAACTTCTAGGTTCTTTGGCTGGTCTAATAATTAAATAGACATAGAAAGATTAACAGGAGAAAAACAAATTTCATATGTATGGGAGTCCAATAAAAATATGAGACTCAAAGACAGTCAGGCAGTTGAGGCTTATATGCCATCCTGAGCTAAGGAGAAGGATGGGGTCTGGGGCTGGGGAGAAGGACAGTTCACAGGAAGATGAGAAGAGA
Organism: Phocoena sinus; assembly: GCF_008692025.1. NCBI lineage: Eukaryota > Metazoa > Chordata > Mammalia > Artiodactyla > Phocoenidae > Phocoena > Phocoena sinus. The sequence goes on from NC_045766.1 coordinate 3,856,417, forward strand.
ATGTTTGCCAGGCTATGCAGATAAGTCTTTTTGATATAAAAAGTTATCTCTGGTAATAGTTCTCTTCCTGGTATGGACCCCCTATCTGAATTCTTTCAGGCAGTTAAGGGAGTGGTGAAAAGCTTTTCCTGTGTCTGCTGGGTCTTAACTGATTTCAGTTCAAAACAATCCACATGCAAAGCGGCACATTTTGGGGTGGCTTGTTTTGCACAATATAAGCAAAGAAATGTGTACAAGTCACGGTGAGCCTACAGGGCATTTCCTTACCAGCAATCTCAAGTTACACCTGTCAACTTAAAGAAAAACACTCAACATAAGAGTTGTGAGTTTCAGTTTTATTCAGGGTGTTACTGAGGACTGTAGCCCAGGAGACAGCTCAGAGGAACTGCTCTGAAGAGGTAGGGGAAAAGACAGTATATATATGAATTTTGTCTGGGAGATACATGTAGTCAAGCATACATCTTGGTAAAAGATTACTGCTAGTCACAAAGAACAGATATCTCAAGTTAATGACTTCAGTGCTTTTCTTTTTTCTAATTTTCTTTTTAAAAATTTTTATTGGAGTATAGCTGATTCACAATGCTGTGTTAGTTTCAGGTCTACAGCAAAGCAAATCAGTTATACATATACATATATCCTCTCTGTTTTAGATTCTGTTCCCACGTGGGTCATTACAGAGTACTGAGTAGAGTTCCCTGTGCTGTACAGTAGGTCCTTATTAGTTATCTATTTTATATGTAGAAGTGTATATATGTCAGTCCCAATCTCCCAATTTATCCCTCCCCCCATTCTCCCCCCTGGTAACCATAAGTTTGTTTTCTACATCTGTGACTCTATTTCTGTTTTGTAAATAAGTTCATTTGTACACTTTTACGAGATTCCACGTATATGCGATATCATATGCTATTTGTCTTTCTCTGTCTGACTGACTTCACTCAGTATGACAGTCTCTGCGTGAGAAGATGCAAGAATCTGGGGTTGTGGAAATTCTTCCTGAGGTGTGCATCTTGACTGTCTAAGGGCTAGTTTATCCAAAGCACAGTATGCCTCATCCTGTTTTTTCATCTTGAATTCCCCTCAGGGAGCACCGTCAGTGGGTGGCTGCAGTGGGTTACGACTTAACCCTTTGGTAACTGGATGATGAATGATATTCTTTGTTCTGTTTTTGTTCACACACCTACGTCAGAGGTGGGGTCTCCCCACATGCCAACCTCTTAACACAGGGTGTCTGAATGCCCTACCTGCTGTCTGGAGGGCTTACAAGAATCTAGTACCCTTGGTTGCCAGGAGGACCCCAGGTGTTAGAAGGGGAGTGTTTGTGCTGGACGGCCCAATCTCAGGTCCTCTGTAGCAGAAGCTCCCCTCTTTCGCTCCACTTCAGGGATGACTTACTCTTTCTACGCCCCTTCCCTCATCTTCTCCTTCCTTCTTAGCAGCCTCAGGCTTTCATCTCACTGAGCAGAAAACCTGGCTATAAAGCCAGGCCTTTGTTTTGCTCTTGGATGGGTAGTTTCTATTGGATTTTTGTTTCAGCCTCAGTGTGAGCTCAGGGAGAGAATACGGGCCAAGGGTACTGGTTTTCAATTCTGGTTGCATATTAGAATCACCTAAAAATTTTTTTTAACACCTGGATCCCCTCACCAGGCCAATTAAATGAGAAAGTCAGTGTGTGGCACGCAGAAATCAGTTTTATAAGACGATCCCTAGACGTTAGTTCTGTGCTGCCCAAGTTGAGAATCACTGCCCTGGGGACATGAGAGAGAGAGAGAGAGAGAGAAGAAAGGGAGGGAACAATAAAGAAACCACTGCGATGAATACTCTGAGGTCTGGCCTTGTTACAAATGTCTCTATAGTTTTTCCCACAGGAGGGAATGATTCTATTCCTGCTTTTGTGAGAAGTATACTGAAATCCAAACAAGAGTTTCTCCTATGGGAGTTGTTATGATTCTGAAACATGTATTTACCATGAAGCCTAGGTTTTGGTGAGGGGCAGCTCTAAGACCTTGCTTCCTTTGAAGTCAAAATTAGTGAGCCTGTAGCACTTAGAGTTGTGAGTATTGTATTAGAGATGCTTGGGACATAAAGTCTGAAGTATTTTGAGGGATCTTCGTATTTCTCTTGACTAGAACAAAGAAGCTTGGGAAGATTTCTCCCTGCAGTGGCCAGGTACTTGTTGGGCAGCTGGAGGCTCTGACCTTGCAGTGTTCTCCGCACTTCCCACCACAACCGAGAATAAGATGCTGAATGGCAGGATCTCAGAGTTCTGCAGTCCTCCAGAAGGTATGGATAGTGTCTGAGGGCCTAGCTTGGTCTGGACTAGCTGTCCTTCCCGAGGGAGCTACTGCTTCAGCCCCATGAGATGGCTCTACCACCTCTCCATCTCGTAGCCACTCTGCTGGATCCCATCCTCTGCCAGGGGATTGTCTCCAGATCTGTTGATATGTTAGTACACTCTACTATTTCTAGATCCATGTTTTGGACCTATCACTTTTCTGTGGAGCTTAGGAATTCATATTAATTTGCCGCATCAACAGTTTTCAAAATGAAGAATTCTTCCTCTTGATGTAGCTCTACCTGATTGCAGTTCCAACATCTGGAGGCCAGATTCAGAGTGAGCCCCAAGTGGGCTAATGGCAAGGCTTTCATTTACTCATTCGCTCATTCAATTAGTCAGCCAGTCAATCATCAAGCGTTTATTTAACAATTATTTTGTTTAGTACCAGGGTCAGGCTCTGTCTTCAAGGAACTCACGGGCTCAGAAAAGGTAATGATACTTGTCCCAGTCCCTGTGCATTTTCAGTTTCCCTGATATCATTTTGGACATTCCTTTCCCAAGAGGGTATTCACTGTGGAGTTAATTGCAAGATATCCCAGTTGTCTACTGATTTTGAAATTGTAAGCATTTGCCTAACAAAATAGGATGTTGCAGAGACCTTAGTGCTTTTGTGGCTCCAGAACTTATATCCTCGAGTCAGATGATTTTGCCGTTGTAGTTAGAATGAAGGCATTGACTGAAGTCATTAATGGGAAGCAACTCATATTTTAAACAACATATGAATGAATGGCTTTAGCTTGGGAAGAGGCTATTTCCTTGAACGCATTAAAAAATGTGGCAGGTAAAAGAAAATATGTGTTGCATAGCATTTATTTTATTAGTTTAGGTTGATATATATTTATTGGTTATAGGCTTCTTTTGTTTTGGACTATTAAGATAATTTAAAAAAATTAACACGCCATCTAGAATCAGATTTTGAATTTCAGAGCAGAAGGGGCCATTTTCTCATTGTCTTCCACAATTAGAGCAAATCTCTTCCTTGAAGCTTTGAAGGAGTAGGAATGTAGCCCTAGAAACATAAAAACATGTTTTAGGTCTAGTTTCTAAAAAACGTAGGTTACCAGGGTACCATGAAAAAGACCAGCTGAACCAGAAACTGAGAAATATACCAGTGCAACACTCTTGCTGGGCCATAGGGCCAGAGCCAGACCATATCTTTCCTGGGATTCAGGGGGTTCTTACTGTAAGTTCACGTTAACTTTAGGCAAGAGAAAAGGACACAGGAAAGGCTGAACTTAGTGAAGGCCTGTGTCCCTTCTTTCTTCCTTCCTTTCTTCCTTCCTTTCTTTCTTTTCCTAAAGAAGGTTGAGAGTCAACTGGGTGGATTCTGAGGTTCTGAAAGACTGTGGTGGAAGGGAATGACCTGCCCTTGGCTGGGTGAGGCTGGTCTGGAGTGAGACAGGAAGCTGGTCTTTGAGCCCTCGGGTAGGGCTTGGCCTGTCAAATAGGGGAGGAGAAACTGAGACTTTTGGTGTCAGCAAGATGTGGATAAGGCTCTAGTGCACGGATGTTAACATCAGTTAATTTTTTGTTTCAGGACACCTTTGCCTGGGAAGGATAAGATGGTACTCTAGTGAATAACATGACTGCTTTGGGAAATTCCCACTGATTAATTTATTAGAGGCAGCGGTCTGCTCACCGGAGGCAAAGAGCCTGCTTATCAGACAACAATCTACTTATCAAGATGTGCTTCCAGAGTCTCAGCTCTGTATCCACTGATGCTAAACTGTCAGGTCACAGACTTTACCCAATCCCAGCTAGTTCCCCAGCTCAAAAGATAGGTCTTAACGGACTTGAGCCCAGACCCTAAAGCCCTATAAATACCCTACCTCTGATTTCCCCTTTTAAGACTTGCTAAGCCTCAATGAAAATGGTGTTCTCCCTTCCTGCAGTGAGCTTGAATTGACTTAGCTTTGCTTTATTGACAGATTGTTGTCTTTTTGGGGAGTTCATCAGGGGCCTTTGCCTGTCCTTTGCCTGTGCAGCAGGACAGGAGGACCAGGGTCCCCCAAGATAAGTCCAGAGCAGCAGCAGGAGGTGACAGATGGCGGCTATGTCACGCACTTGTTGATATGGGGCAGGTCATGGGCAGTAGAGATCAAATGACAAAGGCCCCAGAAGTGGAGAATCAGAGTGAGGGGGCATGTTCCTGGTTGCACAGGTGGCAAGTAGCATTCTGGGCCATCCTCAGAAATAGCTGAAGGTCACTTGGGAGAGTGGCGTGAACGATAGCCAATTCCTGGTGACTAGGAAATGACTTTGGTGTAATAGTTCGGTAAACAAAAGAAAATGTGACCTTATTTTATAGTAGTAGGCTGATGAGGCCAGAGACATATTGGTTATGTAAAATCACTGGTTTACGATTGGAGCATTTTCTTTCCTAAGTTATGACTTACATTTCTTTCACTTGGGTTCTGTATATATTTTGGAAATGCAAAATGAAAACCTTTCAGCATGAGGTCATTCAGATGCCACTAGAAATCAACACACATATACAATATTTGAAAAAAAGAAGATCTGTAAATTGCATCTAGGCATTTTTATTTGCTTAATAGAAAACTAAATCCAGTATGCACGGGTTGACTGTACCCTACTTGCACTAAGCAGATTTTTTAAACACAGAGGCAGTAATAAGCAGTACGGCAATAAAAAGCCCCAAAGTATCTCTTTCTGCATACTTATCAGTAAGCATTGAAGGCCAGAATCAAAACAAAACTTGAGATATTCACAGTGAAACTATGTTTTAAATGAAGAGCGTCACTATTTTCACATCAGCATGAAGGTAATTGGATCATTTGCTGCCAAAGTCCATGCCCTGTTGTCTTTGAAGGTTTAAGCTCAAGTTCACGGAAGGCTAGAGATTTAGTGGAAGCCTTCAAGTCACCTTGTTTCCAAGACATGACCTTTTGTTATTGATCTTGAACATAGGTTGGGTAAAGGACAGATTTTCATGATTTAGTAACAAGTGTTTAATTCAAAATGATAGATGGTTTTCTCATCCCTGTTTTCTCTCTGGGTTAGCCTGGGCTTGAGCAAGTTGATAGATAAATGAATCACATGCTCTGGGTTTGCAGTCATTTGTTGTAATAGGTGAGTTAGGCAAAAACCACAGTCAAAGGTAAGATGACTTCTCTCACATCAGGATGCTATAAATTACTAAGTACTCGGATCTAAAGTCCTCCTCCCAGCTGACACTTCTCTTTTCGTATTTAGCCTTCCCGGACCCCCGCCTTTCCTCCCTCTCCACTTTGAGAACACAATCCTTTCTTGCTTATACCATAACAGCAGCGGCAGCAACAGAATACAGGCTTCATTACATATTTTTTCTTTCCACAGACCTTTTTTGATTGATCTTATTTCTTTTGCTAAACTGTTTTTAACACAAATGTCCTGCCCAGAGGAGGAAAAGAGAAATATACTTCAAAACTTCTTTCTGATCCTCCTCTTTCATCTCAGCAATTTTAAAGCAGGCTGTAAACGTTCTCAGCAGGCGGGGTGTTGGAAACACTTCCTCTTGATTTTCCCTCCTCTGTTTCTCAGCTGTTTGCAACCTTCCTGTTGGTTTTCTTCTTGACTACTGGTGCATTTCTTTCTCGGCCATAGAAGATCAGGTATAACTAAATCCTTTTCTTCTTACTTTAAAAAAATAAATTTTTTAAAATTTAACTATTCTTGATTTATGATATTGTGTTAGTTTCAGGTGTACAGCTTCAGACTCTTTTCCATTATAGTTATTACAAGATATTGAATATAGTTCCCTGTGCTATACAGTAGGTCCTTGTTGATTATCAATTTTATATATACTAGTGTATATATGTTAATCCCAAGCTCCTAATTTATCCCTCCCCATCCTTTTCCCCTTTGGTAACCATAATTTTGTTTGCTGTGTCTGTGACTCTGTTTCTGTTTTGTAAACTTGATTTGTATTTTTTTTTTTAGATTCCACAGATAAGTGAGGTCATATAATATTTGTTTTTCTCTGTCTGGCTTACTTCACCTAGTATAATACTCTTTAGATCTATCTATGTTGCTGCAAATGGCATTATTTCACTCTTTTTTATAGCTGACTAATATTCCATTGTGTATATGTGTGTGTGTGTGTGTGTGTGTATATATATATATATATAGATATAGATATAGATATATATCTCACATCTTCTTTATCCATTCATCTGTTGATGGGCATTTAGGTTGTTTCCATGTCTTAGCTATTGCGAATAGTGCTGCTATGAACATTGGGGTGCATGTATCTTCTCGAATTAGAGTTTTCATATTTTCTAGATATATGCCCAGGAGTGGCTTAGTTTCCAAAATACCATATAAAACAGCTCATCCACCTCAGTGTCAAAAAAACAAACAACTCAATCAAAAAATGGGCAGAAGAGCTAAATATATATTTCTCCAAAGAAGACATACAGATGGTCAACAGGCACATGAAAAGATGCTCAACATCACTGATTATTTGAGGAATGCAAATCTCAACTACAGACTACAATGAGGTATCGCCTCACACTGGTCAGCATGGCCATGATCAGAAAGTCTACACATAATACATGCTGTTTGCCGCAGGACTGTCTGCACTGGAGACAAATGCCAGGCAACCAAAATAAATGGCCGGCAGCAAGACAGCGGTCATGTACACCGTACAGTCATTTTACTTTGAAGTAGCTGCCATTTACAGAAAAGTTGCAAAAATAGTACAAAGAATCCCCATATACCCCTTAGGCAGAATCCCCAAATGTCAGTATTTTATTACAATTACTTTATCCTCCCTTTCACTCTCTCTCTACACACATGCACACACACACATATGCACACGTGCACACATGCACAAGCAAATCAGTCATTCACAGCAAGATTTAAAACACTTCTTCTTATACAAATCAAAACTACAATGAGGTACCACCTCACACGGGTCAGAATGGCCATCCTTAAAAAGTCTACAAATACAAAGAACAAATGCTGGAGAGGGTGTGGAGAAAAGGGAACCTCCTACACTGTTGATAGGAATGTGGATTGGTGCAGCCTCTATGGAAGACAGTCTGGAGGTTCCTTAAAAAACTAAAAATAGAGCCACTGTATGATCCAGCAATCCCACTAACTAAATCCTTTTCTTAAATACCACAGGAAGACTCTTTATTGGAAGGAATTCTAGGAGGTGGGGACATCCCAGGGAAGAAGAATTTACCATTGCAAACTTAGTACGGGTCTTGCTTTCTTCTTAATTAGCAGCCCCACTGGGGAAAAATGAGTTGTCTACTGTCATACTCACCAGAGGACATCAGCCCTCAGATACCACCAGGATGTTATATTCTGGTAGTAGTTATCCTGCAATGGATATTGGTATTAATTTATTGATAATGATATGGAGACTGATACTGAAGAATCTGGGGGTTAGAAGGTGTTCATTTGGGAATGAAGACAGAAAGAATACTCTTGAAGCATAGTGAATGGTGATTCTGGCAGAAGTTGGGATGTACCTACAGAGTATTAAGGAAAAACCAAAAGGAAGCAAATACAAGCACTTGTTAAAATCGGAGGGGAGTGAGTTGTCCACTGAGCAAGTGGGTATTGCAAGAAAGATTGAGAGCTGTGGGATAGTAAGCTGGTGTGTTGACATTGATGGAATGAGATCTGTTTAGCGTGGGTTCTTCCAAAAAAGTAGAACGTGAGACAAGGACTTATGGAGGTTGTTTATTTTGGGAAATGATCCCAAGGGATTGAAGTGTGGCTCTTGGAAGAGCAAAATAGAGAAAAATTAAAGCCAGATCAAGGGTGTGTGATTAAACTGGTTATTGCTGGGGACATCCCAAACTCAAGTCTATTGAGTTTCAGTAGGTCTGTGGTAGGGCCACAGAATCTTCATTTCTGGCAAGTTCTAAAGTGATGCTGAGGCTGTTAATCCAGGGGCCACACTTTGAGAACCACTTCCATAGGGGTGTCAACTCTCCTGCATTTTTCCAAGTGTATCTTGGCAGCCTTTGGCAGGCTTCCAACCCAGGTAAGTCCTGGGTAAGGTCAACTGTGGATGACCTACCCACAGTTGGTTGTTGCAGGAGTGACCTAAGCAAAATGGTGAGACATAAGAATGTGAGTCGGCATAAAGGATGTCCGGCTCTTTTTAAATACTTTTTTTTTTTTAAACTAATAATAATTTGTGGTATGCTACATTAGAGAGGAAAATGGAGCTTGTCCCAGCTATCCACAGATGACAGGGGAATTTTCAGGAGTGACTTACTTTTTAAACCAGAGATGCTGCTTCTTCCTTGGCATGTTCTACTGTGTTCTAAATGGCTTTTCTGGTGCTGTGTGAGGGTGTGTATACCTGCGTCTGCAGCTGCAGGGGTCTGTGTAACCTGTTAGGTAACCAGAGCGGCAGCCATGGTGGTCAGTGGGCCATTCCAGGCTCACACTGTGGACTCTGAGAAAATCCCTAAGGTGAGTGAGTATAGAGCCAGGCAATATCCCAGGCCCTGCTACAGTTGAAATCTAACCTGGTATCTTAAAGTTAGTCTTTAAGAGTCTCAAAATTCAGAGAGTGAGTTCTATTCTCCATTCTATTTGCTGTGATTTCCAAACTTACTGTGCAGAAAACATCACCTGGAGACTTGCCAAAGGAGCAAATTCTCAGCCTGCCCCTGTTCCTTGCAATTTTCATTCAGTAGGTTTGAGCTGGTGCATGAGAATCTGCATTTCTAAAAGGGTTCCTAGGGAAATGTTGGTGCAGATGCTCCAAGAATTGCCTTTTGAAAAGCACTGTCTTAGAATTCCTGGCACCTGCCTGAGGAATCCTGTGGGACCCCTGAAAGGAACTGAAGGCTCTGAATTACACTGTAATGTAACAGTATACTTTCTGGTATTTGCATCAGAATCTGGGAGGGACCTTGATTTATTTTTACATAAAAGATCTCAGAAAACCAAAACAAAAGTGAACTTGCTATATTTAATATAGAAAGAGCTTTTATAATTCAGTAAGGAAAAGACGAACACCTTACTAGAAAAATGGGCAAAGGTTATGAGCAAGTACTTTATGTGAGCAAAATACTTGATAAAATGAGAAATTTAAAGAGCCAAATAAACATGAAACTTTTTAAGCTTCTCTAGAAATAATGAAATGAAACAGCATTGAAACACCTCACCTGTTTTCAGATTTACAAAGGTAAATATTTGACTCTCCATTCAGTGCAAAGAGGGTGGGAAAAAAGGCATTGTTATGAGTGTGAATTAGTGCAGTCTTTCTTGAGAACAATTTGACAAAGTGTATCCAAAACAATTAAAATGTTCACATCATTCAACCTAGCAATTTTTCTTTTAAGAGTGTGTTACAAGGAAATAATTGGAGATTCATAAATAGATTTATTTACATAAATAATGTTTCAGTGTTATGCATAATGGTGAAAAATTGGAAATACTCTAGAGGTCCACCAATGTGAGGAACTGGTTAAATAAATAATAGCCTATTCATAGGTAGTTTACTTTGGGAAAAGCTCATGATCCATTAAGTGAAAAAAAAGCAGTTTACAGTATAGTTGTGTAGTATTATCCTAATTATGCAAATATAGCAAATATTGATAGTGTTTATCTCTGGGTAGTAGGGATTATGGATGATTTAAATTTTATTAGGCTTCTATGTATATTGTACTTTCTCTAAATTCACTTTCTAATTATTAAAAATGGTTTAAAAATATATGGAAAATGTTATTTTTTCAGTTGCACAGTTTTCAGTAACTTATTTCCATTTGAATTTCCTTTCTTCTCTCTGTGAATGCTCTCCCTTGGTGACCTCAGCCAGTCTCAACTTTAACCCCATCTCTGCTGCTGATGGTCCCAGATCACACCTGCATATGGACCTCTGCTCTGTCTCCAGACCTATGTGTCTGACCGTCCGCTTGACTTTCCACCTGAACTATTAACAGGCATCTCACAACTCACATGCTCTACCTGAGTGAGAAGTTCCTTCTTCCTGGTCCTCCCACATCAGTAGATGGCCCTCTCATTCTTCCAGGAGCTCAGGCCTGGAATTTTTGAGAAGTCTATGATGCCTCTCTTTCTTTCACTTACCACACAGGACCTGCCAGCCAATTATATTGGCTTTCACTTTAAAATAGACCCAGAATCTGACCATTTTCACCAACTGCCCTGTGATCACCCCTAACAACATGCTGTCTTCTCTCAGCTAGATCACCTCCCCAGCCACCTTATTGATCCCTCTGCTTCCATCTTTGTCCCTTATTAGTCTGCTCTCAATGTGGCCCCCCAAGTGATCCTGTTAAAACATAAGACAGGTAATGTCATTCCTCTGCTCACATCCCTGCCCAATTTTGCTCGGAATAAGAGCCAAGTCCCTTAGGATAGCCTACAAATCCCTTTAGGAATTGGCCAGTGCACCCACCTCCTTTGGCCTCACCTCCCATTGCTCTCCCTGTTGTTTTACTGGTTCTTGACCAGTAAAGGCCAGGCCCGTGCCCCAGGGCCTTTGCATTGGCTGTCCCCTCTGCCTGGAAAGTGCTCACTCAGCATATCTGTCCAGCAGACCTCACTGAACCTCTCTTGGCTACTGGATTGGAGTGGGAAGTTCTCTCCTTCACGCTTTCTGTTCTTCTTGCATGACTTACCTTTCTTTAAGCACTTACTTATATTTTAGTCATTTACTTCTATCTTCCGTCCCTTGCCCACTGAATGTAAACTCCATGAGGGCATACATTTTTATCTATTTTATTTTCTCTTACATCCCAGGATGTAGCAGAGTCCCTGACTAATTTCTTCTTACCTGACACCTAGGTCAGAAAAGAAAATAATTAAGTAAAAACACCAACTCCCTCCTCCCACTCTCCCTAAAATTCCTCTCCATTTTTTTGGGTAAAATATCATTTATAAGAGGAAAAGTATTAAAAACACACACAAATGACATACTATATATCTATCACTTTTAGCTGGTAAAGTTTGTAGTGAGATACTGTGATTTCTGACATATATATATCCAGAGCAGAGAAGCAAACACTCACTCGTGATTTCCAGTAAGAACACAGACCTTGAAAATGAGGAGTTCTGATCCCTTTGACTTACTAGGTGTTAAGCAGAGGGTATCAGGGATAACTGTATGGAATAGTTAATATTTAAAAAAATAAAATCTGATTGATTAGAAATAATAAAAAACAAGTCAGTAACTAGATTTGGATGTATTTCTTTTGATATATCTAGGAACTCAAATGTCAGGGGTGACACTTGAGTCATCCCAAACGATTGGGTCACCGACTCTGAGTTGCGTGTATCTACAAAGCAGATGGGTCACCGATTCTGAGATGGGTGTATCTGGCCTCTGCATTTCTTCCTTCGTTACAGAAAGCTCTCTGTCATATCGTAAGAAAAGAATGTGTATACCTTGATCTTCCTTCCCACTGTGGTCCATCCAGAGCTCCTTGAAACGAACACCCTTGACTGCAGATCTGTGATCCCTGACCCTAAAAACAAGTTGGGCTGACTATGTGACTGACAGACACATTTGAGCATAAAATATAGCTATTCTCATAATGTGTTTCATCAGTGGGGACTCGTTCAAACATTCTTTCCTATAATTGTTTACCCTGGCTTAGTTTTTGTCTGTTGTGAAAGTGTGAAGACATTTAAGTATTTTGAGTTCTCGGTCTGAAAAAAAACGCCACAACTACTGATTGCTCCATTTACTAAACGAACGTGATGGTTAATTTTATGTGTCAACTTGGCTAGGCCATGGGATGCCCAGGTAGTGGTTTAAACATTATTCTGGGTGTTTCCGTGAGGGTGTTTTTGGATGAGACTAACATTTGAGTTGGTAGGTTGAGTGAAGCAGGTTGCTCTCCCTAACGTGGGTGAGCCTCATCCAATCAGTTGAAGATATGAATAGAACTAAAAGGCAGACCCTCCTCCGAGTAAGAGAGAATTCTTCCTGCCTGATGGCCTTTGAGCTGGGGTTTTGGTTTTATCCCACTTGTAGTTTTGAATTGAACCATCAGCTCTTTCTGGACCTGACATCCTTTGACTGGAACTACGCTTTCAGCTCTCCTGACTCTCCAACTTGCCAGCTCACCCCACAGACCTTGGGACTTGCCAGGCTCTGTAACAATCATGTGAGCCAATTCCTTCTCTATCTCCATCTCCATCTCCACCTCCACCTCCATCTTTACTTCTATATCTATCTGTACACATATCCTATTGTTCCTGTTTCTCTGGAGAACCCTTAATAATACAATGGACAATCAGAATTTCTGGTATGGTTTAGGGTAGATAAAAATATTTCCTTTTGGGTAAAATACCAGTGATGATAATAATATTTGGCTTATTTTATCATTAAACTTTAATATACTACTGTTAATTATTTTAAGTAATTTTTATATATAATATATTAATTATATACTGTATATAATATTATATGTAATACATAGTATAATTCTATATCATATATATAATGATGTATATTAATACACATTATTAGTGCCTTACCCATACCTCTTTGGCACCACCAGGCGGTTTTCTGTGGCTATAGGAAGAAAAAGTTCTTGGCCTAACTGGGCAGGCAAGAGTGCCAGGGTATTAACACCCTCAGGTGTTGCTCTCAACCTGTGGCAAAAGGAGTTGATGGGTAAGTACCTCAGCTTCCCCCCTGCCCCCATACTGTGGAACAACCGTGAGGCATCGCCCCCCAGAGGTTCCCAGCAGGACTGAGCCCTAGTTGCCGGCAGGGGTAACCTTCTCATTGAAACTTGATTAATTTTCTCCCTCTCTCTCTGCATCTTACTTCCTGGCTTCCCTCCTGGTTCTTCTTGGGGTAGCCTCAAGACTAAACCACGTGCATTCAAATTCTTGTCTCAGGCCCGCTTCTGAGGGAACCCAACTTAAGATGGAGGATCATGTCAACTTTGAATGATGATGACAGGGGCTTTCAGAAGAGTAACTTAAACTACAGGCCCAGGGTCCACCTTACTTTATTAAACAACAACAAATCTTCACTGAATGCCTGCTATGTGCTTCAAATATGAAGTTCATAATGCATAATTTTTTGATAAGTTGACCATTGATTTGTCATGGAGCAAAAAGCATCAGATGAAGGTCACAGAATACTTTTGTTTTATACATTGCCTTTTTAAAAAACAATTTGTATTGGGGTATAGTTGATTTACAATGTTGTGTTAGTTTCAGGTGTACAGCAAAGTGAATCAGTTATACATATACGTATGTCCATTCTTTTTAAGATTCTTTTCCCATATAGGCCATCACAGAGTATTGAGTAGAGTTCCCTGTGCTGTGCAGTAGGTCCTTATTAGTTATCTATTTTATATAAAGTAGTGTGTATGTGTCAATCCCAATCTTCCAATTTATCCCTCCCCTGACCCTTACCCGACAGTAACCATAAGTTTATTTTCTACATCTGTAGCTCTATTTCTGTTTTGTAGGTAAGTTCACCTGTAACCTTTTTTTAAGATTCCACATATAAGCAATATATATTTTATATATTGTCTTCTGTTTCGTGTCTCTACGAAATGATGACTTAAGTGACTAATACAAATGTCTCATAGTGGAAAATGACTCTACCTGGAACCTTCATCCAGGAACCAATAGGTTCTAAATGTTTAAAGGTAGACTAGTTTTTAAAACCACCACGGTGTATGAAGAATGGCCTGGATTCACTCATTTAATGGCTCTAAAACCTCATTCGTGAGTTGAAGATTCCTTTTAATTAAGGAAATTGCTTTTTGAACTTCTTAGTCTCTTGTAAATTTGAAATGAAAGAGCAAGCTGTAACCACATTTTTTTTTTTTTTTGTTTTGTTGCTGTGCTCGGGCTTTCTCTAATTGCGGCGAGGGGGCTACTCTTTGTTGTGGTGCACGGGCTTCTCGTTGCAGTGGCTTCTCTTGTTGCAGAGCACGGGCTCTAGGCACGCGGGCTCAGTAGTTGTGGCGCGCGGGCTCTAGAGCACAGGCTCAGTAGATGTGGTGCACAGGCTTAGTTGCTCCATGGCATGTGGGATCTTCCCGGACCAGGGATCAAACCTGTGTCCCCGTGTCCCCCGTGTCCACATAGGCAGGTGGATTCTTAACCACTGCACTACCAGGGAAGTCCCATAACCACATATTTTAATATGTTTGTAAATTATGTGTCATTGGGAAACCATTTTAAGATACAAATGACTTCATTTTTGTTCAAAAGAGGCCTAAATAGGCATGATAATGATAGTAGTACTGATAGTAGTTAAAATTTATTAAGGGTTTATTCTGTGCCAGGCACTGGGTCAGCTGTGTATTATTATTAATCCTTACAATGGTTTGCAAAAAAAAAGTTCTTTTTACCTCTATTTTACATGTGATGAAACTGAGCACAGAGACATGGAGTGACTTTGCAGTCATATAGTTTGTGTCAGAGTAGAAATTAAACCCAAGTCATTCTGATTTCAAAGCCTGTGCTTGTTTCACATCATGGTGAAGAGACTGTCAGGTCCTGAACTGCCAATTCCCTATATGTTCCTTGTGTTTCCACTGATATCTGCTCTGTGCTTCTCTGCTGAAGGAAGTTTATCTTTGAATCTACACCATGCTGTTTGTATTTTTCACATACCATTTATGAGAATCTACTGTTATTGTAAATCCTTACAACTACAGCCTGTGCTCTCCGGAAAATAAAAATGGGTATGCTAATTGCCTTGTGTTTAAATGACAAAGAGGTAGTTTAAAAAAATCGGTATGGACCATTTTGCCGTGTGCACTTAAATCTGTGTTAGTGCCTCGTTGCCTCGAGAATGCCTGATTCTGCTTCCTGCAGGTAGCTGCTTATTACAACGTCAGAAGGAGATGCTGTTAGGCAATATTATCACGTCAGTTCTCTCTTTAAACTTCCTTGTGATTCCTCATTGCTTTTTGAAGAAAATATTATATAAACTGGGTGTTCAGAGACTGCTAGCTGTCCACCAGAAACCTGTTTCCTTTTCTTGCTGGACACACAGCTGGACTACATTCCCAGCCTTCTTTGTAAGTAGGAGTGGTCATGTGACTGAGTTCTAGCCAATGGGAGGAGAGTAGAAGTGATGGATGTCATTTGGGGGCAAGGCTTTTAAGAACGGGTTGAAGCCTCTCCACAATTGTTTTCTCTTTTTGACTGTTGCATACAGAAGACAGTGAGGCCCTAAGGCAGGAGTTGCCAAGTTTTTTCTGGAAAGGGTCAGATAGTAAATATTTAGGCTTTGTGGGATGGTCTCTGTCAATATAAATCTTTGTAAAGTTTTTTACAGCTCTTTAAAAATGTAAAAGTCATTCTTAGCTCTCTGAAATACAACCCACATTGTACCCCTTCCCCTTAAGGGATGGTGGAGCCACAGGGTGGAAGGAGCCTGGGTCCATGACTCACCATGGGAAGTAGAGGTACCCACCAAGCTAGGTTTCTGCTGGACACTGTTACATGAATGGAAAATAAGTATTTACTATGTCTGAGCCGTTATGCATGTTGGGACTTACAATCACAGATTATTCTACCATAACTAACCTTTTGGGATTGGGCCCAAGCCTCTATCTACACACACATTTCCCCGCTTTTTTTTCTAATGCTTCCTACATGTTGGTCAAACTGAAATACCATCTATTTCTTCAGCTCATAATCTAATTTCTTATTTTTATGGATTTATTTATATACTTTCCTTTTGGGTATAAAGTTGCTCCATCCTATCCCTGTTTCTTGAAGTCCTTCTCTTCCTTGAAGACCTATGTCAAACGCTACATCCTCTAAGAAGTCTTCTCTTAAACTGGCAGAAATGTTACTCTACTGTTTCGGGTTTTCATATTTTGTTTTAATTGTCTAGCAGGTATTGTGGCTTTCTGCCTAACTTGATGGTTGTTTGTGTATATGCCTTTATCTTCCCTACCATGTTGTCAGCTTCGAGAGGTCATCTTGGAGGAACCTGCCATGTGAAACGTGGCAAGTACAGGAGCCCCTCACTCAGGGAGTAGGGTGCATAATCAAGTCTTCAGGCAAGAATTGTGCACAGTCAAAATATCCTAGATTAATCCTTTAGCCAGGCAATAACGTACACTGCTGAGTTTAGGGGCCAAGTGCACAAACAGTGTTTTATTGAAAAGATTAGATGGTACTCATGGCAAAAAGATGCTCCAGTGTGCAGGAAAATGGGACAGGTTGCTCCCTCTGAGATCATCTGCTCACTGAGTGGGATGGCAGGGGACAGCTGGCTCTCTTTCTATAGGCGTTCCTGTTTCTTGCTGAATGTATAGTTTTGAATTCACCAAATTTACGTATCCACAGGGCCATGACTTCAGTAAATTTGTGCCTTACTTAAATGGCTGAACCGTGTATTTTCTTCTTGTGATAACCGTCCTGGGAAAGAGTCATTTCTTTTGGCACCTTCACTTCAGGACGGGGGGGGGGGAAGAAAGAGGCTGCTGGGTTTACCCTTGAACTTCTGAGCTAGGGTACTGTGCTGCAGGATAACTCCTGGATAAACTGCAAGGGAGAACATCTCCTGGGCTGTGTGCCTGTCCCCGCTGGGGACAACACTGCTAAACACAAAGGGAAAGAAAAAGCCATGTTCAAACCAGGTGTTTTTGTGTCTTTCTTAAGGTACAGTGGAGATACTATTGAAACACGGAATGCTTTGTAGGTGCTCCTTTTGAAATAAACTGTTTCTTTTAAAGTCATTTAATACTGTTCACACAGATTCCTATAGCAGCTGCCAAAGACATGGTGAGAGCTGAAAGGGACGTACCGTGGGGATCATCAGTTTCAAGTCCCTTAATTTATTTCTTCTCTGTGCATGTTGTCGACGGGAACGTTTGAGCTTCCCTAAACTGATGGAATCATTAACCCCAGAGACTGGGCATACAGGAAGAGCAAAAGATGCCTGAGGGTGGCTGGCTGCTCGCCCTCAGACCAACCCGCTCAAGCCAGGTGCAATGATTTCTCCATTTTAAAGTTTCTAATACCCTAAGTCAACACTGTGTAACAGAACTTTCTGAGATGGTGGAAATGGTCTGTAACTGTGCTGTCCATTATGGTAGCCAGTAGTCTCATGTGCTAATATTTTCTTTTTTCGTCTTAAGTATCCATCTTTTTATTTTATTTTTATTTTTTATTTATTGAAATATAGTGATTTACAATGTTGTGTTAGTTTCAGGTGTACAAAAAAGCGATTTGGACATATATATTCTTTTTCAGTTTCTTTTCCCTTATAGGTGATTACAAAATATTGAGCAGAGTTCCCTGTGCTCTACAGTAGGACCTTGTTGGTTATCTGTTTTGTGTATGGTAGTGTGTGTCTGTTAACTCCAAAATGTGCCGTTGAGCACTTGATATGTGGCTAGTGCACACTGAGATGTCCTGGGATTTCATTGACTTAGCATAAAAAATGTCAAGACATTATTAATGTCTCATTAATAATTATTTTTATGTTGGTTACATGTTGAAGTAATGTTTTGGATATGTTGGATTAAACCTAGAGTATCATTGAGACTAATTTCATTTGTTTCTTCTTATTTCTTTCATGTGACTACTAGGAAATTTCAAAGAACCTATGTGACTTGTGCGTGACTCTGTTGCTCAGCATTTTTCTGGAGGTGGTACCAGAATGGAATTGTTACACTTTGCCTTCTCCTTGTCTAAGTCCCTCAGAACCAAATGTCAACAGTAGAACAGAACAGAAGCCCTTTGAACCTCAAGATAGCAGTAATACTCTGGGGAAGGTGGGCAGATATTTGTCCTCATGCAGGGGCTTCAACAAACGTGATGCTCCCTCATTGCCCTTTAATACCCGGTCATGACTGAGATTTAAGGAGATTCAACAGGCTGTGTCCATAAGTGGGGCTATGTATTTCTTTCACTTTCCACTTTGAATCTTTGTTACTGCCTCTGAACTATGAATGTGCTAACTCTCCAACTGACATTTGTGCTTAATTTAATTCAGGAAATATTAATGGAACTATTTTTTAAATTTCCTTTAAGTACATAATTTATTATGTTGGTGAATCATTTAGATGTGCTGACAGCTGTGGGGCGTACAGCCATCTAAATATTGCTTTTCTGTGATACGAGCATCTCTTAGGTAGGGATTCTTTGAGCTTGTTGATTTTTTTGGCTCCTGAAAATCTTAGCTATTTAACCTGGGATATTTGCCCAATGAAGTTTAAAAAAATACAATTCAGATAAGGACGTTAACTGAAGATTCATGCAGATGTTTTAAAAAGTGGAAAACATACATTTGGGGATAATCTGAGTTAAACAAGAAGTATGACGAAAGATCTTTTTTGGATCAAGTAATCCTGAAAATTTTCTCTCCTTTCCACTTGCCATTGAGGCTTTGAATGGAAGGTCATTCTGATCCACGAGGAACGGAATGCTTCTCCCTTTTTTTTTTTCACTGTTCTCCAAGGTATTTAGGTAGGTTCTTTTCTTTTGAAAAATCTTTTTTTCTGCCAACTTTGCTGCCAGAAGTGGTCTCCCAGGACTACAAGAGATTGTCTGAATGTTGCAAATAAAAAAATCCAAATTCTCAGGTCATGTCTGTGGATCTAAAAAGTGCCTCGGGGAAGAGCACAATTGGCCGCTTTACCCATTCTTCCCAGTGAGGAATGGCAGGACCAGCCCTGTCTGGAGGGCTGACTGTGTGCAGAGGATGAGCTGAGAACGCTTATTAGTAGCTGGTTTTTGGAAAGCATCTTATTCAGACCTCTCGTGGCCGTGTTTTTCTTTTCTCTTTCCGGTTTGAGAAAGATGGCAGAGTCAATAGTACTGGGATCGAATCAAGGGTAAATGCACATGACGTCATAAAATTAAGGTCTGGCACGTAGTAGATGATAATAAATGCTAGTGTTGGTTTTCCTTTCTGTCTCCACTTGTTGGGGGTAGAAAGCGTTTAGCTCCCTTCTCGTGACCTTGAGATCTGAGACCTTGAGATCTACCCCACCACTCATCTTTCAGCACGGAATGTGGTTTTTATTATTTTTAAGCTATTTTTGCCTCAGCATGTTACTGTACTCTTGTAAGCTTCAAGAAACCCTGTTGGGGTGACAGAAATCTAGCACAGTGCCAGTAAATTACAATGAAACAAGGATACTCAAATAGGAAAATGTCAATATTTTCTTGCTAGAAAAGTATACCTACTGAGAAGTTACCTTGACCCTATCAATGTAGTATAATTACATAGGAGCGAGAGATTCTTCTGGCCAAGACCTACTGAGTGATATATTTGATAATCCCACTCATGTTTCCAGATCTGTAATGCACAAAAGAGTCAGAATGAGTCAAAACACAACAGTAGGAAAGATTCGGTCTTTTAGTTGTATCCTTTAAACCAGATGTTCTCAAACTGGAATCATCCAAAAAGCTTAAGAAGATACAGATTTTTCTCAGCTACCTGAGGATTCTAAAATGAAGAACCTAGGGGTAAGATGGGAATAAAGACACAGACCTACTAGAAAATGGACTTGAGGATATGGGGAGGGGGCAGGGTAAGCTGTGACAAAGTGAGAGAGTGGCATGGACTTATATACACTACCAAACTTAAAATAGATAGCTAGTGGGAAGCAGCTTCATAGCACAGGGAGATCAGCTCGGTGCTTTGTGACTGCCTGGAGGGGTGGGATAGGGAGGGTGAGAGGGAGACTCAAGAGGGAGGGGATATGGGGATATATGTATACGTATAACTGAGTCACTTTGTTATAAAGCAGAAACTAGCACACCATTGTAGGGCAATTATACTCCAATAAAGATGCTTAAAAAAATAATAAAATGGGTTAGTATGGAGTCTGGGAATACACACACGCACGCGCGGGCGCGCACACACACACATACGCACACCATGTGATTCTGATAAACTAAGGGCCTTTCATAAAATCATGACAGGTGCCATTAAACATACAAAGCTCTCTTACTATATTTCCAGATGTGAGAGCCATGCCTTTCCTTTCTACTTTGAATGGCAACAAACTGTTTTGATTATTTATAGAATTGTTGTTGCTCATTCAAAGAACTGGATTCTCTTTTTTTAAAAACATGGTAGACATATATGAATTGTTTCATTTTTTTAAATGAGTGTGGAGGAGGGTTCTTTTACCCCCAGGGTTTCTTCCTGTTTATGTTAAATTCCGCATGTTAATCATCTTTAATCCTGCCCTCCTAACTGTTGGTGATGGAGTCTCTGAGCTTTTTCTTTGGGTGAATGTGAGTCTCATTTCAGCCATGACTGTGTGATGTGCACATTTCATCAAGAGAAACAGGCCACAGTTAATTAGGTGCTTCTTTCTACCTGCTGTGAAGTCCAGAGACCAGGTTTCTTGCTTTTTTGAAGTGTTCCTGCTCTCCAGATTTGGGGGAAGAGGCGATAAATAGAGTCTAAGGATCACTCACTTACGTGGGTTTCTCTGAAGTGCCTTTTCACGAAAGGGCTGTTATTCTATGACTGCATATCACCGTGCAGCAACCTCAGATTTTAAATCCGTTTTATGGGAAGCGTTTTCCACTTTCTCCTATTTCTCAATCAAGAATGATTATTTGTCAAGCACAGGTGTGAAGCTGCCCAGGTTCCAAATCATTTTAGAAAGAGCAATATGAAATGACATTTTTCAAGTGTTAGAACTGCTGTCTGAAGGAGAAGGGCAACTCCACTTGGGAGAAATAGTAGGGAAGAGCAAATAGAATATTCTCCTGGAGGAAAAAAACCAACTCTTGTCACTGAGGAGCTCTCCAAATCCAGCTGTGGCTTCAAGCAGGACGAACAGAACAAGACGCTGTGCAGTGACTCTTTGGAAATTTGGTTCAGAAATAAGAACGTCTTTTCGGCTTAAAAAGATAAAATGACTACATTAAAGGAATCTACATTTAATTGCAGAATTTTGTCATCTCAAAATGAATTTGGAGGTTTTCCTGATCCTGGAATGTTTAAAAGAAAAACATTGAAGCTAAGGAACACACTTTAGCAAATAGATAATTTCAAAACTGTAGAAAAACACCTTCAATTTTTTTCCACTGATAAGTTAATACCCTGATACCTCAGATTTACTTGAAGGGGAATACAGTTTGAAAGCTTAACAAAATTACCTTGACTTAGAAAGTTGATTTTCTAAGGTGAAAACGAAATCCCTTGGGTCTCGCTTTGCTCCCGGAGTCAGCGCGAGTATGAAGCAGTTGGTGACTACACATCTTAGCTTGATAATGCACTTAGAGGAGAATCAATAAACCTGACTTTGAGAAATACAGCTCTTTTCCCTCTGCCTCTCTTCACCAAATAAATAAGTAAAATAAAAATTTGCCTTTTGGCAACTGAGATACAAAGAATTCTTTTCGGTGTTTCATTAATTTATTTTAAAATGTAGGTTGCTGACATAAGGGAATAGTATAGTTCTCCTTTGGGGCTTTTTTCATATCTGTAGGGAAAATATGAGACTTTCCTTTGAGTATGTAAGTGCAATTTTAAAAAATGAGATTGAACGTGGATATTTCTTTCTTTGTCCACTTGTTCTCCTGAAAACCTGGAGCCCCACCCCCACCCCCACCCCGGTTACAGTTTAGGCCTTTCCTTACTCACTATGGTCTCACTGATCTTATTTGATGATTAGAATGATGACGATCCTAATAAAAAATCGTAGCAGCTAGATTTTCTTAAGCACTTATCGTGGGCCTACAGTATGCTAGATGATTTTCATGGGTTATCTCTTTAAGCCTGATAGTAACTCTACTATTAGGTACTGTCATTGCCCGCATTTACAGGGGATGAATTCCAGGCTCAAAGAAATGAAATAAGCCTACTGAGGTTGTGCAAGACAAGAGGGACTTGAATTCACGTAGTTGGACTCTGGAGGTAGTGGACTTACGTAGCACATTACCCCAGAGTTTTTGTTGTTTTTTTTTCCCGGTACGCGGGCCTCTCCCTGCCGTGGCCGCTCCCGTTGCGGAGCACAGGCTCCGGACGCGCAGGCTCAGCGGCCATGGCTCACGGGCCCAGCCAATCCGCGGCATGTGGGATCCTCCCGGACCGCGGCACGAACCCGTGTCCCCTGCATCGGCAGGCGGACGCTCAACCACTGCGCCACCACGGAAGCCCTACCCTAGAGTTTTCAATGAGTGCAGTATGTAATCTTTTATGGCATTTTGCTCCACTGCATTTGAGCACAGTAACTAGGATGAGGCTAAGTGGGCTTTTGCCAGGTCCAGGACCGGCATTAATGAGCGGATAATGGCAAGCGGTAACAAGTACAAAGCCAGCCTTAGCAATGCTGGCTTCTGCTTACTTTGCAATTATGATGCTTGTTGGAAAATTATAGGCAAAAGTGCTTGGAAATAACTCTTCTCTGATGCAGGCAAAATTCCCCTCCCATCTTGTTTACAGCATTAATTAGTTTAGGAGTCCCTTTGTGGCTGTAGAACAGGGGTTACAATTCAGCCCAATTTCATCCCAAGGAGTGAGTTGGTTAAATCTCAATTATAATATTGCCTGACTTTTAAGAGTATTTGAGGAGAAACTTTGAAGAGCAAATCACTGCGGTTATTTAGGGACAGCAGTTTTCTATTCGTAATTTCCTATTTGTGCTCTGTTTTCACACCATCATCACCATGATGAACAACTCCATCGTCATAACCGTCAACATCATCATCCTTATGTAATGTTCCACTGCAAGGTTGACTTCGTAAGTGCAGGAATAGTCACATGCTTGACATATAGTAGCTACTCAATAAATGTTTATTAAATAAAGGATGTTGTTGAGCACTCTTATGTGATGAGCAGTGTGCCAAGTGCTGTGCCCCCAGGTCACATTTAACCATCATCACCAACCCATGACTAGGCCTATTATTAAACCCATTTTACAGATGAGGAAACTGAGGCACAGAGAAATTAAGCAACTTGCTCCAGTTCACCCAGCTAGGGAGTAGGGGAATTGGGACTTGGTCCCAGGCCTGTTGGACTCCAGACCCCATGATGCTGTATTACTCACATCATCACTCTACAGATTATTTTCTCTCATCGTACAGCTCTTCTAGAAAGTATCACTTACACTCGGTTGATCTGGGTATCGTGAAGAAAAATGAAGGCCCAGCAATACTAATTTGAAGAACCGGACAAAAGCAGGGCCACCTCTGTGCTTTAAAAGACTTTTACATTTCTACTCTGAGAGTGACCAGCTTGATAAATACAAGCAGTAGCTTGAAATCTTCCTCTTGGGCATGATTCCAATGCTGCATCTGAGAAATTTTCCTGCTAAAGGAAGTCAGTAATGGTGAACTCCTTTGGGAGAGTTTTCCACATGCAGAGCATTTTCAAAATAGGAAGTCTCAGAGATGTAGACAGTAAACCGTGTCACCTGAAAAATGCAGATTGGAGAAGATGCTGTATGGCTTGAGGACACTAGAAACTAATCCCACTGCAATTTCATTGTAGCCCTTTCACTGCAGCCACATTCACGTGTATTTATGTTTAATTTTATCCTGTAAAATTAAACTTCGAGCTCACATATATCTAAGGTCTGATTTTAAGGGAGCGGCCAAGCTGCTTTTTCTCACCTGATTAAAAAGAATTTGTAGGTCTTAGGGAAATGCTTTTATTTAATCATCATGGTTACTTACCCATTTAGCCAGGGAACACTAGCTTCCAGTACACTACTACAACTTTGTTCCTTTGAGTTTTAGTTTTGCAGAGATGTTCTTAATTCCTTGGGTGTAGAAATTATATGAGAGTCCCTCTAATAGGGAAGAACAAATCTGACACCATATTTGGTCTGCTCCTTGTACTCCAACCTTTGTATTCTATTGCTTTTACTACAAGTTAAGAATGGTGCCTAGAGCCTGAAATATACAGGAGAGCCCATTCTCAAGGCTCTGACCTTTAAAGGTATAACACTTTTCCATTCATATAGAGATAAAAAGTTGCAGGACAGGAGAACAACATTTGTTGGAGGTTTACAGGAACATCCTGACCTGACCTATGTGGACAGCTGCAAGAACAAAGGATTCCTGCACCAAGAAGTTTGCAACAATCAGCCACACCCCTGCCCCTTTTAGTAGAAAAGAAGCCTGAATTCTAACTTGGGGAAGATGGTTCTTTTGGGACACTAGTCCACTATCTTCTCTGTCTGCTGGCTTTCTGAATAAAGTGCTGTTCCTTGCCCCAACACCTTGTCTCTCGATTTATTGGCCTGTTGTGTGGTGAGGGGTGTGAGCTTAGACTTGGTAACATCACTGAATTGTAGACTTACTGAAAACATGACTTTAATAGTACATATTTTCTCGGGATGCATGCACACGCTCTCTCTTCCCGTGTATTTATTGTATTCCTACATGTATGTAACACATCGGGCAGAAATTGTCTGAGTCTCTCATTGAAACAATATTTATTTGGATTAATAGAAAAGGAAGGAAGTCTGTATTGTGAAGGAAAAGCAGTGACACTCTGAATTTGAGTTAGGAACCTGGGATTATCTTCAATAAATCGTACCTAAAATAAAGGAAGAACAAAATGTGCTTCTTTGTTCCTTGATTGTCATTATATGACATTGTCAATGGTAACTATGTACTATTTAATCATCCACCTGGAATCTTGTAGCTGACTCTGAATTTTGTAGTTTTCCAAAGGCTACCTCTCATTGATGGGTGTCATTTTCCTTCATCGAAGAAGTGAAAATTATAATAAAATCCTTTTCTGGGTTAAGTTTTTACAAAATTGACAATCTCCCATCCCCTACCAAATTTAGAAGTTCCAGGTGGAAGAGCTGAGCTTCTGTTGTTCACCATTCCCAGTACCTGGTGCTGGGTCTGGAACTCAGTAGGTGTCTTAGGGTAGATACCCCAGCAGCAGAGCTGGAGTGGGGATTCTTAGGCAGTTGAATTTTGAAGGAGTGCTCTCTGCAGAAGGGGAGTGAGGGAAGGAGGGGAGCAAGCACTCAGCTGGAGATGAGCTTCAACCTCATCCCACGGGGAGCTCACTGCACCACAGAGCTAGTCCCACCTCAAGTCAGTGGGCTGCTCCTTTGTATTCCATGTTATTCTTAGGCCTGCGCTTCCCCTAGGAATGAGATTTGCATACTCATCTGGACAAGGCCCCTCCTCTTCTGCTGAGAGCAGTTCTTTAATACTTGGATGGTGGGGAAAATGTATAACTCTGCTGGTTGTCTCCGCTTCATCTTTCTACTATAAGGGTGGCTGTTCTCTGCTTGTTCATGACTTCTGAACTGTCAAAAAAGAAGCTGGCTTTTTTTCCCTGAATGCTTCCTGCATTCTATTCTTTATTCTATACTACTGACTAACTTGACTCATCTTAACTTTGCTAACAAGGTCATCAGTAATTATTTTAAACACACTTTCAGTCACAAAAGGGATAAAATGCATTTGCATAGCTCAGGGCTAGGTTTTTCATATAACATAGGGTTGAAACCAACAAAGAATTTTCTGTTAAAAATCTTCATATACTTACAGCTGGGTGTGAAATGTGAATTATGTTAGTAATTGATCCCAGAACGGTTAGGTGGTTTTTATGGTTTTATTTTTTATTTTTTTTTAAATAGTGGAGTATAGCTTTCCATTATATAACGTTTGGCTATTTCATCGCCAACCAAAATACACACACACACACACACACACACACACACACACACGCGCGCGCGCGGGAATCAATTCTCACATCTACAGGCTGACTTTGCAGCCCGGTGAATGGCAAGATTTGTTCCCAGATAGCTTATACTAAGTGTCTTCAGCTACCTTGGCTTTACTGTATGTGTCTTTCTACTCTTTTCTCTCAATATTAACACTGTTCACATTTCTCTGTGATCCTTTTGAGAAGGTGGTGGTGTGTGGAAGATATATTTCAAATTTCTAACTAGAAAAATATTAGTTATGAAAGGGCTTTGCATGCCATACATTTAAGAAGATTCTTCATTGAAAATGTGTTGCTAAGCATGCATGTGTTGAGTCTGTGTTGAAGGGGTAATTCTGAGTGAACCTAATTTGGAACTGGTAAGATAATGAAAGCCACTAATTTAATCTACATTTCAGGAAGAGTGTTTTAGTACATAGCTATGCAATTCTATCCTAAACCAATCAGCAAGTTTTAATAAATGACATAGCAGAACTTTTTTTTTAGTAGAGAGATAGGTCGTCAGGGGGGAAGGGTGGGGGAAAGGGATAGTTAGGGAGTATGAGATCGACATTTACACACTGCTATACTTAAAACGGATGACCAGGGCTTCCTTGGTGGTGTAGTGGTTAAGAATCTGCCTGCCAATGCAGGGGACACGGGTTCGAGCCCTGGTCCAGGAAGATCCCAGATGCTGTGGAGCAACTAAGTCCGTGCACCACGGCTACTGAGCCTGTGCTCTAGAGCCCGTGGGCCACAACTACTGAAGCCTGCATGCCACAACTACTGAAGCCCCTGTGCCTAGAGCCCGTGCTCTGCAACAAGAGAAGCCATCACAATGAGAAGCCTGCACACCGCAACAAAGAGTAGCCCCCGCTCATCGCAACGAGAGAAAGCCCCCGCGCAGCAATGAAGACCCAACACAGCCAAAAATAGATAAATAAAATAAATAAATTTATATAAAAAAATAAAATGGAAGACCCAAAAGGACCTACTGTATAGCACAGGGAACTCTGCTCAATGTTACATGGCAGTCTGGGTGGGAGGGGAGTTCGGGGGAGAATGGATACAGGGATATGTACGGCTGAGTCTCTCTGCTGTGCACCTGAAGCTATCACAACATTTTTAATCGGCTATGCTCCAATATAGAATAAAAAGCAAAATAGAGAGGTAGGTCATGTTAAATGGAAATCTTAAATGGAATTATTTCTATTTAATGTAGGGGATTTTTCATATTCATATTCTTGGAGTTTGAGGGTTTCCAAGCCAAGTAACTCTTCTTCAATTCAGGTTTTAATACCATTAACTTAGTGTTCTATTTTACAGTGAACTGTAAAAGCTGTAAAATTTACTTTAGATTGTTCTTATTGTGTCTAAATGACCAAATGGCTGTGGAATAACCTTTCATGATTCTGTATGAAACTTGTTTTTACTTTGTTGATTCATTTTGTGTAGTGAAAACAAAGAAGGCTGCAAGCTCATTCTGGTTATGCTACAAAAGGCTTTTTGACCATGGGCAATTATTTCTGTTCTTTGGGCCTCAGTTTCCTCATATGTCAAATGCATGTGTTGTACAGACCAGTGGGTTTAAACTCTAAAGAGAATAAGGATCATCTAGGGAGCTTGTTAGGATGCAGTTTGCTGGACCTCAATCCCACAGATGCCAATCTACCATATGTGGCCATATCCCTCCTGACTAGTGTCGGTGCCCATATAGGCTGCCCCCTCTTTTAGTGCAGGACCAAATCTGCCCCTTATGCATGATGCTCTTTATCCTCCAGCTCTTATTATCTTCTCAAGGAAAGGGCTTCAGAAATCCGCCTCTAACTCTCACCTACCATCATTCCACCCCTCCACGGACTCATACACACAGCTCCCAATGTGAGCTTTTATTTCTTTTATCTTACAAAACAGTCTCTCTGGTTAGCAAACCACTTCTTGCCTTTACTACCAGAATACGTTAGTCCCAGATATTTCACCTCAGACCATTTTGATTCTCTTTTTCTACCTGGACGAGAATCACATCGAGAGTACTAATTAATGTTCTATTTACGCCTAATGATGGCAAGAACAGCTAACATTGATTGAGTGCTTCTTGTGGTTCAGACGCTTTCTGAGTGTCTTCCTCTGGCCTTCCTTCAATCCTCACGTTACTCCTATGAAATTGACCACTTCCTTTGGCCTTTGACTCTTTTATTTATTTATTTATTCATTCATTTATCTATTTTTGGCTGCGTTGGGTCTTCGTTGCTGTGCGCGGGCTTTCCCTAGTTGTGGCAAGCGGGGGCTACTCTTCGTTGCAGTGCGCAGGTTTCTCGATGTGGTGGCTTCTCTTGTTGCTGAACACGGGCTCTAGACATGCCGGCTCTGGGCTCTAGAGCGCGGGTTCTAGAGCGCATGCTTAGTAGTTGTGGTGCGCGGGCTTGGTTGCTCCGCGGCATATGGGATCTTCCCAGACCAGGGCTCGAACCCGTGTCCCCTGCATTGGCAGACGGATTCTTAACCACCGCGCCGCCAGGGAAGCCCTGGCCTTTGACTCTCTGATTAAGACCTCAGGTTAACAGTTTACCCTTCAAGATCAACTTCAGATCATCTTGTCAAGATTCAAAATAATATGTCATTGGAGTTTAGATCACAGTTGCACGAAACTGGATAAATTTATGTTGGGGGCAATGACATCTTTATGATATCACGTCTTGCCACCCAAGAATATCTATTAACTTAAATCTCCTCTTTAAAAAACAAACAAACAATAAAAACAGACTTTATTTTTAGATCAGTTTTAAGTTCACAGCAAAATTGAGAGGAAGGTGCAGAAAGTCCCCATATACCCCCTCCCCCGCCCCCCACACTGCCTCTCCTACTGCCCACACTAGAGGGCACCTCTGTTAGACGTGATGAACCATTATCACCCAGATTCCGTAGTTCACATGAGAGTTCACTCCTGGTGCTTTTATTCTGTGTGTTCTGACAAATACATAATGACATGTCCTCACCATTGTGGTAGCATACAGGGTAATTTCACTTTCTGACAAGTCCTCTGTGCTCTGCCTATTCATCCTTCCCCCCTCCCAACCCAGACAGCCACTGCTATTTTTACTGTCTCTGTAGTTCGACCTTTTCCAGCATGTAATGTAGTTAGAATCATGGAGTATGTAGCATTTTCAGATTGGCTTCTTTCACTTAGTAATATGCACTTAAGGTTCCTCCATGACTTTTCATGGATTGATAACTCATTTCTTTTCAGCACTGCATAATGTTCCATTGTCTGGATGTACCACACTTTATTTATGCATTCACCTACTGACGGACATTTTAGTTGTTTCCAAATTTGGCAATTATGAATAGAGCTGCTGTGAACATCCGTGTGTAGGTTTCTCTGTGGACATAATTTTTCAACTCTTTTGAGTAAATAAATACCAAGGTGTGTGACTGATGGGGGTTGGCAGTGTTTTGGATTTTGGCTATTCTTATAGATGTGTGCTGGTATCTCATTGTTCTTTTATCTTGCAGTCCCTGAATGACATATAATGTGGAGTATCTTTTCATATGCTTTTAAGTCTTCCCTTTTTAATTACTTTTGTTAAGATTATGTAGCTCTTTCCATGTTCTGCATAGCTCCTATTACATTTTGTGGCCGATTGTTTTTCCCAGAGATGGTTGCAATATTATGTACCATATCGTAAGCTTTTGTAGAATCTTGCCATGCCGCCATCAAGAGGTAAAGTCTAATCCTCTTCCCTGTCGATCTGGCTGGGTTTGTGACTTACTTGTTACCAATAGAATGCCCTGGAAGTGATGCTACATGTCTTCTGATGATAGAGCATGAAAGACTTTTCCTTTTCATAAAAGATGAGGCCATGCTGCAGCTATTTTAAGCTAGAATACTCACTCTAAGGGACTTCAGCTGCCTTGAGGCTGCCATTTTGTAAGGAAGCCCGAAGTAGCATATGGAGAGACTGCCTGTAGAAGCTCTGAGACTAGAATAAAGAGAAAGAAAAAGACGTCAGCCCTCAGCTGGTCCCATAACTTGCTATTTCAGCTCCAGTCACTATCTGACTGCAGCATGAAGAGAGATCCTGAGCTAAAACCTCTCATCTGAGGCCTTTATGAATGCCTGACCCTAAGGCATTAGGAGAGGTAATAAAATGGTAGTTGTTGTTTTTGTGGGACCAGTACATTTCATGGTGATTTATTATATAGCAATAGATAACTAGAACAAATTTCTTCCTAAATTCTTAACTTTTTAAATTGGTACTGTAAAAATATTTTTAATGTTAAACTTTCTGTTTGTTTTTGTTTCTGTAATCATCCATACCTTTTGTAATTTTGTGTCTCATGCAACATGTGCATTTGTACATTATATAGTGTGTTGATAGCTCTAAACTGCTTTTCATTTGCTAAATTTGGGTTTTCATCTCTCAACTGATTAACATACAATTTAAGCTATGTTTTACAGCGTCTTGCCTCTTGGTAATTACTAGTTGAGCTATGGGGGTTTGGATATTTTTTTAGCATCTATATTTGAATATAAATTGAATTTTTCTTATCATTTTGGAAAAATGAACAGAAAAATTGAAAAATGAAAGCACTGATACAAGTGATAAGAAGCATAGGTCTTCTGTTACAATTGAAGAAAAGGAAATATTCAGGCATGCCAAAAAGCTAAAACCAGCCTCAACTAAGGACTCACTGTCCATATGCAACTGTGTTCAGTTGTAAAAGAAGTGAACAAATGAAAGCACATATATGAAATGTTGGGAAGATGGCCTTAAAAGTTGTGTTTAAAAGGTGAGTTATAATTGGGGATTTTATAATTATCTTATGACTCTCAGCTCAGTAGAGCTATGATTCTATACAGTTCTAACTAGCTCCGGTACTAGGTGATGGCTTCTTAAAGGTTTTACCAAACAAATATGCATCTGAATCCCTATGGAGAGAAGACCCTCACCTGAGATAATGACACAACAGTGAGAGAAACTGCTGTATGAAAGGCACTAATGAGTTTGACCTTGATGTACCATACAGGAGCCAAGATTTCCCTCTTCATTCTGCTGTGAGAAAAGGAATCCAGGATCCAGAGGAAAGGAGCATGTTAGCTTTTAGGGGTCAGTGTGAAAAATGCACATAAGTGCTTCATTTTAATTACTTTACTCATTACCTGATTTACTAATGAAACATCTCAATATGTTCATAAAACTTTTTATGTTCCATCCCTCATTCTGTCTACCCTAGTGTGGCATCATTGTTTGACTTTGATAGTGTTTTTCAGAAACACATTATTTATAAAAGTAGGGAGAGAGGACAGACAGAAGAAGCAAGAAGAACTACAATTCTGCAGCCTGTGGAAAGAAAATTACATTCACAGAAAGACAGACAAAATGAAAAGGCAGAGGACTTTGTACGAGATTAAGGAACAAGATAAAACCCCAGAAAAACAACTAAATGAAGTGGAAATAGGCAACCTTCCAGAGAAAGAATTCAGAATAATGATAGTGAAGATGATCCAGGACCTCGGAAAAAGAATGGAGACAAAAATCGAGAAGATACAAGAAGTGTTTAACAAAGAACTAGAAGAATTAAAGAACACACAAACAGAGATGAACAATACAATAACTGAAATGAAAAATACACTAGAAGGAATCAATAACAGAAGAACTGAGGCAGAAGAACGGATAAATGACCTGGAAGACAGAACGGTGAAATTCACTGCTGCAGAACAGAATAAAGAAAACAGAATGAAAAGAAATGAAGACAGCCTAAGAGACCTCTGGGACAACATTAAATGCACCAACATTCACATTATAGGGGTCCCAGAAGGAGGAGAGAGAGAGAAATGACCCGAGAAAATATTTGAAGAGATCATAGTCGAAAACTTCCCTAACATGGGAAAGGAAATAGACACCCAAGTCCAGAAAGTGCAGGGAGTCCCAGGCAGAATAAACCCAAGGGGAAACATGCTGAGATACATAGTAATCAAATTGACAAAAATTAAAGACAAAGAAAAATTATTGAAAGCAAAAAGGGAAAAACGACAAATAACATACAAGGGAACTCCCATAAGGTTAACAGCTGATTTCTCAGCAGAAACTCTACAAGCCAGAAGGGAGTGGCACAATATATTTAAATTGATGAAAGGGAAGAACCTTAAACCAAGATTACTCTACTCGGCAAGGATCTCATTCAGATTTGATGGAGAAATCAAAAGCTTTACAGACAAGCAAAAGCTAAGGGAATTCAGCACCATCAAACCAACTCTACAACAAATGCTAAAGGAACTTCTCTAAGTGGGAAACACAAGAGAAGTAAAGGACCTACAAAAACAAACCCATAACAATGAAGAAAATGGTAATAGGAACATCCATATTGATAATTACCTTAAACGTGAATGGATTAAATGGTCCAACCAAAAGACACAGGCTCACTGAATGGATACAAAAACAAGACCCATCTATATGCTGTCTACAAGAGACCCACTTCAGACCTAGGGACACATACAGACTGAAAGTGAGGGGATGGAAAAAGATATTTCATGCAAATGGAAATCAAAAGAAAGCTGGAGTACCAATAGTCATATCGATTAAAATAGACTTTAAAATAAAGAATATTACAAGAGACAAGGAAGGACACTACATAATGATCAAGGGATCAATCCAAGAAAAAGATATAACAATGATATAAATGTATATGCACCCAACATAGGAGCACCTCAATACATAAGGGAAATGCTAACAGCTATAAAAGAGGAAATTGACAGTAACATGATAATGGGGGGAATTTTAATACCTCACTCACACCAATGGACAGATCATCCAGACAGAAAATTAATAAGAAAACACAAGCTTTAAATCACACAGTAGTAGCTAAATGACACAAGCTTTAAATGACACAGATAGATTTAATTGATATTCATAGGACATTCCGTCCCAAAACAGCATATTACACTTTCTTCTCAAGTGCATATGGAACATTATCCAGGGTGGATCACATCTTGGGTTACAAATCAAGCCTTGCTAAATTTAAGAAAATTGAAATCATGTCAAGCATCTTTTCCGATCACAACGCTGTGAGATTAGAAATCAATTGCAGGGAAGAAAACCTAAAAACCACAAACACATGGAGGCTAAACAATACATTACTAAATAACAAAGAGATCACTGAAGAAATCTAAGAGGAAATGAAAAAATACCTAGAGACAAATTACAAAGAAAACATGACGATCCAAAACCTATGGGAGGCAGTAAAAGCAGTTCTGAGAGGGAAGTTAATAGCAATACAAGCCTACCTCAAGAAACAAGAAAAATCTCAAATAAACAATCTAACCTTACACCTAAAGAAGCTAGAGAAAGAAGAACAAAAAAACCGCCAAAGTTAGTAGAAGGAAATAAATCATAAAGATCAGAGCAGAAATAAATGAAATAGAAACAAAGAAAACAGTAGCAAAGATCAATAAAACTAAAAGCTGGTTCTTTGAGAAGATAAACAAAATTGATAAACCACTAGCCAGACACATCAAGAAAAAGAGGGAGAGGACTCAAATCAATAAAATTAGAAATGAAAAAGGAGAAGTTACAATGGACACCACAGAAATACAAAGCATTCTAAGACACGACTACAAGCAGCACTATGCCAATGAAATGGACAACCTGGAAGAAATGGACAAATTCTTAGAAAGGTGCAACCTTCCAAGACTGAGCCAGGAAGAAATAGAAAATATGAACAGACCAATCACAAGTAATGAAATGGAAACTGTGATTAAAAATCTTCCAACAAACAAAAGTCCAGGACCAGATGGCTTCAGTGGTGAATTCTGTCAAACATTTAGAGAAGAGCTAACACCCATCCTTCTCAAACTCTTCCAAGAAATTGCAGAGGAAGGAACACTCCCAAGCTCATTCTACGAGGCTACCATCACCCTGATACCAAAACCAGACACAAACACTACAAAAGGGAAAATTACAGACCAATATCACTGATGAGTATAGATGCAAAAGTCCTCAACAAAATACTAGCAAACAGAATCCAACAACATATTAAAAAAATCATACACCATGATCAAGTGGGATTTATCCCTGGGATGCAAGGATTCTTCAATATATGCAAATCAGTCAATGTGATACACCATATTAAATTGAATAATAAAAGCCATATGATCATCTCAACAGTTGCAGAAAAAGCTTTCGACAAAAGTCAACACCTATTTTTCATAAAAACCCTCCAGAACGTGGGCACAGAGGGAACCTACCTCAAAGTAATAAAGGCCATATATGACAAACCCACAGCAAACATCATTCTCAATGGTGAAAAACTGAAAGCATTCCCTATAAGATCAGGAACAAAACAAGGATGTCCACTCTCACTACTATTATTCAGCATAGTTTTGGAAGTCCTAGCTGTGGCAATCAGAGAAGTAAAATAAATAAAAGCAATACAAACTGGAAAAGAAAAAGTAAAACTGTCACTGTTTGCAGATGACATGATACTATGCATAGAGAATCCTAAAGATGCCACCAGAAAACTACTAGAGGTAATAAGTGAATTTGGTAAAGTTTCAGGATACAAAATTAATGCACAGAAATCTCTTGCATTCCTATACACTAACAATGAAAGAACGGAAAAAGGAACTAAGGAAACAATCCCATTCACCACTGCAAGAAAAAGAGTAAAATACTGAGGAATAAACCTACTTAAGGAGGTAAAAGACCGGTACTCAGAAAACTGTAAGACAATGATGAAAGAAATCAAAGATGACACAAACAGATAGAGAGATATACCATGTTCTTGGATTGGAAGAATCAATATTGTGAAAATGACTGTAGAGCCAAGGCAATCTTGAGGTCAAAAAATAGAGCTGGAGGAATCAGACTCCCTGACTTCAGACTATACTACAAAGCAACAGTAATGAAGACAATATGGTACTGACACAAAAACAGAAATATAGATCAGTGGAACAGGATAGAAAGCCCAGAGATAAACCCCCGCACATATGGTCACCTTATCTTTGACAAAGGAGACAAGGATTACAAGGGAGAAAAGACAGTCTCTTCATTAAGTGGTGCTGGGAAAACTGGACAGCTACATGTAAAAGAATGAAATTAGAACACTCCCTAACACCATACACAAAAATAAACTCAAAATGGATTAGAGACCTAAATGTAAGATTGGACACTATCAAACTCTTAGAGGAAAACATAGGAAGAACACTCTTTGACGTAAATCACAGCAAGAGTTTTTTTGATCCACATCCTAGAGTAATGGAAATAAAAACAAAAATAAACCAATGTGACCTAATGAAACTTAAAACTTTTGCAAAGCAGAGAAAACTACAAACAAGACAAAAAGACAACCCTCAGAATGGGAGAAAATATTTGCAAATGAAGGAATGGACAAAGGATTAATCTGCAAAATATATAAACAGCTCATGCAGCTCAATATTAAAAAAACAAACAGCCCAATCCAAAAATGGGCAGAAGACCTAAATAGACATTTCTCCAAAGAAGACATACAGATGGCCAGGAAGCACGTGAAAAGCTGCTCAACATCACTAATTATTAGAGAAATGTAGATCAAAAATACAATGAGGGGGCTTCCCTGGTGGCGCAGTGGTTGAGAGTCCGCCTGCCGATGCAGGGGACACGGGTTCATGTCCCGGTCTGGGAAGATCCCACATGCTGCAGAGTGGCTGGGCCTGTGCGCCATGGCCGCTGAACCTGTGCATCTGGAGCCTGTGCTCCACAACAGGAGAGGCCACAACAGTGGGAGGCCTGTGTACCGCAAAAAAAAAACAAACAAAAAAAAAACAATGAGGTATCACCTCACACCAGTTAGAATGGGCATCATCAGAAAGTCTACAAACAATAAATGCTGGAGAGGGTGTGGAGAAAAGGGAACCCTCTTGCACTGTTGGTGGGATTGTAAATTGATACAGCCACTATGGAGGTTCCTTAAAAAACTAGAAATAGAATTACCATATGACCCAGCCATCCCATTACTGGGCATATACTCAGAGAAAACTATAATTCAGAAAGACACATGAACCCCAATGTTCATTGCAACACTATTTACAATAGCCAGGTCATGGAAGCAACCTAAATGTCCACTGACAGACAAATGGATAAAGAAGATGTGGTATGTATATACAATGGTATATTACTCAGCCATAAAAAGGAATGAAATTTGGTCATTTGTAGAGAAGTGGATGGATCTAGAGACTGTCATACAGAGTGAAGTAAGTCAGAAAGAGAAAAATATCGTATATTAATGCATTTATGTGGAACCTAGAAAATTGGTACAGATGAATCTGTTTGCAGGGCAGAAATAGAGACACAGATGTAGAGAACAAATGTATGGACACCAAGGGGGGA
Organism: Phocoena sinus; assembly: GCF_008692025.1. Classification (NCBI taxonomy): domain Eukaryota; kingdom Metazoa; phylum Chordata; class Mammalia; order Artiodactyla; family Phocoenidae; genus Phocoena; species Phocoena sinus. The sequence continues at coordinate 3,892,703 of NC_045766.1, forward strand.
AGTGGTGGGGGCATGCTGGTGGTGGGATGAATTTGGAGATTTTTATTGACATATATATACTAAAATGTATAAAATAGATACCTAATAAGAACCTGCTCTATAAAAAATAAATAAAATTCAAAAATTAAAAGTAGGGAGATATCTGTGAAGGAAAGGTATTGATTTTGCATATCAACTTTGCAAACAACTTCCTTAAAGATACACCTTCCTATTTTAATGTTTTTAAAATAGATTAGATCTTGGGTTTTCCAATTATATAGTCATATCATCTATAAATAATTTTAAATGTTCCTTCTACCTCAAAATTTATATCCTTATTTTCAGTTTCTTATGTAATTGCGTTGGCTAGCTTTACAAAATAGTATTTAATGCCAGTGATGCTAGTGAGCATGCTTATCTCGTTCCTGGTTTTAATTTCTAGGCATTCATCATGAAGTATATTATTTCTTAAATTTGAGAGTTGTAGTTTATACAGTCATTTAAGAAAGTAACCTTGTTTTCATCTTTTAAAAATTTAGAAAATTTAAAAGTGGAAACTGAGTTTTATCACATACCTTACTGGCATGATATGGAAATAATTGCAGTTGCTTTCTTTGAACTATGATATATTAAGGTTTACATATTAAAGTAAAATAGTGGGATATATAGATGATTTGGTAAAGATGTCTTTGTTTCACATTTTCATACTTAGAATGTAGAAACCGTTAGATATGTGTGATAAAGATTAGGTAGCTGTTATCACTTCATTTGACTGGTGAAGTCTCTTTGGTAGGATAACACTTGTTGGAAGACCGTCATTGGCTACCCCTGCCTAGAATGGCTATATAGGTAAGGAAGGAAGACAAAAGACATGCAGTTGGGTCAGAATAGAAAAAGAAGATGTGAGCTGCTATTTGTCCTTTCATTTTAGCTAGTACCAAGGGTTTGACTGCTCATTTAGACCCATGCCTATCCTGAAATAGACAAAATATGAATTCCTTTCAAATATCTTTGAAACTTTGCCAAAAGTACAAACCCTGAATAAAGGCAATCAATGTAATTATGTGAATGATTCTCAATTTCCTCTTTAAGACATGTCTGTGGAGGCAGTCTCAAGGAATAAATATGATTTTTTGTATTTAACATTTAATTTAATATATTAATGTAAATTCAATTAATAAATAAAAAATATGATTTGGAGCACAGTTTATCCAAGCTTTTTATAATGATGTGGAAGGAGGTCTGAGAACCAAAGATTCTGTAATATTCAACTAAGAACTCTACATAAACTTCCAGTAATAATTTTGCATGTTTTGATTATGTGGCTGAGGTTGGATCGAGACTAATAAAGAAGCATTATTTAGCACATTTAATGTTTAATAACATAAATTCCGTAGAGGTTATGTTTTTTCCTAAAACTGCCTCTAATAAGGATTTTTTTGGAAATCTGAGGCCAAGTGTGTAAATAGGTGTGTTTGCATTGTCAGCTGTGCATAATGCTAATGTGAGGTGCTATCTCTAGCTGTAAAATTAATTGTTTGCAAATTCTAAGCCTATCAAAGAAGACTTCTTTAGCTCAAATAATAGTGATTTAAAAAACTGATGCAAGATTGGCTGACGGATCAAATATACAAAGGGCTATTTCCTCCCTGAATGAAAATGAGTTGCTTTGCCAGGTGGAAAGTTAAAAATCTTTTAAAGAAAATAAATCCATATAATCTTGAAAGTAGACTTTTACAAGCAAAAAATGATAGTTGAATGAAGTACTAAGAAACTGATTTAAAAACTTAGGTATGGATAATAGGAATGTCTTATAAAGACTAGTTCTAAAATTTAATATTATGTGGGTTTTTTAAAAAGATTTTTTTAGACCAGTTTTAGGTTCACAGCAAAATTGAGCAGAAGGGACAGAGATTTCCCATATACTCCCTGACCCCACACATGCATAGACACCCCCATTATCAACCTCTCTCACCAGAGTAGTACATTTGTTATCATTGATAAACCTTCACTGACACGTCATAATCACCCAAAGTCCATAGTATACATCAGGGTTTACTCTTATTCTGTGGGTTTGGACAAATGTATAATGACATGTATCCACCATTGTAGTATTGTACAGAGTAGTTTCACCGCCGTACAAGTCCTCTGTGCTCTGCCTATTCGTCCTTCCCCCCACCAGCCCCTGGAAGCCACTGATGTTTGTACTATCTCTATAGTTTGGCCCTTTCCAGAATGTCATATAGTTGGAATCACACCATGTGATCACCATATATAGCCTTCTCATATTGGCTTCCTTCACTTAGCAATACGCATTTAAGGTTCTTCCGTGACTTTTCATGGATTGATAGCTCATTTCTTTTCAGCACTGAGTGACAGTCTGTTGTCTGGATATTCTGTAGTTTATTTATCTATACACCTACTGAAGGATATCTTGATTGCTTCCAAGTTTGGCAATTATGAATAGAGCTGCCGTAAACATCTGTGTGCAGGTTTTTGTGTGGACATAATTTTTCAATTCATTTGAGTAAATACCAAGGAGTGTGACTGCTGGATTGTATGGTAAGCATATGTTTAGTTTATGTTTAGTTTTGTAAGAAACTGCAAAACTGTCTTCCAAAGTGGCTGCACCTTCTTGAGTTCCTAACAGCAATGAATCAGAATTCCTATTGCTCCACATCTTTGTCAGCATTTGGTGTTACCAGTGTTCTGGATTTTAGCTATTCTAGAAGATGTGTAGTAGTATTGCACTGTGTAGTTTTAATGTGCATTTTCTTGATGACATATGATGTGAAGCATCTATTGATATTTTTGTTTTCATCTGTATATCTTCTTTAGTGAGGGGTCCGTTAATGTCTTTGGCTCATTTAAATTTTTTTTCTTATTTTTAAGTCTTAAGAGTTCTATGCTATTTTGGATAACAGTCCTTTGTCACATGTGTCTTTTGCAAATATTTTCTCTCATTCTGTGGCTTGCGTTCTCATTGTCTTGACATTGTCTTTTGCAGAACAGAAATTTTTAATTTTAAGGAAGTCTAGCTCACCAATTATTTCTTTCATAGGTTGTGCCTTTGTTGTTGTATCTAAAAAGTCGTCACCATACCCAAGGTTATCTAGATTTTTCTCTATCTTATCTTCTAGAAATGTAATAGTTTTGCATTTTGCATTTACGTTATGATCCATTATGAGTTATTTTTTGTAAAGGGTGCAAGGTCTGTGTCTAAATTCATTTTTTTTTTTTGCATGTGGATGTCCAATTATTGTAGCACCATTTGTTGAAAAGACTAGCTTTGTTCCATTGTATTGCCTTTGTTTTTTTGTTTTGTTTTGTTTTGTTTTTTTGTGGTACGCGGGCCTCTCACTGTTGGGGCCTCTCCCGTTGCGGAGCACAGGCTCTGGACGCGCAGGCTCAGTGGCCATGGCTCATGGGCCCAGCCACATGTGGGATCTTCCCCGGACCGGGGCACGAACCCGTGTCCCCTGCATCGGCAGGCAGGTGGACTCTCAACCACTGCGCCACCAGGGAAGTCCCTTGCCTTTGTTTTTTGTCAGACATCAGTTGACCATATTTATTTGGGTCTATTTCTGGGCTTTCCATTCTGTTTCACTAATATTTATCTATTTTTTAACCAATACCACATTATCTTGTAGTACTGGTGAAAGAAAGAAAGCTTTATAATAAGTCTTGAAGTCAGGTAGTGTTAGTCTTCTAACTTTGTTCTTCTCTTTCAGTATTGTGTTGGCTATCCTGGGTCTTTTAACTCTTTATATAAACTTCATTGTACTGGTAGCCACAAAATAACTTGTCAGGATTTTCATTGAAATTACATTGAGCTTATAGATCAATTTGTCAAGAACTGACTCCTTGTGGAGGTTTTTTAAAAAAATGTTAAGAATTACTGAGAGTGAAATAATTTAACAACATGATTCCAAAGTCAATTTCGTTTAAACAGAGGGATGAAATGTGGCTGCCATGTGGCCTATGATGACAGTTTTGGAATTCCCTGACCCCTCTGCTGACATATGAAATGAAGAATTTTATCTGATGTGTATCAACTGGTTTTCTTTATTCAATAAGTCATGGAACATGCTAGATGGCCAAGGGAAGTTTAGTTCATCTGCCCAGGTATAAAATGAAGATGATGTTGAAACAGTTTACCTTATCAGGGTTGAAAAGATACATGGAAAATGACTTGTAAGGGGCATGGCTCAATAACTGTTAGTTGTTATTCGACAGTGAGGCATAGGGTGATGAATGGAAACTGTGCTCTCCTTTAATTTAAGTAGGGAGCTTAAAGAGCTTATGGTTTCATGAGGCCAATCTAAACAGAACTATATTCTTCCTGCCAGGACTTCCCTGGTGGCACAGTGGTTAAGAATCTGCCTGCCAATGCAGGGGGAGATGGGTTTGAGCCCTGGTCTGGGAAGATCCCACATGCCACGGAGCAACTAAGTCCATGCGCCACAACTACTGAGCCTGTGCTCTAGAGCCCAAGAGCCACAACTACGGAGCCCACATGCCGCAACTACAGAAGCCCGCATGCCTAGAGCCTGTGCTCCGCAACAAGAGAAGCCACCGCAATGAGAAGTCCACGTACCGCAACAAAGAGTAGCCCCCGCTCGCCTCAACTAGAGAAAGCCCGTGCGCAGCAACAAAGACCCAACGCAGCCATAAATAAATAAATAAATAAATAAATAAAATCTTCCTGCCAATCTCGGTTATATTTGACTGACATCCACGGCTCACACCCTTCAGATACTTTGACCTTATTGTGCAAATAATTTATGAATGTGAAAAAGTTAGATGTACTTTTATGTTATCACAGATTTATAACAGCCTCTGTGGAAAGACCTTTGATTGTGTGCATTGGGTATATTGAAAAGACGGAGTTCTAGAAGTGAGTACTTCCAAATATTACTTGTATAAAACGATGTTTTGGACAAATGCACACTCTTGAAGAGTATGGGACTTCAGTGAAAGCTGAAATAGAAAAGGAAAGAAAAATGGGATCTAGTACAGAGCAATGGAGTAAATCACTGAGCCCGAAGCACGAAGACCATGAGTGAGCCTTGGAGATTACCTGCCACTTTTTCCATGGTGTCTGTGTTCTGAGTTCCAGACAACTGTCTTATAAAGACATTTGGAAGCTCAAACCTATTTGCTTATTGGAGAAGGCTGGCATTAGAATTATGATGGATTTTAGAAGTGGTACAGCTATTCAAGAAAACTTTCAGGTTCCTGACTAGTGGTTTGGAAGTGTTATTGCTAGGGATAGAATAAGATAGATACACAGCTAGAAATCCCACTAGGGAAAGATAGAGACTTGAGGAGATCACCATAAGCTAGACACCAACCAGAAAATGCCTAGAACATCTGGCAGCTAAGCAACAATCAGAACATTTTGAAAGTAAACAGACTTACTTGTGCCACTACCACCAAAAAATGGATCCAAGACCTGCATTTGGCCTTGGGAGGTCTATAGGGTAACAGACCCTGAAAAACTGCATTCTTGCATGTAGCCAAGACAAGAATATAGGTGAAAGGGGAAAGAAACTAGGTGAAAGGGGATATTATACAAAAACCTGGGATGAATTACCGCATTTTAGTGTATGTTACCACCATTCTGCTAATATACATATAATTTAAATAGTGCTATGGCTGTCCTGGTTAGACCATATAGGGCCAAAGGAGGAACTAATGATGTAAGCCTTTATGTCTACCCAAAAATGAGGATGAAGGTGGTCTTCTCCCCTCCCCACTCTTTCTTTGATTATAAAAGTGTAGCCCTCTTTGTTCTCGGGGCTGCGCTCCCTTGCCTGCCCACTTGTATCTTTCATACATTAGCATAGCATCCTATGCTAATAAACTCACTCTTTCCCTGTCACTGGGCCTGTCTCTGAATTCCTTCTGCATGGAGACAAGAGAACCTGAACTTCAGAAAGTCCTCTAACACCATACACAAAAATAAGCTCAAAATGGATTAAAGACCTAAATGTAAGGCCAGAAACTATCAAACTCTTAGGGGAAAACATAGGCAGCACACCCTATGACATAAATCACAGCAAGATCCTTTTTGACCCACCTCCTAGAGTAATGGAAATAAAAACAAAAATAAACGAATGGGACCTAATGAAACTTCAAAGCTTTTGCACAGCAAAGGAAACCATAAACAAGATGAAAAGACAATCCTCAGAATGGGAGAAAATATTGGCAAATGAAGCAACTGACAAAGGATTAATCTCCAAAATTTATAAGCAGCTCATGCAGCTCAATAACAAATAAACAAACAACCCAATCCAAAAATGGGCAGAAGACCTAAATAGACATTTCTCCAAAGAAGATATACAGACTGCCAACAAACACATGAAAGAATGCTCAACATTATTAATCATTAGAGAAATGCAAATCAAAACTACAATGAGATATCATCTCACACCAGTCAGAATGGCCATCATCAAAAAATCTGGAAACAATAAATGCTGGAGAGGCTGTGGAGAAAAGGGAGCCCTCTTGCACTGCTGGTGGGAATGTAAATTGATACAGCCACTATGGAGAACAGTATGGAGGTTCCTCAAAAACCTACAAATACAACTACCATATGACCCAGCAATCCCACTACTGGGCATATACCCTAAGAAAACCATAATTCAAAAAGAGTCATGTACCAGAATGTTCATTGCAGCTCTATTAACAATAGCCCGGAGATGGAAACAACCTAAGTGTCCATCATCGGATGAATGGATAAAGAAGATGTGGCATATATATACAATGGAATATTACTCAGCCTTAAAAAGAAATGAAATTGAGCTATTTGTAATGAGGTGGATAGACCTAGGGTCTGTCATACAGAGTGAAGTAAGTCAGAAAGAGAAAGACAAATACCATATGCTAACACATATATATGGAATTTAAGAAAAAAAAAAGTGTCATGAAGAACCTAGGGGTAAGACAGGAATAAAGACACATACCTACTAGAGAATGGACTTGAGGATATGGGGAGGGGGAAGGGTAAGCTGTGACAAAGCGAGAGAGAGGCATGGACATATATACACTACCAAACATAAGGTAGATAGCTAGTGGGAAGCAGCCGCATAGCACAGGGAGATCAGCTCGGTGCTTTGTGACCACCTGGAGGGGTGGGACCGGGAGGGTGGGAGGGAGGGAGACGCGAGAGGGAAGAGATATGGGAACATATGTATATGTATAACTGATTCACTTTGTTATAAAGCAGAAACTAACACACCATTGTAAAGCAATTATACTCCAATAAAGATGTAAAAAATAAAATAAAATAAAATAAAGTCCTGAGACAAGGTAAGCAGTTTCAGTTGGAAGACAGTGAGGGTGGTGGGCGGTGCCCTCCTAAGTCAGAGACTGGATTCAAGTCCCAGTCTGAAGTACGGCTGGGTTCCAGTCCCATCGGAGAAGTGCGGTTTCCTTATCAGTTCTTCTTTATTTGAAGGAGGATAAAAAGAAGCAGGAAACACAGTGTCTGTAGCCACAATAGGAGTTATTTTCGGTAAACTGCTTTATTGAAATAATTTTAGCTCAGAAGGAGATGTGAGGCGGATCGTAGCCCCAGCACCTCCGCACATGAGAAACGTTCTCCGCAGTTTCTCTTAGCACATCAGACTGACCCTCTGGTGTCTTCTGAGATATGAGCAAACATCGCTGCCCTTCGGTCCTGCTGAATTCATTGCAGTTTCCCCACCATGCCGTGCTGATGCTGACCTTCCTGCCTTACCACGTGGAAATGTCTGTCTAGAGAATACTTCTCTACTATATCTTCTCCTTCCCTTTGTCCATTCTCCTTTCTTCAGCACTTCAGATGATCTCCCTTAATTCTGATGTATGACTTAGGGTGCTGACATCTACTTGATTTTGAATCGTTTTTGTAGCCAGTGTTTAGTGAGTCCCGCCGGTATAGAAGGCCCCATATGAGGAACTGCAGAGGCATAATAAAATACAAACCCAAAGCCAAATCAACCCCCCTTTTTTGCTTCAAGTATAAAATGAACTGCAACACGAGAACAAATAACAGGATTGTGCTATAACGTAGATGAAGAATTGAAGGAGGAGAAACTTTCTACCGGGAAAAAGGAGTAGGGAATGAGAGGTGCTTCGTGCTGGGTGTACCCCTGAGCTGGCTCTAGAGGCTGGGATGGGTTTTAACAGGGCAAGTCATAGGGAGAAGGCGCGACCTGACAGACTTGCAGACGCCAGAAGCCTCAGACTGAGTGTTATCAGTACAACCCCGAGGCTGTCAGCAGCTGGAACTTTCCCTGGTTCCCTAGGGAACACGAAGAATCAAGAGGCTGTCTGATCTGTTTTTCAGAGTTTTGAGACTTTGTAGGAGCTGCCATCACCATGGTAGCAAGCTGTGCTGCTCAGAGAACATACTAAGGTTTTGACGGGTGAGCACCCCATGTTTTTGCATTAGACGTTCACCTAAACTTACATAATAAAGCTCATATTTCATAATAAGGGTAATCAAAAGTGGTATTATGAAAGATAGGAGGTGAAAGCCTACTGTTGTCACCTTGGCCACGATCTAGAAATGTTTGTCCTTTGCTCTCATTAAGGACTTTATCATCCCCTGGTGGGCGTCTGGCATTCTCTGATGTACAGAACCTTCCCACGAACAGGTGGATGTAGCTCCTCCTCTCACCTGGGCCAAAGGCTCTCACTTAGATCCCTGTGTGTCCTTTCTGTTTCCTGTAACGCCAAGATCACTTCAGTCCTAAGCATCGCAGCTCAGACCACCTAAGTAGAAGCCGATCTTGATGGACACTACACAGTTCTCTAAAACAAAAAAGAAATCTGACTGTTAGAGAAAATGGAGTTTCTTTCTGGAAAGAGAATTAGCGGTAAATAGCTACGAAATTTAGACATCTGCCTTATAAGCCGGGCACCCAGAATAGAATTGTATTTGTGTTCTACCCTTTATAAGCACCCCCCATATGGTTGGAATGGTGAGTAGATCAGATTGACTGAAATATAGGATATGTGTAGATGAATCGGGGGATATCAGAAGAAGTAATTTGTGCAAAGTTGTGAAGAGCCTTGAATATCAGATTCAGAAGCCTCGATTTTATTTGGTGTACAACTGGATGTTAGGTAGGGAGCATTATATTATCAAAAGGGTGTGTTACTAGGTAGATGCATCTGGAGGCTAATTCACCAGGTGTATTGGAGTTAGGATGGGGATGATGGAGTATTAGGAAGGCGTTTCCTGATATGCTTGTTATGCAAGCATAAACATTTGGTAAAAAGCAACTTTCCAAATTTGTGGGGGAGTTGTACTGTCTTTTGATTTCTAAGTCACATTTTTAACATTTAAAATTGAACAGAGTATAGAAAAAGTTCAACTAACTGTAACCCTCACAGTGGCAACCATTTTTACATGTGACTTTTAACTCGGAGAGGCAAATAGAAAAAAAAACCAAAAACTGAGATCAGAGATTTAGTAACTATAAAGTATATTCCAGGAGAGGAGTGGGATTGTTTTATGCCTGGGAAATAACACAATGATAATTGACATTCAAGTCGTGACTTCAAATATATTTTCACTCAAAAGGGCTATATATATATAAGCCAGTACTGGGAAGGGGTTTATATTCAAACCTAAGACCATCAGAAATTTAATAAAACAGAACACTCCCTGACCGAGACAGTCCGGTTATTGAGGTCTTTTGGTTCTTGTGTGCAGGTTTTACTCAAATTTATTCATTACTAGGAGTTCACAAAAGGCATTGAAGCTTGGTCACTAGTCCTTTTTTTTTTTTTTTTTTTTTTAATCACCACTTGGAGCAATGCTGACTTTTTAAGGATTCACTTTTAACTTACTGTCTGAAAAATACTGTTACAATGATGGATGCTTGAGGACCCATATAATCAGTTATCTCTTCTTGGCATTCTGTTTTACTTTTCTACCTGTAACATAGTCACAGATAACAAGCTGTATGGATATGCTCTGAGGGCAAGTGTTGATTTAGTAAATTCTTGATAGCTTTTTTGTTGCAGACAAAAGTCCTTAATGCAGCAAATTTTATAAGGTTCAGTAATCTACACAGGACAAGTCAACAGGTAACAGGGTAACTATTAAGCTTCCATTTCGCTTGATGATGCTTCCTGTTACTTGTGGCATCTTGGACAAGCCACGGATGGAATCTATCTCACTGATAAAAGGAATCATGAAGACCACACCTGCCTAAAAGTGGGAGCCTGGAGGTTGGGAGGGAGGGAGACGCAAGAGGGAAGAGATATGGGAACATATGTATATGCATAACTGATTCACTTTGTTATAAAGCAGAAACTAACACACCATTGTAAAGCAATTATACCCCAATAAAGATGTTAAAAAAACAAGCAAAAAAAGCTGGAGCCTGGTCTATCCCAGTGGACCCTTTGATTCTATGTCTTGAGGATTTTCTTCAGAGTTGACTGCCAAGAAAAACATTTTCTTTTCCTGGGAAACAGCACAATAAATTGATGAGTCTGTCCCTGATAAATAGAAATGTTCCATCTGCTGTTATGTACCATTTTTGCTTTACATTCCGTCCACAAAATGCTGTAATAGCAGTGCCAACTGGAAAGAATGACTCGAAAAAATTTCCTTCTTTCCATTTCCATTCAATAATGCATTTTAGATCTATATCCTTTACTTGCTTTCTTGGGGTCATCAAATTTAGGCATAAGCATTTATGAACTCTTATTTGGGTTTCTAATCCACAGATACTGTGGCCCTGCTTGGTTTATATTTTAAAGATCAGTGCCACTTAATATTCCTTCCTCTTTGTCTAACAAATAACTTAATACGTTCTCCTCAGATCTATGTAAATTATTTGAGACAATAATCACACACTCTTCAGTCATTCTAAACTCTCTTTAACAAGTTATTTTCCTGAGTTTTTCAAATTTTGAGGAAATAGAATGAGATATAAAATATTCTGTTATGAATAGTTTTACAATAACAATTGGTCCAGTGTAATATATATATATTTATTTCTTATTGAGAATTGTGGTCATGGTTTCAAAGCTCCCGGTATCTTGATATGCTTCTTATGTGAATATAATTCTCAGTTATTCTTTGAAAGGTTATTTTAAAATAGCTTATTTGAATTAACTTGTAGACAAAAGTTTAATGTAAAAATTGAAAAATGAATAAGGAAAACAGATTTTTTTACTAATCACTCTAAGTCAAAATTGACAGTTGATGTGCTCTGAGAGGTTACACCATTTACTGAGAGAAGCTCTAACGAGATGACCTAAGAGGTTCAGCCCCACATTGGCCACTTGCTTCAGGACCAAACCAAGTTACTGAACTGCTCAGGGCTTCATTATCACCAAAAGTCCTTCTAGTTGGACTGTTTTGTAAGTCTATTCATTTTTTAACTTTTTTAATTGAAGTATAGTTTGAGGTACAATATATAGGTTACAGGTGTACATTATGGTGATTCACAATTTTTCAAGGTTACATTCCATTCATAGTTACAGAATACTGGCTATATTCCTTATGTTGTACAGTACAGCTTATTTATACCTAATAGTTTGTACCTCTTACTGCCCTACCTGTATATTAAGTGCCACTTAATATTCCTTATTAAGTGCCCTCCCCCCTTCCCTCTCCCCACTGGTAACCATTAATTTGTTCTCTACATCTGTGAGTCTGTTTCTTTTTTGTTATACTCCCAAGTTTGTTGTAGTTTTTAGATTCCACACATAAGTGATATCATGACAATATGTGTCTTTCTCTGACTTACTTCACTTAGCGTAATGCCCTCCAAGTCCATCCATGCTGCTGCAGATGTAAGTCTATTCTTTTATTCACTGTCTATTTCAGCTCACATTTCTCTTTTACTGTGAGCTTTTCACACAGTTTCCCCACTCTGAGCCCTCCTTTAAATTACACTTCCACTGACTTTTGCTGTCATCGCTGCTCTGGTTTGTTCCACAATTATTATTTTGACCAAGTAATTAACTTTTTAACCAACTTTAGTTGCTCTATTCTTCATTTTTGAGATACCAATTGGAGGATGCAATCCTGCACTCATGATAACCCCTAGAAATTCTTTATAAAATGAACCTTTCCTGTTGGATCCAGTACTGGGTTTTATGCCTGGGAATAAATAATAATAAATAAAAAATAAATCACACCAGTGATTATCTTGTAAGTCAAACTGGCCTCACCCTGGAGATACCAGTCACCCTAAGATTGTCCTATCACCCTCCGCACCCCCGTGCAGTAAGCTGCTGGAGAAAACTGTCCTCTGGGGAGATCCTAAAACTTCCATTTAAAACTTGGGACTACAGCCTGAGCTAATCACCAATCTGGTTCAGAATGCCTGCTATAACATGTCGCTTCTGCCTTACGTCCTGCTTTGTCTGTTACTCTTGTTAATCTTGTCCTTTGTTAATCCACACCATGGAGACCCTTATCCCCACCTTGCTCTGTTCACTGCCTTGTCCAGTATCTGCCAACAGTATTCTGTTACTACTTCCCCAAGGAGACAGATTGGACATTGTCTTTCTTAACACGCCCCGACCCATGAAATTTTAATGCCTGCAGACATATTATACGTCTCTTAGTTGTATTGTATGTTTGCAATACGTAAAAGAGTAAGATATTCTTACCTCTCAGGAATCAATTCTCCCCCCTGTTGAGAATGTACTATGTAGTCTGATTCTGTTTTCCCTGTCTTTCAGCTTCCCGAAACTTTCCTCTGTATAAATATTTTACTCTTCTAAATCCATTCTGTGGATGCTGGGTATTTGGGTTGTCTCAACTTTTGGTTATTAAAAACAACGTTTCTACGTGCATTTGCATATGTGTGTCCTGGCACATATGTTTGAGTTTCTCTGCTGTGTATATATAGGGATGAGTGGAATTGCAGAGTCATAGGATATTTGTATCCTCAGTTTTTCTAGATAATGTCATACTGTTTTCCCAAGTGCTTGTACCAATTTATAAGTTTTCTAAGTTTGTTTTGTTCTCCATCATTACCACCATTGGGCTTGTCTCTCTTTTCAATATTATGTAAGTAACAGTATCTTATTTTTCTTAAATTTGTATTTTCCTGATTACTCATTAGGTAAAGCATGCTTTAAATAAACTTATTGGTCATTTGTGTTTCCTGTGTGTGTGTGTGTAAAGTGACTATTCTAGTGTTCTGCTCATTTTAAAATTCAGTTTTCTGTCTTTTTCCTATTAATTTTTAGGAATTCTTCATGTAGTCTAAGTGTAAGTTCTTCAGCTATATGTGCTGCAAACATTCTCATGCTGTGTCCTTGACTTTTTACTCCTTGTATGGTGTCTTTGGGGAGCCAGAAGTTGTTAATTTCAATGTAAATTTATATTTCCTTTATGGTCAGTGTTCTTTGCGTCTTATTTAATAAATCCATTCCCTATCCAAAAGAAAGTACAGCATTTTCCCATAATGTCTTCTTAAAAGGTTTTAGTTCAGTTTTTCATATTTATTGAAAAGACGATTCTTTTCCTAACAATCTCCAAAGCCGTCCCTACAATGTTACAAGTAGTCCAAGTCCCACATAAATATAGGTCTACTTTGGCAGTGGGTTGTTGTGTTTCCACTGGTCTACTGACTGTCACTATATCACTGTCACTATATACTGGCTTAATACTGTAGCTTTTTAGAACAACCCTTGATATCTTGAAGAACAAGACTTCTTGTTTAGTCTTTTTAAAAAGTGTTGATTAGTCTTGGCCCTTTTCACTTCCATATAAATTTTAGAGTCAGCTTGTTTGGTTCCACAAAAACAAATTGGAATTTGATGGGGATTCTCTTGAATTTCTAAAACCATTTTAGAGAGAATTGAAATCTTCACATTAGTGAATCTTCCATTATTATGAACATAGTATTTTCTGCTATTATCTAGTAGAATTATTCTTAGGTATTTACTATTTTTTTTAAAATTAGTGATTATTGCAATTGATATATTAAAACATATTTTAAAAATTTAATTTCTAAGTTCATGTATAAGAATACAATAGATTTTTGTTTATTGATTTATATTCCCCTCACCTTGATAATTCTTTTATTGTCTGTAGATCTTTTTGGATGTTCCAAGGACATAATTATATTATGTGCACATACAACAGTTATGCTTCTTTCCTTTATCATTTTTATATATTTTAATTTTTTTCTTGCCTAACTTTGCTGACTAGGATTGAGCAATGTCAAAAGTTATTCCTAATATTTGTAAGGAAATATCTCAGAGTTACATGATTTTATATGATGTTTGATGTATACTCTTTGCAGCTACATTTTTTTTCCCTCTGAAATAAGGAGTTGAGCTGGGTTTGTGTTGCGTTGTTGAAATCATTACCCATGTACACCACTGGGTACTTGGTTTCCTGGTAAACCTCAGTTCTTTGAGATATTCAAGAACAGTTAACAGTTTGTAGTTTATTCAGACTTTCCTGATTGTTAAAACAGGGGCATCACTCTTGTTTTAAAATTACTTTTATAAGGCATATTTTTCATACCATAGAGTTTACACCCAAGATGATTCCTCGTGCCACTCCCCACCCCCCTTCATCCACCAGTAACCACTACTCTATTTTTTTTTGTTTCTGCAGTTTGGGGGCAATGCGCCTTCTCAGATTTCTACATCCCTAGCACACGTGGAACCAGTTGGTTTAGGATTTTCAATTTACATGTAAGTTGAAGTACATGTAAGTTGAAGTTACGCTGTTGACATGTCTTTACTTTCCGCGTCTGTGGTTTTACATTGCTTAAGTGTTCTAAATGCAGACAGTCCCCAGCTTGTGATGGTTCGGCTTCATGATTGTTTGACTTTACGATGGTGTGAAATCTGTACCCATTCGTTAGAAACCATACTTTTCATTTTGAGCGTTGGTCTTTTCCCCGCTAGTGATATGTGGCTACGCTTCTCTCTCATGCTGCTGGGCACTGACTGCAGCGCCTAGTCGGCCAGGCAGTCATGAGGGTGGAACAATGATACACTCACAACCATGCCGCACCCCCACACCATTCTGCTTTTCACTTTCAGCACAGTGTTCAATAAAGTGCATGAAAGATTCCACACTTTATTGTAAAATAAGCTTTGTGTTGGATGATTTAGCCCAACAGTGGGCTAATGTAAGTGCTCTGAGCACTTTTATGGTGTTCAGGAGGTTAGCTGTAGTAAATGCATTTTTGACTTGTGATATTTTCAGCTTAGAATGGGCTTTTGGGGATATAACCCAGTTTTAAGGTAGGCAGATCTGTACTTAGGACTGTTTTTATCTGTGTGCCTGATTATTTTCTCAGGGAGGTATTTAAAATTTTCTGTGAATTTCAGAGCAGTTTTAAATCATTTTCCATTATGATTGTTGTTTGCCAATTTTTTCTCATGCTCATCAGTTTTGTCATTATTTTGAAGCTATGCTATTAGAATGCATAGAGGGGGACTTCCCTGGTGGTCAGTGGTTAAGACTCCACGCTTCCACTGCAAGGGGTGCGGATTCAATTCCTGGTCGGGAAACTAAGATCCCACATGCCTCGGGGCACGGCCAAAAAACAGAAAAAAAAAAATCAGAATGCATATAGACCTAGAATTGTTAAATATCTCTAGTGAGTTTCTTTTTATCATTAGGTCATGACTCTCTTTTAATCTTGATATTTTTTAAGTGGTATTTTATCTCATTAATATTTCATCTTTTTAATTTCAAATTTTCTTTGTTTTTATATTTTAGGTGTATCTATTGTAAACAGCACCTTTTTTTAAAAATTCAATCACGTAATTTCCATCTTTTAAAAGGAGAAACAGTTTATTTTAATTCACTGTGATTGCATGTTTCCACTACCTGACTTGCCTCTCATGCTTTCATGAGATCGAGTTTTTTATTTTATTTTTTGTTTTGGAATAATCGTAGATTCACAGGAAGATGCAAAAGTAATACAAACCATTCTCACTGACCCTTAACCCAGTTTTCCCCAATGTTCATGTCTTACATGGTTGCAGAACAATTTCGAAACCAGGAAGTCGGTGGTGGCACGATGAATGTGTGAACCTCTGTGCTGTTCATTCCATGTGTCAATGTGTAACCACCACCCCCAATCCATATACAGGACTGCTCCATCACCACCGGGGTCTCCCTCATGCTCCCTCTGTATGGTCACATGTATCCTTCCTTGTCTCTAGCCCCTGGCAGTATGAATCTGCTCTCCACCTCTATAATTCTCTCATTTCGGTGATGTTGTATAAATGGCATCATAATGGCTCACGGGCCCAGCCGCTCCGCAGCATGTGGGATCTTCCCGGACCGGGGCACGAACCCGCGTCCCCTGCATCAGCAGGCGGACTCTCAACCACTGCACCACCAGGGAAGCCCTGCTCTTTTTTTTTTTTATCTAACATACCGCCCTTGATTCATCCAGGTTGTTGCCTGTATCAGTAGTTTGTTCCTTTTATTGCTGAGTAGTATTCCAAGGTATGGATATTCCACAGTTTGTTTGGGCAGGGGGTGGACGTTCAGGTTCCTTACCCTGGATGGTGGTATCAGGTATTGTCACTGCTCCTGACACCCACGGGGGCTGCGGTTGGTCAGGGGCCTCGTTAGGGCTGGGAGGTGGGAAACGTTTGATTTTCCCCCTCAGCTCCTCTAACACTACCAGGATGGGGGAGCGGGGAGGAGGGAGAACTCAGTAACACGGGATGGAGGCAGAAGTCCCGGCTTTCCACGTGGCCCCCCAATGACACTGCACGCATGTCTACAACATGCACACGAGCTCCCTAAACTGGGCTGCAAGTTTATGAGCAGAATCCTCATCACAGTGACAGCCTCTCCACCCACATCACCCCATACTTTTCCGCTACTCACCCTGGCACTCAGAAACCCTCTTGCCTTTGTCTTCAGTGGTGATTGAGTTCAATCTTTCTTCTCTATTGCAATTGTCTTTTTCTTTTGAAGTACAGTTGACTTGTAATATTGTGTTAGTTTCAGGTGTACAGCAAAGTAATTCAGTTAGATATGTATATATCTGTATTCTTTTTTTCTATTCTTTTCCATTACAGGTTATCATAGTTCCCTGTTGCCATACAGTAGGTCCTTGTTGTTATCTATTTTGTATATAGTAGTGTGTATATGTTAAACCCACACTCCCACTTTATCTCTCCCTCCCCTCCCCTTTGGTAACCATAAGTTTGTTTCTATGCCTGTTTTCTGTTTTGTAAAGTTCATTTGTACCATTTTTTTATTCCACTATAAATGATATCATATATGTCTTTGTCTGAGTTACTTCAACTTACCCTGATAATCTCTAGGTCCATCCATGTTGTTGCAAATGGCATCATTCATTCTATTTTTATGGCTGGGTAATATTCCATTGTGTATATGTACCACATTTTCTTATCCATTCAATCTGTTGATTGACATTTAGGTTGCTTTCATGTCTTGGCTATTGTAAATAGTGTTGCTGTGAACACTGGGGTGCATGTATGTTTTCGAATTAGAGTTTTTGTCTCTTCCAGTTATATGCCCAGGAGTGAGATTCCTGGATCATATGGTAGTTTTATTTTTAGTTTTTAAAGGAGCCTCCATACTGTTCTCCATATTGCAACAGTCTTGAATGAAGTCTGCCTTGTCTGTTTAACTCTGTCTGGTGTGATCCTTTGTTGACAGCTCTCAGTGTGTTTATTTTACCTCTACCTGAATGATAGGGTCACTTAGAAGAAGACTGACAGTTATTTTTCTTTCTGCACATTAAAGATATTATTATAGAAAACAATACAGTCCAATAACTTTTAATTGTTTTGAAGCAAATGCCCTCAAGAACACAAATCTTTAAAATATTTTAAAAATTGTGGTAAAATACGCATATCATTTTAGTCACTTTTATGTGTACACTTCTGTGGCGGTAAGTTCATTTATATTGCTGTGCAACCATCACCACCATGATCTCTTTCATTTTCCCAGAGTGAAACTCTGTACCCATTAAACAATAATTCCCCATCCCCCTTTCTCCTAGCCCCTGGCAACCACCATTCTCATTTCTGTCTCTATGAATTGGACTATTCTAAGTACCTTATATAAAGGGAATTACACAATAGTTGTCTTTTAGTGTCTGGCATATTTCATTTAGCATTAATATCTTCAAGGTTCATTTATGTTGTGGCATGTGTCAAAATTTCGTTCCCCATTTCATGTTCTGCTGTATGTATATACCATTTTTTTATCCATTCATTCATCAGTGGACATATGGGTTGGTTCCACCTTTTGGCTACTATAAATAATACTGCTATGAACATGGATGTACAGATATCTCTTTGAGACTCTGCTTTCCACCTCTGGAGTATATGTCCAGAAGTGGAATTGCTGGATCATGTGGTAATTCTGTGTTTATTTTTTTTAAGATTTGTCATAATATTTTCCACAGAAGCTGCACTATTTTACATTTTCATCAGCAATGCGTAAGAGTTCCAGTTTCTCCACATCCTTGCCAATGCTTGTTATTCTCTCTCTCTTTCTGTGTTTAGTAATAACAATCCTAATGTGTATGGAGTGGTATCTCATGGTAATTTTGATGATGTGCATTTCCCTAATGATTAGTGATATTGAGCATCTTTTTATGTACTTATTGACCATTTGTTATCTTCTTTAGAGAAATGTGTATTCAAGTCTTTTACCCATTTTGAAATTGGTTTCTTTAATTTTTTTGTTGTTGAGTTATAGAAGTTCTTTACATATTCTGGATATTAACCCCTTATCAGATATATGATTTGCAAATATATTCTCATGATTTAAAATTTTTTATTGACCTGTAATAGAAACGTCTTGGGCAGAGCTATAATAAGATAAATTGCAGTGATAGTATTTCAACCAAACCAAAATAAAAGTTATTTTGGAGCATGCTGGACATATATAGTAAGTCTTAAGGCGGGAACCACTGAGTGGTTGATTTATTCATTTACCATTTTTTAATTGCTTATCATCTATCCTACTATTAAATGTCTCGTGATTCAGAGATGGGGGACAGAGTTCCTGCCTTTAAAATCCTCCTAGTGATCAGGCCATCTAATGACAATAACGGAAAGGAGATTAAGTATTATACGTTTGTGTCATGTTCGCACCAACATGCTTTTCAAGCTCTTAATTTCTACTTCCAGCCATGCTTTTATTCTTTCCTGCCCTCTGCACATTTCCTAGTCCTGAAATTTCCTCATTTTCCTCTCCCAACCTCTCTCCTAAACAGGTAATTCCAAATCGTTTCTGAAGTTCTTGTTTTAAAGGTCATTTCTTCAGTACGTCCTCTGCTGACCTTCTAATTCTTCTAGCTGCAAGTCTTCCCAGCAGATCTTTTGACCCTTGTTTTGACATTCGTCACATTTATTACTTCAGTGTGTGTTTTCCCCACTCAGTTCTGGATTCTTTAAGGTCAGGGAATGGTTTACTGCTGTATGTGCCCAGCCCTATCTCACTCTTCCATTTCAGAACATTGGCAATGGCTTTGTGATGTACCAGTTTGGCTGGATTGGACCATGTTTCCTGGAATTCCCATTCTTGTATATTTCTCACTAAGGAGAGCTATTAAGGAAATTCTCTCTCAAAGAAAGGAAAGGAGCTTGCAGCTGTTTTGCATGTCATATACACATCTCATTGCTGCTGATTCCTGACTTGCCTCCTTGGTGTAAAGCAGGAGCTGGGCCAGATACATGTGGCTCAGCCTCTAAGAGTCCTGGCTTTTACAGTATTCTCTTGTCATCAAGGTCAGAGAAAACAAGAATGGACACAGGTTTCACTCTGTCCTTGTAGGATTCCAGCCTGCTCTTGATCTTCCCCTCCTGCCAGCCTGCGTGTGATTTCAAACTCCAGCCTCAGACGTGATGATAGCATATATATCTCGTACTGGTTCTACTTCTCTGGTCAAGCCCTTACTGAGATAGAGATTTTTCATTTCTTTCGTAGCTCATATAAATAGCATGTTGGTTTATTAACTTATTTATTGGTTGCTTCTTCCACTAGAAGAAATATAACATGGTGGTTAAAAGCACAAATTCTGAAGAAAAGTGGTTGTAGTTAATCCTGGCTTGACCGCTTACTAGCTATGATTTAGTTCCCTCATCTGTAAAATGGGAATATTTGTAATATCTACCTGATAAAGTTTTTATGAAGATTAAAGGAAGTATTGTTTATAGATCAATGCCTGGCACGTATAAGCAGCGTATATGAATTTGATAAATAAAAATATAATAAAAATAATGGGCTGTAAAGCTTTTCAGGAGAGCAGGGATCCTTTCTCTTTTGTTCAGCCCCTGTGTCACAGCACCCTGAAGAGTGTTTAGCACATAGTAGGTGCTCAAGACTTGAATTGAATTCCAGGATAAAACAATCTCAAGGACTAACAATTCTTAATGTATTGATTTTTTTTCTGTGTTTCTCAACTTTTTATCCATTCAGTATATCAAAGAAATATACCACACTCCTCTCAGTAATGGTCAGCCACTAAGGCAATGATTCCGCTCTGAGGCAGGTGATGATTTAGAATCCTGGGATCCCTGGGGTCGGCAAAGATAAGTTGAGAAATCTCCCCAGGTGACCCTACGTATCCTCTTGTGCTATTGTGCCCTCCTCAAGGATGGTTTCTTCGTGTCAAGTTCAAGGGTATTAGACTTTCCACAAAGATGTAAATATAGTAAAAATAATTACCTATTGATGAAATGCAAATATATTCTCTTTAATACTCACTGGCATGCCCTATCAAATAAAGATTATAAGATAAAGACACAGATGCCTATGTTATTAAATAATATTGTAAATAGAAAGTGATGTATTTACTCAATAATTCTTCTCCCTTAAAATCTTCCCTTGCCTTTTTTTTCCCGAAACTTTTTAGCTTTTCAAAGTTTGTCTCGAGTTTGTTTTCTGACTACAAAAGAAAGCAATACGTGGATGTCTAAATTTCTCAGAATTAATAAGACTCAAGTCAGCTCTGTCCTTCTGGTAGCCTACTTTCATCCAAAGGCTCTTTTATTACTAATTAAGCATGCTAAATCCATTATTTTCTGAAGCTGCTTTCTACTCTTGTAATTGAGTTGAAAAATGACAGCCTTAACAGTATCCAATACAGAGAATCTAATTTCCATTTCAGTGTTCCATCATAAGCCAAAATGCCATCTAAATAAATAAAATCACTTGACCACAGTTAATCACACAAAATATTTTCTCATTAACTTTTGATAAGTTGCTGCCCATTTTACACCCAAGAAATACGTAGGTCAGATATTCCATTTGTAGTCTACTATTATCTTTTAAATTTTTTCTTATGGAGTAAAAAATGAAGCTGCTCTCTGGAAATTTCCATTCCTCTTCTTAGCAGTTCCTGATTGGAGGGGATTTAGTGGGTAGCTGCAGTCACTAAGTCATTTCTCTGTTCCTGGAGTTGTGGAGTAATCCTAACCAAATTCTAGTCTAGTGAGAAATGTCTTTATTTCTAGTACTTAAATTATTTGGATTCAATTCTTGCTCACCCATGTGAAGCAAGCCTGCTTTCTGCACTCACTGTGGCAACTTGGTGTCCTCAGACCTTTACTACTTAGTGTGTTTCTAGCTGTGCTCTTCCTGGTTCTATAGCTGATATGTGCTCAGGGAAGTAAATCTCACCTGGATATTTGCCTAAAGCAAAGACAAATAGCAAAATGAGACTAAAGCAAATATAAATTACTTTTGGATAATCTATTGGTTTGTGTTATATATGGCTTTCCTTCCCTCTGTTAGCCCAGCTAAGTAAATGTACTTGCTCGAAGGCCTTCTCGGATCTTATATTTCTCTTGTGCAGCTTCTCACTCCTATTCATTAGAAGCTAAAGGAGACACATTTATCTTGGTTTTGTCTTCAAATGGAAGATTACTTATTTACTGGATACTTCAGGGGCGAGAGCATAGGATAGAGGAATCTAGACCAAAAGAAGATGATTCTTTTGACTTAAAAGTAGACAGGTCATGTATCTTTTCTTTAATTTTTTTTTTTTTTGTGTGGTATGCGGGCCTCTCACTGCTGTGCACCCCCCCCCCCCCCCCGCCCCCGTTGTGGAACACAGGCTCCGGACGCGCAGGCTCAGCGGCCATGGCTCACGGGCCCAGCCGCTCCGCGGCATGTGGAATCCTCCCGGACCGGGGCACGAACCCATGTCCCCTGCATCGGCAGGCAGACTCTCAACCACTGCGCCACAAGGGAAGCCCATTTATCTTTTCTTTATACAGAACAAATTCTAAGTAGTTTTCAGTATGTTTCTATGGGACAAAATAGGAGTAGCCACTGATGACTCCTCAAAGCTGCCACGAATCCCCGAGGCTTCTCCTCAGTCTACAAATGTGAGCGACCTCCCTTGTGGTCAGGCCACCTTTTGAAACCCAAGCATCTTAGGTCAGGTTTCCCCAAAGCAGATCCTGAGATGAGATTTCGTGTGCAAGTGATGTATTGCAGAAGTGTCTGAGAGAAACTAGAAAAGGATAGGCGTGGGACAGAAAGAGGAAGAAGCTAAGGAAGGGCAAGGTCTCAGGTCACAGACGACAGCTTTGCCTCTACCCTTTGGTGGAACGCTGGGGTACGAGATCCACAAACCAAGGCAGGGGAGCTGGGCAAGGGAATAACTCTCACACGTGTTTGTCACTGGCTCAAGTCTGGTCCAGGTGAACATGGATACCCAAGTCCTCCTCTGCGTCTCCAGGCAAAGTGGTTCCAGTGGCCTGAGGGCAGTCCTCCTCCTGCAAAGAGGTGCAGGTCCTGCTTATCGAAAATACCCCAAATCTGGGGTGGGGTGCAAGAAAATGGCATAATATAGATGCGAGGGGATCTGAGTGGAGCACCGATGTTGTCTACTACTCCAGGATAACACAACTTGGGGCTTGAGGTGTGTCCTCCAACACGTGATCCCAACCAATTTTTGTTATCTCAGAGAAGTCCCATCTTGGAGGGACAGAAAAAGGACAGAAACATTTCAGTGGGATGCTCAGATACTTTTCCTGGTCTTGGCTTCCTGTGGTCCCGATTTCCATCTGCTCAACAAGGTGGGCCTGTGTGGGAGTTTATTTTCCTGTATTCCTGGTATGACGTAAGTCAGTCCTGAACCCAATCGTGTTCATGAACTTCTGCTACATAGAATCAGCTCCCTTTTCTTCCCTATTTTTTTGATTATTAAAAATATTTATTACAAGCAGATTCCTTTTCCCATACTTCAAAGAAAACACATAACTGGAAATATACAGAGATGGAAACTGGGTTAAACAAATTCTCAAGTCCTTATCAAGTAAGGAATTAATAAAGGAAAAGATATTTTGGAACTTAGAATTAGGGGAAGCTATACACAATTTAGATGGGAGGGGAAGAGAAAAACAAACCAAAATAAAGTCAGATCGTTTACATTTTATAGCCTTTAGTTAAGCACATCAAACCGTACTACTTATTTCTCCATGAACTTTTTATGAAATTCAGATCACAGTGTATCATTTACAGATATTTTGTCTGTCTTCTGATTATCTACACCTTTCACACAGTTCTTGAAAACAGCATCATCATCCCACCTTATTTTGACTTTGAAATTGGCGTGAAGCTGGGATGGGCCAGTGAGATTAAGGAGGTTTCCACTCAGAACGTTCTCCGTAGGAATCCTTTTCTTTTCGAACCTTCTGTTCTTGTTCCTTCCTGGCCTGCTCTTCAGCTCTTCCTTTTTAAATTTTTTCCAGCTCTGCAAGAAGAGCTGCAGGATCATCGTCATCACTCTCTGCTTCAAAATCCACGGAGGTTCTTGAAGAACAGGTACCTATTCCCTGAAAAAGGAGCTCCCCGATTCAGCGACATGCCCATCCAAACCCTTCAGGTGCTGGGGGCTGGTGGAGCTTTTGGTTTAGAGGAGCTGCACCATGCTTACCGTTGAGCCTGGCTGGTATGCCTGCTTCCCTACCTTAGCTCAGAAACCATCCTCAGATCCCACATGTGCCCCTGTAGCCTGAGGTCACGGGTACGTGGAGGATTTGCTGTGCTCCCCCCGCTGGCATGAACAGACGGCAGGTTGATATCACCTGGTATGAATGGTTCAGGACTGTGGCTAGCCTCCTTTCTAATTCTTTGGTATTTGTGTGGCATTCATGGCCCATGTTAGGCGAGATTATCGTGCCTGATCCAGAATCGCTCTTGACCTCTTTTGAGATTGAGTGCTCTTACTGGGTTATTATTTAAAAAACCATTGCTATGTCGGAATATTGTGGTTGTAATCAAAATAAACTTACCACCTCATGCTTTGGCAAGAGTTTGCTCAGGCTACAGTGGCTTTGCAGGGCAAAGTCAGTATGGTGAAATAGCCCCAATGGGCTGGGAACTGAGGATTCTCACTTGGATTTTTTGATGCATTTCATCTTTCCCGTATTACAATCCTTCTCATTTTGGACTTGTAAGGAAGAAATTAATAACAGCTGCTGTATTTGATTCATTATATTTTTTGTGTTTTAACAACTCACCTTCTCCTAGTAAATAGGCAATACTTTCTTCCTCTCCTTTGGATGAGTCTTGAGAAGATTGACTCATGTCGCCATCTGTTGAAGTCTCCTTAAGTATGTCAACCAGAACATACAGATGACAGGCAAAAAGGTTTTGATTGGCCTCCTGTTCTTTTCTCTCTTAGCTACTAGAAACTCATTCAGCATGTCCCAGTCTGTGACTTGTCTTTTCATTATTTTAACAGTGCTTTTCACAGAGCAGGAGTTTTTAATATTAATGAAATCTAACTTATTAATATTTTCTTTCACAGATTATGCTTTGGTGTTGTATCTAAAAAGTCATTGTCAAACCCAGAGTCACCTAGATTTTCTCCTGTGTTCTCTAGAAATTTTATAGTTTTGCATTTTACATTTAAGTCTATCATTCATTTGAGTTTTTTTTTTGTGGAAGTTGTAAATCTGTGCCTAGATTCATACTTTTTTTTTTTGCATGTGGTATCAAGTTGTTCCAGCATCATTTGTTGAAAAGACTATCTATTCTCTATTGGATTGCCTTTGGATTGCCTTTGCTCCTTTGTCGAAGATCAGCTGACTTTATTTATGTGAGTCTATTTCTGAGCTCTCTGTTCTGATCCATCATTTTGTCTGTTCTTTTTTCAATACAACACTGCCTTGATTACTGCAGCTTTACAGTAAGTCTTAAAGTGGCGTAGTGTTCGTTTTCCGATGTTTTCAACATTTTCTTGGCTATTCTGGGTCTTTTGCCTCTCCATATAAACTTTAGAATAAGTTTGTCAATATCCACAAAATAACTTGCTGGGATTTTGATTGGTGTTGTATTGAATCTATAGATCAAGTTGGGAAGAACTGACATCTTGACAATACTGAGTCTTCCTACCCATGAGCATGAATTTTCTCTTCATTTTTTTAGTTCTTTGATTTCATTCATCAGAGTTTTATAGTTTTCCTCATATAGATCTTGTACATATTTTGTTAAATTTATACCTAAGTATTTCATTCTTGGGGGTGATAATGTAAATGGTATTGTGTTTTTAAAATTCAACTTGTTTTTTGCTGGTATACAAAAAGTCAGTGAATTTTGTATATTAACCTTGTATCCTGAAAACTTGCTATAATCACTTATTAATTCCAGGAGTTTGCCTGTTCTTTCAGATATTATACATAGATGATCATGTAATCCAGGAACAGAGAAAACTTTATGTCTTTCTTCCCAATCTCCGTATATTTTATTTCTTTATCTTATCTTATTGCATTAGCTAGGACTTCCAATATGATGTTGAAAGATAGTGGTGGGAAGGAACATCTTTGCCTAATCCCTGATCTTAGGAGAAAAGCATTTATTTTCTTCATTTTCACCATTAAGTATAATGTTAGCTGTAGGTTTTTGTAGGTATTCTTTATCAAATTGAGGAAGTTCCCTTTTATTCCTAGTTTACTGAGAGTTGTTGTCATGAATGGGTATTGGATTTTGTTAAATGCTTTTTCTGCATCTATTGGTATGATCATGTAATTTTTCTTCTTCAGCCTGTTGACACAATGAATTACATTAATTAATTTTCAAATGTTGAATCAGCCTTGCATACCTGGGATAAATCTCACCTAGTTGTGGTGTTTAATTATTTTTATACATTGTTGAATTTGATTTGCTCATATTTTTTTGAGAATTTTTACATCTGTATTCATGAGAGACATTGGTATAATTTCTCTTTCTTGTAATGTCTTTATCTGATTTTGCTTTTAGGGTAATGACAATCTCATAGAATGAGTTAGGAAGTATTCACACTGTTCCTATTTTGGGGAAGAGAATGTGGAGAATTGGCATAATTTCTTCTGTAAATTTGATAGAATTGACCTGAGAAATCATGTGGGCCTGGTGTGTTCTTTTTTTGGAAGGTTATTAATTATTTTTTTTTTTTTTTGGTTATTAATTATTGATTCAATTTCTTTAGTAGATATAGGCCTACTCAGATTATCTATATCTACTTGTGTGGGTTTCAGTAGGTTGTGTCTCTTAAGAAATTGGTTTATTTTGTCTAAGTCATCACATTTCTGAGCATAGAGTTGTTCAGAATATTCTTTTATTACCCTTTTAATGTCTGTGGGGTCAGAAATAATGGTCTATCTTTCATTTCTGATATTAGTGATTTGTGTCTTTTTTCTTTGTTTCTTCGTTTGCCTGACTGACACTATCAATTTCATTCATCTTTTCAAAGAATAAGTTTTTGGTATCATTAATTTTCTCTTTTGTTTTCTGGTTTTCAATTCCATTAATTTCTGTGCTTCTCTTTATTATTTCTTTTCACCTATTTGGTTTAAGTTTATGTCACTATTATTCCTCTAGATGGTGGCAGCTTAGATTATTGATTTTATATCTTTCTTCTTGTCTAATATATGCATTCAATATTATAATTTCCCTCTAGGCCTGCTTTTGCAGTGTCTCACACATTTGGATAAGTTGTATCTTTATTTTCATTTAGTTCAAACTGTATGTGAAAAATTGAGACTTCTACTTTGACTTAGAAGTATGTTGTTTAGTCTCTAAATATTTTGAGATTTTCCAGTTATCTTTCTGTTACTGATTTCTAATTCAATTCCTTTGTGGGTTGAGAGCATATTTTTTATGATTTCTCTTTTAAAAAATTTTAACTGTGTTTTATGGTCTGGAATGTGGTCTTTCTTGATGAATGTCCCATGTGAGCTTGAGAAGTATATGCATTCTGCTGTTGTTGGATGAAGTATTCTGTAAGTGTCAATTAAGTCAAGTTGATTGATGGTGCTGTTCTGTTCAACTATATTTTTACTGACTTTCTGTCTGCTGGTTCTGTCAATTGTTGATTGAGATATGTGGGAAGTCTCAAAAGTAATAGTGGACTTAATCTTTTCTCCTTGTAGTTCTATCTGATTTTGTTTCGCGTATTTTACGCTCTGCTGTTAAGCACATAAACATCAAGGATTACTGTCTTCTTGGAGAATTGACTTCTTTATCATTCTTTATCATACAGAATTGACTCTTTGTCACTTATAATTTTCCTTTTTTTTGAAGTCTGCTTTCTCTGAAACAGTATTGTTATGCAGGTGTTCTTTTGATCAGTGTTAGTATGATATATCTTTTTCCATTTCTTTACTTTTAATCTATCTTGTCTTTATATTTAATGTGGATTTTTTGTTGACAATGTACATTTGTGGGGTTTTTTTTTTCTGCTCTAAATTTACTCTGTCAGTCTCCATCTTTAAATTGGTACATTTATTTGTAACTGTTTCCTGTTGAAATTCTGTTTATTCCACTTATTCTCTGTTTCTTTCTTATCCACCATTCTTTATCTTGCCTTCTCTGGTTTTAATTGAACATTTTATGAAATTGCATTTCTTCTTCTCTTTTTATTTATTTACTTATTCATTGAAGTACAGTTGACTTACAGTATTATATTAGTCTTAGATCTGTGACATTGGATTCAATATTTTTAGAGGTTACACACCATGCAAAGTTATAATAAAATATTGACAATCACATCCCTATGAATTATTTATTTTATAACTGGTTGTTTGTACTTTTTAATCCCTTTCACTTATTTCATTACTTCCCCCCATCCCTACTTCTCTCTCTTTTGGCAACCAGTAATCTATTCTTTGTATCTTTGTGTTTGTTTTGTAATATTTTTTTTATAGGAGTATAGTTGCTTTACAGTGCTCTGTTAGTTTCTGCTGTACAGCAAGGTGAATCAGCTATACATATATATATATCCCCTTTTCCTTGGATTTCCTTCCCATTTAGGTCACCATAGAGCATTGAGTATGGTTCCCTGTGCTATACAGTCTGTTCTCATTAGTTATCTATTTTATACATAGTAGTGTATATATGTCAATCCCAATCTCCCAATTCATCCCACCCCACCTTTCCCCGTGAGTATCCATATGTTTGTCTCTACGCCTATGTCTCTATTTCTGTTTTGCAAATAAGTTCATCTATACCATTTTTCTAGATTCCACATATAAGTATTAATATATGATATTTGTTTTTTTCTTTCTGACTTACTTCATTCTGTATGACAGTCTCTAGGTCCATCCACATCTCTGGAAATGGCACATTCTTTTTATGGCTGAGTAATATTCCATTATATATATGTACCACATCTTTTTTATCCATTCCTCTGTTGATGGACATTTAGGTTGCTTCCATGTCCTGGCTATTGTAAATAGTGCTGCAATGAATATTGGGGTGCACGTATCTTTTTGAATTATGGTTTTCTCTGGGTATATGCCGAGAAGTGGGATTGTTGTATAATATGGTAATTCTATTTTTAGTTTTTTAAGGACACTCCATACTGTTCTCCATAGTGGCTGTGTTAATTTACATTCCCACCAACAGTGCAAGAGGGTTCCCTTTCTCCACACCCTCTCCAGCATTTATTACTTTTAGACTTTTTGATGATGGTCATTCTGACTGGTGTGAGGTGATACCTCATTGTAGTTTTGATTTGCATTTCTCTAATAATTACTGATGTTGAGCATCTTTTCATGTGTTTGTTGGCCATCTGTATGTCTTCTCTGGAGAAATGTCAATTGCTTAGCATACCAATTCCACTTCTTTTAAAAAAAAAGTTTAATAGTCGCTCTAGAGTTTAAAATATACATTTACAACTAATCTAAAGTCCACTTTCAAATAACCCATACAACTCTGTGGGTAGTCTGTATCTTATAACAAAGTATTCCCAATTTCTCCCTTCTGTTTTTTACAACATTGCAATAATTCATTTCGCTAGTTCATAACCACCCAATTAACTAGTTTTTATTTATTTATTTTTACATCTTTATTGGAGTATAATTGCTTTACAGTGGTGTGTTAATTTCTGCTCCATAACAAAGCGAATCAGACATACATATACACATGTTCCCATATCTCTTCCCTCTTGCGTCTCCTCCCTCCCACCCTCCCTATCCCACCCCTCCAGGCTGTCACAAAGCACTGAACTGACCTCCCTGTGCTATGCAGCTGCTTCCCACTAGCTATCTGCCTTACGTTTGGTAGTGTATATATGTCCATGCCTCTCTCTCGCTTTGTCACAACTTACCCTTCCCCGTCCCCATATCCTCAAGTCCATTCTCTGGTAGGTCTGTGTCTTTATTCCTGTCTTACCCCTAGGTTCTTCATGACATTTTTTTTTCTTAAATTCTATATATATGTGTTAGCATATGGTATTTGTCTTTCTCTTTCTGACTTACTTCACTCTGTATGACAGACCCTAGGTCTATCCACCTCATTACAAATAGCTCAATTTCGTTTCTTTTTATGGCTGAGTAATATTCCATTGTATATATGTGCCACATCTTCTTTATCCATTCATCTGATGATGGACACTTACGTTGTTTCCATCTCCGAGCTATTGTAAATAGAGCTGCAATGAACATTTTGGTATATGACTCTTTTTGAATTATGGTTTTCTCAGTGTATATGCCCAGTAGTGGGATTGCTGGGTCATATGGTAGTTCTATTTTTAGTTTTTTAAGGAACCTCCATACTGTTCTCCACAGTGGCTGTACCAATTCACATTCTCACCAGCAGTGCAAGAGTGTTCCCTTTTCTCCACACCCTCTCTCCAGCATTTATTGTTTCCAGATTTTTTGATGACCATTCTGACTGGTGTGAGATGATATCTCATTGTAGTTTTGATTTGCATTTCTCTAATGATTAATGATGTTGAGCATTCTTTCATGTGGTTGTTGGCAGTCTGTATATCTTCTTTGGAGAAATGTCTATTTAGGTCTTCTGCCCATTTTTGGATTGGGTTGTTTGTGTTTTTGTTATTGAGCTGCATGAGCTGCTTGTAAATTTTGGAAATTAATCCTTTGTCAGTTGCTTCATTTGCAAATATTTTCTCCCATTCTGAGGGTTGTCTTTTCGTCTTGTTTATGGTTTCCTTTGCTGTGCAAAAGCTTTGAAGTTTCATTAGGTCCCGTTTGTTTATTTTTGTTTTTACTGCCATTTCTCTAGGAGGTGGGTCAAAAAGGATCTTGCTGTGATTTATGTCATAGACTGTTCTGCCTATGTTTTCCTCTAAGAGTTTGATAGTTTCTGGCCTTACATTTAGGTCTTTAATCCATTTTGAGCTTATTTTTGTGTATGGTGTTAGGGAGTGATCTAATCTCATACTTTTACATGTACCTGTCCAGTTTTCCCAACAGTACTTATTGAAGAGGCTGTCCTTTCTCCACTGTACATCCCTGCCTCCTTTATCAAAGATAAGCTGACCATATGTGCCTGGGTTGATCTCTGGGCTTTCTATCCTGTTCCATTGATCGATCTTTCTGTTTTTGTGCCAGTACCATACTGTCTTGATTACTGCAGCTTTGTAGTATAGTCTGAGGTCAGGGAGCCTGATTCCTCCAGCTCCGTTTTTCATTCTCACGATTGCTTTGGCTATTCGGGGTCTTTTGTGTTTCCATACAAATTGTGAAATTTTTTGTTCTAGTTCTGTGAAAAATGCTAGTGGTAGTTTGATAGGGATTGCATTGAATCTGTAGATTGCTTTGGGTAGTAGAGTCATTTTCACAATGTTGATTCTTCAATAAAACCTTGTTCGTATTAATCTGCTTCTGTTTTTGTGTCTTTACTCACTGACTCAGCTGTAGAGGAAGAACTGACATATGTGAGTGGTGATGTGGGAGCCAGACTTGAAGACACCAAAATTTTGTGTCCCAGTGACTGGGATGTGGAATTAGGCACACATTATGGCTGCATGTGCTGAGTCCTGAAATCTGTTCTCAGTGTAATGAGTGACAATCAGGAGGAACTAAGGTCCAGAGGAGGGAGAGATGGCGTGACTCTCCCTGGCTTCTCTGTATGTCTCTCAACAACAAAATGTGAAGATGATACCTGTCATTGGACAGGGAGGAAAAATTAGACACTATGTGTCCATTGTCAGAGTGTGCACTGGCAACAGTAAGGCTGAGAAAATGGCTGAATGTGTTCAGTCTGACACTCATACAGATAATCAGTCAGGCAAAGATAACGACGGGAGAAAAAGCTCACTAGACGTCAGAACTGCTGCCTCTCGAACAAGCAAAGTTTCCAGCCAGAGACAACGCTCCTCCATGGCCCGGATACATTCCATGTAGATCGAGGCGCCCATCAGCAAGGCAATCGATATCATCAGTGCTGCCCAGGAAAGCAGTCCCATGCCTGTGACAGAAGCCTTAGATCGTGTGCTGGAAATTCTAAGAACCACTGAATTATATTCACCACAGCTTGATGCTAAGGACGATGATCCTCATGCCATTGACCTTGTTGGGGGCTTAATGTCTGATGTTTCGTGAAGACCATCCAGGAATGAGTATGTTCTTTCAACAGGTTTCCAGCAGTGTAATCACCCCCACCTCCCTTCACAACGTCCCATCACAGATAACTCGGGCCATGGGACATGAGGAATCCTGGGACTTCGATATTTTTGAACTGGAGGCTCCCATTCCTAAAAGGCCTTTGATTTATCTTGGTCTGAACATATTTGCTCGCTTTGGAGTCTTTGAAGTCTTAAAATGCCCTGAGACAACGCTGAGATCGTGGTTGCAAGTTATCGAAGCCAATTATCATGCTTCTAACACCTACCACAGTCCTACACATTCTGCTGACGTGTTTCACGCCACTGCCTATTTTCTCTGCCAAGAGAGGATAAAGCAAACTTTAGATCCACTTGATGAGATCGCTGCCCTCATTGCAGCCACTGTCCATGACCTGGACCACCCCGGGAGAGCCACCTCCTTCCTGTACAGTGCTGGGAGCGAGCTGGCCGTTCTGTATAACGACACTGCTGTGCTCGAGAGCCACCTCGCGGCCTTGGCCTTCCAGCTGACCACTCGTGATGATAAATGCAACATCTTTAAAAACATGGAGAGGTATGACCGGACGCCGCGCCAGAGTATTATCGACATGGTCTTAGCCACAGAAATGACAAAGCACTTTGAGCACGTCAACAAATTTGTCGATAGCATCAGCACGCCCTTGGCAGCATTAGAGGAAGATGGGGAAACTGATAAAAATCAAGAAGCCATAATCACTATGCTCAGAACTCCAGACAACCGCAGTCTGATCAAACGAATGCTGATTAAGTGTGCTGATGCGTCCAATCCCTGCCGACCCCTGGGAGAGTGCATTGAGTGGGCCGCACGTATCTCAGAAGAATGTTTTTCTCAGACTGATGAAGAGAAGGGACAGGACTTGACTGTGGTGATGCCAGTTTTGGACAGAAATACCTGCAGCATCCCCAAATCCCAAATCTCTCTCATGGACTATTTCATCACAGACGTGTTTGCTGCTTGGGACGCCTTTGTAGACCTGCCTGAGTTAATGCAGCATCTTGACAACAATTTCAAATACTGGAAGGGACTGGACGAAATGAAGCTGTGGAGCCTCCGCCCACCTCCTGAATAGTGGGCGACACTGCCAGGGGCCCTGACGCTGTGTCCCTCCAGTCACTTGGGATTCCTGAGGGCAGAGTTCCTTGGTCCTTTCGTCCCCTGGTCTGCAGAGCCTGTTAGAGCACACAGGGACGTTGCAACCTTCTGTAGCCACCATGTGATGCCACTGCCGTAAAGTGAGACTTAGTCCACTCAAGGTACCTGGGCCTGCTGCGGGGGCACTTCAGAAAGTCACGTGAGAACCACGGTTTGCATTCGCGTCCATTAAAACGCGAGCTCGGGACCGGCCCCGCAAAGGACGGTGATGGATTTCCTTTGTTAACGTAGTTAAGTCTCTCTCTCTCAGAACTAGCCCATTTAGCTCCAGGTTCCTTAGGCACCCGATGCACTTACACAGCATTTAAGAGCTTTACACAACTGGAAGGTCACATCTTTATTTCTTATTGCAGGAACACAACTTCTGGAAACTTTATTTCTATCAGAACCTGGAGGTGACCAGGCTTTACTTTATCATCTCTTTCTTCTTCTTCCACGTGTGTTCCTGGTCTTACTCTTCCCGGTTCTTCTGCAGGGAGCGGTCCAGCAACTTGTTCTCTGGATGTAACTCTATGTCTCTTTTCCTCCGGATGGTCTCGATGATCTCGTGAGCAGCATCGTGGGGTTTGTCGTAGACCGGCAGCGGCCACGGGTAGACGGCGGGCTTGGCCCCCACGGGCGACTCCAGCTTCAGCTGCAGCTTCTCCCCTATGTCTTCCCAATTAACTAGTTTTAACCACCCAATTAATTGTTGCTATTATTTTGAACACTTATCTGTTAGATAGTTAAGAGTAAAGAAAATAAAATATTTAATTCATTTATTTCTTCTCTAATGTTCTTCCTTCTTTATGGAGATCTGAGTTTCCTATTTATATGATGTTTATTTCCTCTGAAGAACTTCCTTTAACTTTTTTTGTGATGCAGTTCTACTGAAGATAAATTCCCTCAGTTTTTGTTTGTTTGAGGAAGTCTTTAATTCTCCTCCTCTTTTGAATGATAATTTGGCTGGATACAGAACTGTAGGTTTGTGATTTTATTTCTTCCAACATGTTAAATATTTCAGTCCACTCTCTTTGCTAACATAGTTTCTGAAGAGATGTTCAATATAATTCTCATCCTTTTCCTCTATTGATAAGGTGTTCTTTTCCCTTTGGCTTTTGCTTCTTTCAAGATTTTCTTTTAGGTTTTCTGCATTTTGATATGATATGCCTATGAGTGGTTTGTCCCCCCTTCTCCTGTATTTATCTTGCTGGGTATTCTTTGAGTTTCTTGGATCTGTGTTTGATTATCTTGGTTTGATGTCTGTCATTAACTTTGGAAAGTTCCCAGTCATCATTCAGATATTTCTTCTGGTCCTTTCTGTCTTTCTTCTCCTTTGGTATTCCCATTACACATTTAGTACAGCTTTTCTAATTGTCCCACTGTTCTTGGATATCTTGTTTCATACTGGTTTTGTTTGTTTGTTTTGTTTTCTTTCCTTTTTGAACTTCAATTTTGGAAACTTCTACTGACCTATTTTCAAACTCACTGATTCTTTCCTCAGCCATGTTCCATTCATGTTCAACCTTTGATGAGTCCATCAAAGACATTCTTCATTTCTCTGACAGTGTTTTCATTTTCTAGTATTTACTCTTGATTCTTTCTTAGAACTTTCATCTTTCTGCTTACATTACCCATCTTTTCTTGCACGCTGTCCAAATTTTCCATTACAGTCCTTACCATATTAATTGTAGTTTTTTTAAATTCTTGGTCTGATAATTAAAATTTCTCTGCCCTAGCTGAGTTAGTTTCTGATGCTTGCTTTGTGTCTCCAGGCTGATCTTTCCTTGCCTTTTAGTATGCCTTGTAATTTTTTATTGAAATCCAGACATAATGTATTAGAAACTGAGGTAAATAGGTCTTTAGTGTAATGTTTTGTATTTATCTGGCTAGGAGTTAGGCTGTGTTTAATGTTTGCTGTAGCTATAGTGTAAGAAGCTTCAATTTACTCTGATATCCTTGTTTTTGTCTCCCCTGTTGTCTTCGGGTTTCCCTAGAAACTCCTTCTTACATAGAGTCTATGTCTTGCAGCGCACTCCGTTGTAATTTACTGTTATTATACTGCATCCCTGTTGATGTGGTGGTAAGGTATTAAGGAGGGGAAGCATTCTGTACTCTCATGATTAAATCTCCGTTTATAAAAAGGGCCAGAATTCCTGCACTGTGACCTTCAGAAGAAGTTTTTAAATTTTTTTTCAGTTTTTTTTCCCCTAGATCTCTGTGTGAGACAGGAAGGCTGTGGGGATTAGAGTTGGCTCATTGCTCTTCTGGAGATAAAGTTCTAGTGAATTAGTTTTCCTTGAGGGCAGGGCTTCGTTTTGGGGAACAGAACCCACTGGTTGTATCTTAACATGGTTATTTTTTTTCTCTTACCTTCCCCAAAGTACATGGACATTTTCCCCCAAGTGTTCACAAGTGGGAATCTGGTGACGTTTTTGGAGGTAAAACTTAACGGATGTACAGAGGATCCCTGAAGACTGGGCCCTCAGGAGTTTTAACTCTAAAGCTAGTCAACACTCAGCCTCCAGAAATGTGTCACTGACAGTTTTTAGTGCTCCTACCAGTTTCTGGCTCTAGCAGCTTCTGCTCCTGGTAAGCTGTTACTCTCTTGGTTCTATTTCTCCAGTTTTCAGGGCAGTAGTTTGCCCTGTGACCTCAATTCTCTGATAAATCTAAGGAGAGTTGTTGATTTTTAGTTTTTTAATTTTCTTCTTGTTATGAGGGTGGGAGTTACAACTTATAATCTCTTCACATGTTGGAATGGACACTGGAAATGCCAGTTACTGTTATTATACATTACAACTCCAGAATTTCCTTTTTTAAAAACAGTATTTATTTCTTTATTGGTAGTCTCTATTTGATGAGCCACTTTATCATATTTCCCTTTAATTTATAGAAGTGATTTTTTTTTTGTTCCTTGAACCTGTTTGTGATATCTGCTTTGCTGTCTTTTTGTGCTAATGCAACATCTAGGTCCCCTAGTAGGCCATTTCTTTTGACTGCTTTTTTCCTTGTGAAGGGGAAACACTTTTGTGTTTTGTTGCATATACTATAAGTTTTTATTTGAAAACTGGACATTTTAGGTAATATATATCATAGCAAATGTGAGTTTGTTTCTTTTCTGATATTGTTTCTGTTTATTGTTAATGATTTGTTTGGGCTAATTCTGTGGAGTCTATCTTCCCCCACTGTTTGTGACCTTTGATGTCTCTGTAAAGTGTTTCTTTTTCCTTATTAATTTTATTTTCAAGCCTGACTTCATAGGGGTTGCTCCCATGTCAGAATTGTTTAGTGGTAACTGAATAATTAAAAGTTGTTCTCATCTACCTTGAGCTATTAAGTTTCTGCCCTTGTTCATGGATTTGTGTGTAAGTTGGGAGACACATGTCAACTTCAGACAGTTTACTTGTTGTTCCTGGCTTTTACCTTCTGCTAGCACAAGTCCTCACATTCATCCAGGGACAAACAGATAGCTGCCTTTTCCAGTTTCTCCTAAGAACGTGTGCAGCCTTGTACATGCAGACTGCCTTTGGAACCACCAGGGCTATGTGGAGACCTATCAAGGCCTACTCTGGCTGTCTCATTTCCTGATAAACTTATGCCTAGTCTGATTGCCACAACCTAGCTGACATTGGTCTTTCTTATTTGTCACTAAAATCACTACTGTTTCTGAAAATGTGTGTGGGGATTTTTCCGTATTCTGATGAATATCAAGTTAGCCCTTAGCCTTCCTGGCTGAGAAGGTGCTGGTTTTCATGGCTTACACCAACCTAGAACATAGCTGGGCACAAATACAGAGCTGGGGTGGGTGGCCACATTGGCATCATAGCAACGCTGGGATAAAACACCACGGTGAAATTCTTACCTGAATTGCTTCAACACACATGTTGAAAAAACTACTACTACTACCACACAAGCTTTTCTTGTGTAGACACACCTCAATTTATCTTGTGCCTTTGTTCTATTTTCAGGGTCCTGAAATTTTTGTTTTTGACAATTTCGTCCAATTTTATCATTGCCCTTTGGAGTGAGGATTTGGAGTTACTCTACCATTCAGGACTCTTTGATGGTTCTTATGTCCCAGGGGAGGTTGTGGAATGGGAATTTAGCAAGGTGCTATTTGACACGTTACTGTGAATATCTAGTTCACCCCTGCCTTCATTGGAGTTGGAGGGATTTAACATTACGCAGGTGTTGGTCTTCACCTGGTCAGGTTCTCAGAAGGTGTTGGGACAGGAGAACAAAGGATACTGATGAGAGATAAGTTCAGGTGATTAACCTTGAGCCCAATACTGGCTGTGAATGGAAAAGAAGTGATGACAGTGCTGACGGCCAGAAGGACTGAAAGAGTCAAGGTTCTGGAAGTGAGTTTGAAGTAAGAAAGGTATTTGTCTTGAAGTCATGAGTGAGTTGGAAGTCATTAGGAATTTGGGGTCAGAGGTTGAGCCTGAGTAGCTGTGGACCGGAAGAGTCAGAGGAGCCAGTTATTTGCTACTAACCTATCTTCCTAGTACCCTCAGACGGACCATGACAAGCATCCAGTTTAGTCGACTGTTGGGGAAACTGGAATATCCACATGATTGAAAAAGAATCACCAACAATGAATGGAGTCCAGTCCTAGAATTTGACTAGTAAGGCTCTACTTCCAGCTTTCCCTTCACAAATTGGTAAAAACAAACGCAAACAAAAGAAGAAACAATTTACTCTTCAGCCTCATGGACTTAATAGTCTAGTCTTCCTCTGAGCCATCAGGCAGGTTCTGTGGCCTGTTCTACCCCTTGGGATCTAGTTCATTTCTTTGACCCCAGTGGCTCTTACTGCATATGGGCACCCTGTGTATGACAAAGCAGGAGGAAAGATTTGGACCAAGATAAAATGATTAATCTTGTTAGAAAATTTGACAAGATAGTTATTAAAAATACGATGGCTAGGAAGTGCATAACTTGAAGAGACTATTTCAGTATATTGCCCCTCAAAAGTATTTCTTTTTTAAAGTCAGTTCAGTTGAGATTTTAAATAAGTGGTTGATTTAATCCATTTGACTAAACTGTTTATCATCAAGACATTCCTTCTGCTCTATTTTTCACCACTCAGCAAGCTGACCTGGCATGAGCACGTGTTGCTGTGGGGCAGATGGGTCCCCTGTGCTTATACCCTTGGTACCTAATTCATTTCCCTTACTCATTGTTGATTATTCTAGTACATGAGGCAAAGCTATGGAACTAATGTCTGATTTTTCTTTTCTGTGAAAAAATACTTGGTTTGTCATTAATGAACTGGGTCAGTGGCTCCATAATGAATTCAGGCTTTATTGACTCTGATTCCATGTTATTTGAGCTTTTGGAAGAAAATTAAAAGTTTTTAAACCTATTTTTCTTTTGCATTGATTTCTATGGCAACTAGTTTAATTATGGATCATTAACTACCTCACTTCAATTCTAGTTTCATCAAAGTTTCTTTTCTTTTTTTTTTTTTTTTTTTTTTTTTTTTGGGGTACGCGGGCCTCTCACTGTTGTGGTCTCTCCCGTTGCGGAGCACAGGCTCCGGACGCGCAGGCTCAGCGGCCATGGCTCACGGGCCCAGCCGCTCCGCGGCATGTGGGATCTTCCCGGACCGGGGCACGAACCCGTGTCCCCTGCATCGGCAGGTGGACTCTCAACCACTGCGCCACTAGGGAAGCCCTCTTTATTTTTTAATAGGAAAATTTTCTCATGGAATAAATGTCTCCTGAAAGATTCTTATTCTGCCCATCATGGCTGCTGATGGTGGGGGCTGAAGCCTAATGAAAACTAACTGACCGTGAAATACCAGTATTTTCTTTAAAAACTGATGGAATAGTTTAATTTTAAAAAGACGTTTTCTAAGGCATTCGTTTAAAAATAATTAAGTAACTTATTACCTATCTCACACACACACACACACACACACAGTATGAAAGGCATTGCCATTTATAAGAGAATAATGAAAACTTTTGTTTTATGTTAGATTGAAGCAGGTACTTGGCACACTGCAGTGAAAATGGAGATTTTGAACATGTGTGTGTATGTGTGTACATTTAACTACCATGCTTAGAATTACACGAACCATATCCTCCTATTCCTAAGCAGATTTCTTTTTCATCTTTATCCGAGAACAGCATTTCTTAGTCCATCTCCATATGGAATTCTTTTTTTTTTTTTTTTTAATTTATTTTTGGCTGCTTTGGGTCTTCATTGCTGTGCGAGGGCTACTCGTCGTTGCGGTGCGCCAGCTTCTCATTCGGTGGCTTCTCTTGTTGTGGAGCATGGGCTCTAGGTGCACAGGCTCAGTAGTTGTGGCTCATGGGCTCTAGAGCACAGGCTCAGTAGTTGTGGCGCACGGGCTTAGTTGCTCCGTGGCATGTGGGGTCTTCCCGGACCAGGGATCAAACCCACGTCCCCTGCATTGACAGACGGATTCTTAACCACTGTGCCACTAGGGAAGTCCCATGTGGAATTCTGATACCACCGTCTTGCTGCATCATCCCCAAATTCAAGGACAACATCTTTTCCTAGTGTTAGAAATTCAAATGCACAGGTACTAGCAGGTCAAACTTCTACAGTTGTGATAAATAAGTAATGCCCTATTTCACAAGCCCCCTGGCTGGTGCAGCCAGCCCCAAGAACCCCGCTTTGGTGCGTCTCACCCCGGGAGCCCTTACTGCTGGCCCTCCCACTCAGTGCTGTGTGCCCCAGGACTGGGGAAGTAGCAGGAACAGCCAGCCCTTGTAGCCCTCTTCCCTCAACCTCCCCCCAGATCGTCTCAGTTAATGCTTCAACTTCTTATTTTAGGTCTTCTTACTATATTCTCTCAGTCTTGGAATGATTTACAACTTTCCCCTGTAATGTTTATTATGGTTCTTTCCAGCAGTGCAATCCCTATCTCTCATTATAGAGGAAACGTTTTTACTACTCACTTTGACCTTGAGAAATGTCACTGACTTCCTATGCGATTTTGCCGACCGCTGTCGTCCATCCTGTCTCTACCTGGTTGAATACATTTCAATTCTGTTTCACTGTGTGAGAGAGATTGGGGACACTAATGGATGCAGGGTGTGGAGAGAATCTATCTTACTATGTGTGGGCAAAGAACATTTTAAATGGACATCGATAAACTGTTTGATTCAGAAGATTTGCCTTTTGGGGAGTGCACAGTGACTTTAGTAGATAAATATTCTGTTAAAGACGGTATGTCTTTGTACCTTTCATAGAGCTTCCAGGTGGGACATAGGATGAATTATTCTCGTCATTAACAAGGAAGGTCCTTTTCCATAGAGTGCTAAGAATATTGAGATTAAATTTGAGAGAAACGCATACAACCTAGTTCAAATGACAAAAGGAAAAGAAATGTGTTGCATACGATTGTCCTTCAATCAAGACCTCTTTCTTCACCTGCAAAATAGCAGGGTTGGATTTGACCAATTGTTTGGGGTTTTTTTCTTTAACTTTTTAATCAAACTTTGGTACCATTTATTAAATGGAAATATTGCTCTTAAACTTAATGACTGGGCTTCCCTGGTGGCGTAGTGGTTAAGAATCCCCTTGCCAATGCAGGGGACATGGGTTTGATCCCTGATCTGGGAAGGTCCCACACGCCACGGAGCAATGCAACCCATGCGCCACAACAACCGAGCCTGCGCTCTAGAACCCACGAGCCACATCTACTGAACCCTCATGCCATAACTATTGAAACCCGTGTGCCTAGAGCCCATGCTCCACAACAGGAGAAGCCATCACAACGAGAAGCCCGTGCACTGCAACAAAGAGTAGCCCCCACTTGCAGCAACTAGAGAAAGCCTGTGCGCAGCAAAGAAGACCCAAGGCAGCCAAAATAAATTAATTAATAAATAAATTAATTAATTAACTTAATGGCTATGTGGCAGTTTTAAAATATTGCCTCACATTCTTTGACAATATTTTCATTGAGATTAAGGTCTCTGTCCCCTTCCCTTGAGTTTGAGCCGGTTTGTGATAGCTTCAACCAGTAGACTATGGTAGAAGAGACACGATGTAGCTTCTGAAGCCAAGTCATAAAATCCATGCAGCTTCTGTCTTGTTCTCTGGGACACTTGCTCTGGAGGCTGTGACCTTACCAGGGTAAGAAGTCTTACTTACTGAAGCCACCGTACTGTGTGGAAGTCCAAGCCACATGCAGAGGCGGTTATAGAGATGCTGGTTCATAGTCTCCATCAGCAGTCCCGGTCCAGGCTCTGGGATCCCATCCCCCATCCACCTGAGTCACCCCCAGCCATGCGAGTCTTCATGGCTGAGGCCCCAAACATCATAGACCAGAGACATGCCATCCCTGCTACACCCTGTCTGGATTCCTAAGACTCACAGAATCTGTGAGCATAGTAAAATTGGTGGGTTTTTAAAAAATTATGTTGAATTTTGGAGTGGGTTAGTTAAGCAGTATATGACCAGAGCAAAATTATAGAGATTATATTCGAGTTTCTTAGGCTGAAGTAAAGGACCTATGGAATTCTGGAAATTGCTACCCCTGAAAACTGCTTATGATATCTGGCAGCCATGAGAAAAATAGGGCTAATTGTGGCCTTTTGTGACTTTATCATAACCTATGTGACCTGGGAGACATTCCAAATATTTCAAAATGTTGATTGTTAATACTAAACATTCCCTGGAAATATAGTATGATTCTAAAAGGCCTTTGATGGGAAAGCTCAACATTTAAAATTACTTCCTGTGATCCGAGGTTTTAGAAGGCACAATTCCGCATGGGCAGTTTGGGGTATTTTTGAGGACCCTTCTAGTTCTAGTGGAACTTTCCACTTTGTTATTCACTTCATGTTTCAGTGTCAATAGGAGTATTCTGTCGAATTTCTCTACAAATCCATTCACATCCAGAAAAATGACACTTTATTTATAGCTTCTGCTTAGAACTTAATATTTAGAAGAGTTTTAAAATAACATTTCTTCTGAAGATCTGGGTGGTGTTATAGCTCGGGGGGGGGGGGTACCAAAATTTTTGTATTTTATTTTATACAAAAATTCAAGGCAGTAGCTCCATGCAGACACAAACTGAAAGTTTGCATGCGACTCTTTTCCTTTAGCTATATATCCCAGAATCAAGGTGCATATTTCCAAGGCAATTAAAAAAGCTGGTTATGCTTCTTCCTAACTAGT
Organism: Phocoena sinus; assembly: GCF_008692025.1. Taxonomy (NCBI): domain Eukaryota; kingdom Metazoa; phylum Chordata; class Mammalia; order Artiodactyla; family Phocoenidae; genus Phocoena; species Phocoena sinus. Next base: position 3,934,804 of record NC_045766.1, read on the forward strand.
TATATTTTGGAAGTGGAGTCACTGATTTAAAATTTCAGTGCCACATAGTTTTGACATTTTATTTTCAAAGAGAATTTGAGGTGGCAGATATAATCCTGGGATGGATTATCAGAAACATTTACCCAATAGAATCTTCTAATATAGTAAAATTATTAGCATATATAAAGGTTAGTAGATCATAGAAACAGGTTTCTGAACCAGCGTAATTTTTTCTCCCTCAAGGAAGATGAGCTGTAGTTTGATAACTTTGATCGACATCTTGTGAATGAATAACATTCGAGACATAGTTATATTTCATAGAGGCTTATCTTTTCCTGAAATACAATGAATAAAGAGATGTGAAATAAGATTTTGATAATCTGACTTTCAGAGACATTAGTATGCATGATATCAAAATAGTGTTTTATTTTCAATATTTTTCATGGATCTATGCATACATGCTCTATAACGTGTATATAATCTTTCTAGTAGGAGGTCGGAGAAGCCTGGCTGAAAAAGATCCAATGTCTGAAATGTCTGGGGTGTTGGGCAACAAATGAGTCCCACAGCCAACCGCTTTCTGAAATAATCTCACATAGTTAAGCAAGTCTTTAATTAGTTGTTACAGATGTTTTTGATGTCTTTGAACTCTCTTTCAGAGACACAGTTACAGCCCATTAATAATGTACCTGTAGCCAGAAATATTTTACGTAGTTATCTGTGTAGTGTGACAAGTGGGGAAAGGGACAAATTTGTTGAAGAACTGATGCTGCATTATATCTCCAGCTGTAACTAGAAAGCTAATCTCACACTTTATTACAGAAAAGAGAACGGAAGTAATAGGGTTCGCAAAAGGCTGCCACATAGGATACCCATGGCGACAGAATCACACCAAAGGGTATCTGCCCTAACCCTGCCCCTGCAGCAGGTAACAGGGGGATTAAGGAGATAATATATGTAAAGGGCTTTGATCTCTTTGGGGGAAGTGGCTGTGCAAACTCAAAGCTTTATATTATTGTTATGACTTTTCCTCTAACCTATGATTTTTTCCACATTAGGCAAGCTTGTCAATTACCCACCTGTGTCCTATTCACGCCACCATGATTTTATCTCTCATTTTTAAAGTTTATGCTTCTAATTGAGAGACATTGCTGTATTTCCAGATTCATCCTGGCAGATTACTAGCCAACAAGAAAGTGCTGCTGTCAGTGGGCATCTGAATTATGTGTTTAAAATTGCCTTTGATGGCAAGGATGCCAAATTATGCCCTTCACGAAAACCGTTTTGTGCTTATTTGCTAGCTGTGTGGTTGAAAAACCGCAGATGTTTGATATCATCTTTTACTGTGTTTGTTTGGTAAATGAAATCTTAAATACATTTTACCTCTTTGAAATTCATCTTCTGATGCCATTTAGAGAACATTAAAAGAAAATTAAAACAGAAAAGACTTAGTATCACTGAAATTTAGCCCCTAGAAAAGTCAACTTTTCAAGTCAGAATCTGTTTTTGAGTCATTCTTTAGGCTGCAGAGCCTGCTAATGGTGTAGCTGGAGCAGATGACAGAGTTGAGCTGTAAGGGGTATGAGTGGGGAGCATTTTACCTTCCCAGAACCTCAGTTCAGTGAGAAAGCAAATCCAGAAGATCAATCCGTCCATAAGGTACCAGTGGAACACATAGCATTGTTCTTTTTTAAAAAACTTTTTTGGAGTGTAGTTGGTTTACAATGTCGTGTTAGTTTCTGCTGTACAGCAAAGTGATTCAATTATACATATACATATATCCAGTCGTTTTTAGATTCTTCTCCCATATAGGTCATTACAGAGTATTGAGTAGAGGTCCCTGTGCTATACAGTAGGTCCTTATCAGTTATCTATTTTATATAGAGTAGTGTGTATATGTCAATCCCAGTCTCCCAATTTACCCTTCCCCCCACCCTTTCCCCACTGGGAACCATAAGTTTGTTTTCTACATCTGTGACTCTATTTCTGTTTTGTAAGTAAGTTCATTTGTACCATTTTTTTTCTGGAGTCTGCAGTGCTTTCCAAAATGAAAGCCTGCCAGTTTCTTCTTAAAAAGTGAAGTGCCCTGTATCATATGCTTACATATACATTTTCCTTTGGAAACTCTTGATGTCTCTGAGGATGTGGGTTATTACCCTATCATATACACGTGGAAACGGAGGCTAATCTATAGTACATGACTTATTATCTGCACAGTAAGAAGTGATGGTGCTTCCATTCAAGTTGTTAGATCTTCTGACATAGAAATCCGGGACATTTAACATTATAATACTGGAAAAAACTAGTATTTAACACTGTGTTCTGGTTATCTATGGCTGTATAACCACCCTAAAGCTTAGTGGCTTAAGACAACAGCAGCAGTTTTGCTCTTCATTCTGCAATTTGGACCGAGTTAGCTTGGTGGAGATGGCTTGTTTCTCCTGCCCTCAGCATCAGTTGGGCTGCAGTCATCTGAAGGGTCATTCATGCACATATCTGGTGGTTGGTGCAGGCCACTGGCTGGCACCTCAGCTGGGGCTGTCACCCGCAATGCCTACGCATGGCCTCTCTGAGACTGTGACCCCCCAGAGTCCATAGGGACACACACACACACACACAAGCACACACACAGAAAGATAGAGAAAATATCCCTACCTGGAAGGAGGTTCCATCACCTTTCCTTTTCTACTAGCTTTGAAACTCACACAGAATCACTTGTATGACTTTTTTGTGTGTTAGATCCGAGTCACTGTGATTGGACCATATTCAAGAGGAGAGCAATTAGATTCCACCTATGGATGGGAGGTATTCTGGACTGAAATTTTGTGTCTTCCCCAAAATTCATATGTTAAGATCCTAACTCCCAATGCAGTGGTGTTTGGAATGGGGACTTTGCTGGGGGGGGGGGGGGTTAATTAGGTCAGGTGGGTGGAGCATTAGTGCTGTTACAAAGGAGACCCCAGAGTGCTCTCTGGCCCCTCTGCCACGTGGGGACACAGTGAAAAGACACCGTCTGTGACCCAGGAGGCGGCTCTCACTAGACACTAAACCTGCTGGTGCCTTGATCTTAGACTTCCCAGCCTTCAGAACTATGAACATTTCTGTGGTTTATAAGCCACCCAGTATATGGTATTCTGTTATAGCAGCCTGGATGGACTAAGACAGGAGAAATATCAAAGAACTTGCAGACATGTGTAAACCCAACATATATTGCCTAACAACAGAGAATTTCCTTAAGTTGCTGAGCAGGTGTGATCCACCCTACTCTACCCAGCTTCTCATGCTCAGTGCAACCCCTTTAGCCCTTGGGTTCCCATGGCGATGTCTCATATGTGGCTGTAGGACCCTTGGGTGGGAATGCAGGCCAGTCTGTGGGTGCAGCATAGGTTATACCTTTTAAATATTTAGACACATGGTATGCAGGCTCCCACTTGTACCCTTGCCTGGGGTTCCACAAAAGGTAGATATAGGCCGCTTGGAGAACAAAGCTCCACCAAAGAAGATACAGATGGGACCACTTCTGAGGTCACTCTTCTAGCCATAGGCGTTAAGGTTTACCACCAACTCCGAGGTGATGAGGAACTGAAGAGTTGGGTACTGCTGCATGTTCTTTAGAATTTGTTATAAATAATCGGTATGTTAAACTCTCTGTTGTCCTCAACATGAAATAAATACTTCTCAAAGCTTTCTTCTTATATAAATTCCCAAGATAAAGACCCTTCAGGTATTCTTATATTTTGATACTTTTGGATCCCACCTGTTTATTTAAGTTAATAATTTAAATCCTAAAGTAAGAGAAACCAGATAATTAAGTTCATTGCAGAAAAGTGCCTCAACAAGGCACAAGAATATTTCCATGTTTAGATATCTTGTACCTTATGTGAAATCCTAACAGGTCTTTACTCGCGCAGTGGTGTCTGTCTGTGATACTGCTTCTTACTGATTAGGTAGAAACAATTTTCATATCACTATTTCTTAGAATGACCCTCAGTAAAAGGCCAAGTACATGATGATAAAGCAGAACAAAACGAAAACATGTTTTCAGGAAATGCTTTGATAAAAGTCTTGCTTTCCAGAGAGTCTGGATGAACAGCTTCAAACAGATATTTCTCTGAAGTTTTGTGTGTTATCTTAAAAAGTCTTGAGTATTTTTATTCTATCCAATAATATAACTGTGGTTGATGTATATATTTCATCGACAGTGTTGATGCTTATGTTCAATTATATTATAGATATTACGTATACTATATGTCTATAATGTAATAAAATAGAAGTGTTAGCTCAGGAGCTAGACTCTCAGAGTTAAACCCTGTGTTTTCCACCTACTACGGTGACCTTAAGGAAGTTACAAAAACACTCTTTGCTCCAGTTTTTTATCTTGAAACAGAATAATTATACTTATCTCACAGGGTTTTCGAAAGGATTAAATGAATTAATACATGTAATTTTTTTTTAAGCACTGCCTGGCACACAATTATGGCTCAATATATATCAGCTATTATTCTAGTTGTCTATTGTTGTGCAAAACTTAGTGACATAGAACAAAACCACCATTTCACTCTCTCTCATATTCTCTGTAGGTCAGCAATTTGGGAAGGGCTTGTCTGATTGGTTCTGGTTTGAGGGGCTGTAGCTGAAATGATGGGGGCCTGGAGTAGCTGAGAGCTGACTGTACATCTCTCTTGAAGAGTTCTCTGCATTTCCCCATCCATTCCCACATGTAGGCTATTTGGGTGTCCTCACAGCATGGCTGCTTCACTGCAGTTAGCTTGGATGCAGAGAGGGCTCAATGTGTGATTGTTCAACAGCAAGGTGGAGACTAAATTATCTTTTATGACATAGCCTCAGAAATCATGCAAGATCACTTCCCCTGTACTCTACTCGTTGAACGTGTCATAAAAGCCCAGCTGGTTTCAAGGGGTGGGAATGTAGATTTCATTTTTTTTAATGGATGGAGTTGCTTTGTAAGAGGAATATGTGGTTTGGGACATATTATCTAGGCCATCTTTAGAAGACACAATCCACAGCTATTATTACTGTCTAGTGCCTTCTTGACACTGTCATATACCTCAAGGGGATATATCCAAGGGGATATATCCAATGAAGGAGTCTAATTAGAGTTATTGTTTGAAAAGAGAATCACCTTTTCTTGTGTGTCCTGGAAATGCCTTTAGACATTGCATTCATCTGCAAATAAGAAGGAAATGCATTATCTTCTAGTATTAAAGAACCCAAACTATTCATTTCTCAAGATCCCTGATAAGAAACCTAGCAGTTTTGACCCAAGAAATCTCTCTGTGGGGTTATTAGTTTTTCCAATGTTGACTCAAGAATCTGAGAATCTTACATTATTCAAGAGCACTGAGTGCAGAGATGCCTAAGGAGAAAAGTATCTATTTTCATGTCTTTCGATCTAATTCTCCTTTATCTGAGTTTGAGACAAGTGTTACGATTTTGAGCCAGTAAAGGTTTATCCTTTCCTCACAATCCTTGTTACCAGTAGTTGTTGATGACTGAACATCAGAGCCTTAATCCTCCACCATTATTTTTTCTTAATTGAAGACTATTGGGAAATAGTTGAAACGGAAACATGAAAATAAGTATTCAGGCAATGAAAATGCCTGAAAATCAAAGAGATGAAAAACTGTTCTGTGGGAAAGATAGTCCATGTTTCAGAAACTCTTGTGGTGATGTAGTATGCTTTCACCAAAGGAGAGAAGCAGTTGGTGGCAGATTCTTGGTCCTAGAAGAGAAAGCTTCTAAATGTGAACTTAACAAAAAAGAGAAGCACATGTGTAAATAGTAAGTCCCTTGATAGATTCTGTTATAGCATATTTGTTCTCTCAAAAATGAATTCTGTGGGATGAGAACTAACACATCCAGTCTGATCTAATAATATTCAAACACCGAAAACTACACAAGGCACAAACACGTAGACGTTGCATAGAAGAAACCTGCAAGGATAAAACATGCTAAATTGAAATGTCCTCAGTAGTTGCCTCTGGAAGAGGAAGTGACATTGGAGTCATGAGAGAAGCATGAAGGGGAATTTTCACTTTTCCCTCTCCTGTATAATTTGACCTTTCTTGATATAAATATATTATTTTATTTTAAAATAACAAGAATGTTCCGTGTATTGTTACTATTTGTTTGTGTCGAAATCAGGGTATATTTTTTACTAGGTAAAGATGTCTATTTGTCATTTAATTCACAGGAGAATACAGTCATATTTTAAAAGGGTGAAAGGATATAATTATTTCTATTTTTGAATTTCAAAACTGAAAACACAATATAGAAAATATCACATCTCAAGCCGTCTCCTACTCTAAACTCTTTATTTAAAATTTGAATGCATCGTTTATCTTTTCTAGTGTAACTACAACTCCCACCCCCTAAAAAAATACCTAATGGCTTAAAACAGCAATAGTTTATTACTTTTCATGGTTCTGTGAGTTGACCAGACCATTCCACTCCACACAGTATCAGCTGGGGTCACCCCCATGGCTGCATTCCGCTGGCTCATGGGCTGGGTTGGAAAGAAGACATGGCTGCCTCACCGAGGGCTGGAGACTTGGAGCTGGCAGCTGGCTTGTGGTGCCTTAAGTCTTGTCCATGTGGCCCTTTCTCCCTGGAATCTCATCCTCCACGGCCTCTCCAGGTGACCTCTGCCCCCAGCAGGACAGCTTGGACTTCGTTACAGCATGGTCACTGGGTCCGTGCTGAAAGTGAAAGCTGTCTGTGCTCTTAAAGGTTAGACTTGGAACTGGCTCATGGTTGGTCCCCATTGTATTCTGTTGGTCAGAACAGGTCAGAGGGCCCTTTAGATTCAAGGAGTGGGGGAAGAACCATCAGTGGCCATCTTCCCAGCCATTTGTCACACCCTGCCTGTCGTCACTGCCTTGCAGGGGCCATCATTCTGATGACTCCTGTTAGGCAGACTCATGGTATCCATCTCTACCATCGTTAAAGTAATGCTTGGTGTTGTAGGGAGCTCGGCGTCAGATCTCAAAGGCTTAACACGATAAAGTTAATTTCTTGTGTACATAGCAGTCCAGGGGTTCCTGGTCCAAACAGCTCTTGTTCTATTGGTAATTCGGAGGTTCGGGCTCCTTCTGTCTTGTCACTTTTTCGTCTTCAGCGTGTGGTTCCCAGGTTTGCTGTGCTCATGGGCAGTGATATATGAGAAAGTAAAGAGCATGGAGAACCACACAGGAAAGGCGTAATGGGCCAGGGTTGGAAACAGTGTCCTTCATTTCTACTCACATGTCGCCGGCTAGACCTCAGTCACACGACCACACCCAGCCACACAGAGGAGGCTGAGACTTGTACTCTGGTGGCTGTGTGTCCAGCAGAAGAGGGAACGGGGTTGGTGGTTAGCTAGCGCTCTCTGCCACAAACTGCTGTCCCATCCCACCCGCTCCCCCGCAAAAAAAGAAAGAAAAACTTCCTTTTGAGAGCAGTCATAGCCACCTCTGCACTGGTTTCTTCAAACCCACCTGAGAAACTTGTTCTTTCATTGGAATTTAAAAAATCAAAGGAACGTGCTTTTTTTTTTTTTTTGAGGGCAATGTGTCTGTGAGGGATCAGGGAGACTAGTACAGTGGTATCGAGCTTGAATAAAAGCTAATAAACAGAAATCAAAATTGATGAAACAGAAATCAGGTAATAATTATAAATGAAAAAATAGAGAGATTCTCTTGCTTGTTTTATATATTTATCCAGTGACTTTATTTATTTATTTATTTATTTTTATTTTATTATTATTTTTTTTTGTGGTACGCGGGCCTCTCACCGCTGTGGCCTCTCCCGTTGCGGAGCACAGGCTCCGGACGCGCAGACTTAGCAGCCATGGCTCACGGGCCCAGCCGCTCCGCGGCATGCGGGATCTTCCCAGACCGGGGCACGAACCCGCGTCCCCTGCATCAGCAGGCGGACTCTCAACCACTGCACCACCAGGGAAGCCCTATCCAGTGACTTTAAAATGGGATTGTTTATGAAAAATAGATCTGCCCCAATTTCCTTTTGTGTGAAGTACAGGTGTAGGTCACAGTTGTCTGAGCAGCGGGCACCAAAGGAGGGTTAGATTTATTGGGAGAAATGCTAGTAAGGTAACATGGGGAGAGAGATGGAAGAGAGGGAGAACTCTCTGCCGTTCTGATGGTGAGAGGGAAGGAAGGAAGGGAGGACGGGAGGAAGGAAGAAGCAAGGTCTTAGACGGCAGTCCCGTCTTAAGACTGTTTCAGCAAGGCTGGCAGGGAGTCCTCCAGCGGAAGTCCTCCCATCAGTGGACAGCTGCATCTTGCAGGAGTTCAGTCATCTGCTGGGAGCAGTCGTGTTAAGTGTAGCCCTCACACACACAGTGAGGATTTCAGATGCAGCTACCTGAGCCATTGCCAATTGTGCTCCTTGGAGCAAGAGAGCTGAGAGGTGCATTTTCATGGTTGCGTAGTAAGCCTCTGTTTCTGTGGCACAATTAGCAATTAGAGAGTGGTTTAGAAATATTTAGTGGCTATTACAAAGGGCGTTGATGCTCATTGACTCATTTTCTATTATTATCTACCTGTCAGAGGAGTAGTTTGAAAAATCCTAGCTAGGTGGAATTAAATTAGTTTTTGTTTTTGACCTAGAAACATGATTCAGTGCCATAGGAGAATGTCTGATGATCACCTCACTTCAAAAGTAATGAGACAGACACACTCTAACTTCACATCTCAGGAAGAGTTAGCCATCCCATTCTATTCTCCGTTAACTGCTTTCAACTGCATTCTCCTGCTAAATATGAAACGCATCGTTTCTCAGACTAGGTTTCAACTCTACCTCTGCTTGCTTTTCTTATATTTTTTTGTTTGTGTTTTATCAAGATGCTGGCAGGAACAAATATTCTCAAATATAAGTAGTAGTTTCTTAACAGAAATAATTAGGAGGATGTGAGAGATTAAGATAAATTTGGAGCAATGACTTTTTTTCAGTTGCACATGTGAAAACGCTTTGTGACATTGGATTAATATCCAGTTTTCTTTTGAATTGTTTAGAACAGAGAGATGATTGAGAAGGGAGAATTCAGAATGCTGTGCCCTTGAATTGCAGTCTTATTCAATTTTATTCTAATTCATGTGGTACAAAAGAGAAAATATGAAAAAGAATGAATACATGTATACGTATAACTGAATCACTTTGCCATACACTTGAAACTAATGCAACATTGTAAATCAACTATACTCCAATAACATTTTTTAAAAAGAGTTTGAAATTCAAGAGAATTGTAGGAAAATGTCTTGGTATGTCTATTTTAAAAAGGATATTTCTTTTATTTCCCCCACTAAACTGTTGGATGGATAGAAGTAAGGATAATAATCCATTCAGATTAACAGACAACTCTGCAGTGATTTGGATCTTAAGCAAATATGTGATTGATTATAGGGTAGGCTTATGGGAAAGTTGCACTGTGGACTCGATTGGCTACACCTGTGTGACTGAGCTGCCTTTCCAAATTTACCGTGCTGGTTCTGTCACCTCACAATCTTTTACATGGGAGAAAAGCACAGTGCATTTAGTCATTTTAGAGAATCTGAGGAAGATCAGTTTGCCTGCTATTAGTGATCTTCCCAGTCATCTTTGTGCTCATGGTAGAGAGGATAAATGGATTGAGTAGGAACACACTTATTGGCAGTAGAGGGAAAATAGCCCACTTAAAATTTCAAATGATGTAAAAGCTATAACTGTACGTGAAGACTAGAGTGTTCTGGTACAGACTGTGGAAATGGAGAACAAATCATAGTTTCATAATAAAGGATACAGGATTCCACGAAGTAGATGGGAAAGAAGTTAATGTAAAAATGTAATAGTGCTAAAACATATTCATCTGATCATTCATTCGTTCATTTGGCATTTGCTGTTTCAGGTGCTGGGCATGTAGCAGAGAACGATAAGATAACAGTGTCAGGGAGAAAAAATCTTATTCCTTATATCCAGACATTTGGGCTCATTGTAATATAAGTTTCAGACCCGAATTCCAGAAAAATCAAGATGATAATGCCAACAGTAATGTCTAGTTATAAGCATCATCTTGAAGACTCTATACTAAACATTTTATGTGCGTGATTTCATTTGCCCATCGACTTTACCAGTAGGCAGTTTCGTTGCTCTCATTTTATTGGTTGAAGAAATTGGGGTTTAGCGAGATCTGAGGACATTTCCAGTTCCATTTGCCTTCAGAGAACAGCGTGGCTAGTCTGTTCTTCATTATGAGTCAGGAAAAAGGAACTTTTGGTGTGCTTTTACTCAAGTTTATTTGGAGAGCCAATTCAAGTGTCTTTGGCGCCTTGTTTTGGCCAATCCTCCATATCCAGACCCCTGGTAGTGAAGACTGCCTTTGTTGAGATCTTTGAAGATTCCTCAGCAATAAATGCTCTTCCATAGAGTTTCATGAGCTCTGCCACCATCTGAATGGTGCTCGGTAAATGTGGTGAGTTCTGGATACATGCCACAGTTCTCATTTGCCCAACTCTGCGTTAACTCTGCATCTGGGGTGTGCAGACTCCAAGCTCTGAGGTTCTTTAAGGAATTTTTTTCTGGTTTCTCATTGAGATGCAACTTGCAAAGAGAGGACAAAAAAAAATGAGGTGATGAGAGCTCGGGGGTTATATGTGTTGGGAGCGTGGCTGGGACTTCCAACGTGGAATATGTAAGCATTAGAACTGTTTGAAGAACACTGACGAGTGACACTGAACAAATCACATGTCATATTTGGTTCTCTTTAGCTACAAAACCCGAGTCCAGTCTCTGAGAATCCCTGGGGTAAATGTTCACAGGGCAAACACAGAAATCCCTTTCAGTTATCCGATGAGAGTCCATTACTTGCTGCCCAAGACCAGGGTTCTAAAGATGAAGGTTAACTAAGAAGCAAGTTAGCCTTTTATTCATTCTTAATTTAAAAACAGCAATAGTAACAGCAGCCACCACTACCACCACCTCCCAGTTAACGTACTAAAGAGAACACTGTATGGAGATTTAGGGAAAAAAATTACGTATCCATGTTGAAATTTCAATTCAGTGTTCATATATGGATTTAAAGTTTAAAAAAGTAAAGTGTGTGTAGGTGTGTAGGCTTGAGTTGTACGCATATTGTGGATCAGTACACACTGAACCTAGAAGGGTTTCCTTAGCATAGGGAATTAGAATTCAGTATTGCTGTTGGAGGGGTGACAAAAGAGATTTTCACACAAACGTCTGCATTAAAGTTGATTTTTTTTTTACAGTGAACTCATGTACTCCTGAAGCCGAATCCGGCCTCTGTACCCTAACACCGAAATCCCTAAATCTCAGAGGCAGAGTTTTTGGTGAAGGAGAAAAGAATAGCTTTATTGCTTTGCCAGGCAAAGGGGGCCAGAGTGGGCTAATGCCCTCAAAACTGTGTGTCCCAACCTGGAGGGGTAGTGGGGCTTTATAGGAATGGTTCAAAGAGGAGGGTGTGATCAGCTCATAGACATTCTTCTAACTGGTAAGTGGGCGTCAGCATCATCAACCTTCTGGTTCTATCTGGTCTGGGGTCTCCCTGCTTGTGGGCAGCAGACAGTCAACTTCTCCCACCTGGTGGGGGTTTCAGTACCTGCAAAACAGCTCAAAGATATTGTTGTGTGTATCCCTTGAGGGGGGAACCAGCACCCTGCCCCAAGGCTACACTATTGTTTCTTTTGAATGTTTCTTCCTTCCCTTATTAACAACTGTTTGAACCTGCTGGTTGGAACTCAGGGAAGGTTCTGGAGGCTGAATGAAGTCTATTTCCTGTAATCAAAGAAATGGGGGACCCAGAAAGGCTTTTGTGCCCAGGAGCCCCACAAGGTACTGCTCAGTTTCACTCCCTATATAATAAAAGAAAAAATATCTAAGACCATTTCACAAGTAAGATAATAGCCCACGATGTATTTATCTTGGGATAGTTAATTTGTTTTGCAGCTCATGCCCATTGACATCCTCCCCAGTGGTGATTTTCTCTTGTGGGCAGTTTTATCCTATGTGGTCATTGTCAAGGGCCTTCAGTGCCATGACTTATGGCTTGAGGTAAAGAAAACATCTGTGTTTCTGAATGACAGGAAGTAACATCAAAAATGTTGACAACGTCTCTGGATATTAGTAAGGAGGCTATCAAGGAAATGGCATTTTGGAAAACATTTCTGTTTCAGGTCACTTGAGGATAATACTAATCTACATAAGATAAGTGAATTACATTTTGATTATTATAAAAAGTATTGCTTAATATGTGGTTTAACACACCCTCCCATATTTTATCTGGAACCAAATGCATCCAAGATGTAGCCTGGTAATTTCAGCCATCTAATTAGTCTGACTACCTGTTTGGCCATATAGTGGTTGATTATTAGAGCATCTTTGAAAGGCTCATTATTAGAGCATCTTTGAAAGGCTCCTTGAGCACGTAAATAGGTATTCTAATTCCATTTCAGGAAAAAGTGTCTGATGAGGAGGAAATGGTATAAGACAGATTCTGTACCAGGTGCTTATTTTTTGAAAAATCTATATTCATGGGAGAATTCCATGCTCTACAGTTGGTATATTTAAGGTGGTGGATTACCTTCTGGTAGGTATTGGCTTGTCTAAATGGGTAATATTAAAGATTCACTTTCTTACTTCTATTAATAAAATGTTGATAAATGTCTTTAAAATTCTAATGTTTGAACAGTATAGACGTTTTGGCATTCCTAGTAAAGTCATATATGCCTTAGGAAAGGTCACTTCGTGTTTGTTTAAAATTCTAACAGAGCAGTTTGTGAAAGTGCATGGGAAAGGAATCCATGCCTTTTACTTGACATAATTTTCCCTCTCCTGAAATTGCTTAATGACTAGAAAGAGTCTCAAACACTTTGAATTTGAGCTCAAGACATTTTTGACACAGTTTTCCATAAACATTAAAAAAATAATTTTGTGTGTGTGATTGATAAGATATTCTTTGGGTTTCTACTATGAGCGGGGTACTCTGTGCTTGGGAATCCAAAGAACGAAGAGATGTGTGGTTCCTACATTACTATTCTCTTGGAAAATTTCCTTTGTCTTTAAATAGATGTGTTCAAACTACTAATTTACCACTTAGGAATTTAACTAATAAAGTAGGGAACACATTTTTTATTTGTACTATTCAAGTTAGATTTTTTTCTTAATTGAACAGATTCATTTTCTTGATTCTAATGTGAGTGGAGGAGAACTTTTGGGAAAACTGATTAGGTCTGAGTGGTTAAAATTGTTTAGCGCTTCAGTCTTAAATTGTGTAATGGCTGTAGGTAGTAACCACCATCCAGTGGAAAATGGTGGTATAAGCTGATCGGTGTACAGCTTCAGGAATTTGCCTACATATTCCAGTGGAACTTGCTAAAAGATGTTAAAGAATTGCTATTCTGTAATTTTGCACCTCATTCTTTTAAGGATATTTTATTATTTTCCAAGTTTGAGATTTTGAGGGAGACCTGAATAAAAATGAGAATTGTAGGTAGGTACTCTAACCAGAGAGGTAAGGACTGAGTTGGGAGTGGAAAGGGATGAAGCACAACTATAGGATTTTGTTCAGTTTGCTATCTCTTTTTCTCTCCCTTTCTGATCAGATTCTTGGGGACCTCAGTGATATGCTGAGGAAACGGGGTTCACGAGAACTGGCCACCATAAGCGGTGTGGACAGAGAACCAAATGACAAATGTTACAATCTCTTAAAAAGTAATAGAAGGGGCGACATCAAGGTAGGAAGCAGGGTGTATAGAGGTTAAGATCATGGACTCTGGGGTCATACATACCTTGGTTCAAATCTTGGCCCCTCCATTTACAAATGTGACCTTGGTTAATTTATTTCACCTCTTTGAACTTGGTTTTGTTCTTTGTAATCTGTGGGTAATAATAGTAGCCACCTTATTATGAGGAGTAAAGGAAATAATCCAGTGAGTACATAGCACATGGTAATCACTAAATACACGTAAAGTGTTATTACTATTTATTATTAGGTACCTAGGAATGCCGTGAATATAAAGGAAGGCTGGGAGGAGCAGGAAAAAGAGCTGTGATTTGAAATGAGAGGTAGCTCTATCTACCTAGCAGCCATTTTCAAAACTGTCATCAGGTTAGAGCATTATTACGGATTCCTTGCTGTGTTACAGGAATTGTTTTGTAAGCAATACTTAGAGGGTTGGTCCTCTGGGGCCTTACATTATTAATGGAGTTCACTGCCTGTCGCCTGTTCTTTTGTGCTAAAGAGCTCCTGAGACATGAATTGTTGCTCTGCCCCATGCCCAGGGTATAGGTCTTTATCCATATCATTGTTAATGAGGCTCAGTGTCCCCAGAGGAGTAGATATCTTGACACAAGGAAAATTGAGGGGAATATCTGGGGACAATTCACTGCAGCTTTAAATAAAGATCTTTGGGAAAAAAAGAATTCCAAAAGAATGCTATAGGATAGGTCTAAAGGGAAGGAAGAGAGAACCAGGTCTGCAGAGGGACCATCTGATAAGGGGAAAAGCCATGGCCCTGGATAAGGACAAGATGAAAGAAGAGGAAATGAAATATTGGAACGCAGACAGAGGAAGTTGATTAGATGTTCTGTTTCAACCTGAGAGATCTTTCTTTAGAGTATCCCGAAGCCAGTACCTTATTTTTAAAATTTAAGTAAATATTTCATTTCCCGATAGTTTTAGATTTACAGAAAAGTCACAGAATAAAACAGGGCGTTCCCATATTCTCCTTGCCCAGTTTTCACTATTGTTAACATTTTATCCAAGTATGCAACATTTGTCACAAAGAAACCATATTGGTACATGATTATTACAACCCTTGCTTTCAGATGTCACCAGTTGTCCCCTAATGCCCTTGTTCTATTTCAGGATCCCATACAGGATATCACATTACATTTAGTTGTTGTTTCTCCTTAGACTCCTCTGGTCTGTGACAGTTTCTAGGAGTTTCTTGTGTTTGATGACCTTCACAGTTTTGAGGAGTATTGATCAGGTGTTTTTGTACAATGGGACAGTGTCTGAATGTTTTCTCATGGTTGGACTGAGGTTATAGGTTTTTGGGAGGAAGACCGTGAGATCTTCCTCCCCAAAACACACCATCCTGATCACATCCTATCAAGGGGACACGCTAACAACATGACCTATCATTGATGTTGTTGACCTTGACCATCTGGCTGAGGTAGTGTTTGTTAGGTTTCTCCACTGTCAAGTTCAGTTTCCCCTCTCCATACTCTATTCTTTTAAAAATTTTTATTTTATATTGGAGTACAGTTGATTTCCAATGTTGTGTTAGTTTCAGGTGTACAGCAAAGTGAATCAGTTATACATATACATGTATCTATTCTTTTGCAAATTCTTTTCCCATTTAGGTTATTACAGAATATTGAGCAGAGTTCCCTGTGCTATACAGTAGTTCCTTGTTGATTATCTATTTTAAATATAGTAGTGTATATATGTCAATCCCAACCTCCCAATTTATCCCTCCAAGTCTGTGAGTCTGTTTCTGTTTTCTAAACAAATTCACTTGTGTCATTTTTTAGATTCCGCATATAAGTGATATCATATGATATCTGTCATGATATCTGTCTTTCTCTGTCTTACGTTACTTAGTATGATAATCCCCAAGTCCATCTGCGTTGCTGCAAATGGCATTATTTCCTTCTTTTTAATGGCTGAGTAATGTTCCACTATATATATGTACCACATCTTCTTTATCCACTCATCTGTCAATGGACATTTAGGTTGCTTCCACGTCTTGACTTCTGTAAACAGCACTGCTATGAACATTGGGGTGCACGTATCCTTTCAAACCATGGTTTTCTCTGGATGTATGCCCAGGAATGGCATTGCTGGTTCCTATGGTAGCTCTATTTTTAGGTTTTTAAGGAGCCTCCATACTGTTCTCCGTAGTCCACTCTTTGAAAGCAGGTCACTAAGTCCAGCCCTTCCTCAAGAGGAGGGGAGTTACGCTCCACCTCCTTGAGCACAGAGTATCTACATCATTTATTTAGAATTGTTTGTCCTAAGAGATTTGCCTCTTCTTTCCCATGTATATGTATATAGATGGCATATAGGTATGGCATACAGGTAAGTTCCTTGTGCTTCCCCTGGTCAAACATTCCTCCCTTCCTGAACTTCTGGCAACCATTGATCTACCCCCTACTCTGGTGAGAAAGGACATCTTAGCTTTGCTCCTGATCCTAGGGGAAAGATTCCAGCCTCTCACTGTTAGGCATGATGTTAAGTATGGGTTAATTATGTATGTAAATACAGGAGCCCCATAAAGATATGAGACTCAAAGAAGTGACCAGAGTTTTCGTACCTTTTAGGCAAAAAATTAATTTGTGAGAGAACCGACAAGGCAAAGAGGTTTGGGATGGGGTAATAAAATGGTGAAGAAGTAACATGATTTGTTTATACAGTCTTCTTGGCCCTAAATTCCCTATCTCTGGTGGTAAGGATTCCTTCTACCCTCCTGGAACAGGGAGGGTACCTTTCACATGGGAGATTTATCTCCTGCTTTCAAGGGGACAAAGGAGGGTGGAGTGTCCTTCTTGAGCCAGCTGTTTCTCAAGTATCTTTAATTCAAAGTAATTAATATGCCAAAGTGGCCTGTTTTGGGGTGACACGTTGTGAATCCCTACACTGGTTTATGTTAAATAGACTCTTACAGTGGGCTTTGTCATTCACAGATTTCATATGACTATGAACCTTATTTCAAATTGTGCCAATGAGATTTTGGATCAAATTTGTATAGTTTCTTTAAAAATGTTTCTCCGAATATTTAGAGCTCAATGAATCTAAACTTGAACATAATCCTTTTATAAACTAAAAAAAAAAAAAGCTTCGTCCAAATTTGTTTCCCATCATGACTTCTTCCTCTCCAGTCAGCTTATCTATAATCAAGCAAAACGTGTACCAGTTAACAATTTTCCTCCTTAATACACCGCTTGCAGGCTGCTTGTTTTAAAAAAGAGTTAAATGCGAACACCTTTGGCCTTTGGTATTTTACCTGGAGAGCCTTGGTCTCTTCCCATTCTTTGATTTCAAGTGGTGGTGGCTTAGATTGGTGTTTCCATTGGGTGATCTCTATCACAGGTACAAATTTCACCCACTGAGATGTATCTTTGTTATGTTACAAAAGCCCATTTCCTTTGAAAACAATGCCTCTGTTTTCTCAGGGTTGTCTGTGTAGTGCTGAATTACTATCCCTTACAAGCTTTTCCCTTGATTTCCTTTCTGGGAGAGGCCGGCATGCCTTAGAAATGCTACTTGGGGCTCCAAAGACAATTCTTTGACTTGTGTTTCCTTTGAACTTAAAGAATGGTTTTTTTTCCTTCCCTCAAAAGTATTTTCCAGGAAAAATAATGGTAATGTCTCTGAAATATTAGTTTCTGCAAACTGGTACACCTCACCATTGCATGTACATTTTTAGTTTTATATATTTTTTTAATTACATATATTTTGAGCTATGACTTATAAAGGGAAAAATAATTAATAATATTGATATATTAAGTACTAAACATTGTGAATTCCTCTCATATGTGATATTGAATCAGCAAAGAAGACATTTATTGTCACATTATTCTAATGTCAGTGAAAATAACAAAATCCATTTTCATATGGAGTGTCTGTTCATACTGTGTGTCTGCTTTTAATATACGTTTCACATAAATGTATAATTCTTTAATTTAGAATTTATAAATCAATTATTTTTAAAAATGGTAATGTATAGTTTGGGTCCATCTACTGTTGCTGGCAAATGAGGTTGGAAGTTTTTTTGTAGTTGATTCGTAGAGCTCAGATTTTGTCTGCATAAAACGCTGAATCAGATGAGCCTAAATACCAAATCAGAGCAGCCCAAGTACCAAATTCTCTGGGCTACAGCGTAGTATTTTTTAAAAAAAATTTATTCAAGTAGAGTTGATTTACAATGTTGTGTTAATTTCTGCTGTACAGCAAAGTGACTCAGTTATACATATATATGTATATATATTTTTTATTCTTTCAAATATTCTTTTCCATTATGGTTTATCACAGGATACTGACTATAGTTCCCTGTGCTGTACAGTAGGACCTTGTTGTTTATCCATTCTATATATAATAGTTTGCATCTGCTCATCCCAACCTCCCAGTCCATCATCCCTCCCCCAACCCCACCCCTTGGCAACCACAAGCCTGTTCTCTGTGTCTGTGAGTCTGTCTCTGTTTCATAGATAAATTCATTTGTGTCGCAGTTTAGATTCCACATATAAGTGATATCATATGATATTTATCTTTCTCTTTCTGACTTACTTCACTTAGTATGATAATCTCTAGGTCCATCCATGTTGCTGCCAATGGCATTGTTTCATTCTTTTTAATGTACAGGGCAGTATTTTTTTTTTTTTTTAATTTATTTATTTATGGCTGTGTTGGGTCTTCGTTTCTGTGGGAGGGCTTTCTCTAGTTGTGGCAAGCGGGGTCCACTCTTCATCGCCGTGCGTGGGCCTCTCACTATCGTTGCCTCTCTTCTCTGTGGAGCACAGGCTCCAGACGCGCAGGCTCAGTAATTGTGGCTCACGGGCCCAGTTGCTCCGCGGCATGCGGGATCTTCCCAGACCAGGGCTCGAACCCGTATCCCCTGCATTCGCAGGCAGATTCTCAACCACTGCGCCACCAGGGAAGCCCCAGGGCAGTATTTTTAAACCTAGTTACAGATTACCAACAAAATACCACTCTGCCTCCATTTTGAAATCACCAGTTTTTCCTAATATATTTCAGCTTCCCCCATTTCAAGATCCATTCAGCATTTAAAAATTAAGTTTAGTTCTACCGTGCATGATGTAGGTATTTAGTGCTCTGGAGGATTACTTTTTTAATTAGCATTTATTTCATTGTTAGCGTATCCAAAATAAAACAATTAAAGTCTTTTCCTGGATGTTCAGAATGAGCTGGCATGAGACTAAAACAAAATCTTGAGCCACGTAGCTGCTGCATTTGAAAGCCTCCTTGGAACATGCTTTTATGGGCTCCATGGCTGCTCTTCACTAGTGACTGGGAGCCACTCTGGCAGTTATCAGAGTTGTGGATTAGAAATTATGCAAAGCTCGCCCAGCCAATGTAGGACATCAGTGCACTTTATTTTTAACAAATGACACCTAAGTGTAAAATATTTATAGTGATACTTCACACTACCCTGGTAGGTGTCTCCTGTAAGTTTATTAGGACATCTCAGGACTGTGAAATCTCCTTTTAGTTGGTCTTATTTATTAAGTCTGCTGACAAGTGGCGTGACATTGTCTGCTTTCATTATAATTATTAGACTTTAGAGTAATGCACTAGAAGTGGTTTAAACAAGTAATACAGTACCTGTTTTAAATTGTTCAGGGAGTAGTTAGGTTGCTTCTAAAATGTTTTCTTAATAAGTGTTAGAACTGAAAATAATTGCAAAACACTTTTACTGAAGTGTGGTAAAGCAGAGCTCATTTTGGAAAGTACACTAATCGATGGAGAATAATATATTCCTTTTTTAGTAAATTATCATTTCTGTATATGACTATTTTTATAATGAGTATCACTGTTGGGTCTGGCATTTTGACCTGTTTGTATTTTGGTACCAAGCAATAATTAAGAAGGGAGAAGAATATCTCACTTAAGCATCATTCTCTTCTGGGATCTTGTCTGTTGAAATTAGAGTGTTTCCATTTCTATTTACTCTAAAATAATGGTACAAACTTCATTTTATAATAGCTGTCATATTGGTCTTTCTTTTGAAGCTCTGAGCATGTCTCTTCCTTGCTCAAAGATCTGCTTTCAGTGTCCCTCATTGCCTATAGAATAAAGTTCAAAGCTGTTACCCTGTCCCTTTCATGATTTGTATCCTAATTCATGTCCTGTTTTCTACTTAGACTGCTCCCTCTGCTTGGAATGCTTTTGCCCGTCTCTGTATATTCAAATTTTATCGATTCCTTCAGGGCTCCATTCAAAAGCAAGACCTTCCATCCTTGTTCCTTTCAGTTCCCTCTGGACCCAAGAGTCTACTTGCTACAAGCTTCATCCTGTTCCAGGCACTTTACACATGTGATACATAATGTTTTAAACATATCGGACTGGTGAGTTTCCATAGTCCTCTTCTATCTGGTTGTCTCGTAGCCTTCTATTTCAAGGTAGAGTCATGAGGCTTATTCCTGGTGGTGAGGAGCAGAGGTATTGGTCACGGTGAAGCCTAAAAGGTGACCTCTTGTTTGGGGAAAATGATCTTTAAATCGAAGCTTTGGAGAGATCTCTCAGTTCCAAATGTCCTCCTTTACCTAATCAAGAGCCACATCTGTGTCTCTAAATCAGACCCTTTTTAGATGCTAGGGTCTGAGGGAACTCAATGTGATATGAAGAAGGGAAAAGTTCATCATGTCTGGCTGGGGTGTAAATACAAGGAGTGGAAGGAGAGACATACGGCAGAAACAAGAAATAGGGCTCTACGTTTTTCTCCCTCCCAGGGTAGGACCCAGATGAGGTGTCAGATGGTAGAAATAACCAGCTAACTTTGGAGGAGCATGAAAATCTTAGGAGAAGAGTCCAGCGGTATGTTTCCTCAATAAACCTCTAGCAGAAGCTCCACACTCAGCACGGCCCAGCATGGCACAAACTGGATAAAGTGACGATTGATAGAGAAGACAGGCTCCACAGATGAGGCAGAAGAAGTTGTCCTAGCTTCCCATGGCCCATGGAGAAGGCAGGGGATTCATAGGTGCAGAGCGCCCCAGGGAAGAGACCAGGTATGGAGAAGTTGCCAAGGGCAAGGATCAGATCAGAAGAAAATGGCTGGGACAAGGGTTTAAGCTGAAGGAAACATCATGGCAGCCCAAAGGTCAAATGGGGCCATTGCATACCAGTGTCATGGATTCAGGGAGAAGACCCACCCAGCCACTGCACAAAAGGAAACAAAATTTTAGAAGCTCCCTTCTCCACATCTACTACGGAGACCCCACCCACTGCACACCCACGCCATCTTGGTAAATAGAAACAAGAGGATAAAGAACTGGGAGAAAGGACTGCAGTTTGAATTTGAAGGAGTCCTTTTCTTTTATCAACCAATTAAGACTGATTATTAATTGTGCTTTTTTCTTAAGGTGTTTCCATTTTCCTTCCACCATTATCTAGCAGGTTAGAGGCATGTGAGAAGATTAGAGTAGTTATGAATATAAAGCAGCTATACATTTTGTTTCACTTAGTTTTGGCCAATCTGAGGTTAGTGAAATTGGACCTTGTTACACATTTAATTGTCATAATAACCCCGTATCTCTCAGAAGTAGATCCTAAGACTAAGATTCTAGTGAAAGTCATTTATTTTGGGAGATGATTCCAGGAAACAACAGCAGGGAAGTGAGATGGGGAAGGGCAGGAAACCAGTTAAGTATAATTAAGCAAGTTAACGTTACCTGTATCTCTTAGTTTGGTGGACTCAAGTCTGTCAAATAGCCAGTGAGTGAGCCTAACTGACTACTGACATTTGCAGCTGAAATGGAGCAAGACCTGGCAGGACCTTCCCAGGTACAAAATCCCTTCCGTGTCCCCTGTCTCTTGCTTATAGAAAAGCTGAAGTCTCCCAGGCCTCCCTGAGTCACAGAAGAGCAGGTTCAAGCAGTTAATGATTAGGACAGTAGGGTCACAGACTCTTTAGTTCCTCCCTGAAGGACATAGATAACAGTTACACATATTGCTGAGTTGTTTCTCAGATACTATAACTGGTGCCAGAGGGAAAAAGCTAACTGCATAATGACCAGACTGTAGTCGTGACATAAGCTGCTCCATCTCGAGCAGTACTGAATCTAGGGCTTACACAATTCCAAAAGCTGGCCTCAAGAGAATGGGAACAAACTGACCCTGGAGTTGAAGATTAACTGCACTTAAAACAGTCAAGATGATGCTGACCAGACCACCGCATGACCAGTTTCAAGATGACTGTCAGAGCTAAATGCGCTGTTCTGCACCTAGCCCCCACCTACTGCTCTTATATAAATACCGTCTCACAGGTTGAGACTAGTATTGAAAAGATTAGATGACAGGTCACCTGGCTCCAAGAGACTTTAGACCACCATACTCCCCTATTTCAAGGTAGATGAGATCGGTTTACTAACGAATTTTTTAGATTCTTTCTGGGATTAGGTCAATGCTTGAAGGAATCCTTAACTTGGGACTCTTTTACTAATTATTGTGGGGTTTAATCTTCTAGTCAAGGGGCTCGTAATTGGCAGGATGACTCTTTGCAAAGGAATTACTAAAAAAGTTAGCAATGAGTTGCCTCTTTTGGAATCCCAACCAGTACATAAGGGAACCAAAGAATATATCTTACACCACATAAAATTCTTCCACTGTAAGAATCCTTCATCACCCATGCTAAGCTTAAAGAAGTTAGAGAAGATGGACCTTCGTCCCTTTTCCATAGAGATGGAAGGAAAATCTGACAGTGGGGATTGTAACTGAGGCAGTGAGACCTAACTGGGGACTCTCAGCTCCTCAGTATTACTTCAGATCTACTTCTTAGTTACGATATGTCCGTTATTTTTTTTAAAAATTTTATTGGAGTATATTTGATTTACAATGTTGTGTTAGTTTCAGGTGTACAGCAAAGTGAATCAGTAATACATATACATATATCCACTCTTTTGTAGATTCCTTTCCCATATAGGTCATTACAGAGCATTGAGTAGAGTTCCCTGTGCTATACAGTAGGTCCTCATTAACTATCTATTTTATATACTGTAGTTAGAATATGTCAATCCCAATCTCCCAGTTGATCCCTCCCCCCTTTACCCCTTGGTAACCATACGTTTATTTTCTACATCTGTAACTCTATTTCTGTTTTGTAGACAAGTTCATTTGTACCTTTTTTTAGATTTCACATATAAGCCATATCATACGATATTTGTCTTTCTCCGTCTGACTTACTTCACTTAGTATAACAATCTCTAGGTCCATCCGTGTCACTGCAAATGGCATTATTTCATTCATTTTTATGTCTGAGTACTATTCCATTGTATATATGTACCACATCTTCTTTATCCACTTCTCTGTGGATGGACATTTAGGTTACTTCCATGTCCTGGCTATTGTAAATAGTGCTGCAGTGAGCATTGGTGAGCCTGTATCGTATGCTGACTCTGCCGGACTTCTCCCTCTGGTCCACCATTAGCTTAGCTTGATGCTGATGGAGAGAGCAGTTGATGCATATCACGATTGAAGATCAGTTGCTCTGTAGGCTTCACCCTTGTTCTTTATTCTCCAAGAATAGCTAACCAAAGATTTATGGCTCAGATAGTGTTCCAACCACAAGCGAGACGTGACAGCTACTTGGAGCTGCATGGTCCAGAGAGTCATCTCTGAAAATAGAAGATCACCCCCTCCCTAGCATGTAACCCCTTCCTCTCTTCCTTACATAATCTCTGAGCAAAACCTGGGGAGTGGAGAGTCAGTTCTTTGGGACATGAGTCCACTTTCTCCCCAGGATTGCTGGCCTCCTCAACAAAGCTATCTTTCCCTTTATCCAACCCTGTCTCTCAGTGTTGGATTCTTGAGTGATGAGCAGCTGAACCTGAGTTCAGTAACACAACTAAATCAGTCTTTTCTCACTTAATATGATCTTTCCTTTTTGACTTGGATCATATAGCCTGACATCATGCACAGGACCTATTGTTTACTGCTTGTCAGTGTGGAGCTATATTAAGGATTAGGTAGGAAATATGGGGGGGATTCTTATTCTTGACTTAGGTGCAGGAGGCAGTGTCAGGGAAGAAGAAATTTTCCTTTACCGTTCTAGGTTCTTCTGGCTGGTCCAAGAATTAAATTGACACGAGACTGATTAACAGGAGAAAAACACACAGAAGTTTAATAACATGTATACATGGAAGAGACCCAGAAAAACTGAGTAGCTCGCAAAAATGGCCAAAACCCTCACCTTAAATACCATCTTCAGTTAAAGACAAAAGAGGATGTTGGGGGAAGTGGTTTGGGAATTTAAAGGGAAGGAAGGCAATTGACATGGAGATGGTGATGGGGTCAGGGTGGGCCTCCAAGATGAGCCACTCTGGTATTTAGATTATTTTGAGCTGAAAGCAAGCAAGGCCTGAAAGACTCAGGAAGATACTTTGAAGTTCCCCCTTACTGCCTAAAAGAGTTTAAGAGAGGAAGCCTGTCCCAGAGCTATCACCACGGATAACTATGTAAACTGTTAGGAGTGGTGGACGGGGCGAACCTAGCAAAGCCCATTTCATCAAAGTCCTCGCTGTGTCTCACTGTCTTTGGATGGCCCAGCAAACATTTATTTACCAAACGTGTTAACTCTTTTCATCTTCCTGTGAGTTACCTTCCTTCCCCTTGAAGCCTCAGGCCCCTACCTCTTTCTCCTTAGTCCAGAGTATAGATACCTCACCTTGCCTTGCTGTCTTTGGAATTCTTCATACTTATGTGAATTTCTTGTGTGCAAGTAATAAATTCAATTTTTTCCCCTGGTAGTCTGCCTTCTGCCATTTTAATTGCCAGCCAAAAGAACTAAGAGGGAAGAGAGGGGAAATTTCCCCTCCCACAAAACAGAAAAGCAAATGTTTGGTAAACAAATGCAGAAACAATGGGACACAGAGAGGAATTTTAACAGAGACTTTGCCAGGTTCCTCCCTGTCTACACACCTAGTTCATATTGTAGTTACCTATGGTGATGCTCCCTTCCTGGAACAGGTCCTCTATCTACATTCTTTAGGCAGCTAGGGGGATGGTCAGTGGTTCTTCCAGAGTTCTGGGCCTTGATTGTTTTCAGCTCAAAATAATCCATGTGCCAAAGAGACATTTTGGGGTGGCAAATTTTGTTCCCTACAGAAGAGAGTTTAAAATATCTAGAATAGCTCCTTCCTGCCATAGGGGATTATTTTGAGTTTCACTTGAGTCACAGGAAAGGCAGGAAGGTCAGGATTAAGAGAGGATGCAAATAAATGAGACATATTTGCAGCAAACCATTGGAGAGACTGAGGGGAGGGGAAAGATTCTGTCTTGCAATCAGCTCTGCAGTGGTCATCTCTACTGGCTGCAAGAAATAAATATTAAAGCACTCACTCCCAAACCTTTGTCATGAGAAAAATTGCTAGGAAGAAACACTGATCTTAGTTCCTCTCTGACGAGAGCCCCCATCCAATGGTCCAGGAGGATTCACCTCATCAAAGACAAATAATAACAAAAAGTATTCATGCAGAATGTATGCAATGGTGCTACAAGACAAAAGGAGGAAGTTTCAATGAAAGGATAAGAAACTTACCAGAAAATTGTTTCCCCAGAGTAGGAAGAAATTTGTGGCTAAACATATCACTGTGAATTTAAAAATGATAACGAAGTAATCACTTACGTAAAGCTAAGGACCCAAAGTCTAGGTGTAAAAGATCAGGACCCAGATAAAGGGGGAAAAGACCTTCACTTGCATGGCTCTCCCTGTGTCTTGTCATTTCTAAGTCATAACTATTTGTTCAGCTTCATTTAAAATAACCTCTGCACTTGAAACCTGATCTGATTCCTCCAGACCTGGAGTCAGTTGTTCTGGGGTGGGAGCTGAGAATTTGCATTTCTAAAGTGTTTCCAGGTGTTGAATTCTGAGGCTCCTGGTCCAGGGATCACACTTGGAGAACCACTGGGCTAGTTTTTCTTTCTGTTTACCTCATTTTTTTTTTTTTTTTCCTGTTTTATATAAATGCTCAGGCTTTGTCTGTACTCTTCAAATCCTGGTGTCAACCCCCCTTTGGCTTGTGGCCCACTGGGTCTTTCTGAAAACCATATAGGTGGCATGGAGGGACAGGAGTCAACATGGAACCCATTCTGTAGATACTAGTTATAATTCTCTGATTTCTAAGCCACTTACAGGAGGATCTAACAGTTGAGGCAGATCAAGGCTTCTTTTCCTTTAATTCCTGAAAGGGAGAGGAATTATTCCAGCTAGATGGTATTTGATACTTAGCCTTGCTTTAAAAAAAGATGGTCCCAGTTCTGAAGTCGGTTAAGGTGTAATTCTTAGGACGAGAGTTCTACACCTTTAGGCAATGAAGGTGGTGTTTTTATGCTAATTTTAAGTGGCTACAACTCAGGAGATCATTTTCAGATCCCTAGAGGGAAAGATATACCTAGGGGAAAAGGTATGGTTTGATACTCGGCACTGTTGTTAGATTTCTCTTTTTCTCTTTTTGTTCAGTGTGTTTACCACACAGCACTTGAAGTGAAAATGAGCGTCACAGAGAGAAAAGGATTGAAGGAAAGTATGGCAGGTAGGAGGAAATAGAGGATGACCAGAGGAGGAAGGATAAAAGACAGGTCATGGGAGACTTGAGGGCAAGGGAAGGCCCTCTTCCCAGGTGGCATTCCAGCTGGTGCTGCAGGTGTACCA
The DNA here is from genome assembly GCF_008692025.1 of Phocoena sinus. Classification (NCBI taxonomy): domain Eukaryota; kingdom Metazoa; phylum Chordata; class Mammalia; order Artiodactyla; family Phocoenidae; genus Phocoena; species Phocoena sinus. The sequence continues at coordinate 3,961,185 of NC_045766.1, forward strand.
GGAGCCTTGCCAGGAACTCTGTCATTCACACCAGGCAGACCTACCCTGACTTTGATAATTTCTGGCAAAGTTTGATCCCCACAGAGACAGAAACAGGGCTCTGTCCATTGTGCTGTGATTTAAGGGTCAGAAAGACTACGTGCCTAGATGTTAAACTGATTGCCTGCCACAATACCTTAATTCTGTTCAGTGAATTAAGACTTTGTATTTCCAAAAAGGTACATGTAAACCTAAAATGCATTCTTACAGAGGGGGTAATAAATATAGCCCATGGTAGCCATAACTACATGTGGGTAAGTGAATAAATGATATTTATTGAGCTACTGCTAGTTGCTAGACAAAACTAAATAGCCATTTTTGTACTAGGCACTGCACGCGGCATATTTAAAAATATAATAAACTCATCCCCACAACAACTTTGTCGAGTTTAGAGGTGAATGAATAGACTTTCCCTTTGGCATTTCCATTCACTCAACATATAATGACTGCTTATCCCAGCGTAGTGCCAAGCCCTGGGGAATATAGTTGTGGATATACACTGGAGTTGAGAGCTAGTGAGGGAAAGTGAATTTTAAAGAAGGTAATTGCCATGTGTGATAAGTGCATTTATGAGGGAAGTGGAAAATGTCAAGGGATCACATACAAGGGCAGCAAACACAGACTCGGGGACTAACGGAAGAACCCCTTGGGGAGAGACCATCGGAATAAGAGTAAAGCAGGCAGAGAGGTCAGTGACGGGAGTGATGCTGGCAGCGGGGACAACACAGAAAAAGCCCTGCAGATACAGAGAGGTTACAGGGCAACTGAAAATGATGTGTTACACTAAAATGTAGGGAACGAGGAAAGAGTGATATGTTTAGCATCATAGGGCCTGTGTGTAGTAGAGCTGGAGCATTACCTCAGTATTTTAAGCTCAAGGACCCCGCTCTTTACCATTCTCACATTCTTTCTACTTCAGCAACTTACTGTGGGACTAGATAGCAGGGACTTGAAGAATTGGATCAAAAAGGACCTGTGGGGTGAAGATTGTGGAAGACAGGACGAGAGCTAATCCCAGAGGTACCCGGATAAGACAGGCATAGGTGGGGTAAACTTTGCATCTGGTGGACTTTGATGGTAGTGATTGTTTTGAGTAGGATGAAAACAAAGGCACAGAAAGGACGGAGTTGTGGGACCCAAAAGAAAAATTTCAAATTTTCTAAGCTCTATGGAGATCATGTTTCAGCGGCTGGAGTAGCCCCTGGTGATGTTACTTTCTCTCAAACTGGATGATATCTGAAGGCTTCTGTTTATGGCTGTCTCATTCCAACCCACTCATATATACAGAAATGAATAAGAGGTTAGCAGTCAGCTGGTCTAATCTCTACACCGATAGTATGAAGGTCCTGGTATGAGAAGAAGCGTGTCATGTCATGTTTAGGGAACTAAAGTAAGCCAGTGAGTTTGGAAAGCAGTGAAAGGAAGACCGAAAAGCATGCTGTCACAAAGGGAAGAAAGAGGGGTGGCCTAATGTCGAGTTTGTTAGCCAAATAAAGGATTGAAATTTCCCAAAGACAGCAATACGAAGCTATTTAGTAGAGCAAGGCTATCATGACCTTGAAAATCACCGCAGATATGGTGGAGAGAATAGATCGAAGGGGAACAGGAGTGGATGGGAGTAGACAAGATGGGAGATTATTAGAGTGGTCTGGGCAGGGCATGATGATAGCTTGAACTAGGGAGCGGGTAGATGAATGGAGCCTTGAGGACAGAATGGGGAGATATACACAAGGTGGAATTGGCTGGTCTTGGTGGCAGTTTGGATGTGTCAGTGGGTTGGTGAGGAGGAGACAGATGTTAACGACAGCTCCCAGGTGTTCTGAATTTTATAGTTGACTACATCTTAATGCTATCACCAAGGTTAAGAACACTGTTTTGGTTTTGGATGTGTGGCAATTAGAGAAGCATTCTTGATAGAGCCAGATTCATTGCTGGAAACTTTTAAGTGTTAAAAGTTTCTTCTTCATATCCGGGATCTGACCTCTTACAGTTTTTCCATTTTTAATCCCTGGTTCTGCGCTCTGAGCCATGCACAACGCTGCCATGAGATTCTGCCCTTGGAGCCCAACCTGATGTCTCTTCTCACTGCAAAGAACTGTTTGCTTTGTGGAGGGGAGGGGAGGGGACTTGCTGGATCTTGAGCTAAGTTTTGCCTGTGGTTAATTTTATGCAACATTATCTATTGGGTTTCTAATCCATAGCACTGGGTTTGGCACTATGGCTTTTTGTTTTAATAGATTTATTTATTTTATGTTATTTATTTTTGGCAGTGTTGGGTCTTCCTTGCTGTGCGCAGGCTTTCTCTAGTTGCGGTGAACGGGGGCCACCCTTCGTTGTGGTGCGCCGGCTTCTCATTGCGGTGGCTTCTCTTGTTGAGGAGTACGGGCTCTAGGCGTGCAGGCTTCATTAGTTGTGGCACACGGGCTTAGTTGCTCCGCGGCATGTGGGATCTTCCCAGACCAGGGCTCGAACCCGTGTACCCTGCATTGGCAGGTGGATTTTTTTTTTTTTTTTTTTTTTTTTGTGGTATGCGGGCCTCTCACTGTTGTGGCCTTTCCCATTGCGGAGCACAGGCTCTGGACGCGCAGGCCCAGCGGCCACGGTTCACGGGCCCAGCCGCTCTGTGGCATGCGGGATCCTCCCGGACCGGGGCACGAACCGGTATCCCCTGCATCGGCAGGCGGACTCTCAACCACTGCGCCACCAGGGAAGCCCTGGCAGGTGGATTTTTAACCACCGCGCCACCAGAGAAGTCCCAGCACTATGGCTTTTACAAACATGGTAATGTATAGTCCTGGCTTTCAAAGGAATTTTTTTTTTATTGGAGTATAGTTGATTGCAATGTTGTTTTCGTTTCTGGTGTACAGCAAAGTGATTCAGATATATATATATATTTGGACCTTGTTATATATCTAATTTATATATAGTAGTTTGTATCTGCTAATCCCAAATTCCTAATTTATCCCTCTTCCCCTTTCCTCTTTGGTAACTGTAAGTTTGTTTACTGTGTCTGTGAGTCTGTTTCTGTTTTGTAAGTAAGTTCATTTGTATCATTTTCTAGATTCCACATATAAGTGTTAACATATGATATTTGTCTTTCTCTGTCTGACATACTTATTTCTCTAGGTCCATCCCTGTTGCTGCAAATGGCATTATTTCATTCTTTTTTATGGCTGAGTAGTATTCCATTATATTTTTTAATATATATATATATATGTATGTATATGCCACATCTTCTTTATCCATTCATCTCTTAATAGACATTTTGGTTGCTTCCATGTTTGGCTACTATAAATGGTGCTGCTGTGAACAATGGGATGCATGTATCTTTCTGAATTAGAGTTCTTGTCTTTTCCGAATATACACTCAGGAGTGGGATTGCTGGATCATATGGTAACTCTGTATTTAGTTTTTAAAGGACCCTCTCTACTGTTCTCCATAGTGGCTGCACCAATATGCATTCCCACCAACGGTCTACAAGCGTTCCCTTTTCTCCACACCCTCTCCAGCACTTATTATCTGTAGATATTTTTAACGATGGTCATTCTGACTGGTGTGAGGTATAGTTTTGATTTGCATTTCTCTGATAATTAGCAATGTTGAGCATCTTTTCATGTGCGTGTTGGCCATCTGTATGTCTTCTTTGGAGAAATGCTTATTTAGGTCTTCTGCCCATTTTTTGATTGGATTGTTTGCTTTTCTGATATTGAGCTGTGTGAGCAGTTTGTATATTTGGAAATTAAGCCCTTGTCAGTCACAATGTTTGCAAATATTTTCTCCCATTCCTTAGGTTGTCTTCAAAGGAAACTTTTATATTACTGTGGATCCAAGAGATGGCTCTAGGAAAAATCATAGCAACAATTCATGGCATTTCTGTGCATGGGTTAAGAAAATGAGGCATGGAGGTTCATGTGGAAGTCCTACCTTTTCTTTGTACACAGAGGACACAGTCATCTTTCATGAACGAAATTGGAGACTTGTACAAAAAAGATACTTAGAGCAGGAACTATATGGCATGTGTTAGGAAATCAATAGGAGATTTAGAAAATATCATGAAGTCCAGCTTTCCCAGCGAAAATTCACTTCTGGAGGTGAACTTTTTTCATTGTCTAGGATAAATCCCAGAGATGAGGGAAAGCAAGGGCACAGCAGAGCGGACCTATATTATGATATGGTTTTGTTTTATTCCCAACACCTAATGATACATGTTAGAAGAAAATGAATAATGGAGGTATGGATAAATAGATGAATAAATGGTGGGTGGATGTATGGGTGGATGGATGAATCAATGAATGAATGAACTGAGGTAGCTCACTCCAGGCAAGGACTCATGTATGGGACCAATCAAGTAGGAGGCACTGAAGACTGAGTTCCCAAGGGTGACAAGATTACCCATGGGGACTATTGAGAGTTTGTTAGGGAAGAAAGCTATGAACATCTAAATGTCATAGAGGCTAACTTCTTTAATTGATTCCCCAGTTTTAGAGGGTATCAGGGGAAAGTAGCTGTAAAAAAATCTCTAGACTTTGACCTGTAAGATCTTGGTATTCCTGACAGGCTATCTCATTTCAGATGTCAATATAATTCAGACATATGCTCTTAACAAAGGTGAATAACTACACCTGATTAAACATATTGTAATAAATGCTCTCTGCCTTTTAATGGGATAATAAGTGTGCACTTTTTGATTCAGATGATCATTTCTGTGTTACTGTCAATCTTCGCTATTTTTTCCCACTGGAATGAAGTTTCTGACTTGTTAATAAAGGCCAAGACCTAGATTTTGGCACTTTTCTTCATGTCTTCATTTTGAAAGACTTTCATTTTTTATTTATCTCTCTTCCCTCGGTGACAAGAATAAGAGAAGAGTAAAGTCCACCAGTGGATTCATAGAATGCCAGAGAATTAACATTGATGTGTGACGTGCAATATGACATTTTAATTTCAGATTCAGGATATATTCAAATTCCATTTTCTTTAAAGTAGAAAGAGCAGAACTTTAAGGTGATGTCTCCTTGATTTGTGGCATTTCTCTGGTTTCCCTGATAGCCCTACTTGCAGCAGTAAATGGGTCAGGTGCCACTTTAGTACAATCTTTCATGTCATCCATGAACGTTCTAACTCAGCTAGAAAAATAAATAGAAAATGTCAAACTGAATTTGCTGTCTTAACAAATGCAAAATACTGCTGACCAAGGATTAATGACTTGCTTTGTTTCTGGAAAGACTTCCCACCTCTTGAGAGGAGGGAAGGGGGGCTTTGCACCCTCTAAGTCCCAGAACATGCTGGTTTAATCTGACTTTTGCTCAGTTTTGTCAAGGAGTAGGTTAAGTGCTTGTGGTAACCTGAAGTTTTCCCGTATAAAATAGAGAGTAAGAAATAGCATGATCGTGCGTTAAAGTAGTTCTTTTTCATTTTTTCCCACAAATCTCTCACATTGTATCTACTTTGATACCAACAATCCATGCGAGATAGGTGTGGAAAATAATCAGCCTCATTAAAGTGATAAAACAAGTAAAACACATTTTTATGTGACTTGAAAATTTTTACATACTTTCACATATACAACCTTGTGATATCCTTGCAACAAAGTTGAGGGAAGTGAATGTCAGAGATAAACCAAGGCAGATCAGAGTAAAAATGGAAGCACAGGTTAAAGCAATGGTTTGATCACAGTATCAGAATATCTTCTGTTTCTACTGGCTTCCCACTTCTAGGCAGCGCGAGCAGACGTTTGTGGAAAACCCACAATGTGCCAGGCACCATGATAAGTGCTTTACACACGTGAGCTCATTTCTATCCTTCCAATAACCAATCACGCTCCCTTTTTATTGCCACAAAAACGGGACCTCTGGGAGAGTAAATAACTTGTCTAAGTCCTACAAAGTCTTGGAACTCAGAGTTGCTGTCCTTGGTCCTAAAAGTCCAAATTGATATCAGTACTTTTGGGATGCATCTTTGCCCCAGCTTCCATTGTTCATACAATTTGTGAATTAACTGAGTTTGCTTTCTAGCCTTCCTATCACTTCACATGCTCTGGGTGATTGTGGTAGAATAAGCAGGGACAACAAGGTGAGATCCTCTCTTTTGGTGGGGTCAGCAAAAACCATCAGCTTGTGAGAAATATTTATGGGCATTTGTCTCTAGTGACATAATCCCCACAACTGCCTAATCCCAGAGAGCTCCTGACATATGTTTAGTCATTTGCAGTGCTGAGCTGATGTCTTAAAGATCTAGCTTTGTGACTTTACACCAGAGTGAGAGACCTGCTATCACAGTAGGGTAGTAATAGAACTCTCTGTGATGGTGAGTGTGTTCTCTGTCTGCACTGTTCCGTTGGTTGTCTCTTGCTATACATGACTCTTAAGCACTTGACATTTGGCTAGCACAACTGAGGAGCTGTTTTTTAAATTTAATCAATGAAAATTTGCATTGAATAGTCACATGTGCCAGGTTGCTATAATATGGGATGGTGCAGCTTTAGAAGAAATGACCAGGAGACAAATGTCAAGTCTGGCCTTTTACCTAACAATCATAGTAGCCCAGTGAGAAAAATGAATCTTTTCTCCTTATTCTTTGAAACATGGTGGATTTTGAAACAAAGGTAATCCTATGCTCACCTCTCAATGAAGAACTAGAATTCTTCACAGCTGTAGCATTTCACTGAACTTCAGAAGTGGTGAGTGAGGGAGATCCCATTCCTTATACAGGCAACAAAGTTTAGGAGAATAATCACGTGTAAAAATTCTTGGAAGGTAGAGACCCTGTCTTAATTTCCATTGTATCTCCTGCAAATACTCATGTGTCAGACAATAACTATTATATTATTAATGAAATAACTAGTACTTACTCGGTGCTTATTATGTGCCAGGTATTGTTCTAGGTTGTTACATATAACAACTCATTTAATTCCCAGAACCAGTCTACAAGTATTGATAGATACACTGTTTTTATTTCACACAGTAAGCTCCCAGACAACTTTTTTTAACCTTCTCTCCTCCTTTGTACTAGCACGTCAGCGTCGGCAGTGTTTGTCAAGTGCATAATAAGTTCTAATTTCTTACTGATGTCAAGGCCATCACGTGGCACAGCTCTGATGGGGAGGCATTCATATGGTGATCTGTCTGAGTGGTGCCCCCTGGGGTGTGCAGAGGACAGGCTGGGCTGTCCAAAAAGCTTAACTAGAGACAGTTTTTCCCCTTCTTCATAGAGTTTCTACATGCTGTGGTCAAATTGGAGCACATCCAAATGGAGGATGCCATGCCCTGTAAGGTTCATTGTAAGGAACTACTTTCTAAGGAGTTTCCCATAATCCAGTGAGCTATTTGAGAGATGATCCATCATCAGTGGAGATATTTACGATAACATTTAAGTCACCCTTTACTCCATCATCCTCTGACATCACAGCAGTGAGGCAGCATGGGAACAGCATGGGTTTGGGGTTTGACAAAGCAGGTTTAAATCCTTAGCACTACTACATTACTAAATAGTGACTCTCTGAGGGTCTGTTTCTTGGTTGTAAATGGGAATTACTTTTTCATAGGGTTGTCACAGGTATTAAATGAGATTGAGTAACTATAAGGCAGAACCTAGTGCTTGATGACTAGTGGTGATTAATAAATAGCAGCTATTATTTTTATTACAAATACCATTTCCCAATAGGTATGTGGGGTTACAAGGATCTTAATAGGGAAAATGAGATAGACATAAATAATTGCAATACAATAGGACAGCTACATGTGATGGGTATTCAAAAGCAGGAAAGAGATTACGTCCAGTCAATTATCAGGAAGAATTCCTCAGAAAGCAATGATGGGTTGCTTGGCAGAAGCCTTTGAAATGCTATTTTTTAGGCATTTAAATAAATAAATAAAGCAAGCAGATGCCAATAATGTTCTGGATCTTGGCTACTGGAAATTCGCACTACCCCAAACCTTCGAAGTTTTCAGCTTGGAATTCCTGCCATGCACAGCACTTTCTACACTCTTTGCTCTTTCAGCCCTTCCAAAATTTTATAAGCACTCTTAACTGAATTCCTTCCTGCATGAGTGATTTTTGTTTACCTGACTGATGCATTGTGGCTTTAGAGAGTGAAGCTTGGGGATTCCAACATCAGTGTTCCATGGGCAGGCCAAGGTTGTTGAGGATCTCTCTCCAGCTTTCAGAAATCTTCACACAGGATTTTGGAGTGCTGTGTGTCATGGCTCCTGAAGAGTGTTGAGAGTGTTATGTTGTGCTAGCAAGACATTTTTATCACTTTTAATTTTTTTATCTCATCCGGCATCCTAGAGTCAGCTTCCTATACTCAAACCTAAACCATCTACAAACTCTATGCCTGGGTTGTGCTTACTTGGGGCCAAAATATTGGCCATCCTGTAAATGGTAAGTTGTTTATATTTACTGAGTACCAGTAATGTATTCAATAGAAAAAATCGCAGCTATTTACAGATGCACCAAACAAACCCCAGCAGTGTTCCCCTCCAGGAAGCACAAGAACAAGCTCTTCAGTGTTCCTGCCTAAACATATCATAAGGTCCTAATGAGCGGTGATGAATCCACTGGGCAACAATGGAGCTGGTGTCCACCTCAGGTTATGCAGCCCTCCAGGCTTGTGGCAATGACAATGAATTTAATTGTCTCTTTTGGAAAGAAGCAGTTCAATGCAGTAACTCTCGAAATGCATGCTAAATGCTTATTATAGTCTCCTTTACCCCTTGGGACCTTGCCAGCATATTTAAAAAGCCAAATTTGAGATCACTATGCAATACTCACTACTGACAGTATGTGTTCTTTTCCAGGCAATGATTAATAAACATAAAGAATTGTTAGCTGGGGGAAAAAACTTATTTAATCTTTAAAGATTTTCATAAAGCATTTTCCAAAGCCTGGCAGATCAACCCTAAATGGAATTTGTGGGAAAAAAATCAAAGCTGGATATGAATCAGTGTGTCAATCATCACATATTGATATTTCATAGAGGCAGTAGGCATTAAGAAAAGAATAGCAAAGGCAAGTGGTAGCCTCTCTTCCCTTTAAAATGAATACAATAAAAGTTACTTATTTGCTGGAATGGCATGAAGATCCAGATCTTTCAGTCTACCAATTTTCCTCCATCATTTAGATCCACCAGATATGACTTTGATCAGTTGGTACGGAACTACTACAAGATGGTGGCTTAAAAAGTTAACTTTGATTAATTAATTGTCTCAATTAATAATTAAGACAAAATTGTTTTACACTTCACCCCAGAAACACAGACGTCACCTACATAGTTCTTAAAGGATCTTAAAAATCAAGTTGTTGTGAGAGTTTCACAACTGACACTTAGTGATCTCCCAAAGCAGCAGAGGCCTTGGGAGGGTGCTGACACCTCCAGATGAAGGCGATTATTGGATGTGGGGAACTTTCCAACCCTAGGAGGCTTGTTGTCCATTAGGTCTTTAGACACAGCTCTAGGATGTCCACACCTAGACTTGGGGGCCTCCCAGTCTATGAACAGCTCATAAAATGGACAACTCTTGAATATTATACATGCCTGAGGCTCATTCAATCACCAGATACTCATTAATGTCCTACTATGAACCTACTGTAATCTTCCTAGGTGTAAAGCCCAAAATACTCTGTAACTTCTAGTCCGTATTTCTGCAAGAAAAGCAAGTCTCGAACGAGGGTATGTAAGTTTTCTTTTAATAAATGCTAAAAAGTTGTGTTTTTTTCTGGTAATTGTTATACAAAGACAAATTCTTTGAATTTGAACCCAGTCATGAAAAACATAAATTACTGACTATAGAGGAACCCACTAGTGAGTGTTTCTTATGTCAAGTCCAGATACTCCCTTTTCTTTTTGTTTTTTCTTTCAGCAACTCTCAGGGACTCAGCTCATTTCATCCAATTATCATTTAAAAATTTTTGCTTCCCTACAGGTTGAATTTAGAATGAGACACAAGTAAGACTGTGTACACTCCTAATCTTGCTGTTCGCGAGGGCATGCGCTATTTTCTGCAAATTGCTTTCAAGAGGTAACTGCAATCTACCTGCCAAAGTACAAAGTGCTGAGGAAAAGACTTACGCAAGAATATCGTGCTCAGCCAAGTTGCCATCTTTACATAGAGGAAATAGGCAGACATTTTCAAACATGCATTCAGATTCTATAGCTCCCATGGGCCTTAAAACACACACACACACACACACACACACACACACACACACACACACACACACACACACAGTAATGGAATAACTTCAAAGCAGGCATAAGTGGAGAAGGTTAAACAAATACTCAGGTAGTGAAGACTGAATCCATGTAAAAATAGATCTGTCTCATATCTTTTTCTTTCTAGTTGACATGATTTTTATTCCACAAACTTAGCTGTGCCAGAAGTGTTCCATTACTCAATTTTCTTAAGTCATTAAACCTGACTGCAAGAAGCTGTGTTGTCTGGATGGCGGGAAATTCATTGTCCATTATTTCCTTATTTTTTGACGCTTTGTTTAATTGTACAGTATGAGCGTGCTACGTGCAGTGTTCTGCACTTCCCTTTTTTCTTTTTTTATTAAGACTATTTTTTCAGAGAAGTTTTAGGTTCATAGTAAAATTAAGAGAAAGGTACAGAGATTTCCCGTATACCTCCTACCCTGACACATACATAGCCTCCTCCATTATCAATACCCCCATCAAAGTGGTACATTTGTTACAACTGATAAACCTACACTGATACATCATAATCACCTAAAGTCCATAGTTTATATTACAGCTCACTCTTGTGAACATTCTATAGGTTTAGAAAACGTATAATGACATGTATCCATCATTATGGTATCCTAGAGTAGTTTCACTGCCCTAAAAATCCTCTGTGCTCTGTCTGTTCATCCTACCCCGGCCCCCAATCCAGGCAACCACTGACCTTTTACTGTCTCCCTAGTTTTGCTTTTTCCAGAGTGCTGTTTTTTTTGGAATCATGCAGTATGTAGCCTTTTCGGGATGGCTTTTTTTCACTTAGCAATACGCGCTTAAGTTTATTCCACATCTTTGAATAGATTGATAGCTCATTTCTTTTAAGTGCTGAATAATGTTCCACTGTCTGGGTGCACCACAGTTGATTTATCCATTCACCTACTGAAGGGTATCTTGGTTTTTGGCAGTTATGAATAAAGCTGCTATAAACATCTGTGTGCAGGTTTTTGTGTGAAAGTGATTTACTTTTATTTTGTCTGTTAGGCGCAGGCATAATGGAGGATTATGAGTTCATTGGAGGATTGCTCTCAGTTTAAATCCCTGTGATTCACCAGCGATCCCCTTATTATCCAAGCCTACCTAGTATTTTTGAAGCCAGAATTCTTGCCAACTCAGGGGTGAGAATTTTTGTGAGGGCTGTGAGCTCATAAAAACAACCCCACATAGCTTCTAAGACCCTACCAGCTACCTTCAACTGTAAGCTCTGTCAGGATGTAACTTTCTGTCTGTTTTGTTCATCGATGTATCCCCAGCAGCTATTGGCTCATAGTATGTGCTAATAAATTAACAAATGGCATCATGTTGAATGCTGTCAGGGAGAGGGACATGCATGTCTGCCACTCAGCTCTCAGGAGCCTTGAGGAACCACTTCCTAGTTGGCTCTCTTTTCCCACTCCCACCCCACCTCCTCTCTCAGTCCTCCTCCAGACTTGCCCCTTCCATATTTTCGAAATTTTCTCCAATGAACCTTTAATTTTGTAATTGGAAATAACTAGATAGACATAGGAATATTTATGCAATAATAAAGAGAATCTTTTCTCCAAAATTTTTTTTCTCCTTTTCTGTGGATCGTTGTCAAATTTGAAAGCCGATGTTTTATGTGATTATCTGTTGCTATATAAAAAGGAACTATTAATCAATCCATTACATTTCCCTTACTATCATTGATATTGTAGGCAGTTAGGAATTGCATTCATGTCTATATATTTAGATTATTTCACAGCAACCAAATGAATATGTGGAATATTATTTTTCTAATTTTGATAAACAGAGTGTTTGAAAAGAAACAAAAATTCTCCAGCCCTGTGGTTTTAGTAGGTGTCCAGCTGCCAAGAGCCTGGACACCTCCCTTTATCTTCTTTTGTTTTCTATAGCTATTTGGAAAATAATTTCATAATTTAAAAGAATACTTTCTCACCTTAAGTGATGCTAATCGCAGACACATTCAGTTTTTAAGACTGAATTTAATATCATCATACTAAAAACAGTTTTTGTGGTGTTACCATCTCAGTTTGGAGACCAAAAGGTACATTGCTGCTTACTCATTTAATATAGAAAAATGTTTTCCAACATCTTAGAAATTGGAATACATTTTATTTTTAAAATAGAAATTGGTTTCCACATGTCAGTGGTATCATGTGGCTTTCTCTTTCTCTGTCTGACTTACTTCACTCAGCATGACAATCTCTAGATCTATCTATGTTGCTGCAAATGGCATTATTTCATTCTTTTTAATGGCTGAGTAATATTCCATTGTATATATGTACCACGTCTTCTTTATCTATTCCTCCTAAAAAGAAATGATACAAATGAACTTATCTACAAAACAGAAACAGACTCACAGATTTAGAGAATGAACTTATGGTTACCGGGGGCAAGGAAAGGGGGGAGGAATAGTCAGGAAGTTCGGGATTGACACGTACACACTGCCATATTTAAAATAGATAACCAACAAGGACGTACTGTATACCACAGGGTACTCTGCTCAATGTTATGTAACAACCTAAATTGGAAAAGAATTTGAAAAAGAACAGATACATGTATACGTATAACTGAATCACTTTGCTGTACACCTGAAACTAACACAACATTGTTAATCAACTCCAATATAAAATTAAAAATTAAAAAAAAAGAAATTGGAGTCGATGTCTGCTGATTTCCAAGATTTCCTATTGTCGTGGCTTCAGATGTATTACCTGTGGGGATGAAGTAAATGTGAAAGCATGAGCTGGAGGCTGGAATCTGGGATAATTCAAAATAACCCCAAATTCTGATTTGCAATCTGACCCATGGTAGGGAGAGTTGGGCAGTGAGGTTGTAACCTCTCCTAGATATTAGATCATAAAAGTTGGAGTATTCATCCTAGTGTGTCAAAACACAAAGCCCAAACCTCAGGGTCTTGACAAAATAAAGCTTTGTTCTCAGTCAACTTACAGTCCGATTTAGATGGATGGGATGGTCTACCATCCAGGCATTCAGGCCTCTTTACCCTCTAGGGGCAGATGAATTTGGTGAGTTCTAAGTGAGGCAGTATCAGGGCCAAGTATCAGACTGTGCATCTGAAGAGATGTCCTTTGGTGAAATGGTAACCTTGGAGGCATCCACATGGAAGTGTCAGGGAGACAGCTAGTAGGCTCTCCATCCAACTACAGCTCAGTTCCCAGGGAAGCCAGGTCTGGCACCAGCCTGTCCCGCTGACTCCAGTTCAGAACTGAGTGTGGTTCTATGAGACGTGTACTAGGATGGCCAGCTTCTCAGCTGCTTTCTCAGGATTTAGTTGTAGGAATGAAGAAGAATGAGGGGGATGTATACACAAATGATTCACAAAGTGTGGTCACTGGACCAGCAGCAAAGTATCCTCTGGGACCTTATTAGAAATGCAAATTTCTGGGTCACCCCAGCGTTGCTGACTCAGAAACTTTAGGGGCTGGGCCCCAGCATCTGTGTCCTAACAAGTCCTCTGGGTAGTTCCGAGGCAGTTAAAGTTTGAAAAGTGCTGTCCTAGATAATCCACGAGGAGGATTTCAAGAGCTTCTTTGTGACTTCTTATGTCGGCTCATTCGTTCAAACACGATTCCAGGTGCCAACTGTGCACCACCAGCCCCTGCCAGATTTTTCATGGGCAGGACTGTCACTGTTTGCTCACCGTCCCCACGCCTCAGTCCCCTCGAGGCACAATTTCCATAATTATCCAGGGGAGGCACACTGTGGAATGTAAATCAGATTTAATACTTGCTGAAATTTCACAGGTTAGGAACATAAATCTGCTAGAAGACATGCATGAAGCTCATTCTAAATGAAATACAATGAGCTCTGCATTACTCACCATTTATTTTTATTATTATCTTCACTAATATTCTCCCACATTTGCACTGGTAGTTAAATGTTGCCTGAAAATTAAATGTTTAGATTTCAGGTTCTGTGAAAGCAAATATGGTCTCCTCTAAATTTTGCAAAGTTAGCAGATTTGCATAAATTAAGCTGGTGTTACCTGTGAAAAGAAGATCAGCTGAGCAAAATTGACAATTGTAAGCTTTTCCGCCTTCCCCTTCCAGCTGTGGTTGGCAAAACGACAGAAAATGTGTAACAGAGTGAGTTCTTGAGAAACAAATTGGTGCCTTGTTGTTTTTTTTTTAATATTCATTTACTTATTTTTATTTTTGGCTGCATCAAATCTTAGTTGAGCCACGTGGAATCTTTCACTGTGGCACACAGGGACTTCTCTCTAGTTGTGGTTCGTGTGCTCAGTAGTTGCAGCACATGGGCTTAGTTGCCCCACGGCATGTGGGATCTTAGTTCCCCTACCAGGGATAGAACCCACGTCCCCTGCATTGGAAGGCGGATTGTTAACCGCTGGACCACCAGGGAAGTCCTGGTGCCTTGTTTTCTAATGACCTTGTTCTTTTAAATATTTATTTTATGTTGGAGTATATAGTTGATTTACAATGTTATGTTAGTTTCAGGTGTACAGCAAGGTGATTTATTTATACATATACATATATCTATTCTTTTCAGATTCTTTTCCCGTATAGGTTATTACAGAGTATTGAGTAGAGTTCCCTGTGCTATACCGCAGGTTCTCGTTGGTTATCTGTCTCATATATAGTAGTGTGTATATGTTAATCCCACCCTCCCTATTTATCCCCCCACCACCACCTTTCCCCTTTGGTAACCATAAATTTGTTTTCTAAGTCTGTGAGTCTGTTTCTATTTTATAAATAAGTTCATTTGTATCATTTTTTAGATTCTGCATATAAATGACATCATTTGATACTTGTCGTTCTCTGTCTGACTTACTTCACTTGGTATGATCATCCCTAGGTCCATCCATGTTGCTGCAAATGGCATTTTTTCATTCTTTTTAATGGATGAGTAGTATTCCATTATATATATGTACCACATCTTTATCCATTCATCTGTTGATAGACATTTACATTGCTTCCATGTCTTGGCTGTTGTAAATAGTGCTGCAGTGAACACCGGGATGCCTGTATCTTTTCAAAGTATGGTTTTCTCCAGATGTATGCCCAGCAGTGGGATCGCTGGATCACATGGTAGCTCTATATTTAGTTTTTTAAGGAACCTCCATACTGTTCTCCATAGTGGCTGCACCCATTTACATTCCCACCAACAGTGTAGGAGTGTTCCCTTTTCTCTACGCCCTCTCCAGCATTTATCATTTGTAGACTTTTTGATGATGGTCATTCTGACCGGTGTGACGTGATACCTCATTGTAATTTTGATTTGCATTTCTCTAATATTAGTGATGTTGAGCATCTTTTCATGTGCTTTTTGAACTTTTACTCCTCTCCCTCACAGGAAAGGCAGCCAAGGTATCGTCTTCTTGATTTCTGGGCTTACTTGGTACAAAGGTAGCTAGTAGTTTTTAGTATTCCTGGGGAAAAAAGAAGTTGCCACACTTTGGAGACATCCCCAAATAATGTTTTTGCAAACTGTTCTTGCTGTGTGCTCTCTGGAGCACCTACTCCCAAACACCTGAATAACTTGTGTTTTCACATGACTCTTTGAGGTTTGAGAACAATTGGTCTGACCCCATAGAGGATGGATCATGTGAAGAAGTTGCGGGTATGGTTGGTGCTTTGAGGGGAATAAGGCCTGGTCTGACCACAGAGCAAAAGAGTGAGATTCCAGGGGACTGAGAGAATGGGGGTTTCCAAAGGTGGTAGAGAACTGTGATCTCTTAGTACTGAGAAATGGAATATTTCCTGCCATATCAGTAAACAAAGGATGTCACGGTCATCAGCAGTTGCAGCCCTCCAACCTGAGCCCTGAGGAGACTCAGGAAGGAAAGAATACCTGCCATATAGCAGCCTTCAGACTGCAGCCACTCCCTAGGGCGAGCCTTGAGGAAACTCAGGATGTGGAAACACAGGATGCTGATGCCAGAGAGCTGAGGTGCACATCAAAGGCATGATTTCAGTGAACCCAGACTCTTGCATCTTCCCATACACAGAAAAGCGCTAAATTCCTTAACTTGGGATATCTGGTTTTCTTTAATTTACAGTAATCGTTGGATGTTCCCAACTCCCTGCCCTTTGTTGCAAAACTTCTATATACCCTGGCTCTCCCCCTCATCTCCTTGGAGCGGTTCTCTCAGGGTTATTTGAAGTCCTAAAACTTTCCGCTGAATAAAACATAACTCTCAACTTTTAGGTTGTGAGCATTTTTTTAAGTCCACAGTACTAAGTACCCTAGACCTTTTACAGTGGTGACTCGGTGGATGGCTGTGTTCTAACCGCTTTGCTGAGGACTTGGGGCCTGTAGTAATGCTGCCTGTGGCAAAGTGTGACACTGAGGAATAGTTGACTCCAGGCTGGCGTCTCTGAATGGACCAGCATGACTGGGGCAATGACCAGTTTTCCGTAAGACAAGATGAGGGCCTCATCAGGCGCTCCCATAATTTTCTTGTGTTGTATGAGTCCAAAGGTCTTGGTACAACCCAAGGTGAGACAGCAAGCTGTGAAAATTGACTGACTTTGAACTTCACACTCACTTTTTGAGTATGGCCTCAAACTTAACTTTGATTTGATTTAGAAAGGAAAATAAAACCATTTCTTGTACTTTATCTTAGAGGAGTTCATGAATTCGCTCAAAAGATTTACTTTTATTCTGCCTCCTGACATTCTTTCTGTCATATTTGGGAAACTCATTTCATCTTGTTTTATGGTTTCTACCGTCCTGTTTCATACCTTAAGTTTGCATTATGTTTCCCTAGGTGAAACATAAGCTTCAGGTCTTTCTCTCCCCAGCAGTACAGCAGTGGACAAACAGAGAACGGAGCAATCGAGATGGTCAGGCTAATTTTAGGGTCCAAAAAATGTAGTTGGCTTCTGTATCTAGCAGACTCTTGATGCCTCCCTGACATTCCTTATCTGCATTCAGGCCTGACTTCTAAAGACCAGCACTTGTATGTGTGTGTGTTTTAGATTTTTGTTTTTCCTAAGGGCTTTCTCTGTCACCGGATTCTGCTTTCTCCATGCCCAAGGCAAGATGGAAGTGTGTGAAATCTACACGTCCTCCCGTTCCCAGAGGCTCTTACCCAAGGTCAATGGGAGTCAGAGTATAAGTACCCCTGCTCCCTCGCTCTGTAGGCAGGGTAACTACTGCACATGCTATGCATTGGCTTCTGGAGCTGCCCAGTGGTTAAGTTCCAGGTACTGCCTTGATAACCTACTTAATAATGGACACTTTATTGGCTCCCTTCCTTTCCCTCCCTTACTTTCCCACTTCCCTACTGGTATTTCCCACTATCACCTCCCAAGTGAATTATTTCCACTGAAATTCTTGTCTCAGGGTCTTCTCCTGGGAACACCTAAACTATGAAACTATGTCCCTTTCATTCTGGCTTATTTATCCATCAGGGCTCTTTGACTTGTGTCCAAAATTTCAAAAATGAAGAAAGGGTTCAGTCCTCTTCACTCTTGTGCGCAGGAGCATAAAGTCTCCCAGGAAGAACAGTTGTTAAGTAACTTGATCTTGTGGTTCAGTTTTTAATTTACTAATTTGCAATTGAACAGAGAAAACAAAAATTTTGTTCTCTTAAATACAAACACTGAGTGCCTGATGAAGACAAAATTGTGAAACCAAGCAGGACTCTGTGGGGCTCCTGGGCACAAAAGCCTTTCTGTGTCCCCCATTTCTTGATTACAGGAAACAGGCTTCATTCAGCCTCCATGACTTTCCCTGAGTTCCAACAGGCAGGTTCAAACAGTTGTTAATCAGGGAAGGGTGGGGATGTAGAGACAAGGGAGGAGAAGCCAATACACAACAGTGCAGCCTTGGGGCAGGGCCCTGCTTCCCCCTCGAGGGGTACACGTCACAATATCTTTGAGCTGTTTTGCAGACACTGAAACCCCCACCAGGTGGGAGAAGTTAACTGTCTGCTGCCCACAAGCAGGTAGACCCCAGACCAGTTGGAACCAGAAGGTTGAATATGCCAACTCCTGGTTACCTCACTACCAACCAATCAGAAGAATGTCCTCAAACTGATCACACCCACCCCTTTGAACCATTGCTATAAAACTCCTCACTACCCCCTTCAGGTTGGGACACACAGTTTTGAAGGCATTAGCCCCCTGTGGCCCTCTTGGCTGGCAAAGCAATAAAGCTATTCTTCTCTATCGGGTTGGCCCAAAACTTCGTTAAGGTTTTTTCATAAGATGTTACGGAAAAACCCGAACAAACTTTTGGGCCAACCCAGTGATTCACCCGAAACTCTGTCTCTGAGATTTAATTCGGTGTTGGAGTGCAGAGGCCGGATTTGGCTTCAGTTGTACTAGGCAACACGGAAGATGTAGAAACTTTGACTTAGAAGTCCACATCATGGGTCAGGAAAAAGGAGATGCTTCAGGTGACATAAACATAAATCCCAAGGGCTGTGGGATTCCTGTGTGGGTACAGTGTAATAGTCTTTGAGGATGGCTTTAGTCATGGGAAGATCTCAGAACAAGTCAATAGTTTAAGAGATGAGAAGAAAAGGGAGGAAGAATGGAGAAATATAAACATCACAATCAGAATTTGTGTTAACAGATGTTAGTTCAAGGGACTGAATGGGATACAAAACGATTTTCTTAAAAAAGTGTCATGTTTTTATATTTAGCCAGATCAGAAAGCAGGTGCCACTCAAACCTTTAAAATCTGGAAGCAAGTCAATTAGCACTGTTTAATTTCTTTGTATTCTATGTAAAACAATGCCAGCGTATTCAGATGGGATTGATGCTAACAATGGCTAAAAGAATAGAGCGCGATTTGGTGGTTGATTCAGATCTCTAAGCGTTCATCACTTTTCCTCTAGGGGAGTAGAGTTGAGACGGTGTATAGGGGAACAAGCAAAACCAACACCTCCCACATCTTTGTTTCACTGAATTAATCCTCCTTGTGAAGAATGAGGTAGGTGGCTCCCTGATTCGTTAATGGAATGCAGCACATTTCCCCTCCGTGTCCTTGGCCGAGAGCAAGTCTGCTCAACAGTGCCCGAAAGTCATCCCATTGATTGATTTTACTAATTGAGGAACTTATATGCCTCTCTAGATGCTTGGGCTGAAGGATCAACTAGTAATTTGTGTTCTAATCATAAAAATAGTTTCCAGTTAAAGTAGAATGAAACCTTTTCATCTTCTTCTTTTCCCTTTTCAATCTTTGCCATTTTTCTGGAAACCGCTAAATTGGCTTGAGTTCAGGCATGACTGCCTTATGCAAATACAGACAAACTAACTGAGACCTTATAGTAGTTGAGACCTAGGGATTTTGAAATTAATGCTAACATATTTGTCTCCTTGGCTTGGAAGTAAGAAAATCTAGTCTCTTATTTTTGGAATTGTCACAGGCTTATTGTGAAATGTCTTGAGAGAGTCACTTATCCTTATTCCCACCCCTCCTAGCCTGATTCTTGAATTCATGTGGAAGGAGTATTAAAAATCCAAATTCTTCTCAGACCCAAGCTTCTTGTTTGTAATTTAATATACCTTCTCGGGATTAAAGTGCCTTTTGTAAATAACTGTTTAGATCACTGTGGACTGAAAAATATTGCACAACCTAAAAGCTAAATTATGCTTAAATTGGCAGACTTTCTGAGGATTTAAGCCTGGGAGCCAGCCTCTCAGATCACTATAAAGGTCTACTCCGAAGAGATAAGGGGCGAGCCAGGATGCATAGAAGTTTTTCAACAAAAACCAGGTAGTTGGAATCTCAAAAGTTTACTGTTAATTAAAGAAAAACAGGCATCTCAAGTTGATGAATTCAGTGCTCTTCTGTGTATGACGATGCAGGAGTCTAGGCTCATTCCCTTTGATGCGCACCTGAACCCTCTAGGGCCAGTATCCCGTTTCTCTCCATCGTGAATCCCCACAGGGTGCACCGTCAGGGGCGGCTACAGTGGTTGACGGCTTGATGGCCACAACATCCTTTGTTTACTGATACGACATTTTTCGCCCACAATGCCATCTTTTTTAGATAAGAATAGATCTAATTTTAAAAGCCTCCCAGAGAACTAAATTCATCCTTAGAAAAACAAATCTTTGTTTAACCACCATTGAGTCCAGTAAATTTTCTCATCTTACTCACCACCCTGCAGAAAATGGGAGAAGAAAGGAAAAGGCAAGATAAACCGTGGCTCTAGAGGGCAGCTCAGAGTTAATTTGAGGGGTGGTGGTTGGGTGGTGGTGGAGAGGGCTTTGTGGGTGTGTCCAGAAGTGACACTCGTTATTGAAATTGATGTTAAAGCCCGCCAAAATTCAAATTCAAGGTTTTCACGTGTCAAGTTCTATATTTCAACTTTTGGGACTTCCCTAGTGGTGCAGTGGTTAAGAATCCACCTGCCAGTGCAGGGGACACGGGTTCGAGCCCTGGTCCAGGAAGATCCCACATGCTGCAGGGCAACTAAGCCCGTGCGCCACAACTACTGAGCCCACGCACCACAACTACAGAAGCTCATGCGCCTAGAGCCCGTGCTCCGCAACAAGAGAAGCTACCACAATGAGAATCCTGTGCACCACAATGAAGAGTAGCCCCCGCTCGCTGCAACTAGCGAAAGCCCACGTGCTGCAATGAATACCCAACGCAGCCAAAAATAAATAAAATTAAAAAAAATTTTTCAACTTTCAACAAGCTGCAAATAGACCCGATCCAAGTATGACAACTCTGGAGTAAGGCTAGGACAGAAGGAAGCAGATACAGCAATTGATATGTATCCCAGATCTGGCCCAGCTTTTGCTGCAGGAATGTCAGATAGTGAGTGGCGTTGAGGAAGGAATTGAAATCTGAAAATAATTCCAATTCCCCAAACCACGGTGGATATCAGTAATTAATTTCCTTATATCTAACAGCTATGCCCACTTCTATGGTAGGCCCTTCATTATATACCCTTTCCCCATCCTTGGGAGTGGACTTCCTCTCCTAGTTGCTAGGAGTGTTGCTGCAAGGCCGCCCTCAGCTCTCAGACTCTTGGAGAGATGGACTCAGCTGTAGAGACCTGCCTCGTCCAAGTTCATGCTCTATTTTCAGGGTCGTCCTCCTCCAGTGACTGATGGGTATGGGGTGTAAAGATTTTTAAGGTTAGTCCTTGTTTAATAAACACTTCACTTGATGTCAAAAGCTCGGTATCTGTGCACCAGCACTGAATTGAATCTCAGAGACAGAGTTTCGGGTGAAGTAGAAAAGAATAACTTTATTGCTTTGCCAGGCAAAGGGGGACACAGCAGGCTCCTGCCCTGGAAATCCATGTGTCCCAACCAAGGGGAGTTTGGTGAGAAGTTTTATGGCAATGGTTCAAGGGTGGGTTTGCTGATAAGATTAGGGTGTGTTCAGGGCCTGCAGTCCTTTAATCTGGTCTCAAGTAATCTTCTTGATGAGCTTCTCCAGTTCCTTTAGCCTGGCCTCAGGTGGTCTTTCTCATAGAAGAATGCTGACATCTTCCATTTGCTGAGTTTTAATTCTATATAGGGCTTAAAGACATTGTTACGTGTATCCCTTGAGGCAGAACCAGGGCCCTGCCCCAAGGCTGCACTATTGTTTCTTGACTGCTCCTCCCTGTCTCTGCATCCCCTCCCTTCCCTGATCAGCAACTGTTTGAATCTGCCCTTTGGAACTCAAGGAAGGTCAAGGAGGCTGCATGAAGCCTATTTTCTACAAACAAGAAATGGGGGACACAGAAAGGATTTGTACCCAGGAGGGTCCCACAGGGTCCTTTTCCAGTTCATACAAACATGTGTGAGTTCGTTTTGGGGTTTTGAGGAATTTTTTCCCATTGACCTGCTATGTCTCTCTCTATTCCAATACCCCACTGCCTTAATTACCATAGCTTTGTAACAGGCCTTGATGCATGGTAGGTGACTGACCTCTCTTTTTCTTTCTTCAGTGATTTCTTGACTATTTCAAGTCTTTGCACTTACAAGTGAAGTTTAGAATGAGCTTTTCAAGTTTTATTAAAAGTCCTATTGGAGTTTGATAGGAATTAATTTAGATCTTGTGATACAGCTGGAGAGATTCCTCAACTTTACAATGTTGTCTTCCTCTTTATCGACATATGTCTCTTCGATTATTTGTCTTCTGTAATGTCTTTTCATCAGCTTTATAATTTTCTCCTTAAAGATTTTGTATATTAGACAGATTTATTTTTATGTTACTTATATTTTTGAGCTACTATAAACAATTATGTTTATTATCATATTCTTTTTGTTTGTTACTGATGTCTAGAATAATACTGATTATTGATTTTATATTTATTCACCTTGCTTAGCTCACTAATTAATTTTCATAATATGCTGGCAGTTTCTTTTTTTTTTTAATAGACAAGAGTATTATCTGTGAACACCATCAGCTTTTCTTTTCAATTCCTCTGTCTTTTATTTATCTTTCTTACTCTCTGTGTGAGATAAAAATTCCAGTGCAATGTTTAATAGAAGTGGTAATAGGATGCACTCTTATTTTGTTCCTGATTTTAAAGGAGATGCTTGGAATATTTTTTCATTAAGTAGGTATTTGTAAGGATTTTTTTAATACTTATTATTTAACACACTAAGAAAATTTCCTTCTATTTATAAATCAGTAGGAGATTATAGCTTGAACAAGTGTTGAATTTTAACAAAGGCTCTTTCGGTAGCTACTTAAATAATCATTTAGTTTTCTTCTTTTATTGGTTAACACAATAAATTATGTTGATAAACTTGTCTGATGTCGGACTAACTTTGAATCCCTGGAATAAGTCCAATTTGGTCATGATAAATTGTCTTTTTATAAAACTTGCTGCTAAAATTTAGCTTCGGCTTTTCCTATGTGTGCTTTGAAGACCCCCTACAGAAACAGCATGGACCCTCACCAAAATTTGGTTCAGCAGCGAAGACTGATGATGGCATGTTTCCGACGTCAGTCAGTCAGGAGCGAATTGTAACAGAGAATCTGACTCCATCTTTCGATGTTTGGTGTTTGACTCATGGCGATGTTTAAGTCATCTCTCCATCTTCTCCTCTGTTCTGCATCTGGGCAAACTGATAAAAAAAAACCTGGGTGCTTCTTCCTCTGGAGCAGCTGGGGTATTAAACTGCGCGAGCTTTTGCCTGTGTGTGGAAACCCCCACTCCAGCCCACTCCCTATCCACAGTGAAAACTGCAAGCCAGCCTCCTTTTCTTGTTCTCTCAATCCGTTTTTGGACCAGTTGGGGAAGCCTGCCTTGCCCTCTCCTAAAAGCCTCACTGTGTGAATAATTAACGTTTTCATACCCTCTTGGTGTGTGTGGTTGTCATCAGTTTTTACATTAGAAAGAGATTCTGAGTAGGGGTCCATCCATCCTGCATCTCTATTTTGGACACAAAATAATGTGTTAACGAATGAGATGGGATTGTAATTTTACTTTTGCTATCTTTGCCTGGTTTGAGTATCAGAGTTATACTAGACTTATTAAATGAGTTGATAAATGAAAAAATTCCTTCTAGAGAGGAGTTTATGTAAGATTAAACTTATCTGTTCCTTATTTTTGGTAGAACTTATCTATAAAACCTGGATAAGAATATGGGTATTTTTTTATACTATGAGTTTAATTTCTTTAAGGATTTTAAGGTGATTCAGGTTTTCTATTTTTTTTCTTTTTGAATTTTATTTTATTTTTTTATACAGCAGGTTCCTATTAGTCATCAATTTTATACACATCAGTGTATACATGTCAATCCCAATCACCCAATTCATCACACCACCACCCCCACCCCTCTATTTTTTTCAATATGAGAAAAATTTCAAATTTCCTGGGTTAAAATGTGTGGTTGTAGTGGTGGTATACAGGCAGGAGGGGAAAGGGGTCTGGGGTCTCTTTTATAAGGGCACTAATCCCATTCATGACGGCTCCATCCTCATGACCTAAGCACCTCTCATAGGCTTTTTACTTTTTTCAAAGATGTTTTGTGATTTTTGGTGTACAAGTCTTATACATCTTATGTTAAATTTATTCCTACATATTTTTTTTGATGCTATTATAAATAGGATTGCTTTTTAAATTTCATTTTTGGATTGTTCATAGCTAGTGTATAGAAATACAATTGATTTATGTATATTAATGTTATATCCTTCAACCTTGCTTTTTAGTGAGTTCCTTATGTTTTTCTACGTATAAGATCATGTTATCTGAAAATAAGGATAGTTTTTGCTTCTTTTAAAAATATAGATGCCTTTTCTGTCTTTTTATGAAAGTTACTAATTTTGGACTTAATTTCTTTAATAGATATAGGCCTATTCAGATTATTTCTCCTTGTATTTTGGTTGTGTGTCTTTTAAGGAATTGGTACCCTTAAGTTATCAAATTTGTGGCAATAGCATTGTTCATAGCATGCCTTCATTATCTTTTTTTTTTTTTTTTGTGGTACGTGGGCCTCTCACTGCCATGGCCTCTCCCGCCGTGGAGCACAAGCTCCGGACGTGCAGGCCCAGCGGCCATGGCCCACGGGCCCAACCGCTCCGCGGCATGTGGGATCCTCCCAGACCGGGGCATGAACCTGCATCCCCTGCATCGGCAGGTGGACCCTCAACCACTGCACCACCAGGGAAGCCCCTTCATTATCTTTTTAATGTTCCTGGAATAAATAGTGATGACTTTTCTTCAATTTTTCATATGTATATCTCTCTTTATTCTTGGTTTCTTCTTGGTGTTTTCTCTATTTCTTGGTTAGCCTGGCTACAGGCTACTCAATTTTATTGTTCTTAAAGAACCAGCTTTTGATTTTGTTGATTTTCTCTATTGTTTTTGACTTCATTGCTTAATTTTAATTATCTTATCTTCTTCTTGCTTAGGCTTAATTGAGCATTTTATGTGATTTTATTTTTTCTCCTCTTACCAAATCAATTATACAGGCATACCTTGTTTTATTGTGCTTTGCTTTACTGCAACCCTGCATTGAACAAGTCTGTTGGCACCATTTTCCCAACAGCATTTGTTCACTTCATGTCCCTGTGTCACATTTTGGTAATTTTCACAATATTTCAAACTTCTTCATTGTTCTTTTATTTGTGATGGTGGTCTTTGATCAGTGATCTTTGATGTTACTATTGTAATCGTTTTGGGGTGCCACAGACTGTGCCCATATAAGACAGTGAACTTAATAAATGTGTGTGCGTGACTGCTCCATCTACTTGCTGTTCCCGCATCTCTCTCCCTCTCCAAGGACCACCCTAGTCCCCAAGACATAACAATATTGAAATTTGCCAGTTAATAACCCTACAGTGGCCTCTAAGTGTTCAAGTGAAAGGAAGAATCACATCTCTCACT
Source organism: Phocoena sinus (assembly GCF_008692025.1). Lineage (NCBI taxonomy): Eukaryota > Metazoa > Chordata > Mammalia > Artiodactyla > Phocoenidae > Phocoena > Phocoena sinus. Next base: position 3,986,726 of record NC_045766.1, read on the forward strand.
TTAAATCAAAAGCTAAAAATTATTACCCTTAGTGAGGAAGGCATGTCAAAAGCCAAGATAGGCTGAAAACTTGGCCTCTTGCACCAAACAGTTAGCCAAGTTGTGAATGCAGAAAGTTCTTGAAGAAAATTTTAAGTGCTGCTCCAGTGAACACACAAATATTAAGAAAGCAAACAGCCTTATTGCTGATATGATAAAAGTTTTACTGGTCAGGATGGAAGATCAAACCAGAACCATAACATTCCCGTAAAGCCAGAGGAAGGCCCTAACTCTCTTCAATTCTGTGAAGTTTGAGAGAGATGAGGAAGCTGCAGAAGAAAACTTTGATGCTAGCAGAAGTTGGTTCATGAGGTTTAAGGAAGGAAGCCTTCTCCATAACATAAAAGTGCAAGGTGAAGCAGAAAGTGCTGATGTAAAAGCTGTAGCAAGTTATCTAGAAGATCTAGGTAAGATAATTCATGAAGGTGAATGATTCTAAACAATAGATTTTCATTGTAGATTGAACAGCCTTCTACTGGAAGAAGATGCCATCTAGGAATTTCATAGATAGAGAAAGTCAGTGCCTGACTTCAAAGCTTCAAAGGGCAGGCTGACTCTCTTGTTAGGGGCTAATGCAGCTGGTGACTTGGGGAAGAAGCCAGTGCTCATTTACCATTCTGAAAATCCTAAGGCCCTTAAGAATGATGCTAAATCTGCTCTGCCTGTGCTCTGTATCTGGAACAACAAAGCTTGGATGACAGCACATCTGTTTACAACGTGGTTAACTGAATACTTTAAGCCCACTGTTGTGACCTACTGCTCAGAAAAGAAGCTTCCTTTCGAAATACTACTGCTCATCAACAGTGCACCTGGTCATCCAAGAGCTCTGATGGAGATGTACGATGAGATTCATGTTGTTTTCATGACTGTTAACACAACTTCCATCCTAAGGTCCATGGATCAAGGAGTAATTTTGACTTTCAAGTCTTATTACTTAAGAAACACATTTTGTAAGGCGATAGCTGCCATAGAGAGTGATTCCTCTGGTGGATCTGCACAAAATAAATTGAAATTGTTCTGGAAAAGGTTCACCAGTCTAGGTGCCAGTAAGAACACTCATGATTCATGAGAAGAGGTTGAAATATCTGCATTACCTGAAGTCTGGAAGAAATTGACTCCGACCCTCTTGGATGACTCTTCATTGGAGGAGGTAACTGCAGATATGGTGGAAATAACAAGAAAACTAGAATTAGAAGTGGAGCCTGAAGACGTGATTTAATTGCTGTAATCTCATGATAAAACTTGAATGGATGAGGAGTTGCTTCGAATGGATGAGCAAAGAAAGTGTTTTCTTGAGATGAAATCTACTCCTGGTGAAGATGCTGTGAAGCTTGTTGAAACAACAAAAAAGGGTTTAGAATATTAACATAAATTTAGTTGATAAAGCAGGGGCAGGATGTGAGAGGATCAACTCTAATTTGAAAGAAGTTCTACAGTGGGTAAAATGCTATCAAACAGCGCTTTGTGCTACAGAGAAATCTTTCTTGAAAGGGAGGGTCAATTGATGTGGCAAACTTCGCTGTTGCCGTATGTTAAGAAATTGCCGCACCCACCCCAACCTTGAGAGCAACCAGCACCCTGGTCAGTCAGCAGCCATCAACACTGAGGCAAGACCCTCCACCAGCAAAAGGCTCAGATGGTGGTTAGCATTTTTTAGCAATAAAATGTATTTTAATTAACATATGCACATTTTAAGACGTAGTGCTACTGTATGCTTAATAGACTGCAATATACTGTAAACATAACTTTTATATGCACTGGGAAACCAAAATATTTGTGTGACTCGCTTTACTGTGATGCTCATTTTATTGCGGTGGTCTGGAACCGAACCTGCAATATCTTCAAGGTATGCCTGTCCTTCCTTAAAAATTGTTTTGTTTTAGTTTTTGTGTTATAGTTTCTAATATACATGGCAGAGTGAAAACTTTCTCTACCAGTAGTAAGCTGGGGCAATTTTAGGGCAAATATTGCTTATTTCTCATCTCTGGATACCAGTATCTTTTATTGCTTGATGTCCAGTGGCTTGAAAACCTTTGCCTCATATATTTTTTCTGCTGTAGTTTTATAAACTGTTTTAGATGCAATACTTGTTGCTCCATCTTGGGTAGAAGTGGGATTTTGTCAAGTACATATATCGGCTTCAAATGAACACGTTTTTATTACTTATGCCTTAGTAAACTTTATGTTCTACATGGAAATAAATTTGAGAAGCTCCTAGTTATATAGTCAGCCTCTTACACTTGTGGATTTGATTCCATGTGTTTATTTCAAGAGTAAGTTTCCAGTGATTTGAGACCATTCAAGCTTCCTTCAGGTACAGCTGAAATTCCAAATCCTGGGATAATGCATATTCCTGCCCTTAAACAATAGGTTGAAAATAAACAATGATAATATAGAGATTGTAAAAATGAAAAAGCAGAACTTGAGTTGCTTTCATTCTGTTATTTTACATGATAACTTCAATTTGTTTTTTTTTTTTTTTTTTTTTTAACATCTTTATTGGGGTATAATTGCTTTACAATGGTGTGTTAGTTTCTGCTTTATAACAAAGTGAATCAGCTATACATATACATATGTTCCCATATGTCTTCCCTCTTGCGTCTCCCTCCCTCCCAAGTTTTTAATTTGTGTTTAAAATCTAAAAGAATGAAACAGATGTGACCTGTAAGGGATAACATTCTTATTTGGCAAGTATAAATTTTAGTTCACGTGTGAAATATTTTACTATTTTGAGTAGTATATGTTACATTAAAATTTAGTATTTTAAATCTATTCTTTTCAAACTAAGGAACAAATAAAAATATTATTGCTTATTATTTCATGATTACTAATGAAAATATCATTTTGAAGAGGGGATTGTTTGAAAAATTATACACTGTGGTTGTCAAATGTCTTAGGTTTGTCACTGTGCAAAGGATATGTCCAGTTAGATCACAGCAGTCAAGAAAGTCCAAAGCCATGGCTTCCCACTAGGTATTTATAGTTTATTTAAAATCATCTAAGTAATAAAATATTTTATCAATAAGTGGTCATTTCTGTTATAACTAATATTTTTTTTAAAATTTATTGTATGGTTGATTTACAATGTTGTGTTAGTTTCAGGTGTACAGCAAAGTGAATCAGTTATACATGTACATATATCCACTCATTTTTAGATTCTTTTCCCACATAGGTTGTTACAGAGTATTGAGTAGAGTTCCCTGTGCTCTACAGTAGGTCCTTGTTGGTTATCGCTTTTATATATAGTAATGTGTATATGTTGATCCCAATCTCCCAATTATCCCTCCCCACCTTTTCCCCCCTGGTAACCATAAGTTTGTTTTCGAAATCTGTGAGTCTGTTTCTGTTTGGTAAATAAGTTCATTTGTACCACTTTTTTAGATTCCACACATAAGTGATATCATATGATATTTGTCTTTCTCTGTCTGACTTACTTCACTCAGTATGACAATCTCTAGGGCCGTCCATCTCACTGCAAATGGCATTATTTTGTTCTTTTTAATGCCATAACTAATATTAAATGGTGACAAACCTGACATTCTATCTTCGTCAGGTTTCCAAGGAACATACCTAGAAAGTTCGCTCAAGATCAAATTTATCCATAGAATAGGACAAAGTGTTACATTTACCCTTTACCAAGATGTGTGTACATAAATATTTATAATTTTATGAAAATGCATGATAAATACCCAGAGTGAGGAATAAAATTATGGGAATTTGTAGAGTGGTGATTAATTCCAACTGGAATGATGGGAGAAGGTGAAATCTTCCTAGGGGGTGCGAAATTTAGTTAAAGCCTCAAATAAATGATCAGGAAGATTTCCAAGGGTAGAAAAGAGAGTTCTTAGATGCAAGTGTAGGCTGAGGGGCGGCCTGCCTGCTTACTACTAAAAAATGAGTTTCCTTTGAAAGCTGTATTTACCCTTAAAGTTTACTTAGGCTTTCCTCTGGGAATGGAATAGTAGGAACAAAGGTCATTAGATGATCTTTTAAGGTTTCAATCAGTGGATTATTAATCTACTTTCAGAATCTAGTGCCATATTCCATGAGATGAAAAGAGTCATCCCAAAATGGACTATTCCGCTTTCTCAGATTTTTTTCAACTTGAACTGATATTCAGGGAGAAATTATGATGCATTCTTCCAATAGAATTACGACCTCCTTCTATTTTGAATGATTTCTACATTTCTAGGCAGCACAAAGTCACCACAGAGCTCTTTCCTAGTAAATATTAAATGGGATGGCAACATGAATTCTTTCCGTTTTTGTTCCAAGAGAAGGGTAAGGGTTTCACAATTTTTTTTCTTTCCCCCTTAATGGAAGTCATCAATTACACCAGAGGATATGATGGGTTTTAGGAATCTAAAACCATGAAATTAAATATAATTACCTTGTTCCTTTTTCTTCTTAAAGCCATTTGTGTTAAAAAGTTAGAAATTAAATTAAATGACTCTAAATTAAAAGGCATGCTTTTGGCATTTTTGTAAGATGAACAAAAATTCTTCTAAGAAATAAATGCTAGTTGAATGGGCAGGGTGGAATGGGGAGGCACTCAGTGTGCCCTGTCAATGTCTGCTTCACTGCTATCTCCTTTATATTTCAACTCACTACCTCAAAGTTTTGGACAGCTGTAAAATGCACTGCTGATACTAAGTGGGCCACCTACTGAAGTGTAGTGACTGGAACACAATTATTTAGACATAAGTGCAGACTAACACATTTTCTCCTTGGAAATAGACCTCCTTAGTGAAGATAAAATTGAACAGAGTTTTCTACATTAAAAAAAAAAAAAATCAAGAAATTCTCACATAATTTTAGAAGCAGCAAGTATTTCTCCTTGGTGTTTCCAAACATCACCAATACAAGGAGAAGCTAGAAGGAGGCACTGTGAGAGTGGTATTTTTTTCATTTTTAATTTAATCGAATTCTTATGTCTTGGAGGAAGAACAAACCTGCCTTTTATTAGCCTGCCCTGATAAAAGCTTTAATTATCTTACTTAACCAACAATCTGCTTCTCATTATTAAAGACAAAGGAGAAATTAACCTGTGGGAGTTCTTTCTCCATTCTTGTCATCATGAATGTTGAAATAATTGCAATATTTCAGAAGACAAATGGACGTGTGGCATTTAAACAGATATTAAAGGAAGAACCCAGTCCTAGTTGAGTTAATTGGCCCACAGAAATTCAGAAACTTTTTAAAACAAATTTCAAATGACTTCATTAATATGAAAGCTTATGTGTTTGTAAGTTATGTACCAGTTTCCTCAGTGATTTGATGACAAGTCAGAATTCTGTTGGATTCCATCATGACCTTGTTTTCATTAGAAGATGCTTTGTGTGAAGGGGTGCTTCTTCACTTCTCTTTGTAATTAGTTAGGAATCCTACACAGCTCAGGAAAAAGAAAATAATCGAAACTACCTATTGGCTTCAAGGCTCCTCTTAAGAATAGGTGCTTGTATTACATAATTGCAGCACGCTTTTTTCTTTCATTATGTCATTTCTTGAAATGTGCACAAAAGTTGGGCCCTGTAAGACTGCTACCTCCCAGATATATGTGCTTGAAGGATGATACAAATTTAATTGAAGAGTTTGTTCTTACATCTGTGTAAATGTAGGCAGCAGTAATATATTGTAGTCTTTAAGTACACATCTCCTGGAATGTTTGACCTGGATTTCTTTTTACTCATTATGTGCTTTGGCTAAGATAATTAATGAATTAATCCAGTATTTCAACACTAAGTATCTGTGAGACAAAGGATATACCTCCTGGACCTAATAGTCCAAGTATTTGCTAACAGACAAAAAATCCAAATGACAAAACAAAACCCATCATTAGGACTGCATTTGTGCTTTGAAGGAAGTATACATGGTGATGTGAGAGTGTATAAAAGGGAACTTTGTGGGTTTTGAAGAGTCAGGACAAATGTTTCAGAAGGAAGCATTTCAGTTGATAACTGAAGAATGAGAGGGATTTATTACTTTGGAAGGATTGGGGGTGGGAACTTTCTATGCAGAGTGAAAAACACATGCAAAGGTTTGGAATAATTTTTAATATCCCCTCTCCCCAAACACACACTCACCCTCATTCTCTCTCTTTCTCTCTCTCTCTCCTTAAAATGTCCTACTTTTGACAATACATTTTATGGACCTTTTACTTATAATTCATGTTAAGGATGAAGTCTTTAAGAACAATGGGAAATGTTCTTTGTGTTTGTTTTGAAGCAGGGGCTTGTTATGTTTATATCTGTATTTCATAAAGAAAATGCTCAATAATTTGGAAAGAAATTCATCCATTGCTAATTGGCCAAGGGGATGACACCATTCCAAGGGAGAGACAGATGACAGCCTGGGGGAGGGAAGTTGTTATTTGTGGAGATGAGAAGACGTAGATGAACCAAAGACACAGTCAGGAAATAAAATGATGAGCTTGTGGTGGTGGATGGCACATGTTGGAGGAGAAGGAGGTATTGAGGATGTCTGCTGAGTTTCTGGATGAGTGCCATTTGCTAAGATGAAATGCCAAGTGATAGAACCAAGTCTGGAGGGAAGGCCAAGTTTGTTTTAGGAGAGTTTGAGTTTGAAGTGCCTTTGGAGCATTCAGCTAAGAGAGGTACATTTTGGGCTTCCCTGGTGGCGCAGTGGTTGAGAGTCCGCCTGCCGATGCAGGGGACACGGGTTCGTGCCCCGGTCTGGGAAGATGCCACAGAGCGGCTGGGCCCGTGAGCCATGGCCGCTGGGCCTGCACATCCGGAGCCTGTGCTCCGCAACAGGAGAGGCCACAACAGTGAGAGGCCCGCGTACCACACACAAAGAAAGAGAGAGGTACATTTTGATATATGTGTCTGAAGCTCATATCAGGCACAGAGATGTGAATTTGCTGCTAATGGCATGGAGCCTAGAATTTAGATGGGATTGAATAGAACAGAGTTTCTCAGCCTCAACACTATTGACCTTTGGACCGGCTCATGCTTTGTTGTAGGGGATTGTCCTATGCATTGTAGTATGTAGGGCAGAATCCCTGGTTCTATCCCCTAGAAGCCAGTAACATTCCCTTCTCAGCTGTGATAACCAAAAAACATCTCCAGATACTGCCAAATGTGCCTGGGGGGATGGGAGGATGAGGACAAAGCTTTCTCCTGTTGAAGCCTTAGCTAATACCAGGATTGGACTGTCAAATCAGATTTGGACATATATGATATCATACCCACTGTCCAGCTTTGCAAATAATTCAAGAATATAGGTAATCAAGGGACTAAAACAAACGAAAGAGCTCTGACACATCCTGCACAGTTACACTGGCTCATTCTTCCTTCACTGGTCATGTGTGCTCTGGCTAAGAGTCATAGGTGAGGGTACCTGGTGAGCTTTGGGGGTTATTACATCGCTTAGCAGAAAGCACTTAATAATACTGATTATTTTATAACACTGATAGTTATACAAGTTACCTGACATTTCCCAGACAGCCATGCTCCACAGGTACATTGTTTTCAGATAAGTGATCTTCAGTCATCCTGCTAAGGCCACTGTATATCTAAGGATTCATTCTACAAAGCAAAATATAATTAGTTTATTTACCCAGAAGTCCAACTGAACAGGAATTTAGACCAGGTCACCTGCCTTCTTTTTGTTTTTTTTTTTTTTCACTTAGAGGAAAGAAAACTTGTCCTGTAAGCAAGTATGAGGTGGAGAGTAGGACTGTAAGACAGATGTCAGAATCTTTTCTGAATGATACACAGTGAACCAGAAGTTTGTAATGACTGCAGCTAGGAGGGGTAGTGGGAGATTAAGTCACATGATGTCTTTGTATCCCCAGAGTTTAAAAACATGTTGGCATACAACTGGAGCTCTGAGGGATTTGTCGAATGAGTTCAGGCTTGAATGAATGAATGAGTGAGTCTCAGAGGGACCAAACTGTCAACCAGATGGTGAGCAGAGGTGTACAGCAGTGACTGGGAGGGAAGAGGATACTAGTCCCTCTTCTGGAGATGCATGCAGGGCACAGACTAATGGTCCTCTGCTTTTGAGAGCTGTAGGAGAAGCCGCCTGATTGGGGGAGAGCCAGGTTTCAGTTGAGGATCAGAGCAGAGACCAAGCGCTCCGGTGGCGTTCCAGGGGGCAGAGTGGAAGGCGTGGCAGGTGGAAGGAGGCAGCGTAGTGAGTCAGTTGCAAGAACGGGCAGCACCTACGCGGATGCTCAAGCTCAAGAATCAGCTTCCTGGGGGAGGACAGGGTTGGCCTTTCATCCTGGGGTTTCTTCATGGAAACAGGCATGGCTGTCTTGGTAAAGCTAATCTCGCTGCATACAGAGGTTTTGGTGATCTCTCCCTCAGTTCCTAATCCTAGACATTTATTTGCTTAAATTGAGAGGAAGGAAATATGGTCATGGTTCAGTAGAGTGGAATGATTTAGGATTTTCATAATGTCTTTTTACCTAAAGCAAATGATGCCTTCTCAATGAGAGCAAATGCATTTTCTCTGATCCATGCCAATATCAATTTCCATGGTGCTATGCTTAGCTTAATTAAAAAAATCCTTCCCCACACTCACTGATGTAGTCACACAAATGTTCCTTATTTATAGATTAAGAACACCACCCTTGGGGCTTAGTAACTGTATGTTGCTGGGTGATCATTGAAACTTACCGAGTCTCAGCTTTCTTAGTTTTAAAATAGGGTCTATTACATTTAACTGTTAAGATTTAGGGGAGGCATATAAATAAATTGTAAACACAGAGTCATTAGAGCAGTACCTGGTGTATAATTAGTATTCTCCCACCTTTAGGAAGATTTTATATTTAGCAAATATACCTGAAGTCCCTTCAAAAACATTTCCTTCTGTATCTCTTCTGGGGGGTGGAGGGGGCAATATGGGATGGGCCTTAATTATTCTTACGATTAAATGGTTTATCCTCAAATTATTATTATTATTTATTTTTTTCGGCCATACATCATATGGGATCTTAGCTCCCCACCAAGGATCAAAGCTGTGCCCCTGGCAGTGGAAGCGTAGAGTCTTAACCAGTGGACCTCCAGGTTATATATATATATATATATATATATATATATATATATATATATATATATAAATACTAAGGGCACTCTTTCTCAGACAGAACTTTGGAACACTTCGTAAAGGCAGAATATTTCAAGGAGGTTGTGTGGTAACAAAGCTGTACTGACAACAGAGTTGAAATCAGTCCTCAAAGCGTTGCCTAAATATTCTATTCTCTTTTGAACTAAAGCCAAACAGATTTTAGTCTTCATCACCTTTTTCAAAAAGCCCTCGTCAAAATCCCTAGTGACTGTAATACTGATAAATCCAAGGGCTGATTATTGATCCTCATCTTTCTGAACTTTTCAACCCCATGTGATCTGGTTGATTCTATCCTTGCAGCACGTTCTCTGTTCAGCTCCTAGCCACCAACTCTTAGTTTTCCTTCTCTCTCTCTGCTTGCTTCTTCTCTCTCTCTTTGCTGGTCCTCCTTCTTCCCTCTCCTTCCATTTCCTTGTCTTCTCAATGTTGAATAACCATTAAGCTCATTCTTTGAACTGCTTTTCTTTTCAATCAACGTCAGGTAATCTCACTAATTCTTCTAGCTTTTAATCTGATTGATATGATGATAGCACCCGATTTATTTATATATTCAGCCTGAAACTCTCTGATATCCAGGATCTAAATGCGATTGGTCCTGAATGTGTTTATCTCTGCATCTAATGGTTATTTCAAATGTAACACGTCTGAACTGAATTCTTCTTTTTTCCACTCAATTCTGCTTCTCCTGTAGTCTTCTCGACTCCATAAATGGCAATTCTAGCCTGTCAGTTGCCTAAGCCAAAATCAGGAGTCGTCCTGACTTCTCTCTTTCTCTCACACACCACATTTAATCCCTTGGCGAATCTAGGTGACTCTACGTTGAAAATACATTCAGAGTTTTACCACTTCTCTGCCAGCACTGCCACTACTCTGGGTCAAGCCACCATCATCTGCCTCCTGGACTTTTGCCACCTCCTCCCCAGTGCGTCTTCCTGCTTCCATCTCTGTTGAACTGAGTCTGTCTTGTACACTTCCCCCAGAGTAATTTTGCTCAGATATGTCAGGTTAGGTCACCCTCTGGCTAAAAACCTTCCAATGATTCCATATTCCACTCAGAATAATCTCCGAAGTCCTTATGGTGGCCAGTGGGGTCCTGTGTGTTTTGGACCCCTGCCCTCTCTCTGACCCTGTCCTATCACTCACTCTACTCCAGTCACTAGAACATCCTTTGCTGTTCTTCAGGCAGTCACCAAACACATGCTTTCCTCAAGCCCTTTGCACTTGCTCTTTTTTCTGCCTGGAAAACTCTTCCCTCCAGTACCTATATGACTTAATCCCCCGCTTCCCTCATGTCTTTACTCACACTTCATCTCACCACTGAGTCTTCTCTGACCATCCTATGTGAAATTCAACCCTTCCCTTTATTCCTACCCCTACCCTTGCCACTCCCAAAATCCCCCTTTTTCTTCATAGCACCATCATACTAAGTATTTGCTCATTTCCTTGTTTATTACCTGTCTCCCTCATTAGAATGAAAACTTGTTGAAGATAGGGAACTTTGTCTATTTTGATCATTGCTCTCTCCTTGTGCCTAGTGTAGTGCCTCATTTATAGAAAAAAAATCCAATCCATATTTGTAGAAGGAATGAAATTGAGAGCAAGCCCTTTTTTAATGTGTATGATGGTTAACCATGACCTCATGACTTACACTTTTCAGGGTCTTTCTCCGATTATTAATTCTCCTGGTCCCTAAGGCAGCTGCATTGTTTGGCTGTAGAGCTTAGAGGGGTTGGATGGGAGATTTTTGTTGTGGTTATCGTTATTAAAGGGCCAGGTTGGGAATGACTGGCCCTAGAGATTAGACAGATGCAAATGGACAGGGCAGAGGTTGGGCTAGGCCCCAGAAGGATGTGGAGGGAAGAGGTTTAGGGAGACGGTTTATCCCAGAAGTCCAATCAGAGGTGTCCCTGACTGTAGGGAGAACACAACATGAACAGGGGAAAGAAGCAGTTCAGGCAGACAGTTTGGATCTGGAAGATCCTGCTGCAGGTGGGGCCCAGCCTTAGAGCTGAGGGTCAGAGCAGGCCTCGAGTTCCACAGAAGGAAAGGCATGTAGGAGACACAGACTCAAGGATGCGAGTTTTTCTGAATTGAAGAAAAGGCAGTCCTCAGGTTGAAGGAGCGTGTAGAGTTCTGGGTGAGGTAAGTAAGAACCAAGGAAACGAGACAGAGGTTAGACATGGAAGGAATAGATATTTGTATTTGTCAGAATGTCAAAGGCCCATTTATTTTAGAATCCTGCAGGTTGTTTATTGCAAATGCAGAATCCCCCTGTCTTATCTCTGTTTATTGAGTCAGAATGAATGGAGTGAAGTCCTGGGCTGCTGTGGGAGCATGATAAGGATCACCCAATAGCCATCTGATAAGGAAAAGGATAAAAGAGGAAGAGACAACAGACACAGCTAAGTATTAAAAGATTGTGATCAGATGTGGTACATACATACAATGGAAGACTACTCAGCCATAAAAAAGAATGAAATTTTGCCATTTGCAGCAACATGGATTCAACTAGAGATTATCATACTAAGTGAAATAAGTCAGACAGAGGAGGACAAACACCATATGATATCACTTATACGTGGAATCTAAAATATGACACAAAGGAACCTATCTGTGAAGCAGACGCAGAACCACGGACATAGAGAACAGACTGGTGGTTGCCAAGGGGGAGGGGGTTGGGGGAGGGATGGAGTGGGAGGTTGGGATTAGCAGATGTAAGCTTTTATATATAGAATGGATACACAACAAGGTCCTATTGCCTAGCACAGGGAACTATATTCAATACCCTATGATAACCTATAATGGGAGAGAATATAAAAAGTGAATGTATCTATATGTATAACTGAATCACTTTGCTGTACAGCAGTAATTAACACAACATTGTAAATCAACTATACTTCAAAACAAAACAAAACAACAACAACAAAAAAACAAAAACAGAAAACCCCCAAAACAAAACAAAAAAATAAACCCTTGTGTCAAGAACAAAAAAAAGATTGTAAATCAGAGATTTTGGGAATATGACACACTCTATGAATCCTCTCAAACACTGAAGAGGTTTCAGAGGGTTTGTTGATTGTACAGTAAGAGCCAGGTTTGCTTTATTGGGAGCGCCATTGTTCACTCCCAATTCAGGCTATGACTAGGGAAGGATTACGTACACCCATTCATATGCACACATATGTATGCACGTATATATGTGTATCTTATTAGTCTTCATCTGAAACATGTCATTTATGATGGCATTTTCTGTGTGTCTGTGGAGGTGGGCATTGTTTTTGCATTGGCAAAAACACTTATGGTTGCCTCTTATCCATCTGATTCTAAAGGAGAGTTCAGACACAGGTGACTGGGTAGGCATCTCTAACTTGTAAGTCATTTATTCACTGAACAGTGTCATGATTTTAGAAATTGTAAGTTTATTGACAACTTAAAATTTGGGGTATCTTGCTTCAAAATCAGATTTCTGACTTTTTAAAAAAATATTTATTTATTTTTGTCTGCATCGGGTCTTAGTTGCGGTGCGAGGGCTTCTCTCTAGTTGTGGTGTGCAGGCTCCAGAACACGTGGGTTCTGTAATTGCGGCACGCCAGCTCTCCAGTTGTGGCTCGTGGGCTCAGTAGTTGCAGCACGGGGGCTTAGCTGCCCCGCGACATGTGAGATCTTAGTTGCCTGACCAGGGATTGAACCCGAGTTCCCTTCATTGGAAGGCAGATTCTTAACCACTGGACCACCAGGGAAGTCTCAGATTTCTGACTTTTGATAAATCTAAATTTATGACAAAGCTAGTCTCCAGGTTTCACAGGAGGACTAAGGATGGTAGCTGTCTCCTTGGACTGAAACCCTCCTTTTTCAATTGGCTATAGTTTCCTCTTTCCCTACGCTTAGTTCTCTCATTTGAGTTAATTGCCTGGTCCATCCATATGCTAAAATGATTAATTCTTCAATCAACTAATTGGTCCAGTCAGTCAAGACAGATGATTAAGTAGACCTGTATAGAAATACTGTCTGACTCATGTTCTCGACAACTTTTTCAGTTGAACCTTCTATTGATTTTTCTGCCCTTGGGCCTTTAAGTAAATTAAATCCAACTTCCAGGGAAAAGATGTTGGTTTGAAGAGTTAATGTACCAACTTCCTCTTATAAAATAAGAGAACTGTCCAAAGAAAAGAAAGTATAGTGAATGGTAACTTTCGTGAATTTTTTCAGATAGGATACAGATGTCTCAATATGAAACAGGATACAAGAAGCTAATTCATCTTTTTTTTTTTTTTTTTTTTTACTTGTTGGCCACACAGCATGCGGGATCTTAGTTCCCTGACCAGGGATCGAACCTGTGCCCCCTGCAGTGGAAGCACAGCCTTAACCACTGGACCACCAGGGAAGTCCCCAGCAATTCATCTTTTTTAAGAGAATAGAAATTCACTTCATTCTTTAAAGCATTATGTAAATTTTGGGTACATTTTTTTCATGATGAGCATTTATTGTATTATAATTCTTAAAATCCCACAAAGTGTGATGGATGGAAAAAAGACTGGACATAGTTGGGTTATCAGCCAGAGGAAGGGTTTTCACTGACATAATTCAAATGGACTCACATATGCAGTTAAGATATCCTGAGAGATTTAGCAAGCAGTAGTTACCTTACCAGTTGGTATGCTGCCATTACATCCAGCCTAGATTTAGTATGTGTATAAGGACCTCCATAAATAGTGCAGCAAAGCAGTGACTACAGATGAACTATTTGACCGTCCTTGGTTAGTGGGAGGGCCCTCAGGCTGGCCAGGCTATATTAGTTCCCCCTGAGGAGCGCTAGACTTCTCACCATCATCAGAGAAGCTCTGGGGACAGGGAATGATTTCAAAATGGTAAGATAGAGCATGCTGAACCTCAGAGCCAGAGAAGTATTAGGAGGACCCAAGTCTTGTGTTAGAAACCAAAGATAAGAATTAAGGCAAGATAGAAAAGACAAGGAAACTTACGTCATCAGAGCAGTAAAGTGGCTCTAGCCAGGTATTGGATGGACAACAAAGAGTTGTTGAAGATGAATTTATTTATTTCCCCAAAATATGGGCCATCAATAGGAAATGTGATAATGAGCATGTAAATATTGTATTTTATTGGCCTGGTAACAATCGTTCTTTGTATGAGAATTTGTTAGTCAGCTGTATAAAGCCATTGATCAGAATATTTAACATCATTTATAAATAAAGCACTCATCTTTAAATGAAAACAATTGATTTTTTCCCCCAAAACAAGGGAAAAATCATCTGTTTTAATATGAAATTAATGAACGTGGTCACTTGACATGGAGGAATTGCCAAACCACAGTCACATAATCCTAGTTGTACTCCTCACAACAAATCAGGTAAAAAGTCCATCAATTTTGGGGAAGATAATAAAACCAGACCAGAGGTAAATGATTCAATATCAAGCTCAGAGTGAAAGTAGAAGAGGAATTGGAAAACTCCTCCGTCAGATGACGCTGTTAGCTGTTTTATAACGTAAAATGCAGTCAACGTGAAGATACAATTACTTTCATGTATGTATTAGCAGATATTCACAGGGAGATGAAACCACAGCAGTGGCTCCTTTGGATCAGTTCCTGGCTCTCATTGATGACTTTTTGTTCTCTCTTTCAATGAAACCCTGTGTTCCCAGGAGTTAATGATTTTTTTTTTAGTTATGTTGTAAATTAGCAATTTGTTTTGGGGAAGCAGTGAAAAGACAGCACTGGTTGTGCGCAGAGAGGGATGGGTGTTACTATAAATACAGGCAGATGACATGGATGCCCATCCGTAGACCAGCTGGTTTACAGAAAACAGCTGGCAATGAAAATACTTATTCTGATCTTGAGCCAGCCTTGAAGGAAGTGGACATATTTTAATAAGTTTATCGTGCAGCCAAATGTGGATATATGAATATTTCAGGTTGGAGAGAAAAAATACACACACGAGAATTTAAAATGGGGGATAATTTTTTTTTTAATTTTATAACAGTGGTGATGCCAGTAAAACCATGTTCGTGTTCTTCAACATCAGTGTTTAGAAGTCTTGCTAAAATCCCATAATTAGTAATGAAGATCACATTGTGATAACACAACCAGGGATTGTTTGATTTTAAAGAACTGTCACTCTCTGATATTTTATGATTTTCATTTTTCTTTGAATTTTATTTTATTTATGTTTTTATACAGCAGGTTCTTATTCGTTATCTATTTTATACATATTAGTGTATACATGTCAATCCCAAATCTCCCAATTCATCCCACCACCACCACCCACCCCCGCCACTTTCCCCCCTATGATTTCCGTTTTTCACTGAAGAAACAAAACACTGACAGATTGGACATCTTTACAAACAATATCGAAAGCTTGCTTTAGATTACAGCTATAAAGAAAGACCTTCTAAAGCCAAATGCAATCAAAACACAAATTAGGAAGCCAGTCTCCATTATTTCACAAGTAGGAATAGGCAGCTTTTCCATTTGGAAGTGTAGTATACTCATTAACTTAGCATCTGCTGGTGCTCTTAAAGTAGGATAAGATGAAGACATCTCTCCATAATTTCTAAGGCCGTGTTTGGGCCATTGCTGCCAGTGACGATGACATATGTAAGTTTGAAGTTTCACATTTCACAGAAATAAAGAGTAAGAAAAGAAATTGCAACTGTCTGATTAGAAAATCTGACCCATGCCTCAAGCTGTTCATCACTGCTTCACATACAGTTGCTCCGAAAAATTTGCTGAAAGAAAACTTTACTCTTCATCACTGTTAAACTAGTCGTACAAGTGGTAGTAGTTTCCAATAGTGCTTTATTGTTTTCAGCAGGCTTTAAAAATTACATAAAATTGGTGATCTGTCTGTACAGCAAATGCTGAATAATTGGTCTGTGGATGCTGAAATGTTCAAAAACATTGAGCTAGAGAGCAAATCAAATTTAAGGGCTGGATGTAGAGCCAAGAGGGAAATGGAGCCAGAAGCATGGAGACAATCAGTGCCAAAGAGTGTGAGATAAACAGCAAGGTAGCACTACTCACAATAGCCAAGACATGGAAGGAACCGACCTGTCCATTGACAGAGGAGTGGATAAAGAAGATGTGGTGCATAGATACAGTGGAATAGTACTCAGCCATAAAGAAGAGTGAAATAACGCCATGTGCGGCAGCGTAGATGGACCTAGAGATTATTATACTAAGGAAGTAATTCAGATAAAGACAAATATCATATGATATCACTTAGGTGTGGAATCTAAAAAAATGATACAAATGAACTTATTTACAAAACAAATAGACTCAGAAAACAAACTTATGGTTACAAATGGGGCTAGCAGGAGAAGGAGGGAGATAAATAACAAGTTTGAGATTGACATGTACACACTACTATATGTAAAATAGGTAAACAGCAAGGACCTACTGTATAGCACGTGGAATGATACTCAGTATCTTGTAATAACCTATAAGGGAAAAGAATCTGAGAAAAATGATATATGTTATATATATACACACACATATATATATAACTGAACCACTTTGATGTACACCTGAAACTAACACAACATTGTAAATTAACTATAGTTCAATAAAAAAATAAAAGAAATAATTTAAAAACTACCCCCAGCAATGTGTAAAGGAGTTTAGAAGATCCAGGACATCTTCTATGCGTAAACTGTGTGGTTCAGGACTAGCTCCTACTGCATGCTGGGAACATCACTTTCTGGTAAAGGCACTAAGTTGGGCTGATCAGTTGAAATTCTCACTGAAACTTTCACTTTCATCATAGGATATTCCCTTAATTATCTTTGAGCCTTTCTTTCTCAGTGCCCCTCACTTAATCATTTAATCCTGAGCCCCCCAACCAATAAATTCCTATATAACCCAAGATAAGGCATAAGCCTCTTTTATCTTTATATTCTTTCCATGGATGATTTTATGTACTTCTAGTTTTAACTAGTAATTCAAAGCAAATGGCTTTTAAATCAATATTTCTGCCTCATCAATCTCTTAACTCATGGCCATTTTTCAGCTGCCAGGGGCTCTTTCTTCTCAGAGAGAACCTTCTCTCCAAAGGTGGGTTTCCTTAAACCCACAGACAAAAGTGGCCTTCTGTTTTGAGCTCTCATAGCACGCTGTTCCTCTGAAATGATCACTACCACATACTTGTAGTTAATTAGTTATTTATCATGTATGTGTTGAATCCTTCATACCTTATTTCTATGCCCCTTGAGTGCTAAGACTCTTCTTTATTTGTTTATCTGTCAACCCTACTCATCCTTATTGCTTGCTGTGGTGCACACAGTGGATGGTACATACAGGTGTTCCAAAATGTTGGATAGAGGAATATATGAATGAGTGAACCATCTTGGATTTGGTTTTTTTTTTTTTTTTTGGCTGCACCTCACGGCTTGCGGGATCTTAGTTCCCTGACCAGGGATTGAACTCAGGCCCCTGGCAGTGAAAGCACCAAGTCCTAACCACTGGACTGCCAGGAAACTCCCTCATCTTGGATTCTTGTGTCCCTCTTTCTGACATTTCGTTGGTCAAATAGAAATGAACTTAAAATGTAAAACAACATATTTTTCTTCCTTTGCCTGCCATAAGAGAGACTATTCTTAGAACATAACACTTAACAGATTTCTTAGTGTTCCTTTTTAAAACCAGACATTTTCACTACAACGTACTGAGACCAGACTGATATGCAAAGTAAGATACAAGGCTAAAGGCCATAAGGAAAGCAATTTTGCAAAATTTAGTAAGAAAGTAGAGAAAAGGGGCTTAAGTATATGGTAATCATTGTTAACTATTGTAAATAACCAAATATCAAAAGAAATAAATGTATGTAAGTTGTGGGCTTTGGAAGACACACATGTCAAGAACTGATATGTTAGACAGTCTTATTACCTTAGTGACTTGATAAATGTCCTCTATTTAAAATTCTAATAAACATGTAATCGTTTAATGGAGTCTGTGCATTCTCTGTTGTATTTTCATTTTCCTTGCTCAATTTACTCATTTTTTTCTTTCTGTCTATATAATAGATTTTATAAAACCCATTGTTGGTTGTGCAGTGTTTTGCACATAAAAATTTGTGAGCTAATTACAGCCTTAAACATCTTTAAGTGAATCCATTCATCTTAAATGGGCTTGATGAGCTTGGGTCCTTCATTTGTCTGTCTCACACACACATACACAAACACACACATCAGAAAATACAACACTTATTGAAGTCCTTAGAAGATCCTTTTATCAAGATTCTTCACCTATAGTAGGTAAGAAGAAAGAGAACTGGAATACACGTACACAGATACACACATACGCTTGCACACATGCATGTAGTACACATTTGTCATGCTTTCTACCCTATAGTCAGAATGCATGGGTGAGGAACCAGTGGGTGGAGGTGGCAGTGGCAACTTTCATTGTCACACCTAATGATCCACTGCAAGCATTTTTGTTTGCTCTTTGCTGGGCCCATGGGCCCAGTGGGTTTGGAGGTCTTAGTGCTCAAGGGAGGAGTACTTCCACCAGGTAATATAGTTATAGTTCCCATGAATTGGAGGCTAGAACTGCTCCTCTCTACATACTGGGCTTTGTCTGCCACTGAACCAACAGGTAAAGAATAGCATTGTTGTGTGGAAATTGATCCCAGTTATCAGAGAGAATTTGGATTGTTCTATGGTGGTGGCAAAAAAGACTATTTCTGGGAGCCGAGGAGTTCACTGGAGTTCCTTTTGAGACTCTGGCTAATAAAAAAAATGTGGCAACCCAGTAAAGATAAGACCACTGATTCATTTCCCACAGGGATGAATTTTGTGGAGTAGAAGAAGGAAGCTCTAATTAAAAACTTAGGTCTTAGGAGCCAGGCGCAGAAAGAACAAAACGATTGTTCATTTTTTCACTTTTTCCTTTTCCCTTATGTGAAGAACTCCAGTATCGGCTAGCATATGAGGTTTGCGATGGGAGTATGACTGAGTCGACATCACCCTATCATACAATTGCCAGTGGGACTTCAAACATTTCCTGTGTTGGAGACGTGAATTTTCAACCTGGACAAAGGGTAAGCATGAATACTGAGAGGAAAAAGGGGTTAACTGTGATAGGTAATTTCACACCTCATCTCATGACCCACACTTTCTAACCTTTTTCTGCCCCAGGAAACCAAGTTGTAAGGCTTAAATGTATGGTCTTTTTTGCCCTCTACCTTCTGGTTGGGTTTGGCCAATAGATCACCAAGGCTGTAGCTCAACAGGCGGGAAAAGAATGAGGTGTGTTCACTTTTCTGGCTCAAGTTGCCTCAGACTGGCCTCTTTGACTAACATCCAATATCTCCCTCAAAGTATACGCTTCCATATGACTCCTTCCAAGCCCACGGGTCATTGTTGTTATCCTGGGTTGGTTCAACAGCACATTCTGGTTTTCCTGTACACAGTTTGTAAGCTCCTCTCATATTATCCTAACTTGCATGAGCTCCTGCTTTCTGTTAGGAACCTCACTGATATAATCCTTTTATAGCTCCTGACAGTAAAAAGAAGGTAGGCCATGAATACAAGAGGTAGGCCACCTCTTGTTAAGAGGAGGAGAAGAGGTTATGAATTGTGGCTTGGGGCTTTTAGAAAAAGGAAGAGGAAGATCTGGGGCTTAAGACTGTAGCGAATCACTAGGAATCTCTCTTTTCCCCGCAAATATCAGTAGGTTGCCTTGTCTTGCCTTCCCTTTTCCCTTTCCTTTCCTTCCCTTTCCTTTTCTTTGTCCCTCCCTCCCTCCCTCTCTTTTTTTTTTTTTTATTATATCCTTTTCTTATTGAGGTATAATTGACAAATAACATGGTATTAGTTTCAAGTGTACTTCGTCATTATTCAATATTCATATATACTGTGAAATGATCAGTACAATAAGTCTAGTTAATATCCATCACCACACTTGTTCTTACAGTTTTCTTTCTTGGGATGAAAACATTTACGATTTACTGTCTCAGCAACTTTCAAATTCACAACAGAGTTTTATTAACTATATTCACCGTGCTGCACATGACGTCCCCAGGACTCACTTTCTTACGGCTGGAACCTCTTCTTGTATAGCAGACTGCTTGAGGTCTGTCTTGTCATAATAAGAATGTCAACATGTTCTTCTTCAAATTGTTACAATTCATGATTTAGCCTAGAATCAGGACCAGTATATAACTTACGGGGCTCAGTGAAAAATGAAACTGTGGGGACCCTTGTTAAACAATTCTTAGTAATTGCAGGACGGCAACAGCAGAGCCACGGAGCAAGTGCAGGGTCCCTCTGGGTGCCAGGTCCTGTGCAGCTGCAGTGCGCACTCCTGTGGAACCAGCCTGGCCTGAAGGCTGCGGATACACAAGAGAGACGCTACCAACTAAGAACAGCTAAAGCGACTATAAGCTTCCAAGACAGAGATACATCTTAAGTAAAATATACATTTTGCCATAATGTGTAAAGGCAGAGAGAGCTGCTGTTGTTCAAACTTTTATTCCTTCCTGGGGCTCCTTACAAGAAGATAGAGGAATTAGGAAGGGATGCCATGAACTCTGAGCTTTGGGCCTTTGAGTCACAAACACACTGACTCTCAGTCAGTGCTGTCCGCTCATGAAGATGTCCTGAGACCCATGAAGCGTCAGCAGCTTTCCAGGCAATACTGATTTGTTGCCTGATTTGTGAACTACTACCTTAGTTTTTTTCCTTCAGAAATTGTCAGAGGTTTAGTCACTTCTAAAGAGAAGTTGACACTGCTTTTGCATTCTAAGGAGAAAGGTAAGGAAAAATTAACGTCGTATTTTAGTAAAGCAAGGAATCCTCCAGAGGATTAAGAAAATATAACTGAAGAAACTGAAGTTGGAAAGATGAGGCTTCTCTTTGGGCCTGGGCTTGACTTTTCTTTAAGTTTATCTTCAAACTGTGTTTTCAGTGCAAATTATTACCATTTGGGTATAACTAAGTGTTCAGTCAATAGACATCGTGATATTTTAATTATATATATTCTTCCTAGATAAAGCATTTCTCTGGGATTTGTTTACACTAGTGATTGTCATAATGTAATGTAGAGATCTTTTCAAGGGGTCTGTGAGTTAAAGCTATTTTCCTAGTAATATTTCTAAGACGTTATTTGCCTTTTTCACTCTCATTCATTTATGTGTGTGCAGTGGAGTTAATTCAACAGATTGACCACAGAAGCAGGTAGAGGATCTAGTCTTTTAACAAGTCAGACATTAAAGGGATTTGCAAAAATTTGAAACAGTGATACTCTCCTCTATATATTTTCAAATAAAAAGGTTATTTTAATTCATGTCATTTTACCGGTATTTTTAAAAGAATGAATAATTAAATATTTAATAAAATGATCAGCTTTAATTGCTAATATCACTAAATAGTTATAGGTATAACCTACATAAATGTGTTTTGAGATTTTCAATAATTTGTAAGAGTGAAAGGAGATCCTGAAATCAAAAATTTAGAAAACTTCTGGTATGCGCGATGTCATTTTTGAGATTAGGCCTCTATTTTCATTCGAGCATCTTAACTTGCTTTTGGCGCCATATATGAAGCACTTCTACCACCTTGAACTACAGGCATAAGTGCCTGTAAGATAATAACTATTGAATAAATCTTTCATTTATTCATTCATTTAACACATTTTTGATTGTGTCTGCTATAAGCTGGATATTGTGCTAGTTCCTGGGCATAGAGTAGAAATAGAGACACAGTTTCTGCCAACATAGATCTAACTTTCAATGAGTGGAAAAGGGAGGGAAACATCTAATAGATCAACACAAAAAAAGTAATTAATTACACTTGTGATAGGCAGTTGACAAGAAAGCACAGGGTGGAGTGAGAGTGTGTACGGGGATTACTTAACCAAGCAGCGGTCTGTAAGGAAGTAACATTTCAAGAAAACAGTATAGGCTAGAGTATGCCAGGAAGAGAGTATTTGCTTGTTAAGCAAAGAAAGAACATTGAAAGATGAGGCTAGAAAGATAGTCAGGGGCCAGATCACACAGCATCATGTGGATTATGTTAAAGAATTCAATCTGTGTATAAGGATGTGTGTGTCTGTGTGTACATGTCTATGTGTAGGTACATGCGTGTTTACAAGTGTGGACAGCTGATAGACCCAGTTAAATAGAGATGGCACTTTTAATATTTATTTAACCTCAAACCATAGAAGCTTAAATTATTATACATTATACATTAGTGTTTATTATTATGCATTAATGGAATATTGCAAATGTCATAAGTATATGTGCAAATTTATTGAAGAAAAGCGATTCATGATCCCTTTTTTGGCCAACATTTATTTTATTTGATTTGAATACTTTAAAATTCATGATTATTGGTGTATAGTTCTGAGTTTTGACAAGTGTATAGAGTTATGTAAGCACCATCATAATTAGGATACAGAACAGTTACATGAGTTCAAATAATTTCTTCATGCTACCCTTTTTTAGTCAACCCACCCCCTACTCCCAAACCATAGCAATCACAGGTTTGTTTTCCACACCTATAGTTTGGCATTTTCCAGAATGTTATGTAAGTGGAATCATGGATCATTCCTTTTAGAGCTGAGTTATATTTCATTGTATGGGTATAACCCAGTTTATATATCCATTTTCTGTTGAAAGATTATTCCTAGTTTTTGACAATTATGAAAAATGCTGTGATAAACATTTACACACTCGTGTTTGTGTAAACGTACGTTTTCACTGAGTCGCATAGTAATTGTATGTTTAACTCTATAAGAAATTGCCGGACTGTTTTCTGAGTGGCTGTAAAATTTTACATTCGCACCAGCAACATGTAAGTTCCAATTGCTCTGATTCTTCACCAGAACTTGATATTGTCCGTTTTTTCCCCAGACATTTTAATAGGTATGTAAGTAGTATTTCATTGTGCATTCAGTTAGTATTTCCTTAAGGGTAATTGTGTTGAACATCTTTTCATATGTTTATTTTCCACCTGTATATCTTGTTTGGTGAAGTTGTGTTAACTATTTTGACCTCTTTTTCTTATTTTTTTAAATTGAGTTTTGAGGATTTTTTTAATATTCTATATAGAAGTCTTTTTTCAGATTTGCAACAATTTTCTCCCACCCTGTAGCTTGTCTTTTCATTCTTTTAACAGTGTCTCTCATAGATCAAAACTTTTAATTTTGAAGAAGTCTGATCATTTTTTTTCTTTTGTGGGTTGTGCTTTCAGTGTTGTATGTAAGAACACATTTCTAACCCAATGTCATGAAGATCTTCTCTTTTCCTTTTCTAAATTTTTATAGTTTTGTGCTTTGCATTTGGATCTATGATTCATTTTGAGTTTATTTTTGTATAAGGTGTGAGACATATAGATATCCAGTTGTTCCAGCATTGTTTGTTGAAAGAACTATTCTTTCTCTGCTGAGCTGACTTTCCACCTATGACAAAAATCAATTGAGTATATTTGTGTGAGTTTATTTCTGGATTCTCTAGTCAGTTGCATTTGTTTTTGTGTCTAGCCATCTATCCTTTCACCAATACAATATAGTTTTGAGCTATATAGCAAGCCCCCAAATCAAGTAGTGTTAAGTTCCTGAACGTTTTTCTTCATTTTCAAAATTGTTTTGGCTTCTGATTTATTTGCTTTTCTCCATTAATTGTAGAATCAGCTTGTCAATATCTACAAAAAATTTTTCTGGGATTTTGATTGGGATATTATTAAGTCTATAGATCAATTTGGGAAGCGTTGACATCTTAACAACACTGAGCCTTCCAATGTATGAGTATGGAACATTTCCTCATTAATTTAGGTTTTTGATTTCTTTCATCAGGGTTTTATAATTTGTAGTACATAAATCCCACACATATTTTGTTAACCTTGCAAATATGAATCCCATTTTTTGTACCTATTGTAAGTTATGCTTTAAAATTTTTTCAATTTCAAATTATTCATTGATGATATATAGACATGTGATTGGTTTCTCTATATCAATCTTGTATCTTGTGAAAACTCAGTTATAAGTGTTTTTTGGAGCTTTCTTGGCATTTTTCTACATACTCAAGCATGTTATCTGTAAATAGAGACAATTTTCTTTCTTTCTTTCCAATCTGTACAGTTTTTATTTCTTTTTCTTGTCTTATTCCCAGATATTTTCTGCTGAATGTAGAATTCTGGATTGACAGTTCTTTGCTCCCAGAGTTTAAAACTGGTGTTGCACTGTTGTGGCAGGCAGAAAAATAGCCCCTCAAAAATATGTCAAACAATAAATCAGTATCAAGGCTGCAAAGAACAAGAGCTTTATTTGGGGTCTTAAGAACTGCAATTTGGGAGACACGTATTTGGGTAAAACAGACAGTGTTGTAGGGAAGAGAAAGAGCCAGACTTTCATAAAGACAAAAAATCACAAGGTTGTTAAAGTTGCTCAGTGTGAATTGTGATTGACTCTGACTCAAGTCAGGAAATAATTGTCCTTGAGGAATCACAAGTTATTTAAGGGTAAGGGTCTGATAAGTGTCTTGAGTTTCTGGCAGATCTGCCGGATGCCTTTGTTAGGACAATAAATGGTCAAAAGGTCAGATTCCATCCAGGCTGAAATGTGCATAAATCACACTTCTTCACTGGCCTCCTGGCTCCACTTTGGAGGGCTCCCTTAGCAACACCGACTCCATTTTGATTTTCCTTCTAAAGATGTCTGCGTTCTAATTCCTGGAAGCTGAGAGTAGGTTACCTTATTTACAGTGTTGCAACTTAATTGCAATGAAGGACATTGAAGTGGAGAGAGAATTCTGGATTGTCCAGGTGCACTCAATTTAATCACATGTCCCTAAAAGCAGAGAATCTTTTTCCAGCTGTAGTCCAGCTGTGGATAAATGGTTGGAGAAATGAAGCATGTCTGGCTTTGAAAACTGAGGAAAGGGGCCACAAAACATGGAATGTGGACAGCCTCTAAAACCTGGAAAAGACAAGGAACTGGGTTCTAACCTAGAGGCTCCAGAAAGGAATGCAGCCCTACAGACACTTTAATTTTAGTCCAGTAAGACCCCTGTGAGACTTCTAACTGGAAAACTATAAAATAAGAAAATTATTTTAAATTATTTATCATTTCAGTTCTTTTTTTTAAAAAAATTTTTATTTATTTGTTTATGGCTGTGTTGGCTCTTCGTTTCTGTGCGAGGCTTTCTCCAGTTGCGGCAAGTGGGGGCCACTCCTCATCGCGATGCGCGGGCCTCTCACTATCGCGGCCTCTCTTGTTGCGGAGCACAGGCTCCAGACGCGCAGGTTCAGTAATTATGGCTCACGGGGCTAGTCGCTCCACGGTATGCAGGATCTTCCCAGACCAGGGCTCGAACCCGTGTCCCCTGCATTGGCAGGCAGACTCTCAACCACTGCGCCACCAGGGAAGCCCTCATTTCAGTTCTTTAAAGCCACTAAGTTTGTGGTAATTTGTTACAGCAGCAATAGAAAAGTAATGCAAGTATCCTGTTTTCTGTTCTGGTTTCATTTCCTGTTTTCTTGTGTGTTTTTTGTTGCTGTTGTTTTTAGTTTGTTTGTTTGTTTTTACCAACTGTCAGTCATCTGAATTGTTACTTTTTATGTAATGTGTTACTTTATGTAATGTGTTACTTTTTCTGTAGACCAATTTGGGATGTATCACCATCTTAACACTATTAATGTCTTAACATTGATGTCTTCCCATTTGCTTAGGTCTTCTCTAATTTCTTTCAAAACTGTTTTGTTGCTTTCAGAGTATACGTTTACACTTCTTTTATTAAATTTATTCTTAAGTTATTTTTATTGAGACTTTTTTTAATCTCTATTTCAGTTTACTTACGACTACTGTATAAAAAATAGATTTTAATGTGTTGATTTTATATCCTTCAAACTCACTAGACTCCTTTATTCTAATAGTTTATTACTTCATTTTGTTTAAAATTTAAAAACTTTTAGTAGATTCCTTAGAATTTTCTATTAATGTGGTGTATCACCTGAGCTGATTTTTGGATATTGAGCCAATTTTGCATTCTGAAGACAAATCATACTTGGTCATGGCATATAATAGTCCTTTTGATATGTTACTAGGTTGATTTACAATATTTTGTTGACGATTTTTGAATCTATATTCATAAAAGATATTGATCAATAGTTTCTTTATGGGGGGATGTCTGGAGCCTGAAAGCAAGCCCTACTGAGTTGAGGTACAAGAAAATCTCCCTCCCCCGAGGGCTAGCACTCAGGCTAAAGGGAAGAAACCTGGAGATCCAGGGGTCATGGCCAGAAGCAAATCAGGTGGTAGGGTGACCTACTCAAAAAGTGGCTGGAGGAGCTGTTGATCTTATGTGGAATACTCTGAGATTATTTCTAAACTTTGCTTTCTTGCCAGGGGAAGACTAAGTTCTTCCTGGTTCCAGGACATGGGTAGGGAAGTCTGGAATTAAGTAGGTTCTCATGAGATGTAGGGCTTGAGTAAGGAGGAGGCTGCTGGTGATATTCAGGCACACTTTATCCCCATCTGTCTCCCACTGGGGAACGAGACGCCAGCCTCCTTTAACACATGAAGTGCTCCATGCTCCAAAGGAGAGCCACCAACCCTCCTGATTTGCCCTGGAAGTTCCCAGAACATGGGACTTCCAGTGCTGAAACTGGGTCACGTTGGTCACTCCATTTCAAAATGACCTACTTCTCCAGTAAAAAAAAATAATTCTCTCTCTACTTGATTAACTAGATGGGAAGAAGAAAGCCATGTTATTGGAATAGCCCACACATGAAGACTGGGGTCTGGGAGTTTGTGTAACATGTTTTCACAATTCTCTGTGGAAATAACGATATTATTACTTTTATTTCAATTAAAATAAAGTTAAATGTAACATTTTTTTTCCATTGCATCTGAGAATGTCTATCTTATAACAGGATATTGCTTAGAAATTTCAGTGCCTGAAGTTTTGGCTGTTTGACATTGAGTAGCACTGCATCAGTTGTCAGGTCCTAACAAGTAAAAAAGTTAACCAATACCAAGTGAAGGCCACATGTCTTCCCTGAAGGTTATTCCAACAAAGATTTCCCAGTTATCCCATTAGAAAAGAGAGTTGAGAGAATCGAATTATAGCAAAGCAGCAAGTAGTGAAGAGTGTAGAACTCAAAATTTTCTCTCTGCCATAGCAGTTAGTAGCATATTGGGTTGTGAGTTCTGGATTAGTTTCAGCAAAATAACGTCATCATTTGTGTTACATTACTGTTGCTAATTAATTATATTTTTATTGGTTTGGTAACTTTTTTTGAGTTTTAATTTGGTTTTATTGTTGAATGAGAACAATAGTTATAAGTAGCTTCTACTATGATTTTTCTGTATATATAAGTAACATTGTAATAAAGTCAATACTGGCTCTATAAAAAGAAACATGTACAGGTTCCCCAGGGTTTCCTGATTTAATGCAGATGCATTATGATTTATAAGACTTTAGGCTCTATGGAGGGAGACGGAAAGGGTTAGATGGGAAATGGGAAGGGGTGAACAGGAAGAAGGTGGTCAGAATGTTTAAGGAGCCAATATACTCCTTCAGGCTAACTTCATATCTGATTTTCTGACATTTTTTATTGTACACTTTAGAATCTACAACTTCTTAAAATCTCTAAAGATCTCCAAATCATGACTCCCATGATTTTATTTGTAAGTTTTCTAGGGAAATATAATATTTACGTGGAAGTCATTTTGGAGAGGTAATTTGGAAATCAGGCATAGGTAAGATGAGAACTTTCTGAATGTATAATAATAATGAGAATTGCAATATGTCATACTTATATTGATCTCCTCTATGTCACATGTTGTTCTTAATGTTTTCATAGATTGTTTTATGTGCCACCACTCTCTAGCAGTTAGCTACTATTAGTATCCTTTCATAGAAGAGAAAGCAGAGGCACAGAAAAGTATAGTAATTGCAGGAGGATGCATAACTAACAAGTAAAGGATCCTGGGTTGAAACTCAGGTAATCTGATTTCAGAGCGCACATCCTGAGACATTATGCTAAGCAATGCGAGTGGCAATATAATAATCTGTGATCTATGATAGAAAAGAAATTTGAGATTCTAGGTAAAGGCATGGAAGTAAGTGGTAAACAGTCAACAGATACCCATTATTTATAATTAATCAATAGATCTTTAGTGCTAGTATGTTGAAGATCACTAGTTACTGTATCTGACATTTACAGAGAAAGGGGGCTAAAAAAATATACTGTCCCTAGAGACTCCATTTGATTTCACATTTATAGTTGCATATTATATAACTGGTGATAAACTAGAATTTATTGGGGTCCTCAAGCATAAATCAAGAATGTAAAAAAAAAGTGATTTCTTTATCGACTAAGATCTCAAAAAGTTAGCCGGCAGCATTGTAAAAGATTTGGGATGTTGTGTATGACATGGCCCCTTTCTAAACCTGAAGATTCTAGGGGAATACATTATGTTCTATTGAAGTTTATATTTCTAGGAGAAAATATTTTGTAATTTATAGGCTTAGGTTATACAAGAACTGGAATTTCTGAACAACATAAAATTATTACTGCCATCAGTAAAGGTTCTGTTATCAGAGATAATTGAGAAAAAGTGAACAAAAATAACTTGAAACATTTAATATTCTTTTTAAAGTCAACAAACTCCATTGGAATGATCAGTATTTTTTTTTTTTACTAAATGTATTTATTTATTTTTTGGCTGCATTGGGTCTTCGTTCCTGCGTGCAGGCTTTTTTTAGTTGTGGCAAGCGAGGGCTACCCTTCTTTGCAGTGCACAGGCTTCTCAGGGCAGTGGCTTCTCTTGTTGAGGACCATGGGCTCTAGGCACGTGGGCTCCAGTAGTTGTGGCACATAGGCTCAGTAGTTGTGGCTCACAGGCTCTAGAGCACAGGTTCAGTAGTTGTGGCACACGGGCTTAGTTGCTCCGCAGCATGTGGGATCTTCCCACACCAGGGATCGAACTCCTGTCCGCTGCATTGGCAGGCGAATTCCTAACCACTGCGCCACCAGGGAAGCCCCTGATCAATATTTTTTCCGAGGAGTTTATTTAGATCTGAACTTATATAGATCAAAGCAATATTTCTTCAGTGAACAGCATAATGGGAAGCTTCAGTTTCGGTTTTTAAGGCAAAAGCAGGAGAAATGTAAATGGGTCACTTAAATGAAAAGACCAAGGATAGCACTTACTTTAGATGTAACTGGATGTAAGGGATTAATCAATGTCATCAAGATTAAATTTCTTTTCCACTTTGTACATGAAGAAATTTTGAAGGAAATGGAAATTAGAATATAATTGATTTCCTCACATATTTGAAGAGCAGCAGTGCAAAAGATTAATTTTGTATGACTTCAGAAGATAAGATAGATATAGGATAAAAGCTTGAAGGAGACAAATTTCAGGAAAAATTTAATTTCTAAAAATAAAATTGTCTATCTCAAAATGAGTTCCCTGTCACTGGTGGTATTCAAGTAAAATCTCTATGATAATTTGTTGAAGAACTTCATGAGGAATTCAAGTATTTATGGGGAGTTTTAGTAGAATGTAGTTAATGCCTTTAGCCTTTAAATTTTTTGACACTTCATTCAATTAAAAAATTTCAAAATACAAAAAAAATTACATTTTTTTATTTTGTAAGATTTTCATTCTGCATGCTTGGTTTCATGTTCAGACAGCCTTTACGTGAGTCAAAAATTAGGTGCCATCATTTCAAGAATTATATTGTCTTTATATATAGTGATAACAGAGAAACAACAGTGCTTCTTAGGTAGTGTCAGGAAGGCCATACAAATGGTTTTTAACGGTTTTGACTCGGTTCCTGTCACATCTCAGATTGAATTTCTAGGGTCTGTAATGGGGAGCTCTGATTGGCCAGCCTGGGTCTTGTGTCCCCCATTGTGATGGGAGGTAGGGTCATGTGATTAACAAAACACCATACAAGGGGATGGCCATGTGACTAAGGTGTGGCCAAAGGAGGATAGACTCTTGACAGAAGCTTGGATAGTCTTCTATGAGGCCTCTATTTGGGGCAGATGTACCTGGAAACATTATCTTTTTTCTGATACTATTGTTAAATTGGTAGGATGTAACCATGCATAGCCAGTGGCCCGCTTGCTTGACATGTGGATAGAGCCTATTTACAAAACTGTGGTCAACCTTAATGTTCTTAAGGAATCCTTTAGGCTCCCTGACTTTGAAGCACACAGTATGTCTGCATTTCCAGGACTCCTTGTGGTTGATGGCACCATGTGATTTTCTCTGGACA
Source organism: Phocoena sinus (assembly GCF_008692025.1). Taxonomy (NCBI): domain Eukaryota; kingdom Metazoa; phylum Chordata; class Mammalia; order Artiodactyla; family Phocoenidae; genus Phocoena; species Phocoena sinus. The sequence goes on from NC_045766.1 coordinate 4,017,109, forward strand.
ATAAATCATGCGAGGAAATGTTGTATCTCTTCTGGGTGGAGGATTTAATTACTGATGTGAGATGCTGCGGAGCTCTTTCCCTTCAGCACAGCACTTGACAACATTTGAGATGTGGTTACTTCCATCAGTCTGAATTACTCCTGAGTTATTGTTGTGATCAGGGCCTGCTTGTTGTATCCCAATAGAATGAGGTAAGCAAGATATAACGTGATATATGCAAGAAAAGAATCTTTGATCAGTTTTAAGTCAATTAGATTTTAGGGTTTTTTGGTCAGTACACTATGATCTAGCCCAGCTTGATTGTTCTAAGATTATGTAAATGTCCACACCAGCTAACTGCATTCACTCGTTCTTACAGCTATTGTATGGGTTAAGTATTGAGGCAAGTATTGCCAATATTATTATTGTAATTGTTCTCATAATCAGCTCTTTGATTCTTATATCAAATGTACATAGACATTTTAGTGATCAGTTGCTCTACACTTGCCTGAAACATATGTTATTGACTTCACTAAATTCCTTTTTATATTTATAAAATGAAGTGTAGTTTATCTATCAGAAGATAGTAATATTTTTTCCCTACACACAGCCTCAGTACCTAAAAATTAAAAGGAAGTAAACTTTCTTCCAAACTTGGGTTTGGCTTAAAAAGTCTGAATGAAAGGGTTATATACTCTAGTGCAACATTCTATATAAGCAATACATCAGAGATCTGACCCTGGACAATTTCCCAAACTCTTTTATTATGTTGAAATCGTAAGATTTATTGATTTACAAGCTGTACGTATCTCCTTTCTTTCTTAGGGGATTTCTTTTCTCTTGCAGCAGGATGTCAAAGAAACAGCAATTTTCTGTTGCTTATTAACCAAAAGCACAAGAAAACAAAAATTGCCCGAGTGACATATTTAAGAATGACATTAGGGTAATATATAATTTTATGTTTATATTTCTGGAACTGGAAGTTTCAGATGAAGAATTAAGGTATAACAGTGAGGAATTTCTAATCTGAGTTACAAAATCAAGATGCAGATTTTCATAATGCCATCTGCAGCAACATGGATGGACCTTGAGATTATCATACTAGGTGAAGTAAGACAGACAAAAATAAATATCATATGGTATCATTTATATGTGGAATCTAAAAAAAAAAAGATACAAATGAACTTATTTCCAAAACAGAAAGAGTCTCACAGACATAGAAAACAAACTTATGGTTACCAAAGGGGAAAGGAGGGTGGGATGGGGAAGGGATAAATTAGGAGGTTGGGATTAATATATACCCACTATTATATGTAAAATAGATAATCAACAAGGACCTACTGTACAGCACAGGGAACTCTGCTCAATATTTTGTAGTAACCTATAAAAGAAGAGAATCTGAAGAAGAATATATATCTGAATCACTGTGCTGTACACCTAAAACTAACATGATATTCTAAACCAACTATATTTCAATAAAAAAGATGCAAATTTTCAAAGAAAAAATTAAGTGTTTTCATAGCTCTATGATGACTTTATCCGAAAAGGATGGTACAAGAATGAGATTGTTGAAATATTTTCAAAATTTGGTGGAAAGGATTTCTTTGGTGTAAGGTGTACAGTGATCCTTGCCCTTGATCTTGGCAGGGGATTGGGAGCATACCTAGTGAAATGTGCTTCATCAGGACCATGGTGATTTTGAGATGGGATTCTTGTAGCACAGGCACAGAGGACCGGCATCTGATCATTAGTTTCTTTGTCAATAGAGTTGCTGTGACTGGGTTTGGACTGGTCTGTGCTCCCAGAGTTTCTCTGGGCAGGGTGTGAATGAGTTTTACCTATGCATCAGAGGATGGGCACATGGGAGAGCCAGCTGGGAGCCATTTGAATTCCAGCCAAAAAGTCTCTTGGAAGTTCTGTGGGCTCCCCAAAGAGAGTCTGTGTGTGATAAGTAGCTAAAAATCAATGGGCTAAATGGGAACAGTGGGAGGATTGATCTCTTGGGTCTTGGGAAAGAACAGAATGTACCCTGTTGGGAAATCTCTGAAGAAGGCACAAAATAACTTAACAGTGAAGGAATTATCTTTAAACATCTGCCAGGCTCAAAATGCAAAGCTAGTTTAAAATATGGCCAGATAAGTAAGAACTTTCCTATTTCTCTTTCCTTTCTCATTACTTTGATCCTCATGGTTTCAGGAACAGTGATGAGAAGTACTTCTGCAAAAAATCAGCCTCTAATAAGGGCTAGCTCAGGGAGACATTACAGCCTGTGGGTCTAGAGTATGAGATGTGGTTGTACTCTTTAGCTACAGAATTGAGATAATGCTTGGGAATTAAAGTTGCCTAGGCTTTTATCTTTTCTAGGAGTAAGCAGGGGTGAACCACTAGGTCAGCAGGTTTCAAGAGACTGGAGAGTAGCTCCTATGAGCACACACCCATGGGATGTGTTTGTTCAACTTCCTGGTTGTGTTCATTAAGGCTTACATTTGAATAAAGAACACAGCCTCTCTAGTCTCCAAATCATGCTTTGCAATGTATTTCTTTGATTCTAAGTTGCACTAATTTTTCACATATTTAAAATTGATATGTATATTTAATGTGAAAATTTTTGTTTTCTTTCCAAAAATGTTTCCACAATATTAATAATACATTGTACAATTGCTCTATTCCTAGAATTTAGGAACTGCATTATTATAAAGAGGCTATGCATTGTTTTTACATGATAGTTTGCACAATTATATATTAAATATTGGAGAAAGCCACTGAGGGACTAAAATGGTCTTTTAAATACATGCAGTTCCAATCTAAGGAAACTGTAGTTTAGAAAACTAAAATTCTGATCTTGGATTTTCCACATAATAGTTAGCATAGCATTATTTTTTATAAATTTATTATTATTATTTATTTTTGGCTGTGTTGGGTCTGTTGCTGTGTGTGAGCTTTCTGTAGTTGTGACGAGCTGGGGTTACTTTTTGTTGTAGTGTGTGGGCTTCTCATTGCAGTGGCTTCTCTTGTTTTGGAGCATGGGCTCTTGGTGTGTGGGCTGCAGTAGTTGTGGCACGCAGGCTCAGGAGTTGTGGCTTGTGGGCTCTAGAGCACAGGCTCAGTAGTTGTGGCACACAGGCTCAGTTGCTCCACGGCATGTGGGATCTTCCCAGACCAGGGCTTGAATCCATGTCCCCTGCATTGGCAGGCAGATTCTTAACCACTGTGCCACCAGGGAAGCTCAAGCATAGCATTTTTTGAAAGACCTGATCATTAAGAATCTTGCTTTCAAAAAAAATGCCTGAGCAGGTAACTTAAAACAGTAAGTTGTTTTGTTAATTGCAGCTATTATGATCTGAACTATTACCTAACTTGTAAGGGCCTCAAAGTTCATTTTATTCTCAACTTTGTTGAAATATGAGATGCAGGATGTTTGGACTTATTTTACATGAGAAGAAATAAAAGTTTCGATATTTAGGTAATTTGTTTTAGACCACATAAGTAGCTGAGGGGAGACTTGTATTCAGATGCTAATCTCTCAAGTTCTAGTCCAGTGTTGTTTTTCTACTGCTCTGAGATACATTAAGATGTATCAGAAAAATACAACAAATATTTTTGGTAAAAATTATATCCACACTGACAGTCCATGTCAATTATCAAATACATTTCATTTCTAGACATATAAAAATAAGTATTCAGAATCAGGAGAATATAAGTATTTATGCTGTAGGATATTAATAATTTAACAAATGACTCCATCATGTTTGTTGAACCCTGCTATCTTCAAGGTGTAGAAAAAGAAATCTTATTCATTTATTTGTTTGTTTATTTTTGGCTGCATTGGGTCTTCGTTGCTGTGCACAGGTCTTCTCTTGTCGCAGAGCACGGACTCTAGGCAAGTGGGCTTCAGTAGCTGTGGCACGCGGGCTCAGTAGTTGTGGCGCACGGGCTTAGTTGCTCCGTGGCATGTGGGATCTTCCCAGACCAGGGATCGAACCCATGTCCCCTGTATTGGCAGGTGGATTCTTAACCACTGCGCTACCAGGGAATCCCTGAGAAGGAAATCTTTGGTGTAGAGAAGAATATGCAGAAAGTGTAAGACAAAATTCCTACTCTCAAGGAAATTAATGTTTTATCTGGAGAGAGATCTGAAGAATAGCAGGCACGTGGGACTCCATGGTAAGAACCTAAGGGCAGGCACAGATGATAAATGCTGAGGAATCTCATCCATTCTCATAGCTTCAAATACCATCTCGAGAGAGGTGATTCTGAAATTACTGTTTCTAGCCTTGACCTCCTCAATAAGTTCCATCTTTATGTTTTCCATATTTTCAACTACCTCTTAGATAGTTTCATCTGACATCCTTCAGATGACCCAAAGGAAGCATAATCTTCCCCATCAACCTTGCTTCTGCTCCTGTATTTCTCATCTTTGTAAAGGCATAGCGATTTCCCAGGTGCCAACGCTGGAAAGCTCAAAGTCATTTGAGAATGCTTGCTCGCGTTTACACCTCCACACCCGCAAATCTAATTATCACAAAGACCTGCTGGTTCTTGCTGCAACATCTCTTGAAAAGCCAAAGCCTCATTTTATGTGTACTTCATTACTGGTTCAGGCTCCCAACAACTTTCGTCTTTGTTAGAGCAAGAACCTCTTTTTTCCCTACGTTTCATAATTTCACATGTTTTCTCTCAGACGATGGCTTACCTTATTGTTTTCTTACAGTACTTTGAAGAGCAGAGTTTGAAATCCAAGTGATCAATTTCTTTCCTGCTTTTTGCTTTTTGTGTCATATCTAAGAAATATTTGCTTGACTCAAGGTCACGAAGATTTTCTCCTGTTTGTTTTTTATTGCAGAAGTTTTATAGTATTCCTTTTTACATTTAGGTCTACGATCTATTTCAAGTTAATTTTTGTGTACATGTGAGGAAAAGTTCATTAGAGTTTCATTATTTAAATTGAGATACAATTGCGATATAACATTATTGAACATTATATAGTTTCATTATACAGCATATTGATTCAATATATCTATATATTGTGAAATGGTCACCCTGATAAGTCTAGTTAAAATCCATCACCACACAGTTACAATTGTTTTCTTGTGATGAGAACTTTTAAGATCTGCTCTCTTAGCACCTTTCAAATATGCAATACAGTATTATTAACTGTAGTCACCATGTTGTACATTACATCCCAGGAGTTATTTTATAACTGGAAGCTTGTACCTCTTGACCACCTTCACCTATTTCACCCACTCCACATCCCCCACCTCTGGCAACCACCAATCTGTTCTATCTATGAGTCTGGACTTCGTTTTTTCTTTTTTCTTAGATTCCATATATAAGTGAGATCATATGATATTTGTCTTTGTCTGACTTATTCACTTAGCATAATGCCCTCAAGGTCCATCCATGTTGCTGCAAGTGACAAGCTTTCCTTTCTGTGGCTGAGTAATATTCCATTGAATATATATACCACATATTCTTTATCCAGTCATCTATTGATGGACACCTAGGTTGCTTTCATGTCTTGACATGGAAGCCAAATAATGCTGCAAAGGACATGGGGTTGCAAGTACCTTTTTGAGTTAGCATTTTCATTTTCTTTGGATAAATATCCAGAAGTGGAATTGCTGGATCATATGGTAGATCTTTTTTTAATTGCTTGAGGAATCTCCACACTATTTTCCATAGTGGCTGCAGCAATTTACATTCTTACCCATAGTGTTCAGTCTTCCTTTTGCTCCACATCCTCACCAACACTTGTTACTTGTGGCTTTTTTGGTGATAACCATTCTCACAGGTGTGAGGTGATATCTCATTTGATTTTGATTTGCATTTCCCTGATGATTAATGATGCTGAGCACCTTCTCACGTGCCTGTTGGCCATCTGACAATGTCCTCTTTGGAAAAAATGCCTACTCAGGTTCTCTGTCCATTTTTTAATTGGATTGTTTGGGGGGTTTTGCTACTGAGTTGTATGAGTTCTTTATATATTTTGGATATTAATCTCTTATGAAACACCTGATTTGCAAATATTTTTTCCTATTCCATAGGTTGCCTTTTCATTTTGTTCATGGTTTCCCTTGCTGTGCAGATAAACTCTTAATTGATTTTCTTCATCTTAGTTCCCTGCCCGTCAATTCCATTCTACTACTCTGCCACCAGAATTATCCTTTTATAACACGGAATTCCTCATTTGACCCCCTACTTAAAGACTGCACTTATTGGTTTTCAAAGTTTGACCACTGCAAACTGTTGAAGTACGATTTTGTGTTTTTCTTTCCACCCTTCAAGTGCACCGTACTGTAAACACCCAATTACAGTAGACAGCGGTTAGCCATGATGTCTGGCTCCATTCATATATTTGTTAATTCAACAAGTCACGTATCAATTGAACAGCTACTGCATTCTCAATTCTCAATAGAGAATTTAGGTTCTCGGGGTAAAGCAATGAACAATAGAGACAAAGTGTCTTAACTCCAAGGCTTACATTCTGACATGAAAAAGCCAACAAAAAGTCTTAAAATAAATAACTATATATCAGTAGACATATACACACACATTCGTGTGCCTATTTTATGCATCTGCATCTATAACCTGACATATAATAAAATGTTATCGAGAAAAATAAAGGAGGTTTATTTAAAAACAAAGGGCTATGCCTCAGTGCTGAAATTGCATTTGAGACATGAACTAAAGGAAGTGAGTGAGTGAATCACATGGTACAGAGGAGAGCATCTGGACACAGGGAAGGGCAAGTGCGGAGACCCCAAGTTCACTGATCACTTTCTCTGCTGTGTCTAACCTGCTGATAAGCCCATGGAATTAATTATATTTGTTTTCATTTCATTTTTTTTTAATAGTTTCCTTCTCTTTGCTGAAATTCTGCATTTATTTATGCACATACGTCATCTTTTCCACTCTCTCCTTTAACATACTTACCTGGGCCAACTTCTGGGTCTTCTTCTATTGACTGTTTCCTGTGTTGGCCATGGGTCACATGACCTCGCTTCTTTACATATCTTGTAATATTTTATAGTATGCTGCATATCTTGTATGAAGTATGGTAGAGAATAAAATATCACCGTCATAAAAGGGCACTCCTCTTCTGTCATGTTTCCGACATGCTGAGTTAATCTAACCTATAGTTGACTTGAGTTACAGCTTTGTTGAAGTTTTGGTTAGAAACAGCTCACCATTAGCTTCAATTGTGAGGGTGAATCAAGACTGTTCCCTTCAGCAGATTTTGGGATCTGATCCCCAGTGAAACCCTGCAAATAGTCCTTGTGTTTTATAGCCAGGCTGGTAGTTTTTTTGGGAGCTGGTCCATTCTTTTAACTCGCCAGTCCTGCCTCCAACTTTTGCATCTCAGAAAATCTCTCTCTGCCTTGATGATCTGCCCCATGCCTTCCAAGAGGTGGTTCCATGCCTCAGACAAAGGTGTCTTAGCTCTCCTGCCTCAACTCCAGCCTTTGGCAGCTGTTTTCTGACCGACGTGAAGTCCTGTTGTGCTCAAGCAGATTTGCCATGCCAAGGCTTCAGCAGGCGTTTCTTTGTCTTGCACTTGTAGACGGCCCTGTGCACCTCAGGGAGATCTCGCAGCAATTCTGCCCTTGATTTTGTGCACTTGGTGAAGAGCCAGGGTGGAGAACCGGTGGATGGAAGAGCTTTGCTCTGTTGCAGGGCATCCACTATTCTGATCTGTCATGCTCGTCCACATGCAGCCATGACAGATTCCACTGGTGTCTTCTTCCTCCTATTTATGGTGGATTTCTTCTCCCACTGCTTCTCTGGGGTAAAAGCAGTGGCACTCTTCTTTCCTCAGAAGGGAGTTACAACTCAGTAAATGGAGTTCCCTTTTCATTCTCTGCATCCTCAGTTCTCTGAAACTTTATGCTTTTGTAGGCTTTCTGGTTTGTTCTTGTTTTAGGGTAAGAGGGACACTCTCTCTTGTGGTTTTCTACACGCTGACTGGAAATGGCCGTCTTGCAACCAAATCTGAGACATCATAACTGGTAGGAAAAGGCTTAGGTGAATTTTGATTTAAGCCAAAAAGAAGGTCAACAAATTATTAATTTTTCACTCTATGGTTTTGCATCTCCCTAATGTAAGTCAGGGATTGTTCTAGGCCCTGGAAATACAGAGATGAAGACAAATGTGAAACTTACATATTTTAGAGGGGGTGGATGAAAAAAATAAATATGCTAAACATTTAATTTTAGTTAATGGCAAATATATTGGGGGAAATGAAGCAGGGTAAATGGATATATTAAACCCAGTTTATGCACCGTCTTGGGTTTGCTTAACCTTACCTAATGGTATACCCATTCTGGCTGTTTACTTCATCGGCTGGGTTGGACCTAACAATTGCTTACGCCAACTTGGAGTCATAAAGCTACCACAGCCACCATCACAATCCAAAGACACCCTATGCATAGTACCAAGGCCCTTGTCTATTCCCTACCTGGAATGGTTGTTTGAATCCTCTGGCTTTTGGGGATTCCCTGGCAGTCCAATGGTTAGGACTCGGTGCTCTCACTGCTGGGGCCCCGGTTTGGATCCCCGGTCAGTGAACTAAGATCCTGCAAGATGCGTGGTGTGGCCAAAAAAAGAAAGAATCCTCTGGCTTGTTCAGAAGCTTCCTGAAAGAGCTGCACCACACAACCTCCAAGTGTGGAAAAGTTAAAACCCTGTGGGACCTCAACCCATTAAGATGGCTACTATTAAAAAAAACTCAGAGAGGGCTTCCCTAGTGGCGCAGTGGTTAAGAATCCACCTGCCAATGCAGGGGACACAGGTTCGAGCCCTGGTCCAGGAAGATCCCACATCGTGGAGCAACTAAGCCCGCGCACCACAACTACTGAGCCTGCGCTCTAGAGCCTGTGAGCCACAACTACTGAGTCTGCATGCCACAACTACTGAAGCCCACGTGCCTAGAGCCCATGTTCCAAAACGAGAAGCCAGCACAATGAGAAGCCCTCTCACCGCAACAAGAGTAGCCCCCGCCCACTGCAACTAGAAAAAGCCCGAGTGCAGCAACAAAGACCCAACACAGCCAAAAATTAATAAAATAAATAAATTTATTAAAAAAAAAAACAGGGCTTCCCTGGTGGCGCAGTGGTTGAGAGTCTGCCTGCCGATGCAGGGGAAACGGGTTCGTGCCCCGGTCAGGGAAGATCCCACATGCCGCGGAGCAGCTGGGCCCGTGAGCCATGGCCACTGAGCCTGTGTGTCCAGAGCCTGTGCTCCGCAATGGGAGAGGCCACAACAGTGAGAGGCCCGTGTACCGCAAAACCAAACAAAACAAAACCAAAAAACCCACAAAAACCTCAGAGAATAACAAGTGTTGGTGTAGATGTGGAGAAATTAGAATCCTCGTGCATGGTAGGTAGCAATATAAAATGACACAGTGGCAATGGAAAACAGTATGGCAGTTACTCAAAATTAAAAATAGAATTTCCATATGATCCAGCAATTCCACTTCTGGGTATATATCCAAAAAAACTGAAGTGGGGTCTTGAAGCCCAGCATCATTATTCACAATAGCCAAGAGGTGGAAGCAACCCAAAAGGCCAGCACTGGAGAAATGGATAAACAAAATGTGGTTATAAATACAGTGGACTATTACTCAGCATTAACAAGGAAGGAAATCCCGTCACATGCCGCAACAAGGAGGGACTTGAAGACGTTATGCTAAGTGAAATAAGCCAGACACAAAAAGATAAATACTGCAGGATCCCACTTATGTGAGGTACCTAGAGGAGTTAAATTCCTAGAGACAGAGAGTAGAAAGGTAGTGGCTAGAGGCTGGGGGAGGACGAGCTGGGGAGTTGTTGTTTCATGGGTATAGTGTTTCAGTTTTGCAAGAAGACAAGGGTTCTGGAGAGATTGGTTACAAACTATGTGAGTGTACTTAGCAGTGCTGAACTGTGTGGCTAAAAATGGTTAAGACGATAAATTTTATGTCACGTGTATTTAACACAATTAAACAAATCAAAACAAAACCTTATAAAGTAGACTTTAAATAATGACAGACAGGCAATTGGAAAGAGCTCGAAGATAAATGAGCCGTTCTTTGTCTCCCTGACCCCTCTAGTGACAGACTGTTAGGAGACTCTAATTTCACAGAGCCCTTCTGGAAACGCTGTAAGACCAAGTTATGGTTTGTATTTTTCTTTTTTTCGTTTTTTTTGGACAAAAAACCATGATCAGCTGAATAACTCACTCTCCTGGCATATGTTTTCTTTTATTCATCATCCCACTTCCCTTTTATATCCTTATTTCCTTAGGATTTCAACCCCCCTCCCTCCCCTCCCAATAATACCTTTTAGTATTTAGCTCTTGCATCAAGTTTTATTTTCTAGGGAACTCAGGCTCAGGCAGTGGGTTTGTGCTATGGTTTCTTCAGGGTAAACGTTTTAGGACAGGTGCCATTTGAGCTGAAGCTTCAATAAGGAAGTAGAATGTGGAGATGTTTGGGAAGGGCATTCCAAACAGCAAGTACAAAGACCCTCCCATGGGAGCAGCTTGGTGCTTTGGGGGATTGATGAGAAGGATAACGTAGTTGGCATGAAGTGAGAAAGAAGGCAAGTCATGGGGAAGGAGATGAGGGAGGGATTCATGTCTCCCATCTCCTAGGGCCTTGGAGGCATGTTAAGGATTCTGATTTTTATTCTACATGATGGGAGCCAGTGGAGGGCAGTTAAATCATCTGAGCTACAGTTGTAGAAAGATCCTTTTAAAAAAAAAGACACGTGTCGGTAAAGATGTGGAGAAACTGGTACCCTTGTAGGTTGTTGGTGAGAATGTAAAATGACGCAGCTGCTCTATAAACCAATTCGGTAATTCTTCACAAAGTTAACCACATGGCCCAGCAATTCTACTCCTACGTATGTAGCCCAGAGAATTGAAAATAGGTGTTCAAAAAACACTTTTACACAGATGTTAACAACAGAACTATTCAAAGTTGTCAAAGGTGAAGACAACCCAAATACCCATCAACTGAAGAATGGATAAACTAAATATGGTATATGCACGTACGGGGGGATTATCCAGCCATATGAAGGAACGAAGTTGTGATACATGCTATGACGTGGATGAATCTTGAAAACATGCTAAGTGAAAAGAACCAGAGCCCAAAGGTAATCTCTTTTATGATTCCGTTTACAGAAATATCCAGAACAGGTAAAGCCAGAGAGACAGGAGGCAGATGAGTGGGTTGTCAGGGGCTGGGGAGAACAGGAATGCAGAGTAACTGCTAATGGGTGCAGAGCTTCCTTCCGGTGTGAGGAAAATGTTTTGGAACTGACGGTTGTACAACATGTAAATGTACTAAATGCTGCTGAACTGTATGCTTTGAAATGATTAATTTTATTTTTTTAATTAAAAAAATTTTTTTTGATATTGCTGACCGACTCAAGTTTTATTAGGTTTGGAAGTAGTTAATTTTTTTTTTTTAACCAGAATAGTTTTCCTTTCTTTTTTTTTTTAACAGTTTAATTTTATTTTATTTTATTAATTTTTATTAGAGTATAGTTGCTTTACAATGTTGTGTTAGTTTCTTCTGTACAGTAAAGTGAATCAGTTATACGTATACGTATTGTAGATCCATTCTTTTTTGGATTTCCGTCCCATTTAGGTCACCACAGATCGTTGAGTAGGGTTCCTTGTGCTAAACAGTAGGTTCTCATTAGGTATCTATTTTATATATAGTGGTCTATATAGGTTAATCCCAATCCCCCAGTTTGTCCCACTCCCCTTCTCCCCTTGCTAACCATAAGTTTGTTCTCTACACCTGTGACTCTGTTTCTGCTTCGTAGATAAGTTCATCTGTACCATTTTTCTTGATTCCACATATAAGTGATATTATATCATATTTGTTTTTCTCTTTCTGACTTACTTCACTCTGTATGACAATCTCTAGATCCATCCACGTCTCTGCAAATGGCACTATTTTGTTCCTTTTTATGGCTGAGTAATATTCCACTGTATATATGTACCACATCTTCTTTATCCATTCCTTTGTCGATGGACATGTAGGTTGCTTCCATGTCCTGGCTATTGTAAACAGTGCTGCAACGAACATTGGGGTGCATGCATCCTTTCAAATTATGGTGTTCTCCAGATATATGCCTAGGAGTGGGATTGCTGGGTCATATGATAATTCTATTTTTAGTTTTTTAAGGAACCACCATACTGTTCTCCATAGTGGTTGTACAGTCCCACCAGCAGTGTAGGACGGTTCCCTTTTCTCCACACCCTCTCTAGCACAAGATGATTAATTTTATGTTACATGATCTTTCTGGTTTCTTTGTGAATGGACTGCAGGTCAAGTGAATACTGACCTGAATGGGTGTTAAGGAAGGCATTCCTACGGCAAAGAATTGAAATCAAGAAGGAAATCCAGTTAGGAGCATATTGTACCAGTTCAGGCAAGAGATGATGGTGGCTTGGGATAATGTGGCAGTGGTGAAAATCTCATTTCTTGGGGAGGGTCAGGGAGGAAGTTTGAAGAACCAGATGGAAGGCAATGAGATGGGTTCTTCCTAAATGGGGCCTAAGAACATTGTACACCCACTCAGCAGCTTCATTTTTGTGGGCCCCTGTACATTTCACTGGACTGAGGACCACGTGCTTGGCCCAAGCATTGAATGATCTAAAAACAGGCAACCTGGTTTCCTCACCACTCTGACCGTTGCCTGGTTCACTGTTGATGATTTTTTCATGAGTCTTACTGTTAGAGGAAGAGGAAACAGAGAATATATAAGAGTTCCAATGCTCCTCCTGCCTTTTATGGACACAGTGGAAACAGCTTATGGTTTAATCATTAGATGTTTTACTGCTGCCTAAAATGGGTAAAACCTTTCTTAAATGTTCCCTTCGCTTTGGAAATTCATTTGGTGGCCAGTTGGCTGTTTTGCAATTTCATGATGATTCTGATGACTCTTACCATGTGCTAGGGTTTTGCTGGAGGGGGTTCTTCCTCCCTTTTACCATCACTAATGACTTTTTCTCCGGAACTTGGACTGGCCTTGAACAGGCTACATAAACCATTTTGAGTTTCTGCAAAGCAGAGTCAGGTTAAAACCTCAAGCAAGCCTTGAATTATTCTATATTTCTTTGATTTTTATTATCAAAGAATAAAAAATGTATAAACCATAGCCTTTTAAGAAGTCAAACCATTTTGTGTAAAAGAACTGGCACCAGAGAATTTGAATTCAGTAGCTTTTCCATTTTGGTCAGCTAATTTTGTTACATTAGATCAACTGTACTCTCTTCCTCAGTCAGGATGGTGAGGCTTTTAGGCAAGCCTAGATAAATGTGAGTGAGGTGAAGTAGTAATTGGGACAGTGAAAAGCCTACTACCCTACATTTTCTGGAAGCTAGACAGCTCAATTATCTGAACAGTATTCGTGTAATGGAGCTACAAGTGGAGTTAATAGTAACCTGGGCGGGTGCTAAGGAAAGAATTTCTGTGGTAAAGAATTGAAATCAATGCGCTCACTTTTTCCTGAGTGCAAACGTTGGTAGCTTTGTTCAGTGTTATTTGTTTTTATAACAGACATAATACTATTCCCACAAAAGGGAACAAATTAAGACCAAGAGACCATGCACGCACTGTGAGTGTAGGTGATTTCCAAGCTGACAGAAGTTAAGGATCACCTCTGGGCTACAATGCATTAAAGGCTTTTTCCATCTCTCAAAGTTTCTGAAGATCAATGAGTTCCTCTGTACAATGGAAAGTATCCCATAAAAAGGAAACCTGGATAGAAAGCTACTGGTAAAAATGTGTTTTATTGGAAAATAACATGCCTAGGCTCTGTAAGTTAGCACTTTAACTTTTCAGTGTTAGAATATAAAAATAGGTCAAGAGATATATTAAAATAGATCATGGAGAGGCTGTTCCAATGACTGTCACGGATAAGCCAGCAGCAGCATGTCATAGAGAATATGGGTTTTCTTCCTAGGAAGTTTCAGCTATAACTAGATAGGTTCAAAGTGGCAGTCATTCATAAACCCATAGGTGGTAATGGAGTTCTTTTCAGTCTGTTTCTCCTTTCACTCAGTCTAGTTTGCCACCTTCCTTATAGCCCATTTCATGTTAATAATCAACACTTGGGAGGAAGACAGGTGGTCGCACCTCTTAAGTACCTATACCAGTTGCTTCCTCGACAAAGTGCTGGTTACGAAAGCTGCTCTTCCATAGCTACTACCTTAGCTATGTTGAAAATTCTGGAACAAAATTGAGTACAGTAAAATGGAATGAACCCTAAAAGATTAAATTAGAAACAATGTGTTCTCTATCTAGGGCAGTATTTTTAAAACTCGAATTGGTTGCCAGTATTTTTAAATTGGAAGATTATATTGGTATACACACACACACACACACACACACACACACACACACACACAAATCCCAGATTCCCAATGTCCCTTTAAGAATTGGAGAATTGACTCCTGGGCATATAACCGGAAAAGACAAAAACTCTAATTTGAATAGATACACCCCAATGTTCAAAGGAGCATTGTGTACAATACCCAAGACACAGAAGCAACCTAAATGACCATCGATGAATGGATAAAGTAGGTGTGGTACATATACACAGTGGAATATTACTCACCCATAAAAAAAAGAATGAAATCATTCCATTTGCAACAACGTGGATGGACCTAGAGATTATCACACTAAGTGAAGTCAAACAGAAAGACAGATATCATATGATATCACTTATATGGGGAATCTAAAAAAATGACACAAATGAACTTATTCACAAAACAGATATAGACTCACAAACATAGGAAAAAAATGTAGGTTAGCAAAGGGGAAAGGGGAAGGGAGTGATAAATTGGGAATTTGGGATTAGTAGATACAAACTACTATATATAAAATAGATAGGGCTTCCCTGGTGGTGCAGTGGTTGAGAGTCCGCCTGCCGATGCAGGGGACACGGGTTCGTGCCCCAGTCCGGGAAGATCCCACATGCCGCGGAGCGGCTGGGCCCGTGAGCTGTGGCCGCTGAGCCTGTGCGTCCAGAGCCTGTGCTCCGCGATGGGAGAGGCCACAACAGTGAGAGGGCCACATACTACAAAAAACAAACAAAAAACAAAAACAAAAAAACCCCCAAAAAACAAGAGCCAGGCTGCTTGAGTTCAAGTTCCTGATCATAGAATTTTTGGTTTTAGGGGCTTCAGCAAGTACTTAGCTTTTCCATACCTTACTTTCCCCACCTGTAAAATGTCTATGTGACAATACTTACATCATAGGGTTGTTGTAAGGATTTGCTGACCTGAAACAAAGAGACTGCTAGTTATTTCTCCAGCAAAGAAGGGGTCATTTGGGATCAGCAGAGAATTGTCGTCCAGCATCTGCAACCACGATGAGTCACAATGCAAGTCCCTGCAGGGCAAGAGAATGAGAAAGCTTTAATAAAGAGGAAAAGGAAGTTGGGAGGACTGTAATAAACAAAGAGTCCATGGCTTTTCATCGGCTGAGTCTTTGCTCAGAAAGAAGAGCAGTCTTCCTTTTTCCTGTTGGGCTCTCTTATCATCACAGGGCATGAGAGCTCCCCCTTCTAGTCTCCCAACTCTATTTAAGTGAGATTTCTGTTTATTAATTTTACAGATTAAATAAGTTAATATTTTAAAGCACTTAAAATAAAACCTAGTTTATTTTAGATGCTCTCTGTGTTTACTGAGTAGATCAAATATAGTATGAGCAATTTAGGCTAGAGATGGCAATGACATTTTAAAATTTAAGTTGCAAAGTTTTGAGGGTATTACTTTGTTTCCTTTGGATTTGGGGAGTGACAAAAGACAATCTGTAGTCCATTGTACATTATGGGGTAGGTCAGAGTTATTGGAAGTGCCAATGACCACTTGGTGACAGTGTATCAAAAGATTCTAGAATCTTCAAGAGCTCCCCAAGGACAGGATAGGACTCATGAGCATTGCTAGAGGAGTTTGTAGTGCCGCTTTGACTGAGAGTGATTTAGTTTAACGGATCATCAAAGTAAAGGAGGCCGTAAATTTGGATCAGACTGCCAGGATGCATATTTTGCAACAGAAGAATCTGCAAACATTAGTTTAACAGTCAAGGGGCAACGTTCTGGGGCCAAAGTTAAAAAAAAATTCTTGTGAGAGTTTTTCCTAACCGCATACTAAATAGATGAGATTAGTTTATGTGCACAGGCCTAGGGACTGTAAGAAAGGGAGTATTTTAACTTTAATGGAAAATGTGCATTTCCTCACCCGGAAGCATTCCTGGGTCTGAGGCTTCTTGCCCTTAAGGAGCTTAGCACAACCATCCTCTGACTTTGCAGCTGGGAATTGCCTGACCTATTATAAGCACTCAATAAATAATTGTTCTAAAATAAGTGATGAGGTAGCTAGCATTGATATTTTAGGTAAATAAGCAATTTTCATTTTAGAAATTCCAAGTAAATAAGTTCTAGTTTCCACGTATTGGTCATTGCCAACTTCCCAAGCTTGTAACCATTTGACTAACATCCCCTCACCCTTCCTCCCAATTCTAGGCATAATTCTAAAGTTAGGAAGTAGATCAAGTACGTCTATCTCAAAGCTAAGGCTTACCATCAACATTAAAAAAAAAATAACACTTTTGAACTTGCCAAACAAGTGATCCCTCATGTTATTTGCATGTGCTGGTCCCTCTGCTGAGAATACTCATCACTAGGCATTTGCATGGTGCCTTTGGGTCTCTGATCAAGTGTCACTTTATCAGTAAGAACTCTTCCACCCATGTTATATAAAAGGGTAACCCCTTCCACACACACACAGATACACACACACATACACACTCACATGGAGGCACTCCCTGTATCTTTAACCTGGCTTTATTTTCTGCCAAGGCACTTATAATTTTCCAAAATGTCAAGTGTTTACTTGTTTAGGTGTTTATTTTGGGTCTCTTCCCATTAGAATGGAAGCTTCAATGAGGACAGGGACTTGATATAATTTGAACTCCCAGCACTCAGTTCAGTACCTGGGCTCAAATAAATATTTGAATAAAGGTACAAATTAGTGAATGACCATTTATTGAGAGCCTAAGATTTTAATTTGTTCTGATTACAGAGGAAGCATTATCGCAGGTTATCTTCAAAACATCGCTGGGAGGTGAGAACTATTATTTCAGATTTTTTTTCTTTTCAAAGATGCTATTGCAGATAAGGTTTTATTTGTTTTATGAAAAATAGTAATACAGTAGAGGTCCCAGAGTCCTCTTTCCTTTTACCAGTGTAATCTCGATGCCAGCTAAGGATAGCTGTCCTTTAAGATCTACTTAAATTTAGCTCAAACCCCTTTTTCATTCATAGAAGAAAACCCATCCCCTACAAGGAAGTTTCCAAAGCAAAATACTGTCTTGATGACATGTTATTTTAGTGGAGAGAAAAATTGCAGTGATTGTATGTTTCTTTACACATATAACGTGTACATACATATATCTGTTATAGTTGCTTTCACTCGACTGAAATAGGTTTTTTTTTTTGTTTTTTTGTGTTTTTTTTTTTTGCGGTATGCGGGCCTCTCACTGCTGTGGCCTCTCCAATTGCGGAGCACAGGCTCCAGACGCGCAGGCCCAGTGGCCACGGCCCATGGGCCCAACCGCTCCGCGGCGTGTGGGATCTTCCTGGACCGGGGCACGAACCCGTGTCCCCTGCATCGGCAGGCGGACTCTCAACCACTGCACCACCAGGGAAGCCCTGAAATAGTTTTTAAGTTAAAAAGAATGACTCAACTAGGATGGGAAGGCAAACCGACCCTCTTAATATGGGTCTTTTTCAAAATAATTGCAGCATTCGTGTGGCTGAATTTGGACTGATCTGATCTTGTCATGTTTGGCTCACTGGGTTGTATTTGTCGTGTCAATGAGTGTTTATGCTCTCTATATTAAGTGGCATTGGTGGCAGAGGAGGGACTCAAATCTGAATATTATAGCATCCCAAAGTGGCACACTCAGTCGGTCCAAAGTCATGGAGAGAACTGTGAATTTTATCTGAGTGCCTTTCCTCTGGTCTTGTTCATGTTCAATCCATTACCATCAGCCACATCAAACCTTACCATGTCATTTCCCTCCTTGAAATCCTCCCTTTCCTGACTATTGCTTTTATTTTTTATCTTTTAATTGGGGCTTAGTTGTTTTACAATGTTGTATTAGTTTCTACTGTGTAGTGAAGTGGAGTTCCCTGTGCTATACAGCAGGTTCTCATTAGTTATCTATTTTATACATAGTATCAATAGTGTATATGTGTCAGTCCCAATCTCCCAATTCATCCCACTCCCCTTACCCCCCTTGGTGTCCATACGTTTGTTCTCTATGCCTGTGTCTCTATTTCTGCCTTGCAAACAACTTCATCTGTACCACTTTTCTAGATTCCACCTATATGTGTTAATATACAATATTTATTTTTCTCTTTATGACTTACTTCACTCTATATCACAGTCTCTAGGTCCATCCACATCTCTAAAAATGACCCAATTTCATTCCTTTTTATGGCTGAGTAATATTCCGTTGTATATATATGCCACACCATTCATCTGTCTATGGGCATTTAGGGTGCTTCCATGACTTGGTTATTGTAAATAATACTGCAATGAACATTGGGTTGCATGTGTGTTTTTGAGTTATGGTGTTCTTTGGGTATATGCCCGTAGTGGGATTTCTGGGTCATAGGGTAATTCTATATTTAGTTTTTTAAGGAACCTCCATACTGTTCTCCATAGTGGCCGTATCAATTTACATTCCCACCAACAGTGCAGAAGGGTTCCCTTTTCTCCACACCCTCTCCCTTATTTATTGTTTCTAGATTTTTTGATGATGGCCATTCTGACGCGATACCTCATTGTGGTTTTGATTTGCATTTCTCTAATGATTAGTGATGTTGAGCATCTTTTCATGGGTTTGTTGGCTATCTGTATGTCTTCTTTGGAGAAATGTCTGTTTAGGTCTTCTGCCCATTTGTGGATTGGGTTGTTAGTTTTTTTTTAGTTTTTTTTCTTTGTGCGGTACGTGGGCCTCTCACTGTTGTGGCCTCTCCCATTGCGGAGCACAGGCTCCGGACGCACAGGCTCAGCAGCCATGGCTCACGGGCCCAGCCGCTCCGCGGCATGTGGGATCTTCCCAGACTGGGGCATGAACCCGTGTCACCTGCGTTGGCAGATGGACTCTCAACCACTGCGCCACCAGGGAAGCCTGGGTTGTTAGTTTTTTTGATGTTGAACTGCATGAGCTGCTTGTATATTTTGGAAATTAATCCTTTGTCAGTTGCTTCATCTACAAATATTCTCTCCCATTCTGAGGGTTGTCTTTTCATCTTGTTTATGGTTTCCTTTGCTGTGCAGAAGCCTTTAAATTTTATTAGGTCCCATTTGTTTATTTTTCTTTTTATCTCTATTACTCCAGGAGGTGGGTCAAAATGGATCTTGCTGTGATTTATGTCATAGAGTGTTCTGCCTATATTTTCCTCTAAGAGTTTTATAGTGTCTAGCCTTACATTTAGGCCTTTAATCCACTTTGAGTTTTTTTGTGTGTATGGTGTTAGGGAGTGTTCTAATTTCATTCTTTTACATGTAGCTGTCCAGTTTTCCCAGCACCACTCATTGAAGAGGCTGTCTTTTCTCCGTTGTGTATTCTTGCCTCCTTTGTCAAAGATAAGGTGACTATAGGTGTGTGGGTTTATCTCTGGGCTTTCTATCCTGTTCCATTGATCCATATTTCTGTTTTTGTGCTAGTACCATACTGTCTTGATTACTGTAGCTTTCTAGTATATTCTGAGGTCAGGGATCCTGATTCCTTCAGCTCTGTTTTTCTTTCTCAAGATTGCTTTGGCTATTCAGGGTCTTTTGTGTTTTCTCTAAAGGGCCAGAGAGCAAAGATTTGAGGCTCTGTGGGCCTCATGATCTTGTTGCTGCTACCAACTCTGCCATTGTAGCACCCAAGAAGCCAAAGACCCATAAGTGAGTGAGCTTGACTGTGTGCCAGGAAACTTTATTTACAAAAATAGGAGTGGGCTGGATTTAACCTGCAGGCCATACTTTGCTGACCTCTGTTCCACTGTCAACTTGGCTTTGGCGAGAAATCCATTTCTCACAACCCCATCCCAGGACGGTGTTAGGCTAGAATTGGTTGGAGATTTGGGAGGCAAAAGTGAAGCAGCATCCATCAAGCTGTGAAGGGCTTTGGTGGGTGGAGTTGGGGAGAGGGTCCAGTTCATCCTGCTGAGCGTCCAGCTCTTCTCCTTATGGCCAGGGAATTTGTCCAGCTATGACCCCGCCCACTCTGAGACACTTTGCTGTGAAAGCACCAACAACCGACGCTTCCCATGGAACCAGACACAAAGTTTCCAGGTGTCTCTGAAAATGGAAACTTGTTCATCTGCCCCATCGCTAGGGAGAGTTTTTCTCCTTTCCTTGTAATTTTCCTTCTCCAGCTCTTCCAACTAAGACCTAAGATCTCACTCTTAGAATAAGCCTCTTATTTCATTGCACTTATAGTGCTTTCTCGATGGTGCTGTCCTTAAAGGATAAAGTCCAAAAGGGAATGAGGTTTTCTTAGATGAGCCCTCAGCGTTCACTACCAAGCACCTCTCCCTCTGACTGTATCCCTCCTTTTCTCCTCTAGCTCATTATTGTGTACACTGTCTTTGAGTGCCCTTTAGTTTCATTTTCATTATTATCTTACAATGGATTTAAACCTGGAGATAGGTAGGGTATTCTTGATTAAAAAATTCTACCGAATTATTCATCAAGGAAGACAGACACACTGCTGCCAACAGCCAACGTGTGTTTACTTTTCCCTTGCCCTTGTTCTAAGACCTGATGGAGGCCCCGGCTTGGGTGAGGTACCAGCCCTGGGTGTTCATATCAGAATGATCCTGATTCAAATCTTCTTGCTCTCTGGGTAAGCCTGGGAATGTTACTTACTATTTTAGAATCTGCATTAGCTCATGTGTTGTGAGGAAAACAGTACGTACTGGGGGATGGTGGGAGGGTGGAGTATCATTTTTAAATGCATCTACAATGTATAGAGGGTTCTGATACACACCCCTGGGAGGAAATGATAGGAATTCCTGTACCAGCAGACTACAGTATTTCTAACTGAAACAGGCAGATGTAATTGCTTCGCTCGGAATGATTGACACGGAGCCCATTCTTCAAAGAATCAAACCTTACCTGGCCAAATGCTACTTCTTCCATGCAATCTTTTCTGATCCTTCCAGCTGTAAATTTCTCTATGAAACCCATTTAATGCTGGATTGTTCTCTTATGTTACAAATCCTTTACACTAATAGATTGTAGCATAGCAGTTAAAAGTAGGGGTTAAAGGTTAAAGTTTGTATGCCAATTTTTTAGTAGATACATAAATTTGGGAACAATTACTTTCCCTTAGTCCCAGTTTCCTCATCTTGAAAATCGAGATAATAATAGAACCTATTTGCTTGACATAAGCACTCATTACACATTAGCTGTTACTGTTTTTATTATGTGGGTGGCTATATTCTGTCCCCCCACCCCCGCCTTGTATGTGAATTCTGTAGGAGAAAATCTGTGTTTGGTGTATCATACCTGTGGTTTTGATCAGTGTTGTGGATTCCCAAGTCATGTCTGCTGAATGGCTAAAAATATGAATGTGCTTAGTTAATCAGATAAAAATGATTCATCAGGGAAAGAAAAACAGATCAGTGTACTTGGATACACCTGCTTCTTGAAGACATGTATTTAGGACTGAAAATACCTTGTAGTGTTTTCAATCACATAACTTTAGATATTTAAGGTCCCAGATTGACCTTCTGTTGTGCTTTCTGCCTCTTGCCCTCAGAACTTACTTCTTACCCATTCTGAGCTAACCCCTGCTGGCATCAGTCCCATAAAAGAAAATGGATGTTCTTATTCCTAAATGAATAATAGCACTGTTACTAGTTTTTTTTCCACAGGGGATTCTTCCCTTGTCTTATTGCAGCAGTGAGACAACACAGAGAAAGGGCTTCAACGTTTTTCTCTTGAAATGGGAAGAGACATCTCAAAAGCAAATATTTCATATTTGTTTTGGGTGCTACTGACACGTCTTAATTTACAGTTATGTGGAAGCTCTAGGTTACAAAGCTGACATCTGAAGAAAAGACCTGAAATGAGGAGATTTGGCAGTCTCTGCCTTTTCCATTACCCGATGGATAATTT
Organism: Phocoena sinus; assembly: GCF_008692025.1. Classification (NCBI taxonomy): domain Eukaryota; kingdom Metazoa; phylum Chordata; class Mammalia; order Artiodactyla; family Phocoenidae; genus Phocoena; species Phocoena sinus. Next base: position 4,039,273 of record NC_045766.1, read on the forward strand.
CATAGCGATGACAGCTTGAGACATAGTTCTAGAAATCCTCTTCTTGTCAAATATACATTAAAACTGTGTGTGTGTGCATTTATTTTAATGTTTTTTTCTCTTCCTTTTCTCTGAGTGTTGAATAGTGTAGCTCTCTCCATTGGTATTTGACATCTGTAAGAAGGTGGGACAGCAGCAGAGAATTATTTGAACATTGGGTGCCCCGTTATGATGGCAAAACGGCACCTGAGGGAATTCCCTGGTGGTCCAGTGGTTAGGACTCCGCACTTCTACTGCAGGGGGTGTGGGATGCATCCCTGATCGGGGAACTAAAATCCCTCGTGTCACGTGGAGTGGCTGAGAAAAAAAACTGGCATCTGATTTTAAGAGTGTAAATACCACATTGAACTTCACTGTGAGGGTTTCATTCTTCCCTTGGGGATTACAGCATTATGGCTCATCAGTAAAGTGCAGCAAGAATAGTTAAAACCCAGGGAATATATGTACAGTCCCTCATGCGTAGGGTTCCCATTTCAAGAATAGTTAAAACCCAGGGAATATATGTACAGTCCCTCATGCGTAGGGTTCCCATTTCAAGAATAGTTAAAACCCAGGGAATATATGTACAGTCCCTCATGCGTAGGGTTCCCATTTCAAGAATAGTTAAAACCTAGGAAATATATGTACAGTCCCTCATGCATAGGGTTCCCATTTCAAGAATAGTTAAAACCCAGGGAATATATGTACAGTCCCTCATGCGTAGGGTTCCCATTTCAAGAATAGTTAAAACCTAGGAAATATATGTACAGTCCCTCATGCGTAGGGTTCCCATTTCTTGAGAAAGAAAGCTTTTTATCCATGTAATATATTTTCATATTATTTCTTCTTGTTTATGGTCAAAATTGTATTTTAACATCATGATTCATCAACGTAGACTTACCACATTGACCCTTGGTGACAGGTATGTAAGGTAGAAGGGAGCTTTGGAGATCATCTAGCCATTTACACTGGGGGATATCCAGGCTTAGAAGCTGTGTTTTGGCCTGGAGCTAGTTGAGGACCAGTAGAAGCAGAAGAAAAATTCGAGTTAGCTACTGCTAGCAGTACAAATCATGTTGCTTATTTCTAGTGAAAGCTGTCAGAGCATTAAGAAGCTGTAGACTGGTAAGTTGTGATGACTACAGAATTACGGTGTGACAAAGATGAGGATGGGCCCCCTTGTCAGACTGATTTAGTTTCAAATTCCATGCTCTCTAGCTGGATACTTTGGGCAAGCTACTTAATTCTCTCTGCGCTTCTACTTCTTCAACCATAAGAAAGTATAAAGTAAAAGTGTTTTCTGAAGTAAAGGAATTATGAAAGTTACTGCCAGATATTAAGTATGCAATAAGTTTTAGTTGCATGTTGTACTGTTAATATTATTATTAATAGTAGTAGTAGTACTATTACTTAGTATAAATACTACTTACTATTATATTACTTACTATTTTAAAAAAATATTTATTACTATTTTTTAAAAATATTACTATTTTTAAAAATATTTATTTATTTATTATTTATTTGGCTGTGCTGGGCCTTAGTTGCGGCACGCGGGATCTAGTTCACTGGCCAGGGATCCAACCCGGGCCCCCTGCATTGGGAGTGCAGAGCCCTGGCCACTGGACCACTAGGGAAGTCCCTACTTCTTATTATTAGTGTTTATATTTCTCTTTCTTGGACTACTTGTTCCTGTGGTGTTTTTGAGACAGTAAGTTATAAAAGTGGTTAGGGACTTCCCTGGTGGTCCAGTGGTTAAGGCTGCACCTCCACTGCAGGGGCGCAGGTTTGATCCCTGGTGGGGGCACTAAGATCTCACATGCCGCGGGGTGTGACCAAAAAGTAAAAAAAAAAAAAAGTGGTTAGAGAGGGCTACTTTATGAAGGGAGCAGCCTGTACCATTCTGTCCATAAACCTGAACGATGTTGTGTTTTCTGCAAGACTCTGCAGACCTGAAACCGTTGAAGGAGGTTTCCCATGAGAGCAAAGGGGAGGACATTTTAGAATACGAGTTGCTAAGAGGCATTCCCTTTTAAGCGGTCACCAGCAGCCAAGTTATAACCCTGGGTGTGCAACATCAGTTCTCCAGGGTGATAAGTCTGAGCAGGAGGTAAGGAAAAGAGAAGGGAGGGTAAAAGAAACTTGCAAGCTCACCAAGAGTTATTACACTATTCAAGTCAGTGGTGAGAGGCATATCTCAAAAGTAAAGGATAGCCACTGTACTTTCCCTTACTTGTTCAGAAATTGGAGCATGGCAGAAATGGCTAAGGTTTATTGTGTCAGGAGAAGCAGTTTGTCTTGTTTTTAAAGTGGAGAGTACACGAGTCACCTTCATGTTTGAATTTTAACGTGTAGATCCTAACTAAAACATAAATGTCTTGAAAACCAATACCTGTCCTTTTGTACACTGTATTGATTAAAGATTTGTTAGATGCTGTTTAGAGTTTGAAAAAGGATGTATATCAAGAGGAAAGAGCTTTTATCAGTACCTGTCTTTTTTTTTTTATTCAAGTATGGTTTTTTTTTAATTGGAGTATAATTGCTTTACAGTGTTGTGTTAGTTTCTGCTGTACAGTGAAGTGAATCAGCTACATGTATACATATATCCCCTCCCTCTTGGACCTCCCTCCCACCTGCCCACATCTCACCCATCTAGGTGGTCACCGAGCACCAAGCTGAGCTCCCTGTGCTATACAGCAGGTTCCCACTAGCTATCTATTTTCCACATGGTAGTGTATTTATGTCAAATCTAATCTCCCAATTCGTCCCACCTTCCCCTTCCTCCCCTGTGTCCACATGTCCGTTCTCTATGTCTGCATCTCTATTCCTGCCCTGCAAATAGGTTAATCTGTACCATTTTTCTAAATTCCACATATATATGTTAATATACAATATTTGTTTTTCTCTTTCTGGCTTACTTCACTCTGTATGATAGACTCTAGGTCAGTCCACATCTACAAATGACCCCAATTTCATTACTTTTTATGGCTGAGTAATATTCCATTGTATATATGTACCACATCTTCTTTATCCATTCATCTGTCATTGGACATTTAGGTTGTTTTCATGTCCTGGCTATTGTAAATAGTGCTGCAATGAATGAAATCCTTTTGCACTGTTGGTGGGAATGTAAACTGATACAGCCACTATGAAGAACAGTATGAAGTTCCTTAAAAAACTAAAAATAGAGCTACCATATGACCCAGCAATCCCACTATTCAAGTATAGTTGATTTACAGTGCTGTGCTAGTCTCAGGTGTACAGCAAAGTGATTCAGTTCTGCATATATATATATATTATATGTGTATAATATATATATTATACTATTTTTCATATTCTTTTCCCATATAGGTTATTGCAAAATATTGAGTAGAGTTCCCTGCGCTATACAGTAGGTTCTTGTTGTTTATCTATTTTGTATATAGTACTGTGTACCTGTTAATCCCGAACTTGTCATTTATCCCTCCCTTACCCTCTTTCCCCTTTGGTAACCCTAAGTTTGTTTTCTAAGTCTGTGAGTCTCTTTCTGTTTTGCAAATAAGTTCATTTGTATCATTTTCTTTTTTAGATTCCACATATAAGTGATATCATATGATATTTGTCTTTCTCTGTCTGACTTACTTCACTCAGTATGATCATCTCTAGGTCCATCCATGTAGCTGCAATTGGCATGATTTCATTGTTTTTTTTATGGCTGAGTAATATTCCAGTGTGTATCTGTGCGCATATATATATATATATATATACACACACATATATACCACATCTTCCTTATCCATTCATATGTTGAATGGATAGGTTGTTTCCATATCTTGGCTATTGTAAATAGTGCTGCAATGAGCACTGAGGTGCATGTGTCTTTTTGAATTATGGTTTTATTCAGATATATGCTCACGAACGGGATTGCTAGATCATATGGTAGCTCTATTTTTAGTTTTATAAGGAACCTCCATACTGTTCTCCAAGTGGCTGTACCAATTTAGCTACAGTAATCAAAACACTATGGTACTGGCACAAAAACAGAAATATAGATCAATGGAACAGGATAGAAAGCACAGAAATAAACCCATGCACCTATGGTCCAATTAATCTACAACAAAGCAGGCACGACTATACAGTGGAGAAAAGACAGTCTCTTCAATAAGTGGTGCTGGGAAAACTGGACAGTAACATGTAAAAGACTGAAATTAGAACATTCTCTAACACCATACAAAGAAAAATAAACCCCGAATGGATTAAAGACCTAAATGTAAAACTGGATACTATAAAACTCCTAGAGGAAAACATAGGCAGAACAATTTTTGACATAAACCACAGCAGCATATTTTTGGATCCGTCTCCCAGAGTAATGGAAGTAAAAACATAAGCAAACAAATGGGACCTAATTAAACTTAAAAGCTTTTACACAGCAAAGGAAACCATAAACAAAATGAAAAACCTACAGAATGGGAGAAAATATTTGCCAATGATGCAACTAACAAGGAATTATTCTCCAAAATATACAAACAGCTCATGCAGCTCAATATCCGTACCTGTCGTGATTCTCATATAACCCAGAGAGTAGCCCATGTGCCTGTATCTATACTGCCAGCTGTGCTAGACTTGAGATGACCAAGAGAGTTAACTGTGACCATGTGTTGGTACAGTCCTGCCAGGAGAGCATATCTTAATGGTACTGAGCTCACAGCCCCAAACTGTGTGAGCTGTTCCATGTTCACTTATCCACACCTCTGGTTTTTCTCCCTTTGGAGATTGCATTCTCAAAATATGCAAAGATATAATAGCTGGTTGCAGGTCTTGGAACCTGAATATGTTGATGTTGGAATGTAACCACATACACCAAAGCAGGACCAATCTGAGTTTTTTTCTCTCTGTTTACTATGCTATTTTTTAAGTGAAAATAACAATGAGCCTATATTTCAGGGTTCAAACTTCTATCTCACAGTGTTGTAAGGATGAAACAAAATAAAATGTGGGGAAAATATTGAAAACTGTAAAGAAAAGGGATATCCTGGGAAGACAACAGCTCCTTTTCTTTCAATCCTATTTCTAACCTGTCTTTCCCACATGGACCAAATGACTACTGAGGCTGAAGGAAGGTCGTTGTAAGTGAAGCTTTGGTTCTGCAGGAGTTATGGTGGGTCAAAGGAGTAGGAAGCTTTTTGCCTTCATTGGTGGATGTGATCCTAAAGACCAGTATCAGAGGGAACTGAAGTGAGGATTAGGATTGCCAAGGCTTGAGAAAACCATGACCTCACCTTAGTGTGCGCCCACTGATAGAAGGTCAACATCTCCGTGGGGGGGTGGGGCGCTGGATTCATGGTGCTCAGGAGGCCAAGAAGAATTGACTGGGTGGATGGTCCTCCTTGCCCCTGAGGGTGAGTGAAAGCAGCCAGGGATTGGGCAAAGGATTCCTTGTGATGCCTTCAGAGACTCATGGAGTAGAGAGCATTTAGCTTTTCACTGCTTCCCGGACTTCAGAAACTCCAGGTATTAAACTTTAGACTCTATGTAAAAATAAAATTTAAGGTGCCCAGACACTAGAAAGATGATCAGTAAGGACAACCCAGAATGCACCTCTAGTGAAACAGAGACTGGAGGAGTCATATGACAACTTGAAAAAAAAAAAAAAGCATTCAAGGCAATAGAAGAGTAGATTTTCTGGAGTTAAAAACAATTTCTGTGCAAAAGTTTTTGGTTTAATTGAAGGAGAGCATGGTCAGAGTTGAGATTGAATTGGTAGTCCAGGAAATCAATTAGAGTAAATATCTTAAAACATAGAGCAAAAACATAAAGAGAAATTATGGTGAAAAAGATAAGTGACGTGGAAGATAGATCCTGGACATCTAAATGCACATAGAACTTAAGAAGGGAATGTCTCTGAAAGACCCAAGTCACAGAATGAAAAAGCATATTTAAGTCCAGGGGTATGGATGAAAAAAGACAGGTGCGTAAGCACACGTGGAAATTCTGAGAACCTTCGTATGGGAAGGATCAAGTTACACACAGGGGAAAAGATTAAGACTGTTATGCTATTTCCAATCTGCAATACTGGAATCTAGGAAAGAGTAGCATAGTTCTTAGAGACAACAGAAGGTTCAGGAATTCAACCTGAGAATGTCTTACCCAGAAAACTGTAATTGACCTGGCAGACCAAACAATTCAATTAAGACTTTATAATAATTTATAGAATATAATCTCTAAGGAAAAGACAGTGGTCTAGAAGAGATTCTAAATGAACAAGTGAAGAAGAAATGAGTAATCAAGCCAAGGAAATGTGAAATGAAGTAGAAATTGTGAACAAGAAATCTGAGAATGAACAAGTGCTTATTTGTGTGTTTACTTAGACAAAGATGGATAATGATGGACTGAGAATATGTGATGTAAATGCCAAATATGATAAATATGACAGAGAAAGAGACTGCAATGGAAATTCAACTAATAGTTAAAACTAAAATTATTAAATTCTCAGTAAATCCTAGGACTTGAGCTGAGGAGGAAAAGATCGAGGAAGTAAAATCATTCAAATTCTTCAATTTTGATGGAAGGGTCAAAGAAAGAAATGTCTGTATGCTAAATGTGTAATCTATGGAGAAGTGGAAAATGATAGGACGTGGAGCATTTTATTGGGGGAAATGGTTTTTACTTTTACTTCAAATAATTGTAGAGAAATATTGATAAGGTAATCATTAAAGAATTGGGGGGAAAATCTGTTGGTAAAATTTCCAAATGAGCATAGGAAAAGAGCAAATAGCAATAATCATCAAACCAAAAAAAATAAGACAGAAAAGTAAAATGAATGTTGAAAATAAAGGAGAAGGAATAAAATTAAGTATGTCAATGATTTCACTAAATATGAGGACTGAATTCTCTGATTAAAAGTGTCAAACTGACTTAAAAAATATAGTTAACTGTTATTTGCAAGAAAAATACTCAAAATGATTTTAAGGAGTCATATAAAGAAAATGCAAAGAAAAAAGAAAGCACAAGAGGCAAAAGGAATATCAGTGTAGAATTTAAGGTTAAAAGAACTAAGTCATGAGGGGTAACAATTAAAGGTACAGTTTATGAAAAACATATACCAACCAGGAACTGGAATGCTCTGAATAACTCAATAGCTCTTAAGAGAGATAAAGAAAAACTTAAAAATATAAGAACTTGATAAAAATATAGATTTATTGGATTACTTCAATATACCTCATTTTGAATTATGCATATCTTGTACACACAAAATAAGCAACAGCACAGGAAAATAAATGTAATAAAGAAAGATTTTAAACATCTTTCTAAAGAATATACTTTCTTCTACACATCTATAAAATAGTTACAAAAATTTATCATTTACTTGGCCCAAAGAAATTTTGCATATATAGATTTTTTTTTTTTTTTGCGGTACGCAGGCCTCTCACTGTTGCGGGCCCTCCCATTGTGGAGCACAGGCTCCGGATGCGCAGGCTCAGCGGCCATGGCTCATGGGCCCAGCCTGTCTGCGGCATGTGGGATCTTCCCGGACCAGGGCACGAACCCGCGTCCCCTGCATCAGCAGGCGGACTCTCAACCACTGCGCCACCAGGGAAGCCCCGCATATATAGATTTTATAGGCCACCTTTTCTATAATAATATAACAGATATTAGAAGTTGAATGAAACAATTATTAAGAATAAATTACATAAAACTAACCCCAACTTTTTAATGTATAGCAACTAAGAATGCATTTCTAGATAACTATTAAATGAAACTGGGACTTGAAAGAAAATTGCAAACTAGAATAAGAAGCAGAGCAAACTGGAAACACATGGCACAGCCAAACCTGTACTCATAGCAAATGAGTGTAGCCTTGAACGCTTTTAATATTAAAGAAGAAAGATGAAAATTAAAGGGAATTAACTTATTACCCATTTTAAAAAACAAATTAGAAGACATTGGAAATTAATAAAGGTAAAAATGAAAGTAGTGGGGCAAAAACACAATATGGGGGAGGATAAATAAAATTACTGATTTTGAAAAAACAAAACTAGTTAAACCACTAAGGAGTCTATAAGAAACAATGCAAAGGCAAAATTCTAAAAATATGGAATGGAAAGGAACAACCATGCAATAGAAAAAAAACTGAAGAGCTGACTACAAGAAGGGTCTTGGTAGCAATTTTGAAAAACTAGACAAATATGCTACTTTCTTAGGAAATTATAAATTATTTTTCCAAGAAAATGTAGACAACTGAGTAGTTGATTAAAGGTGGTAGAAGGTACTAAATTTAGCCTTGAAAAAGGCACCTGTCAATAGATTTCAAAAATAAGTTGCATCTAATATTTAAAAATAGATTATTCCAATTTTATTTAAGATAATCCCCTAGTATGAGATAGAAATTACCCCACTTTATTCATGAAGATAGCATCATATTAATGGTGAAAACTGATAAAGAAACGACAGTCTAAAGAAGGAAACTTATGTCATACTCACAAACATAAAGGCAAAACTTCCAAATAAAATCAGTGAGTAGAATCCAGTAATTGATCAAAAGTTTAAACCATCATAGCAAGGTAGGGATTAATATAGAAAAATAGTGGTATATAACTTTAGGAAAGTTATTATAATCCTATTAGATATTAAAAGCTGCTAAAAATATTTAATATCCAGGAGCCACTTCTATCAAAATAAGGTAAAAGAGTATTAGAAAGAAACCAAATGTAATGAAAATCTATTTACCAAAAAACGATGGTAAATATTATCCTAAATGCTGAAACAATAAAACTGAACATTAAAATAAAGTCAGCATTAGATAGAAAAACCTTTTATTATTTTTATTCAATATTAATTTAGAGGTCCAAGAAAATGAAGTAAGAGAAGAAATGAAGGAACACATACAAATACTGAAAAAGAAAAGAGAGTGTTATGTTTTTGCCAAGATTTTATTGCTGTAACACCATCTTATCTGCTAAGATTTGACAGCGGGTCTAGAAAACCAAAGAGTAAAAATCTTCTAAAATAAGTGAATTTGGTAAGGTGGCAAAAAGCACATTTTCTCTATTCTAATAATTAGCATTTAGAAATGGACTTGGAATATTATCTTTATAATAATGACAAAATCATATTAGGAATTAGCAGGACAGACACAGGAGTTATAAAGAAAGAAAGAAGAAAATTATAAAGACTAATGTAAGGATAAAACCAAGAGCTAAATGGTAAAGTATATATGTTCTTGGATGATAAAAATAGAATAACATGAAAATTTTAATTCATTCAAAAGTGAACACATAAATTCAATGCATTTGAAATTAGAATTACAAGGTTATTTTGAGGAAATGCCCAAGTATAGCAACATAATTGCACACACATTTTCACAAATGCTATATATATTTATATATATAAATGTATATACAAAATATACACATAAACGTACACACACATTTGAATAGACACACATGTATATACACATTAATATGTATGCAATATACAAGTGTACATACATATATATTTCATGTATTAGGGATATATATGTGTATATATATACATACATTTTATATATATGAAAAGATATATGAAAAAGAAGGTGAGCTCTCTTTCCTTCCCAGATACTGAGTCATACTATAAAGCCACATTGCTATGATATTGACATTGGAATGGACAGTAGATGCATGGAACGAAATACACATTCCAGAAATAGATCTTAATTATATATGAGAATATATGACAAAGGCAATATTTTAATTTAGTGGGAAAGGATGAATTATTTAATAAACTGTGCTGACTCGATGTTCTATGCATATGGAGGAAATAATATTAGACTCCCATCTACATTAAGTACAAAAATAAATTCCAGATGGAGTAAAGATATTTTTTTTCTGAACAGTATGAAAGTCAATGTCTTTTTACCCCTAAACACTTCAGTATGTGTTTCCTAAAAACACTTGCAGTACAGTCAAAATCACAACCAAAAATCAGGAAATTCCATTTGATAGCATATTGTCATCTCATCTATAGTATTAGATAATCACCACTTGTTCCTCTGATGTCTTATTAAGCAGAAGAGGATTAGTAATTTCCTTTTCTGGTTCAGGATTCATTTCAGGATATCATGTTGCCTTTGATTGTCATGTCTTTCTATTCTCCTTTAAGCTGGAAGAGTTCCTCAGTCTTTCTTCGAATGTTGCAAAGTTTTTGAGGAGGACAGACCAGTTATTTTGTAGTCCATCCCTCAGTTTGGTTTGCTTGTTGTAACTGAAGGCATCCTTAACAATGCTTTTTTTTTCAAGTATTTCTTGGAGTATAGTTGATTTACAATGTTGTGTTAGTCTCAGGTGTACAGCAAAGTGAATCAGTTATATATATACATAAATCCACTCTTTTTTTTTAGTTTTTTTTTCCCCATACAGGTCATTACAGAGCATTGAGTAGATTTCCCTGTGCTATACAGCAGGTTCTTATTATTTACCTATTTTACATATAGTAGTGTGTATATGTCAATCCCAATCTCTCAATTTATCCCTCCCCCCGACCCTTATCCCTTGGTAACCATAAGTTTGCTTTCTACATCTGTGACTCTACTTCTGTTTTGTAAATAAGTTCATTTGTACCCTTATTTTTAGCTTCCACATATGAGTGATATCATATATTTGTCTTTCTCTGTCTGACTTACTTCACTTAGCATGATAATTTCTAGGTCCATCCATGTTGCTGCAAATGGCATTATTTTGTTCTTTCCATTTATGGCTGAGTAGTATTCCGTTGTATAAATGCACCACATCTTCTTTATCCATTCGTCTGTTGATGGACATTTAGGTTGTTTCCATGCCCTGGCTATTGTAAATAGAGCTGCAGTGAACATTGGTGTGCATGTGTCTTTTTGAACCATGCTTTTGATTGATGTATTATTTTCTATAGTTAGCAGTGGCCTATACACTGATTCAAGCCCTCTCAGTGGAAGAAATGGATGGAACCCTGGGTCAGGGATCTTCCTTTCAAGTCTACCTGAGGACAACAATCAGAAGATCAATCCTGCTGTCAGTCACAGTCAAGAAGAAAATCCGTCATTTCCATATTACCTAGAAATCTTAGACTCCCTGTACTCTTCTTAGATTCACATTCTTTATTGTTTATAAACAACGAGAAAAACTTTGCATACTTATTGGCCACAATGGTAATTATATTTGAGGCAACAGTCTTGTGAAAACCTCAGTCAGTGAGTCACATAATTGAATTTTACACTCAGCTAAATCAGGCCCTCATGACAAGTCCACCCAGAAAGGAAAAGTACTTTGCTTCATAATTCTTCTTAATTCTGCTGTTTCTTTCTTGAACTGGCAGGTAGTAGTTGTCTTTGTTGTGAATACTAATTTTTTGGGCCAGCTGGCAATATCATTTTTTTTTTGCATAAACTCTTTTGGCCTTCTGCCCCTCTTTCAACACCTCAAAGACTTGGAGACAGATCTTCAACTGGTCTAAACCAGCCTTTCCTTTAATAAGTGTAATTTAATTTCCTGTCTGTTTCTTTGCACAAAGGCCAACATTGTAACTTTCATCAAAAGGCTTGTAAACTGGCTGTCTGGTTACTGTGAACTGGCTAAGTGAAAAAAACACTGCCCTGGGAAATCAAAGCTCTGGCTTTTCCCCAATCTTTAATTATTGTGGTTAGGGGTCAGAACTTGTGATACTTCCTAGATAAGACCTTGTTTCCACTACTTTACCACCCATCTGACTTTGGGTACTTTAATTAATATCACTGTGTCAGAACTTCATCACTTACCAAATGGCAGTAATTATGTTACATATTTCATAGGTGCTTATATTAATGTGAGGAAGAAATTAAACAATGATTCATGGGGCATAGCATACATATAACAACATTTAGTAAATGTGTTACTGAACCAAACTTGGGTCCACTCACCAGCACACAGTAAAACCAATCTGCTGACACCAGGTTGTGGTGAAGGAAAGTGCAGTGTTTATTGCAGGGCACCAAGCAAGGAGAACGGGCAGCTCGTGTTTAAAAGACATGTTCTCCACAGTGGCTTTCAGGGAGAGGTTTTTAAAGGCAGAGTGAGGGAGGGGTGGTTTGTGGGGTGTGGTCAGCTCATGGACATTCTTCTGATTGGTTGGTGGTGAGGTCATCAGGAGTCAACATCATCAACCTTCTGGGTCCAACTGGACTGGGGTCTACATGCTTGTGGGCAGCAGACAGTTAACTTCTCCCACCTGGTGGGGGTTTCAGTATCTGCAAAACAGCTCAAAGGACATGGCTCAGAACATTCTCTATAGCCCTTGAGGAGGAACTAAAGGTCCCTGACTTTGTTTAGTGGCTAAATCACCATTATTTTATCTTGCTTGGCTGTTTCCTTTCTTTCTGCATTTTCTCACATCTCTGATCAAGTTTGCTCTTTGGAACCCAGGGAGGGTCTAGGAGGCTAAAGATTTTCTACAGACAAGAGGCAGGTGAAGGACATGGAGAGGGGGGGGGTCTCTCTCTTGGGAAAGCCCCATAGCGTCCTGCTCAGTTACAAATGTTGACGATAGTTATAACTAGTTATTATGTCACTTTGGTAAAGCATGTAAATGAATGTTTTGGGTATCAATTATGTATAACAGACTACCCCAAACCTTCTGGTTTAAAACAAAAACAACTTTATTGTGCTCACAATCTATAGGTCGAGAATTGAGCAGGGCTTGGCTGGGTGTGGCATCACCTGGTGTCACGCAGTCATTTGCAGCTGGTAGCTGGGATGGTTTTAGGTAGTCCAAGAAGGCTTCACTTGTTTGGGGTCTCACTTGCCTGGTAGCTTAGGAGGGACAGTTGGAAGACTGGTCTCAGCTTAGTCTCTGTCCTCCATGAGTTCCAGCCTTTCCAGTATGGTCTTTCCAGCAGCTGGAGCATTAGACTGCTTACATAGTAGCTCAGGACTGTAAAATGAGTGTTCTAAGGATCCAAAGGAGAGCTACAAAGTTTCTTATAACATAGTTTCAGAAGTCGCCAAGTGTCACGTGTGCTGCATTCTTTTGGTTTCACAGGACTAGCTCATATTAAATGTGGAAGGGGACTACACAAGTGCCTAAATACTGGGAAGCGTGATTCTTCGGGGTGGGGGGCGGCATATTGAAGACAAGCTACCACAATGAATAACAGCGTTTCTTCCAGGAGTATTCATTTATATCTCTATGCAGACTAATGGTTATTCATTAGTTGGGCATGTGTCCAAGGTGTCTTATTACAACAAAATGCTTGAAAAAAGGATTACAGGCTCATCACATGGAGTGGCTTGAAATTTTCTGAGACTGAGTTTGGGGAAGGAGATTGGCCTGGGAGATCAGAGGAAAGTATAAAAAGGAGCAGACACCTCTTTAGAGTTAATATTTCCTAATGTTTCATTTATTCTCATTGAAATTATTTGAGGATTGGGGGATATATTCCTTGGTCCCTGCTCTGACTGCACTATATTAAAAGCCACCCCTTAATCTCAGTGGCTTACAATAATAAATGTTTATTTCCTGCTCTCCTGTCTATAAGTCAGCTGTGGCTCTGCTGGGCTTAGCTGAGATCCTTTGCGATCAGCTGGATTAGGACTCAGGCTTTGGGTGGATCCAGGTAGGTCCCACGTGTCTCCTCATTCTGGAACTGTGAGAGAGTTCTGGACTTATGGTGAAATTCAGGAGGCTAAAGCAAAACATGCAAGCAATGTAAGACCTCTGTTCGTCCCATGTCCACTTACATTCCACTAGCTAAATCAAATCACATGGGTAAGCCCAAAGTCAGTAGAGCTAGGAAGTCTATTCTACCCACAGGAAGACCACAAGGGAAAGGAATAATCATGAACAGTCAGTATTCTCTACCATGGAGAGTCTAGGCATAGTGGAATAAAAAGTCAGTTCCCTGGACATTCACATTATGCTGAAAGGACGTGCAATTTTCTGTTTGTAAGGCTCTCTCTCCCACACGGTAGACTAGAGCTTCACCTTCTGATAAATTTTTAGTACTCAGAGTTCACTCTAAAGCATCAGATTTTAATTTATAATATACAGAAATTACTACCCTATTTTAAGACTTTCTGTTATTTATATTCATACTGTGTTTTTGAAACACGAACACCATATTTAGCTATTGACAATGCATAAGAAATTGTTCTCTGCCCTGAGGAATTTATTTCAGAGCAATTCAAGCTATTTAAATCAGTGTCAGCCTCTCAACTTTGAACAGACAGCTGTGGAGAGGAGATAAGCTTTTGAAGATGCAGCAGAAATGGTGTTTAGAGGGAATGAAAGAGGGAGAGATGATAGGCAACCAAGAAAGGGAGAGTTTATCCAAACTTGCAAAACGAATGGTAGGAGAGGAAAAAAACCTAACAGTTCAGGGGATGGAACAGAAAAAGGTGAGGCTCCAGCTCAGCTTTATTTTCTGCATTTTCAGAAGTCCTGAGGAATTTAGACATCAACTGGATTTATTATTTGACAGACAGAACTCTTGAAGTTTTGACTTCAGGTTTATCATGTCTATCCCATACTTGTTCTGTGCTGATAACACGGAGTAGTTCTTCTTGAGGTTCGTGAATTTCTCTCAGTCCCTGTGGATATGTTGTTAATAGAAAGATTGATACACTTGAGTGATTTTCTAACTCAAGGAAACACTTGACTGAAACAGTAACTTCTAATATGTTATAATTTGAGGGTTCCCATAGGCATCTATGGCTTCAAAATAATTTCTACAACTAAACTCACCATGTGCCTGTTAACCTTAAGTTACTTACTTCATAGAAGTTTCTCTGCATTAAGGAATTAAAGATGATAAGTAAGACCATGATGCCTCATAGATATATAGAGTAGCTCATTGGATAGACATATGTCAAGGGAGGTTTGATAGAAAGATCCAGCCTGGTAAAGCGCCCCCTTGCTGCCATGAGCTGTCCACTCTTCTATGCAATCGTCTCCAGCCTCTATAGCGGGTGTTTATTTTTGGCTGTTCGGAATCCATGGACTTTTCCCCAGTATGATCCCATCATTGTCTTTTGGTAAATTATCTTTCCCACATTGTGGGTAATATTTGGTGAGTCTTTAAACTGCCCTGTTCTACTCCTCCTCTCCTGTGATGGCCTTTTGATGTGTCAACTTGGCTACCATACTGTCTTCAGTTATTTAACCAAATGCTAACCTAGGTGTTGCTGTGAATTTATTTCGTAGATGTTACAGAAGTACAAAATCAGTTGAATTTAAATAAGGATTATCCTCAGTAATCTGGGTGGGCCAGATTCAATCTGTGGAAAGGCCTTATAAAGGGAACTGAGGCTTCCCTTGGGGAAGAAAAGAATTCTGCATGTGGGCTGCAGCTTGGAACTGTGCCCAGGAGTTTCAGCCTGCCCTTCCAGATGGCCTGAAGAATTTGGATTTACTTAGCCAGCCCCCTCAATCATGTAAGCCAATTCTTTGCAATAAATCTCTTAATATATATCTCCTGTTGGTTCCGCTTCTCTACTTGAACTCGGGTTGATACACTTTTCCATATCTGCTTTCTCATAAATGAAACTAAAGGGATGCCCCCGTAGCCCTTAGTTTCCTTCTACCAAATCTTTCCTTTTGCTGCCATAGTAGAGCCAAGGGTGGGCATGAAGCTAAGCTTGGCCAGCTGGCAACTTTCATAATCTTTTCCTTGAGAATAACACAAGGAATAAAAACAAGACAAACAAAACCCCTGGCACTTTAGAGTTTTTTCTTTTCAGTGAAAGTGTCCTTACAAGACCCTCTAATCGTTCCTTCTTACTTTGTTTTTGCTCTATTTCCAATCCTGGTTCATAGCTGTTGTATTCTCTTAGAAAATTTTTCTTTTGCTTGGCCACAGCAAAAGGATGACTGACAAGCCCAGTTGTGTCGCTTGCAACAAGAACAAAAAGCTTAACTGATACAGCCCATGAGCATTCTGACGGACAGAACTTGGATTCATTGAAAACCTGAGCTCCCAGAATATATAGAAACAAACAGATAAACCCCTGAAACACCCCATAATCAGATTGAATCTAATTTTTCTTTTGCTTTAAGTCAGGGGTGGGGACTCTATTAAAATGTCAATAATTTCTGGCAGGAGTAACAAGTTAAACAATTATCATCACATGTATTTTACTTTTTTTAGTTTATTTTTTTAACTTTTTTTAAACTTTTTATTTTATATTGGAGTACAGTTGATTAACAATGTTGTGTAGGTTTCAGGTGTACAGCAAAGTGATTCAGTTATACATGTATCTATTCTTTTTCAAATTCTTTTCCCATTTAGGTTGTTACATAATATCGAGCAGAGTTCCTTGTGCTATACAGTAGGTCCTTGTTGGTTATCTATTTTATATACAGCCATGTGTACATGTCCACACATGCATTTTAGTTTATGGAGCCAGGATGTATGGAAACCAAAATGAAAGAGGGAGATAGCATGTGAACTGTGATGAGAGTGCTGACAAGAAAAGGGGTGGAACATGAAGGAATCCATGAAAGATAGAACCTCCTGGAGGCTGAGGGTGTGGGAGTAGGTAAGATATGGGGTAGAAAAATAAGGAGGGCTGGGGGGGAGGGAACCGGGATTGCTGCACCGTTATAGTGACTAGCTAGGATCACTCTACGTGGTAGGAAGGATAATGGCCCCAAAGATGTCCATATCCTAATCTCTAGAGCCTGTGACTATGCTACCTTACGAGGCAAGGAGGAATTAGGTTAACAGTGGAATCAAGCTTGCTAACAAACTGACCTTAAGGTAGGGAGATTAAGCCTCAATTTTCCAGGTGACCCAGGCTCTTCAGATGGGTCTTTAAAAGTGGAAGAGGGAGGCAGAAGAGGAGTCAGCAACAGAGGGATGCTATGGAAGGAAGACTCAACTAGCCATGAACATGAAAGGGGCTGAAAGCCAAGGAATGCAATGCAGTCTCTAGGAGCTGAAAAGGCAAGGGACCGGATTCTCCTCTAAGGCTCCAGAAGGAATGCAGCCTGTCAACACCTTGAGTGAACCCAGTGTGACCTGAAGCAGAGTTCTGACCGACAGAACTATAAGATGATAAATTTGTGTTGTGTTAAGCCAATAAATTTGTGGATAATTTGTTACAGTAGTAAGAGAAAACTGTTAGACTCTATAACCCATGAGTATAGTAGAGAGAATAAAGGAGTTGTGCCATAAGACCTGGAGGTGGTCTGTACAGCAGGAAGGTACAGATCATTTCCCTGCTCTCCCATTTACTGGCAAGGTTCTTAGCCTCTCTAAACTTCAATTTTATTATCTCCAGAATGGGCAGAAGATACCTGCCTTTCAGGATTTTTGCTATAAATTAGAGATAATACAGGGCTTAGTTCTTGACGTCTGAACTCTCTTCCTGACTGACCAAGTCTGGGATTCAGAGGTGGCACCTGATACCACTGAGGAGCAAAGAATTGCTTCTGGCAGACAGAGAAATGTAGAACAAAGGGGGAACTGGTGTTTGCAGGTTTCCAGGTCAATATGGGCTCAGGAAGAGAGTAGGTGACATGAAACCCAAAGTGACAGGGCAGATAGTCAGTGACGGAGCAGAAAGCTAGCAGTCTGGCCTGGCGGGATTGAGGGAATGTGTTCAGGAATGGAGATGCTGGAGTGGGTCCCAGGGGCGAGGATGGAAGCAGGACCCAATAACTGCGAAGGGGCTCTCTAAGGAGGCTAGATAGTTTAGACACCTAATGGTAGTACAGTAAATATAGATCCTAGCTATTATTTCCTTCAATATTTTTTTCTTTCCCTTCTTTCTCTTCTCCCATTACACGTATGTTGATTTGTGTGTATGGTGTCCCATACTCCTTTGAGACTTGATTTTTCGTCAAACTCATTTCTCTCTCTTCTTCAGATCACATCATCTCTGTTGATTTGTCTTCAGCTTTGCTGATTCTTCTGCCAGCTGCTGGTATTTACTGCCGAGCTCCTCCAGTGAATTGTTGATTTTGGTTTTGTATTTTTCTATCTGGTTCTTTTTAGTAATGTTTATTTTTTCATTGACCATCTTTATTTGAAGAGACATTGTCATGATAGCTTTATTTCTTTAAGCATGGTCTCATTTTTCTCTCTTAGCATCATTTTAATAGCTTCTTTGAGGTCTCTGGTTGCTGAGTCCACCATCTGGGCCTCTTCAAATGCAGATCTTGCTGCTTGCCTTTTTTCCCCACGTATATGGGTCACAGTTGCCTTTTTCTTTACAAGTCTTATAATTCTTGGTTGAAAACTGGACATTTTAGATACTATACGACAGCAGCTCTGGATACCAATCCCCACCCCAGGAATTGTTGTTTTATTTGCTTATTTGTTTGTTTTTTTGTTTGGTGACTTGGCTTTGGTTGTACCTGCCTGGAGTAAAGTGTCTGATGGAGAGGTCTGTACACAGAGCTGGATAAGAAGGGTATGTAAGAGAGTGAGTCAGAGACTCATAATTCTTACCAAGATTTAGTAGATTTTCATGAATGAATGTTTCTTCATTTGATGTATTCTCTTAGGACACTTTCTAGAGACTTCAAATGGTTAAAATTTTTTTTTCCTCAGTTAAATATTTTGTTTTTCTGTGTAGAGTTTTCACTGAGCTCCTTGTTCTGCCATTCTGGAAGTCCTGCCTCTTCTCTTATTTTCATTGTATAGTTAATTAGAAGATATCCTCTTGCCCTTTAAATAGGTGAACGCAAATTATTTCTGTGACACAATTCCAACATTAACTTTGATAAAAGAGAATTTTTGAAATGTGCCCAACTTGGGGTTAGGATCATTGACACCAACTTAGTTTATTTTCCAGCAAGAGTCCATAGTGTCTGGGAAGCAGCAGTTTGAAAGCTGGGCTTGTCTCTGAAGCACTGGTTTCCATACAGTGATGGATTGTGACTCCCATTAAGAGATCTTTGGAAGGGTCTGGAATTGGAAGAGTTGGAATTGGCAGAGCCGGCCCTCCCAGAGGTATCCGTGGGCGCTTAGTAGAATTTCTTTTCATCTAGTAAGAAAAAAAGATGATAAATGAGCTAACAGATCAAACTTTCAGGTTTAAAATAGAAGGCTTAAATGTCAACAAAAGAAACACAGGTAAAGATCAGAGTACAATTGTGGTTAATAGTGTATGTTAATCAGTATGTTGAGAAAATAGAGAGGTTTTTGAAACTATTTTGAAGTAGAGGAAGGAAGATCATGAAAGTGATATGAGAGAATATCATGGATATTTCATTGTTGTCATCACGCAAGAGAGAGCAGCTGTGTCTCATTCCCTCCTCCAGTGGGTCACCAGGAGACTTTCAGGTTCACGAACTATTATTTTCATCTTTGTATATATAGTGCCTGTGTTGTTACACATAAATAGAAGGCTTCCATTCATGTTTATTGAAAAAATAAGTGCAAGGTGTAGGGATTAATATCCAAAATATATAAGGAACTCATACAACTCAATAGCAAAAAAAACAAATAATCTGACTTTAAAATTGGCAAAGGACCTGAATAGACATTTTTTGAAAAAAGACATATACGTGGCCAACAGGTACATAAAATGTGCTCGACATCTCTAATCATCAGGGAAATGCCAGTCAAATAGACAATGAACTACCACCTCACACCTGTTGGGATGACTGTTATCAAAATGATAAGATGTAACAAGTGTTGGTGAGGGTGTGGAGAAAAGGGAACCCTCTTGCACTGTTGGTGGGAATGTAAATTGGTGCAGCCACTGTGAAGAACAGTATGGAGGTTCCTCAAAAAACTAAAAATAGAGCTGTCATATGATCCAGCAATCTTACTTCTGGGTATATATTCAAAGGAGATGGAATAACGATCTTGAGGAGATATCTGTACTCCTCCATGCCCACTGCAGCATTATTCACAATAGCCAAGACATGGAAACAACTTAATTATCCATCAACAGGTGAGCGAATAAGAAAATGTGGTATGTGGTACATGTATGTGCATACACACACACACACACACACACACACACACACACACATATTGGAATATTATTCAGCCACAAAAAAGAAATTCCTGTCATTTGTGACAACATGAATGAAACTTAAAGGCATTGTGCTATGTGAAAAAAGACAGAAAGACAAATACTATACCGTCTCACTTATATGTGGAATCTTCAAAAGTAAAAATCATTAAAACACAATAGATTAGTGGTTTCCAGGGGCTAGGGCATTGGGAAAATGGGGAGATGTAGGTCAAAGGGTAAAAACTTTCAGTTATAAAACGAATAAGTTCTAGGGATCTAATTTATAGCATGGTGACTAGAGTTAACAATACTGAAATATATACTTGAAATTTGCTAAAAGAGTAGATTCTAAATGTTTTCACCACACACACACACACACACACACGCACACACTAAATGGCAACTATGTGAGGTGACAGATGTGCTAACTAACTTTATTGTGGTAATTATTTCACAATATATACATATGTCAAATCATCATGTTATATACCTTAATTGGCAAATAACATTGTGTAAGTGTATACCTCCATAAAGCTGGGGGGGAAAAAGACCAGTTCATTGCTGCAGCAGTCACTGACCAGTCATGTATATATGGAACGGGTAAACAACAAGGTCCTACTGTATAGCACAGGGAAGTATATTCAATATCCTGTGATAAACCATAATGGAAAAGAATATGAAAAAAAATGTATATATGTATAATTGAATCACTTTGCTGTATAGCAGTAATTAACACAACATTGTAAATCAACTATACTTCAATTTAAAAAAATCGATTAAAAAAAGATTGACCTCTGGGCTTCCCTGGTGGCCCAGTGGTCGAGAATTTGGCTGCCAGTGCAGGGGACACGGGTTCGATCCCTGATCCAGGAGGATCCCACATGCCGCAGAGCAAATGGGCCCGTGAACCACAACTGCTAAGGCCCGTGCACCTGGAGCCCGTGCTCTGCAACAGGAGAGACCACCACAATGAGAAGCCCACGCACCGCAAAGAGGAGTGGGCCCTGCTTGCCGCAGCTGTGCGCAGCAACGAAGACCCAACGCAGCCAAAATTAAATAAATATAATAAATAAATATATTAAAAAGATTGACCTCTGAGCAGAAGTTGGGTCACCTTAAACCTAGAGTGCTTGCCCAGTGGAGGAAAGCGAGCACCCCAAACATAAGCAAGACTTGATCCGCAAGAAAGAGCTGGGTAAAGAGTTTTGAATGGGCAACCAATAGCATCCATTCTACTAGACATTTCAGATCTTGTACAGCTTAGCTTGGTAATACTGTAAGTGCAATAATCAGAAAGAAGATCCTAGGTGCTTCTACCTGCTACCTAGCGAGGGTCCTAGTTAGCAGTGTACTCCATCCTGGATGCTTTAGTGTAAGTAGGCTACTCTTAGAATAGCATAACTTATTCCAAAGAAGTAGGCTGATTTCCCTCAGGTGGAAATGGATTGTATTTGACATATTTAAAATAGCATCTAGGGCTTCCCTGGTGGCGCAGTGGTTGAGAGTCCGCCTGCCGATGCAGGGGACATGGGTTTGTGCCCCGGTCCGGGAAGATCCCACATGCTGCGGAGCGGCTGGGCCCGTGAGCCATGGCCGCTGAGCCTGCGCGTCCGGAGCCTGTGCTCTGCAACGGGAGAGGCCACAACAGTGAGAGGCCCGCGTATCGCAAAAAAAAAAAAAAAAAAAAAACACATTAAAATAGCATCTAACCTCATTTATTAGGAATAGGGTTTCACAATTTTAATTTCTTTTTTGCCAAAGAAAAATTAGAAGAGGTGCTGCTGCATGCTTCACAAATAGGGTGAGATTGCAGCATCTCAGAAGGGCAGGGGGAGCATGACGTGAGCAGGAATTGTCATCCACAGAGGCACGATTTTCTGTTCCACATCCTTCTTTCACCCCTTTTGTTCTTTTCCTCGCTCTCTTTGTGTTTTTCCCAAATATGATAACAAAAAGACTGGAAATTTGGATATTAGGAACAGAGGGAAATTTCAACAGTACTCTGAAAGGGAAAATTACAGATGAACTCAGTGTATCTCTTGCAGATCCATCTATTTATGAATTTCTAAGACTGCCTTTGACAGACGTGAGAACTGACTTCTGTCTCCCTGTGTAAGGTGATATGAAGCCCATAGTGGTGAGATCAAATGAACTCTAGGCCTTTAGAGAGGATATCTTAACACTGATGATCTAGTAAATTGTAATAAAATAATTAGGAAATGGTCAGTTTTGAGTATTTGTTACCTTTGTTTTTTAAAAAAATTTTTTATTGAGGTATAGTTGATTTACAATGTTGTAATATAGCTCCCTGTGCTATACAGTAGGACCTTGTTGTTTATCCATTCTATATATAATAGTTTACATCTACTAATCCCAAGTTCCCAGTTACCTTTGTTTTTAACATAATGTATTGCAAGCTTATATAAATTGATTTTTAATATAGTTTATTTAACTGGCTCACAAATTCCTGAAGACTTATGAGCTAGTAGGAGCCAGCTCTAGTACACCACTGGATATATTATACACAGGGAGGTAGATTAGACCTGTTTAAGCCAAGGCCAGTGGTGTAATTGCTTCTGTAGGATCTCCACTTCATTGAAGATTCTGCTGCTGAAATGAATTGGCATTCTAAAAGTATTCCATTTCTACCAACTGGAGCCCATTCAGGTCTATATGACCCCATGGTGACCCTGTCTTCCAATGGCTCTGAGTATTCTAAGTAATAATCAACCATAAGTCATAACGTTCCAGGACAGGTAACAATATCAAACCCTGCTTAACCCTTCTGCACATGTGTACAAACTCCTCTGACCCACAGCTACACATCACCCAGTATTGTGGTCCCCTTTGTTGGTCCTCAATCATGGTTTGATTCAAGCCCAAGCTTCCCTCTTCATGTAAGAGTGAAAACAGGAAGAGAGGTGAAGTCGTTGGTTGGGTTAAGGGAGATCAGAGATTACATATGGAACTATATTTTTCTTTGCCTGATCTCAAAATAGCTTTGTGAAAACTTATAGGGTAAAATTGTTAGGGCAACCAGCTTAAAGAAAAAGGACTTCAGATTTTATCCCCTCATACATCAATTATCATAGTTCCGTATCTTGGGAGCCAGAAATTCAGCAGGTATGTTGAGATTTGAACTCTCATTATTTGACCTTTAAAGAAAGTCAGCATGACTCTCGTCTGCTTCCTGTTGAGCTTCTAAAGTGTATAAATTGTGCATACAATGGAGCATAATAGATGAGCTGGAGCACAGACTTGGAGAAGCCAGCATGTGTGGTTTGGTAACAATATATATACGTGTGTGTGTGTGTGTGTGTGTATGCACATATACAATGGTTAGCAAAACCTAACCATTAGTTAGAAGGAAATTTGGCATGATGGTTTATCCTCAGGTCAAGAAAGAGCAGTGTTTGCAAGGAGCCCCGGCTGTGTGGTCCATATGCCTGCATTCTCTATTAGGGAGAAGGAGACGCATACAATGACAGAGGTGTATCACAAGCCTAACTCCTCTGGGAAACCCTCTGACGCCATTAGAGGTTTACAGTGGGTTGAATGGTGCCCCCCCCCCCAAAGATCTGCCCACCATGTCCTGGAATCTGTGAAGCTGACGTTATGTGGAAAAAAGTATCTTTGCCGATGTAATTATGTTAAAGATCTTGGGATGAGATCATCCTGGATTATCCAGATGGGCCCTAAACCCAATAACAAATATTTTGCTAAGTAACATATAGGGGAGGGACCCAGAGAGAAGATGATAGTGGTGATTGGAGAGACACCCTTAAAAGCCAAGGAACAGTTGGAACCACTGGAAGCAGGAAGTGGCCGGGAAGGATTCTTCCCAAGAACCTTCAGAGGGAGCATAGCCCTGCTCATTCCTTGATTCTGGACTTGTGGCCTCTTGACTGTTGTAAGTGACCCAGTTTGTGGTAACTGGTTACTGCAGTCCTAGGAAACTAATACAAGTAACAAAACTGAATGACAAAACGAATGGCTCTGGGTTACAAAGGAACCGCCCAGCTCTGCTATGGGATAACTTCTAAAGACGAGCCACAAGAAGGGGTGTTAACTTTCCACCTGGAGAAGGAGACAGTGGAAATTCACAGGCAAATAAGGATGCAGCTCTATATGCAGTGGTGGAAAGTATCAACACTTTTAAAAGGTATTGCCAGCTAAGTGTGTCGGTGCAACTGGTTCCCTGGCTTGGGTGGAGCTGCAGTAGTGTGATGGGCAGTAGATGGGCAGAGCCAATTGCAGACTTTGGAGATAATGGGTGGCCAGAGCACTGGTGAGGCAGTCCAGGGCTGGGCTTGTCTATCAAACGTACTCCTCCCTATGACAAACAAAACCACGCTGCAAGGGAAACGGTCAGGGTCCTGTGAGTTCACAGGTAGGGAGCATTGATCCGGCTCACTTGGGAACAAAATATTAAAGTAAACTTCCTAGGACCTATACGTTGGAGGGTTCAAAGGGACAATTCGGTCACATCTATTTTATTTAAGGTTGAAATTTTATTTAAGTTTGATTATTTAAGAAATAACCACAGTGCTACATTTTCCACATTCCTATGGGAATAAATTATTTATTGCTCCCACGTCTTTTGATTTCTGTTGCCCCTATGGACAGAACCTCTAGTACAGGTACTAGGAACACATTTTCCAAGGCAAAAAGCTGAAAACATCTCTGACCGTAATGTTGGGCCACTTTAGGCAGTAAATGGCAGTCAGGGACATGTTGTTTGGATGACAAAATGCAAGAAATTTCAAATCGTGATGGGAATGGGTGATTCAACATAATCCATAAAATTGGCATTGTCCCAGAACACCCAGATGGTAGAGACAAGGCATTAGCAGCTCTTATTTTCTTAGCTTTGGGTAACTAAGACTAGAGAAAAATCAACAATGCTTTTGTTTTTATGAAAATGTAATTCTAGGAAAAATGAGTGCTATTCATTACATCTCTAATTAATGAAACTCAGAATGCTGTGGTTTCTCAATGAGAAAGCACCTGGATGAAACATGGTACCCTCACCACTCAGGGTGTAAGCATTCAGAACCGGATGAAACTTCATGTGGCTACAAGGGCTGTATGAATGCATCCCCTCATTTTGTGGATGTGGAAACTGAGGCGGGAGAAATGTCACCCTAGGGATGGGTGCCCGAGGCTGGAATTGAACCTGGACCATTGAATTCCCATCTGCCGCCCTTCTCACCCAGCCACACTCTTCAAGGGCTCTTATCTAACGCTGACTTCCCTCTGCTGACAGCATCATCCTTGGACACTTCTGTAGTTCTGGCTGCTTATCGTGGGTTTCAGCCTTTTCCCAGCTTCTTATCAGAGGCAAAGCTTTAATTGCCTCAACACACAGTCAATTCTACTTGAAAGATGAGACCGGGCAGGGAACTCAGTTCTTCAGCGTTCTCAGACATCATGAACTGTCTTCCTCGGAGAACCTCCAACTCCAAATCAGTCACTTTAATGACAAACTTTCCTTTCTCTAGAATCATTTACCTAAGACTTAATTTAAACACCTTTTGGACAAAAAACCCAAAACTAAACCCCACGAAGAAATCTTTAAATAAAAGCCCACAGATTCTTTTCATACATAACTCATGCTAGGCAGACTCTGAATTTTCAGACACATTGTGGCAGAAAGCCTGGCATATACGGGCAATGTAAGATTTTGGAATCGAGAAGATGTTAATTCAAATCTCAAATCAACTACTCTGTCTGAGCTCTGGGCTACAGTTTGTATCAGTAAACTGGGAAACGTTTTTCTCTATAACAGGATAATGCAATGGAGTAATTAACTCTATTTTTTTTGTGGGTTCATCAAGATAAAATGGAGGGGGAGGAAGGGCTGTTGGGCAGAAAAAAATGTAGCCCTCACACCGTACTTGCCATCTTTCTTTCTCTCCTGCAACTCCTGGGGCCGATAACAGCAGAAAGCCTCTAAGAAGGTAATTTCTGGCCTGGGAGTAACATAAAGACACCCTTTCCTATCTGATGATTTATATAGTTTGGGAGCCTGGGGATATTCCCGGTTCTCTTCCAACTACATACATGCTTGCAGCTAGGGCCGAAACCAGGAGGATGCTCTTCTAGGTGACAGCGTTCATAATAATAACCCCTCTGAGTTCCCTCTCAGATTCTTCATGAACTTACAGGTAGTCTAGAAAAGCCCCAAGTGTTTTCATTCCAGAACTCGGGTAATAATTCCACACTCTACTTCCTACC
Source organism: Phocoena sinus (assembly GCF_008692025.1). Lineage (NCBI taxonomy): Eukaryota > Metazoa > Chordata > Mammalia > Artiodactyla > Phocoenidae > Phocoena > Phocoena sinus. The sequence continues at coordinate 4,065,456 of NC_045766.1, forward strand.
TAGTAGTCATTTATTTTAAACATATCTGATGGGTACCAACTATGTGCCGGGGCATCCATAGCATCCCCCCGGCCGACGACGACGACGGTGTTTCCAATTACTGTCCTGTTGCCTCTTTGCCTCTCTCGTCATCACCAACAGCATCTACCATGTCTATTTAGCTCCTTCAGATCTGACTGTCGTTTTGGTTCTCAACTCAGCCCCACTTCTTTGTTCAGTAAAACCCAGAGGTTTCAATCTCAGCTGGAGCCTGAACTCCCCAAACTTAACCAACAGAGGAGTGAATTTTTGATAACTCTCTGTGTATGGACACAAGCCAAACCCATTAGAAATTCTTGTAACCATGGTAGGTTTGGAATTCATTCAGAGCAACTCAGCAATCTCCCTCTCTCCTTTCCTCAAATAAAATAAATATCAGCTTTTAAATATTCTCTACTATTTCTTCTGAAACTCCCATCCCTGCTTATAAGCAAGAAATGTATCAGCACGGGCCACCACAGCAAAAACAATACATTCTAAGCTTGTTCATTAAAGGTATATTAGTGTCTTCCAGTTTAAAATCGTTTCTTTTTGGATAAACTCTGTTTCTTTCAGTTTAGGAGGCTCCATTTATAAACCCAATTTCTTTCTGAATAACATCTCAGTCTTTCACGGCCTTTTCCTCTCTCCCTTTTCTCTCCTTTCTCTTATGTTGTCAACGTGTAGGAGAGATCTTACCCTACTTCACACCGTGTGCCATGGGGGCCTTGGGTCCCTTTGTCGGCAGCTGTGGATGGCCTTTGGTTGAGGTATAGGTCGTTTAAGCTGAGTCTTTGGGTGTTGGCATCTGACCCTGCTGCGTCTTCAGATTTCGGGGCTGAATGATCGCATCGCCTGAATTTCACCCTGACTGTGCCCCGGGGAACTTAGGCATCTCCCCCCGCTGCCTGGCTCCAGCCTAAGCAGGTGCTGTGGGCCCTCTTGTGACTCAAGTGCTTCATGTCCCTCCTGGTTTCAAGCTGTCGAGGAGCCTGGACTGTAGGAACCCCTTGCCCTGGACCACTGCTATCCTTCGGTAGGCACACTGATTCTCAAATTTTCAGCTACCTCTTGCATCCTTCTTGCAGTCATGCGGGTATTCCTGAATCTTTACCATGCTCTGAGCTAGCATAGGGAAAGAGGGAGGCAGTACTTCTGGACCATGATCTAGACACTTCAGGAAAATGTCATACACAACCAGAGCCCACTGTTCTATCAATCGTGACATTCTTGTCTAAGAACACAGAAATTAAGTTATTAGCGAGCACCACGTGGAAATCATTCTCTAAATATTCAATGTACTTCCTTAAGAACGATGAAGTGTATTTGGCTCTGCTCACAGTTCCCCAGGAGCAATACTCTGTCTGCCTCATTCTCACCATATGTTGGACATGATAGAGAGGAAGCAGAACACTTCTTGGATTCTCCTTCGGGCTGTAAGGGCTTTTGTTGTTGAGTTCCTATCAACAGGAATCTATTGTGCTTCTGGGCCCATGTTCAGGGGGTTAGGACACTGAGTTCCAGAGAAACAACCATTTACCCTGGTCTTATCTTGTCAACATTTCTTTCTATAATTAACTGTGTCCTCCCAGAGGCCAGGGAGATTTGTATTTTTCCAGTTCTCCCTGTTCTGTAGAGTAAAACTCTGTGCTCAGACCTCCAAGCTTTGCTCTTGATATGTAAAAGCAAGGCTTTGGAATATAGCAAAGTATTTTGTCTTTAAACAAAGGCTGAGCTTTTCAAGGCTGTTCTACATGCTATGGACTCAAGAAAAAATTTTTTTCGAAGTTTAAAGCTGAACAATGATTTTTCTAGGCAGCATCTGACTTCCCCCAGAAATGAGGTCATTAAAGCAGAAGCCAGTGGCAACGTGATTTATGGAGATGGAAAAAAAACATTGTTTAGGACATCTCCAAATAGAATGCTCTATAAAGGGCAGGGATCGTGTTTCATTTCTGAATGCCTAGTGCCTAGCTCGGCATCTGCTACACAGTAAGCACACAACAAATGTGTCTTGGATGAAAGGGTAGTCACTTTAACTTTTTTTAAAATTAATTAATTTATTTATTTTTGGCTGAGTTGGGTCTTTGTTGCTGCGCGCAGGCTTTCTCTAGTTGCGGCGAGCGGGGGCTACTCTTCGTTGCAGTGCGCGGGCTTCTCCTTGCGGTGGCTTCTCTTGTTGCAGAGCACGGGCTCTAGGGGTCAGTAGTTGTGGCTCGCAGGCTCTAGGCATGCAGGCTCAGTAGTTGTGGCGCGTGGGCTTAGTTGCTCTGCAGCATGTGGGATCTTCCAAGACCAGGGCTCAAACCCGTGTCCCCTGCATTGGCAGGCGGATTCTTAACCACTGTGCCACCAGGGAAGCCCATCTTGTTAACTCTTATTCAGATTACTCTCCATAGCACCCCTCTGGACATCCCAGTTCATGTGAAATCCACTGGAGGAGGTACACGAATGAATGAGATATGTCTGTACTGGACCTGGTGGATGTGTCTCCCCATGTTTACTCAGTCTCACCTAAGCCCATGTGCTTACGCTCCTGCCACCTCACCCCTAACACAAGAATTCTCCCTATGTGGCATCTGGATAAGAGGTGTGAGCACCACCAGAGCCCCTGTAATAAATGCAGAATTTTATGCCTCTTCTAGACCTGCTGAATCAAAAACTCTGAAGTGGAGTCCAGCAATTTATGTTTTAATACGTCCTTTAGGGTATCTTGATGTGTGCTAGAACTTGAGAACACAAATTCATCTAACACCTCCATCTGGTTCAGCCTCCCCTATGGATGAGGCCAGGATTTATCGGGGCCTCCTTTGAAGCTGCATGGGAGGAGCCTCAGCCTCTCCCATGTCTAGGTTCTATTAGATCAGCTGCTCAGAGGTTCTGGCTTCCCAGAAAGACCAGGGAACATAACCCAAAAGTGTCCAGGGAGTTAATGTCTTGTACAGATATCTATGTTGACGTGATGATGAGAGTCTATGTGAAAACACAAGTCAATGAGCTTGTGGTTGAGATGAATTTAAGGCTCTATGAGGGTGAACATATGAGGCTGAGACCAACCTCAATGTTCACACCTCAGCAGGACATGATTCGGTGATGGGGCCTCCTGTCCCTCAGGACCAAACTCTTACTGCTTTTGTTAGTTAAGTCAATACATTTCTGAAACACATCATTAACATCTTAAATCAAGACTTTTAAAAGACAATAAGAAGACCTGGAGTAATTAAAGTTTTAGGTGGAATATATAAGGTAAAATTCGCCTAGCACTTCAAGTAAGCATGATTATAAATTATATACAGCAAACTCTTCCAACATATAGTATGATGCTGATGTTAAATTTTTAGTGCATTTTCCGTAAAGAACTGGTGAAAACCTTAGGGAAATATCTCTGCCCTGCTATTTTTTTCTTGTTCTGGTTTTTAGTCACTCAGTGAGTCTCTTCTAAGCCCCATCTGTTCCTGGTCCCAAGATGTCTGTGTTTGAATGGTCTCACCCTAATGGCAGAGACATTTCAGTTCTTTGTTAGCAGTGTTCAAAGTTCATGCTGATAATACAGCAAACTTCAGTAACTGTATGTGCATAGCTTTCTCCTTTGATTAATACCTACTATTCACTTCACTTCAGTTCTGGAATTTAAGGAAGTTTGCTTTTCTAATGGCTGTTTATCTGTTCCTCTGAGGACCTTCCTCTCTGAGGGTTTTATCAAAGCTAGTTCTCTCTCTTTGTTCTCAATGCTTGCAACTCTGAAATCTGTCCCTCTCCATGGAAAAACAGTGGTTTTTCCTTTGATGGAAAAACACTTTCCAATAAGATACGATTATGAAAGGGCTTCTCTCTTTCTCCCCTGCATAGAAACTATTTCTTGATAATTCTTATGCTATTGTCCTAGATTTCCCGCCTCATGTATAGACATAATGTATTTTTAACTCTTCTTACGTATAATTATGTAAAATCACCAGAAGAGTTAATTTCATTAGTAACAAAGGAAGATATCTGCTGAAAACAGAACTGTAATGGATAGAATGGACTTTGGGTGCATGTTTTAATCAACCCATTTAGTAAAACTGTGATCCCTAGGAACTGAGACCAAGACTCAGAAGCCAGATACCTGGTGGAAGATGTAGAGACTTCTGAAAGTCATAGTGACTGAGTTGGTGCTTGTGGAGCCCAGAATGGGGAAGAAGTTAAGGAGAATCAAGGAGAGAGCAGTTGGGTAGGAGAGTTGACTGAGCAGAGGCCAAAGGGAGAATTAAAAGTTAGCTCATGTTACCATAAACCCCTTCAAAACCCTTTGATATTACCTTGTTACTAATTATAGACTTCTCAAACTTTAGAAAATCACTGCTGTTAAAAATTCCTAGTCTGTGCCACAGATTCTGATTACGTATTTGTAAGGTCAGACCCAGAAGTTTCATCTTTATCTAGTAGCCCAAGTGATGTGCCCACATTTTCAGAAATGTTGAACTTCAAGTCCAAATTCCCGACCGTAAAAATGAGTGTCCTCTAGATTTTTCAAGGCTGTTTAAGCATTTGTTCTTTTCTATTAAGTAATTCTTGCTACCACTGAGATTGAACCTTTCCCTTAATAAAACATTGTATCCCACAGCATTATGATAGAGCTTCTGGAAAATAAGAACAGCTATTCGATTACATTTCTGTCCTCTTCTACAAGACAATGAGCAATTTAAAGATAGAGAGTAGCACTTGTCTCTGATTCCCCAATGCTCGGCACAGTGATTAGTACAGAACACACTCTCAAAAATCAGTTCTATTGTAACCTCCTACACTGTTGGTGGGAATGTAAATTGGTGAAGCCACTATGAAGAACAGTATGGAGGTTCCTCAAAAAACTAAAGATAGAACTACCATATGATCCAGCAATCCCACTCCTGGTTGTATATCCAGAGAAAACCATAATTTGAAAAAATACACACACCCCAACGATCATAGCAGCACTATTCGCAATAGCCAAGACGTGGAAGCAGCCTAAGTGTCCATCAACAGAGAAATGGATAAAGAAGACGTGGTACATATCTATAGTGCGATATTACTCAGCCATTAAAAAGAATGAGATAATGCCATTTGCAGCAACACGGATGGACCTGGAGATGATCATACTGAGTGAAGTAAGTCAGACAGAGAAAGACAAATATCATACACTATACCTTATATGTGGAATCTAAAATATGATACAAATGAACATATTTACAAAACAGAAACAGACTCACAGACTTAGAAAAAAATTCATGGTTATCAAAGGAGAAAGTTGAGGGGGAGGGATGAATTGGGAGTTTGGGATTGACATATACACACTACTACATTTAGAATCGATAACCAACAAGGACCTGCTGTAGAGCACAGGGGAGTCTGCTCGATATTCTGCAATAACCTAAATGGGGAAAGAACTTGAAAAGATAGATACATGTATACGTATAACTGGATCACTTTGCTGTACACCTGAAACTAACACAACACTGTAAATCAACTGTACTCCAATACAAAATAAAAACTAAAAAGAAAAAATCAGTTCTGTTGTATCCATAAATGTGACCAAGTGAAGTTATTCCCATTGCTTTGGGTTAACTGATATTGCTAACTAATATGAAAAGATACATTATTCCCCCCCAAATCACCAAATCATACCATGTTACCACCATTGCTTTCTTTTCTTGTGATGTTGTCTGGCTTCGGAATCAGGGTAATCTTGGCCTCACAAATTTAATTGGGAATTTAATTTTCTCTATTTTCTCAGAGTTTGTTTTGGATTGGCATTATTTTTTACTTAAATGTTTGTTAGAATTCACCAGTGAAATCATCTGGGCCTTGAGTAATAAAATATTCATTTTTCATTGCTAATTTTTTTAATATATAAACCTATTCAGATATTGTTTCTTCTTGAGTCAGTTTTAGTAAATTGTGTCTTTCCAGAAATTTCTCCATTTTATCTAAGCTGTCCAGTGTATTGTTATAAAGCTTTTCATGATATTCCCATTTAATCTTTTTAATTTCTCTGTGCTCTGCAGTGATATACCTTTTTTTTTAATTCCTCATTTTGGTAATTTGTATCGTCTCTCTTTTTCTTGGTCAGTGTAGATAAAATTTTATTAATTTTGCTTTTCAAAGGACTAAATTTTGGTTTCACTGATTTTCTTTATTGTTTTCTGTTTTGTATCTTACTGATTTCTGTTCTAATCTTTATTTTTTTATTTTGGCTTTGATTTTCTTTTCTTCTGGCTGGCTTCTTAAGAAGCAAGTCTAGATTATATTCTTCCATTCTAATATGTGTTTAATGATATTACATTACCTCTAAACACTGATTTAACTGCATTTCGTAAATATTAATATGACTTATTTTTGTTCAGTTGTGTTTATATTTAGTTTGGTATTTCAAAATTTCCCTTGTGATTTCTTCTTTGATATATTAGTAATTTACAACTATGGTTTTTAATTTTCAGCTAGTTGAGGATTTCTCAGATTCCTTTCATTGTTGATCCATAATTTTATTCCATGGTAGTCAGAGAACATTCTTTGCCTGATTTAAACCCTCTTTAAAAATACTGTGACTTGTTTCATTGCTTAGTCTATGGTCTACCCTAAAGAATATTCAATACTTGTTCGAAAATAGTATGCATTATATATTCTGCTGTGTTAGTGGAAGGTTCTGTGTATGTCAATTAGGTCAGGTTGGTTGGTGGTGGTATTCAAGTCTTCTCTAGCCTCACTGATTTTTCTGTCTAGTTGCTCAGAGTAGGTGTTTTTTGCTTTTTGTTTTTTTTATTAGTGGCTCACAGAAATATCAGTTAGACTGTTTTTCCATAAGAAACCAAGATCTCTATGATGATTCAGGATATAAGCTAATAGAAAAGGAAAGAAGTCTTTGTTAAAAGTTAGCTACACCTCACATAAAATTATAAATGCATAAAAATAGTTTTTAAGGGGCTAATTTTAAACCGGCTTTTGTTAGTAAGGGCAAAAAGATAATTTTTGGCTTTATGTAAAATAGAAGTATCAATGTGTATATGTTACAGGCATATACCATGAGATGTGTCAACTTGGCTGGGCTATGTTAATCAAAGACTAGTCTAGGTATGGCTGTGATTAGCATCTGCGATCAAGTCATCATAAGTAAAATGAACTTGACAGTATGGGTGGACCTCATCCAATCAGTTGAAGGCCTTTAGAGCCAAAACAGAAAGTTTCCCAGAGAAAAAGAGCTTTTACCCTCAAAACTGCAGCATCACCTCCTGCCTGAGTTTCCAGTCTGCCAGCCTGCCCTACAGATTTCAAACTTGCTAGCCTCCACAATTGCATGAGCCAATTTCTTAAAATAAATCATTCTCTACATGAGTATATATATATACACACACACACATACATAAATATATGTGTATGATACATATAATGTATGTATATGAATACACACACACTTATATATAATCTCTTTTTGTGCTTCCCTGGAGAACCCTGACAGATACATTTGGTCGCCTCTTAGCTCTCTGGTCCCATGGTCCCATTAGACTTTATTGAGGTGTAATTTGATTATATTAAATGCACACATTTTAAGTGTACAGCTTGATGAATTTCAACAAAACTATACACTGGTATAATTATACCCCAATCAAGATACAGGCATTTTATTCTTGAATGTGGCAGATTGTTAAAATAATAAAAACACAGCCTATCAAAATTTATGGGATGCAACTAAAACAGCACTTATAGGGTAATACAGCAGTGCAGAGGGGCATGGAAACAGTATTTCCACTCCTCCCATTAACTAATAAAAGTTTATTTGTCCAACTTCTTGAAACTGGGCTGGTCTTGAGTCTTACTCTGATAGTGATGAAAGTTTGGGTTGAGTTCTGAAGCTTCTTGCAACTTCTGCCTTCCCACTCATGAAATCCTGAGACCACTGTGTTCTGAGGAAGCCTAGTCTAACCTATTGAATGATGAGAGTGATGGAGAAGAAAAGGGATGCAACTCAACCAATACCCAGACAGACGCCAGACATGTGAGTGAGGCCGTGTTGGACCGTTAGCCTCGCCAACTCTCTAGCTCAGGGGTTAGCAAACTTTCTCTGCAAATGGCCTGATCGTAAATATTTTAGCTTTAATGGTCCCTCCACTAAACCTAATACTGCCATGTGTTTTAAGTGCCCCTTCTAGGTGCTCTGACAGACCCTGCTCATCTCTGTTCCCACTATGTGCTCAGGTAGGCGTCTAGGAACTTCCTGTATTTCCTAGTGGATGTCAGGGTCCATGGGGTCAGTGATCATATTTCTTCAGTTTACAATTGCACTCGAGTGTCTTGCATACTGCCTGGCATATACTCTGCAAGCAATACATGTTTGTGAATGAATGAATGAATGAATGAATCCTTCTTTTTTAAAAAGCTAAGGGTGCTGTAGGGGAAAAAATGTATTCACACTCTGTTTCATGAGATATTTAGAGAGAAATTTTTAAAAATGGACACTTAACTTGGCCTCTTGTTAGTTTATAAGGTTACAAACCGAAAACATTTTCTGCCTTTAAAGAAGTAGAAGAAAATAGACCTAGAAACAGATATTATGACTAGCAATAACAGAAACAACAGGAACACCACCAACCATCACAACCACCACGGCAACAACCATTGCTAAAATTGGTTTGTCGAATAGACATTGAATTCGAAATGTACAAATAGAAAATGGCTTTATTTTCTTCCAAAAAGGCCTTCAAACACACTGTACTGGGTCATAATTCCCAGTCCCTGGGTGACTTTTTTTTTTTTTTTTTTGTAGACCCCATAGCAGTCAGAATGGAATCCAGTTTGGATTTTAACTGCTAAATGAGAGATTTTGACTGCATTTTGTATTAGATGTCAGAATTTCTAAAGTTCCATTCAACATAAATTTAGTGGGGAACCAACTAAGCTATGAGTATACAAAGGTTTATAAAAAAAAAAAAAAGTTAACCCGTAGTCAAGAAAATGAAGAGTGCTACAATATATGTGTATACATGTTGCCATGAAAGAAGGTATGGGGAGACACTGCCAGTACAAAAACACAGACCAAAGCACTGAAATGTGACACAGCTTCTTCATGTATGGATGCATGAGTTTTTTATTATTTAAGAAAGAGTAAAGGGAAAGTATCATGAAATTGTAGAGTTGGAAGAGATCCTAGTGTTCATTTAGTGTAAGTTTCCCAACCAATTCAAGAGTTCTTACTCCAGAGCCCTAGCATGTTACTCGATGCAGTGTGCTCCCTATTGCGTCTCTATGTGTATGAATGTTACGGACATTCTAAAAACCAAAGAGAAACAAATATGAAAAGAGAAACTCCAGTCCCAGAATATATTGCTCAAGACAGTGCCTTCCTTTTTTTGGATTCCCCACGGTGCATAGAACTTTCCTTAGGGCAAAGTAAGTATTCACTCCATAGAAGCCTACTGCAAGACTGGCACCCTGGAAGCAGTTCAATATAAAAAAAACAATCATTTCAGGGACTACATGGAATTCCAGCCTTGCTCAATTCTGACAATTACTGATGCTGAAGGACATGCTAACTGAATGCACAAGCGAGCTGAGCAGTCAGGACCGTCTATAGCTATAGCTTGTGTAATGCGAAGAAATGCCACAGGCTACTTGTAAGGGTGGCTGTACAGTAATTGGCTTTTGGTGCAAATGACTCATCCATCCTTAATTAGGGTAAAGGATAATCTCAAAGCAGGTAAGTGCTCAAGGTACAAGACACAACAAGCAAATTATACAAAGAATCTCATTGTACATACACTGAAATGCTGACAAGTAGCAGTATGGAAATTTTAGACCTAAAATGGTCTTTATAAAGTACTTATTCCAATTCCTTTTTTATTACTGGTGAGGAAACTATATAGCTCAGAACATTTTATTCTTCCTTGAAGTTGTCCTAGGAGTTGTTTCTCTTCATTAATTTTAGTAGTCAGCAGGCAACCCTTCCAAACCGATCAAGCAGATAAGCCTAGTCACAACACATTTATTTGTCAGTGCTTCCATACACATAGAAAAATTCACTGTCCTTCATTAAAACAACAGAGAAAGAAAAAATAATAAACTTTGAAGGGCTCATGTTATCTACTTCTGCAGTATTTGCCTATAAAATACATATGTTCTACCCAATAAATTTTATTGGTTTAATTCACACTATGTTTTGTAGTAAGGGGACCTAGGTGTTTTGAGAATGGTACTAACATTTTAAAAGAGAGATTAAGAAATAATACTCAGTACAGATACCAGCACAAACAGATCTTAAGCAGTGTGAAGATATTTTCATTTTTGTTCCCTCGTGAATCCACACCTCAAACTCAACAAAAGTATGGGGCTACTATATATGTTTCAATGTAATGATATCCTGAGCATAAGTACGTTCACTCTATTCCAAGTGAGAGATTAAAGGAGATTTTTTAGCTAATTATATTTACTCATTCAATAAAACATTTATTGAATGCCCAGTATATGCCAATCACTGTCTGATGCACATGGTATCCAACAGTAAACAAAATATACAAATGTCTCTGCTCTCATGGAAATATAAACTTTAAGTAATGTAGATGGACTCTTTACATTAATATAATATTTAGTTCACTTAGTTACATATGCATATTTAATATTACATATATTAGTAGCAATTTTGAATATTACCTTTTCCAGTGTCACATTTCAAAAACAATTTTATTCCAACTTCTACATGCAATTTTTAAAGCAATTTTAAAAATGTAAAAGTCGTGACACTCATCTAGCTGTTTTACAGTGTAAGAACACGGTTTTCATACTTCTTTTTTACACTCCCATGACGTATTTATTTTATAACAAGAAGTTTGTATCTCTTGACCCCAACATCCTTTTTACCCACTCCCTGTCCCCAGCGACCACCATCTGTTCTCTGTATCTATGATTTTGGTTTTATTTTGCTCTTTTGTTTTGTTTTTTAGGTTCCACATATAAATGAAATCATATGGTATGTGTCTTTCTCTGTCTGACTTATTTTGCTTAACATAATTCCCTTTAGGTCCACTCATTTAATTTGTCAAGGTTTAGTTCTTTTTTAATAGCCAAGTAGTATTCCCTAGTGTGTATATATATATATATATATATATATATATATATATATATATATACTTCTTTATACATTCATCCATTAATGGACACTTAGGCTGTTTCCATATTTTGGCTACTGTAAATAATGCTACAATGAACATGGGGGTGCAGATATCTTTTTGAATTAGTGTTTTCATTTTCTTTGGATAAATATCGAGAAGTGGAACTGCTGGATCATATGGTAGTTCTATTTTTAATTTTCTGAGGAACCTCCATGCTGTTTTCCATGGTGGCTGCACAAAATTACATTCCCACCAGCAATGTGCTAGGCTTCCATTTTCTCCCCATTTTTGCCAACGTTTGTTATTTCTTGTCTATTTGATAATAGCCATTCTAACAGGTATGAGGTGATATCTCATGGTTTTGATTTGCATTTCCCTAATAATTAGTGATGTTAAGCATCTTTTCATGTGCCTGTTGGCCATCTGTATGTCTTCTCTGGAAAAATATCTATTCAAATCCTCTGTCCATATTTTAATTTGATTATTTGTGGGATTTTTGGTTTTTGCTATTTTTTGGAATTCTCTATATATTTTGGATATTAATTCCTTATCAGATATATGATTTGTAAATATTTTATCCCATTCAGTGGGTTTTCTTTTCATTTTGTTGATGGTTTCTCTTGCTGTGCAGAAACTTTAGTTTTATGTAGTTGTCTGTGTGTTTTATCTACTTGTTTATTTTTGCTTTTATTGCGTTTGCTTTTGGAGTCAGATCCAAAAATTCATTGCCATGACAGATGTCAAGTAGCTTACTGCTTACATTTTATTCTGGGAGTTTTATGGTTTTAGGTCTTATTTTCAATCTTTAATCCATTTTGAGTTGATTTTTGTGTATGATGTGACAGAGTGGTCTAGTTTTATTCTTTTACATGTACGGTGTACAGGTCTTTCACCTCCTTGATTAAATTAATCCCTAGGGTTGTTTTTTTTTGGATGCAATTGTAAACAGAATTGTTTTCTTAATTTATCTTTCTGATAGTTGTTATTTGTTAGTGTACAGAAACACTATTGACTTTTGTATATTGATTTTGTACCATTTCATTTTACTGAATTTGCTTATTAGTTCTAACAGTTTTTGGTGGCCTCTTTTAGGGTTTTCTATATATAAAATCATGTCATCTGCAAAAAGTGAGTTTTACTTCTTCCTTTCCAATTTGGATGCCTTTTATTTATTTTTCTTGCCTAACTTCTCTGGCAAGGATTTCCAGTATTATGTTAAATAAAAGTGGGTGGCGTGGGCATCCTTGTTTTGTTTCTGATCTCAGAGGAAATGCTTTCAGCTTTTCACCAGTGAGAATGATGTTAGCTGTGGGCTTGTCATATATAGCCTTTATTATGTAGAAGTACATTCCCTCTACATCCACCCACTTTGTTGAGAGTTTTTACCGTAAATGGATGGTGAATTTTGTCAGATATTTTCCTGCATCTATCGATATGATCCTATGATTTTCTACCCTTCATTTTGTTAACGTAGTGTATCAGGTTGATTTATTTGCATATGTTCAACAATCTTTGCTTCCCTGGAGTAAATTCCACTTGATCATGGTGTATGATGCTTTTAATGTATTGTTGAATTCAGTTTGCTAATATTTTGATGAGGATTTTTGCATCTATGTTCAGCAAGGATATTGGACTGTAATTTTCTTTCTTTCTTTCTTTCTTTTGTGGTGTCCTCATCTGGCTTTGGTATTAGTGCTATGTTGGCCTCGTAAAATTTGTTTGCAAACATTCACTCCTCTTCAATATTTTGGAAGATTTTAAGAAAGATAGGTATTAAATATTTGAATGTTTGGTAGAATTTACCAGTGAAGCTGTCTGGTCCAGCACTTTTGTTTGTTGGAAGGTTTATGATTATTGATTAAATTTTCTTACTAGTATTTGATCTATTTAGATTTTTTTAGTTTTTCTTGATTCAGTCTTGGAAGATTGTATAATTCTAAGAATTTATCCATTTTTTTCTAGGTTGTCCAATTTGTTACCGTATAGTTGTTTGTAGTAGGCTCTTATGATCCTTTGTATTTCTGTGGTATGAGTTGTAACTTTTCTTTCTTTTCTGATTTTTATTTGAGCACTCTTCCTTTTTTGACTGGAGAGTCTAGCTAAAGGCTTGTCAATTTGATCTTTTCCAAGAACCAGCTCTTAATTTCATTGTCTCTTCCACTGTCTTTTTATTCTCTATTTCATTTATTTCTCCTTTTAACTTTATTATTTCCTTCGTTCTGCTAACTTTAAGCTTTGTTTGTTCCTCTTTTTCTAGTTTCTTTAGGTGTAAAGTTAGATTGTTTATATATTTGAGATTTTTCTCGAGGTAGACCTGTATTCCTATGAACTTTTCTCTTAGAACTTCTTTTGCTGCGTGCCATAGATTTTGGCATGTCATATTTCCATTTTTACTTGTCTCTAGGTATTTTTAAATTTCTCCTTTGATTTCTTTGTTCACCCAATGGTTGCTCAGTAGCATGTTGTTTAACCTCCACATACTGTGATTTTTTTTTCAGTTTTCTTCTTGGGATTAATTTCAAGTTTCATAACACTGTGATCAGAAAAGATGCTTGATATGATTTCAATCTTCTTAAATTTTATTGAGACTTGTTTTGTGGCCTAACGTGTGACCTGTCTTGGAGAATGTTCCATGTTCACTTGAGAAGAATGAATATTCTGCTGCTTTGGGGTGGACTGTTCTATATACATCTGTTAAGTATATCTGATCTAATGTGTTGCTTAATGCCAGTGTTTCCTTGTTGGTTTTCTGTCTGGATGATCTATCCATTGATGTATGGATTGTTAAATTTCCCTACTAGTATTGTATTTCTGTCAATTTCTCTCTTTAGGCCTGTTAATATTTGCTTTATATATTTTGGTGCTCCTACATTAGGTGCATATATACTTACAAATATTGTATCTTCTTGTTGGATTTACCCCTTTGTTATTATTTAATGCATTTCTTTGTCTTTTATCACAGTCTTTGTTTTAAAGTCTATTTTGTCTGAGTATTGCTACCCCAGCTTTCTTTTTTTTTTTTTTTTTTTAAACATCTTTATTGGGGTATAATTGCTTTACAATGGTGTGTTAGTTTCTGATTTACAACAAAGTGAATCAGCTATACATATACATATGTTCCCATATGTCTTCCCTCTTGCGTCTCCCTCCCTCCCACTCTCCCCATCCCACCCTTCCAGGCTGTCACAAAGCACCGAGCTAATATCCCTGTGCCTTGCGGCTGCTTCCCCCCAGCTATCTACCTTACTACGTTTGTTAGTGTGTATATGTCCATGACTCTCTCTCGCCCTGTCAAAACTCACCCTTCCCCCTCCCCATATCCTTAAGTCCGTTCTCCAGTAGGTCTGCGTCTTTATTCCTATCTTACCCCTAGGTTCTTCATGACATTTTTTTCCCTTAAATTCCATATATATGTGTTAGCATACGGTATTTGTCTTTTTCTTTCTGACTTACTTCACTCTGTATGACAGATTCTAGGTCTATCCATCTCATTACAAATAGCTCAATTTCATTTCTTTTTAAGGCTGAGTAATATTCCATTGTGTATATGTGCCACATCTTCTTTATCCATTCATCCGATGATGGGCGCTTAGGTTGTTTCCATGTCCTGGCTATTGTAAATAGAGCTGCAATGAACATTTTGGTACATGACTCTCTTTGAATTTTGGTTTTCTCAGGGTATATGCCAAGTAGTGGGATTGCTGGGTCATATGGTAATTCTATTTGTAGTTTTTTAAGGAACCTCCATACTGTTCTCCACAGTGGCTGAACCAATTCACATTCCCACCAGCAGTGCAAGAGTGTCCCCTTTTCTCCACACCCTCTCCAGCATTTATTGTTTCTTGATTTTTTGATGATGGCCATTCTGACTGGTGTGAGATGATATCTCATTGTAGTTTTGATTTGCATTTCTCTAATGATTAATGATGTTGAGCATTCTTTCATGTGTTTGTTGGCATTCTGTATATCTTCTTTGGAGAAATGTCTATTTAGGTCTTCTGCCCATTTTTGGATGGGGTTGTTTGTATTTTTGTTATTGAGCTGCATGAGCTGCTTGTAAATTTTGGAGATTAATCCTTTGTCAGTTGCTTCATTTGCAAATGTTTTCTCCCATTCTGAGGGTTGTCTTTTGGTCTTGGTTATGGTTTCCTTTGCTGTGCAAAAGCTTTAAAGTTTCATTAGGTCCCATTTGTTTATTTTTGTTTTTATTTCCATTACTCTAGGAGGTGGGTCAGAAAGGATCTTGCTGTGATTTATGTCATAGAGTGTTCTTCCTATGTTTTCTTCTAAGAGTTTGATAGTTTCTGGCCTTACATTTAGGTCTTTAATCCATTTTGAGCTTATTTTTGTGTATGGTGTTAGGGAGTGATCTAATCTCATACTTTTACATGTACCTGTCCAGTTTTCCCAGCACCATTTATTGAAGAGGCTGTCCTTTCTCCACTGTACATTCCTGCCTCCTTTATCAAAGATAAGGTGTCCATATGTGCGTGGGTTTATCTCTGGGCTTTCTATCCTGTTCCACTGATCTATCTTTCTGTTTTTGTGCCAGTACCATACTGTCTTGATTACTGTTGCTTTGTAATATAGTCTGAAGTCAGGGAGCCTGATTCCTCCAGCTCCTTTTTTCGTTCTCAAGATTGCTTTGGCTATTCGGGGTCTTTTGTGTTTCCATACAAATTGCGAAATTTTTTGTTCTAGTTCTGTGAAAAATGCCAGTGGTAGTTTGATAGGGATTGCATTGAATCTGTAGATTGCTTTGGGTAGTAGAGTCATTTTCACAATGTTGATTCTTCCCATCCAAGAACATGGTATATCTCTCCATCTATTTGTATCATCTTTAATTTCTTTCATCAGTGTCTTATAATTTTCTGCATACAGGTCTTTCGTATCCTTAGGTAGGTTTATTCCTAGATATTTTATTCTTTTTGTTGCAATGGTAAATGGGAGTGTTTTCTTGATTTCACTTTCAGATTTTTCATCATTAGTATATAGGAATGCCAGAGATTTCTGTGCATTAATTTTGTATCCTGCTACTTTACCAAATTCATTGATTAGCTCTAGTAGTTTTCTGGTAGCATCTTTAGGATTCTCTATGTATAGTATCATGTCATCTGCAAACAGTGACAGCTTTACTTCTTCTTTTCCGATTTGGATTCCTTTTATTTCCTTTTCTTCTCTGATTGCTGTGGATAAAACTTCCAAAACTATGTTGAATAAGAGTGGTGAGAGTGGGCAACCTTGTCTTGTTCCTGATTTTAGTGGAAATGCTTTCAGTTTTTCACCATTGAGGATGATGTTTGCTGTGGGCTTGTCATATATGGCTTTTATTATGTTTAGGAAAGTTCCCTCTATGCCTACTTTCTGGAGGGTTTTTATCATAAATGGGTGTTGAATTTTGTCGAAAGCTTTCTCTGCATCTATTGAGATGATCATATGGTTTTTCTCCTTCAATTTGTTAATATAGTTTATCACATTGATAGATTTGCGTATATTGAAGAATCCTTGCATTCCTGGAATAAACCCCACTTGATCATGGTGTATGATCCTTTTAATGTGCTGTTGGATTCTGTTTGCTAGTATTTTGTTGAGGATTTTTGCATCTATGTTCATCAGTGATATTGGCCTGTAGTTTTCTTTCTTTGTGACATCCTTGTCTGGTTTTGGTATCAAGGTGATGGTGGCTTCGTAGAAGGAATTTGGGAGTGTTCCTCCCTCTGCTATATTTTGGAAGAGTTTGAGAAGGATAGGTGTTAGCTCTTCTCTAAACGTTTGATAGAATTCACCTGTGAAGCCATCTGGTCCTGGGCTTTTGTTTGTTGGAAGGTTTTTAATCACAGTTTCAATTTCAGTGCTTGTGATTGGTCTGTTCATATTTTCTATTTCTTCCTGATTCAGTCTTGGCAGGTTGTGCATTTCTAAGAATTTGTCCATTTCTTCCAGATTGTCCATTTTATTGGCATAGAGTTGCTTGTAGTAATCTCTCATGATTTTTTTTATTTCTGCAGTGTCAGTTGTTACTTCTCCTTTTTCATTTCTAATTCTATTGATTTGAGTCTTCTCCCTTTTTTTCTTGATGAGTCTGGCTAGTGGTTTATCTATTTTGTTTATCTTCTCAAAGAACCAGCTTTTAGTTTTATTGATCTTTGCTATTGTTTCCTTCATTTCTTTTTCATTTATTTCTGATCTGATTTTTATGATTTCTTTCCTTCTGCTAGCTTTGGGGGTTTTTTGTTCTTCTTTCTCTAATTGCTTGAGGTGCAAGGTTAGGTTGTTTATTCGAGATGTTTCCTGCTTCTTAAGGTGGGCTTGTATTGCTATAAACTTCCCCCTTAGAACTGCTTTTGCTGCATCCCATAGGTTTTGGGTCGTTGTGTCTCCATTGTCATTTGTTTCTAGGTATTTTTTTATTTCCTCTTTGATTTCTTCAGTGATCACTTCATTATTAAGTAGTGTATTGTTTAGCCTCCATGTGTTTGTATTTTTTACAGATCTTTTCCTGTAATTGATATCTAGTCTCATGGCGTTGTGGTCGGAAAAGATACTTGATACAATTTCAGTTTTCTTAAATTTACCAAGGCTTGATTTGTGACCCAAGATATGATCTATCCTGGAGAATGTTCCATGAGCACTTGAGAAAAATGTGTATTCTGTTGTTTTTGGATGGAGTGTCCTATAAATATCAATTAAGTCCATCTTGTTTAATGTATCATTTAAAGCTTGTGTTTCCTTATTTATTTTCATTTTGGATGATCTGTCCATGGGTGAAAGTGGGGTGTTAAAGTCCCCTACTATGAATGTGTTACTGTTGATCTCCCCTTTTATGGTTGTTAGTATTTGCCTTATGTATTGAGGTGCTCCTATGTTGGGTGCATAAATATTTACAATTGTTATATCTTCTTCTTGGATCGATCCCTTGATCATTATGTAGTGTCCTTCTTTGTCCCTTTTAATAGTCCTTATTTTAAAGTCTATTTTGTCTGATATGAGAATTGCTACTCCAGCTTTCTTTTGGTTTCCATTTGCATGGAATATCTTTTTCCATCCCCTTACTTTCAGTCTGTATGTGTCTCTAGTTCTGAAGTGGGTCTCTTGTAGACAGCATATATAAGGGTCTTGTTTTTGTATCCATTCAGCCAATCTGTGTCTTTTGGTGGGAGCATTTAGTCCATTTACATTTAAGGTAATTATTGATATGTATGTTCCTATTTCCATTTTATATATTGTTTTGGGTTCGCTACTATAGGTCATTTCCTTCTCTTGTGTTTCGTGTCTAGAGAAGTTCCTTTAGCATTTGTTGTAAAGCTGGTTTGGTGGTGCTGAACTCTCTCAGCTTTTGCTTGTCTGTAAAGGTTTTAATTTCTCCATCAAATGTGAATGAGATCCTTGCTGGGTAGAGTAGTCTTGGTTTCAGGCTATTCTCCTTCATCACTTTCAGTATGTCCTGCCACTCCCTTCTGGCTTGTAGGGTTTCTGCTGAGAGATCCGCTGTTAACCTTATGGGGATTCCCTTGTGTGTTATTTGTTGTTTTTCCCTTGCTGCTTTTAATATGCTTTCTTTGTATTTAATTTTTGACAGTTTGATTAATATGTGTCTTGGCGTGTTTCTCCTTGTATTTATCCTGTATGGGACCCTCTGTGCTTCCTGGACTTGATTAACTATTTCCTTTCCCATATTAGGGAAGTTTTCAACTATAATCTCTTCAAATATTTTCTCAGTCCCTTTCTTTCTTTCTTCTTCTTCTGGAACCCCTATAATTCGAATGTTGGTGCGTTTCATGTTGTCCCAGAGGTCTCTGAGACTGTCCTCAGTTCTTTTCATTCTTTTTTCTTTATTCTGCTCTGCAGTAGTTATTTCCACTACTTTATCTTCCAGGTCACTTATCCGTTCTTCTGCCTCAGTTATTCTGCTATTGATCCTATCTAGAGTGATTTTAATTTCATTTATTGCATTGTTCATCGTTGCTTGTTTCATCTTTAGTTCTTGTAGGTCCTTGTTAACTGTTTCTTGCATTTTGTCCATTCTACTTCCAAGATTTCGGATCATCCTTACTATCATTATTCTGAATTCTTTTTCAGGTAGATTGCCTATTTCCTCTTCATTTGTTAGGTCTGGTGGGTTTTTATCTTGCTCCTTCATCTGCTGTGTGTTTTTCTGTCTTCTCATTTTGCTTATCTTACTGTGTTTGGGGTCTCCTTTTTGCAGGCTGCACTTTCGTAGTTCCCGTTGTTTTTGATGTCTGTCTCCAGTGGCTAAGGTTGTTTCAGTGGGTTGTGTAGGCTTCCTGGTGGAGGGGACTAGTGCCTGTGTTGTGCTGGATGAGGCTGGATCTTGTCTCTCTAGTGGGCAGGTTCACGTCTGGTGGTGTGTTTTGGGGTGTCTGTGGCCTTATTATGATTTTAGGCAGCCTCTCTGCTAATGGGTGGGGTTGTGTTCCTGTTTTGCTAGTTGTTTGGCATAGGTTGTCCAGCACTGTGGCTTGCTGGCCGTTGAGTGAAGCTGGGTGCTGGTGTTAAGATGGAGGTCTCTGGGAGATTTCCGCTGTTTAATATTATGTGGAGCTGGGAGGTCTCTTGTTGACCAGTGACCTGAAGTTGGCTCTCCTACCTCAGAGGCAGAGCCCTGACTCCTGGCTGGAGCACCAAGAGCCTTTCATCCACACGGCTCAGAATAAAAGGGAGAAAAAGTAGAGAGAATTAGTAGAAGTATGAGGAAAGAAAGAAGGAAAGGAGGAAAGGAAGGAAGGAAGAAAGAAGCAAAGAAGGAAAGAAAGGAGGGAGGGAGGGAGGGAGGAAGGAAGGAAGGAGGGAAAGAAGGAAAAAAAGCCAGAAAGAAAGATGATACAGTAAAAATAAAATAAAGTATAATATAGTTATTGAATTAAAAAATATTCAGAAAAAAAAAAAAGGGACGGATAGAACCTTAGGACAAATGTTGGAAGCAAAGCTATACAGAGAAAATCTTACACAGAAGCATACACATACACCTTCACAAAAAGAGGTAAAGGGGGAAAAATCATAAATCCTGCTCCCTGAGACCACCTCCTCAATTTGGGGTGATTCGTTGTCTAAAGGAGGGAAGGAAGGAAGGAAAGAAAGAAAGAACGAAGGTAAAGTATAATAAAGTTATTACAATTAATTATTAAGAAAAAGAGTTTTTTAAAAAAAAGTCATGGACGGATAGAGCCCTAGGACAAATGGTGGAAGCTAGAGTATACAGACTAGATGTCACACAGGAGCATACACGTACACCTTCACAAAAAGAGGAAAAGGGAAAAAAATCATAGATTTCGCTCCTAAATTCCACCTCTTCAATTTGGGATCATTCCTTGTCTATTCAGGTATTCCACAGATGCAGGGTATATCAAGTTGATTGTGGAGCTTTAATCCGCTGCTTCTGTGGCTGCTGGGAGAGATTTCCCTTTCTCTTCTTTGTTTTCACAGCTCACAGGAGCTCAGCTTTGGATTTGGCCCTGCCTCTGCGTGTAGGTCGCTGGAGGGCGTCTGTTTTTTCGCTCAGACAGGACGGGGTTAAAGGAGCCGCTGATTCGGGGCCTCCGGCTCACTCAGGCCGGGGGTTGGGGGATGGGGGAAGGAGGGGCACTGCGTGCGGGGCCGGCCTGCGGCGGCAGAGGCAGCGTGACGTTGCGGCAGAGGCCGGCGTGACGTTGCACCAGCCTGAGGCCCGCCGTGCGCTGTCCCGGGGAAGTTATCCCTGGATCCCGGGAACCTGGCAGTGGCGGGCTGCACAGGCTCCGCGGAAGAGGGGTGTGGAGAGTGACCTGTGCTCGCACACAGGCCCCTTGGTGGCGGCAGCAGCAGCCTTAGCGTCTCCCGCCCGTCTCTGGGGTCCGCGGTTTTAGCCGCGGCTCGCGCCCGTCTCTGGGGTTTGCGCTTTCAGCCGCGGCTCGCGCCCGTCTCGGGGGCTCGCACCCTCAGCCGCGGCTCGCGCCCGTCTGTGGGGTTTGCGCTTTCAGCCGCGGCTCGCGCCCGTCTCGGGGGCTCGCGCCCTCAGCCGCGGCTCGCGCCCGTCTCTGGGGTTCGCGCTTTTAGCCGCGGCTCGCGCCCGTCTCTGGAGTTCCTTTAAGCAGCGCTCTTAAACCCCTCTCCTCGCACACCAGGAGACAAAGAGGGAAGAAAAAGTCTCTTGCCTCTTCGGCCGGTGCAGGCTTTTCCCCGAACTCCCTCCCGGCTAGTCGTGGTGCACTAACCCCTTCAGGCTATGTTCAAGCCGCCAACCCCAGTCCTCTCCCTGAGCTCCGTCCAAAACCAAAACCTTAGCCTCAGCTCGCAGCCCCGCCCGCCCCGGTGGGTGAGCAGCAAGCCTCTCGGGTTGGTGAGTGCTGGTCGGCACCGATCGTCTGTGCAGGAATCTCCCCGCTTTGCCCTCCGCACCCGTCGCTGTGCACTACTCCGCGGTCCCGAAACTCCCCCCTCTGCCTCCCGCAGTCTTCGCCCGCGGAGGGGCTTCCTAGTGTGTGGAAACTTTTCCTCCTTCACAGCTCCCTCCCACTGGTGCAGGTGCCGTCCTTATTCTTTTGTCTCTGTTTTTTCTTTTTTCTTTTGCCCTACCCAGGTACGTGGGGAGTTTCTTGCCTTTTGGGAGCTCTGAGGTCTTCTGCCAGCCTTCAGTAGGTGTTCTGTAGGAGTTGTTCCACGTGTGGATGTATTTCTGGTGTATCCGTGGGGAGGAAGGCGATCTCCGCGTCTTACTCTTCCGCCATCTTCAAGGTACCCCCCCAGCTTTCTTTTTGTTTGGGCAGGTGGTAGCTTGCCAAGAACTGTCTTTCCAATTGTTACTGTCCTTTGGAGCCCCAAAACTCAAACCCCTTTGGCCACCAGAGCTAGGTGATCAAGAGGCATCCCCTGTGTGGATTGCACATGCCCACCTGCTTTAGTGAGGCAGCTGGCTCACCTGCTGGCTTTATTAAGGCAGGGAGAAAATGCCTTGACTGCACACACCCACCAGCTTTAGCACAAAGATTCTTTGTATATATACCAGCTTTAGCAAGGGACCAGGAGAATGCTGTGACCTCTTGTGCTTGCTGGCCCCAGCCAGGGAGGGGTCGAGTGCTACAGCAGCTTGCCTTAGCAGGGCAGCAGGAATGTGCTGCCTCTGCATACCCACCTGTGGTAGCAGGTAGATGGAGAGGACAGTTATGTCATCCTCCAGCACCTCTGTCTCCAAAGAGGGTCTCAAATCTCCCCTGCCCCTCCAGCAGGTGCTTTCAGATTAGCAAATGAATCTCCTCCACACAGACTAAGTGCTTTTCAAACTGGTGCTTTTGCATTGGGTTCTAGAGTGATTGAGATCACAGGAAGCCCTTTAAAAGGAGAATCCCAGTTCCCAACGGCCCTCTGGGTCCCCTGGACAGAAGCCCCAACAGTTTTCTAAACCAAACGTAAGGGGGTTCATCTCTCTGGTGCAGGTCCCAAGAGTTGGGATGCCTGATGCAGGGCACAAGGCCCTCTCTTCCCTGGGAGAAGCTCAGACTTGTGAGATCCCTCCCTATTGTGGGTCACCACATGGGGGTGGGGTTTGGATGAGTCCACATCTCTGCCTCTGCCTCTGCTGTCCATCTTGATATGGTCCTTTTATCCCTTGCTGTGCAGGAACAGTAAAGCCTGATTTCATTCCTTTTTCAGAGGACATTTTTCCATATGCAGCTATACATTTGGCATGTCCAAGGGAAGAGGTGAGTTCAGGATCTTTCCATGCCACCATCTGGGACTGCCCTGTGTTTTTCACTTTTCTCTAAATTGAGATAATGATGCTATGCTACAAAGACCCATATGTATATCGGTATCATTATTATTTACCCTTTCTTACTGTGGGTAGATATACATGGTTTTCACAAAGTAACTACTTATTTATTTATTTATTTTTGTCTGAATATTTTTAGTTATAAAATGAGCTTTCAGGAATAGAGAAGTAGCTGAAACAATAAGGATGTGCTTATTGTATACTTAATGATGAAAGAAATGGCTAGATTCGGTAGCAAAAGCTTTGAGAATAGCCATTAATCTGAGATAGAACACCTATCTTTGAGCCTTTTTTTTTTAATGGATCTTTATTGGAGTGTAAGTGGTTCAAAATACTGCGTTAATTTCTGTTGTACAACAAAGTGAATCAGCCACATGCATACATATGTCCTCATATCCCCTCCCTCTTGAGCCTCCCTCCCATCCTCCCTATCCCACCCTTCTAGGTCATCACAAAGCACCGAGCTGATCCCTGTGCTATGCTGCTGCTTCCCACTAGCTAACTATTTTACATTCGGTAGTGTATATATGTCGATGCTACTCTCACTTTGCCCCAGCTTCCCCCTCCCACCCTGTGTCCTCAAGTCCATTCTCTATGTCTATATCTTTATTCCTGCCCTGAAACTAGGTTCATCAGTACCTTTTTTTGTTTTTTTAGATTCCATATATATGCGTTAGCATACGGTATTTGTTTTTCCCTTTCTGGCTTACTTCGCTCTGTATAACAGACTCTAGGTCTATCCACCTCATTACAAATAGCTCAATTTCATTTCTTTTAATGGCTGAGTAATATCCCATTGTATATATATGCCACATCTTCTTTATCCATTCATCTGATGATGGACACTTAGGTTGTTTCCATCTCCTGGCTATTGTAAATAGAGCTGCAATAAACATTTTGGTACATGACTCTTTTTGAATTATGGTTTTCTCAGGGTATATGCCCAGTAGTGGGATTGCTGGGTCATATGGCAGCTCTATTTTTAGTTTTATAAGGAACCTCCATACTGTTCTCCATAGTGGCTGTATCAATTTACATTCCCACCAACAGTGCAGGAGGGTTCCCTTTTCTCCACACCCTTTCCAGCATTTATTGTTTCTAGATATTTTGATAATGGCCATTCTGACCAGCATGAGGTGATACCTCCTTGTAGTTTTGATTTGCATTTCTCTAATAATTAGTGATGTTGAGCAACTTTTCATGTGCCTATTGCCTATCTGTATGTCTTCCTTGGTGAAATGTCTGTTTAGGTCTTCTGCCCATTTTTTAACTGGACTGTTTGGGGGTTTTTGGATATTGAGCTCCATGAGCTGTTTGTGTGTTTTGGAGATTAATCCTTTGTCTGTTGCTTCATTTGCAAATATTTTCTCCCATTCTGAGGGTTGTCTTTTTGTCTTGTTTATGGTATCCTTTGCTGTGCAAAAGCTTTTAAGTTTCATTAGGTCCCATTTGTTTATTTTTGTTTTTATTTCCATTACTCAAGAGGTGGATCAAAAAAGATCTTGCTGTGGTTTATGTCAAAGAGTGTTTTTCCTATGTTTTCCTCTAAGAGTTTTGTAGTGTCTGGTCTAATTTATTTAAGTCTTTAATCCATTTGGAGTTTATTTGTGTGTATGGTGTTAGGTAGTGTTCTACATTCTTTTCCATGTAGCTACCCAGTTTTCCCAGCACCACTTATTGAAGAGGCTGTCTTTTCTCCATTGCATGTTCTTGCCTCCTTTGTCATAAATTAGGTGCCCATATGTGTGTGGGTTTCTCTGGGCATTCTATTCTGTACCATTGATCTGTATTTCTGTTTTTGTGCCAGTACCATACTATCTTGATTACTGTAGCTTTGTGGTATTCTTTGAAGTCAGGGAGCCTGATTCCTCTAACTCCATTTTTCTTTCTCAAAATTGCTTTGGCTATACGGGGTCTTTTGTGTTTCCATACGAATTGTAAATTTTTTTGTTCTAATTCTGTGAAGAATGCCATTGGTAATTTGATAGGGATTGCACTGAATCTGTAGATCAATTTGGGTAGTATAGTCATTTTCACAATATTTATTCTTCCAATGCAAGAGCGTGGTATATTTCTTCATCTGCTTATGTCATCTTTGATTTCTTTCATCCGTGTCTTATAGTTTTCTGAGTACAAGTCTTGCGCTTGCTTAGACAGGTTTATTCCTAGGTATTTTATTCTTTTTTTTGCAATGGTAAATGGGAGTGTTTCCTTAACCTCTTTTTCTATTTTTTCATTGTTGGTGTATAGGAATGCCAGAGATTTCTGTGCATTAATTTTGTATCCTGCACCCTTACCAAATTCACTGATTAGTTCTGGTAGTATCTTTAAGACTTTCTATGTATAGTATCATTTCATCTGCAAACAGTGACAGTTTTACTTCTTTTCCAATTTGTATTCCTTTTATTTCTTTTTATTTTCTGATTGCCGTGGCTAGGACTTCCAAAACTATGTTGAATAAGAGTGGTGAGAGTGGGCATCCTTGTCTTGTTTCCTGATCTTAGTGGAAATGCTTTCAGTTTTTCACCATTGAGTGTGATGCTGGCTGTGGGGTTGTCATATATGGCCTTTATTATGTTGAGGTAAGTTCCCTCTGTGCCCATTTTCTGGAGAGTTATTACCATAAATGGGTATTGAATTTTGTCAAAAGCTTTTTCTGCATCTACTAAGATGATCGTATGGTTTTTATTCTTTAATTTGTTAATGTGTTGTACCACAGTGATTGATTTGTGTATATTGAACAATCCTTGCATCCCTGGGATAAATCCCAGTTGATCATGTTGTATGATCCTTTTAATGTGTTGTTGGATTCTGTTTGCTAGTATTTTGTTCAGGATTTTTGCATCTATGTTCATCAATGATATTGGTCTATAATTTTCTTTTTTTGTGATATCTCTTTCTCATTTTGGTATCAGGGTGATGGTGGCTTCGTAGAATGAATTTGGGAGTGTTTCTTCCTCTGTAACTTTTTGGAAGAGTTTGAGAAGTATCTGTGTTAGCTCTTCTCTAAATGCTTGATAGGATTCTCCTGTGAAGCCATCTGGTCCTGGACTTTTGTTTGTTGGAAGATTTTTAATTATGGTTTCAAGTTAATTACTTGTGATAGGTCTGTTTATATTTTCTAATTCTTCCTGGTTCAGTCTTAGAAAATTGCACCTTTCCAAGAATTTGTCCATTTCTTTGTGGTTGTCCATTTTACTGGCATATGGTTGTTTGTAGTAGTCTCTTATAATCCTTTGTATTTCTGCAGTGTCAGTTGTGATTTTTCCTTTTTCATTTCTAATTTTATTGGTTTGTGTCCTCTCCCTTTTTTCTTGATGAGTGTGGCTAAGGGTTTATCAATTTTGTTTCTCTTCTTAAAGAAACAGCTTTTAGTTTTATTGATCTTTACTATTGTTTTCCTCATTTCTGTTTCATTTATTTCTGCTCCTATTGTTATGATTTCTTTCCTTCTATTGACTTTGGCTTTTCTTTGTACTTCTTTCTCTAGTTGTTTTAAATGTAGGGTTAGATTGTTTATTTGAGATTTTTCTTGTTTCTTGAGGTGAGATTGAATTGCTATAAACTTCCCTCTTAGAACTGCTTTTGCTACATCCCGTAGGTTTTGGGTCATTGTGTTTTGTTGTCATTTGTTTCTATGTATTTTTTTATTTCTTCTTTGATTTCTTCAGTGATCTCTTGATTATTTAGTAGTGCACTGTTTAGCCTTCATGTATTTGTGGTTTTTTACAGGTTTTTTCCTGTAATTGATTTCCAATCTCATAGAATTGTGGTCAGAAAAAATGCCTGATATGATTTCAATTTTCTTAAATTTACCGAGGCTTGATTTGTGACTCAAGATGTGATCTATCCTGGAGAATGTTCCATGTGCACTTGAGAAGAAAGTGTATTCTGCCACTTTTGGGTGGAATGTTCTATAAATATGAATTAAGTCTATCTGGTCTATCGTGTCATTTAAAGCTTGTGTTTCCTTATTTATTTTCTGTCTGGATGATCTGTCCATTGGTGTAAGTGGAGTGTTAAAGTCCCCTACTATTATTGTGTTACTGTCAATTTCTCCTTTCATGGTTGTTAGCATTTGCCTTATGTATTGAGGTGCTCCTATGTTGGATACATAAACATTTATAATTGTTATATCTTCTTCTTTGCTTGATCCTTTGATCATTATGTAGTGTCCTTCCTTATCTCTTGTAATAGTCTTTATTTTAAAGTCTATTTTATCTGATACAAGTATTGCTACTCCAGCTTTCTTCTGACTTCTTTTTGCATGGAATATCATTTTCCATCCCTTCACTTTCAGTCTGTGTGTGTCCCTAGGTCTGAAGTGGGTCTTTTGTAGATAGCATATATATGGGTCTTGTTTTTGTATCCATTCAGTCAGTCTGTGTCTTTTGGTTGAGGCATTTAATCTATTTACATTCAAGACTATTATCGATACGTATGTTCCTATTACCATTTTCTTAATTGTTTGCATTTGTTTTTGTGGGTCTTTTTCTTCTCTGTGTTTCCCTCCTAGAGAAGTTTCTTTAGCATTTGTTGTAAAGCTGCTTTGGTGGTCCTGAATTCTCTTAGCTTTTGCTTGTCTATAAAGCTTTTGATTTCTCTGTTGAATCTGAATGAGATCCTTGCTGGGTAGAATAATCTTGGTTGTAGGTTTTTTTTCTTTCATCACTTTAAGTATATCCTGCCACTCCCTTCTGACCTGCAGAGTTTCTGCTGAAAAATTATCTGATAACCATATGGGGATTCCTTTGTATGTTATTTTTTGTTTTTCCCTTGCTGCTTTTAATATTTTTTCTTTGAATTTAATTTTTGTTAGTTTGATTGATATGTGTCTTGGTGTGTTTCTCCTAGGGTTTATCCTGTATGGGACTCTCTGTGCTTCCTGGACTTGGGTGACTATTTCCTTTCCCATGTTAGGGAAGTTTTCCACTATAATCTCTTCAAATATTTTGTCAGACCCTTTCCTATTCTCTTCTTCTTCTGGGACCCCTATAATTCGAATGTTTGTGCATTTAGTGTTGTGCCAGAGGTCTTTGAGAATGTCTTCAATTCTTTTCATTCTTTATTCTGCTCCTCAGCAGTTATTTCCACCACTTTGTCTTCCAGCTCACTTTTTCGTTCTTTGGCCTCAGTTATTCTGTTATTGAGTCCTTCTCGTGTATTTTTCATTTCAGTTATTGTGTTCTTCATCTCTGTTTTTTTTGTTCTTTAGTTCTTCTAGATCTTTGTTAAACATTTCTTGTATTTTCTCAGTCCGTGCCTCCATTCTAGTTCCAAGATTCTGGATCATCTTTACTATCATTACTCTGAATTCTTTTTCAGGTAGATTGACTATTTCCTCTTCATTTATTTGGTCTTGTAGTTTTTTACCTTGTTCCTTCATGTATGACATATTTTTTTGCTGTCTCTCTTTTTTTTTTTTTTTTTTTTTGTGAGTGGGATTGTGTTCCTGTCTTACTGGTTGTTTGGCCAAGGCTTCCAACACTGGAGTTTGTAGGCTGTTGGGTAGAGTTGGGTCTTGGTGCTGAGATGAGGACCTCAGGAGACCTCACTCTGATGAATGTTCCCTGGGGTCTGAGGTTCTCTGTTAGTCCAGTGGTTTGGACTCAGAGTTCCCACTGTAGGAGCTTCAGCCCAAGCCTGGGCTCCTGAACCAATATCTCTCAAGCTGCCTGGGGTGGCAAAAAAAAAAAAAGAAAAGAAAGAAAATAACAAAATAAAAAATAAAATTAGACTAGGAAACTAACAGATATGTTAGAAAGAATATAAAAATAAAAATATAGATAAATCAACAACCAGAAGGTACATCAGTACCACAGTAGTAAAAAAGAGGAGGAGGGAAAAGGAAATAAAAAAGAAAGAAGAAAAAAGGTGGGAAAGGCCTTGGCTGTGGAGGGTGGGGCCTATGCTTAGGACCCACAGGGCTGGAAAAGGCCCTGGGGGCTGTGGAGGGTGGGGCTTAGGCTCAAGGAACAGAAGGGGCCCAGGCATGCCCCCAATCCCTTGTCTCAGAGGGTGGGAGACCTCATCTGGGAACCCAGCAGGCCTCCTGGGCTCGAGTGGTGGGGCAAATGCCCTCTGCTCCTCTCCCACTCCTCCCAGAGGGCCCCTCCCACCTGTCTCCCTGGTCTCAGGGATGCCCATCCTGTCTGGCCTCCACTTCTCCTCACCTCTCAGTCCCCCCACGTCCTACTGTTTCAATTGGGGGTTCCTCATATCTCCTTGGACATCAGGGTCCCCAACCAGTGACCAGTATGTGCCCTAGTTGTGGGGTGACATTAACTCAGCATCTTCCCACACGGCCATCTTGACTCTGCCTCTCAGTAACTACTTATTATTATAATGCCTTTTAAAGTGATTGTTGAAAAGCTTCTTTACACTTATATCCAATAATGCAATCATAATACTAATTATAATATTATAATTGCTAAATTTTAAAATCGTTTTTTACTGATTCTGTCAAGTGACCTCTACAAACATTAAAATTGGTATTATTTTATGGTAATGTATCTTCCCCAAAGTTTTGTTCTATAAAAATAAAGCAATTCAGAAAGCTTGCCCAGATATTATTACAACTTCATAAAGACTTAAAAAAGATCACTCCTCTGCTAAGGGAGATTTTTTTGAGGAAAAATACAGTTCCTTCTACGTTTAGCTATATATGGTAGAAATACCCATTGTTATTATTTTACCTTCTCTGTGAGTTTGCTATTTCTCTCACACTCTTTCTTTGGGACATTTTTTACAAAGGGGATTTTAAAAGGTAATGCCATTCTTACTGGTGTGAGGTGATATCTCATTGTAGTTTTGATTTGCATTTCTCTAATGATTAGTGATGTTGAGCATCCTTTCATGTGTTTGTTGGCAACCTGTATATCTTCTTTGGAGAAATGTCTACTTTGGTCTTCTGCCCATTTTTGGATTGGGTTGCTTGTTTTGTTGATATTGAGCTTCATGAGCTGCTTGTAAATTTTGGACATTAATCCTTTGTCAGTTGCTTCATCTGTAAATATTTTCTCCCATTCTGAGGGTTGTCTTTTCGTCTTGTTGATGGTTTCCTTTGCTGTGCAAAATCTTTTAAGTTTCATTAGGTCTCATGGCCATCATGAAAAAACCTACAAGCAATAAATGCTGGAGAGGGTGTGGAGAAAAGGGAACCCTCTTGCACTGTTGGTGGGAATGTAAATTGATGCAGCCACTATAGAGAACAGTATGGAAGTTCCTTAAAAAACTAAAAATAGGGCTTCCCTGGTGGCGTAGTGGTTGGGGGTCCGCCTGCCGATGCAGGGGACGCGGGTTTGTGCCCCGGTCCGGGAGGATCCCACGTGCCGCGGAGCGGCTGGGCCCGTGAGCCATGGCCGCTGAGCCTGCGCGTCCGGAGCCTGTGCTCCGCAATGGGAGAGGCCACAACAGTGAGAGGCCCGCGTACCGCAAAAAAATAAAAAATAAAAAAAAAAAAAAAAACAATAAAAAAAAAAAAAAACTAAAAATAGAACTACCATACAACCCAGCAATCCCAGTACTGGGCATATACCCTGAGAAAACCATAATTCAAAAAGAGTCATGTACCACAATGCTCATTGCAGCTCTATTTACAATAGCCAGGGCATGGAAGCAACCTAAGTGTCCATCGACAGATGAATGGATAAAGAAGATGTGGCACATATATACAGTGGAATATTACTCAGCCGTAAAAAGAAACAAAATTGAGTTATTTGTAGTGAGGTGGATGGACCTAGAGTCTGTTACACAGAGTGAAGTAAGTCAGAAATAGAAAAACAAATACCGTATGCTAACACATATATATGGAATCTAAAAAAAAAAAAAAGAAATGGTTCTGAAGAACCTAGGGGCAGGACAGAAATAAAGACACAGACGTAAAGAATGGACCTGTGGACACAGCGAAGGGAAAGGGGAAGCTAGGATGAAGTGAGAGTGGCATGGACATATATACACTACCAAATGTCAAATAGATAGCTAGTGGGAAGCAGCCACATAGCACAGGGAGATCAGCTCAGTGCTTTGTGACCACCTAGAGGGGTGGGATAGGGAGGGTGGGAGGGAGATGCAAGAGGGAGGAGGCATGGAGATATATGTATATGTATAGCTGATTCACTTTGTTATACAACAGAAACTAACACACCATTATAAAGCAATTATACTCCAATAAAGATGTTAAAAAAAAAAAACCAACAATGCCTTGTTGGTTTCTATGGCTTTATCATAATTCCCTTTTCTTTGTAGGGCAGTTTAGGACTATTTCATCAGTGCGTAAGTCGAGTCATCACTTACACTCATGGTGTTGGAGGGGTTTCTACTTCACTAGGAATGCTTCCTTGTGCATTTGGCAGAGAGATGTCCAGAGTCAACAAGAGCCATGCAGCAGAATGAGGACCTGGCTTACGTACAGTTGCTGGAGACGCTGTTTTCAGTATAAAGCTGGCATAAGGTTGTTCCATCGACAGATGTTTATTGAGCATCTACTGGGAATAATGTAATTTCTGAGCACTTTAACTGAGTGTTCTGAGCCAAGTCTGTTTTTTGATGCTCCTCCACAAGCTCTTGGCACAAGCTCTTTCCATCTTTCTTTTAAGGATGTTAAAGCATGTAAGCTAAGTGTCCTCCACAAAGGTAAGATGTCCCAGGACTCAGCTCTAAAGCCAGAGTATGAATGGTATTTTTTTGTGAACCATCAGTATGATGATTTACCCATTGTACGTGATGGAATTAGTCTTCCAACTGCTATTCTTTTTGACAGGTAACTTTACTTGGTTAACATACGGTTATAGGAAAACCCCACTATCAGCATTGTCAAAATCCAACATATGTCTATTATTTGGAACACTCTAAAGATGATTAATTTGGGAAGAGAATGGGGACATTGCTTTTGAAAATGTAAGCCTTCTGCTTTATCTCAGTATACTGGTGAACCATAAATAACCATTGTCAAAATATATCATCTTGTTGCTGAGATGTTTTGACATCTAGCCCTTCTG
Source organism: Phocoena sinus (assembly GCF_008692025.1). Classification (NCBI taxonomy): domain Eukaryota; kingdom Metazoa; phylum Chordata; class Mammalia; order Artiodactyla; family Phocoenidae; genus Phocoena; species Phocoena sinus. The sequence goes on from NC_045766.1 coordinate 4,097,348, forward strand.
CAATAAAAATTCTGCATATATTTTCTTCCATAAATATATATTGCTTCATGCACAAAAACATACAGTTCTGTATTTCATATACAGTTTTTGTATTTCATAATTTTTAGAATTATGCAGATTTAGGTGCATAATATAGAGTAAAAATAACATTTTTTTTTCTCTAAGTTATAGAACTGGTAAATTGTTTCATAATTTGTCCTTCCTAGAATAGCTTCCTTTGAACTGAGAAACTATTTTCAGGGCTTCTTGTGAAAGTAAAATTATGAGTCAAAAGGGTTTGCACAAATTAGATTAGTTTGTTTTGCATATTTTGAATTATTCTAGAAATAATATTATTCCCTCATAGTCTTTTGTAACAGAATCAAAAATAATGCCATAATTCAATAGAGCAATACAAAGTGACCGCAATCCCCACACGATACATGACAACTTTGCCTCATATATCAATTCGCTAAAAAGACTAAACAAACTAAAATATTTAGGATTACAAGATAGTTATACTTCCCAGAGGAATGATGTCAACAGATGAAGATGACACAGCAGAGAAATGAGTGTTAAGTGAGCATTCTGAAATTAAATTCATTTAACAGTGATTCCCTTGTCCCTAGAAGACTGTCTGGTTAGTCTCGAGGAGACACTTGAGGTTTATTTTCTAAACTCACAACTTGGGGCCATGATTGCCAGGCTTAAACAAAAATTTTGCCAGCACCCAGGTTGCCTGAGGACGAGGTCAGCGTTCTGTGGCTTTGACAATTGGGCCCCTGTGTCTTCTCTGATGTGGTAATGGTGAGTCAGACAGACCTGGGTTCAAATCTTGTGCCCTGACCTACACTGCAATCAGAAATAATTTCTCTTTCCTCTGAATCCCTGCAACCATAGCACTAGTGTTTCTGTTACAATGTAACATTTTACCTTGCATTAAGGTATTTCATTCCGTATCTTGTTTCTCCAGCTAGACTGCATTTGCTTAGAAGGGTAAGGATTGTGCCTTGTTTATTGCTCTGACTTTCCACATGGTATGCACTCAATACATGTGGACTGAAGGACACTAGGAAATAAAGGTGCCTTTTGAGAATTAAACAAAGAGACCAACAAAACCCAACAATCAACCAAACATAAAAATTATCATTCTCCATAGACTATAGCAGTTAAGTTATAGAAGGCTGTTGAATTAAGAAATGGTGGTCAGATTGTATTTAGTTCTACCATGACGGCCTGGGTGTATGGAACAGCAATACAACAGGTTAAGATGGTCCTTCCTCCTAAATCTTTTTTTTTTTTTTAACCAACTCCTATACTTTGACTCCACTGTATATAAGCAAGCTAATGTCTGATGCTTTGGGACCCCCATCAGACCTGATGGTGACAGTCAGCGAGGTCTTAGCTGCTCAAAGCGTGGCTCTTTCACCAGTGGCTTCAGTATCCCGTGGGGGCTTGCTGGAAATGCAGACTTTCAGGTGCGATCACAGATCCACTGAATCAGAGCCTGCATTCTAACAAGTCCCTCAGGTGGTTAGTTTGTGTATTAAAGCTTGAGAAATACTGACCTCAGACATTTGTCCAAAATACTGATTCTGAGGCCCTCTCTCCCATAGACTCTGATGTACCAGTGAGTGTCTGCAAATCCATATTTTTAGCACCAGTGATTTTTTTTTTCTTAATCATAAAGCAAATTTACAAAGGACCAAACTACTTCAGTCAGGGACACAACGTTTTAAATGATGACCTAACAAGTCTACTTCTCCTTAAGCAGCTCGAGATAGTCTATAGGTAGAAGGGAAGGAATTAAGAAAGGAACAAATATCTGTTATGGGACTCTCGGGCCCACATCAGTGTTTACAGATGGGCTGTTCCACATTTCTGAAGAGCAAACCTGGGCTTAGGCGATAAACTTTTTTTTTTTTTACTTTTACCTCTTTTTGATGGAAATATCCTGACGTTGCATTTTATGTTGCTTTACTTTGGCAATATAATTCATTCTTTAAGGATGATGTTATCAATTTGACGTGTATATTTATGCAATGATGTTATAAAACAGAGCATCCTGGGGCATCTCAGGTGTGTACTGATGGCTCATAAGGAATGAGCCACACAGATAGAAAATCTATCATATGTATGTGGCTTGTGTGTGTGTATAACTTAATAGATGCATATATATTTACAAACAAAATTTCACATGTACACTTTGACATACGTGTGAATGTATATCCCTAGAAAACACAAAACAGTTTTCTAAAGTGATTGTTTTATCCAAAGCCTTGGAGCAAGGAATGGCTTTCAAGCCAGCTTTTTTTCTGTCAGATTATAAAATTATTTTAAAAACTATAATGATAAATGTATTTATTCAGACCTATTGCCAAAATAATGACCTGAATCAAATAGATTGTAGGTTTTCTTCCAGCACTTGCCACAGTGAAAATAATTTGTTTCAAAGCAATTCAATGGCACTGAGGTGAATCGGGAGTTCTGATGACCTAGGGCCTTCCCAGGAAGGATGTTTGGAACTAAAAAGCAGTTAGTACAGAGAATATACTGGAAGGTTTGCTCGTGTAAAAATAATGACCTGACAAAAAAGACTATGTGCTGAGAATGACGCCCTTTAAGTTTGGCAACAAAGGCTGTATGGAAACAATGCCAAATAGTGACTGTAGACAGAATGTTCTCCTTCACGTCGTCCTCCGTGAAACGTGTTCTGTGTTCTCCATCCCGCAGTTGTCATGTTGCCAGGGGTGGCCCCAGCATGATGTTAAGAGTTTGTCTGAGTTTATACTTTTGAATACTCATGATTTAAGGCTATTATGAAAGGATGCCTCCAAATTTCTTATTTCTTATAAAACACTTCCTTCTTTTTTAACCACACATGGTACCACTTGTCTGTATGATACATTGTCCTCTTGCTCATAAATATGATTTCATTGTTCTGCAATTGTCTTTCATATATACTTTTTTTTTTTTTTTTTTTTTTTGGCTGCATTGGGTCTTTGTTGCTGCGCGCGGGCTTTCTCTAATTGCGACGAGCGGGGGCTACTCTTCGTTGCGGTGCACCGGCTTCTCATTGCAGTGGCTTCTCTTGTTGCGGAGCACGGGCTCTAGGTGCGTGAGCTTCAGTAGTTGTGGCACACGGGCTCAGTAGTTGTGGCTCGCAGGCTCTAGAGCACAGGCTCAGTAGTTGTGGCACACGGGCTTAGTTGCTCCGTGGCATGTGGGATCTTCCCGGACCAGGGCTTGTACCTGTGTCCCCTGCATTGGCAGGAGGATTCTTAACCACTGCACCACCAGGGAAGCCCCCGTATATACATCTTAATACTTCAACTCCTTTGAGTAGGGACCATATCATTTAAAACCCATATACTTTGCTTATGAAGTATTCAGTGGTCAATGCACTTTGTCTAGATTTAACAAGATAGAGAGATGCCATCAGGCAGTTAAAGTTCATTTCACAAATATGTATTCAGTAACTGCTGTATAATGTAAACTGACTTAAGTGGTGGAGATACAGATAGATGTGATCCCTTCTCTTAGAAAGATTAATTAATTATTTCAACTGAAGTAAAGTTGATGTACATTGTCGTGTTACTTTCTGGTGTATAGCAAAGTGATTTGGTTATATATATGTATTCATTTTCATATTCTTTTCCATTATGGTTTATTACAGGATATGGAATACAGTTCCCTGTGCTATACAGTAGGACCTTGTCATTTATCGATTTTATATATAGTAGTGTGTCTCTGTTAATTCCAAACTCCTAATTTATCCCTCCCCGCCACTTTCCCCTTTGGTTACCATATGGTTTGTCTTCTGTGGGTCTGTTTCTGTTTCATAGGTAAGTTCATGTCATATTCTAGATTCCACATATAAATTATATCATATGGTATTTGCCTGGAAAGCTTAAGCTAATGCTGGGATGGGCAAGTAAGGAGACTACAGAGATAAATATTCTGATGCAAGAAGAGGACAACCAGCTGAGAGCTGGGAACGGAGGACCATTTCCAGAGGAAGTGCTCTCTAAGCGGACCTCAGGGACAGTGGGAGTTAGAGAACAGAAGGCAGTGGGGACGGAGCCCCAGGCCCAGGAAGGAGCACGCACGGGTCTCCTGTGCTGGAGGGAACCCGTAAAGCTTAGGGACCTAAAGGAAGTGGACTGGGCTGGAGTGAGCATCCTAGTGTGTAACACCTGGCATTTGTATCACGTTTAAATTTTACTGAGAGCTTTCTCTTGCGTTATCTAGCTTATGACTCACAACGTCCTCAGCTGACGTAATGAGTAAGGTCCGTAGGGATGAGTAGAATCCCAGATGAGCCTCACCCTTCTCATGCTGAGCGCACATTCTCTTCTGTCATTCATTTGTGTGTCCTAACGTTGACAGTCAGTGGATATCAACGCTTAATCACCCTCCGAGTTTGGGGAAATCTAGTTCTCTCTTTAGCTGTTACCTACTTTATCTAGGGGCTTTCAGACACTCCAACCTCAGTTGGGGGGGACACCTGGAGAGGTTAATTGACAATAGTTAAAACTTTCTTGAACCATAAATCTCACAGCAAAGTACAGACTTAAGGGATGTCAGGAAAGAGCAAATATTTAAGGGGGGACTCTTACCTTAATTATAATTTTAAAGAACTATCCATTATAGAGTTTTATTTAGCAAACGATTCTGAATGACCACTTCAATTTCTTTTAAAAATCACAGATTGAAACTACAGGCAGGATAAACCTCAACTTCAAATGGAAAAGCTCCAATCCTAATGTTTGAAAAATCATAGCTTCAGGCAGTGAAGCCAGTGGAAAATGCAGAGGCCTTGAAACCTTTCTGCTCATGTGACATAAGGAAATGACCTCTGAGCCTCAGTTTTGTGATCTGTAGCAAAATCTATCTTCTAAGTTTTTTGTGAGGACCAAATGATTAAAAAAAAAATAACCATTTTACATTCATACAAAATCTAGTTACTGGTAATAATTTTTTAAATTTGTTCAGTTCTTCTTGAATTACCCTGTATCTCCTTAAATATCAAAGAAAAATGACACTATTGCTATCAAGGCACTTTGTGACATGTTAACTGTTATTGAAATCTATGTAGAACATGGCCTGGCAAATGGAAGATGCTAAAAAATTATTAGGTGAATGAGTTTCCCATTAACAGAAAGCAGATCAAAGATGTAGAAACTTAAAACATTAATTGGGAAAGAGTGCTCCCTGGGGAAAGAGTGAAGTGGGTGTAGGAGATTTCCCACCTAATTGTGAAAAGAAAAATCAGCAAAAGCTTGGAGACAAAACAAAAGGAGGAAGGTATATGTTCTCAGTGCATTGTTTAACAAAGCCAGTCAAAGATTATTTAATCTTCCAGGGAAATGCCGCTTTGTTTTACTATCTACTGTTGATCATGGCTGGCCCAGACCTTGAAGTTACATGCTAACTCGTAGATTTGTGTCTCCCAGGGACACAGATTTCTGGTTCAGAGGCAAATGAATAGAGAAACACAATGGTTACAGTTTTAGTGCCCCGTAGAACATTAACCTGTCCTTTCTCTAACCTAGCAAGCCTATTTCAGCAGGTTTTCCCAGACAGACTATATAAATCTGTTTCTCAAATGCTGTTGGAACCAGCTTTATCATCCTTTCATGTCCCCTCACTTGTGAATAAATAAATCTTTTTTTTTTTTTTTTTTTTTTTTTGCGGTACGCGGGCTTCTCACCGCTGCGGCCCCTCCCGCTGCGGAGCACAGGCTCCGAACGCGCAGGCCCAGCGGCCATGGCTCACGGGCCCAGCAGCTCCGCGGCACGCGGGATCCTCCCGGACCGGGGCACAAACCCGCGTCCCCTGCATCGGCAGGCGGACTCTCAACCACTGCGCCACCAGGGGAGCCCTAAATAAATCTTTGACATATATATTCTACATTTGTAGAATGCCTTTAACTTTTTGAAAATCAAACTTGACAATTCTAAAGAAAATTTACTTACAGCTGTGGATTTTGTGGACAGAAAAAAAAATCCACGACCTAAAGGTGAGAATTATGTTTTATTTGGTGGACTTCCTGAGGACTTAAGCCTGGGATACAGCCTTTCAGACAGCTCTGAGGGACTGTTCTGAAGAGGTAAAGGGGGAGCCAGGATATATAGGAATTTTTGCAAAGAAAACAAAAAAACAAAACCAGGTAGTTGAACATCAGAAGCTTATTGGTAATTATATAACAAACCCAGACATCTCAAATTAATGAATTTAGGGCTTTTTTATGTATGGGAAGATGCAAGAGTCTGGGCTCATTGAAATCACCCCTTTGATGTGCACCTTAGCTATCTAGGGCCAGCATCCTGTGTTTCTCCATCCCGAATCCCCTCGGGGCAGCTGCAGAGGCTGATTTCTTGATGGGCACAGCATTCTTTGTCCACAGTTTCCAAGGACAATGTGGAAAAGAGAGAAAAGAACATATTTAAAGTCTCAACTATTACACACGCTTTTCTTCGTGAACAGGGTGAGTAAAGACAGGAAGCATTGCCTTATTTGTGAAACTTCTTTGGCCTTATATACCCAGCAGAATGAGAAAATAAAATTTGTCTATTAAAAGAAAAAGGCAACATACACAAGTGCTTTGAGAGAATAGTAAAAACTAGGCAAATGGGGATATATGAATTGTCTTTTAAAACAACATACATATTCTAGTTATTCTGTGTAACGGGATGCACTCTGGAGATTTACCTTTTGCTTTTATTTCTGCATTTTGTTTTCCTTTGCTCTAGGGAGAGGGGCCAGAAAGCCCCTAGCTGAGGGAGTCAGGGGGTTCTGGATGGAAGAGAATCTTGGAAACATTAGAATCCCTACTATTAGAGGTGGCCAGGAAGTGGTTGTTCAGGAAGGAACAGTAACCTGATATTTTGAATACATAAGGTCTGAAAGAAGTAAAGGAGGACACTGGGAGAAGGAAGGTCTATGTGGTCCAGGGCTCTGGATTTGTGGCTACGTGACTACTTAGCTCACTCTTACCAAGAATTCTTCAGGAGGCTGCAGCCGAGGCTGGGATGGTACATGGAAGACCATCAAACATGGTGGACCTGCGTTGAGTGATGTTGTGTAAGAGCCCGTCGTTGCAACGGGAATTAAGGAATCAAAACTCCACTTCTTTCCTGTCTCCATCTTTGACACTAAGCACTACTCTGTGGACAGTGCTCCCCCTTGTGGTTTCAGAAGGAGAAGCATCCGAATTCTTTGAATGGCCCTGTTTTTTAAGTGAGTGAGAATCTGGGTTCAGGAACTCATTCTCTGGTCAGGCTTCGTACAACAAGAACTGGAAAGATGATATGGGGAGTGCAGGGGAGGTTAGAGAAATGTCCTTGCTTAATTTATTCTGTAAGAGATCAGAATACTGGGAATGAATGGAAACTTAATATAAAAATTTGTTCAAAAGATAAATGAATGATAAAGGAATGAATCAGAGGTATGAGTGTGTGTGTCCGTGTGTGTGTGTGTGTGTGTGTGTGTGAGAGAGAGAGAGAGAGAGAGTCTGTAGATTTCCAGGTAAAATGACATGTGATAGGATAAAGGGTAGCTCCTTGATCCAAGGACGTGTTTTATATTATGACAATAACGTATTAGTATTAATTAGTATTAAAAGAGGAGCAGATCCTTTACATTTAACTTCAAAATCATATGAAAATATTAATGCCTGTGTTAGTTTCTTATGACTACAAATTACCACCAAATTGATGGCTTAAAACAACACAGATTTATTTAATATCTTAGTGTTTGACATTAGAAGTCTGAAGTGGGTCTCACTAGGCTAACATCAAGGTTTTGGCTGGACTGCATTCCTTGTAGAGGCTCCAGGGGAAAATCTGTTTCCTTGCTTTGCTTTTGCAGATCCTAAAGGCTACAGGCATTCGTTGGCTTGTGTCTCATCTTTAAAGCCACAGTGGCTGGTCCAGTCTTTCTCACTGTGCATCCCTCTAGCACTGACCTTCCACCTCCCTCTTCCACACTTAAAAGGCCCTTGTGAAAACACTGGGTCACCTGAACGAGCCGGGGTAATCTCACTGTATTCGGACTGGCAACCCCAGTTTATCTGCAACCTTAATTCTCTTCTGCCATGTGACATACATGTTTCCGGGTTCTAGGCATTAAGCTATGGACATCTTAACCTTGAAAACATGCTAAGCAAAATATGCCAGACACAAGAGGACCAATATTGTAGGATTCCACTTGTATGAAGTATCTAGGTAGGCAAATTCATAGAAAATAGATTAGAGGTTAAAAGGGGGCTGCGGAGAGGGAGGAATAGGCAGTTATTGTTTAATAGGTACAGAATTTTTGTTCGGGGTGATGAAAAAGTTTTGGAAATAGCGGTGATGGTTACACAATATTGTGGATGTAATTAATGCCACTGAGTTGTCCCCTTGAAAGTGGTTACAATGGCTAACTTTATGTTATATATATATATTTTTTTTTTTTACCACAAACTTTAAAAATTTAATGTAATATACAGAAAGCATTGAATTATACACTTTAACGTGTGAATTGTATGTTAAATAACTTTTATCTCAAAAAGAAAAAGATATGGGCACCTCGGAGTGGGGAGTATTATTCTCTCCACCACAGGTTGCAAAGGCAAGGGAAACAAGATCAAAATCAGAGAAATATGGAAAACATCTCAGCGGATGATAAGATCTCATATAAAAATGTGGAACTGTGTTGACTAATTTCATTGATTTTTGTTGTGGTTGTTAGCGCATCATAAATGTTTGTAAAAATCTGTCATTACTGCTGGGTATTTTCAAGCCCAGTTCATTATGATTTGATATTATGGTAAGTTAATTTTAGACAGATATTTAAATAGTTCCTTTTTTCTAGATAGAAATAGCTTAATTGTCCTTTTTCTGATTATAAAATATTAACTTCTTTATAAAAATTGTAAGAAGACCATATATCTGTGAAAGTATAACTAATTTGTGGTCCTGTCACATAGAGACAACTCCAAGTGCCTTTTAGAATATCCTTCTAGGTATTGGATAAGCCTAAAAGTGTATAGCAATATCTGTTTGTTTAGATAAATGGGATCATCATTTTATCCATGCAATGAATATAGGTCTGCATCATAATTTTTGGCTGCTTTTCCGAATTCCTTTGTACGATGTATCATTTAAATAATCTCTTACTGTTGGACATTTCACACAGTTCCCATTTTATTTTTCTAAAAAACCTGCATTTAAAAAATAGACACTCATTAACGTTTTTGTACATACTTGTTTCATATATTTCCTGTCGATTTCCTTAGGATAAATTCTAGAAGTAGGTTAAATGGTAACAGGTATCAATTTAAATTAGGGTTTTTTTCTCAAGGATATAAATGAATAAAACAGCTAACAAGCCTGGAGAATAGAGCTCTTATTATGATAACACTGGATAATTTAAAATAAACTGTATTGGAGAATAGGAAGAATGACTTTTGCACATGAAGTTTAAATATTTATTAGTCATATAGTTGCATTGCACTCTAGTATGAATTGATTTTATTAATAATGTTTAAAGCTCACTTTCATTCCTTCCTTGGGGGTTCGAGAATCCAGAGACTAATAGGCAGTGAGATCCTTGCACACGAAGTAAAAATGAGCCATAAAAGATGATTCTGATTTTCCACTTGAAAAAGAAAGTGGAAATGTAGCTAAGGGCCAGCTATATGCCTCAGGTCATTGAGGTCACCTCCCTGGGCCTTGTTTGTCAAAGGATGGGGCTAAAGAGGTGATTGATTTCCTTCTAGCTCTAATGTTCCTCCAGCCCTTAGTGCTCAGCATGAAATAAAATTACGTTTTGACATTGAAATTACTGGTTTACATTATTTATTTATGTATCCTTTTACTTCCAAAAAGGCTCGTAGCAACTTACAAGAAAAACTTGACTGTAATAAGGCCAAGAATCACTGTATGATATCAGTCAAGTTACTCATGCTCTTGTGCGTCAGTTTTATTGGTAGAAAGGGAATCTGGATAACACATTACACAGCTGGCGAGCAGATTATATAGAATAAAGTACATAAAATTCCCTGCACTGCTCATGGTCTATAGCTCCCATCCTTATCCCCTCAAGTGAAAGAGGAAATGTAGAAAAACATTGTAACAAAACTCTAGGTAAAGAACGCTGCATAGAAATAGGCCCAAACTTCCTAGCGTGTAGAGCGAAGTGGGAAATATGGTGATAGATGTAAGGGACTCTGCCTGGTAGCAAAATTGAAAAAGGGACAGGTAATTTTTTGATCATGAATTCTGAGTGGATCTCATCACAGGGGTCTTTATAAATGACGTTAGATATTCTAATACGTATTATAATAAGAATTCTATAAACACATTTTTCGTCTGTATAAAAGGCTCATTGCAGATTTTACAATTCAAAATACAGTATCTTCCAGGAGTATTGGAAGACTTTTAGAAGCATATTTATCTAAAGTTTTAAGACCACCTATAACCAATAAGTCCTGGCAAACTTCCTTGACGACTGACATTAATTTAATGCATTTAAAGGTAAATTCTTATGAGTAAAGAACTTTAAATGTGTTGATAACTATGACCTACTAATTTAGCTCCTAAAAACCCAGTCTAAGGTTGAACCAAATACAAAACCCAGAGAATAGCTTAAGGCGTTAAAGTGTTTACTGTAGTTTTATTTGTAATAGGCAAACATTAGACTTGGTTAAAGCAACCCAAAAGCCTAATAATGGGTAATGGATAAATACTGATAAATATGTCTGACCCAATTAAAAATTTTTTTAATCGTGGTAAAATACACGTAACAAAAATTTCCGTCTTAACCATTTTTAAGTGCGTATATTTCAGTAGTGCACATTGCTGTGCAACCAATCTGCAGAACTTTTCTTACAAAACTGAAACTCTGGATCCATCAAACAACTTCCCATTTCTTCCTTCCCCCATCTCCTGGCAATCACCTTTCTCCGTTCTGTCTCTCTGAATCTGACTTCCGTGGTAGATACCTCATCTGAGTAGAAGCATACCGTATTTGTCTTTTTGTGACCGGCTTGTATCACTTAGTATAATGTACATACTCAGGGTTCATCCATGTTGTAGCATGTGTGAAAATTCCCTTCCTTGTTAAGGCTGAATAATATCCCGTCGCTTGGCGCAGCGCATTTTGTTTCTCCGTTCATCCACTGACAGAGCCTTAGGTGCTTCCATCTTTTGTCTGTTGCAAACAGTACTGCTGTGAACATGGGTGTACAAATAGCTTTTCAAGACCCTGCTTTCCATTCTTTTGGGTATAGACTCAGAAGTGGAATTGCTGGATTGTGTGGTAATTCTATTTTTAATTTTTTAAGGAACTGCCATACTGTGATTTCCCACTTTTCTACGTCCTCATCAACACTTGTTACATTCCTTTTTTTTGATAGTAGCCATCCTAATAGGTGTGAGGTGGATCCAACTGTGATTTTGACTTGCTTTTCCCTAATTAGTGATATCAAGCACCTTTTCAAGTGCTTATTGCCATTGGTCTCCTTTGGAGAAATGTCTGTACACGTGCTTCGCCAATTTTTTAGTCAGGTTGTTTGTTTTTGTGGTTGAGTTGTAGGTGTTCTTTACTTGGTGGTTTTCAGATATATGATTTGCAAATATTTTTTCCTATTACACAGATTGCCTTTTCACTCTGCTAATTGTGTCTTTTAATGCACAGAAGTTTTCAACTTTGTTGTAATCTAATCTATCTATTTTTACTTTTGTTGTTACCTGACGTCATTTGTTACGGTTTCAGTGTTACTTGCTAGTACATGATGCAAAGTCTCTAAAATCCTGACCAAATTTAGGGCAGAATTTCTTCCAGATTTCGTTGTGGTAGATCTATGACTGAACTATAATGCCAGGCTCACCAAGTTCCCTTGTCCAGCTAAAAACTTTGTGGAGTCAGTGTCACCAAGCCTGTTTAATTTTCTAGTTTAGAGGAATATTAAATAACATCATCTGACAAACTACTGTATATAAAGTGGATAAAAAACAAGGACCTTCTGTATAACACAGGGAACTATATTCAATATCTTTAATAACCTATAATGCAAAAGAATCTGAAAAAGCATATATATATATATATATATATATAAGAAAAATATATATATAAAATTGAATCACTTTGCTGTACACCTGAAACTAATACAACATTGTAAATCAACTATAGCTCAAAAGTTTTTTTTAAATACTAATATAAATCACATCATCTGATTCTAGAAAAATAGAATAAAAAATTTCCCATCAGCACAATAGCTCTCTTATCTCAGTCACGGTACTGGCCCTCTTCATTTCCTCCAAGTGTCTTTTTCCTTGCTTTCGAGGAGGTGCTTCCTGTGGAATGGGATAATTTAATCTCACAGCAGGTGGATTCCTTATCTTTCATTCTTGATTCACGTTGATTCAAATCATCAGGCATTAATTTCACAAATAAAAGATTTCATTGACTCTTGTGGGGAGGGGGTTAATTTTATGGGCCATGCATTGTTACCGATTTCAAATATAGTTTAGTGCAAAAGAAATTCAAACACTGAAGAAAATCTACAGAAATAAAAAGGAATTATGAAATAAGTGTTTCACTGTGCACACATGCTGTAGGTGAGCTTTCTGTCCCAATACGGAATGTGTTCTTAGCTAGCCATCTCTCAGCAATGGTACATGTGAGCTTTGATCAGTATTGCAATTCTAAGTTATATAGTCTATATAAATAAAGGGGTCACAAATGAAGCTGTCTTAAGGCAGATGCTCTCTATATAATACGATATAAACCTCAGATTAAAAAACCTGCACTCGTAAAATATTTATAGTCTCAGATTCCTAAGAGAAAAAGTGATGTCATTTGGTTCTCCCCACACCCAACACAGCTTCTTAAAGAAAATACACACTTATTCATTAAAAATGTCAATGCGGTAAAGTAGCACATTGGAAGGTGCAGATTCAGCAGAAATACCTGTAGGTCCTGAATTATATGGAAGGAGATTGAAAACATATTATTGGGAAAACCAGCAACAAGAAGAAGGGGCAAAGTTCTACGTCATCTTTTTTACTTTGAATGTAAGTAATTCATGTTTTACTTCTCATTGAAAGGAAGAAAATATCATTTTTATCCCTTGTGATTTCCTGCAGTTGTAAAAAACTAACTACTAGAATGTTAGAATGGACAGGAACAACAGACTTCCTCTCTAGCTTTCTTGTTTCACAGACGGGAACAGAGAGTTTTGTCACGAAGTGTCACACAGCCAGCTTGGCTTTGATCTACAACTCCCATTGCCCATTCTCTGGGTTTTTTGCATAGCGGAGAGTTCAGTGTGGGTCCTGGGGACCCACTTTTCCACTTCTCAGCCTGTCCCGAGGAGGACAGACGTGGAGATGGCTATATCTGTAGCCTGAATGTTGTCTTTTCACTGCCTGTTGTAGATGCAAGCTACTTCATTTGTTCCCGATGTCCTTTATTTTCATGGTAAATGAATGATACCTTGAACGCTCTTTCATATTTTGGTTTTACGTTCCACTCCCACTAGTATATACAAATTGTAATCATTCTCAAAGCGTCTAAAGGTCTCCATTCTATCACAAAAATTGAGGCTGAGAGGCAGTTTAAATCTGCCTCTGTTAATTTTTATTTTTCTTTTTTCTTTATGAGCAACTTATCACATTACAAGCTGATCGTCAGGAATGTTTATGGAGCTGAGGTTGATTTTCTGAGCTGACCAACACAAAAATGGTTGATTGAAAAGTCAATGCATGTGAGTTCAGCACTGGGCAATCAGCAGGGTGGTCAAAGGTGCAAGAGTGTTTTTTCCAGGTTTGGATCGCATCTTGCCTGTGTGTGTGATTCTCAGCATTCGTAGTTTAAATATCGTTGGGTCTAAAAGGCCACACGCACATTACCTGAACCCCGATTGCCACCAAATTGGAGGCAAAACAGCATGTCTAAGGATTTGAGAATCAACCTTCATGTTTTTGGTGGTCTGGGAGATTTGTTGAATGTTTATGAATGTCAATACATCTTGGAGTCTAACTCGGAATCCTAATGAATGAAGGAATGCACAGATGTACTGCTGTTTACATTTCACTTTATACTGGACAAAAGCAGCAGTGCCTTGTGCTCAGATAAGGTAGACGGGGAAACACAGGTAACTTGCAAGTCACAGTTATGAAATCCAGGAGCAGAATGTAATTTACTTTCTCACCTTTTCTGACTTTGTATTTGGAGGTTGGCAGGTTGAGGTGTTGGCCTGTGCACAGATTTGGTTCCTCAGGCTACAGTGCACTGCCGCCAGACATCAGTGGTTTGTTTGAGAACCTGCCGGACTGGACGCAGCATAAGCAGCGTGAGTTGGTAGAAAGAGCTTATCTTTCTTTAGACTCGAATGGCTGTGCAACTGGCTAAGTGACGATAGTCTAGTGTCAATCGGGGGGGGGGGGGGGGGGGGGGGCAAAGGTGGCTGGAAGCAGGACCTTGGTCCTTGTCTTCTTTGAAGAAGGAATTCAGCAAAGAGACCAAGATTGTGAAACAGATAAAGGTTTATTAGAAGCAGAGTACATGTGGAAAAGCACATAGGCAGACTCGGAGTGAGTTGCACCCAATGGGGGTGGGTTAGGTCACTTATATGGGGGCAGTCTTCTGGGTTGTCTCTGGCCAATCATCTTGCTTGTGCCCACACTTGACCTGACTCAGGGTCCTTCCTGGGAGCGCATGTATCTCTCAGCCAAGGTGGAGTCCAGCGTGAAGGTTTCTGGGAGGTTGGCAGGACGTATTATGGGCTGGCGTCTCTTTCTCCCTTTGACCCCTTCCCTAGACTGAGGACCTTCTTTGCACATGTGTGGGCTGGGAATGAGAAAAATGTGGTCCCTTTGTCTTTCACCCAATCCAGGCCCAATGCTCCTGCTAATATCTTATCTTGAAGCTTCAGGCTGAGCCTGGTTGCAGCTACACAGCCTGGGGCCCATCAGTCTCCTACTTCATGACCATCACCCACTAAACCACAGATACACACACACACACACACACACACACACACACACACCCCATGTGGCCATATAACAAGCAGTTTTTTGAACACCCACTATCTTTCAAGCTCTCAGAGGATATAAACTAATCATTTTGAAGTGATAAACCCACTGAGTTAGTACAGTCCAGGAAGTGTCCCCAAGGAGAGGACTTTTGAACTGAGTCTGCAGGGCGTAGGGAGCCGTCGTGTGAATATCTGGGAGATGTCTTGCCAGGCAGATGAGAACAAGGGAAGAACTCCAAAACAGGAATAAGCTTGAAGTGTTTGGGGAATATAAAGGCCAGGGTGGTAGGACTATTGGAAGCAAGGAAATGGGTGGAGGAAAGTGAGGTCAGAGAGGAACAGAGGAGTGCGGTGCAGTTGGGCTTGTAGAGCGCAGTGTGGGTGAAAGATGTCGCCTGCCATGTAGGAAACAAAGGATGTTGCAGCCATCAGGCCAGCAGCCACTGCAGTGGCCCCTGACTGTGTACCCTGGGGGGATTAGGATGGAGAAAAACAGGATACCGCCCTAGATAGCCAAGGTGCATATCAAAGGAATGATTTCAATGAGCCCAGACTCCTGAGAATCTTCCCATACATAGAGAAGCGCTAAATTAATTAACTTGAGAGGTCTGGTTTTCTTAATTAACAGTAATGGTTTGATGTTCCCACCATTTGGTTTTTGTGGCAAAAACTCCCATATATCCCGGCTCCTCCCTTACCTCTTCAGAGCAGTTCTTAGAATGATCTGAGAAACTGCTTCCCAGGCTTAAGTCTTTAGAAAGTCCACCGAATAAAACATAATTCTCAACTTTCAGGTGGTGCATTTTTTTTTCCAGCTGACAATACTAAGAGAGGGAGAAATTTTCCTCTACCTTTCTAGGTTCTTCTGGCTGGTCTAAGAATTCAGTTGACATAAGACAGATTAACAGGAGAAAATCAAACAAAGTTTAGTAATGTGTATACATGGGAGAGACCCAGGAAAACTGAGTAACTCACTGAAATGGCTGAAACCCTCACGTTAAATACCATCTTCAGGGCTTCCCTGGTGGCGCAGTGGTTGAGAATCTGCCTGCCGATGCAGGGGACACGGGTTCGTGCCCCGGTCCGGGAAGATCCCACATGCATCCGGAGCCTGTGCTCCGCAACGGGAGAGGCCACGACAGTGAGAGGCCCGCGTACCACAAAAAAAAAAAAAAAAAAAAAAAAATACCATCTTCAGCTAAAGACAAAAGAGGATGTTGCGGGTAGTGGACAATTCACAGGAAGACAGAAAAGCAGATGTTAGGTAAACAAATGTTTGCTGGGCCAGCAGAGGCAGTAGGACACAGAGTTTCCGCCTTCACACCCAGCCCATATTCAGTGCAGATTATCTCTGGTGACAGCTCTGTTCCTGTAATAGGCTCTTTATATAAATTCTTCAGGGAGTTAGCGGGAAGGTCAAAGGTTTTTCCTGAGTCTTTTCGGCCTTGATTGTTTACAGCTGGAACTAACCCGTGTTACAATTTTGGGGTGAAAATTTTGTTCCACTACAGAATTCATGCTTGGACACCACTGCGCGGGGTGGGATGGGGGGTTGGTAAAGCAGGAAGACTGAAACAGGATTGGTGTTCTGGAACATTAAAGAACGATGGATTGTAAAGAGGATGAGAACGATTGTTTCAGGAGGGCAGGGATTTGTATCTCTTTTATTCATCACTGTATCTCCACCCTCAGAAGGTGCTCAGTAAATGTTGAGTATACAAACAGGTGTGTGTGAGTGTGTGTGTGTGTGTGTGGTGTGTATGTTTTCCCTATGACTGCTAATAGATTTTGTTAGGCATCCTGTTTGCCCCTAGAGTTCCTCCATCTACTTTATTTATTGGAAGTTTAACTTATTTTCACAAAGAAATTGATACTTTTTTTGGTTGTTATTTAGTCTACATATTTCATACATACAAATCACACCTCTCTGAAATTCCGGGCAGGGGCCTGTGCTTTGTGTACTCTTCAATCTGCTGTAAATGATTTTTTTTATACCTTTCTTTTGTAAAACAAAACAAAACTGTGCACCAAGTGACTTTTCCCTCACAAGAGCTGGATTTCTTTTTTGTTAATTTAATAGCTTAGCCAATAGAAGCATCCTTATCAGTTCCTTACACATTCCCTCTATTTTATTTCCTCAATTTCTCTGTTACTGTTGTACTTGATTTTGTAATGGGTGTTTAAATTGTGCTTCCTTGCCTTGTCTCACCTCTGTAGATGTATTTTAGATCTCTAGAGAGAGCTAGTTTTTCCTTTATTTGTATAACAAAGGTACATATTTGCTCGATCAGCTGCTTGAATGCCTGCCTGGGGCCATGACTACACATCTAGTGGTGAAACAGACATTTATAGAGACAATAGGTCTAAACCCTCCTCAGTACACACCCTTATCATCTTCCCTAGAAGCGTTTCAATAGCTCCTCTACTGACCTCACTATAGTTTCTTCTCACTCCAATTCATGGTCAGTTAAACTCCCAGTTTTCTTAAAACACTGGTTGTGGATGTCCTTTCCTCACTTAAAAACCTTTTCTGGATTCTTTATCTACAGAATGAATTCTAGTCAAAGAATGCACAATTTGAAAAAAAAAAAAACACACAATTTGAGGTCTCTTAGCTTCTGACACTACCTACCACATCAGCTCATCACTTTTTCCCCACTACCTAGAGTTTGGCCTTCTTCAACTACATCCTACTTCACTGAATGCACCATGAAGCCTCATGCTTTTGTTTTCATTTATCTCTTCTCTGCTTTTTCATCTCATCAAAAATCCTAAATTTTCAAAAAAATTATTTTATTGAAGTATAGCTGATTTACAATGTTGTGTCAATTTCTGCTGTAAAGCCAAGTGACTCAGGTATATATATACATACCTTTTCATATTCTTTTCCATTATGGTTTATCACAAGATATTGAATATAGTTCCCTGTACTCTATAGTAGGACCTTGTTTTTTATCCATTCTATTTATAATAGTTTGCATCTGCTAATCCTAAACTCGCAATCCTTCCCTCCCCTGCCTTGGCAACCACAAGTCTGTTTTCTGTGTCTGAGTCCATTTCTGTTTTGTAGATAAGTCCATTTGTGTCAAATTTTAGATTCCACATATAAGTGATATCATATGGTATTTGTCTTTGTCTGACTTACTTCACTTAGTATGATAATCTCTAGGTCCATCCATATTGCTGCAAGTGCATTATTTCCTTCTTTTTTATGCTGAGTAATATTTCCATTGTATATATGTACCACATCTTCTTTATCCATTTGTCTGTCTTTGGACATTTAGGTTGTTTTCCTATCTAGGCTATTGTGAATCATGTTGCTATGAACATAGGGGTGCATGTACCTTTTTGAATGATAGTTTTGTCTGGATATATGCCCAGGAGTGGGAATGCAGATCATATGGCAACTCTACAGATATTTGAGGAACCTCCATACTGTTTTCCACAGTGGCTGCACCAATTTACATTCCCACAAACAATGTAGGAGGGTTCCTTTTCTCCACACCCTCTCCAGCATTTGTTATTTGTAGACTTTTTGATGATGGCCATTCTGACTGGTGTGAGGTGATACCTCACTGTAGTTTTGATTTACGTTTCTCTAATAATTAGTGATGTTGAGCATCTTTTCATGTGCCTGTTGGCCATCTATATGTCTTCATTGGAGAAATGTCTGTTTAGGTCTTCTGCCCATTTTTCAATTGGGTTGTTTGGGTTTTTTTGTTGTTGAGTTGTATGAGCTATTTGTATATTTTGGAAAATTAAGCCTTTGTTGTTCGCATCATTTGCAAATATTTTCTCCCATTCTGTAGGTTGCCTTTTCATTTTGTTTATGGTTTCCTTTGCTGTACAAAAGCTTGTAAGTCTGATCAGGTCCTGTTTGTTTAGCTTTGCTCTTATGTCTATTGCCTTGGGAGACTGACCTAAGAAAACATTGGTATGAAAATCCTGCTCCTCCTTTGAATGTGTCTTCAATGCCGTTCCCAAACATCTTGGACCACATTGATGCTCACGGAACTTTGCTTTTGTTGCTGTTTTCTTGACTCTCTCTGTCACATTTAATTGATGACATATCTGTCCTCCTTACTGGTCTATGAGCTCCTTGAAGGCTGAGAAAGAGCTTGATCATCATTTTATCACCAGTGCCATGCACAGTCTTTAACCAACTAAGAGCTCAGCAAATACTCTGTGAACAAGTGAGTGAGTGACCAAATGAATAATTATATTTGTAAGCCTGAGTTGAACTGCCTGGCCAGCATCATTCTCCATATCATCAAAACTTTGATGTCATGTCAGGAACTCTGAGATGCTGTTGTTGGTGAAGCAAGCAAAAGCGCATTGGGTCATCTTGGAACTCCAGCCGAAACAGTTGGGGAAAGTTTTGATCTTAAGTGTCAGGCATCTCGGTTTTTATTCTTTTTCTGAAATGACACCCTCTTCGTAGTTCATGCATTTCCTACAAAAATTTTTTTTTTTGTTTTTTGTGGTACGCAGGCCTCTCACTGTTGTGGCCTCTCCCGTTGCGGAGCACAGGCTCCGGACGCGCAGGCTCAGCGGCCATGGCTCACGGGCCCAGCCGCTCTGCAGCATGTGGGATCTTCCCGGACCGGGACACGAACCCACATCCCCTGCATCGGCAGGCGGACTCTCAACCACTGCGCCACCAGGGGAGCCCAGCAAAACATTTTTAAAGGCCAGGTGAGGGAGATGGGAGTTGCAGAGTACGTGATCAGCTTATGCACAATTCTCTGATTGGTTTATGGTGAGGTAATAGGGCGATGTCACAGGGGTCAACATTATCAATCCTTAGGCTCCAGTAGGCCTGGAGGCTGTGCCCTTACGGTCATCAGGTAGGTAGCGTCTTCCATTTGGTGGGGGTTTTCACATCTGTAATGTGCATTTCACTCAGGAAATGTGCATCAGATACTGTTATCTAGGTACTTCAGAGAGCAGCTAAAGCATAGGGTATGATGGGGGAGTCTATCCCAGGAGGGCCCCATAAGCTCCTGCTTGGTTATACAATAAATGTAAAATGATCAAAGATCAAATTTACTTACTAAAACAAAGAGAGTTTTAGGTAGGCTTAAGAAAAAGCCATCTATTGTATATGCACTTGATAAGACTGACACCTAAAATCTAAGCCTAGAGAAATTTTGAAAATAAAAGGCTGTAATGTTAACCAAAAATATAAAAGAGCTAAAGAGGAACATCACTCTGTGTTAAAAGCAATAGTGTACCAAGAATATATAACTCTCAAGACTTTTATGCATTTAACAACCTAAGCAGGATTCATGAGACATAAAACGAAAATTATTACACTTTGGGAGATTTCAGCACAGCTCTTTCAGAAACATAGATAAAGAATGCAAAAGGAGACAACAATATTTGTAAGAATATAACATAATGGAACCACAGAATTAATAAAGTTAAAATGTGTATAAAATATTTCATCCAACAAATAGAGACTATATATTCTTTCCTAGTACTTATTAAACTTGTATAAGCTTATTTATGATAAGTCACAAAAGGACTCTCAACAAATTTCAGAGAATTAGTATTATGTAAGTGATATTCTCTTACTGAAATTAATATGGTAAATATTTGTAGATGTAACTGATAGGAACAGAAATTCTTTGAGGTCCTCAATAGTTTACAAGCATGGAAAATGTTCATGAAGTCAAAATGCTGGAGAACCAGTGACTTGGTCAAACTCCCTGTCCCTTCCTTCTCCCTCTCCTCACCCTCCATCCCCAAATAAAAGGAAAATTAATCAAGGTTCAATCAGTTTCAGTTTCAAGGCTTCATGAAATAAACAATCACAGTATTTACCAAAGGATTCTACTTTTTTTGTGTGATGGTAAAACTATGTTAATATCAAAACCTGACAAAGATTGTAAAGGAATGTAACGTTTTAAGACAACTCCTTTATGAATGTAGTTGCAAACTGCTTAAATGAAACATAATAAAGTCCAGCATTGTATAAAAGAAACATTGTTACTGAACAGAAAGGTCATAGTTTGGAGCAGAGAAAAGTTTATTGCAGGGCCAAGCAAGGAGAATGGGTGGCTCATGCTCAAAATCCACTAACTCCCCAATGGTTTTGGGGGAAGAATTTTTATAGGCAAAATTTAGGGTGATGGCTGCAGGGTGTGTGACTTTCTTCTGATTGGTTGGTGATGAGGTAGCAGGGTGCTGCTCCAGAAATCTGGTGCTCAGCCTGAAGTTGCCATCTTCCACCTGGGTGGGGGCCTTGGTTCTGCAAAAGAACTCAAGGATATTGTTATGTATACTCCTTGAGGAGGAACCAGCCTCCTGCCCCAAGGCTGCACTATTATTTCTTGACTGCTTCTCCTTTGTTTCTGCATTCCCTCTCTTCTTGGATTAGCAACTGGTTAAATCTGCCCTTTGGAACTCAGGGAAGGTCAAGAAGGATGAATGAAGCCTATTTCCTACAAACAAGAATTCGGGGACACAAAAAGATTTGTATCCCGTAGGGCCCCACAGGGTCCTGCTGGGTTTCAATATTATCGGGTAGAGTTTATCTCACAATTACAAAGGTGATCCACATTAAAAATTAATGTAATCTACTCATTAATATATAAAGGAAATATATATGATCTCCTAAATAGATACAGAAAAGCATTTGGAATAATCCGATAATATACTTGTTAAAAATCTTTTATCAAATTAGCAATAGACCATGATTTCTATAGTCTTATATATGGTATATAACAATACATAGCTAGTGATCTAAATTTAGAAAGATCCAATTAGAATCAGAAACAATACAGTGATGCCTGCCATCACCTCCACCATTCAATCTGTTGGTAATCACAGCCAATACAACAAGGGAAAAGAAAATAAAAAGCTTATTTAAAATGAAGAGATACGGTTATCATTACTTATAGATAAAAAAGTCTACAACATAATCCAAGAAACTTACTAGTCAAATTACTTGATAAAGAATCAATATATAAAATAGACAATTATTCACGTATACCAAGAATAGCCAGTTCCAAAGAGTAATGAGGAAAATCAATTACAATATCAATAGCAACCAAATTGCAAGTTATCAAGGAATCAAGTGAAGTTATATTCATAAGGCCTTTGCAAAGAAAATTTTAAGTTTTATTGAAAGATATATAAGAAAAGTGGAGAGATTAGCTGTGCTTGTGAATGGAGTGACTGGGTTTCATCACTTTGTCAAGCTAATTTCACTTCAAGCTAATCTATAAATTCATGGTAATTCCAGTGAGATTTTAACAGTGTTTGCCCAAAACTTGACAAAGTAATTTTTAAATTAATATATGTGATGGAATTTCCAATAATAGTTCAGATAATTCTGAGGGAGAAAAACAGAAAGAAGAGAGAAGCCCTGCCATAATAAAGCCGTTACTTTGTAAAGATAAAGTGACTAATATAGTGCAGTGTCAGTTAAGTATTAACAAGATCAACAGAACATTATATAGAAACAAACGCACAACAGATCCAAGCATATGTGACAAACTGCACAGAACAGAGGTGGCATTCAGACCACTGTAGTGATGGTGATATGGTGAAATGGTATTAGAAAATTTGGCTGGCTGCCCAGTGAAAACAAAATTAGGTCACTATTCAGCATCATATAAAAAGATGATCGCTATAATTTTTAAAACAAAAAGATTCCCCAGTTTGCCAAAGACAAAACAGGGAAATATTTTTATGACTTGAAGGTAGAAAGGATTTGTTAAAGAAAATACACAAAGCACATACTATAGGGGAAAAGATTGAAATTTTTGATCAATTTAATATTTAAAACTCTATTATAAAATATCATAATCAAAGTTAAAAGTGAATTTTTTAGGGCTTCCCTGGTGGCGCAGTGGTTGGGAGTCCGCCTGCCGATGCAGGGGACGCGGGTTTGTGCCCCGGTCCGGGAGGATCCCACGTGCCGCGGAGCGACTGGGCCCGTGAGCCATGGCCGCTGGGCCTGCGCGTCCGGAGCCTGTGCTCCACAGCGGGAGAGGCCACAGCGGTGGGGGGCCCGCGTATCGCAAAAAAAAAAAAAGTGAATTTTGTAGACTGAAAAGTGATATCTGCAACATAACAGGATGAGTTCAATATTAAGAACATATAAAGAATACATATAACTCAATAACTAAAAGATGAACAGTTCCAGAGAAAAGTGGGCAAAGGACAGGAAAGGCATCCAAATGACCATTAGACGTAGGAGAAAATTCACCCTCACTAGCAATCAGAGAAATGTGAATTAACAGTCATAGCTTCCCGTTACATGAACACAAAACCATTAAAATCCGTCATTTTCTGTAGTCCTAGCGTGTATGGAACAAGCCCAGGGAGTTTTGTCTATTGCACAAATCACTTTTTCCACTCTGTAAGTTGCTTTTCTCCTATACTTATGTGCAATTTTAATTAATAAGAACAGGTTTGAAATGGACTTTGCTTCATTGGTGCCTGTGGGAGACTGAATAATGGCCCAGTGAAGATGTGCACATCCTAACACCTGAGACCCATGACTGTACTACCTTACATGGTAGCAGGGACTTTGCAGATACGATGAGGGATGTTGAAGATGGGAGATTACCCTGGATTTTCCTGGGTTATCCTGAAGTGTCCTTACAAGAAGGAGGAAGGAGGACAGCACAAAGAGTGGAGGTGATCTGAGGATGGTAACAGAGGGAGGAAAGGCAATGTGAGGAAATGAGGACAGCCTCTAGAAGCTAGTAAAGGTCAGGAAAGATCCTCCCCGACTCCAGGGTCTCCAGGAGGAAAGCAGCTCAGCTGACACCTTGATTTTAGCCCACTGAGGCTGATTTTGGACATCTGTCTTTCAGAACTGCAAGATCGGGACTTCCCTGGCGGTCCAGTAGTTAAGACTCCGCGCTCCCAATGCAGGGGGCCTGGGTTCAATCCCTGGTAAGGGAACTAGATCCCGCATGCCGCAACTAAAGATACCACGTGACGCGACTAAGACCCGGCACAGCCAAATAAATAAATATTAAAAAAAAAAAAAAAAAAACTGCAAGATCATATATTTGTGTTGTTTAAAACCACTGAATTTATGATAACTTGTTACAACAGCAGTAGGAAGAGAATCCAATGACCTGTGTGGAATATAGGATTTCTCTTCTACTGTCTTGTGGGATGATATCAGAAAATTCCTGATCTATATGAGAGCTCCATCCAGGTCTCTCAGCCCAGAAGATCTATTCCCCACTATCTGTTCTATAAGCGCCCAGTGAGAAGAATCAGGTACTACCAGAAACGGCTGAGTTTCTCAGATGAAATCAACTAAACATATGCTGCTTAGTTATTTATCGGTTACTCATACCCTGAGGCATTTTACCCCCACTGGCCTGCTTACATGATACCTGTTCTTGGGCCATCAAGAGAATTAATAAGTAAAGATGTAAACCAATCATCAGGGAGGCTAGAACTACGTTTCTCTCATCTGCAGGCAAGATGTACCATGGTCCAGAGCCGCAGTGGCAGCAGTGGTAAATACGAGAGAAGAGTTACCTACATTTTGTCAAGTTTATGTTATTTCTGGTCATGCTAATAAGATAGTGACATTTGGAGAGTACCCTGACATTCACAGCTGCAGTTTTTCCTGTTTTTCCCAGCCCAGCCTCTGCAAGTCGGGCCTGGGGATCTGTTTGGAGGGAGAGGGGAGCTGAGATTTGGTTTCAGCCTGTCCTTGAGCAGCCGCTGATCTGTGAGTGATCGGAAGTGCCAAATGGCCTAAGAATGAATGGCTGCAATTTGCAGTGTTCTTGCTTGCACACACTCTGTTCCTGTACGTTGCAGGAGCAAGGCCAGCTCGATGTAGCCCACTTATTTTAACATCTGTTCGTCTTCGTGTGGGTTGTTGCACGTATCTGTGGAAGGCGGTGCATTTGTGTGCAGATCCAGGTGTTCTCATGTAATCTGGGTAGGATTTTGGAAGCCTGCGGTTTACATCATCATATTCTAGCCAGCTGTAAATAACGTCCATTTAAAATATGGTACCAATGGGCTTCCCTGGTGGCGCAGTGGTTGAGGGTCTGCCTGCCGATGCAGGGGACGCGGGTTCGTGCCCCGGTCTGGGAAGATCCCACATGCCGCGGAGCGACTGGGCCCGTGAGCCATGGCCGCTGAGCCTGCGCATCTGGAGCCTGTGCTCCGCAACGGGAGAGGCCACGGCAGTGAGAGGCCCGCGTACCGCAAAAAAATATATATATATATGGTACCAAAAAATGTGATTAAAATTCCAAGTGGAAGGTCACAGTGTGAAAGGCAGATTGATTTGTAATTTATTCGAATCCCCTGGTTTGTTTTGAAGGGTAGGTGGCCCCTTGTTCTGCTCATTTTCCTAAAGTGATCAGTGCCTGGGACTTCAAAGATAAGCTGGTCCTGGGAGATGAAGATCCTACTCAGAAAAAGAAAATGTTGTTTTGCCTCAGGTGCAAAAGTGCCCTGACCCGCTCGCCGGGAAGCTGGTTCCTGTATTCTGTGCTCCGTATGACATCCTCAGCTTTTGGCGAAACAAAGCACTCTTTCTCTTAGCCGCCGGTAACTGTAACATTCTGCTTTATTCATCTTGGGCTGTATTTAATTCCTTTCATCCTTACTATTACTTTTCTAGGTAGATAAGAAAATTGAGCCTTTAATAGGTTAAGAGATTTGCCCAAGGTCACAAATATGGTAAATGGCAGAGCTAATTCTTGAGGTGTTTTTTCAGAGCAGCTCATAGAATTTTTTTTTGTTTGTTTGAGAGGATAAATCTACAGAGGTTAGTTACACAGCACTTGCAAGAAATGATTAGAATCTATATTTTATTAATTGATGTGCATCAATTTGTCTGGATGAGAGGATTTATTAAGCAGTTTTTCTTAGATATGTTCGGTGCATATACATAATTTTGGTTTATAGGGATGTAGTGACACGAGTATCCTGATGGTCTCGTTGTTTGCATGAGGCTTTTCATACACTTTCATGTATTTTGTTATTGTAGTGTGCTTTTTTAAGCCACAAGAAGTTGCCAGCACTCAATTTGGGCTCCTTATTACCACTGGCTTTTGCTAAGCATCAGATAATAACCAAAAGATTAAAAAAAAAAACCTTACTTTAAAAATTCAAGCCTAAAAGGCTTGAATTAATAAAATTAAGCATTTTCCACCACATACATTTCAGCAACCGTGGTTTGTTCAAATTACAGTGGGTACTTGGCGTGTTTTGCTTTTATTATTTTTCTCTGTGTTGATTTTTCCCTGTGCTTATAATTAGACCAAGCCTCAATATATTTTGAATAATAACATTTAAAAAGTTGTTGCAAGGACACAAAGAGGAGAAAGGCAAAGATTTGCAGCATTAATAGCATTATTTCAGTGTCCTTTTCATACGGTTCATAACAGTTGCCAGGTTTAATCACAGCTATTCATCCCCGAGGAACTATTTGGTTTGAAACAATTTTAGACATGAAAGTTCCTTGACCAGAATGCTTGGTAGCCTGGAGTGGAGAAAAATGAGAATAAGAAATAGTGTTGTCATATTTTAACATAAAAAATTTCATATCCTGTGAAGCCACCAAGGAGCAGATACATAAAGATTGTAATTTGTACTTTAGCGTGTGTGGGTGTGGGTGTGTGTGTGTGTGTTCGCGCTTTGTTGCTCATTTTCCCCTGAACAGGTGTGAAGACCAGCCTTGCCAGCAGGAGCCTGGGTGATTCATTAGTTTCTCCTCACTTCATGCAAGGGAACAGTGTTTCACACCTGAGGTGCTTACACTCTGACCCACCAGCCCCTGATGGAGGGCCAGTGAAGCCAGCCTCAAAATAGCAAAAGGGAGGATGTATAGATATTTCCCCTGGTGGGTTAGGTGGCCTCCAGCGCTTCTCCTGGGTTCAGGGGCAGGGTGCATTAAAAAGGTCAGGGGTTTGTATCCAAACAAAACTCTATTTGAATCCCAGGTCTTACAATGTAGTAGCTGTGTTCAACTGGGAAGGTTATTTAACTGCTGTGAGCATCGGTTTTTTCATTTAGAAAATGCAGTTAACAGTTACCTGCTTTGTAAGTACCTCATTCTTGTCATAAATGAGAAACCATGACATACACAGTGTGTGGTACATAGAAAGCATTTGATATATGGAAGCTGTTCATATAGATGGCATTGCCTTTGACCTCCCTGTTAAATTGCAGTCAGTCTGGATTGTGGCTGTCCTTTTATGAAAGGTGGAGCTAATAGGGTCCAACTTGCTTGAGAATATTGCTTCAAGAAGACAAGCAGCATGTCCAGGGTAGGTTCTACATGAGAAAACAGATCTAGCCTCTTCTTACCCTACTGAGAGAACCAAAGATTTTTTAAATGGAGGTGTAATTTACGTAGAAGAAATTGCACAAATTGAAAGTGTACAGCTCTGTGGATATATTTTTGCCTTTATGTAGCTATTTTTAATTGGAGTATAGTTGATTTACAGTGCTGTGTTAGTTTCAGGTGTACAGCAAAGTGATTCAGTTATATATATATATATATATATATATATGTATATATATTCTTTTTCAGATTCTTCTCCATTATTGTCATCATTGCAAGATATTGAGTATAGTTCCCTGTGCTCTACAGTAGGTACTTGTTGTTTATCTATTTTATATATGGTCGTGTGTATATGTTAATCCCAAACCCCTAATTTATCCCCCCTTCACCTTTCCCCTTTGGTAACCATAAGTTTTTCTTCGATGTTTGTGCATCTGTTTCTGTTCTGTAAATAAGTTCATTTGTATCATTTTTTTTAAGATTCCACATATAAGTGATATCATATGGTATATGTCTTTGTCTGACTTACTTCACTTAATCTGATAGTCTCCAGGTCCATCCATGTTGCTGCAAATGGCATTTTTTGTTCTTTTTTATGGCTGAGTAATATTCCATTGTATAAATGGATCACATCTTCTTTATTCATCTGTCAGTGGACATTTAGGTTGTTTGCATGTCTTGGCTGTTGTAAATAGACAACACAAGTTTTGATTGTTGATAATAGGCCCTCAATTAATTTATTTATTTTTGGGTGCGTTGGGTCTTTGTTGCAGTATGTGGGCTTTCTCTGGTTGTGGCGAGCAGGGATTCCTCTTCCTTGCGGTGCGCGGGCTTCTCATTGCAGTGGCTTCTCTTGCTGCAGAGCACGGGCTCTAGGCGCGTGGGCTTCAGTAGTTGTGGCACGTGGGCTCAGTAGTCGTGGCTTGCGGGCTCTAGAGTTGTGGTGCACGGGCTTAGTTGCTCCGCAGCATGTGGAATCTTCCCAGACCAGGGATGGAATCCATGTCCCATGCATTGGCAGGTGGATTCTTAACCACACCGCCACCAGGGAAGCCCCCAATAAATGTTAATGAGAACAAGTTTTATGATTTATTGGTCCCTTTCGGATAATGGCGTTAAACTTTCTAAATCTCTTTCTTTAACTGTAAAATCACACATATGATATTCTAATGGGCATGTACGGATTTTAGCAAAACCACTTCAGATTTGCAGGTGAATACTGCAGATTCCTATGCACATGTTCCCTATTGGCCTGGCATTTATAAACAACATTTGTAAGCCTAGGGATCAAAATGATTCATTTCAAGACTTCAAAATAGAAGCTGACGTGCAAAAACAAATGTAGCTATACTAATTGAAAATAAAGTATAGAACTTTACTTTCTTTCGATAAAACAACGTTTTTCTTCGATAACATCAATGAGACAACTGTCTGTAAAACAATAAGCAAAATAGCTAAATTTTCGTGGTTAAAATTAGAATATATTAAATTTATAGATTTGAACACCACTATTAATATGAATAGCATCATTGTCAGTTTCACCTACATCATTAATTTGCCTACTTCTGATATATAAAGTTGCTTTGTCTTTATGGAGATCTTCTAGCATTATTATTCCTGAACGGCAATGTGAATATACATGCTCTAATCACTCTGCCTTTACTTATTTCTGCCGTCTTACTTATTAGCTATTTATCCATGGATAAAATGAAAATGAATTCAGAAATAAATATGAAACCACAGCTAAAAGGCACAATGATAATTTGCAAACGTCTTACTGTAAGGTATGCCTATAGATTTCTGCCCCTAATGTGGTTGGATGACTAAGACAGCCTGCACTTATATGCAACTGTAGCTGGTCACTGCTATAACTCTACCCTTGCTCCACCAGTTGAGAAAGATGCAAGAGTGTGAGAGTGGTATTATGAAAAGACTAACCTTGAATCAGTACTAATACATACAAACATCAATCTTCACAAAGTTTATACTTTGACTACGATTGATTACAAACTATTAGTTTCATACCTCTCTGTATTGATGTGGGGATTGAGAGTTGCAATTATGATTAGAATGCAAAATAGTTTAACTCTGGGGCCTATAGCGTTTTCGTTTGTTTTTTCTTTTTTAATTCAGGGGAAATTCACCTCAGATAAACTTGGACCATTTTAAAGTGCACAATTTAGTATCATTGGTTCATTTACAATGTTGTGAAACCACTGTCTCCATTAAACTCATTTTCATTACACCAAAGTTTTAGTCTATTTTTGATCCATTATGCCAAATGTTATATAAATCTTGCAGCAGATGGAGGAGGGGAAGTACCCAGAGATTGCTTAGGGATGTCACTTCAGCAGAAAGCAGGTATATCCATCTTCTAGGAAAGGCCACCCCATTGCTCTACTTGCTTGGCAAATTGATCATCACTGTTAATCAATCATTCAGCCATCTATATTGAATATTCAGACAACTGAAATGAATATGTCTCAATACACACACACACACACCTACAGACATGTCTCCTGCTGCCACAATGAGGAGGTATTAGTTCTGATAATAGGAGTAACAGGTAGCAAGACGGATGGAAATCTGTATGCAGCCCTAACATAAAAGACTATTTTATTCTGTTGTGCCCTAGCCTTACAAAAACATGGCTTCTCCATGGGTTAAGTTGCCAATCATTGATACAGAACGACTGCTCAGATATCTCAGCACATCAACCATCTGTCAGTGGATCCAGCTTTTGAGGGTTATGATGATGATTGTTGAAAGACAACAGACGGACCCGTCATTACTGTTCATTCTCCTCTTGTTCTCTGGCACACGTTCCCGTAAATGGGTTAGTGCTTCTGTGAGCAAATTATAGATGTACCATGAGGTAAAAACGCTCAGTGTTTTTATCTTGATGTTGCATTTTTTTCATACACAGTAGATATTAATTTTGAAGCCCTGATCTCCATTAAGTTCAAGTGCTATCCTGCTTGTGATATATTTTTAAAATCCTTGTAGTAAAGCAAAGAAATATTTTTAAAAATTGCTTGTACATTTCTTAAAGGATTGACAAATACTCTTTGGGAAGAATGAAAGAAAAGTGTTATTAGTTGGGAATCTTCAAAAATTTAAGCCGAATGCTAGAAGTCTCAAAATTTATGAAAAAGCTGAAAGAAGAAGGGAGAGAAATATACTTTCAAAGATTCAAAACACACCAATAACAAAGGAAATGACTTAAGTATTGATGAAATAAACATTTTTTAAATGAAAAAACTCCCACACGTCTATATGACAAGAGACAGGATGAATGAAGTGAAAAATATATATGGTGAGAATCAAGAAAGAAAATTATAAAGAAAATTACATATGGATGTGTAAAATGAAAGGTACCCAATATAAATGGGCACTGGTTTGAACAGGCAACTCACCCAAAGGAATCTCAAATGCCCAATAAACACAAGAAGCTCGAGGTCACTAATAAACAAATATATGCAAATGGAATCCAAAGGCAGATACTTAACACCCTTTCAAACTGGCAAAGTTCAAAAAGACCCAAACGTCGAATGTTGGAGAAGAAGGGAAATATCAATTCTCATAGATAGTGTGGATTAGAATATAAATTGGTTTAACCACCTCAGAGATCAGTTTGACAATATCAAATATAATTGAACGTTTACATAGTCAGATATTATTCTCCTGGCTATAATTCAGAGAAATTTAATACAGATCAGCAGGAAAAATACAAAAGGATGTACATTCCAGAACTGTGGGCAACATTAATATTTTAAATGTCAACCACATGAGAGATGATAGCATTCTGCTTCTAATAGTATGAAACATTAGATATTATGAAGAACTTTATGCTGAAATAAAGAATATATTGGATGGAATATAACAAATATATGAGGGAAAGGGTTACCAGGAAGGAGTGAGAGGAGAGGGAAAGGTGGTCCAATATTTAAATTATTAATTGGTTAAATTCTTCAGTTAAAACACAGTGACTATCAACTGGATTTTAAAAAGTAGAGAAATAAAACAAACCGAACAACAATCCAAGGGCCCATCAACAGAGGATTGGCTTAAAATATATATATATATATTTTATATATAATGAAATATTATATAGGTAATGGAATATTACTCAGCTGTAAAAAAGAATGAAATATTGTCATTTGCAGCAACGTGGATGGACCCAGAGAATATTATACTTAGTGAAGAAAGTCAGACAGAGAAAGACAAATACTATATGATATCACTTATATGTGAAATCTATAAAATAATACAAATGAGTCTACATACAAAACAGAAACCGACTCAAAGACATAGAAAACAAACTTACGGTTACCAAAGGGAAAAGGGGTGGGAGGAGGGACAATTTAGGAGTATGGGATTAACAGATACAAACCACTATACATAAAATAGTAAACAACAAGGATTTATTGTATAGCACAAGGAATTATATTCAATATCTTGTAATAACTTATAGTGAAATATAATCCAAAAATATATATATATACTAAATCCCTTTGCTATACACCTGAAACAAACACAATATTGTTTTGTTTTGTTATTTATTTATTTATTTATTTATTTATTTATTGGCTGCGTTGGGTCTTCTTTGCTGCGTGCGGGCGTTCTCTAGTTGCAGGGAGCGGGGCTACTCTTTGTTGCGGTGCGCAGGCTTCTCACTGTGGTGAATTCTTTTGTAGCAGAGCACGGGCTCTAGGCGCACGAGCTTCAGTAGTTGTGGTGTGTGGGCTCAGTAGTTGTGGTTCACGGGCTCTACAGCACAGCCTTAGTAGTTGTGGTGCATGGGCTTAGTTGCTCTGCGACATGTGGGATCTTCTCCGACCAGGACTTGAACCTGTGTCCCCTGCCTTGGCAGGCAGATTCTTAACCACTGCACCACCAGGGAAGTTCCAACAAACACAATATTGTAAATCAACTATACTTCAATAAAAAAAATGAGGACCCTATTATCTTTAGAGGATGCAAAGGCAAGCAACAGATAGAAGAATATATCCTAGACACATATAATTCACAACGTACTTATATCCAGAATATCTAAGTAATTCTTACAAGTCAACAAGAAAAAGACAACTCAATAGAATAATGGGCAAGAGACTTGAACAAAACTTCACAAAAGAGTATATATATCCAAATAACCAACAAACATAAGGTGTTCAATTAAAGCCAAATGAGACACCACTAAACACTTGCCAGAACAAGTGAAAAAAAAAAAAAAAAAGCTACATATTGACAAGAAAGTGATGTAACTGGAATTCTCATATGTTGCTTGGTGTAAAAAACTGGTATTACTATTTTGGAAAAACTATTTGGCAGTATCTTCAAAAGCTTAACATAGGAATATCCTACAACCTAGCAATTCCACTCCTATGTACCCATGAAAAATGTGTTCATATGTTCACCACAGGACATGCACAATAATGTTCATTGTAGAATTATTCATAATAGTTAACTGGACATAATTAAATATAATCAACAGCACAACAAATAAAAATTTGTTCTACTTACAACATGGAATACTGTACAGAAATGAACATGAATGAACTATTGCTTCAGGCAACAACTTGTGTGATTTTTACTTACAGGATTTTGAGCAAAATAATCCAGGTACAAAAAAATATTCCATTCATACATAATTTGAAAACACTCAAAAACTTACAGTATTAGAAGGATAGTGGTTGCCATGGTAAAGGAATATGTGTAGTGAGTGAGGATATACCCAGTGAGTGCTTCCAGGTACTGATGGCTTAAATTCTTGAGCTTGGTGGTGGTTACGTAGGTATATTCACTTCATGAGATGTCGTTTAGCTATATGCTTTTGATTAACACACTTTCCTTTTTGTATGCTCTGCTTCAAGAAAAGATTATTTTAAAATGTGGGTAATTGATGTCAACATTCATCAGATATGTGTGCCTGGTACACAGGGAACTATATATCTTACTATTCTCTGTAATTTTCTCTATCTCTAGAATAATTCTTAATTTAAAAATAACAAAGAAAAGTAAAATAAATCATTAATAAGCAATAATTTTATTGAAAGGATTGAGCCTTAAAGTGCAGATATTCCTAGAAGGTGTCAGTGATCCGTTAATTTATTAAATCAGTGAGTTAATTTAACCTAATCCTCTGTTTTTCTGCCCTGCTTACTGCCTCTATCACCCTGTTAAAAATATCCACCACATTAATTTTTGAGAATGTATATATTTATATATGGACCTATATCAATATTCATATTGTAATATCCATAAAGTATCCATATATTTTTCCCCATAAAGTAATATTCTCTGTGGAGTGCTTATCCTCAGGACTTCCTGGGAAATATATTATTCTTAAAAGAGAGCTTTTTAACTCTGCCCCTCTCCAAGAAAGCTATCTATTAATGAACTAAGAATTAAAGGGACAGGCTTCCCTGGTGGCGCAGTGGTTGAGAGTCCGCCTGCCGATGCAGGGGACGCGGGTTCGTGCCCCGGTCCGGGAAGATCCCACTATGCCACAGAGCGGCTGGGCCCGTGAGCCATGGCCGCTGAGCCTGCGCGTCCGGAGCTTATGCTCTGCAACGGGAAAAGCCACAACAGTGAGAGGCCCGCATACCGCAAAAAAAAAAAAAAAAAAAAAAAAAGAATTAAAGGGACAATGTCAGGCCATAGGAAGGTAACATTTGTTGCTTTTTCTTAAGATTATAAGGGGCTTATTATTTATTATATAAAAGATAATATCCATATTCTCAGATATTCTACCAATCTTTCTTCTGAGATACTGATTTTTGAAAGAGATATAAATATCTATTTATAAAATAGAGGGCTCTATTTAAATAGTCTTATAGCCTGCTATTTTCACTTAACACAGCATGAACTTTCTCATAAAATTAAGTTCTATTTGATGAAATTCCTTAATCCAAGCTTTTAGGAGCTTCAGTCAAAAGGTACAAACTTCCCATTATAGGACAAATAAGTACTAGGAATGGAATGTACAACATGGTAAATGTAATGAACATTATATGCATGTTATATATGGAAATTAAGAGAGTAAATCCTAAGAGTCTTCACCACAAGAAAACAAATTTCTATTTCTTTAATTTTGTATCTGTATGAGAGGATGGATGTTCACTAAACTTACTGTGGTCACCATTTCATGGTGTATGTAAGTCAAGTCATTATGCTGCCCACCTTAAACTTAGGCAGTGCTGTATGTCAATTATATCTCAATTAAACTGGAAGAAAATTTTTAAAAAATATGACACTTGTATAGGATATCAAGACAAAACCATCCTAAGGTTGCGATCATTCACCTGGACTCGTGCGTGTTTGCCTGCTTGGGTGGCAGTGTAGAGTGTTGGCTATTAAACTCTGTTTGTATTTTTCTTGTAAAAGAGGCCTGACTCTAGAACAAAACTTGAATCTCTGCTCCATTTTATTTCCTTATTTCCTTAAAAAAATTTTATTTTATATTGGATCATAGTTGATTAACAATGTTGTGTTAGTTTCAGGTGTACAGCAAAGTAATTCAGTTATACATATACATGTGTCTATTCTTTTCCAAATTCTTTCCCCATTTAGGTTATTACAGAGTATTGAGCAGAATTCCCTGTGCTGTACAGTAGGTCCTTGTTGGTTATCGGGATAGATTTGGAGTTTGAGATCCGCTCCATTTTAAAGAGATGCCCCGTAACCTCTGAAACGGTAAGTGAAACTACTCAATCCAGAGGACCAGTGCCTTCTCTGAGAAGCTGCAGAACAAGTGACTCTCCAGGGAATCTCCTTGTCTTACTGGTCAGGGGTGCTGTCCCATTTCTGTTTCCTAAATTACCTTTTCCCTCCTGTCTACCGAACTCAGAGTGGTTTTTTCCACCCCCTTTACCCCTCAGCACATAAAAGCGTGATCAGAATTATTCTAAGATTTACTTATATGGGTTTGGAAAACTAAGCTCACTTCTTTCCAGAACTAACCACGGGAACCAACAGGTTTCCAAAGCCCTTCTTTGGCTGTCTTTCGCTTAGCTTCTCTATTTACAATTTCAGTTTAATTTTAGAAGTCTTTAGAAATGCTGATTACATTCTTTATGCTTAGTTTGACAGAAGGATGGATGAACTGGTTTATTAAAGCCACATTATTTTACAGTTATAATAAACACACTTAAATTGTAATTTTCAGCCAGTTTATGAGTCAACCCAAAGACCTTAATGTGCTACTTCAAAGTATATCATCTGCTTCAAATGAAACCATAAATTGGCATCCCCCTCTGGTAAAATGTACAAAAAACTAGTCAGAGGACTGCAGCCAGGAAAGTTCATTGTGATCCAGCCACACACACACAAAAAAAAAAAGGCAAAAAAGAAAGAAAATTATCTATGGGCTTACACTATCAACTTACCTGAATCCTCTTGATGGATTGAATCCAAAGATACTCTAAATGAAAATTATCAGAAATTAAATACATGTAAAGAAACCTTTGACCCAACGTGTAGAATCCATGATAAATCACTAGAACATAGCGAGGTTGACATACTAAATGTTATAGAGTATATTCTAGTTTCCAATGCTCTTTTTTGGCAAAGATGAGGTGTCTAAGTGAATTGTGGCAATTGGCTTTAGGGACCTCAAAGCTTCATGTTATCTATAGAATGCTTCGTTTTTAATGCCCTGATGTATCTGGTAATGTTTGGTCTAATTGAATTTAAATAGCTTATGTAGAAAATTTTCACTTGAGGTTCTTTTTTGCAGCCTCACGGATAATATCCTGAATCACTAAAAGTTTGTCCTAAGAATCTTTGCCAAAGAGACATTGTCAGCTGAGTAGTTGTATTGGCTCACCATGTCTATGATGGGACAGATTAGTAACTTTACTACTAATAATGATCCTGATTTTTCCTAAGTACATAGACGTTAGAGAGATCTGGTTTGTATTAATCATTCTGTCATAAAATAATATGTTAGCCTTGTGTGGTTGGGTTGCTAGGAAATATATCTACCTACATCTGTACAAGAAACCTCAATACCCTTAATCCCACTGCATTGAGGGAAGAAAAAAGAGGGGGGACTGCTGGGAAAGTTTGTATGATTGGGGCAGAATCACAGTGTTCCACAACCTACAGTCGTTATTCACAAGTAATGAATTTATATCTGCCCTCATCTATCTATCTATCTATCTATCTATCGTCTATCTATGTATCTATATATCTATCTATCATCTATCTCTATTTATCTATGTATCTGTCATCTATCTATATCTATCATCTATCTACCTACCTACCTACCTATCTATCTATCATCTATCTATTTTCTTACATGGAGTCTCATTATGGGTGAATCACAGTTCTAAGTGCTTGAAATACTAGCTGATGGATGAGGAAGGGGCATTCATAATGGGGTAAACTCTGCTTTGTATTGATGGCTTTAAAAAAAAAGAACAATGGGGCTTCCCTGGTGGCGCAGTGGTTGGGAGTCCGCCTGCCGATGCGGTTGGGAGTCCGCCTGCCGATGCAGGGGACACGGGTTCGTGCCCCGGTCCGGGAAGATCCCACATGCCACGGAGCGGCTGGGCCCGTGAGCCATGGCTGCTGAGCCTGCGCGTCCGGAGCCTGTGCTCTGCAACGGGAGAGGCCACAACAGTGAGAGGCCCGCGTACCGCAAAAAAAAAAAAAAAAAAAAAAAGACCAATGGTAATATCATAAAACAAAGCAAAACCCAGCTATCATGAGTCATGAAAGGCAGGCAGACGTGAGAGTTTAGACTTGGGTAGAGAGTCCCTTCAACCAATCGTGAAACATTTGGGAGGTCCGGCTTTCTGCGTATGAGCGTGATACATTCATTGTTTGTGTCCATCAAAGGACTAGACAACTTCAGAACAGCTGGTCAGGAACAACTAGGGAAGTGAGAGGAATGAATGAAACCTAAGTTTTGCTACTTGGTTTTATTGATCAAAGCATCTTACAGGTGTGATGGAATTGACTGTTTATTTTAGAAAGTCCCTACAGTATTCAACAAAAGTCAACAGACTCTTCATCCTTCCCTTTTTTTTTGGCCATACCGCGCGGCCTGCGGGATCTTAGTTCCCTGATCAGGGATCGAACCCGTGCCCCCACTAGTGGAAGCGCTGGAGTCTTAACCACTGGACCACCAGGGAAGTCCCTCCATCCTTTACTTTTTAAAAAGTATACCATGAGTTCCAGTTTCAAAGATGTCCCAAAGTTACAGTTGGAACCAGTGATTATTTTATTGTTCCCAGCTTTTTTCCCTCTCCAGTCCTCTAATGTGGTATTATTCTCCTCCCTAATGATCTCCCTTGATTGCCACTTCCCAAGTTCCTGGAAGGGATGGATCCTCTTAAACATTATGAAATAGAGTGGAAATGATTTCACTGGAATGGCCAGCGATCATATCAGAGACTAAAATGATGCCAGGGTCACTAGGCAGGACCTGGGGCTTGTCTTATGAACATCAATTTTGAAAACTATCAGGTTTAGGAAAACCAATCTCATTAACAAATGGTTATAATAGTAATGACTAGCCATATTGACTTTCTACCTTCACGTGAGATTTTTATAAAGTAGTAGTAAAAATTTAAATAACAATAAAATATTGGTACTTCACAAAGTAAGAATTACAAAAAGAAAAATGAGTCCCAAAGCAGAATAATCTTATGTATCCAAAACTGTAAATGAATTTCTAGAACAGTGTTGTCCAATAGAACTTTCTATGATGAGGAGATGTCCTGTTATCTGTACTAATACGCTAGCCGACTGGCCACATGTGACTATCGAGCCCTTGGCAGTAGGACCGAGGAACTGAATTTTTAATTTTATATCATTTAAATTAATTTACATGTAAATGTAAATGCCAAGTATTTACTGCATTAGACAAGGCAGTTCTACTAATTTCTGTAATTTTTTTTCCTTCTGTATCCTTTTTTTAAAAAATTTTTATTATAGTTGATTTACAATGTTGTGTTAGTTTCTACTGTACAGCGAAGTGAATCAGTTATACATATACATATATCCACTCTTATTTAGATTCTTTTCCCATATAGGTATTACATACAGAGTATTGAGTAGAGTTCCTTGTGCTGTACAGTAGGTCCTTATTAGCTATCTATTTTATATATAGTAGTGTGTATATGTCAATCCCAATCTCGCAATTTATCCCTCCACCTTTTCCCCCCGGTAACCATAAGATTGTTTTCTACATCTGTAACTCTATTTCTGTTTTGTAAATAAGTTTATTGTACCATATTTTTTAGATTCCACATATAAGCGATATCATATGATATTTGTCCTTCTCTGACTTAACTTTTTTCTGAAATTTTCAATCATAATTAATTCTGTATGGTGATAAGAAAATTTGAATCTAAAGAAAAATTTAATATATTTTATATTATATACTATAAATCATCATATTTTAAATACCATATACAATTTACAATAACGATTGTAAGGGAATGAAGGGAATGCTTGGTTAAATATATGCAATTCCAAAATTATATTTGATACTTAGCATTCCAAATGTTTTTCCCTTCCACACTGTCCATTTTTAATTTTTTTAAATAATTGATTTTAGCTAAAGACATAAAATATGCTTATGGGAATTTTAAAACACTTGTAATTCGAGGTTTTATTTACTGAAAAAATCCCACTTTCAAAAATAGTTTTACTGAACCTACCATAAAGTTCACCTACTCAGTGTACAACTAAATGTTTTTCAGTATATTTGTAGAGCTGTGCAACCATTACCGTAATCGAATTTTGGAATACCTTCATCACCCACAAAGAAAATTCGTCCCCATCAGCTGTCATCCCCCGACCCATTTCCTCCCCAGCTCCTGGAAGCTCCTTTCTGTCTCTCTAGATCTGCTTATTCCAGATATTCCACAGGAATGGAATTATACACTATGGAGTAATGTATGGCTTCCACTCTGAAACTAGGTTCTTCACCCACAAAACCTATCTCTTTACCTGAAACAAAATAAGTAAATATGGTTCAGGATAATACATTTCACTTCTAGGGAGGTTCAGAAGCTCCTGGAGAAGAGAAAAAAGTCCAATAAATGTTCACAGAGAAATGTAATAATTCATAAAACGTCTACAAAACCAGCAGCTAGAAACTTCATGCAAAAAGTACTTACTCTCCTACCGAAAGTCACTATAACCTGGAAGGTGCAGAGTGGATTCAATGGCACACGAAATTGTCCTGGGAAATGTGTCATCTTCTTAAGCCTGGTTTCATCCTCTCTCAGGCTCCCCGTGCAGTCCGCACTCATTTTCAGGGGCTGCCAGTTCTGCACGGGGTTCAGAAAGATTGCTTGGAGCATGTGATGTTCAGGGGTCAGTCAGGGGAGGATTCCTCTTACCCTTTAGGTGGTTTACCCTTTGAGAGGAACGCCAAGGCAGCTCTGCTTCTGCCCCAGTGTTTTACCCAGTTTTAAGTGGGTAACTTGGTTTAGCTTTTGCCTGCTGCTTCCTTCTCGCTTCTCTTCCATCTGCATCCAGATTTGTGTACACGGAGGGGTCTGGAGGGCCATGCTTTCTCCAGAACCATGACCTAACAAGCATTTCTCCTCTTCTTCTTTTTTTTTTTTTTTTAGGGAAGAAGTTGATTTATTTTAAATTTATTTATTTTTTTTTGGGCTGCGTTGGGTCTTCGTTGCTGCACGCGGGCTTTCTCCAGTTGTGGCGAGCAGGGGCTACTCTTCATTGCGGTGCACGGCTTCTCACTGCGGTGGCTTCTCTTGTTGCAGAGCATGGGCCCTAGAGTGCGTGGGCTTCAGTAGTTGTGGTGCATGGGCTCAGTAGTTGTGGCTCACGGGCTTAGTTGTTCCACCGCATGTGGGATCTTCCCGGACCAGGGATCGAACCCGTGTCCCTTGAATTGGCAGGCGGATTCTTAACCACTGCGCCACCAGGGTAGTCCTGAAGTGGATTTATTTAGAGAGAAACAGCTCCACAGGCAGAGGGTGGGCCATCTCCAAAGGTGAGAAAGGCCTATCCTCTTCTCTGAGCGATGAGGCCATATGATTGGCTCTTTCTTCTAGATTTCCTATCTATCAATAGAAGGCACCTCAGTCCCTCACGAAAACTGGTTCCTAGCAGTTCAGACTCCCCAATTTTTTATACATTTCTAGATATTCTGGAACACCAGATATATGTGGAGTTAAACCAAAGCTGGAAAATTCACTGTATTTCTCTTTGTTGTGCCATAGGACAGCTTAGTACAGAATCTGGGTGGCAATCTGTAGGTGGCGCCACCTGGTGGTAGGACCATCTGCAATACCTTTCACCATCCCACATTTTGGCTACTATGGAATGCTCCTGTATATAGAATTAGCTTTTTTTCTTACATTTGGTATGATGGTTCCCAGTTCTCCAGTAATGCCAAAAAACCATCATGTTTCTCACATTCAGTAAACTGACTTCTTAAAAATCTATTTGTTTTACAAATAGACCTAAATCTAGTGAAAGTCTTGTCTAGAAAGTTTATCTTGAAATGGGCTGTATGTCAGTGGCAGCAAGACAGCTAGTGGGAAAGTAAGCATTTCGTTAAACATTACAAGTAAAATGTTCAGCCCATTAGGAGTTATCTAGTGCTATGTGATCCCAAAAGAGAGACTGATTAACTGGTTTCTGCTTACAGAAATTACTGAACTCTGTCACGTGTGTTGTTTCCGTGCCCACAGGCACTTACCAGTGTTAACAACACTATATCAACTGAATTAAAAATTAATCATTTCCATCACTGACACCATGAAAAAAGAGAAGGGTAAAGAGTATGGAATTTCTTGGAAAGCTATTTAAGTCAGTAATTTTAAAATATTAAAAGATCCAATATAAATCCAGACCTATGGAAGAAAAAGAAAATCTCTTCTTTCAACACCTGTGGAATGTAGCAGAAATAATTTCTGAATTGCAGGTTTTTTAGTCTCTTGGAATGTTGGATTTTTTCCACAATCCTTCCATTTTTGGGCCTCTAATTCTGTTGTATGGACAGATGCGACTAGTATACAAAAGATGACTCTGTTTTGGGGCCAGAACAAGGCAGAGTGGTGGCCATTCCGGGCTGTGCCTTCATGGGAGAGTAAGCATTCTGATTTCAGGACAGACAGGCTTATTTCTTATGTTTCAGAAATTTACTATTTCCCAGACTAGTAGGTTACAAGTATTACCCTACTTTCTCCTTTCTCCTTTCACATCCTTTGTCCTATAATTGTAAAGAATATATCCGGACACTCTTCTAACTATATCTGCTCAAGATGACAAGAAACTTAAGCCTTCCTGAGTTCTTGTGGTTCCTTATTTTTCAATTCTACAAACATGTACTGAGTTTAGAAATGGTTGGAAAAAGAGTAATCATGGATTTTTTGGCACTGAGGGAAACAGAGGCCAAGTGTTTCTAGACCTTGGAATCATACATCCTTGATCTGAGAGGAGGAACTACAGGTGTTTTTAGGAGAATCCTGGTGCTCTTGCAGGAGCAGTGGGCCAGTACTCAGCCTAAGGATCAATTATAGTCTGTGAATTTTGATACTGACATTTCTTTACCTTGTGAATATTCACATCTCCCTGTGGCTTTGGGTGAATTCCCGCTGAAAGCAAGAATACAGCATCTCTTGATCCATGATTACAGGTTTGGGAGGCCACACTAGAATCCTGACAGGCAGTGGAGATCAAACAAGACACTCTAAGTGTTCTGAAGGGAATTATGGTCTAGCAGGAGTAACTTCCGGGCAAACAATTTCAAGAGGGCATTATATGCAGCATTAGAGAAAGTATGGATTCTGAAGGCAGCCTAGTAAAGAATGCAGGTATCAGTACTTCGGTTTTGGGAGCGTGAAAGGCATAATCCAATAGGTGACATTTGGCCTGGATATTGAGGGATGAATTTTCCAGGTAACAAGGAATAGAAAGGGAATAGAGCTGCTGAAATAATGCCTTGGGAGAAAGGTATGCACATAGGCAAAAATGCTTTCCATTTTCATAATCCTTGGCTCTGTTAGCCCTTGAAATGTGAGTAAGAGCCCTCTTTGGGTTATTTTCTTTTTTTTCCCCTAATTTTATTGAAATATAGTTGACTTACAAAGTTGTATTAATTTCTTCTCTATATCAAAGGACTTAGCTATATATATATATGTAGACATATATACATATATATGTCTACATATATAAGTCTGTGTGTGTGTCTATATATATATATATATATATATATATATATATTCTCTTTTATATTCTTTTCCATTATGGTATTCTGTAAGTTGATGTACGTGCAGTGCCAAATGGAATTTGTGCTCAAATTTGCCTAATCCATTAATCTTCGGGTGTTTTTCACTTTTCCCATTTGAATGACTCCAGTAGACTCCCTGATCTCTCAAAAGGTTGGAAAACCAAAGAGAAAACAGCAGCAGGCTCCCCGAATGATGAGTATTTATAGAAAAGACAGTTCACTTAGAGTTAATTACTTAGGGAAATTAGGGGGAAAGTATGGGCTGAATGCCCATCATTTATTAGTTGAGAGTCAAACCAAGTATAATCTATGGATAATGGATAAAGATGCCTTTTGAAAGTGAAACCTTTTGCCATAGTGATGCAAACTTGCGACACCAGGGCTGGCTGGCTTGCTGAATCACTTAAATTGTGGCTCAATGCCCAAAACTCAATTTCTATTGTTCAGTGCCCTCTAAAGCATGTTCCCTCTGAGACTCAGCTTGTTCTAGCAGAACTTGGCTTTATTGAATTTTGCTTAGTTTGTTCTTCCTTTTGAGTCTGATTAAAGTTTCCTACTCTTTTCAGCGCCCATTTGTTTCTGCTTCCAGTGAAGGGTTTGCTTAGTTTGTTCTTCCTTTTGAGTCTGATTAAAGTTTCCTACTCTTTTCAGCGCTCATTTGTTTCTGCTTCCAGCCAAGGGTTTGCTTAGTTAGCTCAGTTTGATTTCCCCTGTGGGCTTTCCTTTAGTGCAGAAGCCCTTGCAGCTAGAAACAGTGGCCTTGAGCAGATAGTAACAACCGTTCTTGGTAACTGACTAATGACACCAACCCTTCTATAACTTACTGTTTGCCAGACGCTGTTCTAAATGCTGTCCTTGAATTAACTCAATCATCTTCACAAAAATGAAGGAGGCAAGTATAATTATTATTATTCCCATATTGTAGATAAAGAAAGGGAGGTGCAGAGAGAATAAAGAGCTTGCCAACGCTCACAGAATTAGTCAGTAGCAGAGTTCTGGTTCCATCTGAATGGTCTGTGCTTCCAGCCACTACCTGCCTGT
Source organism: Phocoena sinus (assembly GCF_008692025.1). Lineage (NCBI taxonomy): Eukaryota > Metazoa > Chordata > Mammalia > Artiodactyla > Phocoenidae > Phocoena > Phocoena sinus. The sequence goes on from NC_045766.1 coordinate 4,140,908, forward strand.
CAGTGTCAGCCAGGGACCTCATGTGACTTAGCCCTCTTACTGACCACACACTCTATGGAAGGTGGGTACTTGAATCTCGATTGACATGAGAAAACTGAGGTTCATTAAGCTCGTGTAACCAGCCCAAGTGAGGGGTAACTCGTAATCGGCTGAGATGGGTTTCGATTGCTAGTGCCTCTAGCATCAAATCCCTTGCTCTTAATCTGCATTGGGCACCATTTTTTCTCCCACACTGTGGTCCAGGGCTCATACCCCAGGCCTCTGTTTCTTTGCCTGGTGATCTTTAAGTAGTGTCTGTTCTCTGATGATTGCCTGCTCTGAAATCCTCCCCGAGTTTCACGTTCACGTATCTGGGGGTGGGGAAGGGGTGGTCCGCAAACACTTCTGTAAGACACAGCTAGTAAATATTTTAAGGTTTGTGGGTCGTGGGGTATGTCTCCAAGAGTGTGAGCAGCTTGAGGGCAGGAATTGCGACTTGTTCGTTGTTGCATCCCTGGCACCTCAGATAATGTCTGATAAATTCATTCTGAGAATTTATTTGTTATATGAATCAGTACATGGATATAAAAGATTATCCTTGAAAGGATGAGGCTGAAAGTCTTGCTTATAAAACATCTTTCTGATATACTCCTAATGCACATTAACTGCTTAGTGCAAGGAGAAGTTTTTCTTAAAATCCTGATATCTCTGAAGGAAATGGATTTTCTCTCCCCACTCCTAAATATAATACTTTGAAAAAAATAATATCAAAATACAAGTGGTCATCATCACTGTTGGCATTCATGTCGATGTGCATAGTCAGTGACTATAGTGTTTGGAGCCAGACAGACCTGGGATCAAAGAGTAATACTGCTGCTTAGTTTTGTGACAATAGGTAAATCATTTAAGCTTGCCCAACCTCAGTTATAAAAGATAATTTACAAGTTTTACAGCCTCTTTAAAAGATGTATAATGTCATAAATCGTATAAAAGATCATAACATTATTGTGAATATTAAAGAACATATGTTCAAAATGTAGTGTTACACCCTACTAGTTGCTCAATTAACGGTAGCTTTGTTGTTGTGCTCTTGTTTAGTATTGTTATCCATCATCTAGGTACAAGTAATGATTAACACTACCAGGACAGTGGCACCAGCCAGCAAGCTAAGGTTCAAGTGGCTCCTTTGAATAGAATAACATCAGGGTGGTCACTGTTGACTCAGGCCAAAGGCAGGTTTCCAGTACTCTTTTGGAGAGAAGCCAATTCAGATCATCAGTCAAAGGCACTTTACTGAGTCAGATGCTATGAGAACAACTAGGGCAAATGAAGAGGGAGCCTCTGCTTTGAGGAGAATATCATCTAGTTAACAAGGTGATATGCCAAGGGGCTAGAGGACACTGTGAATTCTACTACAGTTGCTCAGTTAAAAAAATGTGGCTTAACATTCTAGAGGATGAAAATAAGCTATCTAGTCATAGGATCTTCAAAGGCTCCCTTCCTTCTAGAAAATGATCCATTATTTTCTTATATTAAACAGTTAGAGAAGGGTGGCATAGGGTGCTGAGGAAGACATTGCTCCACTGCGTTCCCATTGCCAAGCACAGTGCCTGGCATATACTACGTGTTCAATAAAATAGGGTGAACGAATTAATGAATGAATAGAAGATGCTCTGCACAGAACATGGAAGGGATATGGGATGGCAGTAACATTGACCGGCTCTCTTCTCCCCTCTGTATTACATATTTAAGTTCATTACCCACAACTAATTCACGGAAAAAGAAAAATAACCATGTCAGCATCACCCTTACCACGGCATAAAACCCAAAGGGCTACTGCTGAAATTTTAAGTAGATTACCATACCAAACCTTACCAGGAGCATAACCGTAGCTGAAATAAATATCTTGTTAGAACCACTGATTCTTACTTGGTCCAAAGTTTCATTTGGAAGCAGCATGATTTCTTTTAGGCCCTAATTGTAAAGGCTAATTCTATACAAATGAATGCTGCTCAAATTTGAATGTACAAAAAATCACCTGGGAATCTTGTTAAAAGGCCAAGTCTGATTCCAGAGGTCTGGGATTGGGCCCAAGATTCTGCATTTCTTACAAGCTCCCAGGTGATGTTGATTCTACTGCTTCATGGACCACATTTTGAACATCAGGGTCTTGGCCACCGCCCAACATATCTCAGGCGCTTCGTCTCTTCCCAGAATTCACTGTTGGTTATTTTGGTGTCCCTACCCTCATTTCTACTAATTTCAGCATTAATATGTTGCAACATAGTAATTTGTCATGAAGTCTTCAAGTCTACGGAGCAAGGTCCTTTTATTTGAAAAGTACTACGAAGTGGAGGCAGACCTCAGGGGTTTCTGCATTGGAGAAGGGCTTTTGCGCCTTCCCTGAGGATATTATATTTGCATGCGGTTTGACCACATCAATATCATAATTGCTCATTACAGATCATAATCCTCCCGGGAATGACAACGGATGGCTTGAAAACAATAGGGAGCCTCCCAATTCTTATCAGACTTTACACAGCCAACTTAGCCTCAAAGAGGTCAAAGATAATGCCGTAACATTTTCATATCACATGGAGAATGAGTGTCACGTAAGAAAAATGAATGCGTGTTATAAAGAGGTGGCTGTTAAATCACGTCTGAGTCCCTGTGCGTTTATAATGCAATTTTCAGTTTATGAATACCTCTCTGGCTATAAGCTAGGCAGTTTTATCTCCTAAATTTTCAGTGAGTCGTAGCATATGATTTAAAATACATATATTTTAAAATAGTCGCAATTTACAAAAATCCACTTGCAGTGGATTTTCCCAGTTTTATTCAACATTTCCCTTGGGATTTTCCTTACTTACCACTGCAGATATACTGTGTCACTACTGTGAACATTTTCTCACTTGACAATGTGTTGACATTTCTTAGAAAATAATTCCAACGCACAATGCCAAGCATTTTCTAATGCTTGAAATAGCTAGTGGCATAAAATACTGACACAAAAAGCTATTTAACCATTACCTAGAAAGAAACAGAAAGTTTTCAGGGAAGTACATGGTCAAGATGTTTTGAAAAGGATACATACGATTTGTGTGTGTGTGTGTGTGTGTGTGTGTGTGTGTGTGTGTGTGTCCCATAATTTCTTTTATTGTCTAACAATAACGTTTTCTTCCCATATAAGAATTTTAACAAAGAATTCGTTGCCAGATTTAACTAGAAAGACAGTTAACCTCAGAAAATTATCGAAAATTTTGGCTTCTTTCAAACCCAAAAGATCTTAGGTCACTAATGGCCCGAGGGAAAGACAAAAATCTGTTATGTCAATAAAATGGCCAGGCCCAACTTTGAACTTTAAAGAAACTAGAAAAGAAAAGGAAGCCCAGCTCTCTCTTTTCCTGTCTTTTTCAGGAGTTGCACGATCTGATCCAAGAAATGTTTAAAGACTGTCTTACTTCAGAAATGAGAGACGTCTAGAGAAAATTAGAGAAACATACTACATGATGTTAAGACATCTGGTGTTTATAAAGGTTTATTTTATCCAGGGCATTGCAAAACAACAAAACAAAACAAAACAAACAAATAACCCATGCCCTAGCTTTCTGAGAAGAAACAGGGAATGATTGAGAGACTGGCTGGTGGTCAAGGCGGGCAACGTTTATACTCCAGGTCATACTTGCCAAGAAGTAAAATCATTTTCGATGAAATACGCATTTTACAGGCTAGGCTAGGGTATGCTGCAGAAACCATGTCTTCCCCTCCGACTCCCCCTGAAAAAGTGGTTTAGCACAATACACGGTGTTCTGTGGGTATCTGAGTGCCTCGCCAGGGCAATTCTGATAGAGACCCAGTAATTTCAGGCTGTTCTGCTCCTATTAGCTCCTGCAAACAATACCGACGTCCACGTTTCTGAGGGCAGAGAGGATGGGGAGAAACTCCAAGCAGCTCTGAATGTTTTCAGATGTTACAAAATCATTTCTACCCACGTGTTTTTAGTTCAAGCAAATAGTATGGTCCATCTACTTTCAAAGGGCAGTGAAGTACAACCGCCTTGCGTGCCGGAAGGTAATCTTACCACAGAGTTCTCTGTATCCATATATCTCCTGATTCATTCTTTTTTTTCCCTTCCACACGTCACTCTGTTGGCTTCTTAACCTCTCACCTAGACCGCTGTTTAGCCTCACCCACGAAACTCTCTTATTTCCCGCCTCCTAGCTCTTGTCTCTCTCATACACAGTCACAAAATAAGTTTCCCCAAGCCAAAGAGTTTCTGATTTAACCTCTGCTCCAAATCACCCATTATTTCACTACTGGCCCATTTCCTAATGCGTCATGACACTGCGGGGTTAAGTGTGGTTGGGACCACATAATTGGGATCACCAGTAGAGAAGCAGATATCTTACACCAACCTCATCCGCCGTAGTTGAGAAAACACTGCAGAAAACTGTCCAGGAGCAAGCTTAACCTGAGAGAGTAGAACGACAGACAGAATCTGGCATCCATCCAGACAAGCAGTTGGCACTGAAAAGGCCCAACCAAGAGAGAAGTGGGTCTCCTTTCAGTTAAGCCAAGAATTTAGGTACATTGACTACGCATACGTTCATGCAGGCTGATCCGGCAGGAAACGGAATCTCAGACAGAAAACTGGGATCTAGGAGTAGATTCATCGGTGCACCGTGTTGAGGGGTAGGGATCTATGTTGGAGCACAGAACTATGGCAAGTGATGAAGACAGGAACTCACGTTTGAGAAAACAGCTAGGACTTAAAGACACCCGGTCATCTACTAGGCACTGGCTTTTAAATCTTTCGCTGCTACTTCAAATGACACATTCAGACTCCAGCATAGAAAGTTAGATGACAGCAGAGATGCTCTGGTTGAAGTCATCGTGGTCTGCACCTCTTCTCCCTGTAGCCTAGCTCTACTCCAGAAGTGACGTCTCCAATGCCCCTAGGATTCCACTGAACGACTATACAAAGTCTTAGTTGAAAGGAACATGGCGGATGTACAGGGGGCACAGCAGGAGATCAAACTTCAGAAGTGATAGCCGTAAGAGCACCTGAGCGGTGTTGTACTGAGAGCCCTGTGTGAAGACCCAGGTCAGGCTTTTAAACCCCATCGGACTGAGGCACATTAGACCTAGATCTGGGAACAGAGGGAGACTACAGAGAGGTGCTAAGGGACCCTGAATGTGTCTTCTGGTTTCTATGGAAGAAATGTCCCTATGATGATCAAAGGCATTTGTTTTCTCCTATGAATCTTTGATTTTCTTTGCTAGCTTTTCCTTCTTTACCTAATCTCTAACAGGCTTTGGAACCCCTCCTGTTCCTTTCCATCGGTTCATCCTCTCCCAAGGGTGATTTCACCTGCTTCCAAAGTTTAAATGCCATCTCTACCTGATAAACCCAAATTTAGATCTCTAGTCTGGATTTCTCTGAGCTACAGATCTGAAAATTCAATACTCCTCCTCTGTGTCTTCAATAACACATGTTTAAAACAGATATACTGAATCACACCCCCTGATACACACAGCTTGGTCTCTCTGCTCCAACTTTCCTTATATCATTCCTTGGTACCACCGTTACCCCCACTCTGCAAGCATAAACTTCGAAGCATCATCTTAGGACTCCCCTTTCTCTCTCTTTCCTCTCACCCATCTGATTCTTTGATGAATATTACCGATTCTATCACTAAAATAGATCTCAAATTTGTCCATTTCTCCCTATGTCCACTGACGTCATCTTGGTCAGGACTCCCATAGTTTCTCATCAGCACACAAGTTAGCTACCTGGCCTCCCAACCTTCATTCTGAAATGCTGTACAAATCCATTCCCAGCACAGTACTGAGAGATCTTAAAATATAAATGAAATCACACGTTCATTTGTTAGAAGCCCAGATTTCTTTCCATGGGCAAAGGTCCTGACGTCTTGCCAATCTGAAGTGTCACGGGTGACCCATCTCCTCGTCACCCCCTGTACTCTGGCCACCTTCGCCTTCAGACAGTATCAAAAGCTCTCCCGCTTCTCTCCTGACTCTGAGTTTGACATTGCTTTTCTCTCACCTGGAGTGCTGTTACCCCAGCTCTTCCCATGGTCCCCTCCTTCTTGTGTTTCAGCCAAAATGACCCTCTCATTGGGACTCAGATCATCATCCCGTCTGAAATAAATTCCCACCTGTTATTCTCTATTCCTGAACCCTATGAATTTCCTTCACAGCACTTAATACAATCTGTAGTTACGTGATGTGTCTGTCTGTCTATTTGCATGTTGTCGGTCTCCCCACCAGAAAAAACTTTCCATGAAGGCTCTGTGTATCACTTTTCGTTATATTCTCAAGACCTAGATAAATCCTGGCAATTGACAGGTATGTTTTGAAGGAGTCGACGAATGAATGGATACAGAGGTGTGAAGAACAAACACAACACAGGTCTTGAGATGCAGTGTTTTCGGGATAAAATTCCAAAGCCTGTCATCAAATAGCTCCTCCCATAGGGGACATGTTTCCTTTCCAGCCGTCCTTCCTGCATTTACTTGTGTCCCTCTTCTCTGTGAAGGTGTCTTTAACCTTTACAGTCTTCTAGCTCTAGTCACACATCTTGCGCTTTTGCTATGGTATGGTTATTTATTTGGCATGTATCCATATATGTCTTATCCAGCCAATCCCCATTTATTGAGCAGCTTCCCCAAACCCACCAGAGTACTTGGAGTTTCTAGTATGTACTGCAGTGATCTTGAGAGGAGTGATAGATTTTCAAAGCCTCACAGCATTGAGCAGGGGGCTTTGCACAGGGAATGCATTCAACAAATGATTGATGATTAATTGAATCCATCCTCGATATGTGTGGCTGTGAGCCAGCTGAGTAAACCTTAGGGCAAGTGTTTTAAAAATCAAAATTGCCATTGCAAAAAAATTTTTTTTTTTTTCTGAAACTCAAACAGAGTGATCCTGTATTTTGAAAGGATTTTGAAAATCTCGGACAGATCTTCCTTTTTAGCGAATATCCATTTGCTTTCCAGGCCCACGTCCTGACTACCACGTATTCGTTGTATGACCTTAAACAAATTTCAGAAGGACACTTCACCTTAGTTTCATTATCCGGGAAATGTGTACACACAGGGGATATGACAACACCTACTTCATAGAATTGTTTTGCTTTAACATATGTTTGTTTTAGTACAGCGTCTGGCCTAGAGTATTAGCATAGGATTGTTTTTATTTGGAACGTTTGCTCTATGCCAGGCATTTGTGAGAAACAGGATGCAGTTATCTTTAACACAGTGTGTGAAAGCTGATTGTAACTGTACAGGTGATTCTCAGCATGGACCACCTCCAGGTTGCAAAGACATTTTCTCCTGTCTGCCACCTAGTTCTTCGAGATGGTGAAGATGCCAGCACTGTCACAATTAGTTTAATCTATAAGTATGTTTCTGTTGTCCTTGGGAAGCTGTGGTAGAATGAATTGATCCCAGTTAATTACCCTCCTTGCTTCCACATCCTTTCCATGTAACTGTGTCGTGCCCTCTCACTCTGACACTGGCTTGACCGTATGACTGGATTTAGCCATTTCAATATTAGAAGATACTGTGTGAGTATCGCTCCTCTGCCATGGCAAGACGGAATTCTCAGGTGTGCTAAGTACAACCGCCCCCAAAGATGTCCACACCCTAATCTCCGGAAGCCGTGGAGATGTTTACGATACAAAATATGTTGTAAGAACCAAGACTTATTACCTGACCTAAATGCAGTCCAACCCCCCAGGAATGTGACCTTGAACCTGGAATTATCTGGTCAGCACTAGTGAGATGACCTTTCCAGTCCCCTTAGGAAGGTGACCTTGCCTGAAGCAATGCATTCTTTGCTAATAATTTCCTTTTTCAATCTCCTTTCTGCCTTTAAAAACCATTTGTTTTCTACAGCTTGGGGGAGCTCTATTGCTAGGTGGGCTGCTGCCTGATTCATGAATTGTTGAATAAAGCCTATTTGACCTTTAAACAAAAAGACGTTGCTAAGATTTTGTAATTAGGGTACATACCTTCAAATGGGAGGTTATCCTGAATTATCTGTGTGGGACCAGTGTGATCACAATGTCCAAGCAGAGAACTTTCTCAGGCTAGAATCAGAAGGTGGGCAGAAGAAGAGGCAAAGAGAGGGATACTGCAGAAGGGAAAGAGTTTCCAGGCATAAGAAAGAGGCAGTGCAATGCTGCTGGCTCCAAGATGCAGGAACCCACGGACGAGGACCAGAGGAACACAGGCAACAGGGTAAGAGGACTTCAGCGCTGCAACCATAAAGAAAGAGATTCTGCCAGCAACCCGAAAGAGCTTCGAAACAGATTCTTCCAAGAGCCTTGCGATAGATCCTAGGTGGCGCGCAGCTTGGCTTCAGTGCTGGGAAACCTGGAACAGAAAAAGCAGCTCCGGTAACCCGGGCTTCTGACCTGTACGACTGTGAGATAAGAAACTTGTGTTGTTTTAAGTTGTTAAGTTTGGTGATAGAAAAGGAATACAGTTTATGTCAAAGAGTGTTCTGCCTATGGTTTCTGGAAACCATATCTTGTCCGGCCTTACATTTAGGTCTTTGATCCATTTAGAGTTTAGTTTTGTGTATGGTGTTAGGAAGTGTTCTAATTTCATTCTTTTACATGTAGCTGTCCCGTTTTCCCAGCACCACTTGCTGGAGAAACTGTCTTTCCTCCATTGTATAGTCTTGCCTCCTTTGTCATAGATTAATTGACCCAGGAGCTTGGGATGAACATACACACACTACTATATATAAGATGGATAACCGACAAGGACCTACTGTAGAGCACAGGGAACTCTACTCAATATTCTATGATGACCTATATGGGAAAAGAATCTGAAAAAGAATAGATAGATGTATATGTATCACTGAATCACTTTGCTGGACACCTGAAACTAACACAGCATTGTAAATCAACTCTACTCCAACACAATTAAAAAAAGAAAGGGAATACACAGGGCTGGGGTAGAACAGAGCTCAGTTGCCCGACTCTTCCCAGCAAAGGGTCACGTACAGAAGTCAACCGCTAGCCAACCCTAAGGATGTGCCCAGCCAAGATCACAGGACCCCAGCCAATCACCCACAGGTATATGAGAAATACACAGTCCTTACCCACCTCTGACGTGTTATGGTTGCTCATTAGGCAACATTGCTGTGGCAGTGGATATCTGACATGGAGGCCAAGGAAACGCCAGGTGCACGTTCGGCTTTTTTTTCATGAAATGCTAAGAATGGTGAATGAGAAAGATCTCCTGCTGATTAATTATGAAGTTCAGTCACAGAGCCAGATCCCATGGTAGATGTGGACAGAAACGCTCTACAAGGAAAGGAGATGGAGGCGTTGGATTGTTTATCTGTATTATTGATTAGATATTGATGAGAATTCTTTGCATTCAAGGGGAAGTGGAAGTTACTAGAAACTTCACTTCTAGCACAAGCTCTTTTTGTTTTTTAATGTCTGGCCTAGTCAGCCCAAATGATCTTCACCTTTTGGAAAGTTCGAGTTCATAGAAAGGAAACAAAAATTACCAGCCAAACGGCTTCTTTGCCAAATGAATAAGTAAACAAAAAAAACAAACAAAAAATCCAAATGAAGCAGTTGAATACTTAGACTTAAATGAGTGAGACTCTTCGCAGAGTTAAATAAAGCATAAAATGGATATTTCCACTAAGGCTGTCTTAACTGAAGCAGCTATTTTTTTAAAAAAAAAAATTAATGTAATTCTGGCTTAATTTAGTTTTGTTTTATCAAGTCAGCAGAGTTAATTCTATGTCAATAAAAAAAGAAACTCAAGCTGTGCGAATCATTTTACACTATATGTGAATTTCTGGAGGGAATACTGAAAACATATTCAAATTGCACCCCAGGAACTGTGAGTCCATTTCATTTTACACGAAAAAAAGAAGGGTTTGTGGTTTTGGAGAATAAAACGGAGGCAAAGGGGAAAAAAACTTATATAATTCAGTGTTTGGGACACGGTAGGGTACCAATTGAAGAAATTCCCTTCCAGGCCAAAACCAAACATTTCCTAATATATTGTTCTTCAAATCAATACCAGATTCGGCAAGGCTGGGGTTTGTGGCTGCCCCTTTCTCTCTCTAGTGGTTTAAGGGAAGTATCCGCAGTGTTTTATGAATGAAGGAGACTTGGTTCCCAGTGGGGTGACAGCAGAGAGGTTCTTGTGCACGGCTCAAGGTGTTAGCTCTGACCCCAGAGTGATGTTATCTGCTCTTAGAGTTGCAGGCATTCACCATGAGCTTGTCCCTGTCGGTAAATAGTAACTGATTAAAGAAGCCGTGAAAGAGAAGGAAATAAACCAGCTACATGATCTGTATACAGCGCGACCTCACCTCTGCAGCAGTCTCTACAAAGAAGACAAAGCAATTAAAGTTTACACACCGTGTGCTGCAAGAAGATGTAATGGAGGCCAGCCAGCCATTTGCTTTACAGATTGTTTTAACTGACGCAAGTTTATCCTGGAGTGTATGTATGAGGAGATGGGGTAGCAGGAGATCTGAAGTCTGTTTAATCCATCCAAGCTAGCCCCGTTTTCCTCTGCACTTGGAGAAGAATGGACCCAAGCCTTTCCAGTGTCAACTATAAATTGACAATTGACACTTGCCATGGGCACTTGCCATCTACTTCTACAAGGATTAAACCATGAGCCACTGCAGCTGCTGACCTTCAACACCCCCTGAAAAGAGTTCAGGGTGGAGACCAGGAATGAGGCATTCTGTGCTCTGGGTAAAACTGGCAGAACAGGTCTTCAGATCGTTAGATATTTTCAGGAGAAGATTTTATGAGCCCAATTCTTGTATCTCCTCATATTTAGAAAAGCACTAAATTCCTTCATGGTGACGTCTGGTCCTTGTGACTAGCAGTAACCTTCCAGAGACTAGCAGAAACCTTCTGCAAAAAATTAGTGCTTGATTGTGTGTACTCCCCTTCACCAGAACCACATCTATACTGACCTTCCCCCCTACCTCTTTGGAGCAGTTTCTCAGAGCTCTCTGAAATGCTGTCTCCCGGGCTGTAGTCCTCATTTTGCCCCAAATAAAACTTAACTCGCAACTCTCACGTTGTACATTTTTTTAAGTCGACACCAGGAAAGCATAACTTCATGTTCAATTCCTCCTGTCAGCAGGAGGGGACTGGAAGCTTGGCAGAAAAATGTGTGTGTGTGTGTGTGTGTGTGTGTGTGTGTGTGTGTGTGTGTGTGTGTGTCCCTTAGGACAGAGACATGAAGGAGAACTCATAAACATGGCTGATACTGCAGAACATATCGATATATTATTACCTGATTATGGCAAAGAAAAAATTCTTCAAATGCTACTTCCCTGTGGTGCTTCTGCCTATGAGGTCTATTCCTACAGCTCCAGAGGTCTTGTCATCTGATAGAATCTCTGAATTTTCAAAAAAACATTCCTCCAAAAGTACATGATTTATTTATTTTAATTGGGGATCAGATGATATGCTTTTGACATTATTATTTGCATTTTGAGTTTATTATTCGTTTGTTGCATTTATGAGGCATTTATTAAGGCATTGCCCTAATGTATCTAATATCTGGATGCAGACCATTTTTATACTCCATTCACCCCTCCATATTACAATAGCATTTTCAGTAATAAAAAAGACAGACAGACATATACAATGAAGTTTGCACTCACCAAACAAAAACGTTACACCTTGCAGTTGACATTCTGTTTCGCTGTTTTAAACCTTGGACATAAATAAAAAACTCCAAGTGGTCATATGGAATGATAGGATTGAACCAATTCAAGTTCTATTTCGTTGTTTTCGCAATCATTACGTTACTACTGTTCATTTAAAATCTAACATTTAAATGCAAAAATCTTAGTACCACAGGGGTGGGAGACATGAACAGTGCCTGACGTGTGTTTGGATGATTCCTGACTGTATGAACTTGTAAAATGAGCACACGTAGCTGAGTCCACACGTGTTGGAGGCTCTGTGACCAAGAGTTCCCCAAAATAACTTCCATGTAGAATGTAAGGTTTATTAAAATATATTAATGAAAATGTGCTAATTGGAAACATACGTGTGTGTATATTTACAGGTTATATAGAAATATAATTGCATAATTATATATATATGCTTATGTATATAATCCTTCCATTTCTCATTTAACCATTTGAATCCCAGCAGTAATTGTAGCAATTTTTTAGAATTTAAAGGAAAGATTTTGGGGGCACGGAGTATTTTCCTGGCATTGTTGAAAATTGCCGGAGTGTGGTGATAGTAAAAAACAGAGCAATAGTTCCTTTTTTACTGTGGCAAAATAAACATAAAATTTATCATCATAACCATTTTAAGCTTAACGGTTCTTGGCATTAAGTACAACCACACTGTTGTGCAGCCATCACCACTGTCCATCTCCAGAACTTCTTCATCCTCCCAAACTGAAGCGCTATACCCATTAAACACTCACTCCCCATTCCTCTCTCCCCACAGCCCCAGGCAACCATCATTCCATTTTCGGTCTCTATGAATTTGACTATTCCGGGTGCCTCCAATAAGTGGAATCGTATAGAATTTGTTCTTCTGTGTCTGGCTTATTTCGCTTAGCAGAATGTCTCCAAGTTCTGTCCGTGTTGCATTATGCGTGTATCAGAATTTCATTCCTTTTTGAGGCTGAATACTATTCCACTGTAGGTATATATACCACATTTTGTTTATCCATTCATCCGTTGATGGACATTTGGGTTATTTCCACCTTTTGGCTACTGTGAAAATCCCACTGTGAACATTGTTGTAAAAATATGCTTGTGTCCATAAAGCAGACCAACTTTTAGTTGGCTTTATCACCTTTAAGTCTCCACAAACGCTTCCCCTTATCATCGTCATCTGCCCAGCATCCCACACTTGGTACCCCACTGTATCGTGGCACAGCGATGTCAGGGAAGGAGAACTATTGTGGTAGGTAGGAATTCTGCATCAACGATCTTCGCATCAACTCTATACCTGTGTGATTGTGAATTTCACTCTGTTTCCTCATTACTAGAATAAGATTGCTTGATGAAATCTAAATACTGCCCACCCCAGCTTATGATTCTATGCCTGCAGGCAGCAATAACATCAGTGGAACACGACCCTATTTCAAAGCACTTTCCCCTTTAAGCATCTCTCTCAAACTTCACAATCATGCTGTGAGGTGAGGTCGGTTTTATGGTCTTTTCCATCCTATGAGGACAGAGATCCTTTCCTGTTTTGCTTATTAACATCTCCCAAGACTAGAACGCTGCCTGGCTCATAGAAGGCTCACAATAAAAATTTGCTAAATAAATAACTTTTTCAGGTGATATAAATGGAGTTCAGAAAAGTTAAGTTACTTACCTTGAATCCTTTACTTAATAAGTAGTACCTGTTCTGGAACCAAGTCTTTCAATTCCAATTTCCATGCAATTTTTATCACTCCATTTTGACACACTGTCCTTTCAGCTGTAGGAACAAATATTTATGAGTGATGTGTCTTGCTGAGGACTTTCACATTCATTATCTCATTAATCTTTACAAACCACCCCCCCCCGCCGAAGTACTGAGGATTGTTCCCATTTTATCGATGAGAAAACTGAGCTCAGAGAGTGGAAGTGACTTGTCCAAATTGGTAAGTGGTAGAGCTGGGATTTAGACCCCAGGCTTCCAACTCTGGAAGGAGGCTCTATAAATAAGTGATCAAAATTAGCAGACTCTGCTACTTGAATAAAAGGAATTTGGACTTAGCCTCCAAAGTATTGCGGGGTAACTTTAGCAAGCTATGGAAACAGTAAAATAAGCAAGATTTGGGCAGGAAATGAATGGGTCTAGCTGTTCAGAGGGGGCTTGTTGGGAAATAGCGAGAGAGGAGACCGGACCTGCTCCACAAGCACGGGGCTGATGCAGTAGGTATTGAGAGATCAGCATGGGAGGTTTTTTCTTTATTTCAGGGCAGATCTGCAGTTGCCATTTGGTTCAGCTGTCTCTTACTCAGGTTTACCGAATAAGGCATTCAATTCCATGAATTCATGAAGATATAATCAGTCTCTGGTAAGCTGATTCATACTAGCCAAATTATTAGATAATGACTCATAAATCAGAGTTGTTTTACAGTAGGAACAAACACCTGAGACCTAATAGGTCTGGAAGGTGATGGGAATGCAGTAGTAGTTGTGGTAGGGGGGTTGGCAAGCATCAATACTAGGAGTGATTTTAGCTCAGGAGACAAAATAAAGCAAACGATTTCTTCCCACATATTAAATCACATCAGAGAGAACTGATATCCTTTCTTGCTAAAGTAAGCTGATGCAATGCTATTCTAAACTCTAGAAGTGTCTGTCTACTCTCCTTTTTAACACCAGAATAACATTCTCATTTGGACAATTTTCTCATGTTACAGTCTTGAAGTTGATAGCTGCAAAGCTGCTTCAGAGCCCTGGGTTGGGAGCTGAGACCCATGTTTTGTCAATGATTAGACAGTGGACTTGAGCAAGGCACTTCCAGAAATAGGCATAAATTTCCTCATCCATGTACAGAAGTGTTGGGGTAGGTGAAAATGAAGATTCCATTCTGCTCCAATGGACTATAATATATTTAAAAACTTCGAAGGGTACATATTTATTTTTAAAGTGAGTTTCCTATAGTGGATCTCTGCTGTCTTTTTGACTGTGTATCTATTCACCTTGTCACTGGGCTTAGCTGGTAACCAAGAGACCTAAGGGAATTCCTGATGTAGATTTTTAATAAGTCTTTGCCATGGACAGAATGTTTGTGTCCCCCACAAACTCACCTTTTGAAATCCTAACCCCCATGGTGAGGGTATTAGGAGGTGAGGCCTTTGGGGGGTGATTAGGTCATGAGGGAGGAGCCCTCATGAATGGGATTAGCCCTTGTAAAAGAGACCCCAGAGAGCTCGCTTGCCCCATCCACCGTGTGGGGACCCAGGGAGAAGATGGCCGTCTATACACTAGGAAGTGGGCTCTCACCAGACACCGAATCTGCTGGTGCCTTGATTTTGGACTTCCCAGCTTCCAGAAATTGTGAGAAATAAATGTTTCAACCACCTATTCTATGGTATTTTTTTTTTTTTTTTTTTTTTTTTTGCAGTACGCGGGTCTCTCACTGCTGTGGCCTCTCCCGTTGCGGAGCACAGGCTCCGGACGCGCAGGCCCAGCGGCCATGGCTCACGGGCCCAGCCGCTCCGCGGCACGTGGGATCTCCCCAGACCGGGGCACGAACCCGCGTCCCCTGCATCGGCAGGCGGACTCCCAGCCACTGCGCCACCAGGGAAGCCCTATTCTATGGTATTTTAATTATAGCTGGCCGAACAGACAAAGACAGTCCTCTTGTTTTCAGTTCAACCAC
This sequence comes from Phocoena sinus, assembly GCF_008692025.1. Classification (NCBI taxonomy): domain Eukaryota; kingdom Metazoa; phylum Chordata; class Mammalia; order Artiodactyla; family Phocoenidae; genus Phocoena; species Phocoena sinus. The sequence continues at coordinate 4,156,275 of NC_045766.1, forward strand.
TCCTCTCTGCTTTTTCTTCTTCCTGGTGGTTAACTTAATGCAGACTCTCTGGGGTCTGAACTGGTCTTTGTCCCCTACAACCCCTAGGCACTCCTATGTATTCAATGCTCTGTTAAGTCAGATGCCACTCCTGCTTCTGCTGCCCAGTTTCCCCACCCTGGTGGACATCCCTCCTCTGCTCTTTTTTCCTTCCTGTTTTCATTGTCCTTGCTGGTTGTATTTTTTGAAATGTCTGTACTGTCCTTTTCATGGGGTTTCAGGAAGTAAAGGAATAAACACTTGTATTCCTTTTGCCAGGTTTAACCAGAGAGATCACCAATGTGATATCTGATTAAAGGGATGAAATGGAAAATGTTGGGGAAAATTATTTTGGCAGCCGTGTGTGAATAACGGAGTGGGATGGGTCAGGAACCAGAGACAGGAAATCGAAGAAGGCTGTTTCCCTAAGGATGATGGAAAAGGATGAAACAGGGGTTTCCTGATGAGAACAGGTTGACTCAGAAAGTTATATTTGGAGGAAGAGTAAGTAGGGTGTAATAACTTTTAAGGGACTGAATAACCATGGTCAACGGGGAAAGAAATGTAAGTAAATACTATGATTTGGAGCTGGTTGAATGCTGTTAATTGGAGTCAGGGAAACTCTTAGTGTTAAAAAGGAGCTGGGCTTATATGAATTGTTGAAAAGTTTAACTCGGAAAGGAAAAAGCACTAGGGCAGGAATTAAAGGCACACGATTTCAGAGCAGGATTTTACTTTTATTTTGAGGTGGGTGAGACTTGACCTGAGCATAAAAGCAGTGAAGAGATTTAAGATGTTGGTGTGTGAACGGAATGGGTATTCGGTGGGAGGCCTCCTGGTTTGGTCACTCAGAGCTCTTTCCAAAGCTGGAACTTTAGTGGTGCCATGAAGGCTGCTTTGCCTACAGGGTATTTTCCGAGTTTGACGGTTGCATGCTAATAATGACCTGGGTACAAAAGCTGCTGCAAATCAGGGGGTTGGGATTTATATACGTTGTGAGTTAAGTTTTATTTGGGGCAAAATGAGGACTATAGCCCGTGAGACAGCATTTCAGACAGCTCTGAGGAACTGCTCCAGAGAGGTAGGGGGGAAGGTCAGTATAGATGTGATTTTGGTGAAGGGGGAGTACATACAATCGAGCACATACTCTTTGCAGAAGGTTCTGTTAGCCTCATGAAGGTTACTGCTAGTCACGAGGACCAGGCGTCACCATGAAGGATTTTAGTGCTTTTCTAGACATGGGTGGTTAAACATTTATTTCTCATAATTTCTGGAAGCTGGGAAGTCCAAGATCAAGGCACTGGCACCTTCTGTCTGGTGAAAGCCCACTTCCTAGTTTACTGATGGCCGTCTGGCCGTCTTCTCCCTGTGTCCCCACATGGTGGATGGGGCTCAAGAATTGAGCTCATAAGATCGTCTCCTGAAAACATCTAACTATCTGAAGGCCTGCTCTGCCAGTTTTTCCCAGAACACAGAGTGTCTCATCCCTGGTCTCCATCCTAAACTCTTTTCAGGGGGTGTTGAAGGTCAGCAGCTGCAGCGGCTCATGGTTTGATCCTTGTAGAGGTAGATGGCAAATGCCAATTTGTAGGTGACATATATATAAAATAGATAACCAACAAGGACCAACTGTACAGCACAGGGAACTCTATTCAACATTTTGTAATAACCTATAAGGGAAAAGAATCTGAAAAAGAATATATATATATAATATATACACACACACACACACACACACATATAAATGTGGAGATATATATAAATGAATCATTTTGCTGTACACCTGAAACTAACACAACACTGTAAATTAACTCCAATTAAAAAAACAAAAAGCTGTTGCAAACACTTGGAATAATCTTCATTCTTCTTGGCTGATCACCTTTGGGGTTGCCAAAACCCGTATCTACTGATAAAATGATCAGAGCTACCTAATTAGGTGCTTATGACTAGTACTTATTCATTATCTAACCTACATTTCTTGCACTTTTCTGTTCCTCTATATAGATTTTTGAGGGGACACTCACTGGTTTTCCTTAATTCCTAATGAATCCAATTTCAGCGCCTGTGCCACGTTTAACATCTGCTAACTCACCCCTGGATGTACTAGTTCTAAGGTCATAAGCTTCAACTGTGCGAAATCCCCCTCTTCTACCCTCTGAGTGGTTGACTGACTGCTCTCACCAGGCTTTTATGATTTCGCATCTGCATATATCTGACACCTCACTTTGTGTCTAGATGTTTCATTTACCTCTCAGGTCTTGCTTTATCATTGTAAAAACCACTTGAAAATTTTTCATAAAATTACAGCATTTTTGATGTGGTTACAGTTCCATTCTGCCTGCTCCCAGCTTCTGGGATTCATCTCTTGCCTTTTTTCAGATCCCTGTGAAAGAATATCTTCCTCTTGACGATGTGTTCTAAATTTAGAGGTGGATTTTTTTTTTTTTCGTGGCTGTGTCTCAAATGTTTCAGTGGGAGCAAAGTGTTTGGTGTAGTGTCATTCTTATTATTTTAGGATTCTTCACACTTTGCAGAATCCTGCTTTGTCAGTTGTGTGTATGTTCACAAGGCAGGGTCAGAAACTTGGCACAAAAATTAAGAAATTTTATAACTTCCAAGGGGAAATTTGGGGAAACTTGGGACCTACAAATAGGCGGTTACTTTTTGTGTGACTTCTTTTAAGAATGAATAAATATTATTGATACTAGAGAGAAAAAATTGAGTACCTCATATAGATTAACATAGGTGTTTATGATGGGGAAGGGCAAAAATGTACAGTTTGTGGGCTTCCCTGGTGGAGCAGTGGTTGAGAGTCCGCCTGCCGATGCAGGGGACACGGGTTCGTGCCTCGGTCCAGGAAGATCCCACATGCCGCGGAGCGGCTGGGCCCGTGAGCCGTGGCCGCTGAGCCTGCGTGTCCGGAGCCTGTGCCCCACAACCGGAGAGGCCACAAGAGTGAGAGGCCCGCGTACCGCAAAAAAAAAAAAAAAAAAAAGTACAGTTTGTGATGGAACAGTTGGAAAGAAGGACAAAAATAAAAACACATTTCAGCCAAGGAACTAATCAGGGACAGTAAATAAATAAAATACTAATACTGTTAAAATACTATTTTAATACTATGTTGTGGTTTGAACTGAATAGATTATAATACAGATAGAAGATAGAAGTAGTGAGAGAGTCCAATAGCATGGGGTGAAATAGTTAGCTTATTGATTCATATCCTATTACTCTTCTCTCTTTTCATGGAATTTTTAAGAAGTGAATATGTTTTTATTGATGTGTAGTTACAGTAGGAGAATATTGAACTCTAGGCTCTTTACGTAAGGATAAAAAAGAGAGGTATTACTATATTATGTTAAGAGTATACCTGGTGTTGGGAATTCCCTGGTGGCGCAGTGGATAAGACTCTGTGCTCCCAATGCAGGGGGCCTGGGTTCAATCGCTGGTCAGGGAACTAGATCCCACATGCATGTCACAACTAAGAGTTTGCATGCTGCAACTAAGGAGCCCACTTGCCGCAATTAGGGAGCCCACGTGCTGCAACTAAGGAGCCCGCCTGCCGCAGCTAAGACCTAGTGCAACCAAATAAATAAATAAATATTAAAAAAAAAAAAAAAGAATATACCTGGTGTGGTTGTGAAGCAAACCAAGAGACTCCTGGAACATGTTATCAATGTGTATCATTACAGGAATTTTGAAGTAAGGCTAAATGACCAGACCTGCAGGCATTCATCATTTTCCAAGTTTTCTATCAGTGAAGAAGTCTTGAATCATGTGTTTCTGAATAGATACGATATGTTGAGAAATGGTCCTATGAAGCAAAAAAATCTTATACAGTAAAAATTCATTTTTCTCCTCTTTATGTTAAACCTACAGACACATAAAATAGCAGAGTTTCTAATGACCGTGAGGGAAAGTGAATACCTACCTTCAGTTAATGTACTATAGCTGAGGCAGTTTAATCGGTCTGTCCATCCTCAGTTTGGGGGAAAAAAATGAGCAATTTTTTATTAAGTTCTCTGAAATATTGAAAATAAATTCTCTGACCCCTCTGCTTCCCTGGAAAGCCACCTGGATATCTGGATTCACAGACTTTTCCACATTGCACTGGATGGGGCAGGTGCTTTGAGAATGATATGGAATTTAAAGATGAAAGTGAAGAATCTCTCCTTTTCTAGTCATAGCAATTAGAATTTTTAAATGAAATCTTTCAAACAGAAGCTTGGAAGAAATCCAAGTTGTTGGCTGTGTCGTTGCTAAGACCCTGTAGGTTTCATTGTTTTTCTCTTAACCTAATTGTCAGAGTGTTTCTGCTCTGACAAAGTTTTTGGAGTCCCTCATTCTTCTTGCGAGGTTCATGTTCATAAAGTATCCTGTCAGTTAACCTAGAAGTACCAAATAAAAGAGGTGGAGAAATATTATTTTTGCCCTATAATAAAATTCCTCAGCTGGATATATTAAATTGAAAAAGCTAGAGGAGAGCCAGTGGATCAGAAATGAGCTACACACTGAAGAATCAATGGAAAGAAACCATCCAATAGAACTGAAAAGGGAATTGGATTATTAGATAAAAGCAAGTGCCCAGAAAGGATGTGGTTTTTAAAACTTCCCGCTATAGGTAGATCCCTGAAATATCTTATTTTAGTCCTGCCATGATACAATGAGTATATAGGTGTGTGGGTCTGTGTGTGTGTGTGTGTGTGTTTAAAGTTATGAAATAAGTGGACAAAACAGGCTTGATTATATCCTAAGAAAGCCAAATAGTAAATAATATATGATTCTTTCAAGTGAAAAATTATTTAAACCAGCAAATGGATTAAAGAATTATGTTAAAGTTAGGCTTAATATAAGTACTCCAGAAGACAGAAACTTGTAACACTTACAGTTGACGAGGTATCTCCTTAGCTAAGTTTTAGAAGTGTAAACCAGTTAGCACAACTGGTTATAAACTGCTGCTTTTGATGCTAAGGCTATAGGTCTCACTTCCGTCTTGAGCCAGACAGCTAAAACATATGGACTACTTAGTAAAGAAGTTTGTAGCATGGCTCCGTACTATAGCCAGTTGTGAGCTCTGAGTAACCAATATGTGACCACCCTTGCACAGATAACTGAGAATGTCTGCCCTGGTGATGCATCTTGGCACGACAGAAGCTGTGGAGTGTAGACAGTGACGTTGCCCCAAATTTGAGAAGGTCCTGTCTTCGGATGGTAGTGCAGATAAAATCCCGTTGCACTCTGAATATGGTTTGGTCAAGAAATTGCTTTCCACAAAGCCCATGTAACTTGTAGCAGAAGCAGGCAGTGCTAATCTTTGGTAAGACCCCATTCTGTAATTGGTGTTGCTTGATTCTACAATGAGTCTGGCATCTCCATCCGTCAACTGGAGTGCAAATTATGCACATACTTCTCTCTATCTCTCATCAACTCAGGACTTGATAATGAGTCACTAAACCCCACTAAGGATCAAGAGATATCGAAGCTCCCTGTACGTTCAATGTAAGCACGCACCAAGATTCTTAGGATCAGTAGCAGAGAGAATCACTGGTCTCCGAAAAGTCTAGCGTTAAACACAGAGTCCTTGACAACTGCATTTTTACCATTCCAGCTACTGTAGAGCTGTGTATTTGCAGATTTCAGATGATCCCGTCTTCAACGTGCAGTTGAAAATGCCCACTGCAGTTGGTAAAGTCTTTGTGAAGAGCCTCACTCTTCGTGTGGCTTCTCTGTGCTTTGACCTTCTCTCATCTGGGCAATATCTCTACTTTACCTCTCTGATTTGGGGTGGGGAATAGTTTGGGGAAGCTTGAATTTTATCCAAGAAAATACCCCAGATTGAACGACATGAATGACCCTGTACCTCCTGTCTATTCCTGGCCCATCCCCTTTCCTGAATGGAGACATCAGCCCCATCTCTCCAGGAGAAGCCCATGTTCTCCGCCAGGAGCCCTCGGTGCCTTATTTAATCATCCCAACCTGGATGGCATCCAGGTGCATAAGGACCATTCATTCACTTGCCTTTATCTTTTCAACAGCAAAGATGCCCCAGAGCCTTGTGAGGAAGCCTCTCTATTACTGAAAAAAAAAAAAAAAACAAAAACAAAATGGAAAAGAGATAGAAAAAAAATTACCGTCTCTTATATTTGTAGTATACTTTATGGCTTACAGGCTTGATTTCTTGTGATTCTCTCCACAGTCCTATGAAATAAACAGACAGTTGTTGACACTACTTTACTTTATTTAATAAAAAGACTAAGGCTCAGAAACGCAAATACGTTAGTAAGAAACGAAAGCAAGAACTTTATAAAGTCCATCTCTCCTTCCATGCTATCCTTATAAACCATGCTTCCAAAGGTTTCTTTCCCAGGAAACTTTCTCCGTGACACTCCACTGATAGGAAGTGTTGTCATTTGAAGAGAAGACAGGAGCCGTTCCCCGTCATCTTCTACTAAGGGATCATGCAGGGCTGCAAAGGGGAGGACTGCAATTACACCTCGGCAGGAATTTTCAAGTGTTAATTACCTCAATGTTCCTGAAGCCCTGAGTTATTGCTTGGCACAGCTAAAGCGGTAGGGTGTGGAAAATAACGTTGCCATAGATTTAAGAGTAGAAGGCCCTGTCTTTGGACAGTCATACAGATAAAATCCCGGTGCAGTTGCTACATTGTATAGGTTGCTAAGAAATTAGTTTCTGCACAGTGTAATTTTCTGTTTTTCTACTAGCAGCAGCTGAAAAATATCTACTATAAATTTCTTAGGCTCCCAAAACGGATGTGGGTTGGCGAAAGGTAGGAGGGCCGTGGAAAGAAAGTATATACATATTCTCCTATAATAAATAAATGCCTAGCAAATAAATAAGGCCTAGAAGATAAGCAATGACAAGAAGGTCTCACATGTATGGCATCGTCTTGGATATGTCCCAGCATTTAAAAATCAAAATAGTTCTGACTCTGTACTTCGCCCTCCACTGTGGGACATAAAAGCAGGGCCTTTCAATGAGACTGCTCAGTACAGAAAAGCTTCACCTGGTGCAGGGACTGATCATATAGAATATCTTCTAGGGAGTGTTCAACTCAAAGACGTGACGGTCATTCATCTCAGGAATCTGAAAGCCCAGAGAGCTTCATACTTTTACACACTAGGTGATTTCTAAATTTTGTAGGTTTCAATAGACCACATGTTTGTGTCCCCTCTAAATTCATAAGTTAAATCCTAATGCTCAATATGATGGTATTGGGGGGTGAGGTTTTGGGGAAGGGAGGTGGAGACCTCATGAATGGAATTAGTGCCCTTACGAAAGAGGCCTCAGAGATTTCCCTTGACCCATCCACCATGTGAGGACACAGGGAGAAGATGGCCATCTATAAACCAGCAGCTAGGCACTGGCACCTTGATCTTGGACTGGGAAAAGTACATCTGTTGTTCATACGCCACCCAGCGTATTGTATTCTGTTCTAGGAGCCCAAACAGGCTAAGATCTGGGCCGAAGGTTTATATTAACCGTGTGAGCTTCATACCCAAATAAGAGGAAACTGTCCCTGAAATTATGATAAATGCACATTTCATGTTTAGGTGTAAAGCTAACATGAGACATTGGCCATATGTAGATATCAGTCATAATTAATGACTATCGTCCATCCTTTGTGTTACGTCCCAGTTTTCACCCACCACCTCATCTGTCTCTTATCTGGCATCTTCAACTATCGTCACGTAAATGAAGAGAATATTCAAAGAGTGCAAAATGGGTTCTAGACAACTATCCCAGGCACCCACCCATGCACTCTGAGTAGCGCTAGCAGCCTTAGCAAGGAGACAGCAGCCCTGAAATCAAATTGATTTTTTTGAAATCACAAGTTATTCGTTGGAAAATGGGGAATGAAGATAACCAGCTTTTTTATTAAGGTGGATAGAATCATTCTTTTCTAGAAATGGTTTGTTTGAAGATAACAACCCAGCAGTAGCTTAAGAACTATCTATTGGTTAGGAAAACAGGTGGTATAAGCTTTCTTATTGTTATGTTACTAAAAGTAATTACTTCCTAGAAGGCATGAGCACATTCTCCCCTTTGTTACTTGTTTATCACTGAAGGCTTTTCAAAATACTTCCACGGCAGCTTTTCATTTGAACTAAAGTGATGCTTTTCAACTCTCAAAAGAACAGCAGTAACAACAAAAACCTTTCATGATAAAAATATAAATAAATAAAACACTCTGGAAATGAAAACTCTACTCAGTATAGCTGAAACTATCAAGAAGGAATTAAGACTGCAAGCCCTCTGCCCCATGGGGTAGGACAGTTCCCGAGGTCAGTGCTGCTGGAATTCACAAAGAGCTCTGCTTTAGACACAAGCTCCAAGTCATTTCATCATCAAAACAACCCTAGGCAGTGTCCTTATCTTTTTTTAAAATCGAACTCTTGTTGATTTACAATGTTGTGTTAATTACTGCTCTACAGCAAAGTGATTGGGTTTTATACATATATATATATATATTTTTTTAACATCTTTATTGGAGTATAATTGCTTTACAATGGTGTGTTAGTTTCTGCTTTATAACAAAGTGAATCAGTTATACATATACATATGTCCCCATATCTCTTCCCTCTTGCGTCTCCCTCCCTCCCACCCTCCCTATCCCACCCCTCCAGGCGGTCACAAAGCACCAAGCTGATTTCCCTGTGCTATGCGGCTGCTTCCCACTAGCTAGCTACCTTACGTTTGGTAGTGTATATATGTCCATGCCTCTCTCTCACTTTGTCCCAGCTCACCTTTCCTCCTCCCCGTGTCCTCAAGTCCATTCTCCAGTAGGTCTGTGTCTTTATTCCTGTCTTACCCCTAGGTTCTTCATGACATTTTTTTTTCTTAAATTCTATATATATGTGTTAGCATATGGTATTTGTCTTTCTCTTTCTGACTTACTTCACTCTGTATGACAGACTCTAGTTCTATCCACCTCATTACAGATAGCTCAATTTCGTTTCTTTTTATGGCTGAGTAATATTCCATTGTATGTATGTGCCAAATCTTCTTTATCCATTCATCTGATGATGGACACTTAGGTTGCTTCCATCTCCAGGCTATTGTAAATAGAGCTGCAATGAACATTCTGGTACATGACTCTTTTTGAATTATGGTTTTCTCAGTGTATATTCCCAGTAGTGGGATTGCTGGGTCATATGGTAGTTCTATTTGTAGTTTTTTAAGGAACCTCCATACTGTTCTCCATAGTGGCTTTACCAATTCACATTCCCACCAGCAGTGCAAGAGTGTTCCCTTTTCTCCACACCCTCTCCAGCATTTATTGTTTGTAGATTTTTTGATGACGGCCATTCTGACCGGTGTGAGGTGGTACCTCATTGTAGTTTTGATTTGCATTTCTCTAATGATTAATGATGTTGAGCATTCTTTCATGTGTTTGTTGGCAATCTGTACATCTTCTTTGGAGAAATGTCTATTTAGGTCTTCTGCCCATTTTTGGATTGGGTTGTTTGTTTTTTTGATATTGAGCTGCATGAGCTGCTTGTAAATTTTGGAGATTAATCCTTTGTCAGTTGCTTCATTTGCAAATATTTTCTCCCATTCTGAGGGTTGTCTTTTGGTCTTGTTTATGGTTTCCTTTGCTGTGCAAAAGCTTTTAAGTTTCATTAGGTCCCATTTGTTTATTTTTATTTCCATTTCTCTAGGAGGTGGGTCAAAAGGGATCTTGCTGTGATATATTCCTTTTTATATTCGTTTCCATTATGGTTTATCATAGAGTATTGAATATAATTCTCTGTGCTATTGTGGGGCCTTTAGGGACTTTCCACCCCCTCACTTGTTCCCGTAAACCAATTCTTCTCCCTATCGTGCGCCACTCCTTCTCCCTATCGAAACCAATTCTTGGAGTTTTTCAGTTGACGGGGACTTGCCAGACAGCGGGTAATTTTCCAGTTGCCCGTAACAGGTATACGCCCTAACCGCCACAATGAACAAACAACTATAACGGCCAGAAGGTGGGACAAAAGTTCCTAAGCCAATGAATTCAAAAGTCACCACATTTACCCAATCATTGTGAGAATATACCCGCCCTATGAGTAAATAAACCTATAAAAAGTATGTGATTCCGCTTTTAGGGGTCCCCATCGGCCTCCTGCGTGAGGTTCAGGGAACCCCGGTGCATCGGCTCCTAATAAACCTCTTGCGTGTTGCAGCGGCTCTCGACTCTTGGCGGTTCTTGGGCGAGTTGGAATCCCTCGTAGACCGTTTGGGTCTAACACTATACAGTGGGACCTTGTTGTTTTTCCATCCTATATAATAGTTTGCATCTGCTAATCCCAAACTCCCAATCCATCCGGCCCCACCTCTCCTCTCTCTTGGCAACCACGAGTCTGTTATCTACGTCTGTGATTCTGTGACTGTTTCATAGATAGGTTCATTTGTGTCATATTTTAGATTCCACATAGAAGTGATATCATATGGTATTTGTCTTTCTCCTTCCGACTTACTTCACTTAGTATGATAATCTCTATGTCCATCCATGTTGCTGCAAATGGCATTATTTCATTCTTTTTTATGGCTGCATAGTATTTCATTGTGTATATGTACCACATCTTCTTTACCCATTCATCTGTCGATGGACATTTAGGTTGTTTCCATGTCTTGGCTATTATGAATAGCACTGCTGTGAACATTGGGGTGCATGTATCTTTTTGAATTATAGTTTTGTCTGGATATATGTCCAGGAGTGGGATTGCTGGATCATATGGTAGTTCTATTTTTAGTTTTATGAGGAACCTCCATACTGTTTTCCACAGTGGCTGCACCAACGTACATTCCCACCAACGGTGTAGGAGGGTTCCCTTTTCACCACACCCTCACCAATATTTGTTATTTGTAGACTTTGTAATGACGTCCATTCTGACTGGTGTGAGGTGATACCTCACTGTAGTTTTGATTTGCATTTCTCTAATAATTAGCGATATTGAGCATCTTTTCATGTGCCTATTGGTCATCTGTATTTCTTCTCTAGATAAATGTCTATTTAGGTCTTCTGCCCATTTTTCGATTGGGTTGTTTGTTTTTTTTATTGTTGCAGGAACTGTTTGAGTTGCATGAGCTGTTTGTATATTCTGGAAATTAAACCCTTGTCAGTTGCATCATTTGCAAATATTTTCTCCCATTTTGTAGGTTGTCAGAGTCACTATCTTTATTTTACAGATAAAGAAACTGAGGCCCAGAGACGTTAAGTAATTTGCCCAAGTTACACAGCTCGTAAACTAGAATTTGAACCCAAGGACTCTGTCACTAGAGTCTGCTTGTTCACGCATAGCTTATCAGCAGAATTTGGTTTGGAGTATAGGACAAATTCATCCTTGAAAAACCCAACTCAAAAACTGAAAAGAGGTTTCTCATCTAATCTTTCTTTCCCATCCTCTCTTCTCTAAGCAGCATGGTTGAACGTTAATGAGCCTGTATTCTATTCAACCTCAGCCAGTCATTTGGGGATAATTAATCTGAGTTTTACACATCTAGCCTTTCTTTTAATGAGTAAGCTCTGAGCAAAGCATCCTTCCACCAGTGGGTATTTGCTTCTACTTGTAGACTCAAATGAGTAACATATATTTGGTTCCTGTTTTGCTGTACTTGTTATTGGATTTGATAGTAAAGAGGAATGGGGAAATCATTAATCAGAGTATAACAATTTGTTTTAGCAGCGGATTGTGGGAACCCTGACATGCATAAACACCTGAACCCATCAACAAAAGACAAACAGAGCCCGTGATTTGCACGACTGACACGTAGGCGCTAGTCATTCCAAGGCACAGTCAGTGGTGTTCAGACAGAAAACTGTCAGCAAGCCACATTTGCTGTTTCAGGAATGACCAGCATAAGTAGTCAGTATAAAAACAGAACCATGTTGCTTTCCCAGCCCCAAAATGAAGGGAAGCTTCATTTTGCTTCCCTTCTTACTTTTTACCATGCTTGAGGATTGGGGGCATCCTTGAATTTTGTTTCGTAACATACCTGGTCGTAGTTCCCCAAGATTCTGCAAGTTCCTGAGAGATTCTTAAAATCCTTGAAGGTGTAGAAAGGAGATGAATCTAGAAACAATGCACTGCTTCAGAGTATAGGACCTAAGAGTTACTTGGGCTACAGGATTGCTCAAGGGGGTAGGGCTTGGGCTTAGAGAAGAGATGGGATAAGCCTTTGACTAAGTGGGAAGATTTACACTGGAAGGCTCAGTGCTTCCAGCCCCTTTTGTGATGAGCTGTGTTTTGAGTCAGGGGGGACATATCAGAGTTCCCTGGAGATTAAATATATTTGTATATATTTTCATCTTCAGCCTGCCTCAGCGAGACTAGGGAAGGGCTATGACGGTGGCACCAGGTGGAGGGAGAGGCACCCCTGCCAGGGTGATTCACTTTTTTTTTTTTTTAAACATCTTTATTGGAGTATAATTGGTTTACAATGGTGTGTTAGTTTCTGCTTTATAACAAAGGGAATCAATTATACACATGTTCCCATATCTCTTCCCTCTTGCTCCCTCTCCCTCCCTCCCACCCTCCCTATCCCACCCCTCTAGATGGTCCCAAAGCACCGAGCTGATCTCCCTGTGCTGTGCGGCTGCTCCCCACTAGCTATCTACCTTACGTTTGGTAGTGTATATATGTCCATGCCTCTCTCTCACTTCATCCCAGCTTACCCTTCCCTCTCCCCATATCCTCAAGTCCATTCTTTAGTAGGTCTGTGTCTTTATTCCCGTCTTACCCCTAGGTTCTTCATGACCTTTTTGTTTTATTTTTTTTAGATTCCATATATATGTGTTAGCATATGGTATTTGTTTTTCTCTTTCTGACTTACTTCACTCTGTATGACAGACTCTAGGTCCATCCACCTCACTACAAATAACTCAATTTCGTTTCTTTTTATGGCTGAGTAATTAATATTCCATTGTATATATGTGCCACATCTTCTTTATCCATTCATCCGATGATGGACACTTAGTGCTTCACTTTTTTTTTTTTTAATTTATATTTATTTATTTATTTATTTTTGGCTGTGTTGGGTCTTTGTTTCTGTGCGAGGGCTTTCTCTAGTTGCGGCGAGTGGGGCCCACTCTTCATCGCGGTGCACAGGCCTCTCACTGTCACGGCCCCTTGTTGCGGAGCACAGGCTCCAGACGCGCAGGCCCAGTAGTTGTGGCTCACGGGCCCAGTTGCCCCGCGGCATGTGGGATCTTCCCGGACCAGGGCTCGAACCCGTGTCCCCTGCATTGGCAGGCGGATTCTCAACCACTGCGCCACCAGGGAAGCCCCAGTGCTTCACTTTTATACTCTTGTTCTAATCCTTACACATTACATATAAAAGAATGCAAAAGGTTAAAAAGAAAATGGCAAAAACTTTGGAGCCCGACAGCTGAAGGCTTCAACCACAGCTCAGCCATTTGCTCTCTGTCTGTCACTGGGCAAGCTTCTCTTCCTTTCTAAGTCTCAGTTTACTCGTTGGTGAAATGGGAATGTCACCCTCTAATTCGCAATACTGTTGAGGGGATTTTATAAGATTGTGTAGTTAAAAAGCTAAGCCAGAGCCTGGTGTGGGGCAGTCATAAAATGAATGAAAACAAATATTAGCATTTTTAAGCTATACCCGTTAAACTCTCCCTATGAAACAGTAGTTTACCAGATGGACTACTTTGACTACTTTGGCAGGATTAACTGAATAATTAACTCAAAGGACTGAACCTGATTGATTTTAACCAAGTTTAACTAATTCCCTCCCACCACAGACTGGAATTCTTTGACTGGTAATGATTTTTCTTTTGGTTTCTGATTGATTCAGCCCTAACACAAATACGCTGATTATTTACCAAGTCACCAAGGGATATAGCAACATGCAAAAACCTGGTTTCAAAAAAATTGACTAAAAGGTTTATTTCTCCGTATGTTTGGGGTTTTTTGTTTTTATAAATTTATTTATTTCATTTATTTATTTTTGGCTGCATTGGGTCTTTGTTGCTGCCTGCAGGCTTTCTCTAGTTGCGGTGAGCGGGGGCTCCTCTTCATTGGGGTGCGCAGGCTTCTCATTGCGGTGGCTTCTCTTGTTCTTGAGCACGGGCTCTAGGCGCGTGGGCTTCAGTAGTTGTGGCATGCAGGCTCAGTAGTTGTGGCTCGCGGGCTCTAGAGCACAGGCTCAGTGGTTGTGGGGCACGGGCTTAGTTGCTCCACGGCATGTGGGATCTTCCCGGACCAGGGCTCCAACCTGTGTCCCCTGACTTGGCAGGCGGATTCTTAACCACTGCGCCACCACAAAAGTCCCCTCCACATGTTTTTATAAATAGCGCACCTTAAGGAACCTTCTACATAAGAAAGGGAGGACATACTCTGGGCAGTTTATAAGTCAATGTCAAGAAATAAACACAGGGATAGATTCTGCCTCTCTGCCTTTTGTCTCTCCCAGAGCAAACCAGTGTAGGAAAATTGGCAAAAATTATGGAATGAAATGATTAGAAAAAGACAATGAGTGGGTTTTTTGCCCAGGATTATTTGGAAATATAAAATGTACTTCTCATTTGCAGCATGCATATGTTGTTTTTCATTGCAAAATAAAGTTGGAAGCATATGAAGCACTCAAAAAAGCTAGTTTATGAGTAATTCAAAAGGACCAGACAGGGGTGGGACATGTGTCACATGTAATCCACTGAACAGGTAATGATTGCACTGAGTGTCAGCCCATTAAGAAACATGTGCCTTCCCAACTGCCACCAGGCTAAATTATGCTCATGTCTTAACTGTTGATAAATAATGTATGTGAAGATATTTTATGGATTAACGTAAAATGTGTTGTATTCTTCACTTCTGTGGGAGACCCACTCATTGTTGAAGAGCGTTTGATTCAGTTTCCGCTGATTATGATTATCCTGTTTCTGACTTCAAAGTCTCATCCCCAAAACCAGTTAAGACCATTTTTATCAGCATCTCCTAAAAATAATTATTAAAAAATTAATATTCAGCCTCCTTTAAATTCATTTTCTCGGTGCTTTTTTATTTTCTTTTTTTTTTTTTTTTTGCGGTACGTGGGCCTCTCACTGTTATGGCCTCTCCCGTTGCAGAGCACAGGCTCCGGACACGCAGGCTCAGCAGCCATGGCTCACGGGCCCAGCCGCTCTGCGGCATGTGGGATCTTCCCGGACCGGGGCACGAACCCATGTCCCCTGCATTGGCAGGCGGACTCTCAACCACTGCGCCACCAGGGAAGCCCTCTCAGTGCTTTTTAATAGTCCCTAGCAAGGGCCTTTGAGAACTATTTTATTTTATTTTTAAAGATTTGTTTTTGATGTGGAACTTTTTTAAAGTCTTTATTGAATTTGTTACAATATTGCTTCTGTTTTATGTTTTGGTTTTTTGCCCCGAGGCACGTGGGATCTCAGCTTCCCTGATCGAGCATTGAACCCTCACCCCCTGTATTGGATGGGGGAGTCTTAACCATTGGACCGCCAGGGAAGTCCTGAAAACTATTTTAATCTTAAGTTTAGGGTGTTACTTATCAAAGTTTATAAAATGCTTAGGAAAAGCATCTCCGAAATCTTCTATCATATTGGTTGTGACTAGTGAGGGCTCACAATTAAACTGAAATAGTGCTTTGTGAACCAGGCAAACTATTTTTCCTTTATTCTTTGCTCTAAAGACTATACTAATAAATCTGTAAATGATCTGTAAATCCTTAAATTCACTACATTTGTCTATAACTTTGTTACCACTGTTAGGAATCATATAGAATGCAAACGGACTTATTAAAAGCACATGCATAGGAGTATTATGGTATCATGTATTATTTAATAATAGCTTAAGTTATTTCAGCTAGAATGGGAAAAATGTATATGTTGGAGAAACTCCCAGATGGGAATTTTATGAAGGGATGTTAGAGAAAAGAGGACTTGCCCGGGCTCTGGCAATAGAGCAATTGATGGGAATTCAGAGAAGGAGGGGGAAGGATTTTCTTGGGTTGACCAAAGGTCTGAGAACAAGAACATATGGGTGGAGTCAAGGTGAAATGGTGAGGAGGGTTGAAAAGAGCTGGTTTTGAGGACGGGCTCTGTCTCTTTCTGATTGTCTAACTGTGACCAGGTGATTTACTTTTACTGGCTCTCAGTTTATCAGTGAAGAAAGATTTGACATGTGTATCTTCAGTGTCCTTTCCTGTGCTACAATTTGTATGATGTTATTCCAACATCCAAGGCAAGGTCACACCCCCGTATCCTTGCTCCTATGGTCCTGTTAAGACACAACCTGGAACTCTGTCTCCTGACACCCTCTTCTTCATTTGCAGCGCGCACGTTGCCACTTGAATTATCTGTTTCACACTACCACCGCCCTGCATAATTTATGAAGTGTTGTTTTCAAGGGCAATTTTGGTCTTTAAATGACCTTATTTCCCAGAGAACGTATTCTTCAGATATTTCTACCATCAGAATTACAGAATCCTGGGATATCTGAGTGTAAAGGGCCTTTGGAGGAAACTGCTGTTTAAGGGAATTTTTTTTTTTAATTATTGATCAACACTTACTCTATGTGATAAACGCTGCAAAATAGAAATGGCTACACAAGTAATCACTGAGTTGAAAATGGAAACCGTTTCTATACATGTTTGTTTCTATACATGTTTAGTGGGTGACTTTATCAAAACGAAGCAGTCAAGCTCATGTTCCTACACTCCTTTCAGCTTCGTCATCATCAACATCTTCAAAGCTAATACTGTTAGAAACTTTCCTACGTAATAGTGTCTTGGATCGGCTTTCCCCAGAAACAGACTCTAAGATGGAGAGTCACGTGCAGGAAGTTTATTGGGAAACGGTCTCGTGACCAACACCTGTAAGAGAGTGAGCAAAGCAGGATGAGACAGAAGGAGAAGTTGGGTTCAGCGTCATCATAGGAGAGGTCTCTTTTGCTCCCATAGGCAGATCTGGACCTTGGCTTTCAGAAATTGTCCTGAAATGACACAGGAGTGCCTTGACCGTATGCTCTCTCCTTGATCAAGCCTTGGATGTAGGAACCCCTCAGAAAGAGGCAGCTCCCTGGCTGCGGGCAATTCCCAGAGAGTGACGCAACTGAGAACCATCCACACCAACGGCAGTGCAGGGAGGCACGGGTGCCTCGGTCCAGACAAGGGGATCCCATGACCAGGCACATAAGGAGTATGCATGTACGGTGTGTCTTATATAATCACAGCAATGACTCTACAGCTAGCTGTGTGATTCTCCCATTATTACCATGAGGAGGTGGAAGCTTAGAGAATTAACTTGTTCAAGGTCACACGGCAGTATGTGGGTGTGGCCAGATTCTTAGATCTTTCTGACCGAAGTCTGAGCTTTTCCTTTTCTGCATCTTCTAAGGATTTGACCATCCAGATAAAGTCCACCTGAAATCATCACGTTATCTTGAACTAGGCTTTGCAGTTCAGTTCCAAATTCACGACAATACCATAGCAGAGTTATACCAATATCAGATACAATTCCATCATTTTAAACGACTTCTTTCTATCTATATTAGGGATCTAAAAACTGTGGCACATTATTTACACTAAGTAATGGTCTTAACCTGTAAGGTATTTTATTCCACACCTAATATTTTGTTTGTGTACACATTTTGCTAAAATATGGTTCTACTGAACTCCATAACCCCTGAATATCATTGTCTGCAGTTACAGAATTGGGGAAATCGTGCTTGGGTAGATGGCATGGGGGTGGAATTCGATGTAGAGTGTATGTAATATCTATCTCCTATTTTTAAAAGATAAGTCTCAAGCTATATAATATATGTACCACATCTTGATAAGTACTAATGACTATCAGGTGTAATATGTTATGACAAAATAAAAGAAGAATAATTATGAGAGAGGCAGTGTTTGAACATTTGACCCTAGCCCAGTTCTTCCCTTGATTGTGTGTAAAATCTTTAATGACATTTTTGTAAATAAGTTCATTTGTATCCTTTTTTTAGATTCCATATATGTGATATCATACGATGTTTGTCTTTCTCTGTCTGACTTACTCCACTTAATATGATAATCTTTTATTTACAAAACAGATATAGACTCACAGACATAGAAAAGAAACTTGCGGTTACCAAAGGGGATAGTGGGAGTGGGGAAGGGATAAATCAGGAGCTTGGGATGAACATACACACACTACTACATATGATAGATAACCAACAAGGACCTACTGTATAGCACAGGGAACTCTACTCGATATCTTGTAATAACCTATAATGGAAAAGAATTTGAAAAAGAATATATATATATATATATATATATATATATATATATATATATATGTATAACTGAATCACTTTGCTGTACACCTGAAACTAACACAGCATTGTAAATTAAACACACTTCAATTTTTAAAATGGTTAAAAAAAGACATCCACCCCAAATGTGATGGTGGGCACAGAAGGAAAAAGAAATGACATTTTTAGGTTGTAATTTTCTTCCAGAAATGTGTTTTCGTAGACTGTGTTGATGTGACTTCCACACAATTTGTTTTCATAACTAATATGTGTATGTCTAAACGACACCAAATAAATTAGCTTGCTTTTAAATAAGTAATTGAAAAGAGCTTTAGCTCATACAGATAAAACTGTAAAAAGGCATAATATTCAAATATAATTACATTATTTTTCAATGTTCTCTACACACTGGTAACTGAGGATTTTGTCTGGGTTTTTTTACACTGTGGAAAGCATTGTATTTCTTGTGTGTTCTCAGTCTCCCCATTCTAGCCTTACTTAACACACTGCATTAACTAGTATTCCTCCTGACAATGTGGCAGAAAACCCAACTCAAGCTGGCTTAAACAAAAATGGAATTTATTGATCCAGGTAATGAAAAAATCAGCATTAGGTCTTGCCCCGGGCCAGGTAGTCAGGCAACTCTCAACCTCCCTCTCGCCCTCTCACTTCTCCTCTTACTGTCTTTGTTGCATTGTCAGATTTGCCCTTTCTCCCTGATGGCAAGACGGCTAAAGCAGTTTCAGTGTATATCCTCTCTTATCCTACATAAGGAAAGCACACCTGCCTCTCTCCCCGTGGTCCGGCATAAGTCTCATTTATCCCTCAGTCGTTCTGAACCCATCACTGTGGCTGGATCAAGCCGGAACCAAATGCAACCAGGAGTAGAGTCAACAGCAGCCAGTCTCCAAAGATGTTTCCACGGCTGGCAGCAGAGGCAGCCCTCACTCTCGGAGTGTAACTGGGATTTTTTTTTCCCCAAAGGAGTCTGAGGAAATGAACGCTGAATAGCTAAAACTCAATGAATAGCCATCACTACTCCTTGAATCTATAAAGTTGATGTCTCAGGAAGTTGCCAACATGCTCATATCCTAGATCGTGTGATACTGTGTGTGCCCTACGGGTCTAAAATGAAAATAAACTCTTTCTAACAGTAAAATGAAGCTTCACGGGAGAGGAAAAATATGCACAGAACAAATCCTAGGTGCAGGTGTGAGTTAGATGCAAAGCGGCTTTAACTATTCACGAGTGCTGAGTTTCTGTGAACCTTGAGATACTGTTTCTATTTCGATGAGAAACTTGGCTTCAAGTTCACTGTGAGTGGATAATTTTGAAAACTGCCTTTTAACATTGCAGGAAGGATGTAGAATACCCCTATCCGTTCAGAAAGCCTTGATGGGTAGCAGCTTGTCAAGGTTACTCCTGTCAAATGGAAGAGTCACGTTTAAACATAAGCGCATTATTCTCAATGTTTGATTTTGGTCGTGAGTTTTAATAGCACTTGTGATTGTTCCTGTGTTTGTTTAATAGCGTATGTGGTTGCTCCTACATATATATATGTAGGACACGACTCTTTCCATTAACTTTGCCAGAATATAATCTTATAATCTAATACAAGTAACAAAGCTGATGGGTCTCTTTTCCTAGCAAGTTTTCAGAATTTATACATCTAGCTCATCTGAACGTTACAAGGGTGATTATAATTGGTGGACTAGAAAAAAGTAATTCTAAGCCTTATTCTAGAGCTCTGCATAAACTGAATGAGTTTCACAGTCATACGTTGAAGACTGCTCTCAAATAAGGCATCTGCTTATGAATAAACGCATTACTGAATGTATACCTTTGACGGGGTTAAGTATTTTCCTCCTCTTCCAATATTGAAATGGTTCTCTTGCCACAGGTGGGGGTGAAAGCACAGGTTGCCAGAAAGTGTTGGTGGGGAGGGGATTATAGGAAGGGATCTGGATGTGAAACTGCCCCCTGGGGTTGTGAAACACTTAAGGGACAAATCCAGATACAGACCATTGAAGATGTTCCACTGGGCAGGTCTGTACCAAGACAATCAGTGATGCTCCAGGGAAGCCCAGTTTAGTCTAAGAAAGAAAGGAGCAGTAGGTTCACAAGACAACGAGAGGAAACACAGCAACAGTGGATTCAGAAGCAACACGGACGGACCTAGAAATTATCATATGAAGTGAAGAAAGTCAGACAGAGACAAACAAATATTATATAGTACCACTTATATGTGGAATCTAAAAAATGATACAAATGAACATATTTACAAAACAGAAACAGAGTCACAGATGTAGGAAACAAACTTATGGTTACTAAAGGGGACGGAAAGACGGATAAATTAGAAGTTTGGGATTAACGTATACACACTACTCTATATAAAATAAACAATAAGGAGTTAGCTACTGTAGAGCACAATATCTTGTGATAACCTATAATGGAAAAGAATCTGAGGAAGAATATGTATAACTGAATCACTTTGCTGTACACCTGAAACTAACACAACATTGTATATCAACTATACTTCAGTTAAAAAGAAAAGAAGCACAGATTCCTCAGGGATCCATGAAGGAAACCAGAGTCTGGGGCACGGTTGTCAGAAAGATAACTTCCACTCCTAAGCTTATGAACAAGATTTCAGATTCAGGATCTTTTAGTATGTATCCAGGACCTCAGTCCTGGAGGGATTCGAATTCTGGGGAATGATCTAGCCTGGAACTCAGAGCAGAAGAATGTGACAGAAATGCAACAATCAGAAGAGGGTACCAATTGGAAACTCAGTCTCAGAAATATTCCATTGTATGTATGTATACATATATATATACACACACACACCTCACAGACTCACAGGCACGGAGAACAGACTTGTGGTTGCCAAGGGGGAAGAGGGGAGGGAGAGGGATGGATTGGGAGTTTGGGGTTAGTAGATGCAAACTATTATATAGAGAATGGATAAACAACAAGGTCCCACCGTATAGCACAGGGAACTATATTCAATATCCTGGGATAAACCATCATGGAAAAGAATATAAAAATGTACATATGCATGTGTATAAATGAGTCACTTTGGTGTACAGCAGGAATTAGCACAACATTGTAAGTCAACTATACTTCAATTAAAAATAAAATAAAAATAAAGAAACAAAGCATAAGTCAGGACTGGCTTCACAAATTGTGATCTGTGGTCCATCAGCTCCAGTATCACCTTCAAGTTTGTTAGAAACGCAGTATCAGGGCTTCCCTGGTGGCGTAGTGGTTGAGAATCTGTCTGCTAATGCAGGGGACACGGGTTCGAGCCCTGGTCTGGGAGGATCCCACATGCCGCGCAGCAGCTAGGCCAGTGAGCCACAACTACGGAGCCTGCGCGTCTGGAGCCTGTGCTCCGCAACAAGAGAGGCCGCAATAGTGAGAGGCCCATGCGGCGCGATGAAGGGTGGCCCCTGCTAGCCACAACTAGAGAAAGCCCTCGCACAGAAACGAAGACCCAACACAGCAAAAAAATAAAATTAATTAATTAATAAACTCCTACCCCCCCCCCAAAAAAAAAAAGAAACGCAGTATCTTGGGCCTCCCCAAGATCAACTGAATTAAAATCTGTACTTTAACAAGATTTTCAGGTGTTTTATGTGTCCATTAAGGTTAGAGAGGTTCTAGAACCCAGGGCAGGGCCAACGGGCTGAAAATTGGCCTTGAATCTAGATCTTTAAATGCTGAGCCTTAGGGACACTGGTGTCTTAGCACATCCTGTGCCCAGTTCTTTTCCTCCATCTTTTCATTTCATCTTTACATCCATTCTGTGAGATGTACACTCCCGTCATTTATAAATCAAGGAACTGAGATTCAGAAGAGTTAAATAACCTGCTCTAGATTAAACTACTTATAAATGACATGACCAGGATTTTTAAAACTCTTTTTATTATGGAAATTTTCAAGGACTCACAAAAGTAGAGAATAACATAAAGAACCGTGTATCCTCATCGCTTCAGTTAATTGTCAACATTGTGCCACTTTTGTTTCATCTTCCCCCATCACAACACATGTACTCTCTTCCTCTTTTTTCCTCCCTTCCAGCCTGGATTGAATGTGGGCCTGGCTGTAGAGACTGTGCTGTTTCTACCACACTCATCACCTACTTGAATCGCGCTGATTGTTACCAGGAACAGAGCCCAGAGCCAGAGTAAGTGGAGCAAACGGGCAACAGGGAGAGAAGAATCAGACAGACTCAAAGACACTTACTGAAAAGGGATTCTTCAGCCGGTGCATCCCTCTATGAGTGATAGATTTCTTGCTTCCATTAGTAGTCCGTTCCTCAGTAGATGAACATTTGTGAGCACCTACAGTACACTAGGCGCTATGCCAAGTGACCTGGTGTGCAAGGCTTTGCATGGCATGGCCCCCGCCTACCTCCCCAGCTCACCTCCCACCCTATGCTCACTCTCCAGTCTCATGCACATAACAGACCGCAGCTCCAAGGTTGTCTAGAAAGGTCACTACACATTGTGTTTCCTCTAAATGGAATAGTTTGCACCTCATCATCCAATTTCAACTTCTCTTTTAAACCCAAATATATGGACTCTCCTGGTGGCACAGTGGTTAAGAATCTGCCTGCCAATGCAGGGGACACAGGTTCGAGCCCTGGTCTGGAAGACCCCACATGCCACAGCGCAACTAGACACATGTGCCACAACTGCTGAGCCTGTGCTGTAGAGCCTGCAAGCCACAACTACTGAGCCCACGTGCCACAACTGCTGAAGCCTGCGCGCCTAGAGCCTGTGCTCCGCAACAAAAGAAGCCACCGCAATGAGAAGCCCGTGCACCACGACGAAGAGTAGCCCCCGCTCGCTGCAACTAGAGAAAGCCTGCACACAGCAACGAAGACCCAATGCAGCCAAAAATAAATAAATAAAATTTAAAAATAAATAAATACATAAACACCAAAATATATCTGACCCAGAACAGCTTTCCTTGACCATCTTCCCCCACGCCCTCCCACTACCTCACACAAACATGGACTAAGTTATGTTTCATGTTATGAACCCCTCATACTTAGTATTACAGTCTGGAATCTGAGCTCTGATGAACAGTGATAGCTTTGTCTTGTTCTTTATGTTGCCATGGCCCATGGAAGACCAGCCCTTCACAGGAACAGGACAGACAAAATGTATGAGAGGACTTGGGTATTCCCATTCTTTCCTTTACACATCTACAAAAGAGCATTCTGGCATTGCTGCCTCATTTTCTTCTCCCTTGCTGACCAGAATTTTGTGATATAGAATTCTTAGACAAATGGTAGGTTCCACGGGGAAATGGAAGGAACTTTTTTTTTTTTTTAATTTTTTTTGCGGTACGCGGGCATCTCACTACTGTGGTCTCTCCCGTTGCGGAGCACAGGCTCCGGACGCGCAGGCTCAGCGGCCATGTCTCACGGGCCCAGCCACTCCATGGCATGTGGGATCTTCCCGGACCGGGACACGAACCTGTGTCCCCTGCATCGGCAGGCGGACTCTCAACCACTGCGCCACCAGGGAAGCCCTGGAAGGAAGTTTAACAGGAAATTTTGGAGAAGCTGTGGAGTGTGAGGAAAATCAATAGTTGCTCCAACTTAATGCTTGATTACTAAATGTCTAAGTCAATGCTAAATACTCACCTGCTATATTAATTCATTTAATTTTCTCATCAATCCCATAAAGTAACTATAATCACCCTACAGTAAATTGACTGTATCTCTACTGGTAAAATGGCAATATATCTTTGCTTCTGCCTACCTCTTAACACAGCCTTTCTGGTTAAAACTTGATCTTCAAGGGAAGGAAATACGGAAAAATAGTAGAAGAGGTTCTGGGAAGAGATATTTAGGGAAAGAGAATTTCTGTTCAGATATTACTACAATTCTGCATAGATACACCTAGCCCTAGGTAGTAATCACAATATTGGATATAGAATGGATGCCAGCCATGCACTAAGCTCCTGTCTTGGGATAAAGTTCTGTATATAACTTAGGAAGAGGGAGGTACTACAGACTAGATGATTAGTTTTCAACTTCGTTCTAAGCAGGCAGTACCGTGGTTCTTCAATTCTAGAAATCCCTTGGATAATTGTAAACGGTTCTGATATTAGGATGAATCTCACACTAGGTACAAATACACTGTAGCAATACCCCCAATACACAAACGAGTGAACGAAAACATCACTAAGTTGGTGATGGATTTTAAATTGATAGCATCTTTGAGTGGAAAAATAGCAAATTTTTCTAACCAACTTTAACATACCCCTGCTATGGATATAGAATGTGAAGAAGGCTCAGGTTAGATGGGAATAGAGACCCACTTCATTACAGTCACTGCTGGCCTGAGCAAGTCAGTCCATCAACCAGTACTTGAATCTTTCCTTGGAGCTCCATTAAATCGTTAAGATCTGAGTTGTGGAGCACAGAAACACCTTAAATTAACCAAATTTTTATTATTTTAGCCACATAGGGAGACAGACAGTTTTTTAGTGAGGCACTAGAAACTGATGTCAAACCTATTTTTTTAAGTTCATCTTACATAGTCATGTATATAATAAACCGCCTCAGAATTCTTGTTCCAAAGGGTAGACGGATCATTTTTCAGCATATCCTATTGCCATCTTCAGAATGTTCCTCACGTAATATATCATTATATATTACATGTGGGTTATATAGGATGCTGTCTGAATCAACTGGCTTCTTCTTGGCAATTAGTCAGTATGATGATGCCTAGAATTGGAGAAATATCTGACTCTGCTTTCTTATTGTATTTGGTTTTCAGAATAGGGTGTCACTATCTTTTAAAAATTCCCTTCCTATAAAGTACTTCTGTTGGAATGATTGATCACAATAGTTACAGGTATTTGCAACTTATATGAATGCTGTGAACACGCACTCAGCTGCCATACTGTGCTCACAGATCCACTACAAACACGGAGAACAGGAATAGTGCTACTGACTCATCTCATGTAGGCTTATCTCATGTACGTGTGCATGGACAGAAATTCGTGCAGATCCTACAAGTTCCTGTTGGTTTCTGGTTAGTTTTTGTAACTTCTGGAAACTCTGAATGAATGTCTCTGTATGTGGAGCAGAGTGACCAAACTTTAGTGTGACTCAAGAAAGTCTCCAGTCCATTCAGACTGAAGTCTCTTTGAGAGATGATGGGGGTGAACCATCACGGGGTAGAGTTACCGAATGCATCCTTTTGACTTTGGAGTCTATTTTACCCAAATTGGCTGCACTCTCTACCCAGGCTTTAAAAGTCTCTCGGGAATAGATTGGCACAAACCAAATCATAATACAGGCACCTGGTAATCTTATTCTAGGATATTCTTAGCAATCCAACCCCACCCCATCTTCTGATATAATATACCTTGACTGTTTGTCTTAAATTTTAAACAGAAAAAGCTGTATGTTGTTAATGATGGCAAGTCCTTGCTTGGTCTCTTGCCCACAAGGCTAAAATTTCCCCAAAAAGTCACTTTCAGGGTGTATCTTACTAGTATGTATTTCTCAAATATATATCGTTTTGTTTCCAGACCATCTCCAATTTTCCTCCTTACTTCAAGTGGTGGCTCCCAGAACAGAATACAGTCTTCTTTAGGAGAGTGATTACCGCTAAGCAGGAGACATTATTACCCCGGGAAATTGGTTTGTCTGTGTGGAAGAGGGCTGGGATCGGAGTTATATAATGTAGTTTCTAGGGCTAGTTCCCCATCGATTTGTTCGGCTTGGAGCAAGTCTCCTACTAATCTCTTTTGGAAGCAGTTTCCTCAATGGCAAATGGGAATTGCTATTCCCTCCATGGCTACTTAACAGGGATGGCGTAAGGACACACAGTTAGGTGGAAGTTACGAAAGTGCCTTGGAAAAGTTAAAATGCCTCCACAAATGTGAGCTACTATTAATGAAAAGAAGTTTTAAAAGCTCAGATCAGTTGCCTAACGTTTGTCTCTCCAGGGCTAGGAATGCAATTTAAAATTATACTTGCACACTATTTCAAAGGATCCTTTTAATCATCACATTAAAAGATTTCATCAGGGCTGTCACTATTAATTTTATAACAGTGTGCTGTACCAGGTCAGCCTTTAAAATTTTGATTGCCCCCTTTTGCCTGAAGATGGCTGAAGGAGTTTTCAATCCCTTCTTCCATATTCGTAAAGCACAGACCAAAGCATGTCAGAAAGTCACACACTTCATTAAAAGACTTCTACTGGGTCTAGTACATCCTTATTACCTAATTACTGGAAGAAATTCTGTGTGAATATTACACTTAAGGACTTATGGTTTTGTGCACATCCTAAGTCTAGGTTGTCAAGTCAAATATATGGAGGTTTTGTGCTAATTGATTTCCAAGATCCTTCACAGCTCAGAAATTTAGTAAAGAATTTGTGACCATATAAGTCAGGTATTATTATTATTATTATTATTTTAAGAGAAAAATACGTACAATTTTAAACTATTTTCTTAACCCTTAACATGGATGGCTGACGTCTTCTAACAGATAACATTTTGAACAAAGGTACCAGATATTTTGAGGGGTTCATTTTAAATATCATTCAGTCATGTAGACAATTGGGAGGTCTTTTAACAGTTAAATATGACAAAAATATGGATTTCTGATGTATAAATCAATATACAAATCTATGTAATTCATAATAGTTTTCATTAGAGCATCTTTAAGAAAACATTCTGTAACATGACGTGGAGAGCTTGAATTAGATGTAATGAAAAGGCATGAGGTTCTATCAGAATTGTGTAATTCACATACCAAATACGTACATAAAAGTGAACACAAAGTTGTAAAACATACTTGTTTTATCCTCCAAGTCATCAACTTCAGAAAATTACTTACTGTAATTTTTAAGTTATACTTACTGTAATTTTTGCTATTATTAGAAGATTAAATTCCCAATTCTAAATATTTATAAGGAAACACATATTGGAGCAATTTGAGAAACTTAATTCTTCCTCCTGAGAACAACTGAAAAAGTAACATAACTGCCCCCTGAGGATTGTCAGAGCTTTCCTAGAACTGCCAGGGAGCTGATTATTTTGTAAAACAGGAAGAACTAACACTACATCCCTTTACCAGCACACAAACCTGAGAGAAGCCCTTTTCCCCCATATTCACGGATTTTCACAACTCTGAACCATAGGTTAGTGAACTGTTCTTAAATGTCCTCACGGTCCATTTCCTCCCTGCCAAAGGCAGAAATATTGTAAGCTCTATGAAAACATATATGTTCTGGGCTTCCCTGGTGGCGCAGTGGTTGAGAGTCCACCTGCCGATGCAGGGGACGCGGGTTCGTGCAGGGGACGCGGGTTCGTGCCCCGGTCCGGGAAGATCCCACATGCCGCGGAGCGGCTGGGCCCGTGAGCCATGGCCGCTGAGCCTGCGCATCCGGAGCCTGTGCTCCGCAACGGCAGAGGCCACGACAGTGAGAGGGCCCGCGTACCGCAAAAAAAAAAAAAAAACCCAAAATATATATATATATATGTTCTTTTGATACATAGTATTTATTCCATCATAAGTTCCATCAAGCTTGATTATGTGTAAGATGACCATTTCTTCTCTTTAATTTCATAATAGATATTTTATCACAGCTGTTCAGGTGAGAAAATGTGATGATTCTTTTTTCCTGTGGAGCCAGTATTATTATTATTGAAATATGTTTCCTAAAGTCTTTTTTCTTTATCCAAACCCTTTCCTTTGCCTCCTTGCTTTTTAAAAAAAATATCTAATTGGTGTATAACCCACATATAATCAGATTCACTCTTCCTAGTTGTCAACTGAAAAAAATGCACAACGTGGGCAAAATGAGGACTACAGCCCAGGAGACAGCATTTCAGAGAGCTCTGGGGAACTGCTCCGGAGAGGTAGGGGGTGTATCAGTGTATATATGATGTTAGTGAAGGGGGGGTACATGAAGTGCAGCACACACTTTGGCAGGGCCTTGCTGCTACTCGCGAGGAGCAGACGTCACCATGAAGGAACTTAATGCTTTTCTAGATATGAGGAGATGCAAGAACTGGGCTCATAAAATCAGCTCCCGAAACTATCGAACTAGCGAAGACCCGAAGACCTGTCCTGCCAGTTTTTCCCAGAGCACAGAATGCCTCATTCCTGGTCTCCACCCTGAACTCTTTTCAGGGGGTGTTGAAGGTCAGCAGCTGCAGTGGCTCATGGTTTAATCCTTGTGGAGGTAGGTGCCAAGTGCTATTTTGTAGCTGGCACAGTGAACAGCTTTAAAATTAGTCATTTAAAATTCATGATTAAGCCTTTATAGTGATCGGGATTCACTACATGATGGTATGGTTATAATCAACCCCCAAATCTCAGTGTCCCAACACCAAAAAACCCTAATTTCTCACTCATGCTTTGTGTCTACTGATGGAGTCCTATTCATTGTTAATGTACGGGAACCAAGGACCTGGATTTTCCATGTCGTGATGCCTCTGTTATCACCGTGAGAGGGTAGAGGGGACATGACAATCCTGTACTGGCTTTTAAAACGTCTCCGAAGTGACACATGTCACTTTCAGTAATATTTCATTGACTGAAAAGGGCGGGGTCAAGAAAATACAGTCCCCACTATGTGTCTGGAAATAAGGTGAACCAGAAAATGTACAGAGTCTCTTACAAGCCATGATAAAAGCAAAGAGTTAAACAAAGATATACAGATGGTCGTCAGCTCAGTATATTAGCTACACAGTATCATTATCTTCATTTGAAAACCTTGATCATCTAAAAAGTAGAATCGAAATTACAGCCTCACTTCTGGAAAAGAAAGACAGTTTTAAAGTGACAATATGTCCCGTAGTGATGTTTTCCCCAGTGTTTCTCCTTGTCATCGGCTTTGCTAAGCCAAGAATTTTTCTTGCTCTGTCCAAACTGTTTCCTTTCAATTACATGGTGATGAAGCCACTTGTGCTCTAAGTTCTAGCCCATTAATGGGTATGTTACACAGCTGTGACTCGACCGTGAAGATGACAGACTGTTATGAACTTCCATAGCATATCTTTATTTTCTGATAGACTTGCTGGCAGCGGTGAGCTGGTTAAAATAGAAATTGCAGCAGTAAGAACCATGCAGGTGGTTCACAGACACACCAAGTCACGAAGCAGCATCTGAGTTGCAGAGAAAGAAGAACCCCTGGGCCAGTTTACCAGAAGGAGTGGGACAGTGAGCTGTTTTGCAGGTACAGAAACCCCCACCAAGTGGAAAAAGTTAACTATATGCTGCCCACAAGCTCGTAGACCCCAGACCAGTTGGAACCAGAAGGTTGATGATGCCGACTCCCAGTTACCTCCCCACCAGCCAGTCAGAAGAATGTCTACAAGCTCATCATACACCCCCAAACACCCCTCCCTCGTCCTGTCTTTGAAAACCTTTTCCTGAAAGCCTTCTGGGAATTCAGGGTCTTTTAAACACTAGCTACCTGGACTCCTTGCTTAGCCCTGCAATAAATGCTGCACTTTCCTTCACCACAGCCCGGTGGCAGTAGATTGGCTTCACTGCATGCGAGTAAGTGGACCCAAGTTTGGTTCAGTAACAAAACCTTGCTGGGCAGGTTAGCACCCCATGGTGTCCTAGGACGTTGGCTTAAGGAAAAGCTCTGGCCGGGGGCCATTCATCATATGCCTTTTCCTTTTGCTGCAACTTACCAGGCAACTTGCTATCCACTAGCTCCAGCAAAGGAGCCACTTTTAAAGTCTTATCTAAGAGACTTCTTTAAAGAATCACTGTCATCCCAGAGAAGATGAGGGGACTATTAATCTTCCTTTCTCTACAGAGAACAAACTTAAGCTATTTATCAGGAGACTACTCTCCAGTCAAATGCAGTACAGTCACAATCTTTACTGACTCAATTCAGGAGACATTTATCGAGCATCTACGTTGCACAACGGAGTTTTAATACCTTAATTGGTTTTATCAGTTTGTTAAATATATATCGGAAATTTCTCATTTTACCAATTGAGAAGTCTGCAGCCCAGATTTAGGGCTGGAATGTATATCTTCTATCGTTGAGGAATTCAGGATTCCTGCTTCTAGGGGCTGCTACAACGGCTATAGCCCTTTTCTCAGGAACTCTGTGGAACCCGAGGAGGAAAAGACAGGTGCGCACATGATCAGAAGTGCACGGTACCTTGTATCGTATGTCAAATACGTTATTATTTACCATCTGTTTAGTTCTTAGTATGTCCGGGTATTAGTTTAGGTGCCAATTCACAAAAACCGATTCCTTTACTCTTCACAAAACCCATGGAAGACTGATGGACTAAGAAGTAGAGGTGTTCAATAACTTGCCCCATTCATTCATCCAAGAGTTAGATCCCAATTCAGGCGCTTAGCTACAATGCTGAACTGTCTCAATACACGTGTTGATAGGAAAGAGTACAAGGTAGGTAAAAATAAGAGCGGCGGGGTAAAAGGGTCCAAAGGAAAGCCGGGTTCCCACAATCTATAATGGATGGCCTTTCAGCATCCTCCCCAGTCTTTGCACTCTTTCTCCTCCAATTCTGGTCTGGTTTTTCTTCTAGCATTATATATTAATTTATCATTTCTCCTGATCATCGTTGTTCTCTGCTACACTCCACTTTCCCTTCCCTTGACTAGACTGTAGGCTTCGTGCAGGCAGGGGTGTTTGTTTCATTCTCTATGAATATCAAGTGCCTAGAATAATACCTGACACATAGTAAGAGCTCCATTAATGTTTGCCAACTATAAGACCTCTATAACCTTAATTGGAAGAATGCCTCCTAGAAAGCACAGCAGTATTTCCAGATGATTGTGGAATTTTTAAGTTTAAAAATGGGGACAGAAGTGTAAAAAGTTTGAGGACACTGCCCAAGGTAAATAATCTTAGAAATCTGGGTGTGACCAAGAATGTATTATAAGTGCATATGTTACATGTTGCCAGGGATTGAGGTAGTCGGTGTCGGTATCCTTATTGATGGAAGAAGACAGCTAATCAGCTTATGCTTTCTTTCATGTGACTGAGATTTCAAATAAGATTTTCTTTTACAGGGAAATCTGAAAGGTAATTAGGGGAGATTTTGCCTTGCCTTTGCCTTTCCCATCTGCCCTTTGAGCCATCTGGATCTGGTGACACATCATTTCCTCTGTCTTTATGTCCCAGTCAGAGCAGAGTCTCTGGCTTTCACTGTGGGTGACCGGATACTGTCAGGGAACGTTCTTTGCTGGGTGAGTTTAGGCCAGGTGTCCTGACTTTTCACCTGGATTTCTGTGCAGATCTGCAGAGAAGCCAGAGATTGGCTGTAACTCGTGTTCAGGTTTCAGCACCGTAGACCCAAATATGCCAATAAAGTTATGAAAGACAGCGTCCCTCTGAATATAGAAACTACCTAGTTCTGCCAGGATCGCATAAATCCTGAAGTGCTTTCCATTCGTGCTGGAAATGAAAGTGTCGAAAGCCTTCTGGGCTTCATGGTGATGGTGTTGACACTCTGGACTCTGCCATGAGGTAGTGGGCATCACAATCCCTAGTGGGTTTCCATTCTTTGTCTCTTATCATCTGTTGGTTAAGAGACTAGGCATGAGGGTCAGGTGATGACTTTTTAGCTTAGGTTTTGGGACATTGGTGCTTTGAGCTATTGAGAGAACATTAGAAGTCATTTCTTGAAGGCTAACTGTTGAAGCAGGAATAGACATCCCCAAAACAGATGGGTCACAACATCAAGAGGCTAGACAGGAAGTGGTGGCCTATTCACAGAACCCAAACTGGGTGAACATTTAGGAACCTATCAACAAGGCTGAGTTAGGCTGGCACACGGAGCCAGGGGAGGAACGGCTGACTGGAGTTCTGAGTCAAAGGTAAAAGGCACTTTTCTGTGATTCCCATACAACCTATGTGCGCACATCAGGTGCACATACATCAACCTCCCGGAATAGACCTATACTGACCAGCAGAAAAAAATGAATGTCACGCTGTCTGAAATGAGAGTCAAGACAGACATCCTCGTCGCCACCTCCCCTGCAAAAGCCCTAGGATGTTATACTTTAACCAAACCCAAACTTTTCTCATTCACCTTCTTCCTATTTTTTTCCACTATTGATGGTAAACAGTTCACTAACAGGCTTGTGAGTTCAGACATGCAGGAAAAAAGAGCCCAGCTCCCTTACGTCAAAGCTGCGTGTGTTGGTATCAGTAACCTTTGACTAAATGCCAAGAAATCTGCCAGTACTTTTTTGACTCAATGCCGAGATGAGTTGGGCAATAGACACCTTAACAGAACCTAAAGAGTCATTGCAAAAATTAGGTTTTTGTACAGAAGTATACTTTTAGGATAGGCCCTACTTATTGCTGCCCAGTGGACGTTAGGCCATGCAACGTAGAAGTAGCAAATGCTGAGAGCTGGGCACGACTGGACCCCAGGGAGCCCAGGGCAGGGCTTCCTGGGGAAGCTGTCACCCTTCACTTGATTATTGAGATGTACGGTGCCGAATGGGCTCCTTCAGGGTTTCATGTTGGTCACTGACACAGAGCATGGGAGAGCTGATACAGCAGTCAAATTCACACTCTTAAGTGCCTGATGTCATTGTCTGCTCTTAGCACTAAGCACCAAGCTTGGTGCAGTGCGTGGTCTACAGCCCAAGGAGCCTGGCAGGCTCCCCACTGAATGCATCTGTAGTCTGTCTGAGAGCTCTGTTCGGGCTCAGGGGGGATGTGCTGGGATGCATCAGCGCTTTTTGCCCAGGATGTGGGTGGGAAAGTGACAATTCAGGAGCCCCTAAAATGAATTTCCAAAGTTAAACAACAACGGCCAACACTCCCCTTGAACTTGAAGTAGCCTATTTGGGGCCTGGCATTAATGAACTTGCAGAATACATCTTGGAGAAAAGAAAATGCCAAATTATAAATTTTTCAGCTGTAATACTGAACCAAATTTTAATCACTGACCTTTAACATCTTTCTCCTCTTCCGTAGAGTGGTTTGTAAGCAAACCCTCTTATCATGGCATGTTGCACTGAGTCCAGTAAGTTGGCTCCCTGTCTTAGAGGAAGGATTTCCTTTTGTTCAGTGACACTTCCTCTGAGCATCAAGGGGGTGCCATTCATTTCTACCACGATGGAATATGATAATTAATTCTGTGTTATCCTATGCATTCTCTTAAGAATCTTAGAAATATATCCTGTTGCCTCTTGGCCTCACAAGACCAAAGCCTTGGCCGGGTGTAGGGCCACAGTTACATGGAGACTGCTGTCTGCACGGAAGGAACACAGCAGTGTCTTCTGTATCCTGTTTCTAGAATGGCATCTCTTAGCTCTCAGACCCTCATTTTTAAAGTATTATTTATTTATTTATTACATCTTTACTGGGGTATAATTGCTTCACAATGGTGTGTTTCTGCTTTATAACAAAGTGAATCAGTTATACATATACATATGTCCCCATATCTCTTCCCTCTTGCGTCTCCCTCCCTCCCACCCTCCCTATCCCACCCCTCCAGGCGGTCACAAAGCACCAAGCTGATTTCCCTGTGCTATGCGGCTGCTTCCCACTAGCTAGCTACCTTACGTTTGGTAGTGTATATATGTCCATGCCTCTCTCTCACTTTGTCCCAGCTCACCTTTCCTCCTCCCCGTGTCCTCAAGTCCATTCTCCAGTAGGTCTGTGTCTTTATTCCTGTCTTACCCCTAGGTTCTTCATGACATTTTTTTTTCTTAAATTCTATATATATGTGTTAGCATATGGTATTTGTCTTTCTCTTTCTGACTTACTTCACTCTGTATGACAGACTCTAGTTCTATCCACCTCATTACAGATAGCTCAATTTCGTTTCTTTTTATGGCTGAGTAATATTCCATTGTATATATGTGCCACATCTTCTTTATCCATTCATCCGATGATGGACACTTAGGTGGTTTCCATCTCTGGGCTATTGTAAATAGAGCTGCAATGAACATTTTGGTACATGACTCTTTTTGAATTTTGGTTTTCTCAGGGTATATGCCCTGTAGTGGGATTGCTGGGTCATATGGTAGTTCTATTTGTAGTTTTTTAAGGAACCTCCATACTGGTCTCCATAGTGGCTGTACCAATTCACATTCCCACCAGCAGTGCAAGAGGGTCCCTTTTCTCCACACCCTCTCCCGCATTTATTGTTTGTAGATTTTTTGATGATGGCCATTCTGACCGGTGTGAGATGATATCTCATTGTAGTTTTGATTTGCATTTCTCTAATGATTAATGATGTTGAGCATTCTTTCATGTGTTTGTTGGCAGTCTGTATATCTTCTTTGGAGAAATGTCTATTTAGGTCTTCTGCCCATTTTTGGATTGGGTTGTTTGTTTTTTTGATATTGAGCTGCATGAGCTGCTTGTAAATTTTGGAAATTAATCCTTTGTCAGTTGCTTCATTTGCTAATATTTTCTCCCATTGTGAGGGTTGTCTTTTGGTCTTGATTATGGTTTCCTTTGCTGTGCAAAAGCGTTGAAGTTTCATTAGGTCCCATTTGTTTATTTTTGTTTTTATTTCCATTTCTCTAGGAGGTGGGTCAAAAAGGATCTTGCTGTGATTTATGTCATAGAGTGTTCTGCCTGTGTTTTCCTCTAAGAGTTTGATAGTTTCTGGCTAAAGTGTAATTTAGATTGCTGACCTCTGAGTCAACGACTGCCTGTGAGCCAAATCCTGCCCACTGCCTGTTTTCATATGACCAAGAACTAAGTATAATTTTTACATTTTGACGATCGGGAATACTAAATCTGGACACAAATTAAGTGATGTGGTCTCTTGGCCCATAAAGCCTAAAATGTTTACCCTCTGGCCCTTTATAGGAAAAGGTTGCAAATGTCTCACTTAAATGCATGCATAATTAAATAATAATAAATTTAAGTAACTTTGTGGCACACCTAGACACTGTTTTTATTCCCATACGTGCTGGCTCATGAGATTTATGGAATGTGAAAATTTTGTTAAATGAATAAAGTCAAAGAATTTCAAAATCAAAATCAGACTGGATAATTACATGGCAGAGTAGTTCTAAGAACTGCATCCCGAGGAAGTCATTTTTGTATTGGATTATGTCAGAGAGATGAATCTGAGACAGGCTGGGACCCTCTGCTGCGGTGCTTGCACCCAGACAGATGTGTCCTCAGCAACAAAACACAGAGAAACTACAAGGGACTAAAAATAGCTGCGTGTGTGCACAGTTGGGGCCACTTATGGACAACAAGATACAGAAAGACCAAAAACCCAGCTGCCACTTCTGACGAGCCGGGAGCAAAAGCAGGGCAGTGCACATGCCCCCTGCACTCGACACCACCAAAGGGGCGGGCAGACCACCTAGGCCACACCTCCAGCCTGAGCCCTGGCCACACCCCTCCCCTCACCCCATGTAAGGAACCAGCTCGCCCCACCTTGGGGAGCAAGCAAGGGCACCTGTTACTTGTTTTCCTACTCCCTGCTGCAGCAGGGGCCCCAGTAAAGCCTTGCCTGAATTTCTTGTCTGGCCTCTTACCAATTTCTATTGATTACGGAGGGCCGAGAACCCTGGTCGGCAACAAATCCATCAATACAAGTGGCATAGTTAAAACAACCTAGGATTCAGGTTGATTAGAGTCATTCTTGAAGTCCACCTGAAGATGAGTTGCTGGAATACATTTCAGGCTGGGGGGCAACCTTTCTAGCAGGCCTTTCAAACTTTAAAATGAGCCCCGAATCCCTGGGAATTGCTAAAATGCGGGTTCTGAAGTGGCAGGTCTGGAGCTCAGCCTGAGATTCTGCATTTCTTGCAGGGATACAAGGCTGCTGCTCTGTGGTTTGCAAGTCAAGAAGAAAGACTGATACCTTCTTTTCATCAAAACATCAACACTTTTCCCTTGAGCTGTGATGCAGCCTGACTGCAGAGGTAGTGCTTTGCCCTTGAAAGCTACGATCATAAAAATCACAAAACACCTGGACCAAGTTTTTGTTTTACTGACAGCATCTTATAGCTTTGGCATTCCATCAATCAGAGGTTGGTATGGAAATTATAAAGAACAATTGCCTCAGACTGTGTATGTCTACCTGGAGGCAAAAGTGACAGTCTGATGGCTGTCCCTGTGAAATAAAAATGCCATCTATTAATTGGGCCATCCAAACAGCAGACAAATGCTGATGGCGGGAAAAAAAGTAATATTCTATAATAACCACAGATAACTCACATATTCTAACAGAAGCTAATTGTTATTGGGGTTATACTAAAATTCATCCCATCTGTGCCTGTAAGTACCACTGGGCACTGACTTTTCATGATGGGAGATTATGCAAAATTGTAAAGCTTTGAGTTTTAAAATATTCTGACTTTTAAATTATGCATTATTGGTAATAAAAGTGGCTTGTAAATAAACTAACAGATTGAATTAACAGCTTCCTTCTTTTGATAACTGAGTCAGTCTTTTGATGGACTTACTTCTAATACGTCTTTTATTGGTATAGATTCATTTATGGAAATGGCCTCCCTCCCTCCCTCCCTTCCTTCCCCACTTTGTTCACCCCTCTTTCTTCCACTTTTTCTTTTTTGCTTTCTTTTCTTTTCTTCTTCTTTTTTTTTTTGCATAGATTTCCTGGTATTTAAGGCAGAAAGACTTTCCTAGATCTTATATTTATGTAATACATGGTGACAGAGGAAAAAAAAAATTCAGTCTTTTTCTTATTTTTTTTAAGATCCACAGTCACATAAAGAAATGATTTGTGGAACCAAGAAGGATATGTCTATGAAGCAAACCAAGAAAAAAGAATTTGATGTTATTATTAATGAAGTAGGTGGCACATCTTTTCAAAATCCCATTTTAGCTGGGCAGTGATTTGCAATGAAAGCTGACGTGTTCATTTTTGCCAGGCTAACAAACCCAAGGTCTATTGAAAGTCAGGGCAAAGAAAAAAAAAAAAGAAAAAAAGAGAAAATCCTTTAATAGCCCTGAGTTTTCGAGGCAGAATTTTGGTTTCTTTCCCTTTAGAAAGTTAATTCTTAGCTCTATTAGTTACCACAATCTTGCTGATCTGATGGAGGTCAATCATACAGAGGCCATGCAGTTATTTCTAAGAATCTTCCCACAGACTAATTGTAAATAATTCTTAATTCAGGAGTGGGAAAGTTTGAGGCACTCTATGGTTGTTTTGTAAGACTTTTTTTTTTTTAGACTAAAAATGCAATTGCTTGGAGTAATTTGTGCTCAGGATTTCTGGGTTAAGCTGTAAACTGTTTGGCTGTCATAAAATAATAAGTACGTTTAGTCTATTGATTATGTGTCCTGTCACATTGTCTCTCTACTTCGATTAAGTCATATGACTAATCAGGGCCTACAGGAGATAACTGACCTTTAAGAGTAGTTTCTTGGGCTTCCCTGGTGGCGCAGTGGTTGAGAGTCCGCCTGCCGATGCGGGGGACACGGGTTCGTGCCCCTGTCCGGGAAGATCCCACGTGCCGCGGAGCGGCTGGGCCCGTGAGCCATGGCCGCTGAGCCTGCGCGTCCGGAGCCTGTGCTCCGCAACGGGAGAGGCCACAACAGTGAGAGGCCCGCGTACCGCAAAAAACAACAAAAAAAGTAGTTTCTCACTAGACCTATCTGGGCTATAATTCTTTCTCGTTTTAACAGAACAGATTTTAATACTTATGAATATTTTAGAGTTCTACTTAGATGCTTTTTCCCCCTTCAGTGAAAGAGCTATCATGAAATTGAATTTTTTTTTCTTTTGTAACAAGCACGGTCCATACACTGACTGGAAACTCTCTTTTCTTGCTAGAGGCAGTTCACTCAGTAACTAATCCTAATTCGTCTGTAGGTAGGAACCGTTTATAACATTAGATTCATCAAGCACGTCTGAGTAATAATAATTTGTATCTGATTTGGGGCCAAGATGTTAAGACCCTTGTCTAGTAGGACAATTATTCCATGGCACCTGAGGGTGAGGCTGACATTGCAGTAGTATTCTGATTTCCAGAAGAAATACATAATTCTGTGGGGGAAATTGTTTCATTTCCATGTTTTAGAAAATCAAACAACCCTGTAGACCAGGGGTCCCCAACCCCCGGGCCACAGACCGGTACCACACAGCAGGAGGTGAGTGGCGGGTGAGCCAGCAAAGCTTCATCTATATTTACAGCCACTCCCCATTGCTCGCATTACCGCCTGAGCTCCGCCTCCTGACAGATCAGCGGTGGCGTTACATTCTGAAAGGACCCGGAACTCTACTGTGAAAGGCAAATGCGAGGGACCTAGGCTGCGAGCTCCTTATAAGAATCTAATACCTGATGATCTGAGGTGGAGCTGAGGCAGTGATGCTAGTGCTGGGGAGCGGCTGCAAATACAGATTACCGTTAGCAGAGAGGTTTGCACAGAGACCATAATAAATCAATTGCTTGCAGACTCACATCAAAACCCTATCAGTGAGTGGCAAGTGAAAACAAGCTCAGGGCTCCCACTGATTCTGCATTATGGTGAGTGGTACAGTTATTTCATTATCTATTACAATGTAATAATAATAGAAATAAACTGCACGATAAATGTAACGTGCTTGAATCACCCTGAAAACATCCCCCCCTCCCGGGTCCGTGGAAAGATCGTCTTCCACGAAACTGGTCCCTGGTGCCAAAAAGGTTGGGGACCGCTGCTCTAGACCCTTAATATGTTCTTTTAAACTGTATTTTTAAAAAATTAAGTGCTAGAAAGTAACAAACGAGCATTACATCAGCTTTTCCTGTCGAGTGTGGTTGACTCAAACTTCCAGAGCCCAACTTAAAGAGTGAGAGCAAATTTATGAGTCACCTAGTTTCTTTATATGAATCCTGTCATATGTATCAACATTTCAAATTCAAGATCTCCTGTGTCTATGAATTTAACTCGATGATAACTATGACCCTTTGTTTCTATTTAATAATTTTTCCCAGAAGTTAATGTTTCTATTCCCTATGGCTTTTCAGAAACAATATTCCCTTATGTAAACTGGTGGAGCCACTATGGAAAACAGTATGGAGAGTCCTCAAAAAATAAAAAATCGAGTTGCTGTATGATCCAGCAATCCCACTCCTGGGCATATACCCAGACAAAACTATAATTCAAAAAGATACATGCACCCCAATGTTCATAAGAGCACTACTTACAATAGCCAAGGAAACAAACTACATGTCCATTAACAGATGGATAAAGAAGATGTGACATTATATATATATATATATATATATATATAATATTATATATATATAATGAAATACTACTCAGCCATAAAAAAGAATGAAATAATGCCATTTGTAGCAACGTGGACAGACATAGAGATTATCACACTAAGTGTGGTTAAGTCAGAAAGAGAAAGACAAATACCGTATGATGTCACTTACATGTGGACTCTAAAATATGACACAAATGAACTTATCCATGAAACAGAAACAGACTCACAGACATAGAGAACAGAGTTATGGCTGCCAAGGAGGAGGGGGGTGGGGGAGGGATGGACTGGGAGTTTGGGATTAGCAGATGCAAACTATTATATATGTATATAACTGAATCACCTTGCCATACACCAGAAATTAACACAACGTTGTAAATCAACCATACTTCAATAAAATAAAAACAATCACCCTTGAAAGAGAACTTACATTGCTGATAGAAAATGTGCAGATAAGACATTCATTAGGGTGTTCTGGCCATTCTAGACCCTACTTATTTAAACCTATGGGTCACGGATTCCTGCGCTTACGTACGTAAACACGTGGACCTCAGTCTGCAGAGCTAGGGTTCCATCTGAAAGCTGTTGTTCAAAGTAAAGCTACGTAACACCTAGTGAGGCAAGGATCCTTGCCTCGCTTTTTTTTTCATCACCATATGTTCTCTCCAAATGGTTACCACCTGATGCTCTGTTAACAGTGGGGAGAGTAGCATTTTTGTAGTTTAATTATAGAACTATGAGCTTTTACACAGATTATTTTTGTACGTTCTGTAGCTATTTCTAGAAGTTAGCCCTGTCTCTTTAACACAATCCTAAATTCCCCAAGGGTCTGACCTGCTTTGTGCTCCTCTGTTTTCCTTCTATTACCCTGAAATATTTGTTTTATAACCTTAAGTTATATTTTTGTGCACCTCCCTTTCTGCACCACTCTCACTCCTGAATACAGCTGCTCCTAAATTAGCTCACGGAACAAGAGACAATCTCTATAGCAGACATAATTGGCTCTAGCTAATGTTTACTGTTACTTGTCATTTTTACTGCCTTCTGTGGAGTGAGTTTTCTCACTGTTTTCTTATTTTCAGAATTATGGTCTGCTATAGATCTTACCTTCTGAATATGAACTTTTGTAGACTCCTAGGATGTGGACAGGCGGGTTTTACAGGTAAACATTATGAATGGAATTCAGTGCTTTGGGATTCAATTCCAATTGAATTCAATCCCCATGCCAGTTCTGGCCTGAGAATCCCAGAGAAGGCCAACGGACGTGCCTTGGGTCCTCAGTTGCTCTTTGGCGATTACAGCAACGTTCTGATGGAAATGGACTCTTTGTCAAGACTCGAACACTGACCTAATAGGATCAACTGCTTAAGGAAAAGCAATTCACCTGTAGGAAGTAGTCTTGACCCCTCATCTCCTTCCGTGATTTAAGGTGGGGTGATTGGAGAAATAAAGTGGAGAAAACATCTTCATTGAAGAGCAATGACCCATTTACCATCATATTGTCATAGCCTATTTCATTTTCTAATACCGAATTAAATATACTTTATCTAATCACATTTTTGAATTTAAGATGTCATCTTATTTACTGTTTAATACTTATACAAATACCAAAAGAATATTTCATTCATCACATAATTCTCTCTCTTTTTTTCTTTTTGCATTTGTCATGAAATGGGATCACTGGTTCGAGTGCCACATTATTTTCTTCCAAAGACATTCT
Organism: Phocoena sinus; assembly: GCF_008692025.1. NCBI lineage: Eukaryota > Metazoa > Chordata > Mammalia > Artiodactyla > Phocoenidae > Phocoena > Phocoena sinus. The sequence goes on from NC_045766.1 coordinate 4,197,462, forward strand.
TTTCTTTTTCTCCCACTCTTTCGCACACTGTTGCCAGCTGATGAAACTGCTGTTGAAAGTAGTCAGTTTCGAAGTCCATCACTTCTGTACCTTTGTACTTACAGAGCTCATAAATTAAGCTTCCTACTAGCTTGCTTCCTTTTGAGGCTGACCTCCACACAACTTGAAGGAGAATCATTTGATCCTGTGGCTCCGCGAACACGTTTCTCCCCCATTTGCCTGATGCTCAGAATAAAGACAACTCTATTTGTGGCATCCCCAGTACTAAGATGCTATTAAATTGCAGGCATTTTTTCAGTTGTGACTGAAGATAGCTTCTAACTACAGAACTAACAATGGAGTGTATAAACGGGATTAAACAACCAAACCCTGTCGTGTCAGAGTCGTAGCTGTTTGAAAAACAATGTCATTCACACAAAACGCCCAATATAATGTGAACCTTTTTAAAACTAGGCTCTAAACTAGTTTAAAATATAGGCTGTGATACAGATGCATATGAAATGTTTCTCTGGACAATTCTCAAGGATGAAAAATGAAACAATAATTATCAAAAGATCATGAAGTGGATAGTTTGTGATCAATGACTTTGATCAATGAATTTCATCCTGCTTAGAAAATCCAGCTTCCATTTTCATGTTTGGGTAGGAAAACTTTTCTCCCCCAACGAAGGGCCTAATATCTTACATTTGCATTAGAATTCACGGCACATTTCTTTGTCCACCGGCTACTCTGAGAAGAATGAACTCTGTTTCAGTGGGCTGGTTTTGAACACAGTTGACCCTTGAACAACACAGGTTTGAACTGCACAGGTCCACTTACAGGCAGATGTTTTTCAACAGTAAATACTACAGTGCTACAATAATTGTATAAAATAGGTGTTATTATATGCTATCTTCAGGCAAGGAAGTGAAGACTGAGGATCTTATGTAATTTGTATTGTATAAAATTTCACAGTCTTTTAGTGGTAGTGCCGAAATTCCAATCAAGAGGGTCTCGCTTCATAGATAACTAATAGGGACCTACTGTTTAGCACAGGGAACTCTACTCAATGTTCTGTAATAACCTATATGGGAAAGGAGTCTGAGAAAGAAGGGATATATGTATATGTATAACGGATTCACTTTGTTGTACACCTGAAATTAACACAACATTGTAAATCGACTCTACTCCAATTAAAGTTAAAAAAAATGGTCTCACTTTAAAGCTTGTGGCCTAACTTAACGTTTTAGAACTTGGAAATAAAATCAAATGTATAGATGGTTCACTCTCCTCCTTCTTGAAACTGAAATTCTCCTTTGTTTCATGAGTCTGAGTCCTATCTTGGTAATGTGCTGTGTCGTCCAGACTCTCTAGACCTAGATTCTTAATTCATCGTCGCCAAGTTTACCTCCTCATACATCTTGTTCGAGAGCTGGATTCCTGTGCCCTTAACTCCACCACAAGAGTCCTGCTGCTTCCTGGCTCAAATTCTTGAAGCTTCCAAGTTAGATGTCCAAGTATCACTCCCTTCCCCACATGGAATTCCCATGACTCTGCTCTGGTTATTCGCTGGGAAGATGCTAAAAGTGGGAATATGATATAGTGGTTAAGAGCAAAGACTATAAAATCTTACTGTCAAGATTCAAAATTCAACTGTGCCAACCCACTGTATAATGGGATAATAATATCCACCTCAAAGAGTTTTTATGAGGCTATAAGAAGCTAATCGATGCAAAGAGGTGTGCAAAGCACCTGGCCCACGGTAATATGCCCAATAAATGGGAAATAACGTTGTTGCTCCCACTAGTATTAGATCATTTCTTTAGATATCCATGTGTGGCCTTTCAGAAGTGATAAAGTCAGCATGCCAAGCCGAGACCGGATCACAGAGGCATGTAAAATGACTGAATCCTAGACATTTGCGTGTCTCATCCTGGGGTTGTGTACTAAGGCATACTCAGCTGTGTGCCGAAGTAAAACCGATGACTTTAATGTGTTTGCAAAAAGTAATTTAATATTTTTTCTCCTTGGGAAAACGATTTTTATCTTTTCACTTACTTTTCTTTAAAAATACATTTGTTTTTCTTCTCTAAGTTGCTTATACTCTTAGCAAGCTAAGGCATACGTAAGGAGATATTTAGGATAACAAAATAAGAACCAATATTCAAGTACCAGGCACTTTACTTCCTGTGCCTAATTTCACCCTTTCAGTAATGGTAAGAGGTTGGTGCTGATTTTTACTCCCATTGTAAAGATGGAGAAAGCAAGACCCAGAGAGAAGTAACTTTCGAATGCGTCATTTGTGCCCAACAGTGAAGCTCATGTGTTCTGTCCTTATATCATTCTGCATACTACCATTCTAGAACATCCTTGCAAATACCATTTAGATGTTTCTAGACTCCGTCAGGATGTGAAAAATATAATGTTTCGTCTACACACACGGAGCCTTCAATCAGTGGTAAGTTTTCTGGGCCTCTGACAATTGGTCATGAAAAGCTTTCTAATTAAAGGGTTCTTTTTTTAAAAAAATTTTTTGGAGTAGAGTTGATTTACAATGTTGCCTTAGTTTCAGGTGTACAGCAAAGCGAACCTGTTATACATATACATATATCCATACTTTATTTTAGATTCCTTTCCCATATAGGTCATTACAGAGTATTGAGTAGAGTTCCCTGTGCTATACATAATTAGATTTTTTTTTTTGCTTATTTTGGTAACTTCTGATTTTGGAATAATTCCAAAGTTACTGAATAGTTTCAAGAATAATTCAAAGAGATGTCAGCAGGACGGTGAACTAGGAGGTCTCAATTCTCGTCTCCCACCTCCCAAGATAAAACAACTAAAACAATGAATAAACAAGTACATCACAAATGAAAATAGCTGTGAGAGAGCTCTGGAGTACAACAAAGAATGTCCAAGAACCCAGAGGAGCAAAAATAGAGAGAACAGCTACATAGAAAAGTGAAGGAAGCATCGTCCCTGTGTCCCCCATCCCCCTAACCCAGCACAACTTGGCATTAGATGTGGTACCTGTATACGATGGATTATTACTTAGCCCTAAAAGGGAACGAAACTTTGTCATTTGCAGAGATGTGGATGGACCTAGAGACTGTCATACAGAGTAAAGTAAGTCAGAAAGAGAAAAGCAAATATCATACAATATTGCTTACATGTGGAATCTAGAAAAATGGTACAGATGAACTTATTTGCAAAGCAGAAATAGAGTCACAGATGTAGAGAACAAATGTATGGACACCAAGGGGGGAAAGGGAGGGTGGGATGAACTGGGAGATGGGGATAGATATATATACACTATTATGTATAAAATAGACAACTAATGAGAACCGACTGTACAGCACAGGGAACTCTACTCAATGCTCTGTGGTGACCTAAATGGGAAGGTGATCTAAAAAAGAGGGGATACATGTATATGTATAACTGATTCACTTTTCTGTACAGCAGAAAGTAACACAACATTGTAAAACAACTATACTCCAATAAAAATTAATTTAAAAAAAGAGGGAGCCTCAAGGTGTTACTTCCCCAAGTGGGGGGAAAGGAGGTTAGGAGGACCCCAGACACACCTACTGTAGACATCCATAGCTTTTGCCACAGAGGATCCCCTTGTTCTTCCCTGATGATGATCCCTGCTGCCAGAGCTACCCCAGAGTCCACACCGCTGAGCTCCCCTGGAGAAGGAGCCAGAAGTGCACTCCCCCCGCCCAGGACAAGAGCCATAATCCACTCCCACCCGTACACAACTGTGCACATGCCCTGGGCCCCATCTCTGCAGCCATTCCACACCTGCTTGTGTTTTGGACCACAGTGTCACTGTCTGTATGCCTGTGTGCCAAACCCAGTGCCAAGACAGATCCTCTTGCCTATGACTTCCACCCATGAGGGAAAAAGAGAACAGGAAGACCCTAGGAGGTTTCACCACCAGGGATCCCAACAGCTGTCCCTGTTGTCACAAACACCAACAGCCTTGGCTCCCAAGGGCCTTAACAGTCTCGTCGTCAACACTGATCGCAGCTGGCAGAGCCACAAAAGACAACATGCCCTCCTTGGAGCTGAGGAAGATGCTGTGTCCCACCAGAGCCAAAGCCACTGCCCCTCAACCAGGCAGCACCCTTGGACCCACGCATAGGTGAAGGTCTTTCCACACTGAACTCAGACTGTGAAGCCTAGAAAAGTTACTGCTACATCAAATGCACAGACAGCACCACAAGGCTAAACGAAGCACAAAAAAATTAAGGAAATGTGGCACTACCAAAGGAGGAAAAGAATGTTCCCATAATCAACTCCAAAGAATCAGAATAACTGTTTTCATAAACTCACTAAGCTCCAGGAGAACACAGAGAGACAATTCAACAAAATCAGGAAAACAGTATATGAACAAAATGAGATGTTCTACAAAGAAATAAAACTTATCACAAAAGAACCAAACGGAAATTCTGGAGCTGAAGAATACAAAGAATGAAATGAAAAATGCAATAGAGGGCTTCCCTGGTGGCGCAGTGGTTGAGAGTCCGCCTGCTGATGCAGGGGACACGGGTTCGTGCCCCGGTCCGGGAGGATCCCACATGCCGCGGAGCGGCTGGGCCCGTGAGCCATGGCCGCTGGGCCTGTGCGTCTGGAGCCTGTGCTCCGCAACGGGAGAGGCCACGACAGTGAGAGGCCCGCGTACCACAAAAAAAAAATAAATAAAAAAAAAAAACTAAAACACAAGTAGTCTACCAAAAAAAAAAAAAAAAATGCAATAGAGAGCTTCAATGACACTTAAGCAGAAGAAGGAATCTGTGAACACTCAGTATAAAAAGTATTGCGTGAACACAATATAAGAAGAAGCAAACTGGCTATTAAGAACACAAAGTATGTATGGGGGAGGGGATAAAATGCAGTGTTTTCTTGACGTGATTAAAACTAAGTTTTTATCCACTTAAAATAGAAACCTATAACTACAAGATATTTTATGCAGGTCTTAAGCTAATCATAAAGAAAAAACTTATTAGAGCCAAAAGAAAGAGAAGAGTCAAAGAAAATCACTGTACAGAATGAAATAAGTCAGAAAGAGAAAAACCTTGTATAATATTGCTTATATGTGGAATCTAGAAAAATGGTACAGATGAAACTATTTGCAGGGCAGGAATAGAAAGGCAGACGTAGATAATGGACTTATGGATACCAAGAGGGAAAGGGAGGGCGGGATGAATTGGGAGATTGGGATTGACATATATACACTGTTGATGTATAAAATAGGTAACTAATAAGGACCTACTGTATAGCACAGGGAACTCTAGTCAATGCTCTCTAATAACCTATATGGGAAAAGAATCTAAAAAAGAGTGGATATATGTGTATATGTATAACTGGGTCACTGTGCTGTACACCTGAAACTAACACAACATAGTAAGTCAACCATACTCCAATAAAAAATAATAAAAAAAGCAAATCACTATAAAAATCATCCAATAATAAAGGAAGATAGCAAGAGAGGGAGGAAACAACTGCAAAACAGACAGAAAGCAAATAACCAAATGGCAATAGTAAGTCCTCATTTATCAATAATTGCTTTAAAACATGGATTAAACTCACCAATCAAAAGGGATACAGTGGACAAATAGGGGAAAAAAAACACCAAGATCCAACAATATGCTACCTCTGAGGGACTCACTTTAGATTTAACGATACACATAGGCTGGAAATGAAGGCTTGGAAAATATAGCTCCTGCACATGGTGACCAAAAGAAAGCAGGAGTGGCTATACTCATGTTACACAAAACAGACTTCAAGTCTAAAACGGGCTCCGGAGACAAGGAAACCTTTATATAATGATTTTCTAACTCCATATTTCCTTCTATACTTATTAGTTGACATTCTAACTATGTGAAAAATACGTGTACCGGCAGGGACTCCTGAATTCTTATTTTATTCAATGGGTTATACTCTCTTACTGTCATTATTCATTTTGATTCTCAGAATGTTTCGTATGTGGCTGGTGGGAGCTCCTTCGAGCTAACTCTTGGGCCTTTTTGACATGCCCTATCATTCTTGGAGCCCAGTCTTCCTCTCTGGCTATAATAATATGCTTAAGGTCCATCGTATGATTTTACTGCTTCATCTTTGGAACCGGCAACTCCTCTCTGGCTCCCTTTAGTAGAGAATGGTATAAGAAACCAAGATTTGGCCACTGGGTCTGATACACATTTTACAGTTCTCTTGAACGCTCATCAAACAAGATTGTGAAGGTTTGTTCATAATGCCCTGAGAATGAGACTAAAGGGGACGATGGGAAATCGAATGGATAGGTCTTAAATCAGTCTTGATGTCTGGAGGAAAGAAATCCGATGTGGGAAATTCCCAACATATAAATGTCATTTTTTTGTATGTTTTGGGTAATGCAAAAGTTTTCAAGGCTTCACTTGCATGTACCTATAACATAGCCACAAAACTTTGAAACCTCAGATTCCCTGTTTTTGCTCCTGTCTGCTTACACAAGTCCACCAGCAGCAAGTTACTTCACTCTTCTGTGCTTCCTGAGCTGCAAAGTGGAGATGATAAACCCTGCCTCACAGGGGTGCTGTGAGCATCCGACTGTCTATCAGATCTCTTACCTACTAATCATGTATCTGGCAATATCAGATATCTCTATCCTGGCTTCCCTGATGGTGCAGTGGTTAAGGATACACCTGCCAATGCAGGGGACACAGGTTTGAGCCCTGGTCCGGGAAGATCCCACATGCCGCGGAGCAACTAAGTCTGTGCGCCACAACTACTGAGCCTGTGCTCTAGAGCCCATGAGCCACAACTACTGAGCCTGTGCGCCACAACTACTGAGCCTGCGCTCTAGAGCCCATGAGCCACAACTACTGAGCCCACGTGCCACAACTACTGAAGCCCACACGCCTAGAGCCCATGCACCACAACGAAGAGTAGCCCCCACTCAGTGCAACCAGAGAAAGCCTGTGCGCAGCAATGAAGACCCAACGCAGCCAGAAACAATAAATAAAATAAAATAAAATAAATGTCTCTATCCATGTATCTGTAACCATCTGTCTCTATCTTTGGTCATATTCTTACTACTATATCTTTTGATATGATAAATGCTCAATTAATGGTTTTATAATAACACTAATAATAATAGTGGATAACCAGCATTTGATATAACCATATAAGTAATACTCTTTTTCTCATGCTCTCCTTTTTAGAAAACATCACTGAATTGGCTCCAAAAAAAGAAAATAGAAACCTGCATTTTATTTCAAAAGGCCTTAAGTATATTCTCCTTCATAGTTTCTGAAAGTCTTGGCACTTTTCTGTTACATTAGTAGAAGTACACCATCAACAGAGACGCAAACACTTGGTTAAAAACATATCTTTGTACTAGCAAAAAACTGTTTGATTCAGCGTTTCTAGAAACTTCCGAAGTTAAAATTGAGTAGATACAAAGTCATGTTGTCATTGGTGGGGATATAGGATTTTTTCCTATTGCTATGTAAGTTTTCGTTTGAATCATGTTAGGGTCTTTACTCAGTGGTAGTTTCTCTGAACACTTGTAAACTGTCCTGGGTTATTACTTAAGTATAATGCGTGGGTTGTGAGCACCAATATTGGAGTTCGATTGCCCGGGTTTGAATCCTGGCTCTCCAGTCACTCGAAGTAACCTTGAGCACTTCACTTAACCTCCTATTGTTCAGTTTCCTCATCTGTCAAACAGAGTAAGTAATTATACCTGTCTCATAAGATTTTTGTGAAGATTAAGTTAATATATGTAAAGCGCTTAGATTATAGGAAATACTCATCCCTGATAATTACTATTAGTTTTAACTTATTTAGAGAATTTTTGCCACACAGAGAAATCAAACTTTATGCCTATAGTAATGCCATTTGTATTTATAATATATTAATTATTTGTAATAAATACTTCATATTAACTCATGGAAATGAAATTGGGAACTTTTTTTTCTCTGTTTCTGTGCTGGACACAGAAACATGATGAATAAGAAAGAAAAGTACATTTCTCCTGTATATTTCTGGATAAAAATTGAACCAATTCTGGGATTGCCCAGATCTCTTTGGATCATCGGTACCTAAGAAACACTTGTGTGATGTCTTTGACTAAACTACTTTTAATTATTCCAACCGTGAGACATTTCCCTACTCTGTGCTTCAACATATATTTGATGAATCAGTGAAAGCCCCATGTAAAATACTTGTAAACGTCAGCAAGTGCTACATAAAATCCCAATGTGACAGATACGTTATAGCTAAATATAATAAAAATTAGTGGGATTGATGTCAAAAGAGAAGGCCAAACTGTGACAGGATTAGTGTTTATCATCAATGTTGTGTAAGATTTATACAGGCTTCATGCAAGATAAAGAAAACGGCTTTTTATCCCCTTCTTCTCAGCTTAAACAAAAGTGTCTGCTACTCATTTTATATTCAGGGCGTGAATTTTTGGACCTGAGAAAATCCATTACAATGCCGTAGTTGATTTTGTGAGAACAGTACTAGTCACCTGAGATGAGAATTTGGATCAGGAATGCTTTTATGATGTCGGACAGATTATTTTCTTCCATTATTGCACTTTTATATGTTCTGCTGTCTTGCTTTCTTAGCATCTGTGAATAAATGTCAGTGGATATCCATGGAACTTATGGACAGTCTTGGTGCTCTTTCTTACAGAAAGGGTCCGCCCCAGTGCCTGAAATTGACAGAAGTTACACGTTTCTCTAGCAAGGGATCATTTAAATAATATTCTTATCAAATGCGGGCTGCCTAGAGTCAAGGAAGGAGGAAAAATGAAATAATTATTTTAAACTTGCTTTATTAAAGAAAATAATATATTTACTACTAATAATTAATGATAATATATAATTATTAATGATAATTAATAATAATAGATCACTAAGTGATATACTTAGTGTATGGAATTATATATGGAGGTCTTCTTTCTGTATTTTTAAAAATAACAAACTTTACTTTTTAAAGAAGTTTTAAGTTTTCAGAAAAATATGTGGAACGTACAGAGAATTCCCATATACCCTGTCCAGCCCTCCCTCCCCTTTTTCCTTATTAACATTTTGCATTAGTATGATGCATTTGTTACAATTAATGAGCCAATACTGATACACCGTTATTAACTAAAGCCCATAGTTTACATTTGGGTTCGCTCTTTGTCTTGTACATTCTGTGTGTTTTAACAAATAGATAATGGTATGTATCTACCAATATAGTAATACATAGAATAGTTTCACTGCCATAAGATTCCCCTGTGTTCTACCTGTTCACCCCTCCCTCCCTCCCCATAAACTCCTGGAAACCACACTTTTACTGCCTATAGTTTTGCCTTTTCCAGACTGTCATATAGTTGGCATCACATAGTACATAGCCTTTTCAGACGGGCTTCTTTCCCTTAACAATATACATTTAAAGTTCCTCCGTGTCTTTTCATGATGTGCTATCTCATTTCTTTTTAGTGCTGATCAGTATTCCAGTGTGTGGATGTACCACAGTTGTTTATCCATTTACCTGTTGAAACACATCTTGGTTGATCTCCAGGTTTGGGAAATTATTAATGAAGCTGCTATAAACATTCATGAGCAGGTTTTTGTGTGGACAGAAATTCTCAACTCCTCTGGGTTGATACCAAGTAGAGTGATTGCTGGATTATATGACAAGAGTATGTTTAGTTTTCTAAGAAACCACCAAACCGTCTTCTAAAGCGACTGTACCATTGTGGATTCCCACTGGCAATGAATGAAGAGTTTCTGTTTCTCCACATCGTCAACAGCTTTTGGTGTTGTCACTGTATTTTGGCCATTCTAATAGGTGTGTAGGGGTATCTCACTGTTGTGTTAATTCTCCTTTGTATTTTTTTTTTTTTACAAAAAAATTGTTTCTATGAAAGGCAACAGTTTAATTCAGATGTCAATGAAGGGGAGTTATGTAAAAGCCGTGTATAGTGATGAAGCAGCCACACCTACAGATATTACTTCTTGGCAGGGCAGTGCTAACGGAGGAGTGTCATAAAAATAAACATCCCCCTAAATCTTGATTCCATAGGTATAAAAAGCTAGGAAAGGAGATATTCTGACTTCAAAGAAGCTTAGTCTGAGCTAAGGAGGATTTTTTAAATTGTTGTTTTCTTTGAGAGTCATTCACGTTTAGTACACGAATGATGGAATGGCTTGTGTGATGTTAACACCTGATTCATTTTAAATTTTTATGGTCCTAATGTCATTGTCTTTTAATCAGAGAGTGTCACTGGAATTCAGAATAGATGTGAACAGGCAAGTAGGAGACAATAGCCGAATCATTAAACTGAGAAAACAACAAACCAAAGCCTCCAATAAGAATGTTTAGAATTTTAATGCCCAACAAATAGAATAACAGAATACTGAATGATAGGGAAATCCTGCCTTCAATTGAGTACTGCCTGGATCTGGAAAATTAAAACAAAGCAGCTTACTGTGAGTCAAAATGTTGGTGAAATCTGACTGGATTCTCTCAGGCAGGACCAAGAATCCAGACTCTTCTTGATCTGTGAATCACTGATGGGTTAAAAGCAAATAAACAAACAAAAAACCAAACACCACCAAAAAAAAAAAAGAGAACTGAAGTTAAGCTCCACTCACAGAACTTCTTTAGGGTAAAAGTTTGGAAATGATAATATAGATATCTTGAATTTGACCATTCTTGTACCATTTTCCACACCCCTTCAAATTAACCTTTAAAAAAGTTCCCTTCTTAGCATTTCCTGCATTTATTTTCTGGACAGTATTACCCACTAGGGCTTTAAGAATCAGGCATCTTGTATATGTCGAAGGTCCTCTCTACTGAGCTCCAGACACACATGGCTTTCATTCATTCATCAATCTGTTGATTGACTAATTGAGAACCTCATTCATAAACACCTCCAATTATGGGTCAGGCAGATCAACCTATCAACTATGAGGTCTTGCACAATCCATTAAGTCTCTCTAATCCTATTTTCTTATCTACTCTGTAGGTATAACAGTACCTACCACTCAGCGTCACAGAGAGAATTAAATAAAACAATATTTGTAAGTTTTATGTCTGGATTCCTACTGCTACTTCATTAGTACAGAATATCTTCATTTCTTTGCCAGACTCTAATAATAGACTTCTGATTGGTTTCTTTGCTTTTTGTCTATATAAATTCTCTGCCTGTTGATACACAGTCTCCACACTTTGAGGTGGTTGGATTGGGGTTAGGGAAGCAGAGGACAAGAGAGAAAGGCGAAGTTCACCCATGGAGGAAAACAGGAGACACTGCAAAGGACCTGGATGAAAAATTTGCCAATCTAAGATGCTGCTTCTACTCCAGAAGAGTGTAATAAGCCCTCTCACTCCAACCCACCCCTGCACTTACAAGTGCCATTAAGGAAAGGAAATTGGAGGGAAGGGACTTTTGAAAACTGATAGCATTTTCCTGAAAGGAATCTGTTAAGCTAAGAGAACACTATTTAACTGGGATGAGGTAGAAATAACATTAATCGAAAGGCTTATGTTTCCCAGCTACTTAATAAAGTATTGAAAAGAAGATACAATTAGTTAAGGGAATGTAAAGAAATACATTTTGTCTTCATTTTGAATGTAAAGGGTGTAACTCTGCAGCCCTGAAGTACAGACACAGAGAGTCTCCTGGAATTATGGTCCTGCTCTTTTCTAGGTAGTGGAACTTGACGAAAAATCTCTTCTGACTGATAGTTTTTTGTTTTGTTTTGTTTTGAAATCTTAACCTTTTACTCACTGTTCTATTAAAATATGTTATTTATAAATTTAGGGTCTGATAGCATGACAAGAGTTTCCCCTAATATTTACTAGAAAATTTCATAAGACAACCATAAGAAATGACACAAATCGGTCTGCCCTTCAGCTTCCCCAGGCAAGAAAACAGTAGTAAAATGCCTTCAGAATCTTTAGGGAAATGAAACATGACTTGTTATAGATTTTGTCATTAACCAAATGGACATTCAAGTATGAGGTCCACATTTTTGATCATGCAAAGACTTCTCAAAGAAAGCAGATGATAAACTTCACCCACCCAAGGATGAATGAAGAAAGTGTGGCTACAGGACTTACAATGGCCAATGAATCCATTTAATTACAGGTTGAAGATTAAATATGGAAATTATGATAGGAGAAGAGAATTGTGAATGTTATAAACCTAGTACCAGCTTTAGCTCTATTTCCTATCACTTCCTCACTGTAATCAAGGCTTTCTCTGTACTAAAATTCTTGAAATCTGTTGTCATGGTGTTACCACGGAGCCTTTACACAAACTCTTTAGTCTGCCTGGGACAAGCTCACCCAAGTCCCATCATTATCTATCCCTGTTCAAACACTCACTCTTCCCCTGTCCAACACCTATTCCTCCTAAGAGCTCAGCTTTATCCTTTTCTTCAAGAGGGTTTCCCCATCACCTTCCTCTTTTGTGTTCCTGTACTCTGTCACTCACCACACTTCTTTCCAATCACTGCACTCTCTAAGACTGTTAGTTTTCTCCTTGCAGAAACAGGGTTTGTTACACTCATTTCTTTTTAAATTCTCAGCATTTTTCACAGTGCCTAATATATAGGAGTCTCTCAAACAAATTGATACATATCAAACTGTGGATATGGTTTTAAGTTCCTTTTGTTTCTCTTTCTAATCACATACACACAAAACTGACATACTCAAAAAATTTTAATTAAAAAAAGGACATATTGAGATTGGTTCAAGATGGTGGAGTAGAAGGACGGGCACTCACTGCCTCTTGTGAGAGCACCAGAATCACAACTAACTGCTGAACAATCATCAACAGGAAGACACTGAAACTCACCAAAAAAGACACCCCACATCCAAAGACAAAGGAGAAGCCACAATGAGACGGCAGGAGGGGCGCAATCACAATAAAATCAAATCCCATAACCACTAGGCGAGTGACTCAGAAACTGAAGAATAATTATCCCACAGAAGTCAACCCATTGGAGTGAAGGTTCTGAGAACCATGCCAGGATTCCCAACTTGGGGGTCCTGAAACAGAAGGAGGAATTCCCAGAGAATCGGACTTGGAAGGCTAGAGGGATTTGATTGCAAGACTTCACCAGGACTGGGGGAAACAGACATCCCACTCTTGGAGGGCACACACAAAGTAGTGTGTGCACCAGGACCCAGGGGGAAGGAGCAGTGACTCCATAGGAGACTAAGGCAGACCTACCTGCTAGTGTTGGAGGGTCTCCTGCAGAGGTAGGGGGTGGCTGTGGCTCACTGTGGGGACAAGGACACTGGCAGCAGATGTTATGGGAAGCCCTTCCGGAGTCTGCCATTAGCCCCACCAAAGAGCCTGTAGCCTCTAGTGCTGGGTTGCCCAAGGCCAAAGAACCAACAGGGAGGGAACTCAGCCCCACCTTTCAATAGACAAATGTATTAGAGTTTTACTAAGCTCTACCCACCAGAGCTACACCCAGCTCTACCCACCACCAGTCCCTCCCATCAGGAACCTTGCACAAGCCTCTTAGATAGCCTCATCCACCAGAGGGGCAGACAGCAGAAGCAAGAAGAACTATGATCCTGCAGCCTGTGGAACAAAAACCACATTCACAGAAAGATAGAGTGAAAAGGCAGAGGACTATGTACCAGATGAAGGAACAAGATAAAACCCCAGAAAAACAACTAAATGAAGTGGAGATAGGCAACCTTCTAGAAAAAGAATTCAGAATAATTATAGTGAAGATGATCCAGGACCTCGGAAAAACAATGGAGGCAAAGATCGAGAAGATGCAAGAAATGTTTAACAAAGACCTAGAAGAATTACAGAACAAACAAACAGAGATGAACAATACAATAACTGAAATGAAAAATACACCAGAAGGAATCAATAGCAGAATAACTGAGGCAGAAGAACGGATAAATGACCTGGAAGACAGAATGGTGGAATTTAATGCCGTGGAACAGAATAAAGAGAAAAGAATGAAAAGAAATGAAGACAGCCTAAGAGACCTCTGGGACAACATTAAATGCACCAACATTCACATTATAGGGGTCCCAGAAGGAGAAGAGAGTGAAAAAGACCCGAGAAAATATTTGAAGAGATTATAGTGGAAAACTTCCCTAAAATGGGAAAGGAAATAGCCACCCAAGTCCAGGAAGTGCAGAGAGTCCCAGACAGGATAAACCAAAGGAGAACCATGCTGAGACAGATGGTAATCAAATTAACAAAAAGTAAAGACACATAAAAATTATTAAAAGCAACAAGGGAAAAATGACAAATAACATACAAGGGAACTCCCATAAGGGTAACAGCTGATTTCTCAGCAGAAACTCTACAAGCCAGAAGGGAGTGGCAAGATATATTTAAAGTGATGAAAAGGAATAACCTACAGCCAAGGTTACTCTACCCGGCAAGGATCTCATTCAGATTTTACAGAGAAATCAAAAGCTTTACAGACAAGAAAAAGCTAAGAGAATTCAGCACCACCAAACCAGGTCTACAGAAACTTCTCTAAGTGGGAAACACAAGAGGAGAAAAGGATCTACAAAAACAAACCCAAAACAATTAAGGAAATGGCAATAGTAACATAATACGATAATTACCTTAAAAAAATGTGAATGGATTAAATGCTCCAACCAAAAACACCAGCTCAGTGAATGGACACAAAAAAAGAACGCATATATATGCTGTCTACAAGACACCCACTTCAGACCTAGGGACACATACAGACTGAAAGTGAGGGGATGGAAAAAGATATTCCATGCAAATGGAAATAAAAAGAAAGCTGGAGTAGCAATACTCATATCAGATAAAATAGACTTTAAAATAAAGAATGCTACAAAAGACAAGGAAGGACACTACATAATGATCAAGGGATCAATCCAAGAAGAAGATATAACAATTAAAAATATATGTGCACCCAACATAGGAGCACCTCAATACATAAAGCAATTGCTAACAGCTACAAAAGAGGAAATCGACAGTAACACAATAATACTGGGGGACTTTAACACCTCACTTACACCAATGGACAGATCATCCAGACAGAAAATTAATAAGGAAACACAAGCTTTAAATGGCACAATACACCAGATAGATTTAATTGATATTTATAGAACATTCCATCCAAAAACAGCAGATTACACTTTCTTCTCAAGTGTGCATGGAACATTCTCCAGGATAGATCACATCTTAGGTCACAAATCAAGCCTCAGTAAGTTTAAGGAAACTGAAATCATTTCAAGCATCTTTTCTGACCACAACCTTGTGAGATTAGAAATAAATTACAAGGATAAAAACATAAAAAACACAAACACATGGAGGCTAAACAATGCGTTACTAAATAACCAAGAGGTCACTGAAGAAATCAAAGAGGAAATGAAAAAATACCTAGGGACAAATGACAATGAAAACACGATGATGCAAAAACTATGGGATGCAGCAAAAGCAGTTCTAAGAGGGTAGTTTATAGCAATAAAATCCTACCTCAAGAAACAAGTGAACCTACCTCAAATGAACAATCTAATCTTACACCTAATGGAACTAGAGAAAGAAGAATAAACAAAACCTAAAGTTAGTAGAAGGAAAGAAATCATAAAGATCAGAGCAGAAAAAAATGAAATAGAAACAAAGAAAACAATAGCAAAGATCAATAAAAGTTTGTTCTTTGAGAACATAAACAAAATTGATAAATCTTTAGCCAGACTCATCAAGAAAAAGAGGCAGAGGACTCAAATTTAAAAAATTAGAAATGAAAAAGGAGAAGTTACAATGAACACCACAGAAATACAAAGCATCATACGAGATTACTACAGCAACTCTGTGCCAATAAAATGGACCACTTGGAAGAAACAGACAAATTCTCAGAAAGGTATAACCTTCCAAGACTGAGCCAGGAAGAAATAGAAAGTATGAACAGACTTGAATCACTTAAAATTTATTGTGACTTGCTTGAAGATTCACAATATGTTGGTAAATATTCTATGTGTAATTAAAAAGAATGAGTATTCTGCTATTCTTGGGTTGAGAGTTTATTTAAAGTCAATTAGGTCAAGTTGGTTGATAATATTATTCAAATCTAGTATAACTGCTGATTTTTTTCCTACTTAGTCTATCAGTTTTGGAGTGCGAGTGTTGAAATATCTGACTATAAGTGTGGATTTATCTACTTCTTTTTGCAGTTCAATCCATTTTGCTTCAAGTATTTTGAAGCTCTGCTATAAATACATAAATATTCAGGATTGCTATGACCTTTTGATGAACTGAGCTTCTAATATCTCTACTAATACCCTTTGCTACAAAATCTTATATCTGTATACATAGCCACTCCAGCTTTCTTTTGACTAGCGTTAGCATGTTATTATAGGGGTTTTTTTTTCTTCTTCTTTCTATTAGTACTTTAGAATTGTTTCCCCACTGTCATCTTTCTGATGACAAATCTGCTATCCTCCTTGTCTCCTTCTCTGTACGTAACATGGTTTCACTCTGGTTGTAAGATTTTCTCTTTCTCACTGGTCTTGAATAGTTTGATTATGATGTGTTTTTTTAATGTTTCTTTTGCTTAGAATATGCTGCACTCCTTAGATCTTCACATTTATAATTTTCATCAATTCTGGAAGTTTTTCAGCCATTATTTCCTCAAATATTTTTTCTGTCCTTCCTTTTCCTTTGAGGATCCTTCCTTTGAGGATGCCTAATTACATATACATTAACCTGCTTGAAAATTAAAAAAATTTTCTTTTTCTCCCTGCTTCAATTTAAATAGTTTTATTAGTATATTTTCAAGTTCACTGTTGTTTTCTTCAGGAATGTTTAATCTGCTGTTTATCCTCCTCAGTATGTATTTTACCTCAAATATTGCAGTTTGTGCTTCTAGACGTTCCATTTGTTATTTAAAATATCTTCCATTTCTCTATTTAATGCTTTGAGCCTATGGAATACAACTGTAATGTTTAAATTTCCTTGTCTGTCAATGATAACATCTGTGACACTGTTGAGTCATTTGATTATTTTCCTCAAAATGCCACGTTCTCCAGCTTCTTTGCATGCCTCGTCATCTTAGATTAGATGACAAATGTTGGGAGTTTCACTTTGTTGAGTACTGAATATTTTTATATTCCTATATTTTTGTGCTTTTTTCTGGGGTGAGTTAAATTACTTGGAAACAGTCTTACCCTTTCAGGTCTTGCTTTATGATTTGTTAGGTGTATCTGAATTAATGCTCTGTCCAGAGCTAGTTATTTCCATTGCTGAGGCAAGACTTTCCTGAATACACTACCCATGAGTGATGAGTTTTTCCAATCTGGCTGGAGGGAGCTGGAGAAGGTGCTGTTCCTAGCCCTGTGTGAGTGCCAGGCACTGTTCCATTTAATCCCTCCAGATGATTCTTTTCCAGGCCTCCAGTAATTTCCTCACAAACATGTGTTGATTAGCACTTTCCTAAGTAAAGTCTCTCTGCAGTTCCCTTTATGTGCAATGCTCCTCCCTGGAACCTAGCTGCCTTGGTTTCCCCAGACATGAACTTCCAGCTCTGTAACCCATTGAGATCACAGGCTCTGCCTGGTGTCCCCTCTCTGTGCCAGAGCCTTGGACCACCCTAAAGCTGGGGCCATTATAAGACTTAAATCTTGTTTGTTTCTCATTTCTCAGGGACCACTGTCCTTCATTATCTGAGATCCATTTTGAAAATCTTTTTTTCAAATATTTTAACCTTTTTGGGGTGGTTGTTTTAGATGAGAGCATAAACTGAGTTACTGTTAATCCATCTTTGTTGGAAACAGAAGCCCACATATGGACTTTATATTTTAGACCTCTTATAGAGGTGGAGATAGTCTACAAAATAGAACTTACAGGATTGGTCAGGTGACATGAGGGCTCCTGACACTGTGTGAGCTAAAGAGTATAATGGGCTGGCTTATTAACCTTGAAAATCTACACTCTCCCTCTGAAATCATTATCAGACGTTTACTGATGTCACCAAAGGGGTTAGAATGGGAAGGAATTTTCTTTCTTAGGCTGTGGCCTGGGGAAGGTAGTTCAACCCCTTTTGTTCTTCCTGGGTAAATCATCAGATGCACTGCATTTTCACATTCCTTAAGAACATATAATGAAGAATCTCGTACAGCTCAAACACACGTTAAGACCGGCTGGATTCTCCCACGTTTCATTCATTTATTTTGAGGGTTGCTTTGCTTTTTCTGTAAGCCCTTGGTCTCTGGAGAAGCAAGTATTAATAGATTGTTTACCTCTGCCTTTCGGATACCTGAGATGTCCGCATTCTAAGTATCCAGGCTTTAGTCATTGATAACATAAAGAACAGGAATTTATTATTAATTAACAACAAAACAACAACAAACAACACTGCAATCTTTTTTTTTCTCGTTTATACCTATATTCCTTTACAGCGAATTTCCAGCCCTGGTACTTCCCTGATTATTCTCATTTCAACAATCCAATAAATTTGTCCACTTCTACAGAATGTGGGTGCATGTACACATGCTTAGGGAGCGGGACCACTTCCTACACCTTCTATCACCTGGCTTTATATTGTCCCATTAAACCAATTTCAGAGGACATTCTGCTTCCAACATATAAAAGCCTTCCAATTGTATGTGATAACTTAAATGTTTTTAACCTAATTTTCATTAATATTTTAGGTTTCATTGTTTCCTATCAGTAATTCAGGCTGCAGGAGATGTTACTCCTTAGTGTTTAAGCTATTTAAGTTTATATCTCATCTGTGCAAAGAAAGTCGTTTGTACAGCTTTAAATTATATTTTCTCTTCTATGTTTTTACCATAACAAACCCCAAAAGCTACATTCAAGATACCGTATGTTAGCTGCACTCTTAAAATGTATTTCATATTTTCATTGCTTTTTAATGGGGGTCCGATTTGCCTATCAATTTTATTCTGATAGAATTATGATTAAGGGAAGTGTGTGGACAATTTTTTCTATAAATGTTATTAAATTTTAAAATGGATTTATCTTCGACATTTTTAATATACATTACAAATCTTGTACCAATGGTAGCTTGGTACCTTCTTCCATCAAATTGTCCCTCTTTTAGAGGTTTTCATTTTCTTCTACAAGATTCCAGGAAGACTACCAAAGACTTTAATGAGAAGCAAGACTGAGATATTCTCAAGGGGGAGACGTAAAACAGTTTTAGCTATTAAAAGATAATATCAGAGCGAGCGCAAGTGCGTAACCTGAAAAATGGATCAATTAGGAATCTATCGCATCCTTGGAGTCAGGAGCACTTCAATTAAAAATGTGAGACCAGGGCTATTAATATTATTAAATGAAGACAACCAGTGCTGTGATACATTTTCATTTACTGTTGTAATACACAAGAACGAACTGCTGGAGCGTCTAAGGTTAAAACGTTCACTTCCTCATGACCACGTGAATTCTCTGAAAGTAGCTTTGGTCGCAAAAGAGCTTCGTTCTTTTGAAGAGGTTTTTTTTCATTTTTATTTTCTACTGGAGTGTAGTTGATTAACAATGTTGTGTTGGTTTCAGGTATACAGCAGAGTGATTCAGTTATACATATACATGTATCTGTTCTTTTTAAAATTCTTTTCCCATTTAGGTTATTATAGAGTATTGAGCAGAGTTCCCTGTGCTATACAGTAGGTCCTTGCTGGTTACCTATTTTAAATATAGCCGTGTGTACATGTCAATCCCAAACTTCCAGTCTATCCCTCCCCCCCAACCCTTCTCCCCTGGTAACCATAATTCATTGCAGAGTTTTCTTGATCTGTTTAAAGATTTGACCTTACTCTTGCAGGGCAGAGAGGATTTATTGACCGTTTGCTGGAAAGGAATAGAACCATCTCTTCTAAGTGTTATCATCAGAATGTGATATCAGGATATCTATCATGAATATATATATATATGTACATATATTCATATATATGTGTGTGTGTGTAAGTTTTTTCCTAAGAATTTATTAGCTTACAATGAGACATCATTGATACTTGACATCAGAACATTCTATTTATTTTCCAAGTAGATGGATCTTCTGACCACTTTTCATCACATCTAATATTCCCAAACCAATCTCAGCCTTCACCATCTCTCCCCTGGGTTGTTTCAATCATGTTCTAGTGGGGCTCTTGGGACCCTGGCCCTCTGCAGTCTACTCTCAATAAAGAAGCCAGTGATCATTTTCAAGGTATGTCAAATAATGTCCCTCTTTGCTCAAACCTGCAGTAACTCCCCATTTTACCCTGAGTAAAAGCAAAGATCCTTAGGATGACCCATATGTCTTTATTTGATCTGTCCTCCCGTTACTGGTCTGCTTCTTCTAAAATCTCTTTCCCATGCTCGTCTGATGCCAGCCATACTGGTTTCCTTGCTCTTTCATGCACCAGATTGGCTCCCATCTTGCAGCCTTTGCACTGGCTTTTCCTTCTTCTTGGGACGCTCTCCCCGAAGATTCTCATTGCTACCACATTCACTTTATATGTTTGAATTTTTGCTCAAATGTCCACCTTTTAAAGGAGATCTTCCTCTCCCACCCTATTTAAAATCACTTACCCTATCCCCCAGCACTTTAAATTGTGTCTCCCGAGCTACCTCTTTTAAAAAAAATTTGCCATAGCAAATAATAGGTACCTAATTCATATTTGTTAAATGAATGAGGTAAATGCATTCATTGATTGCAGTGACACTGAAATGAATGCTTTGCATTTGAGAGAGGGCAAGCCAGGACAAAAGGTCTACTCTATACAGGGCAGATACTTCTTTCTGTAAATCTAATTTCCACATACGGAGAGAAACTCCTTTATTTTACCTCATTAGCCTCACTGTAACCCAATGCATTTATGAACAATGAAGGCTTTGTTGGGCATTTCAGGTTAGGTCATGCATACACTGTATCTGTATTGCATAAGTAAGTAAATTTATGTCACTCACTCAGGCGGGTATGGAGCAACTGATATAAAGTATATTTCCACACCTTGCATCTGGTTTTAATTATTTATCTATCCTTGGGTCAGGGTGTGAACTCCATTTCAGCATACCTGCATGAGGTGTCCTTCCAATCCAGATAACCCAGAAAAATTCTTAATATCATAAGGCTTCGGTAACTACAACTTTTGTGTAGACATGTTGAATGCAATAGCTCCAAACGAAATCAAAAATAGGTTATATATAAGGTGTGTACTAACATGTTTCTTTTAGCCTATACATCTGTGTGTTTTTTTTTTTTTTTTTTTTTTTTTATGCGTTACGCGGGCCTCTCACTGCTGTGGCCCCTCCCGTTGCGGAGGACAGGCTCCGGACGCGCAGGCCCAGCGGCCATGGCTCACGGGCCCAGCCGCTCCGCGGCATGTGGGATCCTCCCAGACCGGGGCACGAACCCGTGTCCCCTGCATCGGCAGGCAGACTCTCAACCACTGCGCCACCAGGGAAGCCCTACATCTGTGTTTTAATTGAACTGGACATCAGTATTAGAAATGTATCTAAAGCTTTGTTTGAACATTATTTATTTGAATTGATTTCCGTAGCTTGAATTTTTCCTAAAATGCTCTTTGATGTGTAATGAAACCAATGATTCCACTTTCATAAAATAATGTTAAGGTTTAATTATATTTCCTTGTGTAAAATAACTTTTCAAACAAAGCATTATGCCTACCAACATAGAACACTGACCTTCCTATTTATCTCATTTGAAGGTTAGAAACATTTCCCACTTGTAAAGATATTCACTGACTTTGAAGGTGATTGAATTCTTAATGTTTGTCTTACAAGGGTTATTAATACACATATTTATTTTTCAGTGCCCAAATCTGGGAAGGAGGGTTGAAGGACCTGAAAGCCATCGCCAAGATGCTCCCGAAGCCCATTTTGGAATTGCTTTTTTTTTTTTCTCCATTCCAAATTGTAATGGTGACTGCAGTGTGCAGTCATACACAATAAGAAAGTTATACATACAAACAGTTTTTAAAAAACACACAGGTAGGGGCTTCCCTGGTGGCGCAGTGGTTGAGAGTCCGCCTGCCGATTCAGGGGACATGGGTTCATGCCCCCGTCCGGGAAGATCCCACATGCCGCGGAGCGGCTAGGCCCGTGAGCCATGGCCGCTGAGCCTGCGCGTCCGGAGCCTGTGCTCCACAACGGGAGAGGCCACAACAGTGAGAGGCCCGCGTACGGCAAAAAACAAAAACAAAAACAAAAACCACACAGGTACAGTGACATCTGATTCTAACTGTAGAAATATTATACAACTACGTGAACAAATATGATTTTACTCTGTCATCGTCATTCTGTGAGGGCATCCGGATATCATTACAGACATAGTTAGAGCATTCCCGGTTCATACCTGAAGGGTCACCTTATCAGTAACATTTCAGTGCCTCACACGTCTTGCTCTCATTTGTTTGAATAGTAGGAATGTAGCAGAAAGTGGGGGTCTGGCTGCTTGCCACTCAAAAGCCAATAAAGAGGCAAGGTTGGTGGAAAGGAAAGTTTGCTTTATTTCCAAGGCCAGAAACCTGGGGTGGTGGGCGGACTCCTGTCTAAAGGCCAACGTCCCCGCACTGACAATCTGTGGGCAAGAGCTTTTATAGACGGAGGGAGGGGGCTACGTGTAGAAACAGCACAGGCAGCTAGCTCTGACAGTCATCTTGAAATTAGTCATGCAATGGTCTGACCCTGATTGTTTTAAGTACAGGTAGTCTTTAGTTCCAGGGTTGGTTTGTTCCCATTTCTTTGAGGCCAGCCCTCAGAATTGTGGCAGCTTATGTCATGGTTACAATCTGGTCATCATGTAGTTCACTTCTTCCACCTGGCGAGGGTTTCAGAATCTACAAGACAGCTCACAGGAGAGGGTTCAGAATATTATCTATAGTCCTTGAGGAGGAACTAAAGGTCCTTGACTTTGCTTAATAACTAAACTATTATTATTTGGTCTCCTTTGACTGTTTTCCTTTGTGTCTGCATTTTCTCACTTCTCTGATTAAACTTATTCTTTGGCTAAAGATTTCCTAAAGACAAAAGACAGGCTGAGGACATGGGCTTGGGGGGTGGGGGGAGGACCATAGGGTCCTGCTCCATTTCAGGAATTCTAGTATTTTTGATGCTTTCTCCTGTTTTAGTTATATTCAGCAGTTATTTAGCATACACTCAATTTAGGTATCATTTAAAATTCTTACATGTTGCCCTCCAGGTAGTAGTTTCTTGGTCATAAGTAAGGTCACTTCTAGATCAGTGTGGGTCAATAGAATTTTCTGGTGATGATAGGACTGTTCTGTATCTGTATTGTCACATATGGTAGGCACTAGCCCATGAGGTTATTGAGTGCTTGAGATGTGGTTAGTGGGACTGAGGAACTGAACTTTTATTTAAAATACCTAAATTTATTTTTATTTTTTAATAAATTTATTTATTTATTTATGGCCACTTTGGATCTTTGTTGATGTGCGTGGGCTTTCTCTAGTTGCGGTGAGCGGGGGCTACTCTTCATTGAGGTGCGTGGGCTTCTCATTGTGGTGGCTTCTCTTATCGCAGAGCATGGGCTCTAGGCATGCGGGCTTTAGTAGTTGTGGCTCAAGGGCTTAGTTGCTCCGTGGCATGTGGGATCGTCCCGGACCAGGGCTCAAACCCACGTCC
Organism: Phocoena sinus; assembly: GCF_008692025.1. NCBI lineage: Eukaryota > Metazoa > Chordata > Mammalia > Artiodactyla > Phocoenidae > Phocoena > Phocoena sinus. Next base: position 4,221,061 of record NC_045766.1, read on the forward strand.
CCTGCATTGGCAAGAGGATTATTAATGACCATGCCACCAGGGAAGCCCTAAACAACCTAAATTTAAATGTAAATAACCACACGTGGCTAGTGGCTACCATATGGGATTTCTCAATCCCCGATATTCTTGTTTCTACAGGGTTAACAGGACTTACGAGGAATTTGGACAAGCATGGCTGTGTTCTCTCTCCTTCAGCTCTTGAGCTCTGCGGGATTTGGGCCATCGTCTGTCTTCTTTGAAGTTTCTCTGTACCACTCATCCTTACGCTAACTATGGACCACCGCTGGCCCCATTGTTAGTGAGCGTCTGAATCTCCAGGGCTAAAGCACAATGTTGCTAATGCCTTTTTGACCCCTGGGGTGAACTTGGAGAACTTGGCCTCTGAACACCCACTGCCATTACTTAGTATTTACTGCTACCACTGTCTCCCTAAAGCTATGGGTTTTCTCTGGTCCACTTGGAGAGCTCTGTCTCCAGACTCTGAGGCAGATTCTGTGGAAATGTTTAAAGGTACCTGCCATTTCACCCACCATGTCCCTAAAACCAAGCAGGAAACCAGTTGGATGAGTTGCACGCTGGGTTTCAAGTGAAAAATATTATTACAGAATTTATTGAAAAGATTCACAGGATGCTGTCTGAAGCCTGCTGCCCTCCACACCCATTCCTGAACGCTGGAACTGATTCTCTTATTTACTCCTACTTGATACATAAGTAACAAATTACATGAGTGTATAGCTATCTTCATCCAAGCTGACGTTGGGTCTGGGTGGGAAGCCTGTCTTGACACCAAATTTAAAAACTCCTTCTTCACTTCCCTTTTTTTCCCCCTGTATCTTGCTAGCAGAATAATGGATGTTTGTAGAAAGAGGACATAAATATGTGGGCTTTGTGAGGAAGAACTCACTAGATTCTATGGTCTTGTGAGCTTTAACTGTCTAGATGAACTTGAGCTGTCACTTCAGAGCTTTTGGGGAGGGAATCTGTCCGTGAAGCTGAAGTGCTGACCTTTCTCTAGCCAGCAAGAAAAAGCAACAACAACCACCAAACGATGATTAAAAAACATCTTTCCTGCGCTGTGTCGACTTCCAGGAGAGGGTAGTCTCCCAGTCCTGCTGGCTGTGCTCCTGAGAGGGTAGCTCCTCCCATGTCTGCTGCAGCTCCCCACTTTCCAAGGCTGTACAGCATTTTGGAAGGGAAAGCTAGCTTGAAGCATAGTTGCACATACCCTCACACTGTATTTGGAATCACTTCCCTCAGAAACCCAACTGCCTCTAGTCTATGCTGTCAGATTTCCTCTTCATCCACAGGGATCTTCCTTTTCAGGGGCTCTTTGGTGCTCTGAGTGGTCACCTTTGGTAACTAAGCCTCCCAAAGCCCCAGTCAATCTGTCTGGACATGTCTGAACCTTAATTGTGGATAAACTTCAAGAGCTTTCCCACAGGACTTGTGGGCCCCCATAAGTCACTGCATCTTGATGAGGTTTAAATATTCCTGAATTTGTGGCATATTCCTGTCTGTTTAATGTATCCGTAAACTCTGACTGCCATTGTGTTCAACTCTACATAATGGGATGACAGGCTTGTCTGAGTTTCACATTGGACTGAGCCAAGATACTTCACCCTATAAAATTTTTAAATGAAATGCAACTTATACCCAAAACTTTAAAGTCAACCAGAAGAGCCACGTATGTCACTGTCAAAACATAAATATTTTCTTAAGAAAGAATATGATGGGCCTGGATCCTATTACTATGCATACAATACATTTGCGCTCTTCTCGTGAAAACGCAGTCGAGTGAAAGCAGGTACATCTCTCAAAGATGCTTTTACCTACCTTGGCTTAATTCTCATGGAAACTCATTGAAATACACAGGGATGAGGAGACTGGGATCCAGAGAGGTCAAGTGAATTGCTCAGTTAAATTACGTTAAAAATAAATTTTCCTAATGGAAAATGTACAAAAATCATTCCAGAGAAAGAAGGCAACTTTGTTTTTTGGGACTCACTAACTTTTTATCCTGAACATAAAACTCCTAATTGGCTTTCTTTGTCATATTGTTGTTTAATGAGTTTCTTCCTTTGCTTCTAAGACCCCTTCAGGAAAGTTCTGATAATATAGCTTGGGAGTCTGTTTCTTCTTTTTCTAAATAATAAGTATTTAAGTATTTATATATAAATATTTATATAAGTATTTATATAAGTCTAAATAATGACTTATTTTTTTCTTTATTTTTTATTGAGAATTTAAAGTAAAGGTAACAATAAACAACTAGGTCCTACTGTAGAGCACAGGGAACTCTATTCAGTATCCTGTGATAAACCATATGGAAAAGAACATGAAAAAGAATGTCTATATACATGTGTCACTGAATCACTTTGCTGTATAGCAGAAATTAACACAACATTGTAAATCAGCTATACTTCAATAAAATTTAAAAGAAGAAATATATTTTCTAAAAATATAAATAAAAAAAACGTAAAGGTAACAACAAAAAAAAGAGAACCCAATTCTATGATGTCAGGACTCAAATTGTTAGTTAAAAAAACAGCTCCCTGACAGTCCCTACCCCTACGGTCTCAGAATGTAATTGTCACACTTGTTCTGCCACTTATGTTTAATTTTATTGGGAAATATTGGTCTGACAGTGATTGCAAGAAGCAAGTTCAAATTAAGTTCTGTTGAACTGTCTTTGGCCCTTAATAGTTGTTGTGAACACGGAAAAGACATGAGCCTGTGACAGAGCAGAGCTTTGCTTCCCCATTCCTGTCTAGCTTTTCACCCTTGCGGTTCTGGAGGGCAGTGATGTCTTCCCCCTTTTGCTTATTTACAAACATACTGGCTGCTGGTGAGCCTTGCTGATTTGTTTTCTCAGGCCCTAAGGCATCGGCAATGAGGTGGAGAAAAGGGGGAGTGAACAGTGTCCTTAAAACAGGTAGAAGAGTTTCTCTCCATCCTCCCGCCAGCTCCATCCCTTCTCAGCCTGGCATCCTTAAATGCATATTTACTTTGGGAACATTGCTGCTGCGGTAGAAGAAATACATGCAGTAGATGCAGGTGGTTGCCCTTGCCATAGAAAGAGAGCTGTAAAGTAATGACATGCCATTAGCCTATGACTAAACTGCATGCCTGGGCTCATGTGGAGTATATTGAAATCACAAAAATACGGATGGGAGAAAGGCCTGCTGGGACATTGGGAAGAGCATCGGAACAGATGCCAGCCTTGCCTCTGATTAGTGACGTGACCTTAGAAAAATCACTTTATTTCTCCACCTCACCATTTTTTACACTGTCACATAAAGGAAAAAATACTGGGTCTGATTGGCTCCCACGTCTTGTATGTGGAAATCCTTTCAATGTGGAAGTGCTTTAAAGACTATAAAACACTGTAGAAAAATACTAAGCTAATTACAGTCACATTTGGTGTGTCTCATCTGGAGAACGAAGAGATATTGACTGTGCAACAGTCTTTATTTTAAAATCATCTTTTCATTTGAAGGAAAGTAAATTTAATATGATAGATTCTTCCAGGGGGTAAATTAGATCTTGAGAATTAATTGGGCATTTTGGAAGCTACATAAATTTGAACAGTAATTTTCTAGATGAGATTCTGGTGTCCTACTCAACTGGATGCAGTTTATGGATTGGTCAACTTACGACGGAGAAATAATTTACGGATGAGAAAATCTGGTGCAATAATTCAGACTCATAGTCAATTAGTCAGCAAAACGAGTGCAGTGCTCTTGAGGTCCTGAAGACAGTGTTAGGCAATAACCGGGCAGGAAAGGATAGAGTTTATATCTAATGAAAAAGACATTCTCTCAGGAAAAGGATTAAGTCATTTGAAAAAAAAGAAAAGCAGAAGAGGAAAAGTCAACTAATTTAATGTTGAAGATATAAAGAAATAAGTAAAAATCAAGGTAAGCTGAGGCTTGTCAAAAAAAGCTTTGGGGAAATGCAAATTGAAACTACAATGAGGTTTCACCTCACGTCGGTCGGAATGGCCATCATCAGAAAGTCTACAAACAATAAATGCTGGAGAGGGTGTGGAGAAAAGGGAACCCTCCTGCACTGTTGGTGGGATTGTAAATTGATACAGCCACTATGGAGAACAGTATAGAGGTTCCTTAAAAAACTACAAATAGAGCTACCATATGATCCAGCAATCCCACCACTGGGCATATACCCTGAGAAAACCGTAATTCAAAAAGAGTCATGTACCACAATGTTCATTGCAGCTCTATTTACAATAGCCAGGATATGGAAGCAACCTAAATGACCATGGACAGAGGAATGGGTGAAGAAGTTGTGGTACATATATACACTGGAATATTACTCAGCTGTAAAAATAATGAAATAATGCCATTTGCAGCAACATGGTTGGACCTAGAGATTATCATACTAAGTGAAGTAAGTCAGAGAAAGACAAATATCATATGATATCACTTATATCACTTATATGTGGAATCTTAAAAAATGATACAAACAAACTTATTTACAAAACAAAAACAGACTCACAGACATAGAAAAAAACTTATGGCTACCAAAGGGGAAAGGATGCAGGGCAGAGATAAAGTAGGAGTTTGGGATTAACATATACACACTGTTATATATAAAATAGATAAACAATAAGGTCCTATTGTATAGCACAGGGAACTCTACTCAATATTCTGTAATAACCTGTATGGGAAAAGACTCTGAAAAAGAATAGATGTATGTATATGTATAACTGAATCACTTTGCTGTACACCTGAAACTAACACGTTTTATTTATTTATTTTTTAAACTTAACTCACAACTCTCAAGTTGTGCTTTTTTTTTTTAAAAAATTTTTGGCTGTGTTGGGTCTTTGTTGCTGTGTGCAGGCTTTCTCTAGTTGCAGTGAGTGGGGGCTACTCTTCATTGTGTTGCATGGCCTTCTCATTGTCGTGGCTTCTCTTGTTGTAGAGCACGGGCTCTAGGCACGCAGGCTTCAGTAGTTGTGGCACGTGGGCTCAGCAATTGTGGCTCACGGGCTCTAGAGCTCAGGCTCAGTAGTTGTGGCACACGGGCTTAGTTGCTCCATGGCATGTGGGATCTTCCCGGACCGGGGCTCAAACCTGTGTCCCTTGCATTGGCAGGCAGATTCTTAACCACTGTGCCACCCGGGAAGTCCTAACACAACGTTTTAAATCAACTGTAATATAAAATTAAAATTTAAAAAAGCTTTTGAGGAGTAGCTTTTCAAAAAGATTGTATTCTTTCATCTGAACTATTACCACCAAGCAAGTTCACTTGTGAGAACTTTCTATACTTTATGTGCTTTTGGACATCTATTTATCCATTTTTTGAATACAAAGTTATCAAAAAATCTAAATCCATACCAACGGTGAATTCCTTAGTGAAAATTTTTACTCAAATTTATCCCTTCTTTCATTAAAGAAGGACATGTATGGGTAGCTTTTAAGTTGTACAAAATTCTTCCACATTGAAGCCTGAGGGTAATGTACATATCACAAGAAGTGGGAAAGAAAAAGACAAGGTTCCTGTTAAAGTTACTTCCTAAAAATAAGTTATTCACTTTTCGCTCTAGTATACTTTTGTAAGTCTAAAATGTGTACGGCCTAGGGAGCTTTTGCCTGAAACGGATACTTTTTTAGGAAATACCAATGGCAGTGAGGCAGTCCATCCGTCTGTCCTCCCAGCCTTGGGAAGTGTCTGCTGTCTGGAGTATAGAGCAGTGGGCATTAGGACAGTAGTCATGGAGGCAGGTCCCATGGTCCGTGATGATTAATTAGTATCCTGTGTCCAATGTAAACTGAGTCCAAGTGCAAACCCTCACTCTCCTTATATTCATCCACTTTGTAAGGACACACAATGCCATTAACACTGACATTTATGAGACATATGGAGTTTTGCCATATTCTAAATGTGTATTCCAAGTGGTGTTTTGGAGTTCTAAAATAATCGTACCTGGATTTACCACCCACAGAAGCTGACTGGATGTTGGGATAATTTGTTATGCAGCAATTGACAACTAATACAGATATTAAGGGGCATCTCAGAATTCCTCATTTTTTGCTCTTAATACTGATAAAATTCAGAATGAATTCTTGACTATTATTTTAGATTACTTTCGTCCATTATGCCAAAGACACACACGTGTGCTAATCTTCCTTGACACTCTTTTCAATATCCAAATCAGGTACAACTTGAAGAAAATAATTTTTATTTGGCAATGTCTGGATATGCTATGGATGTGTCCATACTCAATGTCCAGTGTCCATACTCAATGTCCATAGAGTATGGCTATGGCCGTATGATAAATGCTCCCTTGAGAAACATCCATTTTTTCCTGTCATTTTCAGACAGATAACTTACATTTGTTCCATACCTTTGGTTTGCTCCAGCCATGATACCAAGCACTATTACCCTGCTTACTTAGACGTGAAAAAGGATATCCAGAGACTTAAGTCCCTTAAACTTACACAGCTAAGTGTTAGCAGAGTGGGGATCTGAACCCACGTATGACTGGTTCTCAAGCACATTAAGCTACTTTAAAAATCTGCTTGGCATATAAAGACACAGCCTTACTGCTTGGTGCTTGCTATGGAACATAGGACACATTTTATTTATTTCAGTCAAGATGCATCACTAGAATGCTGCATTGTCAATTCCACATGCAAGGTGAGCCTGAAGTTTATCATGGATCCCCTAAATTTCAGGGTTTACACAGATGATGTGATTGAGTACCAGTAAGTTAAGATGAGAATTGTGGGTCCAGAGCCCTAATATTAATCACAAGGAGGTCTTTATATTCAAACACAACGGGAAAACTGGGATGAACTCACATAGCCAAAAAGCTTGCATCTACGCTCTTTCCCATTCTTTGATATTTTCTAAAGTTAAAAGGCACTTTCTTAGAAAATAAACTTTCTATTCTTACTTTCGCCTGCAAATAATCACTTTAGAATATCTGTTATTAAAGCAGCTATACACACTGATGTCTCACGGGACAGATAAGCGTCCTAAAAGATAGAGGATTCTGCGCACAATTTGAGTGAGGGGTTAAAGAGAATCCAGGTAAACGTGTTGTAAACATTTGTATTTTGGCGTAAAGTTTTTAAAAGGATTTCGTTTTCTAAGGGTTATATCAGAAAGGTCAATATGAATTTTTCACCTTTAAAAATATTTGCTAGCCATATCACTAAATGGGCTTACAAGAGGTGCCGCTTTTTAAAACACTATCATTAATCACGTCGAACAACTTATTTGTATTCAGATTTTGGTCTCTAACACTGTCCTTTAACAAAAAGGAACTAGAGCTTGTGACAGGAGATCCAGGATGATCCAGGACCTTCTTGTTTCCCGAGAGAAATGCTATTTTTTTTTTTTTTAAAGTGGGGAGGATATTGTTAAAATGATGCAGTCCGGTTAAAACGGATCCTACAGATGATGCTACATTTTGAGCATGATAAAGAAAACAATAATTCCTCACAGCTCTGAGTCCTTAATATGACTCAAAATGGACAAATAATATGAGACACTATAAAGGGAAGGCAGCCACAAATTTCCAGTAAGTGATCAAGAAAAGCTTTATATTCAGCAACTTGAACTGTGTGATGCTACGTTCAAGTTTTGCTAAATACCTGAAGTTAAAATTTCTTTGCAGAATTCCATAGCTTTCCTTTGCAACTCATTATCAAAAAAAAAAAAAAAAAAAAAAAACTGTCTCACATCCAGAGGTAGAGGAAGCTCCAACACCCATGTCGCCAAGGCCCCCTATCCCCTCCGTGTCATTAGGCCATGCACGGTGTCGGCCTCCCTACAAGGCTGGCTGTCTCCTGATCCTAAGTGAGCACAAGATGGCTCCCAGCAGAAAATAAGGGTCATTCCTGCTCTTCAATCTGCCTGGGACCGTGTTAGTCCCATGCTTGCTTCCAAGTGGCCAGCAAGAGCCTCTAGGTGTTTTTGCTCTGCTTGACTTGGACACATTAGGAAACATCCTTGAATCTAAGGATGGGGCAGATTCCTCTGATTATGTGGAATGAATTCCTGAAGGAAATCAGGCTCTGTTAGAAACCAGGACGGGAGTAATGGATGGTTGATGGGCAGCTGTGGTCCCTACCAGATGTAAAGTGTTGTAACACAAGTCTGTAGTACCAAAGGCTTGGGAAGTCAGACTAAGTCACATTAAGTGGTGATAGAGGTTGAAGGATAAAGTTGTAAAAATTATCATTCAAGGCACACTAATAATTATGTAAGATAAAAACCTAAGGACATCCAGGGGAGGTATGATGCGTTATTTGGAGGAAAAATAAACAAACAAACAAAAATGGACTTGGATAAACCAGTTATAAGGGCGCTAGCCCTCATATGCCCAATTCTACTCAAATTATCCAGGAAAGTGTTCTAGGTCCCAGTTACAGCTCTCTGATTTATAGCTAAAAATTTTAAATGTATCCTAGTCTTAAATTTTCTGCTGATTAGACTAGGCTGAAATTGATACTTAGTTCTACTCTCCATGAGTATTATGTGACTTAACAAACCCAGTAAAAGTATGAAAGTCAGTATAGAGATGATGAATAAATGAGCCCGACCTAATTTGATTCAATTACAACTATATTAATAATTTGTGTAAACATTTCATAATCTGCATTGATTTTTTTCCTCCTTCTTAAGGTGTTTGTCATCCCTAGGAAACCCATGACTTAAACTGTAGGTGTTTGAATTGCTTAGGAAAATTATGATTAACATTAAGTTATTTAAAGGAATTCAATCAACTAAATATGATATTGGTTACAAATGTTTAGGGAACACAAAACTGTCAGCTTTATAAACTAATCAAAGATAAAGTAAAAATGAGTGTTTTTAATTTAAATTTCTAAATTACTGGATTTATGAGTAAAATGGGAACATTTGTAATCTGAGTTTAGGGGATTTGAGGAAAAAATTGTATTTATAATTTTAAGAAAAATTAAGCATAGTGCTTATAAAGATGATTTTCCACATACAAAGTTCCCCTTCAAAGGCTACACAGGACCAGCTTTGGTGTGCTATGAGCAAGGATGTGACTGGGGAAGGAAAAAGATGTGTGCCCGCACAAGCTGGTACATATGATACCATCTATGCAACTTAGGACTTTGGATTTATCACCTGAAGTGATGAGGATTCTGGCTATGACTCTTTGGTGGTGTAAACTATGGAAACCAAAGGACAGGATAAAGCCCCTGAGTAAGACAAATAACAAAAAAAATTACTTCCTCCCACTTTATTATGTATGTGGTGATAAGGTCAAAAGGAAGGAATTGGGAGGTGGCTAAAGAATATTCTGCAAAAACGGAGCTTCTAAAATCTATCCTGTCTTCTTTTTTTCAGCTTTGCAACAGGGTTGTGCTTGAGTTCTCAGTGTTCAGAGATAATGTGTGATTGAGAAATGAATCAAGTGTCTGTGAGTCATCTGACCTTTCCTTTCGCTAAATGGCCCCTGAATCGTTAAGGGCTCCTAGTTTGACGGATGAGCCCAGGAGGCTACAATGGCAGTCCTGATACCAGTTCTGGCTGGCCTGACTCTTTACTACAAGCATCTATGTTCATAGCAGGTTATGGGTTTTTCTCGTGACATTTAAAACTTACTGACAGCAGAGGTCACTCCCGGGCACAGGTCTTGAGTGCGTTCCCTGCCTGGCTCCGGGCTCTGCGCCACGACCTGGTTAGTGTCGGCCTCCCTCTTCCCCGGCGCTGCACCCACAGGCTGAGAAATCCTTGAATAATCCTAGACCAAAGGCTGGATGGGAACCAAGATGGTGGAGTAGAAGGACGTGCTCTCACTCCTTCTTGCGAGAGCACCAGAATCACAACTAGCTGCTGGACAATCATCGACAGGAAGACACCGGAACTCACCAAAAAAGATACCCCACATCCAAAGACAAAGGAGAAGCCACAATGAGACGGTAGGAGGGGCGCAATCACAGTAAAATCATATCCCATAACTGCTGGGTGGGTGACTAACAGACTGGAGAACACTGATACCACAGAAATCCACCCACCAGAGTGAAGGTTCTGAGCCCCACGTCAGGCTTCCCAACCTGGGGGTCTGGCAACGGGAGGAGGAATTCCTAGAGAATCAGACTTTGAAGCTTGGTGGGATTTGATTGCAGGACTTCGACAGGACTAGGGGAAACAGAGACTCCACTCTTGGACGGCACACACAAAGTAGTGTGTGCATCGGGACAGAGGGGAAGGAGCAGTGACCCCAGGGGAGACTGAACCAGACCTCCCTGCTAGTGTTGGAGGGTCTGCTGCAGAGGTGGGGGGGTGGCTGGGGTTCACTGTGGGGACAAGGACACTGGCAGCAGAAGTTCGGGGAAGTACTCCTTGGCCTGAGCCCTCCCACAGTATGCCATTAGCCACAACAAAGAGCCCAGGTAGGCTCCAGTGTTGGGTTGCCTCAGGCCAAACAAGCAACAGGGAGGGTACCCAGCCCTACCCATCAGCAGTCAAACGGATTAAAGTTTTACTGAGCTCTGCCCAACAGAGCAACAGTCAGCTCTACCCACCACCAGTCCCTCCCATCAGGAAACTTGCACAAGCCACTTAGATAGCCTCATCCACCAGAGGGCAGACAGCAGAAGCAAGAAGAACTACGATCCTGCAGCCTGTGGAACAAAAACCACGTTCACAGAAAGACAGACAAGATGAAAAGGCAGAGGACTATGTACCAGATGAAGGAACAAGATAAAACCCCAGAAAAACAACTAAATGAAGTGGAGATAGGCAACCTTCCAGAAAAAGAATTCAGAATAATGATAGTGAAGATGGTCCAGGACCTCGGAAAAAGAATGGAGGCAAAGATCGAGAAGATGCAAGAAATGTTTAACAAAGACTTAAAAGAATTAAAGAACAAAAAAACAGAGAGGAACAATACAATAACTGAAATGAAAAGTACATTAGAAGGAATCGATAGCAGAATAACTGAGGCAGAAGAACGGATAAATGACCTGGAAGACAGAATGGTGGAATTCACTGCTGTGGAACAGAATTAAGAAAAAAGAATGAAGAGAAATGAAGACAGCCTAAGAGACCTCTGGGACAACGTTAATTGCAACAACATTCACATTATAGCGGTTCCAGAAGGAGAAGAGAGAGAGAAAGGACCAGAGAAAATATTTGAAGAGATTATAATTGAAAACTTCCCTAACATGGGAAAGGAAATAGCCACCCCAAGTCCAGGAAGTGCAGAGAGTACCATACAGGATAAACCCAAGGAGAAACACGTTGAGACACATAGTAATCAAAGTGGCAAAAATTAAAGACAAAGAAAAATTATTGAAAGCAGCAAGGGAAAAACAACAAATAACATACAAGGGAACTCCCATAAGGCTAACAGCTTATTTCTCAGCAGAAACTCTACAAGCCAGAAGGGAGTGGCATGATATACTTAAGGTGATGAAAGGGAAGAACCTACAACCAAGATTATTCTACCTGGCAAGGATCTCATTCAGATTCGATGGAGAAATCAAAAGCTTTGCAGACAAGCAAAAGCTAAGAGAATTCAGCACCATAAAAGCAGCTCTACAACAAATGCTAAAGGAACTTCTCTAAGTGGGAAACACAAGAGAAGAAAAGGACCTACAAAAACAAACCCAAAACAAATGAGAAAATGGTCATAGGAACATACATATCGATAATTACCTTCAACATGAATGGATTAAATGCTCCAACCAAAAGACACAGGCTTGCTGAATGGATACTAAAACAAGACCCATATATATGCTGTCTACAAGACACCCACTTCAGACCTAGGGACACATACAGACTGAAAGTGAGAGGATGGAAAAAGATATTCCATGCAAATGGAAACCAAAAGAAAGCTGGAGTAGCAATACTCATATCAGATAAAATAGACTTTAAAATAAAGAATGTTACAAAAGACAAGGAAGGACACTACATAATGATCAAGGGATCAATCCAAGAAGAAGATATAACAATTATAAATATATATGCACCCAACATAGGAGCACCTCAATACATAAGGCAACTGCTAACAGCTATAAAACAGGAAATCGACAGTAACACAATAACAGTGGGGGACTTTAACAGCTCACTTACACCAATGGACAGATCATTTAAAATAAATATAAATAAGGAAACAGAAGCTTTAAATAAGACAATAAACCAGATAGATTAATTGATATTTATAGGACATCCCATCCAAAAACAGCAGAGTACAAGTATGCACGGAACATTCTTCTCAAGTATGCACGGAACATTCTCCAGGATAGATCACATCTTGGGGCACAAATCAAGCCTCAGTAAATTTAAGAAAACTGAAATCATATCAAGCATCTTTTCTGACCACAACACTATTAGATTAGAAATCAATTACAGGGGAAAAACGTAAAAAACACAAACACATGGAGGCTAAATAATACGTTACTAAATAACCAAGAGATCACTGAAGAAATAAAAGAGGAAATCAAAAACTACCTAGAGACAAGTGACAATGAAAACATGACGCTCCAAAACCTATGGGATGCAGCAAAAGCAGTCCTAAGAGGGAAGTTTATAGCTATACAAGGCTATCTCAAGAAACAAGAAAAATCTCAAATAAAAAATCTAACATTACACCTAATGGAACTAGAGAAAGAAGAACAAACAAAACCCAAAGTTAGCAGAGGAAAGAAATCATAAAGATCAGAGCAGAAATAAATGAAATAGAAACAAAGAAAACAATAGCAAAGATCAATAAAACTAAAAGCTGGTTCTTTGAGAAGATAAACAAAATTGATAAACCATTAGCCAGACTCATCAAGAAAGAGGGGGACATCCGTGGTGGCGCAGTGGTTGGGAGTCCGCCTGCCGATGCAGGGGACACGGGTTTGTGCCCTGGTCCAGGAAGATCCCACATGCCACGGAGTGGCTGGGCCCATGAGCCATGGCTGCTAAGCCTGCACGTCCAGAGCCTGTGCTCCACAACGGGACAGGCCACAACAGTGAGAGGCCCGTGTACCGCAAAAAAAAAAAAAAAAAAAAAAGAAAATTACAGACCAATATCACTGATGAATATAGATGCAAAAATCCTCAACAAATACTAGCAAACAGAATCCAACAACACATTAAAAGGACTGTACACCACGATCAAGTGTGATTTATCCCAGGGATGCAAGGATTCTTCAATATACACAAATCAATCAATGTGATACACCATCTTAACAAATTGTAAAATAAAACCCATATGATCATCTTAATAGATGTAGAAAAAGCTTTTGACAAAATTCAACACCCATTTATGATAAAAAACTCTCCAGAAAGTGGGGAAAGAGGGAAACTACCTCAACATAATAAAGGCCATATATGATACACCCACAGCAAACATCATTCTCAATGGCGAAAAACTGAAAGCATTTCCTCTAAGATCAAGAACAAGACAAGGATGTCCACTCTCACCACTATTATTCAACATAGTTTTGGAAGTCCTAGCCACAGCAATCAGAGAAGAAGAAGAAATAAAAGGAATACAAATTGGAAAAGAAGAAGTAAAACTGTCACTGTTTGCAGATGACATGACACTATACACAGAAAACCCTAAAGATGCCACCAGAAAACTACTAGAGCTAATCAATGAATTTGGTAAAGTTGCAGAATACAAAATTAATGCACAGAAATCTCTTGCATTCCTATACACTAACAACGAAATATCAGAAAGAGAAATTAAGGAAACAATCCCATTCACCACTGCAACAAAAAGAATAAAATACCTAGGAGTAAACCTACCTAGAGAGACGAAAGACCTGTATGCAGAAAAGTATAAGACACTGATGAAAGAAATTAAAGATTACACCAACAGATGGAGAGATATACCATGTTCTTGGATTGGAAGAATCAATATTGTGAAAATGACTATACTACCCTAAGCAATCTACAGAGTCAATGCAATCCCTGCCAAATTACCAATGGTATTTTTTACAGAACTAGAACAAAAAAATCTTAAAATTTGTATGGCGACACAAAAGACCCCAAATAGCCAAAGCAGTCTTGAGGGAGAAAAATGGAGCTGGAGGAATCAGACTCCCTGATTTCAGACTATACTACAAAGCTACAGTAATCAAGACAATATGGTACTGGCACAAAAACAGAAACATAGATCAGTGGAACAAGATAGAAAGCCCAGAGACAAACCCACGCACCTATGGTCAACTAATCTATGATAAAGGAGGCAAGAATATACAATGGAGAAAAGACAGCCTCTTCAATAAGTGGTGCTGGGAAAACTGAACAGCTACATGTAAAAGAATGAAATTAGAACAGTCCCTAACACCATATACAAAAATAATCTCAAAATGGATTAGTGGCCTAAATGTAAGACCAGACACTATAAAACTCTTAGAGGAAAACATAGGAAGAACACTCTTTGACATAAATCACAGCAAGATCTTTTTTGATCCACCTCCTAGAGTAATGGAAATAAAAACAAAAATAAACAAATGGAACCTAATGAAACTTCAAAGCTTTTGCACAGCAAAGGAAACCTTAAACAAGACGAAAAGACAACCCTCAGAATGGGAGAAAATATTTGCAAACGAATCAATGGACAAAGGATTAATCTCCAAAATATATAAACAGCCCATGCAGCTCAATATTAAAAAAACAAACAACCCAGTCCAAAAGTGGGCAGAAGACCTAAATAGACATTTCTCCAAAGAAGACATACATATGCCCAAGAAGCACATGAAAAGCTGCTCAACATCACTAATTATTAGAGAAATGCAAATCAAAACTACAATGAGGTATCATCTCACACCGGTTAGAATGGGCATCATCAGAAAATCTACAAATAACAAAGGCTGGAGAGGGTGTGGAGGAAAGGGAACTCTCTTGCACTGTTGGTGGGAATGTAAATTGATACAGCCGCTATGGAGAAGAGTATGGAGCTTCCTTAACAAACTAAAAATAGAATTACCATATGACCCAGAAATCCCACTAGTGGACATATAACCTGAGAAAACCATAATTCAAAAAGACACATGCACCCCAGTGTTCATTGCAGCACTATTTACAATAGCCAGGTCATGGAAGCAACCTAAATGCCCATCAACAGGTGAATGGATAAAGAAGATGTTGTACATATATACAATGGAATATTACTCAGCCATAAAAAGGAACGATATTGGGTCATTTGTTGAGACGTGGATGGATCTAGAGACTGTCATACAGAGTGAAGTAAGCCAGAAAGAGAAAAACAAATATCATATATTAGTGCATATATGTGGAACCTAGAAAAATGGTGCAGATGTACCGGTTTGCAGGGCAGAAATTGAGACACAGATGTAGAGAACGTACGGATACCAAGGGGGAAAAGCCGCGGTGGGGTGGCGGTGATGGTGGTGTGATGAATTGGGCGATTGGGATTGACATGTATACACTGATGTGTATAAAATTGATCACTAATAAGAATCTGCTGTATAAAAAAATAAAATTAAATTTAAAAAATCAATCAATAAATAATGCTTTTAGTAGAGAGATTATCTAGAATCCCACAAGTCTATCAAATACCTTCTTTCTAAGGGAAGGCTGGATGGCAAATACAGTGGTGATGTGATGGACAGACATTTGAAGGTTCTGCTCTAATAAAGGATGATCCTCTTAGCAATCATATGAACTTAGAATGGACCAAAGACCTTGAAGTAGTACTTAAATTGGTTCTATTACAGAGATTAAGAAGGCTTTATACTGGCCCCACCTCCTTTGAATTTTATCAAGATCCTTCCTCATTTGCTGTAGGTATGGATCGTACTGCTAACCAGACCAACATAGGTTGTCTAAGCTTTCATCAAAACAGTGGGCTTTTTTGCTGTAGCAACAACCTAGAATTAATTCCTTCCTCTTCCCCAAGCCTTACCAACCATTTTTTTTTTTTAATGAAACAAAAAGAGAAATTATCCACTGGAAAGCCAAAACTCAGAAAGATTCCATATGAGTCACTTTGGTAGTTGCATAAATGTGCCAGTGGAAAGAATTAGGATGCTGAAAGCAAGTGAAAGAATTTGGAGGAGTAGACTAGTTAAAACAATGCTTCTTGAACTTGAATGTGCATACACACCATCTGAGAAATTCCCTTAAAATGCAAATACTGGGAATCTGCATTTTTAACAGGCTCCCAGGTGGTGCTTATATACAGTGTCCAAAGGATGTGGTGAGTCAGAACTTGGCTGAGGTCAAAAAAGACATGATTAGATATTACCTGGTAGCAGAGGACCCAGGTACTGACCTCACATGGGCAAATGACAGCTGGTTCAGGACATGGAATCCCCAAGGAGTGGGTGGGTGTGGGCTAGACCTGACACTGAGAATCACTGTTGGACTATAGGCCAGAGGAGAAAAAGATCAATTTGGTTAATACACCTCATTTTACATTCAACTATGGGGATGGGGTAGGAGCACAGTGGTATCCTCTACAAGTCTAACTTTGCTTATGTAGTTTCTAAAGCCCTTCTCCAAATTTAGAAATTAAAGACTAGTCATTTGTGAGTCATTCCTGATAAAGGCAGAGAATATTTCTTTATCTATTATCTATCCTTCTGCCTTTGTATCCATCCATCCATCTGTCCATCCATCATCTACCAGCAATTTTGCAAATGGCTACTTTCTTTGGTTAGAACGCTCTTTCCTTCACTTTTTTAAAATTCTTTAAAAAGTTTTATTTTATATTGACTGTAGTTGATTTACAATGTTGTATTAGTTTCAAGTGCACAGCAAAGTGATTCAGTTATACATGTACTTGTATCTATTCTTTTTCAAATTCTTTTCCCATTTAGGTTATTACAGATTAGTGAGCAAAGTTCCCTTTGCTATACAGTAGGTCCTTGTTGTTTATCTATTTTAAATGTAGTAGTGTGTATGTTAATCTCAAGCTCCCAACTTATCCTTTACTTTTTATTTTTTTTGTTTTTGTTTTTGTTTTTTTATTGCGGTACGCGGGTCTCTCACTGTTGTGGCCTCTCCCGTTGCGGAGCACAGGCTCCGGACGCGCAGGCTCAGCTGCCACGGCTCGTGGGCCCAGCCGCTCCGCGGCACGTGGGACCCTCCCGGACCGGGGCACGAACCTATGTCCCCTGCATCCGCAGGCGGACTCTCAACCACTGAGCCACCAGGGAAACCCATATCCTTCACTTTTTAAATGGCATTTAGTTCTCAGTCTAAATGGCACATTCCCTAATAGGGTTTTGCTCTTCTCCTCTCTTTAGGTTTCCCTGTTGTTGTTTCTCATAATATCTGCTTAGTCTCCTTCTCAGTTTTTTGTTCCTTTCTGAGTTCCATATTATTTAATCGATAAATATTTATTGCTCTCCTGCTATATGACAAGACTGTCTTTAGTGCAGTTAATGGATATTAATATCCATTAATATATAGCAGTGAACCAAACAGAGAAAAAAGTCTGTTTTCAATTCTAATAACTTGTAGTAACCTTTTCTCCATAGGTTTAATTAAATTCTGCAATCATTTTTCGATTGCTGAAATTGTTTACATATTGAGATAATAAACTCTGTGGGTGTAAAACCTACAAATGTCTTATTCACCCATATATCTACTGTATATGTTGAATAATTTGATGATAAAAGTAGAATAATATTGATCAATGGAGCTAAATTTTTTCCATGGAAGACAGGTACTCACACAAAGAAAAATTAGGAAAAATAAGGTCTTTCTTTAGTAAGAGATTTGTGATGTGATAGAAACAGGATTTCTTATTTTCAAGGTTAATAAATGGTTAGTGAAAACGATATTTCAGCAGAGTGAAAAACAGGAGAATATAGCAGGTGAAGAGGAAGAAAAAAACCCAGTGCTCTAGATAGAGGGAAGTCCTAGGGGGAAGAGAGAGTGTGGTGTGTTTGTGGTTCTGAAACACAATCAGTATGGCTGGTGCATTGAGTGCAAGGAAGCGAAAGACGGGTAAGCCCAGAAGATAGAGAGAAGCTAGGGCATAAAAACTATGAACAGAATCCAAACCTGGTACATCATATTGAGAAATTTTGATTTTATCCTAAGGTCAGTGGAGAGCGACTGAGGACTTCTAAATGGGGGACTATAAGTTCAGACACATATTTTAAAAGATCTCTGGATACATTGAATAATGGATTGGACAGAAGCCCAAAATTAAAGGCTATTGCCACAAATCTAGGCCAAATCTACTAAAAATTTATTAGAACTAATAAATGAGTTCAGCAAGGTTAGAGGATATAAGATCATTATACAAAAATTAAGTGTATTTCTATGCCTTGGAATGGGCAATTCAAAATGAAATTAAGAAAACAATTCCATTAACAGCAGCAGCAAAAAAATACTTAGGAGTAAATTTAACTAAAAAAGTGTAAACTATCCCCAAAATTATAAAATACTGCTGAAAGAAATTCAAAAAGGCCTAAATAAATGGAAAAACCTCACATATTTACAGATTGGGAGACTTAGTATAATTAAGATGGCAGAACCTCTCAAATTAATTTACAGGTTCAATACAGTCCTTATTAAAATCTGACCTAGTTTCTTTGCATAAATTGAAGCTGATACTAAAATGCATATAGAAATTCAAGGGACACAGAATAGTCAAAACAACCTTCATTTTTAAAGAACAGATTTGGAGAACTCACATTTTCTGATTTCAAAACCTAATACCCGACAGTAATCAAGACAGTGTGGAACTAGCATAAGGATGGACATGTAAATTAATAGAATAGTATGGAAAGCCCCAAAATAAACCATCACATTTATGATCTATTGATTTTTGACAAGGATGCCAAGACAATTCAATGGGGCCTAAAATAGTCCTTTCAACAAATGGTGCCAAGGCTACTGGATATTCACATGCAGATGAATGAAGCTGGATACCTTCCTACCACCATATACAAACATTAACTTAAAATAAGAACTAAACGTAAGAGCTAAAACTCTTAGAAGGAAACATAGGTTTAAATCTTTTTAACCTGGGATTAGCTGTAGTTTCTTAATATGGCGACAAAAACACAAACAACAAAGATAAAGATAGCTAAATTGGACTTTATCAAAATTTAAAACTTTTGTGCCTCAAAAGTCCCCACCAAGGGCCTCCCTGGTGGCACAGTGGTTACGAATCTTCCTGCCAATGCAGGGGACAGGGGTTTGAGCCCTGGTCCTGGAAGATCCCACATGCCACGAAGTAACTAAGGCTGTGCGCCACAACTCCTGAGCCTGCGCTCTAAAGCCCGCAAGCCACAACTACTGAGCCCACGTGCCACAACTACTGAAGCCCGCGCACCTACAGCCCGTGTTCCGCAACAAGGGAAGCCACTGCAATGAGAAGCCCACACACCTCAATGAAGAGTAGACCCCACTCGCCGCAACTAGAGAAAGCTCGCAAACAGCAACAAAGACCCAACACAGCCAAAAATACATAAATAAAATAAATAAATTTATTTAAAAATAAAAGACGCCACCAAGAAAATGAAAAGACAGTCAATAGAATGAAAGTATTGCAAATCATATATCTGATAAGTGACGTATCTAGGAAACTGATAAATAAATAATATAAAGACAAAAACCCTATTAAAAATGGGAAAGGGTCTTGTCATTAGACATTTCTCCAAAGACACAAAATTAGCCAACGAGCACATGAAAAGATGCTCAATGTCATTATCCACCAAGAAAATGCAAATCAAAATCATGAGATACCAGTTTATATCCACAAGGATAGATATAGTCAAAAAGACCTGCAATCATAACTGTTGGTGAGTATACGTGGAAATTGGAACCGTTATACACTGCTGGTACAAATGTAACATTGTGCAGCCATTACAGAAAACATTTCCTCAAAAGTTTAAGCAAAGAGTTGGCATGTGACGTACCAATTCACGTCTAGGTATACATTCAAGAGAAATGAAAAGATATGTCTACATAACAAGTTAAATGTGAATATTCATAGCAGCATTATTCATAATAGCCCCCAAGTGGAACTAACCCACATTTCCAGCAATTTATGGATGGGTAAATAAAATGTACCATATCTATATAAGGAAAAATTATTCGGCATTAAAAAAAAAAAGAGTATTGTAGTAGTATTGGTGCTACAAGATATGTGATCCCTGAAAACATCATGCAAAGTGAAAGTAATTAATCACAAAAGACCACCTATCATATGATTCCATTTATATGAAATGTCTAGAATAGGCAAATCTATGGAAATAGAAAGTAGATTAGGGGTGGCCTGGGGCTGAGTGTATTAGGAGGAAATGGGGAGTGACTGCTCACCAAACACAGGGTTTCTTTTGGGAATGAAGAAAATGTTCTAAAATTGATTGTGGTGATAGTAGCACAGTCCTGTGAATATACTAAAAAATCATTGAATTGTACACTTTAAATGAATGATTAGTATTGTATGTTAATTATATCTCAAAAAAGCTGTTACATTAAAAAAAGAAAAGTTAGACAAAAGCTGCTACTAGCCTGGTCTAACATATTAATGGCAATGAGAATAAATTCAGGGCATGTTTAGGAAAAAAGGATAAACTAGACTTAGAGAAGAGGGAGAAGATAGTGCATTAGGCCAGATATTCCAAGAGCAGTAGCAAGCATGGGATTGAATCTGAAAGAATTTTATTAGAGGAAGTACTTATGAAAGAGAAGATAGGGATGGAGCTGGATAAGGGTGGGAGAGCCAGCAGATCTTGATGCAATCTGACCGCAAGTGAAGAAGAGAGAAAGTTAGGTGTCTTAGATTACCCAACAGTCTAGCAACGTTTCTGAAAAGTTGTTGGGGAGTACTCAAGCTAAAGGTGGCCACTTGAAGAGTCTCTCATCTCCAGGAATGTTCTACCATGGCACCCCTGACGCACACCATCACTGGCTCTTGGGAATCATGGGCTCAGTACAAACGTGGGGATGGATTTCAAAGTGCATCACCTGTAGCCCTGTAACATCACCTGTAGTTGGTGTTCTGTGAGTGCATTTTCATGGTTGCCATGGAAGGCATCGAGGATGACCCCCCAGTTTTTCTCACTTGAGCATCTGAGACATTTATTAGAATAGGGAATAGCTGGGGAGGAGCTGGTTCAGCTCCTGGGGAGATACTTGGGGACCAGAGGAGTTCAGGCTTGTAGATGGCCAAGGCACATTCAAGTAGACAAGTTGGAACTATGAACATAGAAGTTACAAATATGGATCTAGGACATCAGTGGTAAACAAATAAGCGATTTGGGTTGGAGATAAAGATTTGGACAAAATGATCAGACAGGTGATAATTGTAGGTGATGTGAGTGCCATGACATAGAAAAGCGCAAGACCTGGGTAATGGAGGGATTCCTGGGGAAGGTGATTTCTGAGCTTGAAGGATGTGAAGTAGTTAGTTCGGCCCCAAGCGTTCAAGACGTGAGGAGAATCCTGCATAGAAGTGTGCAGGCAGCAAGCGCATCGTGCTTTCAAGGCTCTATAAGTAATTCCTTTTCGTGGAGATGCATACGGAAAAGTAGACAGAAGTAACAGTAGAGAAGTCAGTGGTGCCAGGCCACCAAAGGTTTCTTGCATCTCACTAGAATTTGGATTTTCAAAGATTTCAGGTATAAGGGTGACAAAGAATATATATATTTAGAAGATTACACTGGCATTGGTGTTGACCTAGGAATAGTGTGTATTTAAGGAAGCTAAAGAGGCCCGGGGTTGCCCAAAATTATGATTAAAAAAAAAAAAAAAAAGCCACTGTAAACCGAGAGTTTTTAGGGAGATTTCTAATTATAAAATTACAAGTCATTCTAATTAAAATCACAAATTCATGCATTTTGTGGGGGTCAATTTTCTTCTTTCTTCTTTTCTTCTTTCTTCTTTCCAGTATGCCTTCTGGTAGGATACAACCCACACCTGCCACCCTGCAGGCTCTGGAACCACAGTTCCAAGCATCACTATTGCTTTTATGTGAACGAGGTGCAGTGTTACCTCTACGCTCCCTCCCTCCCCTCATCCTACTGCCCAGAAATCTACACGTTCCCTGCCTCCCTATCATGGATCACTTCCCTGCAGAAATATTTGTCTATTTCTGAATTTTCACTCCCTACTTCTCTTGCTGCAGGGTCTGTTGCTCATGGCCTCAAGCTGCTTCTAACCTCCCCTCCATGCTCACTCTCTCCGAGACTTCTGAATGTTTACCTACCATCTCTGCTGCTTCTAGGCCTGCCACTGTTTCAGTCTATCTCTCTCACTTCTCCCATCCTGTGTTTGCCTTTCTTTTTTTCCCTTCCTCTTCTCAGTCTCCCAAGTATCTGAGTTTTCATGCCGACCACCTTGTGATGGCCAGTGGCAATGGTTCTGAACCTTCCATAATTTCTAGTTGGTAAACGACTCACTCATGGTATCTAATGGGGTCATCTTTATGCTTTTAGCAACCATCTTTGTTTTGCAAGAAATAGAGCATGGTGATTAAGAGTACACTCTCTGCAGTCTTGAATTCAGATCCTGTATCTACCACTTTCTGATTCTTAACTTGTACATGCTTCTATTTAAATCTTCACAGTCTCAATTCTCCCCACTTGCAAAAATGGGGATGTTAATAATGATGACCTCATAGAGTCAGGGTGAGAACCAAGGAAATGAATCCTTCCCTTTCCTATTGTTTATTTTTTAGATTTAGAACCATCCCAGCAGTTTCAAGGCACTAGGTAACTGTTTAGGATAAATATGATTTCTCTGCTTATGCATTTTTTTTGTTCTTTATCGGAAGGATATTGGTGATTAATTTTAACTTATATAATATCTGGATTTATTTAATAGCAAGCTGTGATATAATAGGTTTCCATGTAAAACCGGAAGTAGAATCCATAGTTCCTGAATTGTAGCCACAGATACCAGTTGGTTGGGACAAAGAAATTGATATAAAAGAAATAGACGGGGAGTCAAGAAGCAGAGTTCTTGCCTTACAGCTACCGTTGTGTAGTTGCTGACCTTGGTCAGGTTCATCTTAAACTGTCTGGGTCTAGGTGGAGACTGGACCAAATCTATGATTTTATTCAGGGATATCCATATGCCAGGACTTTGGGGTGCTGTGACTATCAGAGTTTAAACAAATCCACAGTATTAATAGGGGCACACTTTCTGGAGCACATTTTTACTCAAAGATTTTGGGAAAGACACATTACCTGAGTAATGATAGTAAGATAAATATATTATCAGATTTAAAAACAAAATGTGTAACTTGAAAGAAATTTGGAACTAATGCCTCAGCTCCTTTGGATATGCTGGAGTACATCAGACTTTTAGATATATTTTGATGGAGGAAATTTGAGAAGTCTCAAAACTCTAGGGCTAAAATTCATTGATTTTACAATGCCTGTTTTTATTACTATCTGTCTTTGTACATCCTCAGTAATGTCATTTATCATCACTGATTATCAACAACTGAGTGTTATATTAGTTATTATCATTTATAAATTATATCCCTTTAAAATGGTTTAGTGTAAATTATATATCATAGTTTTAAAATAAAATAATCATTTATGATATATTATTTATATGCATTTGCATTTTGTATTTTAGGACATTAAACATGTGATATTAAATAGACGTGTTGCATTGTTTCTTAAGACCCATTCCTTTTGGATTTTTTTTAATAGTTAAACAAAATTTACTTATAAAGATAATAATTATCTTGACTGGACCATTGTACACTTCTAATAATGAGCTAGTATTCATTTTTCATTAATACTTTAGGGAAATACTAGTGTCATTTTTTTTTATAATTGCAGCTTAAATTGTCGAGTTTTGCTTTAAGTTATTGATAAGCCAAGATAGGTGAAAAATTATAATTTTCTTTTTCAAAGAGTATTTGAATGTTTGTAGTCAATTCTCAGGAAAACTCATGCAGGTCGAGTTCTAGATGCTGACCTTATCTTCTGCACTATTTTAATTACTTCTGGGATCAAAAGAAAACTTCCAACAGATTCCCGTACAGTGAGTAACATTTTTATGTTATTTGTAAATTGTCATACTAATTGAATCTGTAGGCACATTGATAAGAGATTAAACTTCCACAGTAATGTTCACCCTGTAAATTTGCTTTCTTTTCAAGTAGAAAATATCAGGATAATGATGCCAGCATCATTAAAAGATCATAAACAACTATGCAAAAAGTTGTATAGATAACACTAATTCTTTTGTTTTCAAAGAGATTAGTCTTATAGCCTGACTTAATTGTTTTATAAAATATATACCAGCATAGAGAGAACAAAAATTTAAGTCCTTTCCCAGGGGCCATTTATATTAACAGTCACTGTTAATTTGGGAAAGATTATTGTCCTACCACAAAACTTACTTGACAAAATTTGTTAAACAATCACACAATTTTGAAACAGTCATTTTCCCTCAAATATTACACTATTATTTTTTACTCTCTCTGACGACGCCACATGAGGCTTGGGTCTTCATATGCAAAGTACAATTTGGGGTAATTTTGGACATTTCAGTTCTCCGAAAATGTCTTCTGAAGTATATAGATTATTGCTACAAAATTTTGAATATATCTTTGTTTTATAAGTTGCTACCTACCAGAATATAATATTTACCACTTAAGAGGTGAAGATGAAATGAGAAAATACATTTGTAATAAAAGAATTTGTAACCCACTGAGTAAGCATATCGTTATCTTTGCCTTGACTCCGCCCTAGGTTTATGTGTGCCTCTGGACATGCAGACATAAACTTCAAGTTCTTAAAAGTATTTCCTGTGAAGTACACCAATGTTATTTTCATAAAATGTATCCTTAATTGCTAAAGAAATAGTAAATAAATATATATCACAAAGGACTTTCATGTATACAGTGCCTTCCTTTTCTGGTTAATAATTACATGCTTTAGAATGAGGATAGCACTTTTTTTTTTTACCCACCATTAAATTTTTCTACATGACCTAGACCATTGAAAATTGGTTTCTCAGCGCCAATATTTGAATGATTTGCCTATTTGATAAATATACCAGAGCATTTTTAGGGCGAACACACTGGTTTTGTGAATATGCTTATTCTTTTATATCTCCAACTAGGAGATATAAAACTGTGGTTTTTGATTGTTAAAAATACCAGAAAGTTGATTTCCTAGACAGGAGTCCATGGGACTATATGCATGTGTGTCAAGCTGTTAATACTTATGATAATTACTGATAGGCTCTTGAATCAACTTCCCATCTGAGAAATACTGGAAGGTAAGAAGATTAATTTTTATAAATAAGATAATATGCCGGCAGGCAGAACGTGATTGGAGATAAAGGTCAGTAGCCATCTGTTCCTCAGTCTTATTTAGATGAGCAGAAGGTATGGTATGTCATGCCCAAGCTGTTTTCAAATGCATAATAACAAAAAATGTGAAATCACCTGGAAGGTGAATCTTTTGAAATTTCACCTTGAAGCAAATTGCTTCCTAAGATAAACAAAATAATATGCTTAGTTTCCGCTCAGAATTTTTTCTACAGAATTTGAAAAGCTACAGATCTCCCTAACATAGATGAATGTACCCTAGACTCTGTCTTGTGAAACAAATTATAGCAAACACAAATATTAGAGAACAGAGGTTTGAACTCTGTACAGTAAATATTACGCAGATTTCTCAATGACTGACTAGTTTCTCACATAGAAAGTCTGTCCATCTGTTCTTTAAATGGGTTAATAATTTCATTATATTATTATTGTTGTTTTTACTTGCTCTGGGTATACATGCATCTTTCCAGAATTTTTGTGAGGACTCACGTGGGCAATAATTTTGAACTCTGTTAGCAGAAAAGCAACCTTACTAAGGGTTCTAGGCGGTGTGGACCCTAAAGCAATAAAACATGTAAACATGACAATTCTTTTTAGCTGCATCAACCCTTTTTGGTATTCCCACAGCTGATCTCAATTTTCTCTTTTTATAACAACTCAGTAAGGGGTTTTACCAGAGCAGACAAGCATGAAATTAATTTTCCATAGAAGTTTTACTGATGCTGGGAAACTCGCTGGTCAGTAATATTGGTATAAGTCCTATGCTGACCCGGCTGTTCTGTTTTCTTCTTTCTAATTGCAGTGAATTTTATCAATATCAATTCTACAAAGTATTACTATGCAAAACCTTTAAGGGAAGGAACATAGGTGTTTTTCACATATAATTTCTTAACTCTTAGCTAGATTTATAGTAGCACAGCACTGTGCTTTTTCTTGCTAATAGCAAGATAACTATTTGTCCTGGTACTTGCTGCACATGACTTACAGTACGTTGGAAAGAAGATGCCCCATGCTCCATGGACTAACTAAAGCCCCGAGACGCCTCTTAGCTTCAGCAATGACAAGACTTTCTTTTAGAACTAGCAATGCCTGGATATGTAAACTGTATCTTGGATAATTTCTTTCCCTATGTTGTTAAGCCTAAAACACCTCTGTTGCCTTGGCAAACTAATCCATATCTCTGTTGTAATTGTGGCTTCCGATTCTTTAGGAATTATATCCTACGTATTTTAAGGATATAGATTTTTGATTCATAGGAATAGTCATCCCTAATTTTATGCATATAAATTTTTTGGTTACTGCTTCCTCTCAATTCTCAATTGTAAAGCATGACACAATCTGGGGTATTGTATTGAGAGAAGTTTGCTCTCTGGTGTACTGGTCTGGGGAGACACTTCTAGAGGCTGGGCATCCAGGCATCTCTTACATGGCCTTGCTTTTCAGGTGACCTCCCTTACACCACCTCTGCCCAATGCATCACTTTTTTGTCTTGAAACGCTCAGCTTGGTTCTCCCCGTTACTCTGGAGAATCACCAGGGGTGTGAGTTCCTGCTGAGTTTCTCATTCCTTGCTGACAACATTTAAAGGAAAAAAAAAATCCTCCCTTAGTTTCCAAGTCCAGTGTGTGTTTCGTAATGGTGTTCTTGTGTGGTTCCTGTGTTGTGTGAAGGTTTCACAGATGTAGCAAATCTCCTGTTTGTTCACTCCCCCCGAGAGGTAAATGGGGTATATGGCTTGATTTTTTTGCTGTTGATATAACTTTGGGGAGCTTAGAGACTGGATATGTAAGAAGAGAAAAGTCAACTCCCCAAAAGGATTGTGACAAGTAGAAGGTGAGGGAAGAGAAGAACGCTTCCTAACGTCCAACCTCCCTGCCCCACCCTCTGCTGGGCTTAGAACAGATTTGTACCTTTTAACAAATATTTATAGAACATGTATTAGATGCAAATACAATGCTCAGATAAAGGGCTGCTAAACAAACAGAAGGCTGTGGTCCTCACCCTCGAGGAGCCCATGGACACACTCACCAAATGTGCAGAGGCGTTTAAGCCAAAAGTGGGAGGCAACGTGAAGTTATACTAATAGTAGCCTTTGTTGAATGCTAGATGCATTAGCTCATGAAACGCTGACAACTATCCTCCCAGTAAGGTACCTTTATTTTTTGCATTTTGTAAAGACGAAGCTGAAGGTCAGGGAGGTTGAGTGACTTGCCGAGGCTGTATAGCTCTTAGCAGAAGAGTTGGGATTTGGACCAATGAAAACCTGGCTCAAGCATCAGTGTGCTTGAGTGTTAATGCTGTAACTGCCCCTCCTCCCCACACCATGCAGAATAGCAGCACTTGTGTGTTCTTAAAGAAAAGGAACTGATTAATTCTGACTGAGCTGTAGAGATGGATTCACGGTGGGGTGTGCGGAGATTTGAAGAGTGGATAGTTTTCCCACAAAGATGAGAAACACAAAGGTTGGTGCAGATGGTGGTGGTGGTGGTGGTGACCTCTTCCAGGATGAGAAGCCATGGGATGATTTTAAAAAAGAATAAGAAGCAAATGAAGTTTGGCTTGTCTATATCACACACTAAGGGCAGGAAGAAGCAGGGGATAAAGTTGGGGAGGGAAATGGGGCTGAGGTCTAAAGGGGCTTGGAAGCACTGTGAGAAGATTTCACTTAATTCCACTGATTTCCACTTAATTTCCAGTGATAAGGGAGGAGACGAAAGCCAAACAATGGATGTGAAGTGACCTGGATATTAATCACAGAAGGAAGTCATGAGTCCCTCAGGGCGGGGCACAAAGCAGGGTGGGGATGTGACTGAACCTCAGGACCCAGAATTGCTGGTGGCAACTGGATCCATTTGAGCTTGACCTGTCGGGGAGGGAAGACAGCTGTTAGCTGTTGCCATTAGGACAAGGGGTTGGGCAGGGGGTTGGAGCGGGGCGGTGAGGGGAAATGGGATGGAGGCGGGAGCGGACGGTCCTCTACTTTCTGGCCAGTGTCTCCCGACAGACAAACAGCAGGACCCTGGGAAATGCTGATAAAGTGTCAGCCCTCACTCCCTACCTGACAGATCAAGCAGGGGAAGGAAGGCCTGAATCCGAGGGGATAAAAGACCCAGATCAGCAAGGTGGGAAGGGATTTCATCACGGTGCAGGATTGCATCACAGTGGACAGGCAGTGGGTTACAGCTTGGAATTTAGGTTTAGGAAGAGAGAATAGTGGAGTCACAGAGGTCATATGGAATACTGTTGCATTTGGCAGGGCTTCATAAGGATTAGAATTAAATTAGGGTCTGGAAGAATGGATGGCCCACTGTGCTCATGACTGCACTGTGGGAAATGATTTTACAAACAAGACACAAAAGTCACCAACCCCAAGTGAAAAGATGATAAATATAATTGCATTAAAATTAAACAATCCACTTCTCAAAAGACAGGCTAAAAAACCTGCAAATGCAAGTTATAATCTGGGAGAAGATATTTCCAGCACATACAACCAATGAGTCACTGATTTTGAGAATGACATTGCTACAAATCAATAAAAAAAAAAAAAGAAAAACAACTAAATAGAAAAATGGGCAAAAGGCATGAACTTGCACTTCACAGAAGAGAAAATCTGAATGTTTAATAAACATATAAAAATGCTCAATATCAGTAAACTAGGAAGTGCAAATGAAAGCCACTGTGATACAATCCACACTCAGCAGATTGACAAAATTTTGAGTCAGATGAAACCAAGAGCGGTGAGGATGCAGAGAAATGGAAACTCGTAATTACTGATACTAGGAGGATACATGGGCATAACAACTTAGGAAAGGACTGTGGTAGGATCTCGCACATGCCTGAAAGATATTCCTGTATGTGAAATAATATCTGTAAAATAGTGACCATTGTTTGTAACAGTAAAATGAAAAGCAATAAAACAATCCCAAGCTACTTAAAGGCTTATTCTTAGATGAACAAATACATGTGTCATCTGCATGCAGTGTAATTTTATACTGTACAACAGGGAAAATGAGCTGGAATTCACCTGCAAACACGGTTGAATCTTGAGACTATAAAGTTGGATAAATATACTAGTCAATACGTTACCACTTACAAAGTCCAAGATACATAAAACATAATGATATGCTGCATATATGTGTATATATATACATACCTGTATATGTGTACATATATATATATATATATATGTGTATATGTATATGTAACTATGACAAAAATTATAGCCAAACCCCGTGGGAAGGAACATAGGAAGAACTGCAGAATTTTCTGTTTCTTAAGATGCATGGTGGGAACACAGATGTTTGCTATAAGATTAATCATACCTTATTCTTTTGTACTGATTACAATACGTCGTAACAAAAGTGAGTTACAAAAATAAAGAAGGATTAAAGCAGGAGTGACAATAGAATCAGCGTCATAGAGGACCAGGAGTGACAGGAAACTTGCTACCTTAGGGTGTTCCATGCTGACACAGAGAGCAGCATTCTGGTCTATAAGAAAACAATATTTTACCCCCACTGGATCATAAACTTCCCAATTAAAGTATAGGCTTCTTGAGGAGAGGGACGACACCTTTCACCTTTTTAGGTTCCCATATGATAGCAAAGTGTTGGTGTATGTGAGTGATTTAGAATTATGGTATGCTGAAGGGGAGTTAATTCGACCCTCCTACCTACCTCCTTTCCCATTTTGTGATGGGGGTGGGGTTTGGGGAATCTCCCTAATGGATAGAAAGAACATAGGAAAATTGAATTGGATCTCTTTGTGGACGGCTAACTTAAATAATTCACTTGGTTTCTTTGGATAACCAGTTTCTCTAGTTGCTGAAAGAAGAGTTTGTACCTTCACAAGTTCCCTTCCAGCTTTAAAATTCTAAGGTGCATGATATCACGGTAGAGAAGGATCCATCAGCTGCAGACCTTTCCACTTTCCTACACATAAATAGTTGTTTCTGTACCTGAAATCCCTAGTTACGACTTGTCTTTTATGCATAACTGATGGCAGAGTTTTTTATTTTATGTGAAACACCTGATTTCTGTACATCAAAATGATGGGTCTGCCATAACTTCTCAGCTGTCAACCTGAATGTTTTCAGGACTCTGCATGTCATTGAAATGCTTCAACTACCTTGTTGATATTGCACACAGAAAATAGAGAACGTGCGGTCCTTGCTTAAGAGTTTAGGGTGCTAGATTTTGGTTGGCATTTAAGCATTGACTTTTAAACCACATCATCAGCTGGCAAAGTTATTTTTAAAATTCATTTTATTAGAATCTTGCAGAAATAACCTACAAATCCAGTTCATTTTTTGTTTCTGTTTGACGCCAAAAGACAGCATGATCCAACAACTATATTTTTATGTATTCACATTGACAGTCATTTCTAAATAACACTATCCATAATTTTTACTGTACCTATTTTAGGGATGTGATTTTGACATCTATAATTGTTGCTGTAAGTCATAAGGATAAGCTTCCTCATGCAAAAATCGATTTATTCTTTTGGCATATTTATTTTCAAAAATATTCTAATTTAATAGTGAAATATACGGTCCTAATGGGACATCAGCAGTATCAGTGTTAGGAAGAGGGTCTTCATGCAAAGGAAACCATAAACGAAATTAAAAGACAACCTATGGACTGGAAGAAAATATTCTCAAATGAAGCAACCAACAAGGGATTCATTTCTAAAATATACAAACAGCTCATACAACATAATATCAAAAAAAAAAAACCAATCAAAACAATGGGCAGAAGACCTAAATAGACATTTCTCCAAAGAAGACATACAGATGGCCAACAGGCACATGAAAAAATGCTCAACATCGCTATTAGAGAAATACAAATCAAAACTACAATGAGGTATTTCACACCAGTCAGAATGGCCATGATCAGAAAGTCTACAAATAACAAATGCTGGAGAGGGTGTGGAGAAAAGGTAACCCTCCTACGCTGTTAGTGAGAACATAAATTGGTGCAGCCACTATGGAGAACAGTATGGAGGTTCCTCAAAAAACTAAAAATAGAGCTACCATATGATCCCGCAATCCCACGCCCGGACATATATCCGGACAATACTATAATTCTAAAGGATACATGCACCCCAATGTTCATAGCAGCACTATTTACAATAGCCAAG
The DNA here is from genome assembly GCF_008692025.1 of Phocoena sinus. Classification (NCBI taxonomy): domain Eukaryota; kingdom Metazoa; phylum Chordata; class Mammalia; order Artiodactyla; family Phocoenidae; genus Phocoena; species Phocoena sinus. Next base: position 4,252,435 of record NC_045766.1, read on the forward strand.
ACATGGAAACAAGCTAAATGTCCATCGACAGAGGAATGGATAAAGAAGATGTGGTACATATATACAATGGAATATTACTCAGCCATAAAAAGAAGGAAATAATGCCACTTGCAGCAACATGGATGGACCTAGAGATTATCATACTAAGTCAGTCAGACAGAGAAAGACAAATATCATATGATATCACTTATATGTGGAATCTAAAAACGTGATACAAATGAACTTAGTTACAAAACAGAAATAGACTCACAGACATAGAAAGCAAACTTATGGATACCAAAGAGGAAAGCGAGGGGAGGGGGGAAGGGATAAATTAGGAGTTTGTGTATTTAGCAGATATACACTACTATATATAAAATAGATAAACAACAAAGACTTACTGTGAGCACAGGGGACTCTTTTCTATATTCAGTATCTGATAATAACCTATAATGGAAAGGAATATGAAAAAGAATAGATATATAAATATATATGTTTGTATATACTTTCTCTACATCTGAAACTAACACAACATTGTAAATTAACTATACTTCAATTTTAAGAAATGGTTAAAAAAAAAAGAAGAGGGACGTCATTAACACAAAATACCATGGAGTTCAAGAGATTGTGTGGCTAGGGTGTTGTTGTCATGGCTCCCATGTGAGGTGTTTAGTCAACCTCTTACGTTCTGGGACTGCCAATCTTCTACTCTTGCCCATTTCTTCTGTTAAGCTTAGGGGTTCTGTTCTTCATTGTCTTAATTTTAACCTTTACCTTTTATTTAGGAATTAATACAGCTACATTCACCTCTTAGTTTCTGAACATGGAGTCTTTGGGTGTGGTTCTGGAAGATAGGGTCCAGCTTTGAGGATAGAGTCAGTTTCCAGGTATGTATCCTCCCATTATCTGTTCTGCTTATGTGATCCCAATATGGTGACTCTTGGTGTAGACATATTTCCTCTTGGTAATACATAATTAGCCCTTCTGTATGAAAACAAATAGTTTTGCTTTGTTTTTACCAAGCATGTGTGTGGAATGGCCTGGCATTATTCTAGACCAGTGTACAACCATGAAAAATGATCAGAAGATTTATATGTGTGAGACTGTATGTTGTTTCAAAAAGCAGTTGTGATTAAGATCTATGAATGTAGTCTTTCATTCAACAAACTTTCAGTCAATATCTACCTTGCATCAGGCAGTATGAACATTTGAAACTGGGATTGGGATACATAGGTTGCCAAAACTATTCTCAGATTAGTCCAGGAGTTGGAAATAACGATGCATTCTTCTCTGAAATTATTCTTGGCAGTCAGGATTTCTACTCAAAAGTAAGTACATAGAAATGCTTAGGGACAATCACTCTCACAGGACGATTTTCTAAAAGAAAAATATCGAGGAGAAATCAAGTTAACCTAGCAGGACAAATTCTCTAATTGTTTGAACTGGATTCTAGAGGAGGGATCATCTAAGTGGGAGCTGTGAAAAGGGAGCTGTGAGAATATTAGCATGCCAGAAAGGAGAATTCAAAGACCTGGCTTCATGACTGTGAGTCCCTAGAAAGGAGTGAAGAAAGGAACTGCATTTACAGCTAAATGAGGAATTTGCATTTTATTTCTTAAATTTTTTAAATTGTGGGATTGCTTTAAATCCAGGCATTGGTGGCAAGAATAAGGAGGATGACTTCTAAGTCATAGTACCTGGGTGCACACCTCAAGTCCATGACCTTAAACAAAGTATATAACTACTTTATGTCTTGGTTTCTTATTACTTTTAAACATCTTTATTGGAGTATAATTGCTTTACAATGGTGTGTTAGTTTCTGCTTTACAGCAAAATAAATCAGTTTTATATATATATATATATATATATATATATATACACACATATGTTCCCATATCTCTTCCCTCTTGCGTCTCCCTCCTTCCCACCCTCCCTATCCCACCCCTCCAGGCGATCACAAAGCACCGAGCTAATCTCCCTGTGCTAGGCAGCTGCTTCCCACTAGCTATCTACCTTACGTTTGGTAGTGTATAAATGTCCATGCCTCTCTCTCGCTCTATCACAGCTTACCCTTCCCCCTCCCCATATCCTCAAGTCCATTCTCTAGTAGGTCTGTGTCTTTATTCCTGTCTTACCTCTAGGTTCTTCATGACATTTTTTTTCTTAAATTCCATAGATACGTGTTAGCATATGGTATTTGCCTCTCTCTTTCTGACTTACTTAACTCTGTATGACAGACTCTAGGTCTATCCACCTCATTACAAATAGCTCAATTTCATTTCTTTTTATGGTTGAGTAATATTCCATTGTATATATGTGCCACATCTTCTTTATCCATTCATCCGATGATGGACACTTAGGTTGTTTCCATCTCCGGGCTATTGTAAATAGAGCTGCAATGAACATTGTGGTACATGACTCTTTTTGAATTTTGGTTTTCTCAGGGTATATGCCCAGTAGTGGGATTGCTGGGTCATATGGTAGTTTTTTAAGGAACTTCCATACTGTTCTCCACAGTAGCTGTATCAATTTACATTCCCACCAACAGTGCAAGAGGGTTCCCTTTTCTCCAAACCCTCTCCAGCATTTATTGTTTCTAGAATTTTTGATGATGGCCATTCTGACTGGTGTGAGATGATACATCATTGTAGTTTTGATTTGCATTTCTTTAATGATTAATGATGTTCAGCATTCTTTCATGTGTTTGTTGGCATTCTGTATATCTTCTTTGGAGAAATGTCTATTTAGGTCTTCTGCCCATTTTTGGATTGGGTTGTTTGTTTTTTTGTTATTAAGCTGCATGAGCTGCTTATTAATTTTGGAGATTAATCCTTTGTTAGTTACTTCATCTGCAAATATTTTCTCCCATTCTGAGGGTTGTCTTTTGGTCTTGTTTATGGTTTCCTTTGCTGTGCAAAAGCTTTTAAGTTTCACTAGGTCCCATTCGTTTATTTTTGTTTTTATTTCCATTTCTCTAGGAGGTGGGTCAAAAAGGATCTTGCTGTGATTTATGTCATAGAGTGTCCTGCCTATGTTTTCCTCTAAGAGTTTGATAGTTTCTGGTCTTATACTTAGGTCTTTAATCCATTCTGAGCTTATTGTTGTGTATGGTGTTAGGGAGTGATCTGATCGCATACTTTTACATGTCCCTGTCCAGTTTTCCCAGCACCACTTATTGAAGAGGCTGTCCTTTCTCCACTGTACATTCCTGCCTCCTTTGTCAAAGATAAGGTGACCATATGTGTGTGGGTTTATCTCTGGGCTTTCTATCCTGTTCCATTGATCTAACTTTCTGGTTTTGTGCCAGTACCATACTGTCTTGATTACTGTAGCTTTGTAGCATAGTCTGAAGTCAGGTAGCCTGATTCCTCCAGCTCCGTTTTTCGTTCTCAAGATTGCTTTGGCTATTTGGGTTCTTTTGTTTCCATACAAATTGTGAAATTTTTTGTTCTAGTTCTATGAAAAATGCCAGTGGTAATTTGATAGGGATTGTATTGAATATGCAGATTGCTTTGGGTAATAGAGTCATTTTCACAATGTTGATTCTTGCAGTCCAAGAACATGGTATATATCTCCATCTATTTGTATCATTTTTAATTTCTTTCATCAGTGTCTTATAATTTTCTGCATACAGGTCTTTTGTCTCCTTAGGTAGGTTTATTCCTAGATATTTTATTCTTTCTGTTGCAATGGTAAATGGGAGTGTTTTCTTGATTTCATTTTAAGATTTTTCATCATTAGTGTATAGGAATGCCAAAGAATTCTGTGCATTAATTTTGCATCCTGCTACTTTACCAAATTCATTGATTAGCTCTAGTAGTTTTCTGGTAGCATCTTTAGGATTCTCTATGTATAGTATCATGTCATCTGCAAACAGTGACAGCTTCACTTCTTCTTTTCCGATTTGGATTCCTTTTATTTCCTTTTCTTCTCTGATTGCTGTGGCTAAAACTTCCAAAACTATGTTGAATAAGAGTGGTGAGAGTGGGCAACCTTGTCTTGTTCCTGATCTTAGTGGAAATGCTTTCAGTTTTTCACCATTGAGGATGATGTTCGCTGTGGGTTTGTCATATATGGCCTTTATTATTTTGAGGAAAGTTCCCTCTATGCCTACTTTCTGCAGGGTTTTTATCATAAATGGGTGTTGAATTTTGTTGAAAGCTTTCTCTGCATCTATCGAGATGATCATATGGTTTTTCTCCTTCAATTTGTTAATATGGTGTATCACGTTGATTGATTTCCATATATTGAAGAACCTTGCATTCCTGGAATAAACCCCACTTGATCATGGTGTATGATCCGTTTAATGTGCTGTTGGATTCTGTTTGCTGGTATTTTGTTGAGGATTTTTGCATTTATATTCATCAGTGATATTGGCCTGTAGTTTTCTTTCTTTGTGGCATCCTTGTCTGTTTTTGGTATCAGGGTGATGGTGGCCTCGTAGAATGAGTTTAGGAGTGTTCCTCCCTCTGCTATATCTTGGAAGAGTTTGAGAAGGATAGGTGTTAGCTCTTCTCTAAATGTTTGATAGAACTCGCCTGTGAAGCCAACTGGTCTGGAGCTTTTGTTTGTTGGAAGATTTTTAATCACAGTTTCAATTTCAGTGCTTGTGATTGGTCTGTTCATATTTTCTATTTCTTCCTGATTCAGTCTTGGCAAGTTGTGCATTTCTAAGAATTTGTCCATTTCTTCCAGGTTGTCCATTTTATTGGCATAGAGTTGCTTGTAGTAATCTCTCATGATCTTTTGTATTTCTGCAGTGTCAGTTGTTATTTCTTTTTCATTTCTAATTCTATTGATTTGAGTCTTCCTCCTTTTTTTCTTGATGAGTCTGGCTAATGGTTTATCAATTTTGTTTATCTTCTCAAAGAACCAGCTTTTGGTTTTATTGATCTTTGTTATCGTTTACTTCATTTCTTTTTTATTTATTTCTCATCTGATTTTTATGATTTCTTTCCTTCTGCTAACTTTGGGGTTTTTTTGTTCTTCTTTCTCTAACTGCTTTAGGTGCAAGGTTACATTGTTTATTCGAGATGTTTCCTGTTTCTTAAGGTAGGGTTGTATTGCTATAAACTTCCCTCTTAGAACTGCTTTTGCTGCATCCCATAGATTTTGGGTCGTTGTGTCTCCATTGTCATTTGTTTCTAGGTATTTTTTAATTTCCTCTTTGATTTCTTCAGTGATCACTTCGTTATTAAGTAGTGTATTGTTTAGCCTCCATGTGTTTGGAGTTTTTACAGATCTTTTCCTGTAATTGATATCTAGTCTCATAGCGTTGTGGTCAGAAAAGATACTTGATACAATTTCAATTTTATTAAATTTACCAAGACTTGATTTGTGACCCAAGATATGATCTATCCTGGAGAATGTTCCATGAGCACTAGAGAAAAATGTGTATTCTGTTGTTTTTGGATGGAGTGTCCTATAAATATCAATTAAGTCCTTCTTGTCTAATGTATCATTTAAAGCTTGTGTTTCCTTATTTATTTTCATTTTGGATGACCTGTCCATTGGTGAAAGTGGGGTGTTAAAGTCCCCTACTATGAATGTGTTACTGTCGATTTCCCCTTTTATGGCTGTTAGTATTTGCCTTATGTATTGAGGTGCTCCTATGCTGGGTGCATAAATATTTACAATTGTTATATCTTCTTCTTGGTTCAATCCCTTGATCATTATGTAGTGTCCTTCTTTATCTCTTCTAATAATCTTTATTTTAAAGTCTATTTTGTCTGATATGAGAATTGCTACTCCAGCTTTCTTTTGGTTTCCATTTGCATGGAATATCTTTTTCCATCCCGTTACTTTCAGTCTGTATGTGTCTCTAGGTCTGAAGTGGGTCTCTTGTGGACAGCAAATATATGGGTCTTGTTTTTGTATTCATTCAGCCAATCTGTGTCTTTCGGTGGGAGCATTTAGTCCATTTACATTTAAGGTAATTATCGATATGTATGTTCCTATTCCCATTTTCTGAATTGTTTTGGGCTTGTTATTGTAGGTCTTTTCCTTCTCTTGTATTTCTTGCCTAGAGAAGTTCCTTTAGCAGTTGTTGTAGAGGTGGTTTGGTGGTGCTGAACTCTCTCAGCTTTTGCTTGTCTGTAAAAGTTTTAATTTCTCCATCAAATCTGAGTAAGATCCTTGCTGGGTAGAGTAATCTTGGTTGCAGGTTTTTCTCCTTCATCACTTTAAATATGTCCTGCCAGTCCCTTCTGGCTTGCAGAGTTTCTGCTGAAAGATCAGCTGTTAACCTTATGGGTATTCCTTTGTGTGTTATTTGTTGTTTTTCCCTTGCTGCTTTTAATATGTTTTCTTTGTATTTAATTTTTGACAGCTTGATTAATATGTGTCTTGGCGTATTTCTCCTTGGATTTATCCTGTATGGGACCCTCTGTGCTTCCTGGACTTGATTAACTATTTCCTTTTCCATATTAGGGAAGTTTTCAACTATAATCTCTTCAACTATTTTCTCAGTCCCTTTCTTTTTCTCTTCTTCTTCTGGAACCCCTATAATTCGAATGTTGGTGTGTTTAATGTTGTCCCAGAGGTCTCTGAGACTGTCCTCAGTTCTTTTCATTCTTTTTTCTTTATTCTGCTCTGCAGTAGTTATTTCCAGTATTTTATCTTCCAGGTCACTTATCCGTTCTTCTGCCTCAGTTATTCTGCTATTGATCCCATCTAGAGTATTTTTCATTTCATTTGCTGTGTTGTTTATCATTGTTTGTTTCATCTTTAGTTCTTCTAGGTCCCTGTTAAATGTTTCTTGCATTTTGTCTATTCTATTTCCAAGATTTTGGATCATCTTTACTATCATTATTCTGAATTCTTTTTCAGGTAGACTGCCTATTTCCTCTTCATTTGTTTGGTCTGGTGGGTTTTTATCTTGCTCCTTCATCTGCTGTGTGTTTTTCTGTCTTCTCATTTTGCTTATCTTACTGTGTTTGGGGTCTCCTTTTTGCAGGCTGCAGGTTCGTAGTTCCCGTTGTGTTTGGTGTCTGTCCCCAGTGGCTGAGGTTGGTTCAGTGGGTTGTGTAGGCTTCCTGGTGGAGGGGACTAGTGTCTGTGTTCTGGTGGATGAGGCTGGATCTTGTCTTTCTGGTGGGCAGGTCCACGTCTGGTGGTGTGTTTTGGGGTGTCTGTGGACTTACTATGATTTTAGGCAGCCTCTCTGCTAATGGGTGGGGTTGTGTTCCTGTCTTGCTAGTTGTTTGGCATAGGATGTCCAGCACTGTAGCTTGCTGGTCGTTGAGTGAAGCCAGGTGCTGGTGTTGAGATGGAGATCTCTGGGAGATTTTTGCCGTTTGATATTATGTGGAGCTGGGAGGTCTCTTGTGGACCAGTGTCCTGAAGTTGGCTCTCCCACCTCAGAGGCACAGCACTGACTCCTGGCTGGAGCACCAAGAGCCTTTCATCCACACGGCTCAGAATAAAAGGGAGAAAAAGTAGAAAGAAAGAAAGGAGGGAGGGAGGGAGGAAGGAAGGAGGGAAGGAAGGAAAAAAAGAAAGAAAGATAACATAAAATAAAGTTATTAAAATAAAAAGTAATTATTAAGAAGAAAAATTTTAAAAAGAAAAAAAAAGGACGGATAGAACCCTTGGTCAAATGGTGTTAGTAAAGCTATACAGACAAAATCTCACACAGAAGCATACACATACACACAAAAAGAGGAAAAGGGGAAAAAATCGTAAATCTTGCTCTCAAAGTCCACCTCCTCAATTTGGGATGATTCGTTGTCTATTCATGTATTCCACAGATGCAGGGTACATCTAGTTGATTGTGGAGATTTAATCTGCTGCTCCTGAGGCTGCTGGGAGAGATTTCCCTTTCTCTTCTTTGTTCTCACAGCTCCCAGGGGCTCAGCTTTGGATATGGCCCCGCCTCTGCGTGTAGGTCGCCGGAGGGCGTCTGTTCTTTGTTCAGACAGGACGGGGTTAAAGGAGACGCTGATTCGGGGGCTGTGGCTCATTCAGGCCGCGGGGGAGGGAGGGGCACGCAGTGCGGGGCGGGCCTGCGGCGGCAGAGGCCGGCGTGACGTTGCACCAGCCTGAGGTGCTCCGTGCGTTCTCCCGGGGAAGTTGTCCTTGGATCCCGAGACCCTGGCAGTGGCAGGCTGCACAGGCTCCCGGAAGGGAGGTGTGGAGAGTGACCTGTGCTCGCACACAGGCTTCTTGGTGGCGGCAGCAGCAGCCTTGGCGTCTCATGCCTGTCTCTGGCGTCTGCGCTGTTAGCCGCGGCTCGCGCCCGTCTCTGGAGCTCCTTTAAGCAGCGCTGTTAATCCCCTCTCCTCACGCACCAGGAAAGAAAGAGGCAAGCAAAAGCCTCGTGCTGCTTCCGCAGGTCCAGACTTTTCCCCGGACTCCCTCCCGGGCAGCCGTGGCGCACTAACCCCTTCAGGCTGTGTTCACGCCGCCAACCCCAGTCCTCTCCCTGCGCTCCGACCGAAGCCCGAGCCTCAGCTCCCAGACCCCGCCCGTCCCTGAGCAGACAAGCCTCTCGGGCTGGTGAGTGCTGCTCGGCACCAGATTCCGCTTCCCCCCCACCCCCAGCACCCCTGTTGCTGTCCTCTCTGCCGCGGCTCCAAACCTTTCCCCCTCCGCCACCCGCAGTCTCCGCCCGCGAAGGGGCTTCTAGTGTGTGGAAAGCTTTCCTCCTTCACAGCTCCCTCCCACTGGTGCAGGTATCGTCCCTATTCTTTTGTCTCTGTTTATTCTTTTTTCTTTTGCCCTACCTAGGTATTTGGGGGGGGGGGGGTTCTTGCCTTTTGGGAGGTCTGAGGTCTTCTGCCAGCGTTCAGTAGGTGTTCTGTAGGAGTTGTTCCACGTGTAGATGTATTTCTGGTGTATCTGTGGGGAGGAAGGCGTTCTCCGCGTCTTACTCTTCCGCCATCTTCCCGGAACAAGTCTCGGTTTCTTTAAATGGGAGTAAAGGTCGTGCTTATCTCATAGGGTCCTAGTGGTAGAAAATGAGGTAATGCATGTAAAGCACTTAATATAATGTCAAGGATAGAGTAAATGTGCATCAAGTGCTGGTCATTAGTATTATCCATAATGTACTTTAATTTTAGTCGGTTAGAACATATAATCTTAGACTTGCAAGAGACCCATTGCAGGAATTCTCTCCACTGTATTTTTGAGAAATGTTTATAGGGTGATAGTGTGCTGACTACTCCATAAGCCTCCGATTTCCTTTTGAAACGTCCTGATCATTAGAAAATTTTTTTTTTCGTGGAGCCAACATCTGTGATGCCTAACTTGCACCTATTGTTTCTGCTTTGTGAAGCTTCACATAACATTTGAGCTTTCTTCCACATGACAGCCTTCCAAATACAGTATTTAAAGACAGATATCTCATTTTCCATGTGTTTTCTCATTTCTGGGAAAAGTCTTCTAAATTGTTGGGTTTATGTTATAGTCCTCCATTTTTATGAAGACATGGTTGGCTAGCTAACTAAATATCAATTCTCAACTCCTTCCTCCCTTACCTGCCTCCAATAGAAAGTTTGGAAAGCAGCTAAGCATAGCCATGAGACCCAATCCTGGCCGATGAGATGTAAAGATAACGCAGCCGGAGACTTTCTAGGAAAGCATTCTGTTTCCTAGTAAAAGCAGTCTTTGCAAGTGGCATTGTCCCTTCTCCTTTTACCTCCTTCCTTCCTGACTTGAGTGAGGATATGATGACTGGGGCTACAGCAGTCATATTGCAACCTTGAGATGATGAGATTAAGGGCAAAAATTCAGCAAACTAAGGCCACAGGAGTGGAAGAATTCAGAAGAGCCTAAGACAATGTTCAGCAGCTGAACCAGTGCTCAAAACCAATTATTTCAATCTTTTCGTGCATCAGATAATAACTGTTTATATTATTGAAGCCAGTGACTCTCAAACTTTAGTATGCATTAGAACCTTGTTAAGAGATAGGTTTCTGGGCCCTAACTCTGGAGTTTCTGCTTCTATAGGTGTGGGAAGGGGATGGCGAATTTGTACTTCTAGCAAGTTCTCAGGTGATGCAGCTGTGGGGGTGATGGGAGCACACTTTGAGAACTCCTGGTTTCAACCATGGTTCATCTGATTGTCTTTTCTTTGCAGCTTCATTAATTAATAGAAGCAAAGATCACTCTTTGATTTTGAATTGCTCTTAAAGTGTTTCATCAGCTGTCAAAACAGGATTTCTCAAACTCTTTTCCACTCCAGGGAGTTCTTATATCAGATCGCCACACTTCCATTCCAGCTAGCATAGTTACCTGAGTTGCTCTTTAGGGAATCCATCAGTCTATGGGACCTTTAGTGAAATTTTATTCTGTGCAGGGCATTGTGGGGATTCAAGGAAGGGTGGGATACTGTCACTGCCCCCAAGGAGTTTACAATCTAGACAGGAGGTGGCAGGCAAATATACCTCACTTTCCATCCTTATCAGACATTACCATTTCCGAAGAGTTTTCAAATATATTAGCATAGTCAATACTTCAGATAATGTGAAGTAGACACACATTATTACACATTTTACAGAAAAACTAAAGTTCCGTTGGTAAAGTAATGAATCTAAAGAAAGCCAAAACTAACAAAGCACAAAATCAGATCAAGGAATTTTAACTCCTAACTCAATGCACAACACCTCAGACAAATGCATGTAATTAACACTTACCATTTCCATCTCCTCCCTTTTCAGGACAATATAAAAAAATTAGCTTTACTCTTTTCTAATACTTTGCAATCATAAATTGCCTTTCACCCAGCTTGAGTGAGAACTGGCTGTTGGAAAACTATCTCTAAGAACCTCTTACGTATGTATGTATGTATGTATGTATGTATTCAGTGCCAGCGTTGGGTCTTCGTTGCTGCACGCGGGCTTGCAGGCTTATCTCTAGTTGTGGCGAGAGGGGGCTACTCTTCGTTGCGGTGCACGGGCTTCTCAATTTGGTGGCTTCTCTTGCTGCGGAGCACAGGGCTCTAGGCACATAGGATCAGTAGTTGTGGCTCTTAGGCTTCAGTAGTTGTGACTTGAGGGCCCTAGAGTGCAGGCTTAGTAGTTGTGGCTCACGGGCTTAGTTTCTCCGTGGCATGTGGGATCTTCCCGGACCAGGGCTCGAACCTGTGTCCCCTGCATTGGCAGGTGGATTCTTAGCCACTGTGCCCCCAGGGAAGTCCCAGAACCTCTTTTTAAAAGTAATTTTTTAAGTGATAAGAGATGTTCAGAACTGCCGTGTACCATTGTAAATTTGCACAAAGGTGGCCAGTGGAGACTGAAATCCCAGACAAGCCCTCCATCCCCAGCCCAGCAAGATTACCTCTGTCCACAAGAAGAAGGGTATTTTTCATCACCATCAGGGGAGAGGGGGTCAGAACCTGCTAGCTACTAACAAGGACGTGAAAATTTCAAAAGTTTCCCCTGGAGCCAGATGCCATTTGGGAAGGAATATGGAACAAGTAGACAGCTTCAGAGGGAAATCAACTTTAAAGAAAATTTGAACTTTGAATTGACTGAATATTTACTCCAAAGAGATTACTTCAAACTAGGAGAGACTGAGTTAACTTTGATTTTAAATTTAAGTCTCCCATCCTCTTCTCTTCTGCCCTCCTTCACCCACATTCTAGAAGCAGAAGAATTTGTGGGATTTTAGACAAATAGATGAGCTACACTTTTGTATCTGTTTTTACACATCTTCATTGTGAAGTATGAATTTCAATCTCACCACATATGTAAAATTTACCATCTATTCCAAAGGGTAAGAAGCAATCCTAACAGGGATTTACACATGATACCACACAACAAGTATAGAGTAAAGTGTAAGTTCTTACCCTGGAATAGCTTACAATCTAAAATAGAGAAAATGAACATCGATAGAAACATTTTTGATATAAGTAAAGCAATTCTGAATTCATTACACAGTTAGGGAATATTGTTCATTTGCACAATTAAATTGTATGCAGTCTTTTCCTTAATTATCTTTCTCTGTTTTAGACATTTTAAAATTCATGAGATATAACAATAAATACAATAAAACTTTCCAATTTTAAAGAATTTTAGTTAGTATATTATAAATGTGTGGATTGAGAACCCTGTAGACAAGAGATGTAAATAGAACAACTGCCTTTTTAAAGTATGTTATTTTAGAAAAAAAACGTAAATAATTTCTATTCAGGGCTGGAATTCTAATTGAAGTAGGCTGTTGCCTATATGTTATAATTTGCATAGCAATATTTTTTCTGTTTTTGATTATTGAAATTCAACCATTAGTGATCCATTCTCTAGGTACAAGCATTGTGGTCTTTCCGTAGGCCTTGTAAAACGCAAATGGACATGGAAGAGGGCAACCAAATTAAGTTCTTTACAATTTAGAGTGGTTGCGAATATCAGATGGATTCTTTTCTCAGCATAGCAACATAAATGTTGTGTTTTTTTAACATTTTTATTGGAGTATAATTGCTTCACAATGGTGTGCCGGTTTCTGCTCTATAACAAAGTGAATCAGCTATACATACACATATATCTCCTCCCTCTTGTGTCTCCCTCCCTCCCACCCTCCCTATCCCACCCCTCTAGGTGGTTACAAAGCACTGAGCTGATCTCCCTGTGCTACGCGGCTGCTTCCTACTAGCTACCTATTTTACAACCTAAACGTTTTTAAGTGCTTGGAGTGAAATATACAAAGTAAGAGATTAAAAGTTGGAGGGGGAAGGCAAATTTTCAGAAAAGTGAGTGGAGAGACACGGGCTAAAAGCCAGTGTCCTGGACTTCACCGTTAGGGCTCCAGCCATTCCTATTTCATTATTCTATCCATGCGTAGGTGCTAACTGCTGTAATAACCACACCATCTCATGAGCTTAATAAAAGAGCTTAAAAATAGGATGCTGGGCTTGTGGTGACTGTCAGACCCTTGGACCTTGGAGTCCTCCACTGTTCCTCTGCTTCAGATCTACAGATGACAAGGGGAGAGAAAAGGAGCGGGCAGGTGTTTGCATAAAAATCCTAGAAGATTTTTGAGGCCAAGACTTGGGGCCAATGTTTTCTGTTGATATTTCCTTGGCCAAAAATAATCACAAGCCTTCTTCTACATGCCAGGGGGCTGGGAAAAATCATTTTTCCATGTTCCCAGGAGGAAAAGTAGATGGTTTGATAAACATATAGCCCCTTTTTTTGGTCACCATTAGCTTTCAAAATTCGTAATAGGAATGACCATCTTAAAGGCAAAAAGGTTTTAACATTTGAAGTAGAATAGACATTTTCTTGGCACTCAGTACGATTTCCTAGGTGGGAGAATGCCACTTACTAGTCATGTATAACATTCCTCATCTATCAGTAGCACTGATTGAGTTCCTATTATATCAAATATGTAAAGTCATCACTGTTGTTAACAACTATTAACTACATACTGTGTATGAGACTCTCTGTTGCCTATGATAAAAAATACAATTAAGTACAGTAAGTATATTAGGAACTGTTTCATCTGCTGTGATCAGGATTAGTGGGTCAGTAAAAGTCAGTTAAAATAGAGCACACATAAGATAAACATTTTTATATTTTAACTTAATACACATGAATGCACATTCATTCACCAACTATTTTATGTAGGGCAATGATCTTCCTTTCAGTGTGGGTGTTCATCGTCACGTATATTGTATAAGCTATGATGCATAATCTACCTGGAACACACAGAACTGGTTTCCTGTCTAACAGCTACTCCCCTCTTCTATGCTACCAAGAGCTTTTTTTTCCCCCTAGTGTTCTCCCTTTTGGGTGCACTGGGTGATTCTCTACCTTTTCTGCAAATGATGTTAGGTATATAACCTGCTCCTGGCCAATGAGACACAAAAGAAACCCAAAAGGGCTTCTTTGAAAGATGTCTTTGCTCTCAAAATGCAATGCATGAGTGACCCAAAAGTCCCTTTTGGTCCATTGTTTTTTTTTGTTTTTTTGCGGTACGCGGGCCTCTCACTGCTGTGGCCTCTCCCGCTGCGGAGCACAGGCTCCGGACGCGCAGGCTCGGCGGCCACGGCTCACTGGCCCAGCCGCCCCGCGGCACGCGGGATCCTCCCGGACCGGGGCACAAACCCGTGTCCCCTGCATCGGCAGGCGGACTCTCAACCACTGCGCCACCAGGGAAGCCCTGCCTGATGTTTTTAACCTGGTCATGAAAGATGGGTTGAGTTTCCCTAGGTGGAGAAAGAGGACTATTCTCCCCAGGCATCAGGAACAGCTTTCAAAACACACGAGTCACAGAGAGGGGACCGTTTGACCATAGGGGAGTCATGGTGGACCGACAGGAATGGCAGGTTGGGATGAGGATATGGGGACTTCAGATGCTGAGCTGTGGTTTGAACTTATTGAAGACAGTGGTGAGGCATGTGACATGAGGGCTGGGAGTAACGTGGTGACCAGCATGACTGCGGTAGGTTTATCTGACACTGATCTACCTCAGTTAGAGGAAGGGCAAGATTGCTGGCTGGGAATTCAGTTAGTAAAGATTTGTAAATTAATCCAGGCAATTAATCCAAATAAGATACGAATCAGCGTCCTGGTACTCTAGCTATGTGGGAGAAGTAGAAAAGAATCTGAGACCTATTGCAAGGGGAAAATCCACTTGGCTGGAGGTTAAGGTGAAAGGAAGTGATTAAAAATGTCTTTGAGGGCTTCCCTGTGGCACAGTGGTTGAGAATCCGTCTGCCAGTACAGGGAACGTGGGGTCGAGCCCTGGTCCAGGAAGATCCCACAGGCTGCGGAGCAACTAAGCCTGTGTGCCACGACTACTGAGCCTGCGCTCCAGAGCCCTCGAGCCACGACAACTGAGCCTGTGCACCACAACTACTGAAGCCCGTGCGCCTAGAGCCCGTGCTCCGCAACAAGAAGAAGCCACCACGATGAGAAGCCTGTGCACGGCAACAAAGAGTAACCCCTGCTCACTGTAACTAGAGAACGCCCGCACGTAGCAAAGAGGACCCAACACAGCCAAAAATAAATAAATAAAATAAATAAATTTATTTTAAAAAGTAAATAAAATAAAAATGTCTTTGAGATTCTAAGTCTGACAGAATGGGGATACTACCGTCAGCAGAACCGGAGCCAATGCGAGGAGATGTTGCTGAAAGGGAAACAGAGTTTGAAGCGAGGTGGGATTTATGGGTTACCATAGTCATCCTTTTAGACACCCAGGATAATGCTGTTCTCAAAAAACCAATCGAAATTTCCAGATATCTCCCCGGGAAGACAGCTAGATGAGCAGGCTGAAATATACATAATTTATGCTGATATATATATATATTTTTAAATTTATTTGTTTTATTTACTTATTTTTGGCTGCATTGGATCTTTGTTGCAGTGCACGGGCTTCTCGTTGCAGGCTCGGTAGTTGTGGCGCACAGGCTTAGTTGCTCCGCGGCATGTGGGATCTTCCCGGACCAGGGATGGAACCCGTGTCCCCTGCACTAGCAGGCGGGTTCTTAACCACTGTGCCACCAGGGAAGCCCTATGCTTATATATTTAAGACAAACTTCAGTCTCCACTAACTTGTATAACGACACAGCAGTCAATACATTCGCTTGGGGAGAGATTTGTATTTGGAGAGCAAAAAAGAAATGTTTTGAAGCACGGATGGATTATATATGTAGCACATTCTACTTATATATGATTTTTGTGTGTGTCTGCAAAATGTGTCGAGTTTACTGCAGCCATACCACTCCAGCAGGTTGCCTTGTATAGCTCAAGGAGTCACCCCCCAGACTGGATGCACAAGTGCTAAATGGTTGGTTTGCAAACTCACGCAGGAGCTCCCCCAGGTGAAATCTGAAACTGGGCTCCATACAGGGAGGGCAGGGAGAGACTGAAGAAAGAGTCAGACCCCTCCAGATGGGTAGGTGGTGGCAGGTGCAACAAGCAAGAGAACTTACCTACAGAGCTTGTCTTGGGCGCCACAAGACGAGCAGATCTCTGCATCCACCCACCAGAATCTTAAAGGTTTATACAGAGACCTTCACTGGGTTCAGTCACATGTTCAATCCAAACAGTCTCAACACCACACTGCTCCCTTCAGCCTGAGTCCTTGCAAACGGCTTGCACTGTGGGAAGGTTCGGCAGGGTGTACGTTTCAGGGGAGGGGATGAGGACCCTCTGATTGTGAGGGTCCAGCTCTCCGGTCAACCAATGGTCAAGTCCTCTCCATGACCTCCCCCTACATGAGTTCACCTTCTTGTCAATTCCCTCTCTTTCTTTCAACCTCCCGTCCACTGGTTTCAAAAGATGCACGATTCCCAGACACTCACGAATATGTTCTGTATGTATCTGTATATGTCTTTCTTATTTAACAGGTATTCAGAACGATCTACTATTGGCCCTGGTTCCCTCCTCAATGTCCAAGCTCTAATTATTTAGAACGAATTTTTTTTTTTTTTTTGCTGTAGTTTAATGTATATTTTCATTAGCCACTCCAGAGTTCTACTAATAATGGAAAAGGACTTTAAAATTTTTGTTTGTTTGTTTATCATGAAAAAAATACACTGATTAGTGGCCCCTTTCTGATACCTTGTGAGTTTTTTTTTCTGAGGATTTTTTTTCTGATACCCTACTTCTATTAAAATAGACACTTTGGTGCTGAAGTATTCCACATCCGAATCAAATGGAAGAGAATTTGTATTAACGATTGATTCTGAAAACCTGTTTCAAAACAATCTGATCCACATATCAGCAGAGCAGAATTCAGTGCTGAGTCATTTGGTCAGAGACAGTCTGGAAAGATATTAGGAGACAGCGATCAGATTCTCTAGACAGTTGGAGAAGAGGATTGCTTCAGGATATTTCAGAGGACATTCGCTCCAGAAGAAAAATGTGCTATAGGAACACTTGGAGCATGGATTCTCAAATTTGAGCTTGTATCAGCATCACCTGGAGGGCTTGTTAAAACGGACCGCTGGAACCCACACGTAGAATTTCTGCTTCAGTAGGTCAGGGGTGAAGCCGGAGAATCTGCAATTCTAATAAGTCCCCAGGTGATGCTGGTGGTGCTTGTCTAGTGACAACACTTTGAGAACCGCTGCCTTAGAGAGAAAAACATTCTCCAGAAAGATGGCTTAGTGTGAGGCAGGAACAGGAAACAGAAATGTTTTCTTCCAATTTTTTTTCAGTTTCAATTGTGCACACCTTAATTTTCCTAAAACACAACTTTGTTTATACTCCTAATTTGCTCAAAAATTTCACTCTTCATTTTCTTCTAAGTACAGTCACAACAATTAACCAGAAATTGAAAATCATTAGCAGCGTCCCCCACCTTTCCCTTATCTTCTTGACAAGCTGGTCCATTTGCTGGCCCTCAAAAATTTCTAAGCCTCCGCGCTCTACACATTTGTTCATCGTATGTGTTCTCCCTGGAGTGCATTCTTTTTTTTTTTTTGTGGCCTCTCCCGTTGCAGAGCACAGGCTCCAGACGCGCAGGCTCAGTGGCCATGGCTCACGGGCCCAGCCGCTCCACAGCATGTGGGATTTTCCCGGACTGGGGCACGAACCCGTGTCCCCTGCACTGGCAGGCGGACTCTCGACCACTGTGCCACCAGGGAAGCCCCTAGACTGCATTCTTATCCTCATCATTCTTTTTGCCTTTCAAATTCCAGCCCATTCTTGAAAACTCAGCTAAATTCCTCCTCTTTCATTAAATTTTCTCAGATAAAATCACTTCTTACCCTAAACTTATTACATAACTTTTTTTTTTACTTTGTTATTTTTATTTTGCAAAACACTTCATTTCCACCTATTGTAGTTAGGGAAAAGAAAACCCTCAAATACTTTGATAGCATTTACTTCTGTGGCAGCCTTTTAAATCCTCAGATCTACCCTGCGAGATCAATACTATCATTATATCCGTTTTACAGACAATTTACCTCTCTGTAGTTCACTATACAGTTGACCCTTGAACAAATTAGGAGTTGGGGGAGCGCACCCTCCAGGGGGTAGAAAATCCACACATAACTGTTAGCTGGCCCTCCACATACACAGTTCCAGATCCACGGATTCAACCAACCACCGATGGGGTAGTACTGTAGTATTTACTATTGAAAAAAGTCCAAATATAAGTGAACCAGGGCAGTTCAAATGCGTGTTGTTCAAAGGTCACATGTATTTCTAGATTCAAGTTACATGACATCGAACATGTGCTTTAAATACATTTGTACTCATCACAGTACTTTACAAATAATACACTTTACAAATAATACTGTTTATCAAAATAATTGCTGCATTCAAGACAGTCTTCTTTGGGTTGCTATAAAGTAGTGATGATTAAATATTCAAATACTTGAGAAGGTTAAATCTACAGGCTTCTCTGTGAACTGAATTCTGATTACTAAAAATAACTGGTTGAGTCGAGGGTACTTGGTTCTCTGTCCTGAGTTTAGGATGATTTGGAAGTGCCCCATTTGGTGCAGAGCTTCGTGGAAATGGCTGAGGCCTCTGTTGAGATCAGCTTCTCCCTTCACCCAAGCCAGCTTCCTTCAGTCTCTCTCACGTCTTGCTCTTAAGGAGAACCACCATTAAACTCCCTGCCCACAAGTTTCCATGTCTCCAGAGTCTGCTTCCTGAAGAACCCAACCTAAGATAAAAAGAGTAGAATATGAACAGATGACACTTACTAACTTTATTTTACTGTTTTAGAGCCAACATTATAGAGTGGAAATTAAATATGCTTTATCATCAGATTGGAGCTTATCAGGTACCGTCTCAGGGAAGTTACTTAATCTCTCTGAGCCTGTTTTCTCATCTCCGAAGATTGATTGTATTTGGATTAAGAACAGTCCTACCACAGCATTTGACAAAATGCAGGTGCCCAGTATGTGGAGGCCTAGTACTGGGTAAAGTTGAATGACTTAGAAGCTCAAAATGTTGAGGACACATCTTCTGAACCCCTCCCAGATGTGCTTGTTATTGATTACATTGTAATGCTAAGTCTTGATTTGTATTGAAGTTTCCTCTTAAGGAAGCCACATGAATTCCAAGTTATTCAGTGTTCCCGGGGTGAGATTTTTCCTTCGAGTTTGAGAGGAGGGACACTTTTTCCAGCATGAGAGACTGGGACTTGCAAATCGTCACCTCAGACAGTGAAAGTTATGTGACATCCCCGACTCCTGCTTCTCGGCAGCTTCCAAAGCCAAGAGACTGTTCAGTCACAGCAATGGTGCTGACCTTTCTGCTGACAGCTCTGCTAGCCTTCCTGGGCCCAGCTTTCTCTTTCTATGATCTGATTGAATTGTTGTGGCCTTGGCATTTTATCATAAACCACCATTGTAGAAAGTGTTGGGCTAAACGTAAATTGATCTCCAAGATTCTGAAAGCTTGAATTTTCTCCCTGGCCAACACCTCCTGATCCTGAATCTTTCCTATAACTTACACTAAATATGATCTTCATTTGCATGACCTTCAATTCTCAACGTCTCCCCAAAACCTCTGTCCATCACTCACTTTTGTGTTTCATTTATAGCATTTTCAGTTCGACCTCTATCTTCAGCTCTCATACCATGAGTTGATCACCGACCCTAAACACTAGTTCCCCTGTATCTAGTACTTCACTATGTACCAGGCATTATGAAAAATGCTTTACAGCATGAGTTCACAAAGGGCGGTTTTCCAGACCGGGAGTGTCAGCGTCACTGTGAAACCTGTTAGCAGCACAAATTCCTGAAACCCACCCAAGATCTAGTAAATCAGCAATCTCTGTTTTGACAAGTACCCCAGGTGATTCTGCGGGACACGCTCTAGTTTGGGAACCACTGCTTTACCCATATTATCTTATTACAAAAGCCGAAGACCGAAGGGTACATCATCGTTCCACTTTTACGATGAGGAGACGAAGGCTCACAGAGATAAAGTAAATTGTGCAAGATGTCCCACGTTGTAGATGGCAGCATTGTAAACCAAACCCAGGTCTGAAAGATTTGAGAGTCCCTTCTCTCAAGTTTCAAGTGAGTTCATGAAATGTCTCACTTCTCTGATCTCTCATGTTTCTTCTTTGTTATTACTAGACTTGGGTAAACCCTGCTGCATGCTTTGTCTCTGTACTTATGTCTTTGAATATTGTTGGGAGAGTAACAAATAAAAATGCCGATTGTCTTCATTATAATAAATGTATAGTTTTACTCCTGAGGCAGGGTCGCCCATGGTGCGATCACGTTGTGGTTTTTCTTCACATCTCTTGTGGATTCACCATAATGTCCCTGTTAAACTTGTTCTAAATATTCTCTACATTGTTCTAGCTCGTGTTGTTATTTCTGGTTGATCACAACGGACCAGTAGAGGCTCATCTCTGTTTTTCTGGAGACACAGGGGTGAGACAATGTGAGCCTTTCTCAGTTCCTGCCATTGCCCTCCAGAATCTTTTTTATTTTTTTTTTTACTCTATTTTTTATTGGCGTACACTGCTTTATAATGTTGTGTTAGTTTCTGCTGTAGAACAAAGTGAATCAGCCACATGTATACGTATATCCCCTTCCTTCCCATTTAGGTCACCACAGAGCACTGAGTAGAGTTCCCTGAGCTATACAGTAGGTTCTCCTTAGTTATCTATTTTATATGTAGTAGTGTGTATATGTCAATCCCAATCTCCCAATCCATCCCACCCACCCCTAGAATCTTGATACATGTTGTTCCCTCCTTTGTTCTTGCTTCTAAGGAACAGGTGACACTCCTCTTCTGAGACTGATTACCTACACTCCCGGTTCACTAGTTGTTTCTCTTTTCAGATTTTGTTCAATGAATTTTTCCTTTCTCCCACCTGGAACTTCTCTCCCACACCTGTGGCCCCTAAACCCCATCAACAAAGTTTGTTTGGACTTTCCTTTTGCTAAAGAGGAATAGCGTTCCTCCTTTCTGTTAGGAGCCCTCTACCGCCAATCTTTTTCATCTTCAGTTGATAGATTACTCTTTTAAAAAAAAAATTGACTAACATTCTTGTTTAATTCCTTTGCCACTCAGAATAGTTATACCTTTCTAGTACACAATTCTCTTGAATGTAATCAGTGAACTCTTTAAAACCCAGTCCTTTAACAAAACAAAACCAAAAGCTTTCCCAATCTGTATTAACGTTTCTCCTTCAATCTCTCTGCCCCAAAGTATCCATCTCGTGTTACAAAGCTTTGCCCTGATTTGGTTCCTACGACACTGAAATAACAGAACACACATAACCCTCTCTTCCCATCTTTTGGGTTGTGATTTGGCTATACTCTTCTTCTTTCTATTGAATTATTAATTTACTCATTCAATGAACATTTTTAGAGCCTGTGTGTCAAACGCTAAGTTTGGGGTTGAGGCAGCAACAGTGAAAGTATGTTCCACCCTCTCAGACCCTACAGGTTAGTATAAAAAATATAAATAAGAAAACAGTGTGCTATCTCAGTCCTGTCAATCGCTTTATGCAGAGCTCCATCCATTGCCTGTAAATCCATGTTTTACAGCTGATGACACTGAGGAACAGGGAGGTCACAGAGCTTCAAGCTTCTGTCCTAAGCACTTTGTGCTTCTTTCTCTCCTCTACCTCACTAACTGCACGTTCTTCCAAAAATTTAACTCCATATACGCACCCCAGGCTCTCAAACATGGGAGCAAACCCACTTCCTCAGAGCAAGGCTTGAATGTCTGTGTGTAAGCATTGCCACCTGTACATCTGCCTCAAACCGCTGACTAAAAGTGTCCAAAAAGAACTCGTTAACTGATAGCCTTTCCCAAATACACATAAAGAGAGAACCAAACAATGGGTTTTCCTTCCTGACGTCTCAGTTCTTAACGGTGTCCCTGTTTATCTAGTCCTCCAGACACAGAACCACAGAGAGATCTGGAACAAATCCCTCTTTGCCACATAATGTCTGCATCCGGTTAAGTATGTCTCAGAAATGTCTCCTTTGAAACTCCTTCGTATTTCATTTCCCACAAGTGTTATCATTGGTCCTATCTCACGATCCCTGACCGCTTCCACCGCCTCCTAAGTGCCTTCTATAGTTCCCCCATCTTCTGATTCTACGGCTTCTATCAACTTGTTATATCAGATCAGTCTTCTCGCTACATTTCTGATCCTGGCGTTCCCCTGCGCAGCACTTCTGAAGTACCAACTGCTCAGGAGAGCAAGCATAGCCCCTGCCAATCTCTTCAACCATTTCTTCTCCCTTATTCCGTGCACGGTATGTTCAGGGCCAAATGGTCCACTACTCCCCATGCTTTTCTGCCTTCACTCTTTCACCTTAAAGGTCCCTCCTTTTAACCTCTGCCCGGTGGAATCATATCACATTTAAACTTTTGTCTAGGGACTTCCCTGGTGGCGCAGTGGTTAAGAATCTTCCTGCCAATTCAGGGGACACGGGTTCGAGCCCTGGTCCAGGAAGATCCCACATGCTGCTGAGCATCTAAGCCCGTGCACCACGATGACTGAGCCTGTGTTCTCGAGCCTACGAGCTGCAACTACTGAGCCCGCGTGCCATAACTACTGAAGCCCGCGTGCCTAGAGTCCACGCTCTGCAACAAGAGAAGCCACTGCAGTGAGAAGGCCGTGCACCACAACGAAGAGTAGCCCTCGCTCGCCGCAACTAGAGAAAGCCCGTGCAGCAACGAAGACCCAATGCAGCCTAAATAAATAAAATTTAGAAATTAAAAAAAATAAAGTTTTATCTAGAATGACCTCTCTTCCATGAAGTCTCTCCAGACCTCCCTGCCTTTTGAACCCTCTTTGGTGATGTGTGTGCAGGTCTTCTCTGACACCACAGCCTGCCTAAAATGGTGTTTATTGGTACCTAGTCAAATTGCTCTTTCAAAGCAGGAACTGTGTCGGATTCTGTCCACCCCCAGGAAAGGCCTTTAGCAAGGGAAAGGCTTATCAACACTTGCTGAACTGAAATGGTGGGATGAATGTATTTAAATCCAGGTGAAAACACATAGAGAGACGGTCAAACCAAGATAAGAGTCATGCTCAGTTGAAACGTGACCTATCTTTTGGTGCATTGTGTATATTTCTCTATTTACTTCCTTGTTCTTGGCATTTGCTCTTCTTGGTTTGCTTTGCTTATTAGCTTGATAAGCAATTTTAGTACTTGGTACTACACACTGAACCGTGCTGCATATCTGGCAAAGTTAACAACTGGCTTGGAGGAGGAAGATTAGACTGCCCCTTGGAGGCTGTTACTTGGCATTTTCTTTCTGAATGACAGTGTTTTTGTGGGGTGGTCACGGTTGACTGCTCTTCAGAGCATCTCTTGAGAACATGTGAAGTGGCAAATTACCAGTCTTCCTCTGTACTTTCATCAGCATTAGCATTCCTAATGATTTTATCAATAGTAATTATTTTTAAAAATAAATTTATTTTATTTATCTATTTATGGCTGCGTTGGGTCTTCGTTGCTGCGTGCGGGCTTTCTCCAGTTGCAGCGAACAGGGGCTACTCTTCGTTGCGGTGCGCAGGCTTCTCGCTGTGGTGACTTCTCTTGTTGCAGGAGCACGGGTTCTCGGTGCATGGGCTCCAGTAGTTGTGGCACGTGGGTTCAGTAGTTGTGGTACACGGGCTTAGTTGCTCTGTGGCGTGTGGGATCTTCCCAGACCAGGGCTCAAACCCGTGTCCCCTGCATTGGCAGGCGGATTCTTAACCACTGCGCCACCAGGGAAGTCCAATAGTGATTATTAATGACAAAAATGATAGCCTGTATCTGTAGGGCATTTTACCTTTATGCACTGTGTTTACAAGTTATTTGGCCTCCATTGCATCCTAAAACCCCATGACCAACAGAGTGCCTTAGCAACCTGTTATTCCAGATCATCTTACAAATAGTTGCTCAGCTGCTATCAGAAAGCAGGTTTATTTTGTTTGTTCCTTTGTGTGTTGCCACTCACAATGTGGCCCGTGGATCAGCAGCCCCTGACTCACAATTACAAAAGCAGATTCTCAGGCCCCATTCCAGACCTACTGGATCTGAATTTGAACTTTAGCAAGATCCCTGGGTGATTCCCCTGCACGATAAAATTTGAGAACTACCTCTGTAGGTCCTAGACCAGGATAACAGAAGGTGTGTTTTCAAGCCCAGGGTTTGTACCTCGTGTGAGAGAGGGGGAGGGAGAGGACCAGAAGATGGGGGAAGGAAGAAAAATCTTAGGAGGACACTGGCCCCTCAAGATGGATGAGCACTCAGGTTTTGTGGAGGTGGGGCTTCCCTGTATATTTGCAGTAGCTTCACCCCATCAGTTTGTATCTGCACTGAGGTTGGAGGTTAACTATTAAGAGAGAGAGAGAGAGAGAGAGAGAGAGACAGGGAGAGAGAGAGACAGGGAGGGGGGAGAGAGAGAGACAGGGAGAGAGAGAGAGAGAGAGACAGGGAGGGGGGAGAGAGAGAGAGAGAGAGACAGGGAGAGAGAGAGAGACAGGGAGAGGGAGAGAGAGAGAAACAGGGAGAGAGAGAGAGAGACAGGGAGAGAGAGAGACAGGGAGAGAGAGAGACAGGGAGAGAGAGAGAGAGAGAGACAGGGAGAGAGAGAGAGAGAGACAGGGAGAGAGAGAGAGAGAGGGAGAGAGAGAGAGGGGGAGAGAGAGAGAGAGAGAGGGAGAGAGAGAGAGAGAGAGAGACAGAGAGAGAGAGAGAGAGAGAGAAAGAGAGAGAGACAGGGAGAGAGAGAAAGAGAGACAGGGAGGGAGAGAGAGAGAGTGAGAGAGAGAGAGAGACAGGGAGAGAGAGAGAGACAGGCAGGGAGAGAGAGAGAGAGAGAGACAGGGAGAGAGAGAGAGAGAGAGAGAGAGAGAGAGAGAGAAAGAGAGAGACAGGGAGAGAGAGAAAGAGAGACAGGGAGGGAGAGAGAGAGAGGGAGAGAGAGAGAGAGACAGGGAGAGAGAGAGAGGCAGGGAGAGAGAGAGAGAGAGGTGTGTGGGTGGGTTGGGGCGGGGTAGTAGTTGTCAGGCTCCTGCGCCCAGCTCTGGAGGATAAAGGACCTAGGCACGGAAGGAAAGCCCGGACGCATTTCTCGGCCTCGCTTTTCCCTTAACACCACGAGCCGCTCATTCCATGCAAGCTAGCCCCCGGCCTCCCGCTTTTTTGCTTCCTTCTTCGCGTCTGCGTCTCCCGCCCTCTCTCTCGGCCCCCGGCCGGCCCCTCCCTCGGCGCCGGCTCGCACCTCTCCCCATCCGGTGCACCTGAGGCGGGCGCGGGCCGCGTGCGGAGTGCCAGAGGCGCGCCGGCGTGAGAGAGAGGCACGCTGACGGCCACCTTCAGCCCGCGCCCGGTTACCGCACGCCCGGCGTTCAGGGACCGTCCTCCTCCGCCGCCGCTGGAGCTACGGGAGGGCAGCCGTGCGCCCCGGGCACCGCCAGCCCCGGCGGCCGCTCCTTCCGATGCCAGGGCCGGGGCGCCGGGCGGCCGCCGGCAGGAAGATGAAGGGCTCGGCGGGAGAAAGGAGAGAAAAGCTGCTGGGCTCTCCGAAAGCTCAGCTCGGCCGCGGTAAGTTGAGCGCAGAGGTGGCTTGACTCGTGTGGTGGAGTTGGCGGGGGGTGCTGGCCACGGCGCTGGGGGGTGAGCCCCTGCGGGATGCGAGGCGCGGAACGGCCATTGGCACGGTCCGTCCCCGGGACCTCCGGACCTCCCGGGCCCACGCTCTTCCCTCCTCCCCCCATCCGCGTGCCCTGTTCTATCCGTTCCCTGCCTCTTCCCTCCTCTGTTCCGCGCCCCGCTGAGAGGTTGCGGAGCGGGAGTGGAGAGCGCGGAGCTTGAGGGTCTCCGGACACAAAGGCTGCCGAGGACCAAGGGGTCGGGGAGGCAGAGGAGGGGCGAAGGGGTCGGCCTGGCTCTGGCCGTCGCCGTCGAGGGCTGGGCCACCGAGGCTGGACACCCCGCCGCGCGTCTCCTGTTGGTTGCGTGCGGGCGCGCTCCCTCCTCGGGAAACCTGGCGAAGTTGTTGGGATAAGAAAACGCAGCGGGCCGGCTTCCTGATTGCCTTTTCATTTTCTTCCTTTCCCCGTGAGAAGCAATTGTGCTATGGGAAGCTTCTCTCCAGAGGAGTTATTTTGACTTTTAGGGTGGGGTTGGAAGGCTGAGGATAAACCAGCGCCCCTGGATCGGATCGCCCTCCTGGGCAACTGGGACCGCGTTAGAAGTGAGAGCACAGGGTGGGTGTACCCTGCGACTTCTTGCGTTTTGGGAGAAGTTTTATTGTGTGTGCAGATTGGAGTCAGAGGAATTGAGTTGCGGCCAATATGGTGTCACCCCTTGTGGGATGTCCGATGCCTCATCTGTCCCCCTTACAATTCAGACTTGGCCGCATCACGTGCTTCTGGAGGCCGTGTTTATGTCTGCTTTAGCCTGAGCTGCGGCTAAAGTAAGGGGCAATGAGCTGTTCCTGGGTGTTTGAGTGTCTCCAAATTCTGGAGCCGTAAACCGACTTAGGAGACTCTCCTACATTCCGTAGATATAACTAAGGACCCTCATCTGGCGCTTTTATATGACGTTCCTGCGGTGCTTTCTGAAATGTGATGGGGAGATTTCTTTTGAGGCAATTTGTTAGCGGGTCTGTTAAACGTGGCTTTCACGTGTCCACTTAATTCTGATTCACCATGTCCCCTGCAATCGACTGAAAGGTGTCTCTGCCTCTGGGTTTTCATGCCATCCTTGCCCTGTCCTGGCTAATTCAGTCACTAGTCTCTGGTCTCTGAGCATGAAAGGCAAATATGGGTCATTTCAAATTATGGAGATTGATGCAGCACAGCGCGGCTGGGGTTTGATGCAGTTTCTTCACGTTTCCTTCCAGATGTTCCTCAGAAATGAAGTTTGGCGCTCTTGTCATGGAGCTAAAATATAGACTGGGGGGAAGGACAAATATCTTGAGTTAATGTGTTATCTTGGCTGCGTTGGGCCTTTGCTGCTGCTCGCGGGCTTTCTCTAGTTGCAGCCGGCGGGCTACTCACTGTGGTGCCTTCTCGTTGCGTGCAGAGCACAGGCTCTAGGCACGCACGCTTCAGTAGTTGTGGCACTCAGGGTCAGTAGTTGTGGCTCACGGGCTCTAGAGCGCAGGCTCAGTAGTTGTGGCGCGTGGGCTTAGTTGCTCTGCGGCATGTGGGATCTTCCCAGACCAGGGCTCGAACCCCTGTCCCCTGCATTGGCAGGAGGATTCTTAACCACTGCGCCACCAGGGAAGTCCCTGTCTTAGATTTAAATAAATGAAGTTTGGAAGCTCTCTGGATTAGGAGAAAGTGACCTGAGACAAATGTTAGGGCTTTTGGACTATTTTTGCTATATGACAAAGTGGCTGAAGGACCTTTGGGGTCACTTAATGATAATAATAATAGTAACAACAATAATAATAGTAATAGTGACATTTGTTTCCTGTTCACTGCACACCAAGTAGTGTATTAAAGGCTTTATTGGCCCTGCAAATACATAACAACCCCAAGAAGGCAGTACCTTTACCATCTCCACTTTGTGGATAAGGAAAGGGAGGCTTCAGAGATGTTAAATTTGGAAAAGTTCCAGAGTCAGTGTTTTGGGACCCCAGATTGCTGGACTCCAAAGTTGGTTCCATTAACAACTACGTGACCTCTTTGAGACTCATTTGAAAAGTGAAAGGACAATCTAAGTTCTAAATCCCATGAAAAGGTAGTAAGTTGACGACAGTATCACAGATTGATTCATACACAGCTATTTCAATTGTATTTTTAATGTAACAGAAATGTGGAACTCGTGACTTGAAATCAAGTGAAAATTGGGTGGCATTTATGTAATTCAGCCTGCCAGCTCTAGAGAGGACTAAATGCTGAGGTCTTGGTGTTTACCTTGTTGATGTACCTTCCTTGAGCCCGTTATTATAAATCAATAATAGAACTAAATATATTATAGCCCTGCTCTTAGAAGTGTGTAATTTATAATATCAGACCTACCTTTGAATGACTCTATAGAGTTATCCTGAGGGCTACCTGGACACTGTCCTATTTCAGCCAGCTTATAATGAATGTTTAGGTCCTAACAGGATGTTGAATTTCTGTTGAGATACTAGCAGCTTGTTTTAAACATTCCTCTTTGTTTTCAGTGGTATTTCCAAAACAATTACAACCCCTGCTGTGATTTGCTATTTACTAGGTGCGGCAAAAGTTCAATCATGAAACACGTTTGCAGTTCAACAAAACATAGTGTTTCATCTATAATGACAACTCTGGCTAAAAGATTCACATCTAATCTAGGGCTTATTTTATTTGAAATTTAATTAAGACATTGAGTTTCTTATTGCAGTGCAAAGTGTATGCAGGTGTCTGAGTACACATCTTGCATTATTTTCTCGTAATCTCCAACGTTATACATTCATTGCTTGTGAGTTCTTCATATAAGTTATGTCAGTGCCTGTCGAAAGATTTTGAAGTTTTTAAAAGCAAGAGCAACAAAGATGTATTTATCATGTTCCTTCACAAGCTGATATGCTTGTTTGGGGAATAGTGATAAATCACAGATCTGATTCGCCTGCGCTTATGGAATTACCAAATAAAAGTGTATAAATCTATTGGGGTGCTATATTAATATGTTAGGAGTGGGAGCAGCTTTAGGAAATAGAGAACCTTTGAGGAGGATTTTACTGTTTCATTTTATTGTACTTGCATGGTATCTTATTGTTTTCAAATAAAACTGTATTTCTCTGTACCAGTAAACTACTGGTGATTGCCATGTTTTCTCTTTTGTTTTAGGGTTAAGTTGTATTTTCTAGTAGTAACTTAACATTTCATGAAATATACATTTTTGTCTTTTGATATAGTTGAAGTCTTAAAAAAAACCCGTATTTTGCCAACTGAAAACAATACATTTCTCAATATGTAAGGGTTTTAGCAGGAGTATAAAAATAGAATAGTAATAATTTGCCTAGAGGTTTTGTTTGTTTTTTGAAATAATGAGGTTGTTATAGAGGCTAACATATTTAACCTTAGTAGTAAAATATTGAAACTAATTATAAACTTGAATTGCAAAATACTTTATGTTAGTGGGAGTCTTATAAATGAGTTAACCTTATAATTACATGAACATACGTCCTCCCATGTTTCGCGATTTTTGAAGTTCAGTATTTGCACAGTAAGACTAATAGTTTATTTGATAGTATTGGTGATTTGAGCAATCACATCTCTGAAAAGTGATTTAAACTCCATCAGCATCTGTGTCACACTGATATCACAGTTTGAAGAAACTCATATTGGGGAAGGATGTGTAATTTTGAACGTTTCAAGAGCCGAGAACTCAAGGTAGATGACGCTTAGTTTTTTGACAAGGGCTCTAAAGTGAGAGTTGGAATAAGATGAAGCCTGTAGGTTGGCAAGCAAGCAAGCACTTAAATAGCCTCTTAGGAGGCCTAGATCAGCACAAACAGACCGCAGGTCGAAAATTCACGAGTATCATTAATCTCTTGACCTGTGGATAACACATTGGAGATCAACTTTAAAACTCCAGTACATTAAAAATGTATAAATTTATATCTTCTAGGGCCTACTGAAATTAGCAATCACCCCTTTCTGGAATAACCCAGCCTTAACTTAAAAAAAAAATAAAAATAAAAACTGCAATGAGAAAGAAGTGTAAGGATATTGAGGGGCAGAGGTGAATCAAACCCCTTCACCAAGTCTTTATTCCATTTAAAATGTGACTTTAATCCCATCTAGATAATTCTAGACCCCTTTTAGCGTTTTGTCTAGACTGAGTATGAGTTTTAAAGAGTATCTTACTCCTAACCTACTGATGCACTTGGAGAGGACACTAGAACACAGTTCTAGAATGGGATAGGGACTTCTAGACCACTTAAGGGCTTGGGTTACTTTGCTTATAGTGTCATCCAAACAAGCGAGTGCGTAGCACTTCTAAACAGGTCCTTTAAGTGAGAGGTTTGCAGTGAAGGAGGGTTCTTGTTTACCTTCTGTGTAGTTCTGTAGCCCATCTTTCAAGAAACAGTGCCAGTCTTGGACTATCTTGAGTTTAGATCTATGTGTCTCCAAGAGAGGAAAAAAATATTACTATGGTACAGTGTCAGGGAAGTCCATGGGAGGATCTTCCTAAGGATTTCTCATAACACGGGGTCAGATGTTCTCGATTTAGTTTTTTTGTGATCTTGTCCTGTGTTCTGTTTTTATATCCAAGGAGTTATTCATTGCTGTCTTTATAATGTATTATTAGAAATTATTAGAGATTTCTTTTTCCTTTAACTATCTCTCATCTACCTTCATGAAATGAAAGTGAATGAAGGTTTCTATACTATCTTTACTTTCACTTAAACAGATGAATGGGACTTCCCTGGTGGTCCAGGGGTGAAGACTCTGAGCTCCCAATGCAGGGGGCCCGAGTTCGATACCTGGTTAGGGAACTGGATCCCGCAGGCCGCATCTAAGGGCCTGCGGCCAAATTAATAAATAAATAAAAGAAAATAAGTCTCCCTCTCGGGGAGGGATGTTATAAAACAAAAAAGCCATGTTATAAAGCCATGTTATAAAACAAAAACAAAAATAGAAGAATACACAGGAAACTCCAAAAGGCATCTTAAAAAAATCGAGATTTTTAAAACTGCATTTTGTTGAGAACAACTTCTGAGAGTTAGTGTCCGTGTACCAAATCTATCCAGATTACCTAGAATTTAAGAATAAATGTTTCAAGTGCTGGGTTGAGTTCTCAGGTGTTGACCTATTTTACATTCATAATAAACCATGACATTAAAGTAGTAGAGGCAAAATAGTCAGTTAACACGGTGTAACACTGAAGAGCGTGAACTCAAGAACTAGAATTCCTGGGTTTCTCTCCTTGCTCTGTTTCTTAAAAGCTGTGAGAAGTTCGTGAACTTACTGTTCATTTCTTTGCCTTGGTGTCCTCGTCTATAAAATGGTGATAATAAATAATCTATCGCATAGGTTGATTGAAGACTTAATAAGATATATACGGTACTTTGTATATTTGAAGCACATATAAAGTGTCTAGTGTACTAGTGTCTAGTACAAAGTGAATACGCCGTAGATGTTAACTATTTTTAATTATCATCATGTATTAGTTTCCTGTGGCTCCTGAACCAAATTACCGCAAACGTGGTGGCTTAGGACAGCAGAAATGTATTCTCTCACAGCTCTGGAGGTCAAAAGCCAGGAATCTGTATCACAGGGCTGAGATCAAGGTGTTGGCAAGGCTGTGCTCTGTCAGGATGCTTGAGGAGAGAATCTGTACCTTGCCATCTGCAGCTTCCAGTGGCTATTGGCGTTCTTTGGTTGGTGGTCTTATCACTCCCCTTTCTGCCTCTGTCTTCCCTTTGCCTTCTTCTCTGTGAGTCTAAACTCCCTCTGCTTTTCTCTAAGGACATCTGGGATTGCATTTAGAGCCTGATATTTTATTGCTGAAAGATCAGGATAACCTCCCATTTTAAAATCCTTAATTTAATCACATCTACAAAGACCCTTTTCCCCAATAAGGAGACATTTACCGGTTCCAGGGATTAGGATCTGACGTAATTGGGGGGAGTGCACACTATTTTGCCTACCACAATCCTCCTCCTCCTATTTTTTTTTTTTTTTTTTTTTTTTTTTTTTTTTTTTTTTGCGGTACGCGGGCCTCTCACTGCTGTGGCCTCTCCCATTGCGGAGCACAGGCTCCGGACGCGCAGGCTCAGCGGCCATGGCTCACGGGCCCAGCCGCTCAGCGGCATGTGGGATCTTCCCGGACCGGGGCACGAACCCACGTCCCCTGCATCGGCAGGCGGACTCTCAACCACTGCACCACCAGGGAAGCCCGAGCCCATGTACTTTGATCAATTCCCAGTGCTGATATTCTTTGTGACGAGTTGAAAGCTGGAGTCCCCTGAACTCTTTTGGGAACCTGAGGAAATGGATACCTTCCGGGAATGGTAAGGATATCTCTGGGGTAGGAGTAGTGGGCAAGTTGATATTTGCCCTAAGAATGAACAAGTAGGGTACAAGGAATGAACTTGGATTTCCCTTGATAATGCAGCTCTTCACAGGTCGCCCTGAGCATCAAAAATTGAGATAATAATAGATATAATCCCATAGATAATAATCCCATTATGGGGGGGGGAGCTATGTTTTATTGATCTTTCTACCACCTGCAGTGCTTGTCAGTGCCTTGAACAAAAGAGGTGTCCCAAAACATTTGTTGAATGAATAAACAATTACATTCTACTGTGTGGTAGACATAGAATTTGTAAAAAATTGAGGTAAATAGCCTAAAGATACTCTGAAAATTGCCTTAAATACAACATAATAATTTCTCAGATTTTGATATGCTTTGTCATTTTCTCTCTCCTGAATAAAGGAGACACAGCTCTGTTACTGGTTAATTGATGGCTTTTAGTAGGTTGAGTAAAGTTTTTTAGCATATCGTAAAGAAGAGTTTGACCTGAGGAAATTGCTTTCAAAAGACCATTTTTCAGTTTCCATGAACTTTGGCGATCACTTCGCATTTATAAAAATTCCTTTTTAATTAGTGGCATGATTCTTAATTACTTATTAATCATATTATGTCTGATGCCAATGTATCCTTCTTTGACTCTCTATAAATAAAAAACCTGAACAAGTTAATTTGAAGAGATGATTCTGGGGAAAAAATGGAGTGGAGATGAGAACAATCAATAAGCGACAGTATTAAGGGAACCCTAATGAAACTTTAATTTGAAAATTGCTCCGAAATGTACTGCAGGATAGGCTTTATAACCATACTCAGATTCGTTATGAAGATAAACTAATTTTATGCAAATGCTAAAGCGACTTTAACAGTGATTTTCTATACCTTGATGTGGTCCTTAAGGAAAATTGTCAGGTCCATTAATAAGTTTCTAAATTGATTAGGCTAATTTGGTACTCCAAAAGGCATCTTTCTATAAATTAATGCTCCCAATTACGTTCTGATTACAACGAATTGCTTGCTGTGCCCAAGTCTGAAAGTTTCGTGTCTGCATTTTTGTGCCTTCTCAGCCACTGGCTTTCCTTTTCGTCTTACCACATGAGAACAATGAATCATCTTATCCATTAAGCTGAGTTTGGAAATTCTGTGTTATTCAATGAATTTGTTGTTACTCCACCCCTGCGATAATTTGAAACCTGGCAACTTAACTCCTTTCCCAAATGTGTTCATGATGCAAAATCAACTAGTTTTGTTTGGAGCAGCAAAGGGCTGCACTGGTTTTTCATCCTTACACATCAAATGGACTATTTTCATAATTGACATCATGTGTTTCAGAATAATAAAAGGTTTAAGGTAATAATAGCTAGTGATCTCTAGAGGGGCAGCATAATCAAATACTATTAGAAGGCTCTCAGTTTTTCTGACCTTAAGGAAACAGAAATGTGCCAACTGAGTGATCACCCTGATTATCAGAGTCTCCTAGGAATGCACAGTTATTCATTTCTATTTCATGAATTCCCACTCAAGAAGAGTCAAACATTAAAGTTGAACTGTTCTTTGTTTCTAACCATGAAAGCACGAAATAAACAGAGGGACATACAGCCAGACAATGTATGCCAACGCAATGGGCCTCTCATACCCCCTACAGGAAACAGGGAAGATGTCGGCCTTGGTATCTACTACACTTTGAAAGAATTTTTGAGATTTCATGCCATTAAAATAAACAGCAATGAATCTTGGAAGCTGGCTGTCACTGAGGGGTCAGTAGTACAGTCTAATAAATGATGATGGTAATAAGTTATAGAAATTTGGTTGATGGCCATAATGCGTATGGGAATGTAGTGAAGTGAAGTATGATCTTTAGGAGACAGCCAAGCGCTATGTAATAGCTCTTGTGTCTGAAACCAGAATTGTGGAACTGATTCCAAGAATACGACTCTGTGTGTGTGTGTGTGTGTGTGTGAGTGATGTGTATCTACAAGCTAAAGTAGTTTAGAAGGCATTGAAAGGTTAGTTTGAGGATGGCTTGGCATACTTTTGTGGAAAACCGTAAAAGGAGCTTGGTCTAAAAGAATAAAATAACCAGGTACATGTTTTAAAGAAAGAAATCATGCTCTTAAAGGTTTATTTGACTAGCAAAGGTTTATTTGACTCTTGCTTTATTAGTTCCTGAAAGTTTTCAGAAAACGTAACAAGTTGTAAGTGTTTGACTGTCAATACTTTCCAAGATAACATTGGGAATGTCCCCAAAGAGGATATTGTTAAAGGTGATCAAGTGCTGTGACTTTAATAATCACGGTAGTCCCAACCTCAGTTTTGTCATGTTGTTTGATCTCTTCTTTTGCCTTCCATTCAAGTAAAAAAAAGTGGTCCCGTAAACAATTTTGAAAACTGAAACCTACGTTAAAAATACCTTTTTCTTATTATGCTGCCTTCAATACATGTAACTAATCCTCTTTTCCATGAAAACAAATAAATCATATGGCCAAGTACCATAAATGATAATATACACATTGGTTTGCTTATGTATGATTCATAACTTAATTTCTGTGCCAGGGAGAGATTTACTGTCTCTCTAGGGCATCATCTCCTGTCATTTCTACTGGAATTCCTGCTGTCATCTCAAATCGTGTTGATCATTTTGCTCCTAAATGCAGCTCCACTTCTTTTGGACTTGACTCTTGCAATACCAGCACTGTTCTCTCAGAATTTAACTATTTCTGTACATTTAAACAGCAGATACAAACCTTGACTCACAGTGGCTTGCAATGGTTGCTTTGTTATTGTCGTACATTAAGAATCATGGGGGGCTTCCCTGGTGGCGCAGCGGTTGAGAGTCCGCCTGCCAATGCAGGGGACGTGGGTTCGTGCCCCGGTCCGGGAAGATCCCACATGCCGCTGAGCGGCTGGGCCCGTGAGCCATGGCCGCTGAGCCTGCGCGTCCGGAGCCTGTGCTCCGCAACGGGAGAGGCCACAACAGTGAGAGGCCTGAGTACCGCAAAAAAAAAAAAAAAAAAAAAAAAAGAATCATGGGAACCTTAAGAAAGGTCCTGTAGTTAGTATCATTACATTTCTTTTTCATATCTCACCATTGCTGAGACCAATACTAAATTCCATCAATATACCCAAGGTAGCAGAACACCTGCAAATATTCAAGGAAGATTTAGCTTCATTTGTGAGGAAAACGCAAAAGCTGTCTATTTTATTTTTC
The DNA here is from genome assembly GCF_008692025.1 of Phocoena sinus. Taxonomy (NCBI): domain Eukaryota; kingdom Metazoa; phylum Chordata; class Mammalia; order Artiodactyla; family Phocoenidae; genus Phocoena; species Phocoena sinus. The sequence continues at coordinate 4,287,459 of NC_045766.1, forward strand.
CTTCCTTTACAAGGCTAATACCAGCTCATTTTTAAGGAGGTGTTGGATTCCACAGGACAGAAAAGTCTCTCGGAAGTCACATAATAATATTTCTGTGTATGTTTTAACTGAGTTGAATCAGTTCCAGCCTCCTTGTAGCACTATCCAATGAGAGTAGATTTACAATGGCCGCTTTGAGAAGTCATTCTACAGTTACGTTTTTATCTCATTCCCAATTATAAAGTCAAAATGGCCAACCATAGTTGTAGATTTTTTTGTCCAGGGAGTCAAAGCATCACATCTTTTGATGAATGATAGAAAGGGGTCATCTGCTTTCATTTTCTGGGTCTGGGCCTGGATTGTAACCAGTTGGTTTGGAGGATCATGCCATCGAGTCACTAAATCATATAGATGGTTCTAGTAACTGAGGAGATGAGTGCTTGCTTTGCCATTTAAAATTTCACTCCAACTGGACATCCATTTTCGGTACTGCTCAGCCATTCTTCCAGTTCCCAGTAGGTCCTCCTATAAAGGCCACTCTAATTTGGTCCTGCATGTGAAGTCTTTTGTCCGATGCCTGCTCTTACATTCAGAATATGATCTAGATTCAGTTTCTCAGATGAAATAAAGACCATTAGACAGACACATCTTCAAATGTTCTTTCTTTCGTTGCCCATCACAGCTTTGTTTACAACCATCAGATCACATTTCTCTCACAGAAGGATTTCCCAGTCATACCCCTTTCTTTTTTTTTTTTAAATAAATACTGAATTTCAAGTGAAAAGACATAAAATAATGCAAAATATAGACACAATTATACATAAAAATTGACATAAACGTGTTGAAACGATTGTATGTGTGTGTGTGTGTTTCCTAGTCTCAACTGTGAGGAATAAAAAGATAATTTGCATATAAACAGCTCACTTATTTTATGGTCATACTTCAGGAGGAGTTGCCTCTTAAGCACTTCATCCATCACTCATCCTCTCTCTTAAACTTTACTCTCTCTTTCCATCTGTCCTCCCTGCAGCCCTGCTCAACTCTCCTTTTTACGCAGAATAACTTCCTTTGAGCTGCTGTCCTAAATCTCTTCTTGGAATCATGGTCAAACTGTGGAAAGGGCAGCCTCCATGCTTTCCCTTCATTTTCTCACCTCAATTTGTCAAGCTTCCGAGACACTTTACAATGATTGCACGTGAGCTTTGTGTCAAATCCAAAGGTCTCTTTTCAGTATCATTTCCTCTTGAACACGCTGAAATATTTGACGCTGTTGACTATCCTTGTTTTTTGTTCAGCAGTGCTTATCGAGTACCCAGTACTGTATAAGGTTACAAACTATACATCTTGGAAATATGGATAACTTTCAACATTTTATCTCCAGGAACTTAAAGTTAACTGGGAAAGGAGGAAAGAAACCATTTAGAATAGGGCATATCCAATGTGGCAGTGATTTGATCTATTTCCTAATATTTCTTCTCTTCTTTCCAATCATCTGGAAGGATTACAGTTCCCACCCCCTGAAGTTAGGTTATGACATGTTATTTGCTGTGGCTGAGACCGTGGGAGTGGGAGTGATATGTCACGTCTAGCAGAAGACAAGAAAAGCTGGTGTGTGGTCTGTTAGGTTTTTTTCCCCCTATCACGGTGACCAGCGGTGCTTCAGATGGTAGAGGCTTTAATAGCTGTGACCCTGAGCCAGGATGCATTGGAATGGAAGGCCTGCTGACCTGAGATACACATGTTGTATAAGCAAGAAGTAAGTCTTTGCTTCTTTGAGTCGCTGAGATTTTAGGATTTTGTTATTGCATCACAACCTAGCATATCCTAACTGATACAGTGCTCTGTGGTAATGTGAGTAAAGCACCATGAGAATATAGCTCTGTGCTTTCAGGCATTGTTATCTGCACTTCCAAAACTTCCTACCAGACTTTTCAAACTGCATGTTCCAAAGTCACCTTAAAACTCACCGTATGAAAAAGAAGTTCCTAAAAATATGAAAGTAATCGCTAAGCAATAAGTGAGTTTAGCTGTCTTGCATCTAACTGAAAGGTAACAGAGGGTCTGTGAGAAAATCAGTTCACAACTCACTATATATATTTCCTAACATACTTGTTATGGTGATTCATGGATACTCCGAAGTTTGTATTTTCTCCTTTTTAAACTTCTTGAAACTTAAAAACATTGCAAGTTCCCTTAGCGATGTGGAGATGATGATATGCTTTGGTCTATTTTTCTTCCTATCTGAAAGCTTCATTGTGTTAAGACTGGAAAAGTACTGTGTAATTACGTGTGTGAACTTCTTGGTAGTTTCAACGATGGAATTTTCTTTTTATGTACTAATGCTTATTCCTGCACTTTTCATGTAATTAATATCTTCACAATAATATGGGTCCTATTATAACTTGCTGTCTCACTTCCTGTCCACACTGAAGAGAGGGCATCTTTTGGCTAGTAAATGTTTTGCTCACTTAAGGGTAGCCTTTTATTTTGTTACCACTCTTGCCTCTTGTTCTTGATATTTTATATCACGTTCTCGTCTCTTTTAAATATTTGATGAAAGACTTACTTTGTAATATGTCTAATTATATATAATCGAGGATACCTTTGAATTGACTAGACCCAGAAATAATATCCCATTGGAATGGCCTTATCTGTGCTCATAGATGTCATATATTCCTCTGTCCCTGTATATTAAGGAGTTAAGCGATAACAATTCCCTATCCTTCCTTCCATCCATCCATCCATCTATCTTTCTTTTTCCTATCTATCTGTGTGTCTGTCTATCTAATCTTATTTCGATACTTGCAACTATATCTTTACATTTTCCTGGGCTCTTAGCTTTATGATCTGCTGGGAAACAGAATTGTAGCATAGAGGGCCTGCTGGATTCTCATTAAGACGGTAGTTTCTGTGGCCACAAGGAAAGGACACCATTGTGTTTGGCCTCTTTTTTCTTCACTTCCTCTGCCTTCCCTATCTGCTGCCCCACCTCCAAGTACCCCATGTAAAACTCTTTCTTTAAGAAATAAAGGTGATCCTATAGAAAGATCACACAAAGATAACACTCAAAGCAGCAATGTATATAAAATCTTACATGCCGTATTCATCAAACTATACCGCCTGTACAGTTGCAGTTTCACGTGTGGACCGTCTTACAAAGGCTCAGTAATCAAGGAAAATAGGACATCTGTGATGTATAACACAGATGCTCTGGTTACATAGCATTTTCATGGTTTTGGTCTCTTCATTTCCACCTCCAGCTAGTCCTTGGAATGCAAAGTACTTAAATCTCAACCGCAGATGCATATATTATACATCCACAAAATAAAAGTTTTTACTTTTCCACTGTATTTTTTACATGCTTGTTTTTGGGAAATAAATCAGAAGTATTTGCAGCCTACATGCAGAAAAGATAAATACTATTGAAAGGATAACACAAAGCATTTACTGAGTTATATGTCTGTCTGTTGTAGTGTAGTTTTTCATGTGTCGTACCTTCTGTGCTTTGTGATTTGGAAATATATTTTTCTTTTTCAGCGGGCTCTATGGTTAAATTTGTGCTATACAGTTGTATACAGTGTATCCTAAAAATTTTTTTATTTTTTCCTTGGGTTAGGACTTAATGAACGTTCTTTCCTTATACTCCGTAAATGATGCAAAGTCATAATACATTTTAGCTTGTTTCATATTCTTGTGGATTTTGAAAATTTTTCCTTGAAATTTTCTTTTTTAATCTTTTTCTTCATCAGCTTACTAATATTGTCCACTTTTTCTTGATTTCTTGGAATCTGTTTAATATTCCTTCTTTAGGTTTTCATGAAACTCACTGACTTCTTGGTCTCAGTTACTTGCTAGACCTCTTAAGCAGCTGCCACTCTGAGATTTTATTTCTTCTTTCGTACACTCTATTTTCTATTTCTTATACCCCATATCATCATTTTCCTAGATCTTACTGTCATTTTACTGGAATATATAACAAGAAACTATGTTAGAAAGGATCTGTATGATGTAAAGTAGATCAGAGTGTTTGCAAGACTTGACAACATATATCCAAAGTTTAAAAAATGTGTGTCATTAGAACTATACTTCAATTTAAAAAGAAAAAAGAAAAAAAATGTATGTCATTAGAGATAACAAACATCTGGGAATTTCTTCTAAAATTCATTTATTTAATGAAAATATTACAGCGCCTATACAAACTTCATGATAAATTCATAGATGCAACTCTTTTTGCAAGACAATTGGAGACCATATAGAGGGCCTCAGAATACAACATGATGGGATACATGAGGTAGCCAAAACGTATCTATTGACATTGAATTACACTTAACTGTATTGTGAGGAAATAAAAGGAATCACAAATACATGTAGATTACAATATCTATTAAATTTTATAATTGTATGTGTGTAATGAAAAGGGTATATAGACAGTGCTATTCAGTAGAACTTTCTGTAATGAGGGTAATGTTCTATATTTGTTTTGTCCAATATGGTAGTCACTAATCACATGTAGCTATTGAGCATTTGAAATGTTCTTAGTGCGACCAAGAAACTGAATTTTTAATTTTGTTAGTTTAAGTGACTACAATACAGTATAGGACTGCTTAGGTATAGAAGGCTATTATATTCCAAGATGTTAATGGTGATTTTCTATGAGAGAATCATTTGTTATAGGTTTTCCTTATGTTTTTTGTTCTCATCTGTAATTTTTAAATGATATTTATAATAAAAACAATAAAGGAGGCTTTATTTTGACTAAAACATGTCTGATGGATACTGTCATATTATCAAAACCATGGTATCTAAATCATTATTTAACATTTTAATGATATATGAGTGCTCATTTCCTTCATATCAACATCTCTGTCATATTTCAGAATTAATTAAATTTTTAAAAGTGATTTGCCTCTCTAGGGTCAAGTTTGTGTTTTTAAAGGACAGAAAGGTATTTTTAATAATAGCAACAAAACAGCTAACATTTATTGAGACTTAGTGCCGGGCACTGCTTTACACGTATTAGCTCTTTTAATCGTTATTGTACGTAATTGAGATATGTACTAATACTTTCTCCATCTTACAGAGGAAGAAACTGAGGCCCAGAGACTTTAAATAGGTTGCCTAAGATCACTCAGCCAGGTGATCTGAGTGTGCAGGGAGAGAATCTGGCTTTCAAACCCAGGCAGTATAAAAGCCCTGTAATGAGCATAACCATGTGTTTGTCCATATTCAGCAGAGGGGGGCTAGTGAGAAGCAGGTAGAGCATTAGATTTAAACAGGGTTATGGTTTGGCCAATTAAGAAGGAAGAAAAAGCCAGAAAAAGGCAAGGGAGTGGAAAGTTCATGTGTGTTTGTGATTAGAATCATGGAACTGATCCGTAGATTAGTTCATGGAAATTATTATTTTTGCGGTATGCGGGCCTCTCACTGTTGCCGCCTCTCCCAATGAGGAGCACAGGCTCCGGACGCGCAGGCTCAGCGGCCATGGCTCATGGGCCCAGCCGCTCCGCGGCATGTGGGATCTTCCCGGACCGGGGCACGAACCTGTGTCCCCTGCATCGGCAGGCGGACTCTCAACCACTGCGCCACCAGGGAAGCCCCATGGAAATTATATTTGGTAAGATGGACAAGCAGAGCAGAAGGAAGAGGAACACTAAAGTGTAGGTGGGGATAAAAAATGTTTCACTCCTGGTAGTAAAACATCTCAGCAGGAAAGGTGGGCGGTGGTGGCCAGAGAGTGGGATGTCTCAGATCTTGGAGGGGGTTCAGTTATTTGTACAGTTAAGATTAGGGTATAAATGTGAGAATGTGTGGCTGAGGTAGGATGGGAGGGTAAGATCCCTCCAGGGTAAAGGAGTGAGAGAACAGGGCTCTAGAAGGGCCATCTATGTGCGTGAAATCACCATGAAGAGTACTTTTTACAGGAGTGGTTTTGGAGAGAGTGATCCTGAACTGGGAGCTAAAATCTTGCAGTGGTTTGTAGGTTACAGCAACAAGGACGGGCCCAGGTGCTTACCGCCTGATGATATATGATGTTAGGATGATGTTAGGATGTGTTGCCATGTTCTGATGTTTATTGTAACACCACGATCTAGCAGGTAGTAGGTGACTGTATCAGGATGTCATAAGTTCCAACTGGGCGTATTTCATGCATTTGGAGGGCTACCAAATAGTACAGAGAGTGCAGCTGTTACCGAGTCCAAGCTGCTACTACTCACTGCACAACAGGCTAATAAAATGAGAGAAGAGCTGTTGGAGCAGGGAGTAGGGATTTTATTTGGAAAGCCAGCAGACCACCTGGAACATGGTGGACTGGTGTCGCATCCGGGGAACCATCTTCCCCGGATTAGAATTCAGGCTTCTTGTATACTAAAAGTGGAGGCAGTATGGTTGGTTGTCACAAACTTCTTAGTCAGGAATCCTTTGTTCTTGTAGCTGTCCACATAGGTCCGGTGACATTGTTCCCATAAACCTCCAACAAGACAAGTGTTACTCTCCGTTTTGCCACTTTTTATCTCTATTGGAATGGAAAGTGTTATACCTTTAAAGGTCAGAGCCTTGAGAATGACCTCTCCTGTATATTTCAGGCTCTAGGCAACATTCCTAACTTGTAGCAAAAGCAGTGGAATACAAAGGTTAAAGTAAAAGAAACATCCATAATGAAGTCAAATTTGTTCTTCCCTATTAGGCAACAATAAATCAGGGAGGAGTGATTGTATCTTATATGTAAGTCCCTGAGCCACTGACCTGGATGAGAACTTGATGCTGCTGGGTGTGGATATGGTCCAGGAGACCCGGTGGAACTCAGCAGGAGTGTCAAGGGAACAGACCATGTCTGTATCATTGGTACAGCACAGATGAGTGCATCTCCATGGAGAGAGGACCATCCACTGGGTGAGGAGACCCCAGCAGCAAGAGGCCATGGCAGGCTCAGGGCTGCGGGTTTAGGTAAGACCAGATCTCCACACCAGGAAATAGCTTGGATGCTACCCACACAGAGGAAATCACAGGAAGGAATCTATAAGCTCACTATCGGTTAGTGAGATTTTTTTCAAATAAGGAACAAACAGTCACAGGAGAAGACAGCCAGATCTCCAGGGGCTAGCACAGCAGGAAACACCTTTTCTTCCTCTTCTTCCTTTCTACCTCATCTCCAGAGGAATAAGAAGCTTTCTGGGGAAAAAAAAAAAGTTGTGACCACAGATGAGGTTTTGTGTCACTCCACACAGAACTCCAGAGCTCAGAAGGAAGGAGGAAAGCTTTTAACCAGATATGAGACTGAAATCTGAAAATGGATCTGAGTGACTCGAAAACTGAAAAGAACTCACAAATTATAGAATTAGGCTGAAATGTTGTTAGGGGAGGCTGTTACCTCATGGAAAAGGAGCCTTCAACAGAAAATATTTGGTAGCAGTTTTTAGAAAACCATGTCTGCCCCCCAATTTTTACTGACCGAATATCTGTGGAGTGAATGAATAACTCAGATTCGATTACAATTTGATGCTGCATCCTTAAGATCTGAGACATTGCTACATAAATCTTTAGTGACAGGAAATTTTATAGACCTGGATGACGGCTGTGTCCTTATCAAGTCAAGATGAAACCCCTCCTCTAAAACTTTGTTAGGAAATAAGTATGCTGCGGGAATCAGAGATCCAAAGAAATCTTTCATTTTGGTATCCAGGAATCTTAAGACAATGTTCCCATCTGGGCTGTGAATTACACTTCTCACCTCGGAAAATGCTAACCTGGGTCACAACATGTCACGAGCAGGGTAGGATCACGTGTCACTGTGGAAATGCGGCAGTGGACACACACTCTGTCACAAACAGCAATACTTTGGTGAAGTCTGATCATGTACATAATTGAATATTTTTCATAAGCTTTGTAGATGAGGAATGACAGGAACTTTCATCATAGATTTTTAAGCAAGAAATGGGTAACTTTTGTCTTCCTTTTTTTTTCTTCAGTTTTTATGTTATATATGCCAGGAAAAGTAAGGATCATAAATTCCTACCTATTTGAAGTTATTACATACAGATTTCTCAGCCTTGCAGGGAGAAAGCAAGTCTGTGATACCCATGGTGCTGTGAATGGTTTCTTTCCTGCTTCTGTGGAAAGGTCTGTGGCTGGATCAGAGAAGGAAACATGCACAGACTCCCTTTATTTGGCTTCTGTGAACAATATGAGATAATGATACAAAATATATATAAAAGCCCCACATGAGGGTCAGAAAGAAGAGGTCAAGCAATTCTTTCGCTTCCAGCTGGCACCATTTTCATTCCATATTTGGAAGGAAAACTAGCTTAAACTTCCCACTCATACTTAACCTGAGTTTTGAATTGCCTTTATTTTTTTGGTAGGGAGGGAAGCAATTTAGATCTTTAGGCTATGAATTCTGTGAATCCCTTAACTGTACCATTACATGGAATCTATTCTGAAGATATGAATTAATCATAAATGTGCCCTGTGTCGACTGGTATTTATTTGGTCTTCAACTACTACCATTTTTCACTGTTGGCTTGTTTGCATTGGATTTTCATATTCCTCTCATTCTGTAGAGTTCTTGGATGTATTTGTATTTCAGGCAACCTTAGTTAAGGCAAGCATACTACTTATACTGCAGCTTGGTATATAGAAATCTAATTCAGAGTTTTGAAATACGGCATCGAGGAAATGACCCTTAAAATATTTTTCAGCCCGTTTGGCCAGCTGTTTTAGCAATTATGCTTGTTAACTTTTAGTGATGATATTTCTTGTGTCTAAACGTCTCATCTCTGAACAAACTGCTCATTTCTGAAACATAGAATCTTCCTGTGTTCTAAAAAAGAGTGGTCCAAGGACAAACCGTAGGTGAGCGTTACATTGCTGTGCTTTTTAGGTGAGGATTTTGGTAGAATCTCAGGGACTTTAAAATGCAGTGCATTCCTTTAGCTAAACTAAAGTGGCTATTTTTGTGCCAAGTGAACAGTTCCGGATACTTTGCTTTCCTTTTTTTTATAATCTGGGTGGTTATTTTATCAGGCTAATTACTTTTTTAATTAACCTTTTTATTTTCAGATAATCGTAGCTACACATGCACTTGGAAGAAATAACACTAATTACCTTTTGCTGGTGCCAATATAGCACTGTGGGTTAAGAGTAGGTGCTGAGTCAGAGAGAAGCAGGTCTATTGAATCTGTTCTGACACCTCCTACTTACGGGACCCTGTGCAGCCTCATCGAGAGTGAAGTGTGAATAATAATTTAGACCTCTCAGCACAATTTCAGATGCACTCAGGGTGCAGAGTGCAACAGCTACTCATTAAGCAGTGGTTATCATTTACAGTATCTTTAAAGGGTTGTTGTGATGAATTCTAGTTTTTTGTTGTTTGTTTGTTTTTTGCTTTTTTAACCACAGCAGAACACATTTCCCACATGGCAAAACACAATGGAAAATATCTGATATTTTTACATTTAAAATGGGTGTTCTTTCAAGAAATGGATCCATTTCCATAAAGGAAGCTCTAATTACCTATGGAAAAACTCAGAATGTTTATCTTCCATATAAGAGATATTATCTCTAGCAGTATTGTTACTCCAGTATATGGTTATCTTCTCCCCTAAATTATGAGTTCTGTAAAGATAATAACTGAATACTATTTTGTACAGTATGTCCTCAACAAATATTAGTTGAATTAAGGTTTAGCCGAGGTTTGCCAAGCCCCAAATCAGTAGCTTACACAAATAAATTAGTCTTGGGCTACTGTTCTGAATGTGCGTAGTTTGGACTTTGATTAGTAATGAGGAGTCTTTTTCATGGTCAACGTTTTATTAAGATTTCATCCCCACTTGGGTTCAAGGGTGAGTATGTAAACACATGAGCAGTGCCACCTAAAGGGTTAGCTGGACACACACAAAATTACTGAGGTATTTCCCAGTCATACACCTTTCTTTTTTTTCTTAAATAAATACTGAATTTCAAGTGAAAAGACATAAAATAATACAAAATATAGACACAATTATAAATAAAAATTGACATAAACGTGTTGAAACGATTGTATGTGTGTGCGTGTGTGTGTGTGTTTCCTGGTCTCAACTGTGAGGAATAAAAAAATAATTTGCATATAAACAGCTTGGCCTCAAGTCATGGGTATAATGAACTGGACATCCGGAACTTAAGCATTGTGAATTCACAGGACAAGAAAGAATTTTAGTAGGTTCTACTGAACATTTTATGGTTTTATCCTAAGCAGTTGAACTGAACCCAAGTGTATACACTTTTTACTTAACATAGCCAAGTTTTATTTCACGTTTTACACAATTGCATTATTATTATTTTTGTCACTCTTGTTTGATAACCTTTTGCCTCTCTCTTACAATGTTATGAGTGGTTACATCTTATATTATTAATTGGTTAATGTGCTACTCTACAATTCAGAAACTTAAAAGAAGACTGTAGCCATGCTTAGAAGGTTATAGAAGTTTGTGGTTCTGAATACATGATCATCTTCATTTCATTCTCACAATAAGTGTTAGACTAGACTGTAAATATTACTTTGGAAACTGCATGAGAACTCAGATGCCCTCTTGATTTATGGTCCAATGCACTGACTATCTTTCACCCATCCCTGATCATACATGGCTTCTGTTTTTTAAGATGAGGGATGCCAGCAACAGTAAAACATTGGGTTTTGGTCCCAGAAATGTCAAGCCTCATAAAAGATGTTTTACAAAATATGTTATCTTGTTTGTTCCTCACCTTGAAGGGTAAATGCTTAGCACAAGTTAGGTAAGAATGGTAGATGTCACCAGCGCACCATGATTTACTCAGAGGATGGCACTGCCACTAGAACGCCTAGCTTCTGGTTCCACGTTGAGCAGTGTTTCTGCTAAATCACAGTTTTTCTAAACAGGAGCTCCTGGCACCACTGTTTATTCACACCGACGGTGAATATGGTGCATGGGTAACTGGGTAGTTATCCTGGTTCAGCTTGAAGCTCTCCTGCTGTTACTATTGTGTAGTCCAAGAGCATTTGTTCACTCACTCCTTCGCGGACTCCTCTTCTTGAAGCATTTAATGCATGTTAGACTCCGTTCTATTTCTCTGCCTGCTAAGATTAGTAAATACTGTTTTCATGCCCTTGAGAAATCTGCAGTCTGGCAAAGGAGTCACAAACTTCTAAATTTTAAGCAAGTATTAACCTAAAAGAAGGCTAATTAGATAAGTAAGATAGTGAGATTGACGAATTGCTTGAGTCATACATGTAACAATCAGCATTTGCTCTGGTTGGAATCATTTGCTCTCAGACAAATACCAGAGTAAACAACTTTATGTGGTTACAGTGTGTGATGACTAGCTTTGTCTACATGCCTGTCTTCGTTTGCTAGGGCTGCCATAACAAAGTACCATAGACTGAGTGGCTTAAACGACAGAAGTTTATTTTCTCACAGTTCTAGAAACCAGAAGTCTGAGATCAAGGTGTTGGCAGGGTTGGTCTCTTTGAGGCTTCTTTCCCTGTCTTGTAGATGTCAGCTTTCTCTTTGTGTCTTCACATGGTCTTCCGTTTGTGTCTTAATTTCCTCTCCTTAGAAGCTACACCAGTAATATTGGATTAGGGCCCACCCTCATGATCTCATTTTATCTTCATAACTTCTTAAAAGCCTCTTTCTCTTAATATAATCACATTTTGAGGCAATGGGGGTTCAAGCCTCAATATATGAATTTGCGGGGCACATAACTTACCCCATAGCAAAGTCTTCATAACGGTGGGCTTATATTAGTTTTTAAAAAGCCCATTAAACAATTAACTAGTTGCCTGTTTTCTCCTATTAATGTAAGCTCCATAAAAAATATGCACCAGGTAAAGAACATATCATATATTATTAATGCTCTCAGTGTAGTTAGATTTCATGCATGCTGCAATTGTCACACCCAGAAATGGGGGTACTGCAATTTCCCCTGGAATTTATTCTTATTTTAGGTGATATGAGACACAGCAGTCAAGTTATAGGCAAGCTCTCGATTTGTACCTAACATTTTATCCAATCTAGTTATTTGAGTGGTGGGTGAGTTTATAAAAATAAGAAACTTAGAATTTCCTTTATTTGTATGCAAATTTAAAGTTTATTGTTTGAGCAACTATATACTCTGATATGAATGTGGCTCTAGAAATTTTGTTTTAAAGATTTTAAGGAGTTTCCTCCATTTTCATCCTTCTGCGGATTCTGTGTTGTTATGCCTTACATAAACGTAGATGGGCTTATCATCATTTTACAAGCTTACCAACAATTTAACCTGACCTTTCTAATGATACTGCCAAATAGAAGAACCTATTTTCATTTGGCTTGCAGCTCAGCTTTTGATTTTGTTAAGCAGTAAATAGTCTAAACTTCTGTTGCTGTGTCTGATTGTTTTGAAACTGCAGTGTTTCTAAAGTCAGGGAGGCTTTCCTGAAATTGACTTAGCATCAACTTTACTTTTTCTTTTTTGAGGGCTACTGATCAAGTACTGTTTTTTATAATGATTCTAGGAGAGACTTTTTGACTTCAATTCGTAACTGCATGGATCAGAACTTGGGGAGATAAGTCTTTCTTCCCTGCGGTGATGTGACCTAAAATAACTGTGTTCCAGGGCTACCAATGATATATTTTCCTGTAAATTGTAGTTTTTCCCAACCTATTCTTTAAAAAAGATCTATGGTAAATGTAATTAAATGCATCATTCAAATGTGAATGATTTTTTAAGAAAAATGTTTTAGAATATAGTTGATTTACTATGTTGTGTTAGTTTCAGGTGTACAGCAAAGTGAGTCAGTTATACATATATGTATATCCACTCTTTTTTAGATTCTTTTCCAATATAGGTTATTACAGAGTATTGAGTAGAGTTCCCTGTGCTATACAGTAGGCCCTTATTAGTTATCTATTTTATATATAGTAGTGTGTATATGTCAATCCCAATCTCCCAATTGATCCCTCCTCCCCTCCCCCATTAACCATAGGTTTGTTTTCTACATCTTGTGACTATTTCTGTTTTCTAAATAAGTTCATTTGTACCATTTTTTTAGATTCCACATATAAGCGATATCATATAATATTTGTCTTTCTCTGTCTGACTTGCTTCACTCAGTATGACAATCTCTGGGTCCATCCATGTTGCTGCAAATGGCATTATTTCTCTTTTTATGGCTGAGTAATATTCCATCATATATATTACCACATCTTTATCCATTCATCTGTCAGTGGACATTTACGTTGTTTCCATGTCTTGTTTATGGTAAATAGTGCTGCAATGAACATTGGGGTGCAGGTATTTTTCGAATCATGGTTTTCTCTGGATATATGCCCAGGAGTGGGATTGCTGGATCGTATGGTAGTTTTTTTTTTTCTTTCCTTTTTGCCGTATGCGGGCCTCTCACGGCTGTGGCCTCTCCTGCCGCGGAGCACAGGCTCCGGACGCGCAGGCTCAGCGGCCATGGCTCACGGGCCCAGCCGCTCCGCGGCATGTGGGATATTCCCGGACTGGGGCACGAACCCACGTCCCCTGCATCGGCAGGCGGACTCTCAACCACTCCGCCACCAGGGAAGCCCCATATGGTAGTTTTATTTTTATATTTTTAAGGAACCTACGTACTAGTCTCCATAATGGTTGTACCAATTTACATTCCCACCAACAGTGCAGGAGAGTTCCCTTTTCTCCACACCCTCTCCAGCATTTATTGTGTGTAGATTTTTTGATGAAGGCTGTTCTGACCAGTAGGAGATGATACCTCATTGTAATTTTGATTTGCATTTCTCTAAAAATTCGTTATGTTGAGCATTTGAATAAAAATACTGTGGACCAAACCGTATGATTTTTCTCTGCACCTGAAAATGAAATAATTTTGGAAAGGGTAATGAAAAAATGCTATGTAGTACATAATATGCTGTCTCTCTTTTGTATCACGTTCCTTTTTGCAATATCTTACTCAGATACTTGAAATTTTACTTCTGTTTCAACATTATACTGGGTGGTATTAAAAGCGTCAAATGGTCAATACCTCAGGTGAATACTCGGCTTTTGCATTTCCCCGCTAGCGTATTAACAAGATCTGAGTGATCATAACCAGAACAAAATGAAAAAGAGCATTATGACAGGGGAGTGGAACACTCTGGAGGAAAAAAAAAGGAAATTTCCTTTTTCTTTTTAAAGTAGGAAAAAGTGTCAAGTAGTATCTGAAATTTACAGTTGGAAATTACCTGGTTGTCTTTATTTTCAGGTATAGTGTAAGATGTACTGGGTTTTGAGATGGGGTTAGAGAATTAAAAAAAAAAATTATTTTATTGAAGTAGAGTTGATTTACAACGTTGTATTAATTTCAGGTGTACTGCAAAGTGATTCAGTTATACATATGTATACATTCTTTTTCATATTCTTTTCCATTATGGTTTATTACAGGATATTGAATATAGTTCCCTGTGCTCTACAGTAGGACCTTGTTGTTTATCCAGAGAATGAAATTTTTAAAATAAGTATATGCAATGGCACCTAAATCTTAGAAGAGTTTCTAAATGGTTTAAGAAATGACTCTAAATGGTGGCTGAGTGTCAATGTCCACTTCCTGGGTTTAAATTAAAAGTAAAATTTTATCACCTACTCGATTTGGTTCATTGGACACATTTGTTTACACCCAGTAACCTCAGTTTTCTTCTTAGTATAATGGGATAATAATAATTTGTAACTCAAAAATGTTTTCTTGGGATTAAGCAAAATAATGAATGTATTTGATGCACAGCAAATGCTCTATAAATGTAACTTGCTAGGATTGGTGTTTAAACCTTCAGAATAGAGGGAAGGAACATACTTCTGAGTTTAGTGCCTCAAATACACCAGATTCTCTTTTCTTCTAACAAAGAAGTCATTCTTTCCATTTCAGACAAATATTTTTGGAGAAAATAATGAGTATTTCTTTGAGGCCAAAATTGGATCCTATTTTTTTGAGCCGAAGAAACTGGTAGACATGAATTTATAGAGAGCCTGGCTTATAAATTAGGTCATTCCATAAGCATAAAGGCTAATGGGAGTAGGAAACATGAAATAAATTCTGATAGGCAAGAGGATGCCAGGAGAGGCAAGCAGGCATTTAATGTTCATTTCCAGCCTAATTGCAGTCAGGTTCCAGGGGAAGCAGGCTCTGGGAAGAGATTAGTGTGCGAGGGTTTATTGGGGATCAACATGTATGGGGGAAGGAAAGTAAGCGGGACTGGGGTAAGGAAGAAGGTGGATTATGATGCAGTCGCAGAAGGGGTTCAGCCAAACCACGAGCTCTAGAACTGGGATGACCCCGTAGACGTGTCCCAAGTTGGTGCCAGAGTCCAACCTTTCTATCCCCACATTGACCAGTCATTGAATGCTGGCTGTCCTGGAGAGGGGACATGACCTGGGGCGAGGTAGCTCTCTTCACCTGAGTGAAATAACTTGAGAGGTGTGACAGCTGCATATCAACCAGTAGCATTTCTAGAAGCTGAAAAATGAAGTCACTTAATCCTGTGGGGGATCTGCATGGTACAGCACAGAACCCACAACACAGCCAGTCTCTTGTATATAATTATTTTATATTCCCTGTATATAAGTTATATTAAGTATCTGTTTATTTATTTGGTTATAGTCTGTCTTTCCACCAGAATGAAAACCCCATGATAGCAGGAATGAGCCTGTCTTGTATATATTCATTGGCTAACATGGTGCTTGGGCCATTGTGATCACTTGAAGTCATAAAAAGGAGTCCAAAATGTTTTCTTAAGAAAAGGATTTGAAGCCTTCATATTGTAAAAATAAACATTTTAGTTCATGTGTAATGCGGCCAGTAATTACCTAGTTTTTAATCATTGGACAAGTAGGTGCTTTTATTTTTGAAGTCCAGACAAAGAAATTTATTATTATAAGGCTGAGGAGAACTTTCTGCTCTGTAGCTAGTATGATCTAGTAATGAAATCACCTGGACCGTCAAATAATTGGGTTAATAGAGAACGACAACAAATGCAATTTCATAATAAAAACAATAATGCCATCAATCATTATTAATATGGTTTGCATTTATTACTATGATTGCTGTTGTTATTACTATTATAGCTAATAATGTATCACATAGCCAGTATCTTTTTTTGTTTTTGTTTTTGTTTTTGCGGTACGCGGGCCTCTCAATGTTGTGGCCTCTCCCGTTGCGGAGCACAGGCTCCGGACGCGCAGGCTCAGCGGCCATGGCTCACGGGCCCAGCCGCTCTGTGGCATGTGGGATCCTCCCAGACCGGGGCACGAACCCGTGTCCCCTGCATCGGCAGTCGGACTCTCAACCACTGTGCCACCAGGGAAGCCCCAGCCAGTATCTTTTGAATACCCCCTGAGGGAAATGTTATACCAGGACCTGTGGTGGTCATAAACAATCACAATACCTTGTAGGGACTTAGAGCTAATGCTTTTCAAAATAAGGTCCCTGGACCACCATAACAGAATCACATGGGAATCATGTAAAAGTAGGAGTTATGGGCCCAAAGCATCTCACTAGGTTAGGGTAGGCAACTACATTTTTCAAAATCTCCCTAGATCTCTCTAATGCACAGTAAAGTTTTTGATCAAGTTAGTTGATGCCTAGACCATAAAAGAGAAAGAAGGGAGAAGAGAAACATAACCGCCATTTATGTTTGTACCAAGACTATATTAGATGTTACCTTCATTAATTTTTATTAATCCTAACTTTAAAAAGGCTGAAAAGTAGATGGTATTGTCCTTACTTTAAAAATGGGACTGAGCTCAGAGGAATTAGTAGTTCTTTGGTTAGGAGTGAGTGGAGATGAAGTTGCAATCCATCTCTGACTCCAAAGCTCATTTGCGTATAAATATTCCTCAAAACTCTGTAGGCAGAATAGAGGAGTTTGGTATTTATCTTCACAGGAATAGTATACAGTACGTGCAATAAGGTCACAGCGGGGAGAAATCTCTCTCTAATTTAGGGAAGGCGTCATGAGGAAGGAGAGCTGGGTTGGACAAGAGAGAATTAGAAAGAATCTTCTCAGTCGTTCAGCTTAAAAAAAAAAAAACTAGAGTGGTAAAATGTTACATGTGCTCTGTATTCTTGCAACTCAAAGTGTGGTCCATAGTCCAGCAAAATCAGCATCACCTGTGAGCTTGTTAGAAGAACAGAATCTCAGGCTTCCTGCCAGGTCTGCTGAGTCACACTCTGCCTTTCAACAAGACCCCTGGGTGAGTTGATACATAGTAAAGCTTGGGAAGCACAGCTCTGAAGGACAGTAGTGGATTGGTGTGGCTGGGACCAAAAGTATAAGTGAATTGTCAGCAAATAGACATACGAACCAGATCATGGAGTACTTCTTCTTCAAGACTAAGGCATTAAGATTTTAATTGTCTAATACCGTATCAAAACTCTAAAACATAGAAATTAAACAAGCTAGAAAAAGTAGGAAAGAAAATGCTATTTATTGAGAAGACCTTTTAAAGGAAGCAAGCAGGAACAATAATTACTAGGACTGTGGTTCTCAAAGTGTGTTCCCATGGGGCTTCCCTGGTGGCGCAGTGATTGAGAGTCCGCCTGCCGATGCAGGGGACACGGGTTCGTGCCCCGGTCCGGGAAGATCCCACGTGCCACGGAGCGGCTGGGCCCGTGAGCCATGGCCGCTGGGCCTGCACGTCCGGAGCCTGTGCTCCGCAACGGGAGAGGCCACAGCAGTGAGAGGCCCGCGTACCGCAAAACAAAAACAAAAACAAAAACAAAATCAAAGTGTGGTCCCAGGAGCAGCAGCATCTCAAGGGACTTGTTAAAATGTAGATCCCGGGTCCCACCCACACCTACTGCATCAGAAGCTGTAGGGGTGGGCCCCAGCAATCTGGGTTCTAACAAGCCCCTCGATGATCTTGATACAGTCCATTGAAAAGCACTGTACTAAGGGCACTGAATGCAACATTATTTCCTAACGAGAGGAGCAGCAGTAAAATACTCTAAGTGTTGTATTTAATGTTATTAGATGCAAGCATAGGAGCTGACTCTCCTTAAGCTGGATCAGAATGTATTAGAAGGTAGCGTTTGATTGAATACCTGGAGTTCTATAGCCTCTCCAAGTTGACACAAAAAAACAGGGAAAGAAACGAAGTCCTCATAGGAGGGCTGCTATCTCTCAGAATATCCATGAGGCATCAGATTAAGTTTATTTTGAAAAAATTAAGAAATCCTCTTTTCATACCTTTCAGCATGCCGTAACTTTTTTCTTGGGAAACTATGCAGGGCAAAAAACTCAAACACCACTGAGCAGAAGCAAGGGATAAACATAAACGGTTTCCATTTCAGAACAATGGACCTAGTGTGCAGGGTTGCCTCCTTTTCCTCCCAAGTGGATTAGAATTACAATAAAGGAATGCTTAAAGAAACAACTCCTAGTACCCCTTAGGAAATGAGGAAAAACTCTAGGCATTTCAAGCATAAAGGGAATGAATACAGAAAAAAAATAGAAGTTTACAAAATAATTGGAAGGGCTCGAAGAGGAAAATAGCAGGAATAAACAGCTCCTAGTTCTTTAGGCCACACAGCAGCAAACTGCAATCAAGAGGTTAGGAAACTACCACACAAGTTCACAAAGCCATAGTTGCTCTCAACCCCCAAGCCAAAAAAAAGAAAAAAAAAAAAAGAATTTATTAGAAATTGGGGAGCTTACAGAATCAGTGAAATCACTGGGGAGTGAGGTAAAGGAAATAGGCAGAAACCAAGGGTGTCAGAGGATCAGAGAACCTGGCCAAGGTGAGGTCACAGGTACAGTCTGTGGCTGTTGCCACAGGACGTGTTCTGCTGCCCCAACAGGATCATCTATAACTACTTAGGTACCTAGTGGGTCTGTTTATCCCTTCAGTTCCAAAGTCCTGGGCAGGAACCTGATTGGCAGAGCTAAAGTCACACGTTCAACTTTAGGTCCAGAAGAAAGAGAGGATACATCTGGACACCTTTGGTTTCTGCAGTGAAAAATTCCCTAAAATGAGACAGTAGATATGCCAGAATAATTCCTGGGTTGTATTGTTTTGTTTTTCTGTTTAGTGAATGGTTTTAAAGTTACTGACTTTTCCCCTCCATCTTTATTGAGGCGTAATTGACAAATACAAATTCTGTATACTTAAGACGTACATACAGATTGATGTTTTGATATCCAGTGTCAAATAATCGCCACAAATGAGCTAATTAACATGTCTATCACTAAACAAACTTACCATTTTCTTCCTTTTTTTGTGGTAAGAACACTTGAATTCTACCCTGTTAGCAAATATCAAGTGTACAACACAATATTGTTAACTATATCCCCATTGCTGAAACATTAGATCTCTAGAGCTCTTCATCTTGCATGACTGAAACTTTGTACCCTAGAAGGACATCTCCCCATTTCCTCCCCCCCACCCCCAGACAAATAAATAAAAGATATGCACATCTGAAAGGAAGAAGTAAAAGTATCTGTGGGTTTCATATGACTTGTTCATACGTGTAGAAAACTCTAAAGACTTAACAAAAATACTTAAAACCAATAAACAAATTCAGTAAAGTTGTTGGATACAAAATCAGTAGCGAAAATCATTTGTGTTTCTATACACAAACAATAAACTATTCAAAAAGGAAAATAAGAAAACACTCCCATTTATAATAGCAACAAAAATAATAAAATACTCAAGAATAAACTTAAACAAACAAGTGAAAGACTTGTACTGATGGCTTTATTGATGGGTCATTGAATCACTTCTTTTATACCACTGTTGTCAAATAGAAATACAAGGCAAGCTATGTGTATTTTAAGTTTTCTATTAGCCACATTAAAAAAAGGTAAAAAGAGATGGGAAAATGTTAATAATTTAGCCAAACATGTCCAAACTGTATCATTGCAACATATAATCAATATAAAATTATTTAATGATAGATATGATTTTTTTCTCTCACTATGTCTTTGAAATCAGGTGTATATTTTGCACTGAATAGCGCATTTCAATTTGGACTAGTCATATTTCAAGTTCTCAATAGCTATGTGGAGCTAGTTGCTACTATTAGACAGAAATTTTAGACTACTAGGGATCTTCGATTGTGATTTAGAATATTCAGGAGGCTTTTCAGACAGAAGTCTCTTATACAGTTCTTTACAAAAACATTTAGAGCCTATGACTAAATTATAACCCAGTGAAGACATTTCTAGAAGGGTTGTAGGGTGTTATATGGTCTGTATTCTTTGTTTGTTGTTCATCTAACTTAATTCTTGGAAAATCATGTTGGAGAATACAGGAGACTCAACAGTTCAGCACTGCTTCTCTTTTCCCTTTCTTGTTTAAACTCTCCAGCAACTGTCTGTTACATATAGGTTAAAATCTGTCCTGCTACAGAGATGTATTCTTCAGGTAGATGTCATAGAATTCTGTCACGCAGTAATGTGGAAATCACGGACTTCTAAATGGACTTGTTTAGGCAGAAGGAAAGGGAGACGATTCTACATGCAGGAAGAGAAGTCTGGAGACTCAGATTCATGAAGTTTACCAGTAAATAAGCCACAGAATTTGATTGTGGGTCTATAGGAGATGTTAAAGCCAAAGGTAGGACTGAGGTTTTAGCTCAAGTAACTGGTAAAATGAAATTATCACTAGTAGTAACTCATTTGATCTTTTAATTCATTCATTAATTAAACAAACTTATTAAGTGTTTACGATTCCAGAAGCTGGGGCTAGTACCGTAACTAGTAGTCACAGCTCAAATTTATGGAGCACTTACTGTGTGTCTGAAATTGATATATGTGCTTTACACGAAATAGTGTTGTTTTAAGGGTTATACGGTATTAATGCATTAGGAGATAGTGAATAATTAAGTGGAAGAGCTCAGAGTATAACTTAGGAAGTTTGCTTCCATCTGCACTTGTGTGTTTGATACTCATAATCCCCATACTTCACAGATTATATTTTATTTATTTATTTATTTTTCTTGCGGTACACGGGCCTCTCACTGCTGTGGCCTCTCCCGTTGCGGAGCACAGGCTCCAGACGCGCAGGCTCAGTGGCCATGGCTCGTGGGCCCAGCCGCTCCGCGGCATGTGGGATCTTCCCGGACCGGGGCACGAACCTGTGTCCCCTGCATTGTCAGGCGGACTCTCAACCACTGTGCCACCAGGGAAGCCCTACAGATTTTAAAAGATATGATTGTATAATGTTGACTTTTGTGGCACTTACCTCTTACAATGAATAGTAATAGAGGAAGAAGAAAAAAAAAAATCCACTTTGTCATCCAGATAATGAATATATATTTTTGGTTCATTTTGGATGTGTGGTGATGGTGGCACATCCAAACGTTGCTTTAGCACAACAGCATAGTTGAAGATACAGGATTGACAAATTATCAGAGGAGAACTTGGGGATTTATTGGTCAGCAAACTTTTTCTGTAAAAGGTCAGAGAGCAAATATTTTGGGCTTTGTGGGCCATATGGTTTCTGTTGCAGCTATTCAACATTGTCCTTGCAGCAAAAGAAGCCGTAGGCCACATGGCATAGACGGATGTGATCCTGTTCCCGGACAAATTTATTTACAAAAGCAGGTGGCAGGCCAGGTGTGGCCTGCTGATGTAGATAAAAGTGTTACTGTATCACTCAAATGAGTGAGTTTGAAGAGAACTCAGTAATCATGAAGTTCAACCTCATTTTTGTAGGTGATGAGAAAACAGGAGTATAAAGAAAGTCAAAGACTTTCTGAAAACCATAGATCTTGCTAGAACTGGAAAAAGACGCCGTGTTTCCTTGATCTTATTCTAGGTCTCTAACCATTGTACCTTAATGTTCTATTTTGAAAGACCTCAACTGTCACCTTAATGCTCATAGAGCTATACTATGTGACAGGCCATGGCCTGGACCTGCCATTGACCTGATAACATGGGAGGAAATAGAATATGGAAGGGAAGAAAGTCATGGTAGCACAGCAAAGAATTCCCTTCTATGACAGTAGGTAAATATTAAGGCTGATAGGGCTCCCCCCTTAGCCTAAAGGCATAAAGTCCATGGCTCCAGCTTCCTTTATCCTGGTGGGTTCCTCACTCCATGTGGGTGCAGTTAAACACTCGTGTTGTTAGAACATTCTTGTGGATCTAAGGAGACCCTTGGAAGGAGGGACCTATCATGCCCTTGACTCTGTGTCTCATGGCCTATTCACATTGTGTTTTTGAGTAGAAAATGAAAGCAAATTTTGGCCTGGGTGTACATCTTCATTCATTCCAGTTTTAGAACCTGGACCTACTCTTTCTGGTCTAACACAGCTCAAACGTTTGTTATCCAAGTAGCAGTTTCACAGGCTTGCTTATAATTTATGTTTAATTTAAATCCATCTTTCGTAAGAATATATATATATTTTTTCTGCCACGCTGCGGGGCGTGTGGGATATTAGCTCCCTGACCAGGGATCAAATCTGCACCTCCTGCATTGGAAGTGTGGAGTCTTAACCACTGGATCACCAGGGAAATCCCAAGAATAACCTTGAGATAAGCAAAATTCTGAATGCCTCCCCAAATGGGTAGTGTTCCATTTTCATTCACAGATAATATTTAAATTATAGTTTACTTTTTTAAATAGAATTTTTCATGGAGCTTATGAAAAATGGCTGAGTTTTATGAAGTAGAGAGGGAAGGAGTATTAGTATGTAACTGACGAATCAGCTTTGAGAGATGTTCCCAGAAAGTAGAAGACACAGAGAGAGCAACAAATGGTGTAGAGAAGTGCTCAGAGAATCGGGAGGAAAGGAAAATGGATCTTAGAAGAGTATCTTGGATACACACCTTTCTTTTTTAGAGAGAGACATTTATTTATGTCTGAACACTAAATGGAAGGGGCCAGTAGAAAAGTAGCAGATTCATACCTAGCATGTATTGAGTATATCGAGAGCTTTCAGCTCAGATTTCTGTCCTGCATACTTTCATCTGTAATAGCCCCTTGTGTGTAGAGATGGTTAAATAATCTTTGGATATTCAGTACATACCATACTATAAGGCACAGAGTATGTATTTGTTAAATATTAATTAAGCTAAAAAGACCAGGCCGTTTACAAAGAAAGTGAGAGAATGATATGGACAAGAGTGAGTTATACCAACATAACAGTGACTAATTTCCAAGTATTCTAGCTCTGTACGTTGGCTATTTCAATGTCTTTGTTTTGTGGTATCAAGCTTTTATAGTATTTAGTTATTGGGCTTCAGCAAAAACTGCTCAAGTTTACAAATGATGGAAAGATAGCAAAACAAGGAAGGGCAGTTTCTAAGCAAGGCAGCATGCAGGAGCACATATTTTATTCTTTTTTAATTTTTTATTGAATATAATGGATTTACAGTGTTGTGTTAGTTTCAGGTTACGGCAAAGTGATTCAGTTACATTTGTGTATGTGTGTGTGTGTGTATATATATATATATTCTTTTTCAGATTCTTTTCCTATATAGGTTATTACAAAATATAAGTATAGTTCCCTGTGCTATACAGTAAGTCCTTGTTGTTTTTCTATAGCATATACTTTAAAACACATATACATGCATAACACATGTATATGCACATATTTATGTGTGTCTGTATATATGTATCTACACACATATTCAAACATTGACAATTTCTTTTTTAAAAGCCCAGTAAACATTGTTTTGCTTCCTACTATCTTTGTTTCCTTTACATTCTTTTCCTATTGCTTCATAATGAATTTCAGGCCTAAAAGTATTGCTGTGTTCTGTACTCTCAAAGCACTTCTCAAAGTAGAAAGGACAAGTAGCTACCGCCGTTTATATTTAACTTATTCTTGAGTTAGCAGCAATTTCCATTCACTCTACATTGATATTTTTGTAGTTTCTTTGTTTATCCATTGTAAAAATCACATTTCACACTTCTTTCCATACAGTGAAAATTCAATCTGCACCTACACAGATCTTGAATTACTAAACTGCTGTGAAATTCTATGTTATCAAAACTAAGAGATTTTCTCTCATTTGTTTCTGTCTCTCTCGGAATTACTTAACTAGAAATTTCTGTAGAAATCATATATTCACCAAAGTATTTCTCAGAAAATAGAATATTCAAAGTGTCATTTGCTTTAATCACGTTTTATACTGTATGTAAAATTAAGCATGCACTAAGTGGAAATTACTTAAGATAATTACTTAAAAAGAACCTACATTCTACATTGCTACATTCTCTTCAGTGTTAATAGCTAACTTTCACCTACCATCTCCAGGTTTCCAAGTTATTAGAAAAATATTTCAACCAAATTTTAACAAGAAGTTTCTATGCTTGCAACATTTTATGAGAAGTTCTGAGACAAATGATGTGTAGATGAGACAGAATTCCTATCCTGTGGCATCTCCAACTCATGTTCAGAAAGAGGCTGTGTGTCTTTTCTTTATTTAGTCAACTTGCTGTATGGAAAGTTAGTTGTTAAAGTCAGAGGATTCGCTGTCTGTACTTCCATGAGGCCAGGTCACCTCTGAGTTAATGTTCATTATTAACTGGATGTAAACCTGGGATAGCTCTGGTCATCCCTAGGGCTCTCCTATCATCTTGCAGATATGAAGCTAGTGTGGGATCATTCCTCGCCTGTCCTTTTGAAATGCTACGAATCCCTACAAATATAAAAGGAAAAGGGAAGAAGAAGGTTAAGAAAATAGAACCTTTTCATTATGTCTGCTATTTAATTTCCATCAGTATCGGTCTCATCTTAAAATCAACAAACATTTTAAAGTACACGTCACGTCCGTCCACTCTTCTGTAACCATTGAGTGAATTGGTCATTTGTACAGCACGTTAGAAAAAAAGTGTCACGGAAAAAGTTAAGTTTTATTTCCAAATGTTGAAGTGCTTCAGAAAACGTCATTAGAATGATTTACAAAGTGTTCCTAAATGGGTCATTCTTAATGACTTTCCACTCTTTAGTAGCAGGCAAATGAATGTGTTTTGAAGACTCTTCATTTGAATTATTACAGGCAGAGAAAGCTACTAGGGGTTTTCATTAAAGGTGCATAAAATATCCCCTCCCCACTAACACAAAGGTTTTTTCCATAGGAAACTAAAGCACTGTTTGTACCATGGTTTCAAGGCTGTCACTCATCACCATTATGTCTGTAATAAACCACTTCAGGCACATGTGTTATTTTCCCTTGAGCACTCTGGTCCTACATATTCAAGCTCAGTGTTTCAAGATTACTAAACCACGTTATGTTAAGATTTGGGGTAAAACGTGGCTCTGTTTTTAGGAATGCTGTAATAAAATAGTTTGTTTTTCATGATAATAATACAGAAACAATTTTAGTCTAGTTTGGTATTTAACCTTGCCAGGTATAAATATGAACTTGGATATCAAGTAGTGAAATACTTGATGAATGCTGTGGAAAATAGCTGTCATATGTGATGAGATAAAAATACCTAATTTCCCCTGTTAGGTCACCAGCTTAACTTTTGAAAATAGTAACTTAGAGATTTCTTCAGCAAAAGTATCATGGTGTATATAAATAGCCTGTGTGTCATTAAGACCAATAAAAAAAAAAATTAAAAGGCACACACTGATTTAGAGTTACTGCTGAATAAGTCAGTGCCATAAAACTCTGATACAGTTGGATGGTTTTTGAGTTCCAACAGATAAAAACAAAATTAGGTTTGGTGTAATGCAAGTTTCAATACTATTTCACTTATTACCCTAGGAGGACGGCTCTACTTTACGTATTTTACTTAAAAGTCTATATTACAAAAAAAAAAAAAAAAAAAAAGTCTATATTACATTATAATGGACTAGACCTTTTAAAAAATGTTTTAAATTTTCTGAATTTTATTTAATTCCTTATTGTAGCTTTCTACTTCAAGTCAACAGTTTTACTGTGTGAACCTTATCCAGTGAGGAGATGGACACATTGTCTGCGTTCCTTTGAAGGGGAGGATTAGTCATATTCTTTCCTATTATTTAATTTAATCTAGATCAGTAATTTAGTGTATTTAATCTATAACAGTGCCAGATAGTGTTTTAAATAGAGTTGACTTGTTTTAGTGGACTCTGAATACTAAGTACATACACATTTGAGGATATTCAGAAAAGCCCAAAGTGAAAATATAAATTATCCAAAAACCCACCACCCAGATATTCGTAGTATTTTCGTTTTGGCAGACAACACAAGGCTACTGCATTCCAGGCAAAATATGTGATAAGAGATTCTATACACATTTACATAATACTGTTTACTAAAGGTTCACAGATTGACAAATTTAAACTTTTTTTTTTTTTTAATTTGCAAAGACATACATGTTTAAATCTGGAAAATGAAAGAAGAAAAAAAAGATCTTCCTCAGAAATAACTACAACACACTTTTGGGTTCGTTTTCTTGTGGTTTTACTTCTACACATATGGTTACATATGTCAGAGACCCCCAGGAACACACCTGTGGTTGAACGAGTTGGGTTTATGACCTGGTGTAGTCAGGAAGAATATATTACTTGGGGAACTGTTGAGTAAGACAGCATTAGAAAGGAGTAGAACAGTGCGTTAGAAAGGACTGATTATAGGATTTAGGCTTTGGTTGGGTGATTTGGAGGAGGGTTTAAACAACGAAGACTTTGCTTTGAATTGGGTGCTGTCAGGAAGCAGGGCTAATTCTATGATTATCTTAAGAAATGTTTCTAGAAGGAGGGAAGACCAGACAGAGACTGTTGCTGTAATTGGTGAAGAAGCAACAGTCGCTCACATCAGCCAGGAGAGTGGCCATTTTTGCAGTTTGACACTATTCATTATTTGTCTGTGTTCAGACATTATGGAGTGATCTTATTTTTGTCTGGAACCATCATGATTGTAGAGTGGCCTTATCTGATAACCGACGGTCTGTGAAATTATTTACGTTCCACAGGAGAACAAGCCCTACCTGTGAGAGCCAGGTCAACTTGTAGCCATGCCAGGGCCCAGCTCCCGGATCGCAGGGGCTCTTTCTCATATATTATGGTCATATTTTATATTCATTATAAAGGATAATACTCTAGGAGAGCAGGAAACCTTTTCCATTTACTGTTGCCATTGCCAGTATCTAGAAATCTGCTTGGCTCACAGAAGCTGCTTAATATTTGTTGACTGGATGTATTGGTTATTTAACAAAAGATATGTGCTTACTATAGAGAATTTGATTAATGCAGAAGAGAATCATGAAGGAAATAAAACTTATGAGAATTCTACTTCCCACTAGATAATGAGGATCCATCCTGGATCCTAGATGGTGGACTAGATAATTAGGGTCCATCCTCCTAGGACAAATATGAAACTGGAAAAAATCTGAGGGATTCAAGAATAATCAAAGAATGAAAGAATTATGAAACTTGGAGGAAAAGAAAGCCCAGGGGACCAAGTCTAGCCCTGGGGCCCCTTTTCCTGAGAAACATTTGGTTGTTCCAAAAGAAGAAGCTGAGGGGATGAGAGGTAAAAAGAGCTTTAACAAAAATTGGAGTCTCAGGAACTTTGAGTCCTCCAGGACCAGACCCTAGAAGTAAATGCAAATCCAGAATTGACCAGTCTGCACAAATGCTAAAGACCAGCTTTGAATCTTCTCAATCCTGGACCGGACTGAGGTAATCTAGGATGGCTAGGACTCTTGCCACCAGCCAGGTATAAAAGTAAAGTCTCTCTGTAGAGTGATAACATCCTATTAGACTTCATATAATGGCCACAGTTTTCCATGTGCAATATCCTACAGTCAGTCTAAAAATAGCCAGACAATGTGATGAAGAGCCAGGAGGAAACATAGCCAATAGGAATCCAGATAATGTAGTGATCAGGTACAACTCTAAAGCAATTCAGTCTATTTAAGGACATAAAACAGAAGGTTGTAATTTTGGTTAATGGAAAATCGTGAAATAAATCCAAATAAATGCAATTAATGACTTTAAGAGTAAGAAGACACACGGGAAAGGAGAATTAGCGAATTGGAAGATGGTTTAGAATGTATCCAGAATGAAGCACAAAAAAAGGATACCAAAGACAGAAAAGAGAATAATAAATGTATGGAATACAGTAAATAGGTCTAACGAATATGTAATTGGAGTCTCAGGGGGAAAGATGTGACAGAATAGAGCAGAAGCAGTATTTGAAGAAATATTGGCTAGGAATTTCCCAAAATTTATAAAATACATTAAACCATAGATTCAAGGAGCACTAGGAAATCTAACCAAGAATTACAAAGGAAAACCCGTAGATGCACTTTAAAAGCAGCCAGAGTAAAAAGACTGTCTTTAAAGGAGCAATAATAAACTTTCACCTGCCTTCTCAACAATGAAATTGAAAACAATGGAATAACATCTTTGATGTTGTGAAATAAACTAGAATTATATTCTTGAGAAAATGTTTCAATTATTGTTGTCAAATAGTGACATTTTTAGACAAGCAAGTGGAGAGCTTTCATCACCAGAACACTCACACTGAAAAAATACTAGGGAATGTTTTTCAGGCAGGAGTAAAATGATATCGGGTACAGGATCATTGGAGGTACAGGAGAATAAACATGAACTAAAGGAGAAATGAACAGCAGTTAGGAAAAGTGTGAGTAAATTCCATTGGCTTTTCGAAATAGTAACGTATTTAGGATTTCAAATATACACGTGATTTAAAGATATGATTTGTCAAGAGAATGAGAACAGCCAAAATATATGCAAAAGACGTATCTGATAAAGGACAATTATCCAAAATATGCAGAGAACTCTTCACACTCCACAGTAAAAAAAACCAAACCATTCTCTTAAAAAACGAGCCAAAGCCTTTAATAGACACCGCACCAAGGAAGATATACAGATGGCAAAAGAGATGCTCCACATCACTTGTCATCAGGAAATGCAAACTAAAACAATAAGATACCCCTGTACACCTATTAGAATGACCGGATTGCAGAACACTGCCAACACCAAATGCTGGCGAGGATGTGAAGCAACGGGAACCCTCATCACGGCCGGTGGGAATGCAACACGGCGCAGCCACTTTGTGTGACACTTTGGCAGTTTCTTTGGTTACAAAACTAAACGTACTCTTACCATGTGATCCAACAATGGTGCTCCTTGGTGTTTATACAAAGGAGTTGAAAACCTATGTCCACACAGAAACCTGCACAGGAATATTTATAACAGCCTAATTCATAATTGCCAAAACTTGAAAGCAGCCAAGATGTCCTTCAGTCGGGGAATTGATGAATAAACTGCTGTTCTGGGTAGATACCAAAGAGCATGATTATATGCATATTTATATATAAATAATTTGGAATCTTAATGGAGTTTAAATGTTCTAAAGTCCTTTCATTCTTAGGATTTGATAAGTAAATAATACTTCCCTAATCTCTGTGATAGGCACTAAACACGTAATAAAAGAATATTGAACTATACTATACTAGAACTATACTATAAAGCCAGTAGGAGTGAAAAGTTGATTATTAAGAAGAATGAATTCAAAGACGGCAAGTAAAGGGGAAAAAAAGTGACATAGAACAGGCAGAACAAATAGAAATTAAACAATAGGTTTAAGGTTATAGTCCCTTTAACACCAAATATATCAGTGATAACAATAAATTTAAGAGAACTACCAGAGTAAATAGATAAAAATTGTCCATCTGCATTTACCTTAAATATATTGATGCCCAAAGTAAAAGTACGTATCACAGGCAAGATGAAATAAGCATAGTCTACTCTGTCCCTCCACTGAAGGTAGCTCTAAAACCTGGCAAGAGTAACTATTTGAGGACTAAGAAAAGTCTAATAGTGGACAGACTGGGGTAAGACCAGAATTTTCTTCTCTCTGGGATCTACCAGGCTACACCCACGGCCCTCAGAAACCTGGGTGTCTGCATCAGCACAGATGGAGAGAGTGCCAGGAAAAATCATCTGGTTAGCACTGAGGAGTGTGGAAGGGGTTCTCTTCTCAGTGACAGAGAGGCAGCTGTTATAAATATGCTCTGATGAGTCAGAGTGAAATGTATGGAAATGAACGGAAATGTAGAAGGTCTCAGGAAAGAAAATAGAGGGTGTCTAAAGAGAACCAAACGGGAAATTTTAGAACTAAAGCATGAAATAACCAAATTAAAACTTTCTTGATGGGCTAAATATCAGAATGGAGATGACAGAAGAAACTGTAAAGTAAAATTAAAGATAGATTGATAAGAATTATCCAGTTCAGTTAACATAGAGAAAAAAGATTGAGAAAAAAAAAAAAATAAACAGACCATTAGGGATATATGGAACAGTACTGAAAAGTAGTTTCCAGCAGTATGTACATATACATACTAAAGGCAAAGAAAAATCTTAAAAGCCACCAGAGAAAAACCTATTGGGGGATTATGATTCAAATTACAGTAAATTTCTAATCAGAAATCATGGGAGTCGGAAAGAAATGGCACAACATTTCAACGTGTTAAAAGAAAAGACCTGCTGACCTAGAATTCTGTATCCAGCAAATACATCATACAAGAATGAAGGTGAAAGAAGGTGTTTGCAAATATTGAGTCATTACACTGTACACCTGAAACTAATATAATTTTATATGTCAATTATACCTCAATAAAACAAGAGAATGAAAGTGAAATAGATATCCTCTTATGAAGATCTAAGAGAATCTGTTTCCAGCAGGCAGAAGGACTAATGAAGGAAGTTCTTTCCCCAGAAGGGGAATGGTATCAGAGAGAAGCTTGACTATACTTCTCTAATATGCTGGTTAATTTCTCGGAAACATCTAAATTCCTAGTCTGAATCCTGTTCTTAGCCCTTTGTAGTAAAATTGTTTTCCTCTCTTTTTTTCTTCCGTAACCATTTGTTTCCATAGGCTGAGTCAAATTCTTATCTTAGTTTTCCATATAAATTGCATTCACAATCTGAAAAATGAATTAAGTTCTTTTTTTACCTTTAATTTACTTTGTAATTCTGCTATTGCATTTTTGGTTCCTTTCTAATCCATTTTTATCCTATTACTCCTCAGTTTTTAAAATTCACCCTGTTATCTTTTAGTATAAGCCTGTTTTCCCCTTATTGACTTCCGCTCATAAGATACAGCTGCCGTGCCTTCCTTCTTCTTTGACTAATATCAAAGTCTTCAAATTATTTCGTTCCTATAGAAATCATTTTCATAACTCATATCTTCAATCAGTTTTCAGGCTAATATTCCTTGTGTGTAGGAGAAAAAAGTTCATTTCAATCTGTGAGGCCATACTAGATGAAAACCTGTTAATTAGTCTCTGGGAACTGAAATACTTGATTTACAAATAAACTTGGCATTATAGTTGTAGTTCTGAAATGGAATTTGCCTAGCCCTCAGGTCAACTTGTAGTCATGGAGGCAAGTACTGGGGTGCTGGGCAAAAATAATGAACATATCCTGAATATTGGTACAATTAAGTGTTAATGGATCTTCTCTTAGTCAATATGGAAAAATAAAATGTTAAAGGTTAGAACAAGATATATTTCAGAAGGAGTGGAGAGGACTGCTAGCCTCATGACTAGTGAAATGTTAACAACTAGATTAACTCGAAGATTTCATGAGTAATCGCTGCATTATTCTTTTATTCTATTTATTTATTCTACTATTTTCTGCAGGCTTAAAAATTTTCAAGCAAGTAAGTTTCAAATAAAAATCTAATAGTTGATATTTAGAAAAATGAGACCACAAATTTTAAATCAAGTGCATGGATCCAGAGCTACAGAGTTTAGAAGTTACCTAAACCCAAATGATACGATTTTTGAATCTGATAATTACAAATTTAATCATTATCATTATTATTTTAATGATGTTCCTTTCTTAGGAGAATTTTGAAAAACATAGGTGGATCAGTAGTGCTTCTCAAGTAATTCCTAGCAAACATATAGGGCAACATATTTTGGTAGCCTTTGGTTGATACAAATTTTATTCTGAGTTCTAGCTAAAAGTACCCTTCCCAAAGTCTATTCTTTCTCCTTTCTAGAGGCCATCTTCGATTCTGTTTTGGGAAGAGCTATGTCTGAAATTTTGTGATGTGATTAAAACCCCCCCCTGAGTATTAATGACAAAACTGGTGCATTATGGGTATATTTTATATAACTTAATTTCATGAAATAATAGTAGTAAGCTTTCATTCATGTATAATTATGTGTAGCTGTTAAAGTAAATATCTCATTATAAAGGTTTTTTCCTTCATTCACATTATATGCGGAACAGTTATTAGAGTTTCTATTAATATCTATTTATATTAATTGCTAAAATAGAGGTAGGTTATTAAATGAGTATTTGAGAAATAAATGCTTCTTATAAATTATTTATTCTGATTAGTGAGTTTTCATGGACAGTCCTACATAGACAGGACTTGACAGCCATTCATACTGCATAACCTAAATGAGCCTTTTCATCATAAAGCCTGACATGAACTAAAAAATAATAAATGGTCAGCATTACTGAAGTCCAGAGTAAAGACATTGAAATATTTGTCATAGGACTACTTAATGAATAGTTTGCTCTTAAATCAATTTATAGTAAAGTCGGCACTTGGAGTTTCAGCTTCAGTAAATCTTCTCTGCTGCAAATACAAAGCAATGATAAATAAACACACTAAACCAAAGAAATGCTATTTACAGAGAGAGCAAATATACACATGACATGTGTAGCAACACAATAAGGTAAACATGGCCACAGACCAGGAAAGAGGCAGACATTGGGCCTTCTGAGTTCTGCATCTAAATGTTGGAGTGGTTGTCCAGAGTTGAACCTGTGGGGTTTTAGGGACAAAAAGTGCAAAGTGGAGGCTCAGGCTCGCTCTCCAAAGCAAAGATTTGATTGGGCTCTCCATTTATTCAATAATTAATTCAATAGAGACTCAAGCCCCTATCATGTGTCAGGCACTGTTCTTGTGCTGGGAATGCATTTGTGCAGACACATTATAGTGAAAAGAAGCTCATGGACTAGCTAGGAGATTCTGTCGTAGCAGAAGAGGAGCTGTGACCCATCCTGTAAGACTTGAATTTCGGAGGGTATATGGGGCTATATGTATACTTATAGCTGATTCACTCTGTTATACAGCAGAAACTAACACACCATTGTAAAGCAATTATACTCCAATAAAGATGTTAAAGAAAAAAAAAAAAAAGACTTGAATTTCAACTAAGAATCCCAGGGATGGAGACAAGGTCAAAACTGTTATAAGAGTGGGGGCTTCCCTGGTGGCGCAGTGGTTGGGAGTCCTCCTGCCGATGCAGGGGACACGGGTTCGTGCCCCGGTCCAGGAAGATCCCACATGCCGTGGAGCGCCTGGGTCCGTGAGCCATCGCCGCTGAGCCTGTGCGTCCGGAGCCTGTGCTCCGCAACGGGAGAGGCCACAACAGTGAAAGGCCCGCGTACCGCAAAAAAAAAAAAAGAATAAGAGTGAAGTCACCAACAAATTAAACAACAACAGATAAGCTCCAGCCTAAATGATCCAGCAAATCTAAATTCCAGAAACCTTGAATAACTCTAACTCCAAGAAAGACGGTAAAGACAAAAAATAAAAAACTAACCCCAACAGTCAGTACATGAATTCACTCCAGATAAAATTGATTTTATGGAACAGTCCGATGAAGATTTTAAATAAACATGTTTGAAGGCTCAGATGGATAAATGCAGGCTTAATTTCTTTTGGAAATTAAAAGTG
Organism: Phocoena sinus; assembly: GCF_008692025.1. NCBI lineage: Eukaryota > Metazoa > Chordata > Mammalia > Artiodactyla > Phocoenidae > Phocoena > Phocoena sinus. The sequence continues at coordinate 4,321,079 of NC_045766.1, forward strand.
AAAGTATGAAGTAAAAGCAGGCAGAAACGATATAAGAAAAGTTCCTGTAAAAATGAATCAATTAGAAATTTTGGATGTAAAACACGCTGTCATTGAAAGAAAGAAAAGCTCAATAGGTGGAATAAATACTCGTCTAAGCTTAATGTAAAGGAGAATCAGTCAGTTTGCCATACAGGTAGACAGGGAGATAAACATACAAAAGAGCAGTTAGGAGACACAGAGGATAGTTTAGAGTTTATAACCCAAGCTGGCCAATATGGTAGCTATTAGCCAGTAGTGACTTGTGAGCATTTGAAATCTGTCTAGTCCAAATTGGGATGTGCTATAAGTGTCAAATACACACCAGGTTCCAAGGAAGAATGTAAGATATCTTATTCATAATCTTTATGTTAACTACATGTTGAAATTATAATATTTTGGACATATTGTGTAAAAGAGTATTACTAAAATTAACATCGTCTGTTTCTTCTTACTTTATGATGTGACTGCGTAAGAAAAATGTTAAATTAAGTATGGGTTGCATTACATATCTAGTGGACAGGGTTAGTCTGTATAATATTTACTCTTATGCAAGAGTTCCAAGAAACAATATCACAGGGAATGGTAGAGAAAATATTTGAAGAGCTGTTAGCAAAATATTTTTCTACAATTGAAAAAAAAGATAGGTGTCGTGACATCAATATGGTACATCAGGTAATGGTCAGGATAAATAAAGTAAGTACATACTTAGGAACTTTATAGTGAAATTGAAGAACCTCAAGTATAAAGAGAACAATTTTAAAACTGCTAGACTGCATCCCACAGGTTACCTAGGAAATACCAGTTGTATCGAGAGTGGGTTACTCTGGAGGGCACAGATGATGGAGTAACATTTAAATTAGTGAGCAAAAATTACAGTCAATCTAAAAACGTTGTACCAAACTAAACCATTATTCAAGCAGGAGGGAAAAAGAATAAGGAAAAAGATATTGTCAAATGAACAACATCTAATTAGTTTAACGTCCAGAGATCCTCGCTAAGAGGTCTTGAGGGATGTACGTCAGCGTGGACAGTGGACCAGAGGAAGGCATGGTTTGTGAGAAATAGTATAGAAAGTGATAAAATATTAATAACTTTAATTCATTTTTATTGAGATATATTTGACATACAACATTATATTCATTTCATAATGCTTCAACGTTTGTAATATATTATGTAATGGTCACCATCATAAGTCTAGATAACATCTATCACCACACTAGAATCATTTTTTTCTTGTGATGAGAATATCTAAGATCTACTCTCTTAACAGCTTTCAAATCTATAATATAGTATTGTTAATGATAGTTACTGTGCTGCCAATGACATCTCCATGATATTTATTTCAAAACTGGAAGTTGAACTCACTCGTTTTTATTAACATTTTTAAAAACTTACAAAACCGGTAAGGTTGAGTAAAAGTAATAAAATGGGTCAGGTAGGTGTTCAGTGTATAGTTAGTGTGAGCTAACACCCAGAGTATAGAAATACTGAATCATTTAACTGCAGCAGACTCATTTATAACCAAGAATATGAATTATGAAATTAATGCTAATCCCTAAAATAATAGACATGTAATATAGAGTTTCCAAAGTAGAAAAGAAAAAAGGATTCTGTAAACATGTATCAATCCAACAGAAGCATGAAGTGAGGGATGAAAAAACAGAGAGGTAGTGAAAGTGGATATAGTAAGCAAGAGACAAGAAATAATATATATATTTTTAAAGTCCAAATGGATCAGTAATCACATAGGATGTAAGTGTGTTAAACACATTAAAAGTCAGAAATTATCAGGTGAAAAGGAACATAACCTAAACAAAAGGCATTTGTAAAAGACTCAGATAATGGAAAACAAGCATAAAAAAAGGAACAGAAAAGAAATATATTTAGAAGAGTGCTCACCACGTACCAGCAATTCAATAAATGTCCCTTGTCTTTTCAGAGTTTTCTCCCAGATGATGGATGTTTTCATATTAAAATGATTAGGTTCTTTTTTTATCCTTTAAACTGCTGAAACAGAGTCAAAATGAAGAGAAATGCCTGAAGACAGCAATGTTCTTTTCTGTCCAAGGACAGCATTTACAAAGCGTAGGGGCGAAGGCGGTGCATCACTTCTGCACAGCATCGCTGAACCATGTCTCCTTTACTCTGACCTAGAGCCTAGTTAAAACACACAGCAACACAGATGGACCTAGAGATTGTCATACTAAGTGAAGTTAGACAGCGAAAGACAGATATCATGTGATATCACTTATATGTGGAATCTGATTTTAAAAAAATGATACAAGTGAATTTACTTACAAAACAGAAACAGACTCACAGATTTCAAAAGCAAACTTTGGTTACCAAAGGGGAAACATGGCAGGGGAGGGATATATTAGAAGTTTGTGATTAACATATGTACATTACTGTATATAAAATAGATACCCAACAAGGTTATCTATATAGCGCAGGGAACTCTACTCAATATTCTCTAATAACCTATATGGGTAAAGAGTCTGAAAAGGAATGGATATATGTATATGTATAACTGAACCACTTTGCTGTACACCTGAAACTGACACAACATTCTAAATCAACTACACTCCAATAAAAACAAAAAAAACAAAAAAAAACCACATCAGGTTCTCTCCATCTGCCATGCAGTGGGCAGTCTGCTTCCCCGCGAGCAAACGAGCAAACTAGGCATGGAGATCTCCGCAGAGAGAAGAAATCCTTCACCGGGTAGGTGGGTTTCCATGCAGATTTGTGTTAGGCTTCAGGAAATGCTTGGAGTCCCTGAAATGAAGCACAAAAATGTGGCTCGATGCGGTTTTCAGTGTGCTGGTCCATCGTTTGTCACTGTTTTCTGGAAGGCTTGTACCCGCCCCACCCCCCAGGCTTGGTTAGCTAATGTGTACCCGTAGAGCTCAGAGACAAAACCAAGAGGTAAGCTTTCACATTTTTTGGTTTTCCCTACTGATAATTTAACTTAGGAAATTAGATTTCTCCTTGTCCAATAATTGTCATCTGAAAGACGAGTCTTTCTCCCACTCTCTTTGCGGGTAAAGCTGTCCCTACATTATTCAACTTGTAAGATTTAACACTCCAGACCACCAGTTTTCAAATTGAATTTTGTGGCCTGTTCTCAATTAGACTTGCAAATGAGGGAGGATGAGTGATGAAAAGAAACTCAGTCTCCAGACCTCATGTTAACCAATAATTTCTGCACTTTCCCCATTTATTTGTTTTTACAAGAAGTTAAAATAGGTTTCAAAAATAAACCATCTGGATTTCACTTCCATCTACCGACCCTCTGGCCCCTAGAGTGAAGGTGTTAATGACCCAAAGCAAAAGACCTGGAACCTTGTAAATGGCACAGGGAGTTTACACATGAGGTAATGTCGTATTTTCTGGCACCCCAGCTGCTTTTATCAACTTACTTTCAGCCTTATGATAAATGCAGACATAGGTGAGAATAAATAGTATAAAATACTTCGTGTGTTTTATTCTCCTAAGTTTCCTTTATTTTCCTCAGGCAAAATCTCCATAAAAGTTAAATAATAAAAACCAATGTATAATGTTTCATTGGAATTTTATGATATTGTTTTTATGTGATATGATAAAATCATATCACTTTATGTAGCTGCTTTTCTAATAAGCCAAAACCTTGATTTTAGGTGGTCCTTTTGTATTTAGTAACTAAGCTGCTGTGGATATGGCTCTCAGATCAGCCCATCCTATGGAGCTTAAGTTTGGGGAATAATTTCGTATTACGTTTTAGTGTGTAATGCAGTTTATCACAAAGCAATCACAAGTATCTTTTAGTGAGGACTCAGAATAGGCTACCAAAGTTTGAATCTCAGCTCTACTGTTCCTTATAAGTAGTGTGACCTTGTTTACTTGACTTTCCTAAGCCTCAGTTTTCTAATCTCTAAAATGGGCAGTGGCATTGTCATTATCAACATAATTTATAGGGTTATTGTGAGGACAAAATGAAATAATTCATGTAACACGGTTTACACAGTCACTGGCCCCTTTTCAAGAAAGGAATATTTAATAAAAGACGCGATTCTCCTCTTAAGTAGCCACGTGACACCTTCCTTTTTCCCACTTCACGATAGCAAATGCAATACTTTATCACTTTCCTCTTCTCACATATTTCTGACTATTCCTAAAGAATGGTTTCTTGATGCTATAAAGCAGTAAGCATGTGCTATGGACAATTGCGTACAAACTAGGAAAGAATCTCAAATATTGATTCAGAGCCAGACACAGAAGATTATACACAGTCTGATTCTGTTTGTCCCTTGGATGGGTCGGATAGTGATTGGAAGAGAGCAGAAAGGGACCTTCCGGGGTGCTGGGAACGTTCCATTTCTTAAACTGGATGCTCCTTCCATGGCTGTGTTTAGTCTGTGAACATTTATCAAGCTGAACGCTTGGGATCTATACACTTCTATAAGTAGATTTATTCACAAAAAAGTCTTGAAACAGAAATGCTGTCTTTGGTTTTTATTTATTTTTTCTTTTTTAAAAAAGTTGTATTAGAGTATAGTTGATTTACAATGTTGTGTTAGTTTCAGGTGTACAGTAAAGTGATTCAGTTATACATAAACATGTATCCATCCTTTTTCAGATTCTTTCCCCATATAGGTCATTACAGAGTACTGAGTAGAGTTCCCTGTGCTGTGTATGTGTATGTGTATATATATATGTATTAGTGTGTGTATTTTAATCCCAAGCTCCTGATGCTGTCTTTTGTTTTTAAAATGTCAATCCATCTAAATATCTTGACCATCCATCTGGTACTGATGTCCCATTCTTGGCTGGTTTCTTCTTGCTTTCTTAAGTTGCCTCTACTCTCTGCTCACCCCATTCTATCTTGCCCTGTATGTGGATTCAGACCTCTCCCTTTAGTGCCCAAAGCATTGAGGAGAATAGACGTTAATAAAACTTTCCTCGTGAATAATAGGAAAGAATTAAACCACATGCAGACAAAGCCTAGGAGGCAGGTAAGGGCTCAATCCCAGGGCCGCAGCATCTGCACGTGGCTCTTGGCTGGCTTTCTGGTGGCCCATGGAGTGACACCACCTGAAGCCCAGAGACCCCTCCCTTTCCCCTAACCACAGAAGTTTCTTTGACAGTGTCATCTATCTAGCCAGGATTCTGGGCCCCTCAATTTCTCTAGGGCTTGGGAAAGGGAGTTTCCGCCTCACCTCTCAGACCCGATTCTACCCCCAAAATCAGCGTAATCAGTGCAGACAGGAAATTTGACCACTGTCATTAGAGTCGAAGTATCCATGGCCTTTCCCCTCGTCATGTAATGAATGGAGATCCAGACTTAAGTCCAGATTCAAAGAGGCGAATTTGAGCCATGCACTTTCAAAACTGAGTGGGCAGGGGAAAAGAGAAGGGAGTGGGGGAATGGGGTGGACCTCCCTTTGCAGTTGGCAACTAGAGGCCGAGAGGAAGGGGAACCTGAGTGGTGGGCTGTGTGTGAGAATGGGGAGATCACAGAACCACTGTGAGGGGTGGTGCTTTTTTTGGGAAAGAGATGGATAAAGAGGATTATTGGGAAATTCTGCCCTGTGTTATGTGGTGAATTTCCTCTGGGCCACCTCTCAACAGGATTTTCAGTTAAGAACTCCTAGGCTTTAGAGAAAAAAATGTGATACTTTTTCGATCCCTCATGATACCGAGACTGGCCTTAAGAGAGGGTGAGATGGCCCAGTTTTATCAGATTACATGTATCGATGCAGATATAAAGATTTTTAGCGCACATTTCCAGAACTTGCCATTTAGGAGAGATTTTTTTTTTTTTTTTAGGAGAGATTTTTTTACTTTGTTGTTGTACAACTAAAGGGTCAATTCAAGGGCCTAGTCCACCTGCCCCCTTCCCCCACTAAAATAAGAACAAGGGTACATTAGCACTCCAGCATCCCTAACCATATTTAAAAGTGCTAAAGCTGCAGTTTCTAAATAGCTTATTTTTCATCCCAAACTCTAAAAAATTTTGGAACAATTTTCTAAAAAAACTCAAGGCCAAAACACCTGGACTTTCTTTTCTTCAGAATTTGTTATAGTAATAATCATATTTAACAATTATGTCGCTCTCTGTGTCATGCACTGAACTAAGAACTTTACCTTTTCATTTAGTTCATCCTCACAACAAATCTACAAAGTGGGTACTATCATTATAACTCTTATCTCCCTTTTACTCTAGAAGAAACTGATGCACAGAGAGGTTAAGTGACTCGCCTGAGGTCACACAGCTGGTACGTGTCGGATTCAAACCCAGGCAGTTTGAGATCTCTGCTTTTACTCACTATGTTTTACTGTCTCTAAAAAAGCCACTTTGTCAGTCTCATGCTCAGCATAGATATTGGTGATGATAAATCAAAGGGGAGGCGGTATTGAAGGGGAGACACTTAGGATGAGTAGAGGGCAAGACATGTAGGGGGCAGTAAAAGATTTCTCTTTCCAAAATGCTCTTGCTACATCCTTTTCCAAGTACACTTTAGAATTGGCTTGTCAAATTCCACTAAAAAATGCTGTTGGGAATTTGATTGAGCTTGTACTGGGTACGTAGATAATATGGAGAGAGCTGAAACCTTTGGAATACTGAGACTACTCATAGGATCATGCATTGTTTTTCCATTTTATTTTCTTCTTTTGTATTAGTCAGCAGATTTGTATATTTCTTCACCTAAGTTGTGCACATTTCTTTTATTTATTGCTGGTTTTATTTGTGTTGCTACAGTGAATGGACTTCCATTATGTCATAAATCCTATTCTTAGTACACAGAAGAGTCATTGCATTGTGTGCATTTATTTCACAAATGGCACTTTACTGAAATATCTTATTAGCTCCAGACAGTTGGGGGCAATGATTCATACTCATCATTTAGCACACTGCCCGACTCATAAGGACACAGTGAAGGTTACCTGCTATAGTTTTTATTGTTAAACAACAGATTCAGTTTATTATTTTGTGTATGATTTTGCATCTCTATCTGTAAGCGATATTGTTTTGTAGATTTATGTTTTAGCTTCTCTCTTTTTTTTTTTTTTTTTTTTGCGGTACGCGGGCCTCTCACTGTTGTGGCCTCTCCCATTGCAGAGCGGAGGCTCAGCGGCCATGGCTCACGGGCCCAGCCACTCCACGGCATGTGGGATCTTCCCGGACCGGGGCACGAACCCGTGTCCCCTGCATCTGCAGGCGGACTCTCAACCACTGCGCCACCAGGGAAGCCCTAGCTTCTCTTTGTAAAAATCTGTCTTTCATCATTTTTGAGAATAAAACAGTATTTAGTGCTCCCTCCCTTTAAAAGAAGAAATTAACCATCTTTAGCTAAATTCCATATTCAGTTGCCTCCACCTTGTACTCTTGAGGTTTTGTACTCTTGAGGTTTCAGGTCTAGATGGTTGTTATAACCACACGTGTAAGCGTTGTCAGCAATCAGCTAGCGAGCAGAAGCCGAGGAGGGTCGGCGGGGGGCGGCCCTGGCTGATCCAGTATTTTACCCACTTTTTGCTCTATTCCCCACTCTCATGTACTGGTTTTCATAAAACCCTGTGGAGCCTTATGAATATCAGAGATAATGGGAGAGGTTTTCTCAATTATGAGCCCAGCATGTCCTTGTTTGGTTTTTTTTTTAACATCTTTATTGAAGTATAATTGCTTTACAGTGGTGTGTTAGTTTCTGCTGTATAGCAAAGTGAATCAGCTATACACATACATATATCCCCATATCTCCTCCCTCTTGCGTCTCCCTCCCACCCTCCCTATCCTGTCCCTCTAGGCGGTCACAAAGCACCGAGCTGATCTCCCAGTGCTATGCGGCTGCTTCCCACTAGCTATCTGTTTGACGTTTGGTAGTGTATATATGTCCATGCCACTCTCTCACTTCGTCCCAGCTTACCGTTCCCCCTCCCCCTGTCCTCAAGTCCACTCTCTACGTCCCAGCATGTCCTTGTAATCAGCAACAGAGAGCCCTGGGCCAGGGCCACAAAGGGATACATCCTAGGAAGAGCTTGACCGACGGAAACCCTAGGGCCCTGGTGTGGGAATGATTGCTGTTAAAACCAGATGTCTGTGCCAGTTCTCCTGTAAGCCACAAAGAGGCTGGGCACGTTTTTCCTGCCCCTAAGAATGCGGGAGGACCAGGAACCCAAAGAGTGCCTCTGCTGAGGCCCCTTACACATTTCCTGGCCCTAAGGGTAGAGACTGCCTGCTTCCACCATCTTAAGGAGGGCTGTCACCTACAGTCCTCCAGGTCCCATCAGAGAAAAAGACTGTTTAAGATACCCCAGGAATGACAAGGGAGGCAGGGCTGCTAGGGAGGCATGTGAAAACCCGATTAAAAATAATCAGAGGGCTTCCCTGGTGGCGCAGTGGTTGAGAGTCCGCCTGCCGATGCAGGGGACGCGGGTTCGTGCCCCGGTCCGGGAGGATCCCGCGTGCCGCCGAGCGGCTGGGCCCGTGAGCCATGGCCACTGAGCCTGCGCATCTGGAGCCTGTGCTCCGCAACGGGAGAGGCCACAACAGTGAGAGGCCCGCGTACCGCCAAAAAAAAAAAAAAAAACAAAAACAAATCAGAAGTGCTTGAGTGAAGACTATCTAGAGCTCAAAAATATTTTTGAGCTTGATAATTGCTGAAAAAAGTTGAAGAAGAAGGAAAGCACTGAATGGTTGGGCAAATGGAAGCGCAAAGCACAAGATGGATAAGCAGGTGAGGAAGTATTTGTAAGAACCTTGAAGGATCACGCAGTAGATGTTTTACGCAAAGAATGGTATGCCAGTGGGACAGAAAAAAACAGACAAAAGAGAGTTGATTAAATAATCAACTAACCCAAAGGAATCGCAGAGTGGCCAGATTGTAAGGGCTGTGTTGATGAGAAAAGGCTGGGATAGACTGTAAAGTTCCTCATGTGTGAAGTTAAGGGAGAAACCTTATAAAATTCTGCAAAGTCCAGTCAAGTTTCCCCCAAAAGTCAGACTCATCGTGTTGCTTCTTTATAGCACTGTGAGATACAGTCAAGTGAAATAGTGTCCAAACTTCACAGGGAAACATCCTACAGTGTAGTACGACTGTATTCAGTCAAGGTATCCTTCCCCTATTTAGATGAGAGGAAACATTTGAGGATATAAATAATTCAAAGAGTATATGCTATGTCCCTCTCTGAAGAAGGTGTTTTAAGAAAAGACTATAAATAACAAACAACAGGTAGCACAAGTCAGGGAAAGAAGAGAGTAAAAAAAAATAGTGGCGAGAAATGGTATATAGGTATGGTAAAAATATATCGCCTGGAAATACATGCAATGTCATTGTGAGTGAAGGACCCTAGAAAAGATACATGCTATAACCAAGTTTAGTAATAGCTCAGACCTAGATGGACTAAATAGTCTCAGAAAAAACAAACAAACTATGAGCTGGGAGAGGAAGAAGGTTTTCTAAAACTCTCATTTTATGGGGGGATGTGAGGGGAATAGAGATGAGGAAAAGAAGTGATGAGAAACAGTGGAATAAACAGCTTGTATAAGTCGGGGGAATAACACTCTAACACGAAGGAATTGTAGCTGTATTAAGAAACTCAGTAAGGGAATGATAGCTATTAGCTGAACTGAGACCATTAAAGGAACAGAAAAGCCCAGTAGATCTTCCTGTTTAGCAAGGAAACAAAAGAATAGTAAATTATTAATACTAGGAAATGAAAGTAAAAGAAATAATTAGGAAACTGCCTTTGAAATAAGTAATAAAGCAAGTTGAAAGGAGTAAAATAAAGAGTGTCAAGTCATTGCATTAAATATAAATAGACTAAATTCCTGTAGAAAGGGTTAAAAGTAAAAGGGATATGTGTTATTTACATGGAACATGCTTAAAATAAAGTGAAAATGCAAGGTTGATCATGAAGTGGTGGCAAAGATACCAGAAAATGGAGAAAAAAAAAAATCCAAAAAACAGTGTAGGAGTGTTAGTATCAGAAAGGGTGAAATTTAGGGTAAAAGTCCAAACAGGATGAAATATGATATTAAATAATGACAAAAAGTATAATTTGTGAAACATAAAAGTCAGGATCTTCGCACCAATTCACACAACATGATTTATCAATTATATTTTTCCATAAATTGATTTTTCTTGCCTTAGTTTCAACAAAATGCTTAATTTTATTATTATAATAGATTTTAGTTGTAGTAAGAGACATAATCTAAACAATGAAAAAGTAATTATACTCAAAGTGTACAAAATTTCTATTTTCATCAAAAATAGAAATTAATGCAAATATTAAAAAGGTAAAAATTCATTTACATATGATCATTATAGTTCTGTTCCTTTAAAAGTATTTAAAGTTATCTATTAAAAGTAAAAGACAAAATAATAATATTCTTTAAGGAAAGGTGACATTTAAAAATCAACTTTTGTTTCTAAAAATCTTATATGTTCTGGTATAGTGTTATAAGTGATAATTCTAGTTATTACTTTAAAATGTATATCTCAGAAATAACTAAATTTCCTTGTCAATTGCATTATTATGAACTTTCATCAGATCTTTAACCATGGTCATTTTTAAGTCTTTTGTCATTTACAGACAGTTCTGGGTGTACTCTGATGCTTTTGCAAATATGTTCCTATAAAAGGGTTTCATCTTCAAGGAGTTCATGGAAAAGACTGACAAGTACAGGTTTCTGGTAACTGACTCTGCTGCTGTACTGAATAAATAAGCATTTTCAGAACTCTAATGGAAAACTGATGAACTCATAAAAGTGCTAACAAAAGATCAAGATGAAAAAGAAATTAATTACATGGGAGTGAGTGAACTGATGAGGATGATTATAATTTTTGTGACTTTCTGTTTGAATAAAAAAAAAATCCCACAAGGACTCAGAGGCAAAAAATATACAAATCAGTTTTCATTGCAAAGTAAAGGAGCTGTTACAGTGGAGGATTCCTGGACTGAATGTCAATATTATGACATAGTATGAGTGTGTTTCGTGTTTGGTAATTGCAAGCATTGTTGCTTTTGCTGTGGTCATCCATTTACAATGCTTGGTGTCAGTCTGTTTATCACTCGTAAAAATAAAATACAGTGTGTGTGTGTGAAAAAAAAATAAAAATCAACTTGTGAAAAATTTCTTCTATTAAATATTTTAATAAAATAAAATTTCTCATTCTAATATATTCTAGTATTTTGGGAGTACTAGGGAAATGATCCTTCATGAAATAATTTATTGCATTCATAGCAAGTGAGAGGAAAGATTTGGGAGTTACTTTTATTAGAGTACTAATCCCATTCACATCCTCTTTGAGCTTGAAAGCAATGTCCATCTCTGATATTAGCTGTAGAAGAAACTATAAACCTTGATGACATTTAGAATGAGTCCGTTTTGATTTTTAAAAATAATTTGATTTCATTAATATATATAAATACAGAAGTAGTTCTCAAAAGTAAACATCAAGTTATGAACCATTTGATCATGTGTGTGTATACATGTTATGTATATGTATTTCTGAAAAACAAATATGTATCAAGTTATCAGCAAAGTTTATGGTTGCTTGGTTGGCTTATGAGGGTTTTACTTTGGTTTTGCTTTTGTTTAATTTTGTAATTTTTCTACCATGGACATTTTCTGCTTAAAAAAAGTTTTACTTTTGGAAAAATACACAAAGATGAACCATCCTTCAAGTCCAACTTTTCTCATCCATACATTTTTATTGTATTTTAATTTTTTGTCTTGCCATGAAATATGAATTTTATTTCACAATGTGAAGTAGCACTTAGAGCTGACAGAGAAAAACAGCAATTATTATACTATAGTATGCAGCTTTTGGTAGCTTCGAATTCATCCAGTACCCTAGAAGCACAGACCTACATAGCATCAGGAAAGACTACCTTTTTTTCCCTCTTTTTATTTATTATTATTATTATTATTATTTTTAGAGTCCCTTTTAGTTTTGAGGACATAGGTTAGGAGAGGGGCAGAAATGTTTTCCCTGGGATGTTGGTGTGTAGACCATCAGATCCCACGTGAAGCACACACGTACGCTTCCAAAAAGTATTTGAGTGCATGTGCTTTGTGGTGTGAAAAGTCCTCCAAAACAGTACCCTGGGCAGGGGTCCATTTTGCTTGTGTTAAAGGCAGTTCTGATTACAAAATATCTTGAAATAATAAACAGTAAGGTAAATGTTTTCTGTTAGAATTTATGGGACTAACAAGCGATGCACTCAAAGAAAATGTATGACTAAAATGCTATCATTTAAAAAATCTGGGGGACTTCCCTGGTGGTCCAGTGGTTAAGACTTTGCCTTCCAATGCAGGGGATGGGGGTTCCATCCCTGGTGAGGGAGCTAGGATCCCACATGCCTAGTGGCCAAGGAGCCACAACACGGAACAGAAGCAACATTGTTAACGGATTCAATTAAGACGTTAAAAATGGTCCACGTGAAAAAAATCTTTAAAAAAAAATCTGGTAGGAATTTAAATCACCTTAAGGCCAACTCTTTCATGTCCAAATTAAGGAAAAGAGTTGTCTGCAATATCAGCTTTGTGCTTGTTGTGGCCTTTTGGTTCCCAGTTTGTCCTCGTCCCTCTGAATTAGAGAAGTTTGCTGATATTTTCAGAGGGCATCATCCAGTAACTTCTTGGGAGCAGAGCTTTTCACAGGAGGAGACTGTGAGTCAGGGTTCAGGGAGTGACAGAGCAGAGCTCAGGAGCTCAGGGAAAGCTAGGCGTCCCGGACGTTTTAAGAAAAAATTTGCATTTGTGTTTAATCGGTAATTTTCTGAGTGGAAGATTCGGGGCTTTTTACCCCATGCTCAAAGAGATCCATGAAGGAGAATGCTACTGTGAGCCTCTGAGTGGTTTTTGTTGAGATATTTCTTGTTCCTGCCATTTGAAGTACCGTTTTCTAGTGTCCACTGTGGTCATTTGCCGACGTCCCCCACCCCAACTTTTTGGTCTTGTTTTCTTCTTTAAAGTAATTTATCTTAATTTTGTCCAAATTTTAGGATTTCTAGCAGGTTTCCTTTCATGAAAACCCACTTTAATATTGCATATTATTCTATGGAAGTTATTTGTTGTGACCTTTTTAGACATGAATATCCATTCAAAATGAATACTTATTTAATGTTAATTTAATTGATGAATGTTCCAGATAATATTTGACACAAACTTGATAAAGGTCTTTACATACAGTAAAGATTAGGTTAAAATGTAGTTTTGGTCTTTTTTATTTTCCATATAACAAGCGATTTATCATTTCTTGTTCTCCGTGGCATTTATAGTAGGCAGCTGCATGATAGTCATAAATTTAGCTTTTGCATTGTGCTAATTTTTGGCATATTTTCTGAAATGGAACAATTTCTAAAAGCCTGCACTGCAGGCATTTTAGGTAACCTCTTTGGTCATTTATAGGGAAAATATTCATGCTTTTAGAAAGCAAAGTATTCTACCTTTTTTCAAAAAATGCATTCTAGAGAACTTAACCTCTGAGTATTTCTTCTCTGACTACAGCTATCAAATTCCCATTTCTCTTATTTCTAATAATATTTCTCTTTATTCTCACCGTGACCCCTAGTCATTGTCTTTTTTCACAGTACATCTTCCTTTCATAGACAGTACATAACTACTTCAACTATGTTCAGTCCAGTGGGCTCTGATTCCTCTCTCTCAAAAATGCGGGATTTCCTGGGATCATTTCTTTCTGGTTTAGTGTCGCTGATACTCAATCTTGGATAATTCCCGCCGCTGAATATCTGTTTCTCTGCTTGCTGTTTGCAAACTTTTGCTGGAAATGTCAGGCAGTGGGCCAGTTTATTCGCCTACCAATTCAGTAAGTGCTAATTAATCTTGGTGCCCCTCTCCATCAGAAACACTTGTACTCAACTTGAATTTATCTCCTGGTTTCTTCTCCCCATTTTTTTTTTTCTTTTTTTTTTTTTTGCGGTACGCGGACCTCTCACTGTCGTGGCCTCTCCCGTTGCAGAGCACAGGCTCCGGACGCGCAGGCTCAGTGGCCATGGCTCACGGGCCCAGCCGCTCCGCGGCATGTGGGATCTTCCCGGATCAGGATACAAACCCGCGTCTCCTGCATTGGCAGGCGGACTCTCAACCACTGCGCCACCAGGGAAGCCCTCTTCTCCTCATTTTTAGCTCCAAAATTTTCCATTTACCTCAAGTATCTGACCTAACTCTCTTCACTCTGGAGACAACTTGTCTGATTCTTTATTAATTTATCAAGGTTATCTGAGGTTTGTGTTTTTCCTGGTTCTCCTTTCCACATCAGATTTTCCCTGCATCTTCATTCATTTTCTGTCTTGCCTCTTCTATTTGATAAAGAATTTTATTTCGTCCCACTTGAAGCTTGCTTTCCACTCGGGCACTCAGTCCAAACTTTGTCTGCTTCCCTTTGGACCAGTCTGCTCCACCCTTGGCATTTTCAGTATTGTAACTTTCTCAGAATTCTTCCTTGCAGTTAAAAAATAATAATCGCCAAAGAATACTGAGTACTCCCAATCTACTGACACTCTATTGCACGTTTTATGTTAAGTATTTCATTGATCATTAGGATAATCCTGTGTGGCAAATCCTATTATTAGTTCCATTTATGGATGAACAAACTGAATCTTACTCAAATTTCAAAAATGGGACTCAAATCTAGGCCTGTATGACTCGAGAGCAAGTAATCTTAAGAATCTAGTTCCCTATAGTGTTACTTTTCTTCTTTTTTTTTATTATCAAACTTATTGGGGAGGGGGGAAATCTACCTTTGATTTCTTAAATGTTTTATTCTCAGTTTGCTGGTTAATCACATCAGTGTATCTCATCCATTGACATAGGCCTCCTTCATGCCCTGTCTTAGCTCAGACTTCGGTGGTGTTTGACACTGTCATCAGTGAGACAACTTCTTCCATTTTGAATTTCTCTTCTCCCTAGCCTCCTTCAATCTTGTGGTCTATTCACACCTCTCCTCTCACTCATCTTTCCTTGGTATCTTCTTCTCTCCCCAGATACTATGTTCCCTAAGGTTATGTCTCTGGGTTCTGTCTGCTGTAGAATCTATACTCTGCGTATCTCCTCTTCTCCTAAGGTTTCAAGCACCATCTATAGGTTAGTGTCTCTCTAACATAAACATTAACTTGGCCAAGTCTCTCTCAATAGCCAGATGGGAATTTCCAACTGCCTCATGGTCATCTCTAAGGGCAATCAGTATATCCATAAAACAAGTCATTATTTCTCTGAAGCCTTCATTCACTCAACCTGACTTGTTTTCTCATCCAAGACACTGCCAGCCACTCATTTGGCTAAGAAGCTTTGGCCTCTGCTTCTCCTTTATCTCCCATAATCAGTTGGTCATTGGATCCTATTGGTGCTGTTTCAGAAGGTTCTGCTTCCTTGTTCTCCTTTCCTTTGTCTCTTGCCTGTGCCCTTGATTTCACCATCTCTCTGTGAATATCACCTATCACAGTAGCCTGGACTGCTTGCCTCTCACCATTGCTTTATTCAGTTCAGTCTTTGCCCCAGTAGCTTTGCATAAACAGAGGAGGAGAAGAAAGGAGGAGGAGGGGGAGGGGGACACACGATGAACCTAGATATGATTTTATTCATTTTTTAAATTTTTATTTATTTATTTTGCGGTACGCGGGCCTCTCACCAATGTGGCCTCTCCCGTTGCGGAGCACAGGCTCCGGACGCGCAGGCTCAGCGGCCATGGCTCACGGGCCCAGCCGCTTTGCGGCATGTGGGATCTTCCCGGACCGGGGCACGAACCCGTGTCCCCTGCATCGGCAGGCGGACTCTCAACCACCGCGCCACCAGGGAAGCCCCATTTTTTATTTTTTTAACCCTAACTCTACATCAGTTTACCTTTCTCTTCATCATAGTTTCGTGCATTTCCCTTTGTTACCCAGTCTTTCCAGCACCTGTTTTTTTATGTGGGGCTGACTCCATTCTCACCTGGAGGAGAGCACGTGATCCATGCCCAGCCAGTCAGCAAGTGACCATGATAACTGGCTTAGAGTTAGAGCCACTCAGAGTTCAGCTAGAGCATGCATTCCCCATGGGGGTGGTAGTGCCCCCAAGGAGGTAAAAATGGGCTCTTGGGGGGCGGTAAGAAAATCTTCAAATCACATGACAGTGATTTGTGGCCCTCCAGAGCTCAACCCTGCTGCTCAACATTACCTGACAAAAGTCTTATTCCTTAGTTTCCTGAGAAGGGGACAACTAGGAAGAACTATGTTAGAAGTCTCTTTAGGGGAATGATAATGAAAGAAGCTTGAGAAACATTGAGCTATTGTAACTGAAAGAGAGAGAGCCTTTCATTTCTTGCAGGACTGGGATCTGAAAAAAAAAAAAACAAACCCTAGGTTTGTATTTCTGCAGCCCTCTAATACCACACAGCAATAGTATGTGTGAAGGTAGAGCCGGAATGAGGAAGCAAAACCGAGGATGAATGGAAGCGGTTGGGTCCTGACCACATCCTTGTGCCCCTGAATTCACCTGTTTCTCAAGTAAAAACTAATGGTAGGCTTCTGAATTTTGTAGGCAAATTTTTATTTTTGGTTACGCCATTTAGGGTTGTTTTTATTTTATTTTACTTTAGTTTTTTAATTAAAGTTTAGTTGATTTACAATGTTGTGTTAGTTTCAGGTGTATAGAAAAGTGATTCAGTTGTACGTACATATATATTTTTTTTCAGATTCTTTTCCCTTATAGGTTATTATAAAATATTGAATAGAGTTCTCTGTGCTATACAGTAGGTCCTTGTTGTTTATCTATTTTATATATAATAGTGTGTATAGGTTAATCCCAAGCTCCTAATTTATCCCTCCCCCTTCCCCTTATGGTTAGAAGTTTGTTTTCTATGTCTGTGAGTCTGTTATTTTAGTTTTTTAATCACTTTCCACCGTAACAACACTTAAGGATATTCTGACTCTGCTGGTGTTTATACATACTTCTCTACTACCCATCTTCTCTTTCAATTTTATCATAAATTATACATTCATGCCTTGTTGTCTTCGCTTGGGTTTTTGTTCTCAGCCATAAAGTTCTTAAGTTTCTACATTGTAAACTCCTCTTTTAAAGACATGTTAAATATGACATGTATATACCATAGTCTTCAGTGAATCTCTCCCACACCTTACTGTAATAGAAATTTATCCATAAGTGATCTTAGAATTTTTCATGATGTGTTTTTTAAAAATGTTGATATGTCTATATCTTAGTGAGATGGTGAGATTTCGGAGTTTTTATGGACCCTTTTATTCAATTTTGTATCTCCAGGTACTTGTAGAGTGCTTTCAAAATAAGAACTGCTCAAGAAAATGGATTTAATTGCATTTTCACTAGCAAATTGCTGTGCATATCTAATTTTTCCTCAACATTTCTGAAGAGAAGAGGGAAGCTGATTATCAGAAAAGTATCTACACAAATCAAAGAAATAAAACCTAACCCAAAGGGAAGAGACTCAGGATTCCATCAGTGCTGAAGTAACTGGGTCCGTACACACTTAGGCAATTTTGCCACTTGAGTGAATGGAGTGTGTGAATGGGTGGTGGGAAGACTCTCATCACAGTGGTCCAAAATGGTGGTTGGTACTGAGAAGAGGATCATTATAGAGCTCCAGTGTCCCCAAGGGATGTGCTCTTGCATAATGCATGAATCGAGGCTAATTTGTGTTGGAGCTAACATCCTTCATCAGACTAACGGCAAGTATGCCACTTGACAAAATTGTAGGTGTAGAGCAGAGTTGCTGAGAATACTGATTTCATAGCCAGACAGGGATTATAATAGTAAAAATTGGCACATTTCGTTGTAGCAAAGCTGACTTTCTGAAGCTTTAAAAAATACTAGGTTTTCACCATATTATAAGACAGCAAAGCTTTAATATTGTCTTTTCCTCCTCTGTTTTCATCATATCTTCAACCAGAATGTTTTTCCAGCTTTATTGAGACATAATTGACATATAACATTGCGTAAGTTTAAGGTGTAATATGTATACGATTTCATATATATATTTATCGCAAAATGATTACGACAGTAAGGGTAGTTAACACATCCATCACCTCACACAGTTACAGTTTTCTTCGGTGTGGCAAGCACTTTATAAATCTACTCTTTCTCTATCAGAATTCATATTGCAAGTTTATACATGCACACCAAGGACAAAATTCTGTGGAGTTTAATTTAGGATTAAATTAAAAGAAGAAGAGGAAAAAAAATCACATACACATAAAATCAACTTATCTTTTTTCTTTTCACTAAATGTAATTTTACTCAAGTTGAATTAAAGTATTTAATATAAAATAAAAGTACTAATACTCGTAGTCATTTATATATGAATACAGTAAAGACTTTCTAAGCGTAAAATCATTGTCTGATACTAGAAAGGAAAAGACTGATAGTTTTGACTTCACAAGAAATAACAACTCTTCAACATTAAAAGTTTCATATATAAATAATCGTATTTAACTAACATGACAAATAGAACAAAAGCCTTTAATATAAAAATTGTACTTCCAAATCAATAAGAAAACTGTTAATTAAAGTGGATGAATAACATTTACATTAGTATAAAATGGAAGTAAAACTATGAAAGAATTATTGAACTTCAACAATCTTAAAAGTGAAACAAACGAAAGCAGCATATATAATTTTCACTTGCAAATTTTGAGAGCATTAGAGAAAATGTTCCTAATGGTGAGATTAAAAGATAAATGACTGGTAGAAGCATACAGTCATTTTGCCTTTCAAGCAAGCAATTTGACAGTAAATATCAAAATATTTAAAGATGTTTATTTTTATTTTCTTTGAGTCAGTAATTCTGCTTCTAGGAGTTTGCTGTAAGCACTAATCATTGATGCAACTGTGGGTTAATTGCAGTAATATTTATAACAGTGAAAGCTTGGAATAGCACAAATGTTCGAAATTTAATAATGGATCACATGCATTATAGTATAGCACAAAATATAAGCATTAAATTATGCTTTCAAAAATTTTAGTTATGTAACAATCATGAAGGTAACCACGTAAAAGTCACTGATTATTTGCCAAGCCCTGTGCTGAAGACTTTGGTGTAATACCTCATATCATTTTCACAGCCATCCAGGAAAGATAATGTTTTAAAAATGTTTATTGTTTTAGCATTTTATTTATTAATTTATTTATTTTGGCCTCACCGCTGGCATGCAGGATCTTAGTTCGCCGACCAGGGATCGAACCCATGCCCCCTGCAGTGGAAGCGCAGATTCTTAACCACTCGATGGCCAGGGAAGTCCCAAGGAAAGATGATTTTTCTGTGTTAAGCATAGTAAAATGAAGCTCAGAGAAGTTAAATATCTTGCCTTTGTTCACAGCAAGTAATTTATGAAGCCTGGATATAAATCCAGGAAATTGTCTCTGGAGCCCACTTTTAACTTCTGTACTAGACTGTCACCGGAATGGTCAGTGATCACAATCCAGTATGGTGAAAACAAGTATGATACTGTGCTTAATATAAGGTGTGATCCAGACAAGCAGAAATATTTACTGGGGGTCTTATCCCTGTTCTGGTGCAAGTAACTCTGACCTCTCAAGGGGGGTACTATTTGTTCAGTTGAACAGGACATCAAGCCTCCATGCCTTTATTGGGGATTGGCAGGTTTTCTCCTGTTTATTTTGGGTCTTGTAATGTCTATTCCTTCTGGGATGTAAAATTCCACCCGATTGGCCATTGGTACCGTTTTTCCTCTTGGATATCAAGACTGGTTTAGAATAAGGTGGTAGAAAGAATGGAAAGTTGAAGTGTGAAAAGAGTGACTTGAAATGTTAAAACAGATTAGTCAATTACAAAGATGAGAGGAACAATACTCTTTCCAAAGACTGACTAACCTTTGAGATTTACCAAAAACAGGACATTTGATTAGGTCCTGTGACTTTGGTCAGCATAATTGTCAACTATTGCCATTGACCTTCTAATTATTTTAAAATACAAGAAAGCTATCTGGATGCATTCTAGTTTATTCTAGACCTGGCCACGATCTATCTGGGAGCCTGTCTTTTACATTTAAACATTACTTGTATATTTTAACTCTTAAATAAAATATATGTTTGACCTTATAGTTATATTAATACTCTCTCTACAAACAGCCTAGACCAAAATAGTTTGATATCCTTATTTTCATCTTTAGAGGTGAGAAACTGGAACAAGGTCATGTCCTCTTAAATCCAAGGAGTGTTTTATTTATACTTGCTTGCCCCCTTCCTTTGTATGCTTTATTAGAGGAAGGATTACCACATGAATAATTAAAGTTTTCAATGTACACGGCAGAGATAAGTAAATAATTACAAGCAAAAACTTATTTTTATTTAAAGTAAAAGCAGCTGCAGAGGAGAATTTAAGATGGTGCTGACATTCTCAAGAAAGGACAGGTTCCTTCTACCTTCCCACATTTTAATACACTTATTCAAAATGGTGAGTAGCCTGGAGATTCTCACAAGGACCGCTTTTCCTCTTTTGTTTCAGATCCGTTAGTGGAATATTTTGGTACCCTTAGAGCTGCACAATATGGTTTTCTGGGTTACTATTTCCTTTCTGGCAGTATCTTAATACAAGTACAGAAAATGGAAAAATTATCTTTATAGCCTCCATTTTATTGCAGAAGCAATGCAGGGATTAATCAATTTGCAGCTAGAAAAAAAATCCCTAAATTATTAAGCAAACTTTGAAAATTTATTAACTTGCAATCTGCAGAAGGATTTTTGCTATCTTTGTTTTCTCTGTTGCTGAGAGAAAATGAGAAACTTACATGAAAAATGGATTCACCCCAAGTTCATATTCTGCATGGTAATATTTGTGTAAGCCCTGTTAAAATCTCCACGTTTTGATTCTCCAGCATGAACCCTTTTTGTCGCTACTCTGTGTTTTCAGAACACTTCTAGTCTGGCGTGAGTTCCTCTCAATAAATTCCCATATCCATAAATTCCAATCTCAGGGCCTTTTTCCCATGCTGCCTCTCTGGGGGCTCCTTATCTGTTTCTCTGCCCCATCTGATCAGTGCCCAGTGAGCAATGACCAAAGGTCAGGGACCTTTCTACCTTTTCCATCACTAAGTTTCCTATTCTGTTCACTAGAAATCATTTAATGGAGTTCGAGGCAATGGTGCCATCCTTCCTTTAAAAAAGGCAAGTTGTAATCTTAAAATCATTTTTTATATTTTTTGTTATAAGAATGTAGTTTTTAAAAAAAATAATTTATTTAGCAAGGATGGCAAACTACGCTATTCATGTTTTGGAATTTATATGAAGAAAGTATGGAATTTATATGAAGGAAAGAAAAATGATCTCTCTCTCTTTTCTTGAATTGTAAAGTTTCATTCCGAGAGGTGACTAAATAACCTGAAAAAGAGAATAAAAGGCAATTTGGAGTAAATTCTTTTCTAATATAATAATTTTTTCAGCATTTTTTACGCCTCAAAGTAGATTTTCTTTGTGCTTTAAATAATGTGCACTCTTTTGGAAGCTGGTAGGAACTCTTAAGATCACCACAGTGCTCTTTAAGTACTATTTCAGTGGTTTAAACTATGCTCCCTCCTGCTCTGTTCTTCTGACCTAAAAGTAAATGTTGAAAGAGGCCTAAAATATAGTATGGGATTTGATTACACATTGAAGGAAATCTGATTCAACTAGTTAAAAAATTAAGCGTTATTTTAATTTTATTTGGCTTTAAAGAGCCTCATTTGTTTTTGATAATTTTCCCCTTAGAAACATATTCCCAGTTGGGTGATGTTATGAACCTTCCATGCAAATAAGCAGTGTTACTTCTTCGCATATGTGTCTTACGTATTTGCCTTAAAACTTGCCTAGTGTAAATTACCTTAAGAAAACAATTTTTAAAAAAAAGCCAAGAGAGTAAATTCTAGATAAGCTGAGAACATGACTTTTAAACAAATAAATACCTCTCACCTCTAGGTCACCACACACACACACACACACACACACACACACACACACACACACTTATACACACCCCTATTCCTTGAGGAGCTGAAGAGTTCCCCACAGTCCATTTGTGTTATGATTTTCCAAAAGATACTGCATGTATTACATGCATTTGGTTGAAAGAACAACACATGTTCACATTCACGCAGACACACACGTACACATTACTTATATCTTCTCCAAATAATCGTATCTTTTCCCATATCTTCAGTTCTCATCTCTAGATGATTGGCTTTCAACTGTTACTATCATGAAGGTTGCCCAAGTCTACATCTGCAGTCCAGTTGGGCTCCCCAACTTCAATGCTGTGATCAAAAGCTCTTTATTAGCTACATTATCAAGTTTAATGTCTCTATTGTGGCTTTGAAGGCTTTCTGCATTATAACTCCAGTCTATTATTACAGACTCATCTTCATTCTTTTCTTTCTTCTTCTGCCTGATAGAATTAAACTAACTGTCAAACCCAACTCGCCTCCCCAGAAGGACTATCTCAGGCACTTAATTTATCTCTCACTTGCTTCCCTGTTCCCTTCCTCAGGGCTCAACTCCCATGCTCAGAAACCATAGGTCTCTCCTGTAGTTTAAACCCTAGGCTCTGGAGCAGTAAAAGGGGTTTGGTTGCTTTATTTGACTTTCAGCCACCAGTGGGATATCATCTTTCCCTCCTTGGAACCCTAATGCATATTTATACAGAACCTCTGAAGACACTTTATTTCTGGAGTTGTGTTTTTCCCTGATCAAAGTGAAGATGCCTTGACTACAGGGGTAGTTCTTCTGAAATATAATATCTAACATTTTCCTCATTATTTTTGCACGTAAACTTGCTCTTCTCTATTTCTACAAATCCAGTAGGTCCAGCCTAGAAAGCTGAAGTCCATTCTTCCCTCGTCCCTACAGCCACTTATTAGCAAATCCCATCTCTCGTATCATCTGAAGTATCACATGCCCAATCACCTCACATTGCAGCCACAGCAGAACAAGGGACGTACCAAGGCTTTCCTTCCAGTTAAGCTTTCCCTCCAGTTAAGCTGCTGATCCCACACCTGCTGGAGCAGGCAGCTTCCTGATCAGCCCAACATCAGTAACCTCCTCCAAGTAAGAAGCAGCAGCTGCTTCTTGGTTCTGAGGGTAGTTATTTAATGGAGCTATAGTTTCCTCTTCATTATCTTAGAGAACTTAATGGACAGATAAAACTGAAGATACGAAAACAGACAAGTCTTGGTAAATAAGAATATCAGCTTATTAATACGCCATTCTCCTGGAGGAACTTTGACATACAGAGTATGTTCCAGGTCCTGAAACAGGACAGCAGGCACTGAAGAAAGAACTTCTTTTAATCACAAGGAAGAGAAAAGTTGGTCACACTTTATCTCCATGTATCAAAGATTCAGACTTATCACTTGCCAGAAAACAGGAAAAGAAGTCTTCTCTTTGCCAAATTCACATACATGAATTGCTTTAAAATTTTACATACAACATCAAAGGAGCAATCTTTGAAGAAATAATGACAAAGCTGGACTTAATTAAAACTGGAAACTTGTGTTCTGCAAAAAACAATGTCAAGAGTATGAGAAGACAAGGCACAGACTGGGAGAAAATATTTGCAAAAGACATGTCTGATCAAGAACTGTTATCCAAGGGATACAAAGGACTCTAAAGACTCAACAATAAGAAGATAAACAACCCGATTAAAAAATGGTCCAAAGACCTTAACAGACACCTCACCAAAGAAGATATACGGATGACCAATAAGCATATGAAAAGAAGCTCCACGTACTATGTCATCAGGGAAATGCAAATTAAAACAACAACGAGATCTCACTGCATACCTATAAGGATGGCCAGGATCTGGAACTCTGACAACACCAAATACTGGGAGGGATGTGGAGTAACAGGAGTGCAAAACGCTGCATCCACTTTGGATGTTTGGAAAGTTTGTCACTTTCCTACAGAACTAAACATATGCTTACCACATGATCCAGCAGTCATGCTCCTCGACGTCTATCCAAAGGAGGTGAAGACATATGTCCACACGAAGACCTGTACAGACATGTTTATTGCAGCTGTATTCATAATTGTCCAAATTTGGAAGCAACCAAAATACCCCTTAGTAGACGAATGTATAAGTAAATAAACTGTGGTACATCCAGAAATGGAATATTATTCAGTGCTGAAAAGAAATGAGCTGTTAAGCTATGCAGGATATGCAGGAACCTAAACACATATTACTAAGTGAAAGAAGCCACTCTGAAAAGTCTACATAATGTATGATTCCAACTTACGATATTCTGGAAGAAGGCAAAACTATCGAGATGGTAAAAAGTCCAGTGGTTGCCAGGGGTTGGAGAGGGGCATGGAGGGAGAACACAGAGGACTTTCAGGCCAGGAAAAAATACTCTATATGACACTGTAATGATGGATGCATATCATAATGCACTTGTCTAAATCCATAGAATGTTCAACATCAAGACTGAACCCTAAGGTCAGTGTGGGTTTATCAGTTGTAACCAATGTCCCACTGTGATAGGGGATGTTGACAATGGGGGAAGCTTTACATGTGATGGGGCAGGGGGTGTATGGGAAATTTCTGTACCTTCTGCTCAATTTTTCTGTGAATCTAAAACTGCTTTAAAAAAATAGTGTCTTAAAAAAATTCCTTAATGAAGTAACCAGGGGCAGTCTATCCATACTTCCACTTCATTCTCACCCTCATTTCGCTAAGTAAGAATAAATTAAGAAGGAGAAAATACAAAGGAGTATTGGGGAACCCTGACTGTTAATGTTTCCTTACTTTACTTTTACAAGAGGAAAAACTGCAGACTTTTACAAAATATTGCCCCCTCTAGTAAGAAATCTAGCTAGGAGGAATAAGATAGAAATCTTTATTCATTTTCACAGAACTGTGCTACAATAATTACTGCTAAGGCAGGCAGTGAGTACTAAATATAATGTAGAGATTATATTTGAAAATTTCCCTCCATTTTAAGATTCAAGAAAAACATTGTAACAACTCTCAGAGGGAGTGGTGACAAAACCAAAGAGAGGACACCTGCCCTATCTACTGTTGTGGTAGTCATTGGTTGTTCTTGGATATTTTCAGTTCTCTACTCTTTTCCAGGCAGGTGGTAGAAATGTACTTCTAAGGCTCCTTAGAGTTACGTGTGATCACATGACTTGTGTAGGCCAATGACATAGAAGCAGGACATATGCATCGCTTCTGGACACAAGTAGCTAAGAGTTTGGTGTGTCCATTCACCATGTTTTCTTCCCTGTGGGATGATGCCTGGTGATGCTCCAGGAGGTGGCGGTTCCATCGACCCGAGATTCCCTGTGATGATGACAGGAAGCAGAGCCTGGTGTTGACTGTAATATGAACACATGGTGTGAACAAGTTGCTTACTGTATCAGAACCTGAGATAATTGGTAAAACTCAAGAACTTTTTTTTTTTTTTTTTTTGCGGTACGCAGGCCCCTCACTGTTGTGGCCTCTCCCGTTGCGGAGCACAGGCTCCGGACACGCAGACTCAGCGGCCACAGCTTACGGGCCCAGCCGCTCAGCAGCACGTGGGATCTTGCCGGACCGGGGCACGAACCCGTGTCCCCTGCATTGGCAGGTGGACTCTCAACCACTGCGCCACCAGGGAAGCCCTTAAGAACTTTTAAGTCCAGTATTCAAGCAGAAATTAATGAATTTAAAGAGAAAAGCTCTAGAACCTATGAGACATTATCTGAAACAACAGAACAAAGAGTAGCATAATACTCTAGGAGCAGATAAATGATGCTGTAGTTCAGGAGAAAAGAATATAATTATATGCATATTTAGGAAACATATGCTTTGTGTCCTTAATAAAATCTAAGAAACTAGTAATTCTTGAATAAAGAGATTACAAAGAATAAAGTGATAAAAAAGATGAAGGGAAGCTGCCAGAGATGAGAGCTGAGAGTAAAAGAGAGCTGGCTGAGATACAGAAAATATTTGGAGATTAAAAATGCAAAAGTGAGGGCTTCCCTGGTGGTGCATTGGTTGGGAGTACGCCTGCCGATGCAGGGGACACGGGTTCGTGCCCCGGTCCGGGAGGATCCCACGTGCCGCGGAGCGGCTGGGCCTGTGAGCCATGGCCGTTGGGCCTGCGCATCTGGAGCCTGTGATCCACAACGGGAGAAGCCACGGCAGTGAGAAGCCCACGTACCGCAAAAAAATAAAAATAAAAAAAAATGCAAAAGTGAAATGGAAGTCTTTATTGGATATAATAATGAGCAAAATTGACACTATAGAAAAAGAGGAAGAATATTGTGCTAGGGACTCAGTGCTTTCATTATAAAAAGAAATAAGTAAAATAAATTCATGATGTTACTAAAACAAAGAAGACACATTTAATGACTGTTGGAGCAGATTTTAATTGAAATACAGGGAAACAAAAAGTAGCAATGACAAAATACCTGGCTACTTAAAAATAAAAAATAGTTCTTACATGCCTAGTAATATAAAGACAGAGGATAGTAAACAGTCAAACTGACAATAAGAAAAATATTTTAGGCATAAATGTGAAAACATTTTTGAAAAGAGAACCTTAAATGTGGTTGGAAATCTCATTATGGTAATCATTGTTCAAGAAAAGATATATTGGGCTTCCCTGGTGCTGCAGTGGTTAAGAATCTGCCTGCCAATGCAGGGAACACGGGTTCGAGCCCTGGTCCGGGAAGATCCCACATACAGTGGAGCAGCAAAGCCCGTACACCACAACTACTGAGCCTGCGCTCTAGAGCCTGAGAGCCACAACTACTGAGCTCGCGTGCCACAACTACTGAAGCCCATGCGCCTAGAGCCCGTGCTTCGCAAAGAAAGAAGCCACTGCAATGAGAAGCCTATGTACCACAATGAAGAGTAGCCCCCGTTCACCACAACTAGAGAAAGCCCATGCACAGAAATGAAGACCCAATGCAGCCAAAAATAAATAAATAAAATTTATAAAAAACAAAAAAGGAAAAGATACATTTTCAAAATTGGTACCTGAAGAAGTAGCAAGCATGATTATATCACTAACCTTAAGAGATACTAAAAATTTATCAAAGAATTATCTCCAGTAGAGCCCTGGCTGCAAAAGTTATTTCAAAATTTCTGGCACATAAAGAGGAAAGTCTTTAGTGTATTTTACAATGTTCACACAGTATTGAAATTAATACTAGAAAACTAACAAAAAAGAACATTGCACATCAATGTCAACTAAAATAAGTGTATCCAGGAACCTTAAATAAAATGCAAATAACTTGAATTCAACAGGATACAAATGAGGAACAAAATGAATTGGACTTTTAAAATATTTTATCTATTAAATCACAAAATATAATTTTTTAAACATCTTTATTGCAGTTTAATTGCTTTACAATGGTGTGTTAGTTTCTGCTGTATAACAAAGTGAATCAGCTATAAATATACATATATCCCCATATCCCCTCCTTCTTGGGTCTCCCTCCCACCCTCCCTATCCCACCCCTCTAGGTGGACACAAAGCACTGAGCTGATCTCCCTGTGCTATGTGGCTGCTTCCCACTAGCTATCTGTTTTACATATTGTAGTTTATATATGTCCATGCCAATCTATCACTTCGTCCCAGCTTACCCTTCCCCCTCCCCGTGTCCTCAAGTCCATGCTCTACATCTTTGTCTTTATTCCTGTCCTGCCTCTACGTTCTTCAGAACCTTTTTGTTTTTTTCTTTAGATTCCATATATATGTGTTAGCATACGGTAATTGTTTTTCTCTTTCTGACTTACTTAAGGCTGTATGACAGTCTCTGGGTCTGTCCACCTCACTAAAAATAGCTCAGTTTTGTTTCTTTTTATGGCTGAGTAATATGCCATTGTATATATGTGCCACATCTTCTTTATCCATTCATCTGTCGATGGACACTTAGGTTGCTTCCATGTCCTGGCTATTGTAAATAGAGCTGCAGTGAACATTGTGGTACATGACTTTTTTTGAATTATGGTTTTCTCAGGGTATATGCCCAGTGGTGGGATTGCTGGGTCATATGGTAGTTCTATTTCTAGTTTTTTAAGGAACCTCCATACTGTACTCCCTAGTGGCTGTATCAATTTACATTCCCACCAACAGTGTAAGAGGGTTCCCTCTTCTCCACACCCTCTCCAGCATTTATTGTTTCTAGATTTTTTGCTGATAGCCATTCTGACTGGTGTGAGATGATATCTCATTGTAGTTTTGATTTGCATTTCTCTAATGATCAGTGACGTTGAGCATTCTTTCATGTGTTTGTTGGCAATCTGTATATCTTTGGAGAAATGTCTATTTAGGTCTTCTGCCCATTTATGCATAGGGCTGTTTGTTTTTTTCATATTGAGCTGCATGAGCTGCTTGTGTATTTTGGAGATTAATCCTTTGTTAGTTGCTTCATTTGCAAATATTTTCTCCCATTCTAAGGGTTGTCTTTTCGTTTTGCTTACGGTTTCCTTTGCTGTGCAAAAGCTTTGAAGTTTCATTAGGTCCCACTTGTTTATTTTTGTTTTTATTTCCATTTCTCTACGAGGTGGGTCAAAAAAGATCTTGCTGTGATCCATGTCATAGAGTGTTCTACCTATGTTTTCCTCTAAGGGTTTTATAGTGCCTCATTTTACATTTAGGTCTCTAATCCATTTTGAGTTTATTTTTGTGTATGGTGTTAGGGAGTGTTCTAATTTCATTCTTTTCCATGTAGCTGTCCAGTTTTCCCAGCGCCACTTATTGAAGACGCTGTCTTTTCTCCATTGTATATTCTTGCCTCCTTTATCAAAGATAAAGTGACCGTACGTGCGTGGGTTTATCTCTGGGCTTTCTATCATGTTCCATTGACCTATATTTCTGTTTTTGTGCCAGTACCATATTGTCTTGATTACTGTAGCTTTGTAGTATAGTCTGAAGTCAGGGAGCCTGATTCCTCCAGCTCATTTTTTTCTTTCTCAGGATTGCTTTGGCTATTCAAGGTCTTTTGTGTTTCCTTACAAATTGTGAAATTTTTTGTTCTAATTCTGCGAAAAATGCCATTGGTAGTTTGACAGGGATTGCACTGAATCTGTAGATTGCTTTGGGTAGTACAGTCATTTTCACAGTGTTCTTCCAATCCAAGAACATGGTATATCTCTTGGATTCTTCCAATCCAAGAACATGGCATATCTCTTTATCTTTTTGTATCATCTTTAATTTCTTTCATCAGTGTCTTATAGTTTTCTGCATACACATCTATTGTCTCCTTAGGTAGGTTTATTCCTATGTATTTTATTCCTTTTGTTTCAGGTGTAAATGGGAGTGTTTTTTTCATTTCTCTTTCAGATTTTTCATCATTAGTGTATAGGAATGCCAGAGATTTCTGTGCATTAATTTTGTACCCTGCTACTTTACCAAATTCACTGTTTAGGTCTAGTAGTTTTCTGGTTGCATCTTTAGATTCTCTATGTATAGTATCATGTAATCTGCAAACAGTGACACTTTTATTTCTTCTTTTCCATTTTGGATTCCTTTTATTTCTCTGTTTTCTGTGGCTAAAACTGTGTTGAATAATAGTGGTAAGGGTGGGCAACCTTGTCTCATTCCTGATCTTAGTGGAAATGGTTTCAGTTTTTCACCATTGAAGACTATGCTGGCTGTGGGTTTGTCATATATGACCTTTAATTTGTTGAGGTAAGTTTCGGTTTTTTTTTTTTGCGGTATGCGGGCCTCTCATTGCTGTGGCCTCTCCCGTAGCGGAGCACAGACTCCGGACGCGCAGGCTCAGCGGCCATGGCTCATGGGCCCAGCCGCTCCGCGGCATGTGGGATCTTCCCGGACAGGGGCATGAACCTGTGTCCCCTGCATCGGCAGGCGGACTCTCAACCACTGTGCCACCAGGGAAGCCCAGTAAGTTTCCTTTAGGCCTACTTTCTGGAGGGTTTTTATCATAAATGATGTTGAATTTTGTCCGAGCTTTTTCTGCATCTATTGAGATTATCATACGGTTTTTATCCTTCATTTTGTTAATACGGTGTATCACATTGATTGATTTGAATATAATGAAGAATCCTTGCATTCCTGGGATAAACCCCACTTGATCACAGTGTATGATCCGTTTAATGTGCTGTTGGATTCTGTTTGCTAGTATTTTGTTGAGGACTTTTGCATCTATGTTCATCAGTGATATTGGCCTGTAGTTTTCTTTTGTGGCATCTTTGTCTGTTTTTGGTATCAGGGTGATGGTGGCCTTGTAGAATGAGTTTGGGAGTGTTTCTCCCTTTGCTATATTTTGGAAGAGTTTGTGAAGGATAGATGTTAACTCTTCTCTAGATGTTTGATAGAATTTGCCTGTGAAGCCATGTGGTCCTGGGCTTTTGTTTGTTGGATTTTTAATCACAGTCTCAATTTTAGTGCTTGTGATTGGTCTATATTTTCTATTTCTTCCTGGTTCAGTCCCAGAAGTTTCTGCTTTTCTAAGAATGTGTCCATTTCTTCGTTTTTGTCCATTTTATTGGCATATAGTTGCTTGTAGTACTATCTCATGATCCTTTGTATTCCTGCAGTATCAGTTGTTACTTCTCCTTTTTCATTTCTAATTCTATTTATTTGAGTCTTCTCCCTTTTTTTCTTGATGAGTCTGACTAATGGTTTATCAATATTTTTTATCTTCCCAAGGAACCAGCTTTTAGTTTTATTGATTTTTGCTGTTGTTTCCTTTATTTCTTTTTCACTTATTTCTTATCTGATCTTTATGATTTCTTTCCTTCTGCTATCTTTGGGTTTTTTTTTTTTTGTTCTTCTTTCGCTAATTGTTTTAGGTGTAAGGTTAGGTTGTTTGTTTGAGATGTTTCTTGTTTCTTGAGGTAGGATTGTATTGCTTTATACTTCCCTCTTAGAACTGCTTTTGCTGCATCCCTTAGGTTTTGTGTCATCGTGTTTTCATTGTCATTTGTTTCTAGGTATTTTTTGATTTCCTCTTTGATTTCTTCAGTGATCTCTTGGTTATTAGTAGTGTATTGTTTAGCCTCCACGTGTTTGCCTTTTTTACAGATTTTTTTCCTTTAATTGATATCTAGTCTCATAGCCTTGTGGTCAGAAAAGATACTTGATACGATTTCAGTTTTCTTAAATTTACCAAGGCTTGTTTTGTGACCCAAGATATGTTCTGTCCTGGAGAATGTTCCATGAGCACTTGAGAAGAATGTGTATTCTGTTGTTTTTGGATAGAATGTCCTATAAATATCAATTAAGTCCATCTTTTTCAGTGTGTCATTTAAAGCCTGTGTTTCCTTATTTATTTTCATTTTGGATGATCTGTCCATTGTTGAAAGTGGGGTGTTAAAGTCCCCTGCTATGATTGTGTTGCTGTCGATTTCCCCTTTTATGGCTTTTAGCATTTACTTTATATATTGAGGTGCTCCTATGTTGGATGCATAAATAGTTACAATTGTTTTATCTTCTTCTTGGGTTGATCGTTTGATCATTATGTAGTGTCCTCCTTTCTCTCTTGTAATAGTCTTTATTTTAAAGTTTGTTTTGTCTGATATGAGAATTGCTACTCCAGCTTTCTTTTGATTTCCATTTGCATGGAATACCTTTTTCCATCCCCTCACTTTCAGTCTGTATGTGTCTCTAGGTTTGAAGTGGGTCTCTTGTAGACAGCATATATACAGGTCTTGTTTTTGTATCCATTCAGCCAGTCTATGTCTTTTGGTGGGAGCATTAAATCCATTTACATTTAAGGTAGTTATTGAGATGTATTTTCTTATTACCATCTTCTTAATTGTTTTGAGTTCGTTATTGTAGCTCTTTTCCTTCTCTTGTGTTTCCCACCTAGAGTAGTTCCTTTAGCATTTGTTGTAAAGCTGGTTTGGTGGTGCTGAATTCTCTTAACTTTTGCTTGTCTGTAAAGCTTTTGATTTTTCTGTCAAATCTGAATGAGATCCTTGCTGGGTAGAGTAATCTTGGTTGTAAGTGTTTCCCTTTCATCACTTTATTTTATTATTATTATTTTTTGTGCTACGCAGGCCTCTCACTGTTGCGGCCTCTCCCGTTGCAGAGCACAGGCTCCGGATGTGCAGGCTCAGCGGCCATGGCTTACGGGCCCAGCCGCTCCGCAGCATGTGATACCTTCCCAGACTGGGGCACGAACCCACGTCCCCTGCATCGGCAGGTGGACTCTCAACCACTGCGCCACCAGGGAAGCCCCATCACTTTAAATATGTCCTGCCACCTCCTTCTGGCTTGCAGAGTTTCTGCTGAAGGATCAGCTGTTAACCTTTTGAGGAATTCCCTTGTATGTTATTTATTGCTTTTCCCTTGCTGCTTTTAATACTTTTTCTTTGTATTTAATTTTTGATAGTCTGATTAATTTGTGTCTTGGGGTGTTTCTCCTTGGATTTATCCTGTATGGGACTCTCTGTGCTTCCTGGACTTGATTGACTATTTCCTTTCCCATATTATGGAAGTGTTCAACTACAGTCTCTTCAAATATTTTCTCAGTCCTTTTTTTTTTTTTTCTCTTCTTCTTCTGGGACCCCTATAATTCGAATGTTGATGCATTTAATGTTGTCCCAGAGGCCTCTGAGACAGTCCTCAATTGTATTCATTCTTTTTTCTTTATTCTGCTCTGCGGTAGTTATTTCCACTCTTCTATCTTCTAGGTCACTTATCCGTTCTTCTGCCTCTGCCTCAATAGTTATTCTGCTATTGATTCCTTGTAGACAATTTTATTTTATTTATTTATTTTTTTTGCGGTACACGGGCCTCTCACTGTTGTGGCCTCTCCCGTTGCGGAGCACAGGCTCCAGATGCGCAGGCTCAGCGGCCATGGCTCACGGGCCCAGCCGCTCCGCGGCATGTGGGATCTTCCCAGACCAGGGCACGAACCTGTGTCCCCTGCATCAGCAGGCAGACTCTCAACCACTGCACCACCAGGGAAGCCCCCTTGTAGACAATTTTCAATTTCATTTATTGTGTTGTTCATCATTGTTTGTTTGCTCTTGAGTTCTTCTAGGTCCTTGTTAAACATTTCTTGTATTTTCTCCATTCTATTTCCAAGATTTTGGATCATCTTTCCTATGATTACAAAGTATAATATTGTTTGTTATATTCAAAACACATTGCTGATAAAACGTCATACTTAGTAGAAAAATGCATGATAGGAATATTTATTAGAGAAGACAAGGAAAGCCTGCTCTTGGCTTTTTTATTGGAAAGATCTATGGAACAAAAAAGAAATAGAAGTAAGTGGCATCAAAAATTGTAAAAAAGGAAACAAACTGATTTTTCATTGAGGTTGTATGTTTTCAACATTAAAAATATACCATTAACTTACATAAAATATCAGAAGGTAAAATCATTGGTTGAATTTAATTATAGCCCTATGTTTTAGTACGTAAACCGTAAACTCTACTGGGACAGAAAAGCTAAAAATGCCATATAGAATATGCTTTAAAAATCACTCTAAATGCACAGACAAAGTGATCAAAGTCAAAGCAAATCTTCATAAGCTAAAAGAAGATGGGTCAGGATAACTGAAGGAGATGTAGAGCTAACAGCTGTCTTGGGTACACCAGCATATCCATGGTGGTTCGAATTTTTGTTTTTAATAGGTCATACGTGTATTAAGGGAGTAGGGACAGGGGAGAAAACCTGATCATGTGCAAGGTGGTGATGCTGAAAGCTCAACCTCTATGCACCAGTGCTGAATCAAATCTTGGAGACAGAGTTTTGGGTGAAGTAGAAAAGAATAGCTCTATTGCTTTGCTAGTCAAATGGGGACAGAGCAGGATCATGCCTCAGAAACTGTGTGTCCCAACCCAGGGAAGTTTGTTGAGGAGTTTTATAGCAATAGTTCAAGGGTGGAGTTGCTGATAAGGATCTGGGTGTGTGCAGGGCTCCTTTAATCTGGTCTCAAGGGGTCTCCTGATGAGCTTCTCTGGCTGTCAAACTGTGACCTTCTCTTGAATGAAGAATGCTAACATGTTCCTTTTGTTGGGGGTTTTAGTTCTGTAAAGACCTCAAAGGTATTGTTACAGTATCCTTTGAGGCGAACCAGGACCCAGCCTCAAGGCTGCACTAATTGTTTTTTGGCTTCTCCTCCCTTGTTTCTGCATCTCCTCCTTTTCTCTGATTAACAACTGCTTGAAAAGCTTCCATGCCAAGCAGCCTCACAGGGTCCTGCTTGGTTTTGCTGGGAGATCCCACTAGTAGTCCCTATATACCAGTCTGCTGCAGGCAGTGCATGTGAGGAAGTCTGGGGAAAGTGGTCATCACCCTAGCAACAAGCGTGGCCAACAGTCTTATTACTACCAAAGAAGGGAATGAATATGGCAGTTTTTGGTGTGTGGAACAAATTCTGACAACTATCGAAGAACTATTAGTATGCATTAATCATGTTCTTTTAGAATACAATTCAATTAGCAATGTTAACTGTCGCCTTTCAAATTTGGAAAAGAGAGAATTCATTAAAATTTTACAGCTTTTCATGAAAACTCATAAAACTAAGAGTAGAGGCAAACTTGCTGTCATAGCCACTATGAGACATTTAAAAAAAGATTTTATTTATTTTATTTTATTTTTATTTATTTTGTTGTGCCAGGTCTTAGTTGCGGCAGGCAGGCTCCTTAGTTGTGACCAGCAGGCTACTTAGTTGTGGCATGCAAACTCTCAGTTGTGGCATGCACGTGGGATCTAGTTCCCTCACCAAAGATTGAACCCAGGCCCCCCTGCATTGGGAGCATGGAGTCCTAACCACTGCATCACCAGGGAAGTCCCTGCTATGAGGCATTTAACTAGTTCCCTTAGCTAGAGAAATAAGACAAAAGTGTAAATATTCCCTTTAAAATGAAAACAGAAATATTAAGTAACTAAGAATAAGTTTAAGGAAAGACATGTGAAGCCTTGATGGACAGAATATTTGAACTATTTGAAACGATGTTAGAAAACATGTAAACCAATAGGGATAGATACATAAGCAAGGATACAATGGTAAGGACCATAAATGTCTCCAAATTAATCTATACCCTCAATGTAATCCAATCAAAAGCCCAACAGAGGTGTGCTGTCTGAATTGAAAATTTTATTCCAAATGTTAATGGAAGAGCAACTTCCATTAACAAAAAAGTAGTCAGAACCATTTGGAAACATAGACTGAGTGTTATCATAAAACTAGTATTTACTCTGGGGACCTATCTGAGCACATGTGTAAACTATACATATCACAAGGGAGCGTTTAGGGCAATGTGAGCAGGGCAGTCACAGAGGTTGGGAATGAATGGTGTGTTACAGAATTTTACTACTTGATAGAAATACAAATTAGAATCACACTGAGAAACCAACTTGTGCACAGAAATTGGAATCAGAAATTTCCAATATTGCGGCAATATTTAAGTGTTCGTGAGGATCGGAGCAGTGGGACTTTGCCCCAGACACTGGATGGTAGTGAAAATCGGTGAAGCAGTTTTGGGGATGGATTTGTCAAGAGATAGTAAAATTGAAAATCTACATCCCTGTGTTCTGGGATTGTGAATCAATTGTACAGTTTAGAAAAACTCCCCTACTGTAGGCATAAGGAGACATGAGTAACATGATTACAATCACATCAGTGTTGTTTGTAAAATGTAGACATGTTAACAACATAAATGTCCACATATAGGAGAATGAATATATAATAAGCTGTGCACTTCGGATAAATAATGATATATGCAGTAGCGAAACAAACTGAAGAGTCTACAGGGATCAGCACAGCAAAGAATCTCAGAAACACAATATAGAGCAAAGGAAAGCAAACTGCAGAGAATACTCACAGCCTGATACCCACTGTGTAAATTTAAAAATGTACAAGAAAACAGTATATCTGCTAAATCATATATATTTCTTTATAATGCCACGTTCATATGCAGTGGCTTGAAATGATGGACCCTAAATTCATTATAATGGCATCCTCTGGACGTGAGGATTCAACTATATTTTCTGTATTTCATTTATTAAGCATATTGGTTAAGGCATAGGTTTTTTTTTCTTTACTTTTTTGTATGTCTAAACTTTTCTGAACAAAAAATTTCTTTTTATTGGTATTCTAATAGAATGTTTTACTTGTGGTATTTTTCAGAGTATGGTTTGTTCATCGTTACTCATACATTCCTCTGTGCCCTGTCTGGAGTATCATCATCCTTTGGGTAGGAAATATTCCCAGCATTTGATTTCCTTAGGCCATAAATTAAAGTAGAGACCTAAAGAGTTATTCAGTTATAAAAAAGAATGAAATAATACCATTTGCAGCAACATGGATGGACCTAGATATTATCAGACTAAGTGAAGTAAGTCAGACAGAGAAAGACAAATATCACGTGATATCATTTATATGTGGAATCTAAAAAAAAAAATGATACAAGTGAACTTATTTACAAAACAGAAAGAGTCACATACATAGAAAACACTCTTGCGGTTACCAAAGGGGAAAGCAGGGGGAGGGATAAATTAGGAGTTGGGATTAACTGGTACAGACTACCATATATAAAATAGATAAACAACAAGGTCCTATTGTATAGCACAGAGAACTATATTCAATATCCTGTGATAAACCATAATGGAAAAGAATATAAAAAAAGAACGTATATATGTGTATAACTGAATCACTTTGCTGTACAGCAGCAGTTAACACAACATTGTAAATCAAGTATTCTTCAATTTAAAGAGTTACTTTGACAGTGGACTTCTTCCATTTTGCTTTTTTGTTTTCTGTCACTTTTTGTCGATATATTCTAA
Organism: Phocoena sinus; assembly: GCF_008692025.1. Classification (NCBI taxonomy): domain Eukaryota; kingdom Metazoa; phylum Chordata; class Mammalia; order Artiodactyla; family Phocoenidae; genus Phocoena; species Phocoena sinus. The sequence goes on from NC_045766.1 coordinate 4,357,805, forward strand.
ATTGCAGTCATCATATAAATGATAATCTTAAGAGAACACAAAGTCATTTCCACAGCAGACTTGTGTAGGTGTTAGTCATTTTATTTGTTATTAAAGTCACCATCATCCTCTTTAATTTCCACAGCCCCAGTGAACCCTGAAAGCAATTTGAGAAGAGATGCCAGTTCATTATTGATAGACGCATATTCTCCTCCTGACACAAGCTCACAAAATTTGAATTATGGTGGAAACTGCTCTAGAATACATTTTAATCTTAAAAGGGCCTTGGCTCTGTCTGTGTCCTCTCCGCCAAATCGTGTCTTCTTAGAATTAAGTGGAATCAAAAGAGCATTGCAAGTCTTTATTTGAGAACCGTCGAACATAAAACAGTTGAAATTGCCTGGGTTTGGTGGAAAAATAAAACGAAAGATCCTGAGTCCATGCCCAGGTACTTTCAGGAAACTTTTAAATAGAGTTAGAAATGGATGTACTGTTTCTCAGAGCATTGTGTTGTTTTGATGCTATAAAACTCAAATTCCCCCAAATGGAAATGTGACCATTTTACAATCTTTCATTTTGTTTTGTATCCTTTTTATTTTATTTTATTTAAAATTTTAGGCATGCCCATTAGCATTAGTCCCCGAATTCAGCTCGAGAGACACTGATGCAACACACTAAGAAAGTCACAGGGACAGTCACAGGGCTACTCTCTTCTCACCCTCTGTGTGCTTTTTAAAGTCCCACCTCCACTACTCTGTTTAAATGGCACCTTGCACAGTGACCTTTAAGTCACCAATTGGATGACCTTTCCCAAGTCTTTATTCTCTTTGACTACTGTGTCTGAAATTCTGAACAACCTTCTAAAAAATTCCATCTTTAACAGCTTCCATGTTCCTTAACTTGAAATTATTTGTCTAAATTTTTCTGAAGCATGGAAAAGTATATACCTATTTTAATAAATCAACTGATAGAGACACATCTGGGAAGAAGCTCAGAAATTCCCTCTTCTCAGTCCTGTACCTCCACCAATCCATTCCCCCAAAGTGGTCAGTGTTAACAGGCTGGTAACTACTTAATGTTCTCTGTGCTCAAAGCTACTGAAACATACTCATAGATGTATAGATTATTTTTTAGTTTTGTTTCATTATCTATAAATATTGGACAAAAATACACATTGCACATTTAAATGTGCTTTTGAAATGCAAATGTAATTGTGTATCATGTGCTTCTAGATCAATACAGGTATAGATATGTATATGCAAACTCTTATAAAACTAAGAGTAGAGGAAAACATGCTGTCGTAGCTACTACGAGACATTTAACTAGTTCCCTTAGCTAGAGAAATAAGACAAAAGTGTAAATATTCCATTTAGAGTAAAAATAGAAATATTAAGTAACTAAGAATAAGTTTAATAAAAGACACGTGAAGACTTTATGGACAAAATATTTGAACTATTTGGAAAGATGTTAGTAAAGATGTAAACCAACAGGGATCGATCTGTATATGTATGTGTGTGTGTGTATGTGTATATATATATATATATATATATATATATATACACATACAGACACACACACACACACACACACATACAGGGATATATCTGTATTGAAGTATATGTGTGTATGTATATAGACATCCTTTTTAATGTTGTATAGAAAATGTCCACTTGTACATTCTCGTCTGTGTTTCCTGTTTCAAAGAAGAATATGAGAAGAGGGAGGGGAATATTAAGTCACCGAGTGCCCCATTCTGATTGACAGTTCCAAGTTCATTAGCCAGTATTGCCCAGACAAAGGGGGATTTCTGCTCTGGGTTTTGCCCTTTGCAGAGCCCTCCTCTGGTCCTCCTCTGGCCATGCCCCCAACCTCTGCCATGTAAGAAGTTTGCAGATCAAGGAACTTGCCCTTTTAGAGCCCAGGTCTGTCCCTCTAGGCTTTGCTCTGGGTACGCAGGATCCTGGAATCCCTCCAGGGTGTGTGTGCATCTCTTCCCCAGGCTATCCTTCCAAAGGCAGGCTGTGCCAGAGATTGGCCAAAAGACAGCTTTTCTTGGCAGGGGACGGGGGAGGAGGTGAATGGATCAGGGCTGTGTTATCTGGGCTGTCTAGACATCCGTGTGATGGGCCTTACTGGAGGGAGTTCAGGCTGGGAATAAAGGCGGATGAGCCCAGTCTGGGAGCTGGGATCAGAAACCAGCTGTCTCCCTATACCAGCATATTCTAGTGTAAAAACCTGAGAAATGCAAGAATTCTAAATTTGAACCCGGCCCTTCAGGTACTTAGGAGATTACATTTGTTAAGATAGGAGAATACAAATATTTGAATAGTTTGCTAGTTCACTCTAGAACAGAAATCCAATCTATAACATAAATAATTAGGGGAGGTAAAAGAGCCCCCATTAATACTTATGCCTCAGTATTAATGCCAATGGCTCTGTCATTGTGAGGATGGGCCTACCAGTGCTTCCATGTAGATGGGTACTTTGGAGACCCTCCATGAACTCTGTGTCCTGGTATTTTCATTTCTGGATGGTCTCCTCCCCTTAAACCCTTTGGCTTGCTTTCACCAATAGAACATAGCAGAGGTGGCCCTCGGGGGAAGTGGGCCACTATGACTGGGCCCAGTGTGCTGGGGGGAAGGTCAAGGTCACCACCCAGAGAAGCGGCATGGGGGATCCTGTGGCAGCCATGGAGGTGCACCCCGTTTGAGAAGGAATCTTCCATCAGTAAGGAGTGCAGGTAGCTGAGAGCCACTGGCTGAAGCTTCTTCGGGCTCCACCTCAGTGCTCAAGATGAGGACGTGTTTTGATCAGTCAGCCGCCAGCCAATGGCCAAGCAGAATGGGGATGCTAGGGTCTGGCCAGTGCTGCCCACTATGACAGTCTTAGCTGTGGAGCCCCAGCAAAGACTGGGTTGACAGAGGCTTTGTCAGTGATGCACTGCAGTCAAGAGCTCTTCTTGCCCCGTTCACTCTTCTCTGCTAGAGCTGCCAAATCTGCATCCTGATCTCAAGGCATTCTCTGCTCAATCCGGCTTCTCCCCCTTTAACTTTCATAGGCATCACTCCATCCTCCCCCCAGAAGTACTTGCAATCCTAACTCCATCTCACTGTCTTCTTTCTGGAGGACCCAACTGACGCAGAAACCGAGGCACCTGCCAGCAGCAAGAACCTAGGACTTGGGACTTCCCTGGTGGTCCAGTGGTTGGAACTTCACCTTCCAGTGCAGGGGGTGCGGGTTCGATTCCTGGTCGGGAGCTAAGATCCCACGTGCCTCGCGGCCAAAAAACAAAACATAAAACAGAAGCAATATTGTAACAAATTCAATAAAGACTTAAAAAACAATAGTCCACATCAAAAAAAAATTTTTTTTTTAAAAAAAGAAAGAACCTAGGACTCAAGTAGGTGACACTCATGGGGTCATTCCTGCCAGCCCTCAGCCATTCAGATTGCCCCAGCTGAGGCCACAGGGAGCAACGATGAGCAAATATTAACATAGTGGTTTAAGGCCCATGTTTTGGGGGGATAGTTTGTAGCAGTAGAAAACTGAGACAGAAATTGTTACCCAGAGTGGGTGACATCCTAACAAAAAGCCTAAAATATATGGCGTTGGCTTGATTTGTAAACGTTAAATGTTTAGATATTTAGATATCTGGTATGTGGACCTCCATTTGTGCTTTTCCCCCAGGCTTGCAAATGTTATAGCTGAGCCTGACGTTGGTTCCTGTGAAACTTTGCTATCTCTTTTGTTCTCCTTTGCCTTGAATATTCTTATGCACTTTCTCCCATTTCTTTTTCAATCATCTAAATGTCATTCTCCTTCAAAGATTACCCCTTGAACAGAAACTCTTTTGGGAGAGACCATGGGACAGGGGTGGTAGCTTTCTCTGACCACATCTTCTAAAGGTGATGGTTTTCGGTGGTTGCCAAGAAGGTGATGGAAAATGTTAAATGAAAAATGGTTAAATATGAGCCTGAAACATCGGAGGTCAGCTGTGTGATGTGCAAGATAATAAAAAAAAGGTGGTGCAGGGCTTCCCTGGTGGCGCAGTGGTTGAGAGTCCACCTGCCGATGCAGGGGACGCGGGTTCGTGCCCCGGTCCGGGAAGATCTCACATGCCGCGGAGCGGCTGGGCCCGTGGGCCGTGGCCGCTGAGCCTGCACGTCCGGAGCCTGTGCTCCACAACGGGAGAGGCCACAACAGTGAGAGGCCCGCGTACCGCAAAAAAAAAAAAAAAAAAGGTGGTGCATTTTTATGTTCATAGTTTTCCATCAACCAAGGGTTCAGGTCCACGCCTTCACCTAGTTCAGCTCTGGGATCATCCCACTGAGGACAGAAACTTCCTTTATTAAGTTACAGCACTCTCTTCTGAGTGTGCTTATCATGACTTTTTGGTGATTCGAGCCATACACATAAGTATATGTCCAATTTACTTTGCAAAAATTTATTTTCCTTTATTTATTTTCCTTTGTTTTATTCGATGTATTTCTGCCATGGGGCCTGGAGCCAGATCACAGCCCTTGGGCACATGGATGGTAGACTCAGTCATCAGTTTCTCTCCCCAGTGTGTGACTACTGCTTATCTACTCTATATCCCACGTGTTTGCATCAAAATTCAAACTTTTCTAGAATACCACCTTTATTTTGTGCAAAAATTACACCCAAACATATTGGGGATGTTTTAAGTACGATTTTGCTGTAATTTACCCGGCCTCTGAATGACTGCCAATTTTAGTTTAGGAATTTTTACAGCTTATTATTCAAGGGTAGAGAAAGAATTTATGATTGTCTATGGTATGTAAGTCCAAACACATGTTATTAATATTACCAGCATGATGACTTTTCCATTAATAGGAACACTGGAGTTTTCCCACTAATAATAATAGAAATTAATGGGCCATAAGCAAACATTTTGAAACCAGTTAGCATCCTATTGTGAAGATGTGTGAATGTGTACATAAATAGAGATAGACAGTTATTCCTATGGTCCTATAATTGAAACCAGGTATCTAAGTTTTCCACTCCTTTGGATTAATATGTTGAATGCTTCTTGTTTTTTGTTTTTAAGTTATTTATTTATTTTTGGATGCGTTGGGTCTTCGTTGCTGTGCACGGGCTTTCTCTAGTTGTGGCGAGCGGGAGCTACTCATCCTTGCGGTGCGCAGGCTTCTCATGGCGGTGGCTTCTCTTGTGGTGGAGCGCTGGCTCCAGGTGCGCGGGCTTCAGTAGTTGCAGCCTGCGGGCTCAGTAGTTGTGGCTTGCGGGCTCTAGAGCACAGGCTCAGTCGTTGTGGATCACGGGCTTAGTTGCTCCACGGCATGTGAGATCTTCCTGGACCAGGGATCAAACCCGTGTCCCTTACACTGGCAGGCGGATTCTTAACCACTGCACTGCCAGGGAAGTCCTGAATGCTTCTTTTTAACACAAAGGATATCTAGTAATGATAATAGACTGAAGAGCTATACTATTTAGTAACATTGTAATAAAAGCCAAGTTTTTACCATATTTATATTTACTTATTTTGAATCCTTACAACAGTCTAGAATTTTGAGTCAATTTTTTTGCAATTGAGAAACTAGAGGCTTAGCGATGTTACGTCGTCCAGCCAGCAACACACAGCTGGTGATTGCCAGCACCAGCATTGAAACACTGCTGAGGGATCTGGATCCCTCAGATCCAGAATTTCATGTTTGCTTTTATTTGATTTATTTTAGCCTTGAAGTATTAAATTAAATCAATGTATCCATTTAGCTAACCAGTTAGGCTTATGATGAAATGGAAATACGTTCTCTAATGATAGAATGAGGAATAGATTCATAGGCAAATTTTCCTACCAGGGGAGATCCTGGTGGCACATATGATAAAAATGTCATTTAATACTGGAGGCTGACCAAGGAAAGAAGAAATTGTACAAAGAGGCACCAATAGGAGTGTTAGTTTTGGGGAATCTAAAACTTCATCTACCTCCTATTAGAGCCACTTTTCTAGGGTTTCCTGCCACGAATTTATTCTTATACCTTCCCAGTAGAAGTATCTCATGTAGCATCAAGCTTACCTTTACGATGACCTCAAGGGATCCTGAGTATATATATACAACACTCTTCCTCCAAATACACAAGAGAGTATAATAAATTAGGGAGAAAAAGTATCAATAACTCCCACAGTCTAGGGAAGGATAGAATTACCAATGTCTGAAGAAAAAACATGATGGACTCCAGATTTAAAATAGGCAAAATGAGCAAATATGTAAGGAACACAGCTGAACCCTTAGACTGGTATTTGTAAACTTCAGCATCCATTGGAATTATCTGGAACGGATTGCTGAGCCCCACCCCAAGATTTCTTTTTGTTTGTTTGTTTGCTTGGTTTTTTAAAGTTTGAATTTCATTTTCATTTTATATTGGAGTATAGCTGATTTACAATGTTGTGTTAGTTTCAGGTGTATAGCAAAGTGATTCAGTTATATATATATACATTTATCCATTCTTTTTCAGAGTCTTTTCCCATATAGGTTATTACAGAACATTGAGTTCCCTGTGCTGTACAGTAGGTCCTTGTTGTTTATCTCTTTTATATATAGTAGTGTGTATATGTTAATCCCAACTCCTAATTTATCCCTCACCCCTCTTCCTTCTTTGGTAACCGTAAGTTTGTTTTCAAAGTCTGTGAGCCTATTTCTTGTTTTGTAAATAAGTTCATTTGTATCCTTTTTTTAGATTCCGCCTATAAGTGATATCATATGGTATTTGTCTTTGTCTGACTTACTTCACTTAGTATGATAATCTCTAGGTCCATCCATGTTGCTTTAAATGGCATTATTTCCTTCTTTTTTATGGCTGAGTAATATGCCATTGTATGTATGTACCGCATCTTCTTTATCCATTCCTCTATTGATGGACATTTAGGTTGCTTCTCTGTCTTGGCTATTGTAAATTGTGTTGCAGTGAACATTGGCATGTATGTATCTTTTTGAAGTATGGTTTTCTCTGGATATATGCCAAGGAGTGGGGTTGCTGGATCATATAGTAGTTCTATTTTTAGTTTTTTAAGGAACCTCCATACTGTTCTCCATAGTGGTTGTACCAATTTACATTCCTACCACCAGTGTCGGAGGGTTCCCTTTTTTCCACACCTTCTCCAGCATTTATTGTTTGTAGGCTTTTTGATGATGGCCAAAATTCAGCACCCAAGGTTTCTGATTCAGTAGTTCTGAATTTGGACCTGTAAATTTTCTAGAGTAGAAAGATCCCAGGTGATACTGACGGTGAAGTGGATTTTGCTGGTCTGGGACCACACTTTGAGAACCACGGCCAGCATGGAGAAATGAGCCTTTGGAACACCTGGGAGAAATCTCCAGATAGCGTTCATTTGGTGGAAAAGATAATGTGTGCAATCAGGTGTATACCTGTATTCCCAGCTTATCCTGAGCCTAGATGTTATGCTAGGCATAACCATGGACACTGTCACAATTAGTGCGTAAGAACAGTTACTGGGAGGGCATCACTGACTAAAGGCGGTCGATTGTATTGGCTCAAGAAAAAGTATCATGTGAGTTACTAGAAAGAGAATGTCTGAAGTTTCTACATTAAAGGAAAGATGTATAACTTACTAAAATCTTATGGAAAGACGAGGGAAAGACTAAATTAGGAATTCATGTTGACCACTAATTGGGGTGATCCATGGACATGGTTGGAGTTTAATCAAAAGTAGCAAAAGGGGGGCTTCCCTGGTGGTGCAGTGGTTAAGAATCCGCCTGCCAATGCAGGGGAGACAGGTTCGAGCCCTGGTCTGGGAAGATCCCACATGCCGCGGAGCAACTAAACCTGTGCACCACAACTACTGAGCCTGCACTCTAGAGCCTGCGAGCCACAACTACTGAGCTCGTGTGCCGCAAGTCCTGAAGCCCATGCACCTAGAGCCCGTGCTCCACAACAAGAGAAGCCACCGCAGTGAGAAGACTGTGCACTGCAACGAAGAGTAGCCCCCACTCGCTGCAACTAGAGAAAGCCCACACACAGCAACGAAGACCCAACGCAGCCATTAATAAATAAATAAAATAAATTTATAAAAAATTAAAAAGTAGCAAAGGGTCCAGTATATTTCTGCCCCCTGGTTGCCCTAACAATGGGGCTTGCTCTCCAAGGTAATGAAATTATAATGGCACACGCAATGAAGAACGTAATAACTAGGGGGGTTTCTGTGGAGGCTTGTTGGAGGGATTTATAATGTACAAATGATGATAAGATGGTATTTGGGTTGTACCTTAAGAGTAAAGTTTAGCATATGCAGTTGAGAGCTTCTTGATACAACTATCTTATTGCTTCTCTAAGTAAATGTTCAAACCAATGGAGGTGATAAATCATGTAGTTTCATATATGCATTATTCAACTCACTGGCATCACATCTTGGGGGGAAAGAAAAACAGGTACCGGGCTGGAGAAAATACAAAAATGCATTCTCTTGGAGATCCAGAGCTGACACAAATATGGCAGCTGCTACTTAGAATCATCTCTTGATTTTAGTATTTCTGTAGAATTTTGGTCCCAGGGAACAAGGGAAGTAGGACAGGGGGTTAACAACAAAAAATACCAGGGAAGGAATGGGGCTGTAGTACATCTTTCTTAATTTCTGACCATCAAAAACAGAAAACAGGTGTTTGTTATAGAAATTATGCCAATATTATACTTGTATATGACCCCTTTCCTTACCTCTTGAAGCCTTTAGATCTCTGAATTGGCCATGTAAAACTATAAACAAATGCAATTTTTTTGCATCTTGACAGTCACGCAGGCATGTTACTTTTCAGGTAGAGGTCTCCAGAATTTTCCAAGTATTGATAGTTCTTCATAATAGCCCCCTACTGGGCAGTCAAATGCCATCCTCCTTAAGGATGAACTAATAAAAACATATCCAAATTAAAGCATACAGTCTGTTCATCTATAAATAGACATTAAGTACAACACTTAATTCCAGACTATATTAGAAAAATATTTAAAGAAATGTGAGATGAAAATATAAACTCCAGTATATAGCATTTTAATTTATATGTTAAAGCAACAATGAACCAAAAAATTCTAAATGTGCGGTTAGGGCTCAGAAGATCAGTTTTCTGTATTCCCTTATTTAAAAACAACAGTGACAACAAAAAACTTTCAAAAACATTTTTTAATTTACTTTTTTTTTTTTTTTTTTTTTTTTTTTTTTTTGCGGTACGCGGGCCTCTCACTGTTGTGGCCTCTCCCGTTGCGGAGCACAGGCTCCGGACGCACAGGCTCAGCAGTCATGGCTCACAGGCCCAGCTGCTCCGTGGCATGGGGGATCTTCCTGGACCAGGGCACGAACCCGTGTCCCCTGCATAGGCAGGCGGACTCTCAACCACTGCACCACCAGGGAATCCCCATATATCCATTCTTTTTCAGAGTCTTTTCCCATATAGGTTATTACAGAATATTGAGTAGAGTTTCCTATGCTATACAGTAGGTCCTTGTTGATTATCTATTTTATATATAGTAGTGTGTATATGTCAACCCCAAACTCCCAATTTATCCCTCCCCCAACCTTTCCCATTTAGTAACCATACGTTTGTTTTCTAAGTCTATGAGTCTATTTCTGTTTTGTAAATAAGTTAATTTGTATCATTTTTTTTAGCTTCCACATGTAAGTGATATCATATGATATTTGTCTTTGTGCGACTTACTTTACTTAGTATGATAATCTCTATGTCCATCCATGTTGCTGCAAATGGCCCTATTTCATTCTTTTTTATGACTGAGTAATATTCCTCCACACCATGGAATATATATATATCACATCTTCTTTATCCATTCAAAAGCATATTGTAACTCACTAAGAGATGAAGTCAGAAAATAATGGATGTGATAGAAAGTATATTAGATACTGCATAATTAGTCAATTTGAAACTGTCTTAATCCATCTGGGCTGGTAGAACAAAAATACCATGGACTGAGTGGATTAAATAACATTTATTTCTCACAGTCCAGTGTCAAGGCACTGCCAGATTCAGTGTCTGGTGAGAACCTACTTCCTAGTTCACAAAAGGCTGTCTTCTCTCTGTCTTCTCTCTTCTCACATGGCAGAAGGGGCAAGGGAGCTTTCAGAGTCTCTTTGTAAGGGCACTCATCCCAATAATGGGGGCTCCACCCTTATGACTTAATCCCAAAGGCCCCACCTCCTAATGCCATTACATTGGAGGTTAAGATTTCAATGTATGAATTAGGGGTACACAAACATTCACTCTATAGCAGAAACCAATGTTAGGAATTTACCCAAAACTCAAGGATAAATCCAATATCCAATATTCTCAGAGAGATAACAGAACACAGTGTGATTATCTTGTGTGAAGATTAACCAATTCTTTATCTATTTTATAAACCCAGCACAATTAAGATACCAAAATCTGAGAATGATAATGGAGAAAAATGATCCTGATCAATTCTACATGTGAAAATTGAAATAAATAAATTAATATGTATGTAAATAAAATATTAAAATTTAATTTTTGTACATTAAGAGTAATAGTATGTAAGCAATATGGTTAATTCTAAGAATGCAAATTTTTTCAATATTATGAAGTTTTATAAAGCATCCCATCATTCAGTAGAAAATATTCCTAATTAAGTGAAAAGAAGAGCAAAGATCCCATTATCATAAACTCCCCAATATTTAAAACAGCTTGAAATATTCTTGATAATGCAATAAGACAGTAAAAAGGTATAATCATTTTAGCTATTATAATGAATAATATAAAACTATCATTATTTGTAAATAATATACTTAATCAACTAAAATACATTGGAAATAAAGTTCAGTAGGGTACTCAATTATAAAAGCTATATAAGGATGGTATTAACATTTACATATAGTAGGATATAAAACTGAATAGAAAATTATTCCACTGAATAATTTACTATTAAATTAATGTACCTTGAAATAAGATTATCAAGAAATTTGTGGGACCGAAATGATTTAAAAAAAACACACAAACAACTCAAAGGGGTAGATAATAAGCCTTGATGAAAATGTTGTATAACAGTGTAACTTTTTTCTCCAAATCAATGTACATTTTTAGCAAATCACAATGAATATTTCAATATGTTTTGGAAGGAGGCTTTTCAAAATGAATTTAAGTTTGTTTGAAAAAAAGAAATCAGAGAATAGTGAAGACCATTTTGATAAAGAAGGGTAAGGGTTAGTAGAAGGAGGGGAGAAAGTAAGGATTGCATTAACAAAAATGAAATAAATTTCATAATCATCAAAACACAGATAATCTGAATTCAATAACAAAATATTGGGACTTCCCTGGTGGTGCAGTGGTTAAGAATCTGCCTGCCAATGCAGCAGACACGGGTTCAATCCCTGGTCTGGGAAGATCCCACATGCTGCGGAGCAACTGAGCCCACGCGCTACAACTACTGAAGCCCGCATGCCTAGAGCCTGTCATCCACAACAAGAGAAGCTACTGCAGTGAGACGCCGATGCACCACAACAAAGAATAGCCCCCGCTCGCCGCAACTAGAGAAAGCCCACGTGCAGCAGCGAAGACCCAACACAGCCAAACAAACAAACAAACAAACAAAATATTGAGAATATATAAAGAAGGTTGGATGGCAGACTGAGTTCAGCTTGTTATGGTGTGATATTTAATATGGATGGGCCTTTGTCACCTACAAACTTAGTTACATTTTATTTTTGTCGTTCCCCCCTTTCAAACTACTCACTGGGGGGATTGATTTGGGGTCTTCAGGTTGGTGTAACTGTCAGACATGGTTGATGCAGCAGCAAAATTCTATATGCTTTGCCCAGATCTGGAACATCAGTGGAACACTAAGAACGATACCCAGAGTTAATAGCAGATTTTTGGAAGAAACATCAGAAGGAAATAGAAGAAGGAGAAGAAAGAGAAAATAAAGACAGGAGGAGGAAGTTCACAAAAGACAGAGAAGGGAGAAAGAGAAAAGAGGGAAGGGAAGAAGGAAGAAAGGGAGGAAACAAGCAAAAAAAAAAAAAAAAAAAAAGAAGAGAAGGAAGGAAGGAGAAAAAATAATAAACTATCAATATAGAGAGAACTGTGCAGATGAATAACAGAAAAAGACCCTAGGAACTATTAGAGTTTAGAATATGATAAAGCTGGTATTGAACAGAATAGATATTTAGAAAATGGAATATGGGTAATTAATTATTATTGGGAGAGACAGAGTTGGGTTACTATTTCAAATTATGTAGTCAAAGTGAAAAACAACAAGTTTTCAAAATTTGGAAAATGTATGACAAAAATCAAAATCTTTTAGTGTATGAAGGCATCTTATAAATTAAAGGGAAAAAATTATAACACCCAATGGAAAAAATGGGCAAAGGTTACTAGTATGTAATCTGTGAAAGATAAATATAATCAGTATTCACATATATGAAAAATATTTAGGCTCAGTGGTAATAAAGAAAGGTATAATGAAGTATAAGTGAGTGATCATTTATTAACTTAGATTTTGGAAGGATGAACACATACGGAAATACACACCAGTTTTTGGTAAGGATGCAAGGAAGTGGGCTTTCATGCACTCTTGCTATTGGTGTATTTCGGGAAGGCAGTTGGGAAAGGTGTGTAAGCTTCGACTTGATGTTACTTCTCTTTTAGAAATTTATCCAGAGGCCATAATTACAAGGGCAAACAAAAATACACATATTGGTCAGTGGAAATGATTAAGAAAATCTTGACGAATCCGTGAGATGCAGTACTATAGAACCATTAAAAGCTCTCAAAGACTTCAAGATATGATATCCTAGGAACGTATTTGTAAAGAGAATGGAAGTAGATTTTAAAATCGCACTATGGTATATGCTACAGTTTTATTTACTATTCTGCACATTGCTATTTTCATTTAAGAATACACCTTAGAAGATTCTTCACTAGTGATGAAGGCTTAATTAACTTTGCTTCGTTTTAGTTTGATACGTCTTTGAAAAATCTTCTCAAAGCCAGTGTAGGTACTTGTCATGTCGGGGATGTAATTATGGGAATGTGGAGCTGTCCTGAGGCTGCTAGAAAGCCTACTCGTGTCTCCCTGAGGCGAAGAAGGACTTAGAAGTATGTGCTGGTCACGTAATAATAGTTACCTACCAGGGTTCTTGGCTTCCTTAATCAATAGAAATTCATAAGAGGCCAGACTAGGAATTCAGGCAAGGCTTTACTGGGACTCCTACTGCAGCAGAGGGGAGTGAGAACAAGTAGTAGGTTCCCTTGCTTGCTCCCTGAGGGGGGGGAATCTGGTTCCTTATATGGGGTGAGGGGAGGGGCGTGGCCAGGGGTCGGGCCAGAGGTGTGGCTTAGGTGGTCTGCCCGCCCCTTAGGTGGCGCTGAGTGCAGGGGGCATGCGCAGTGCCCTGCTTTTGCTCCCGGCTCTTCAGAAGTGTCAGTTGAGTTTTGGTCTTTTTGTATTTTGTTGCCCATTATTTGCCCCAACCGCACATGCCCACAGTTATTTTTAGTCCCTTATAGTTTCTTTGTATTTTGTTGCTCAGGGAGACATTTGTCCAGGTGCAAGCCCTGCAGCAAAGGGTCCCAGGTCCCAGGTCCCAGCCTGTCTCAATATCATGTGTTATGACTGCACTTTTAAAACGAGGTTAGTTGGGCTTATCTCTAAGGCTCCTGCTGACTCTAAAATTCTGTGATTCTCTTGTATCTTCATCTTCTCTTAACCCTCTTGCATTCTCTGTAGCACTGTGAACAAGAACAGTATAGAACAGAAGTGCACATGTCCCTTCTCACCTGGCAGGGACTAAGTGGCTTAGCTGATGGGACACACTTTCTCCCCTGACTATCTGATCAGCTGTATTGATCAGATAGCTGGTCTTTCACAGCTACCTGGCTGTGACTCCTTGTTCACTTCCTTTGCTGAGAATCTGTATGTTCATAAAATTGCTCTCATAAGACTCTTGGGAAATAGTTCCAAAATTAGAAAGCCGCTGTGTGGCAAATAGTAAGTTGTAGACTGCAATCTCACGGCCAGTTAAATGTATGACATTCAGCATGAAAATTTTAAACTACTGATTTTAACAGATCCCTTAAAGAACTTTATTTAAAGTTCCAAAAAATAGAAACAGTGAATACTCACTTTTTAAAAAATTAATGGAAGGGAATATTTTTATTTTTAAAATTGCATGCTTTGCTGACATAATACAAATTATGCATTGTATGAGATTATAAATAAGTTTTTAAAGATTTTTCTTTGTCTTTTTGAGTAGGTAATACTGTCAGAAAAGAAAGAAAAGGAAGCCCCCCCCTCCCTTTTTAATTCCCTTTGATGAGAAATTTTTCCGATGTATTGGTCAGGTGATTTCAATGTGCATCCAAGGCTGAAAAACCTGAAAAAAGAGTTGCTTCTTAATTCTTCCTTCTAAGCCTCATGGTACTCCTGAAAATTCAGTTGCGTTCCCTAATAAAATTCCAAAATGCTTGGAACCTCCAGTTAGCAAGAATTTTTCTACTCTCCTCTTTTAGGACAGAGGTAAATTACAAGAAAATAAGCACATATTTAAGATCACATGCATGTGTGCATACAAGTGTGTATGTATGTGTGAAAATCAATTTTTCTGGAAAAGTTCTGAACAGTTTATTGATACCAAATTTCTATACCTATTAGGTACACATTTTCAATGATTGCTGATGTTTACTTTTATGATACTGAGGGGGTACAAATACTTTCAACCAACAAAACGATAATACCAATAAAAACTTCATTTATGGTGGACATATTCTCTTTGCGCCTAAGAATCTACTATTATGTTTTTAAATGATGTTGACTGAGATGATTGAAACAAAATGAGTATTTCCAGAAAATTTAAAAATTCAGTGCTCCCCGTACTATGAGTATTTTTTTAGAAAGAAGATTTTGTTGTTTTGTTCATTATGCTCTGTATAAGAGTACAGGTGTTAATGCATTACACATTATAGAAGAATTAGGAAAACGTCAGTTAGTGGATCTTAAACCCAAAGTGTATTTGCCAGATTTTATATGTAAGTTGATAAATAACTATGCTGAAAGTGCCTACACATTATAAAAAATAAATACATTGAATCAAGAAAGATTAAAATGTTACCTGTACACTCCTCTAGTCTCTTATTTCAAACCTTCTTAGTGTGTCCTTAATCTGTTTACGAAGGAAATAAATTTAAAAAGAAATGCCCTAGAGAGGTATTAAGACTTACTTGATTCCTAGGTGACCGGGCCACCTGAATTTATGTGTAGCTTCTGTTTGCTGGAATATGGCTTGCAATAAGATTTACAGCCAATACTTCTTCAAAGATTAAATGATGCTATTAATACTAGATATGTATTTTAGGGACAGTTTGTCATTTGGATGAGAGGAAATTCCCATAAACTGACAACCCAATCTTTGCATGAAAGCAAAGCAAATATCACTTTCCAATTAGAACATTTCTTCCAATTCATTCTTAATTCCTTCGTAGGGGAAACAATGATATAAAATAAACCCTCAAATTTCAGATATATCCAGTATTTTTCCACCAGCTAAATGGAAAATAAATGTTTTTCATCTGTGATAGTCGAGTGTCTACTTAGATACATGAAGTTGAAGATACAGAGGGGTAGGTTGGAGGATGAGATTTGGGTAAATCTCTTATCATCAGAATCTTTGCAGCTTATTCAGAAGCACTCACAAGGTAGTCTATTTGAAGATATCTTCTCTAATGATAATAATCTTACTTTTATCACCAAATTGCTGATTCAGTTGGTTTGCCAAGGATACACTGCCTCTAATCACTGTTGAAAAATTCCTTTTTTTGTCCTTTGAGTTTGTGTGAGGCCAGTTTCCAATGGATTATTCAGCAACCTAAACATTTATTCTGTAACCTTTTCTCCTCTTTGCTTATTTTCCTCTGCATCTCGTCCCTTCCATATTCACTTCTTTGTCCATTTTTTCCCCCTGTCTGCCCTTTTCATGTAATAAAATATTCTTCTCTCTAAAATGATTTTTCTCTGTCAAAATAGACTCTCTCAGAAAATGATTTTCTTTTTTAAGCCTACCAGATTCATATTCTTCTTCTCTGCCCTGACATTCTTAAATTACAACTGAATTTTCCCTCATTTCTTTCCACAAGAATGCAAGATCCATAGAGCAAGAACGCTGTATTGGGAAGTAGTTATGTATGGATAGTGTGGTTGGTTCCCACTTGCTTTTTCTTTATTCAC
Source organism: Phocoena sinus (assembly GCF_008692025.1). Lineage (NCBI taxonomy): Eukaryota > Metazoa > Chordata > Mammalia > Artiodactyla > Phocoenidae > Phocoena > Phocoena sinus. Next base: position 4,374,010 of record NC_045766.1, read on the forward strand.
ATGTAATGAAAAGGTTTTTCAATTTTGGCTGTGCCTTTTCTTTTTTTAAAACTTATTTTTGGCTGCGTTGCTGCGCGTGGGCTCTTTCTGTAGTTGCGGTCAACGGGGGCCACTCTTCGTTGTGGTGCGCGGGCTTCTCATTGCGGTGGCTTCTCTTGTTGCGGAGCACGGGCTCTAGGTGCGTGGGATTCAGTAGTTGTGGGTAGTGGGCTCCAGAGCTCAGGCTCAGCAGTTGTGGCGCATGGGCTTAGCTGCTCCGTGGCACGTGCGATCTTCCCAGACCAGGGCTCAAACCCGTGTCCCCTGCGTTGGCAGGCAGATTCTTAACCACTGCGCCACCAGGGAGGCCCTGGCTGTGCCTTTGAGATTAAAATCAGGCATGGTGTGTAAAGGCTCTAAAGGATCACTCTTCTTTGTGGTCTGCCGTACAGTTTAGAATTGATGCACAGCAGGCAAAATGTTTAGGGCATTTAAAAGATACCTATGTTTATTGATAATCTTTAAGTGAAGAAGAGGATTCCTTTTCATTGATGGATGAAGAATGGCGGTTGAAGTATCTTAGTGTAAGAGGATGTCGGATGTTAATTTTCCTGTCTTGAAATTATACCCATAATAAAGAGAGCCATCAGACACAACATGAATGGACTCATTAAAGAGCATTAGCCCCAGGTATGGGAACCTAACCATCCCTCTCTACCCTCTTCCTAAAGATCTAGATGAATTCACGGGTCAGAAGTGATTGGAAATGTATTCCTGTTGAAAGATTTCTCTCTTCCTTTCCTATGGGGAAAAAAAGGGGGTGTAAGATGATACCTTCCTACCAAATACAGGGAATCCAGGAGAAGTTTGATAGTAGCTAACATTTATTGAATGTTCACATACTCTGTGCCAGGGAAGGGAGTAAGCACATCACACTTACTGTGAGCTTCTCTGAGGCAGGAGCTGCTATTATCTCATACTTACAGACGAGGAAATTGAGGAATAGGTATACAGCAACAGTGCCTTTCCACTGCTTGTTATGGCGGGATACACAGGATTCCTGGGCATTAAGTGGACACCATAGAAAGTCCAAAGTCCAGGTTGGTATTTCCATGAACCTGCCCAAGAGAGCTGCCTCTCAGGCAAGGGGCTCAGAAAGTCAGAACCATGGGGGACGTCTGTGCAGGGGGCAAGTAGAGGGAGGGTGTGGGAAAGGGCACACCCAGCCCATTCCTATGCCTGGTGCAGGGGAAGGGCTGCAGGGCTTCCCAAAAAACCCACAGGAGAGGGGAGCATTTGGTTCCTGGCCAAAGGAAAGAATTGTGAACCAAGAGAAGATTATCATTGGGTTTTTTAATTTATTTTTTATTAACGTTATTTTATTATTATTTTAAAGTTGTATTTTATATTGGAGCATAGTTGATTTCCAATGGTGTGTTAGTGTCAGGTGTACAGCAAAGTGATTCAGTTATATCTATACCTGTATCTATTCTTTTTCAAATCCTTTTCCCATTTAGGTTATTACAGAATATTGGGTAGAGTTCCCTGTGCTCTACAGTAGGTCCTTGTTGGCTATCTATTTTATGTATAGTAGTGTGTGTATGTTCATCGCAAACTCCCAATTTATCCCTCCCCCCACCTTTACCCTTTGGTAACCATCAGTTTTTTTTCTAAATCTGTGAGTCTGTTTCTGTTTTGTAAATAAGTTCATTTGTATCTTTTTTTTAAGATTCCGCATATAAGCGATACCATATGATATGTGTCTTTCTCTGTGTGACTCACTTCACTTAGTATGATCATCTCTACGTTCATCCATGTCGCTGCACATGGCACTATTTCATTCTTTTTTATGACTAATATTTCATTGTACAGTATATATGTACCACATCTTCTTTATCCATTCATCTGTCGATGGACATTTAGGTTGCTTCCATGTCTTGGCTATTGTAAATAGTGCTGCAATGAACAGAGAGGTGCATGCATCCTTTCGAATCATGGTTTTCTCCGGATATATGTCCAGGAGTGGGATTGCTGGACCATACATATTCTCGCATCTTTAAATGAAAATAAATTTTGTCATTTTCTCTGATCCTTTCTCAGCGCCCCCCGCCCCCCCCCCCCCCCCCCCCCCCCAAAGAACTGGAGGAGAAGCAGAAGGAGGCGGGCAGGAAAACTGAAGAGCACAGATTTGCCTTCTGCAACTTTTGACCTTAGCAAAGGACTGGCTGGTGCAGGAGTGTGAAGGGGAGAATTTGGGAGCTAAACTGAGAAGGAAATCACGGTTTAAATTAGATGAGCTGAACTGGATTGTTTAGTACTTGCATTATTGGAAAGTCGTTGGATCTGTCCAAGGTAATTTTTAGGGGAATGAACAGAACAGGATTAAAAGTGGAAAAAATGGAGGAAAAAAATGAAAACCTTTCCTGAGGTGTATCCCTAGGTTCAGATTGTTCAATGGATTAGCTACCTAAGAACTCTCACTTCCTACCGCAGGTGAAGAACACTGGCTTCAGATTAGAAATATATTCACAATAATGATGTACTCAGGACAGTGCAAAATGGGAAGGTTTATGAATTTCTGTGACTGTGTGTTTTTTTAATTTCACTGTTGTGTGCTCAATGACTCCATCTGTAACTGCATTAAGTTTTTCTTTCCAATAGTAATTTATTGTCTATCTCATTGATACTGTTGTAGGTCACATGGTATATTTAACATGACTAAGACACGTTCAGTACTAAGTAATTCAAGGATACAGTGCAGAAAATGTAATTTAGGTAGACAATTATCACAAAATCTGAAGTAAGTGCAGTGGTGGAGACACACACAATATTAGGAGCACAGCGAGGAGAAATCAGGAAGGCTTCCTGGAGGGGGTGTTGATTAAAATATTTAGAGGCACTACTCTTCATCGTTTGCACTTTACCCACACTGTTTTTTGAACACTAAGCCTTTAGCCCTACCTCGGCCCTCCCTCATGCCTGAACATCCTCACTCTTCCAGCATCTAACGCTTAGCCATTCTTTAAGATTCAGCAAAAATGCCATTTCTTCAAAAAAAGATTACCTGAGCTACGCATCTAAAATTTTCCTCCCTACTGTTTCATCAGAGCCGGCTATTTCCTTCACACCTCCCCATTAGTAACTTCTATGTTAATATCGTTATTACCTTTCTATCCCAGGAAATTACAAGCTTCATGAGACTGAGAATCTTGTTTTCACTATTGTACTTCTAGAATCTTCTAGCTGCACAATAAGTATTTGCTACATTAATTTGATTGGTGTTATTTGGTGAATCATTCATCAGTGTGTGGTTATTTTGGCTTTTGACACTCATTTCTTCCCCCTGCTTTCTTCAATTTGATGATTTTTTTGTTCTTGAGCTTTTTTTAGGGCCAGTCTGAATAGGCCTGTTGTTTTTAATTACTGTTGTCCGGCCTACAGGTCCTTTAAGACGATAAAGATTCCTTTCTCTGAATGGATTACATCCAGGGATTCTTCTAGATTCAGCCTCTTGAGGCTCCTTGAACCTTTTCATCCCAAACCCTCTCTTTTTTTCAACTTTTAATTAAATTTTTAAAAAAAATTTTATATTGGAGTATAGTTGATTTACAATGTTGTGTTAGTTTCAGGTGTATGGCGAAGTGATTTAGTTATACATATATCTATACTTTTTCAGATTCTTTTCCCATATAGGTTATTACAGAGTACTGAGTAGAGTTCCCTGTGCTATACAGTAGGTCCTTATTGATTATCTATTTTGTATATAGTAGTGTGTATATATTAATCTCAAACTCCTAATATATCCCCGCACGTTTCCCCTTTGGTAACCATAAGTTTGTTTTCTAGGTCTGTGAGTCTGTTTCTGTTTTGTAAATGAGTTCATTTATATTACTCTTTTTTTAGATTCCACATATAAATGATGTCATATAATATTTGTCTTTCTCTGTCTTACTTGCTTCATTCTCTGTCTGACTTGCTTCACTCAGTATGACAATCTCTAGGTCCATCCATGTTGCTGCAAATGGCATTATTTTGTTCTCTTTTTATGGCTGAGTAATATTCCATTGTATATATGTACCACATCTTCTTTACCCATTCATCTGTTGATGGACATTTAGGTTGTTTCCATGCCTTGACTATCGTAAATAGTGCTGCAGGGAACACTGGGTTGCATGTGTCTTTTCGAAGAATGGTCTCCTCCAGATATATGCCCAGGAGTGGGATTGCTGGGTCATATTCCACCTTCTTTTTATATTCATTTCTCTTTCTCCTCTGGTTCTCTTGGACTAATAGCCCGGCCTCTGCTCTCATCAATACTAACTTTGCAGTCTTCACATGCCCTCCTTCCCCCAGCTCTGACTTCATTTTTTATTTTTTACTGTTATTTTGGGAAGTTTTAATAAAGGTAGTTTTGCTGTGGAAAAAATAAAATCTGTTGCTAAGAATTAGAATTTTGAGCTGTCTCATGCTTTGTAAGGATAGAAAAATTAAGCACAAGTAAATGCAATGATATATGACATGTTAAAATAATTAGTGCTCATATCTTCTATTTTTCTTTACTGACTATGTAAACTAAAGTGAACACATGGTCGTAATAACTGTGAACTCTTATTATTTCTGATAATTGATTCATACGATCTATTTTCAGGTGCAAAATTTTAGAACAGAAAAAAGAGGCTAAAGTTTTATCCTTGTATTATATGATGCCATTCTATATTTCTTGCCCCTGACATACTCGTAGTGATAATTTTTTATTTCCATGACAGTACCCTCCATAAGCAGCAAAGGCCAGTACTCTGGTTTAATGAACAACAACACAAACAAAAAATGGAGATGCGTTTGTGTCACCAATAGTGAAACACATGGTAAAGATGATGAAAATCACATATCTTTACTGTGATTTTTTTCCAGCATTTCCCAATTGCATTTGCCCATTTAATCCATAAAGTAGCACTGATATAAGCAAGGAGTGTACCATCATCATCAGTTTTAAAATATAATATTTATCTTAGCATCTTTGAATGGCTCGATTGAGCTTACACGGCTGAAGAGTTGGTAGAACTGGGTCTCAAATGTAGGTCTTATGATCCTTGGTCCAGGCCAGTGCCTGCTAAACTCTTCTGCCTCTTTGTAATCTCTCTGTGACAGGTAGAGCATTGTCAAGCATTTACCGAGTGTATAAATCATAGTAGTGGCTGCCACAAATGATAATGTCTAGGGCAATTGAAGTACACACTAATAGGAGAATGAATCTTCCTAATTTAAATTCTGAACTTTCATGCTAAGGATTGAATCCTAGTGCTTCTTGCACTGACATCCCAGAAGCATGGAAATGCCCACTACAGACAAAATTGAATTCGTTCCTGAAGAACCAGTTTTCCTTTTATGCTTTTTTTTTCCTTTTTGCCAATGCCCATCATGACTGTCACTGTTTCCATTCTTATAATTCTTGAAAGAATATTAATATGCAAATTTATTGAAAGTTGCCCACATTGGTGTTCTGCCAGGAGAATCTTTTGATATCATGGGGACTTTCTGTGATTTTTAAAATAATTTTTATTGGAGTAGAGTTGACTTACAATGTGTATTAGCTTCAAGTATACAGCAAAGTGAATCAGTTATACATATGCTTTGTATATGTATAATATTCTTTTAATATTTAATATTCTTTTTAATATTCTTTTCTCATATAGGCCATTACAGAGTATTGAGTAGAGTTCCCTGTGTGATTTTCTGTGATTTTTAAAGTTGATCAAAATATTATTATTGCCTTTTCCCAACTCCAAGCATTCATACTAGCAAAGGTGAAATAGGATATTTTCTTAGATAAGAATATTCATCTGGCTTTTAACTTTTTGAAATGGCAAAAAAAAAAAGTCTACAACCCCAAGATTGGTAGAGATATGATGCATTTTTTTAACCTCGACACAAGTGAACTGAATCTTAATAACACCTCAATCTTACCTTGATAAATACAGTTTAAGCCTCCAAGAACCATTGTGCTCTGAAATTACCTTGATTAAAGAAGAATAAAAAAGTTTTCACAGCAATCAGAGGGCTCTCAGACTCTCCTGTGTTACCAGACAGTATCTCCCTGCTTCTAGACTGCAGGTGTGGGTTGAAGTAGGGGACTAGTTATGCCCTCTTGACAATCTTTGATTAATACCTGTTTTTTTCCATTCTGCAAGAGCTAATCAGATTTTTAATTTGCTAATCAAGGTTTCCTTTTGATTCATGCCATAGTAATTAGTTAAGGAAATAGAATACAATGTCCCTCGCTGAAAGTGCACACTTACTACTGTATACTATAGCGGAAGCTTTTATCTGTACTATATAGTCCCACTAGGTATTTGTGAGATAGCATATTCTCAAATAATTGAGAAATGACATAGAGTGATAATAAAACCCAGCTGACAAATGTGGCATATTTGATTCTGATATTTAGATTAGTGATGATCATGGGGTCATGGGATTCAGACTCAATAAAAGGACCTTTCAGTAAACGTAACAGCTATCCACTGGTCTGTCTTATTCACTTGTCTTGTTTTCTTACCCAGTCAAACTTAGTTGTAATTTATTATGTTGATCATAAATGTTTTAAATTTTGTTTACATTTTCAGTAGCTCCGTCATTCTGAAGTCTAGTTAAAATATTCTTGACAATTTCAGTATTTTAAAAAAAGAGAATAAGAAAGAAGCCTTTTAAAAAAAAATTATTTTGGGCTTCCCTGGTGGCGCAGTGGTTGAGAGTCTGCCTGCCAATGCAAGGGACACGGGTTCGAGCCCTGGTCTGGGAAAATCCCACATGCCACAGAGCAACTAAGCCCGTGAGCCACAACTAGTGAGCCTGCGCGTCTGGAGCCTGTGCTCCGCAACGAGAGGCCCCGACAGTGAGAGGCCCGTGCACCGAGATGAAGAGTTGCCCCCGCTCGCCGCAACTGGAGAAAGCCCTCGCACAGAAACGAAGACCCAAAACAGCCAAAAATAAATAAATTTATTTAAAAAAAATTTTATTTTATGTTGGACTATAGTTGGTTAACAATGTTGTGTTAGTTTCAGATGTACAGCAAAGTGACTCAGTTATACATATACATGTATCTCTTCTTTTTCAAGTTCTTTTCCCATTTAGGTTTTATTACAGAATATAGAAAGAAGACTTAAAAATATGAAAATTAAGTTATTTTGAATCCCAGCCAACATTTTCCTTTCTACTAGATGATTAAATAGAAAAGAGTTTTAATCATACATACTTTACTTCCATTATTTTTTCACATTTAGTAAAATGAACACCTTTGGTATCATTCACTGGAGATATATTTTCCTGTTCAGTCAGTCAAACTGTTAGGAAGCCAAAGGAATTTAACATCTTGATTGCAATGCACTCTTGGCCAACCTTGATGAAACAGTTCACACATAAATGAAGTTAAGATGGTGAGCCATTAAAAATCATAAGTGATTTATAGGAGGTTGAATTATCCATGCTTCCATAGGGGCCTATACTGGACATTCTAAATAGTCTTTAGAAACTTATTGTCTCAATCATTATTTCCAGGCTTATGGTTTTTTATGAATCATTTAATTTGTCCTCCATACAGATTATTATGAGGTATTACAGTGTCCTCATGGTTCTATTATAATGAAAAATGATATCTTCTTCCAAAATAACCATTTAGAAAGACCAGAAATGTGATTCTATTCAATAGTTTTAGTATCTAGGAAGACAAAGACAAGAATACGTTATCACGTATTCTTTTTTGTTTCTTCGATGTGCTCGTCTGATGGAGCATAAGTTTTATTGAGATGGAGGTGGAGGAAATAAAAATTGAATTAAAAAGTCCATTTTAAATGTGTACCTTACAGGAGAAGGGGATAAATTTGAGGAGATTCTGGAATTAGAATCAGTGAATTTGAAATATTTGGTAAATAGAAATATTGTTTATATGCTGGCTAAACGCATTCTCTGGTGAATGCTACCCAAAAGCCAAGAATATACTTGGCCAGTGGTAGCATTGATGGCGACCAATGTCTCTACCTCTTCTGCTTTCTGTAGGAAAAAAAAAAATGTGTATTTAAGTGACAAATTATGCATTGCCCGTAGCACACACTTCTGTCTTACCTGATTCTGACTCAGCCTGAGCTATTCTGCAGTTCTGTAAACTGTAAATACCCTATACTGGTATGATAGAGGTTCAGCTGAATTCCTTCCCCATCCTGTGGAAAAGATAGTGTTGCCTCTATTTGCACATTCATTTCAAATTCCTCATCTGTAAATGTGTCTTTCTCAGATCCTCTTTTAAACCACTCATGACATCTTCTTGGCTGCCTCATTGATCGGCTGAAATAAAATCTTCAAACCATATTCATTTCACATCCGTATAAGGATCATGATTTTATCCTTTTTTTGAAAATTGTCTCTGATCACCGCTCTCTCCAGGACAGGTTCTCATCTTCAGTAGTGTTAGCATTTGGACCAGATAATTCTTTTTGTAGGGGCTGTTCTGTGCATTTTAGGATATTTAGCAGCTTTCTGGCCTCTACCTGCTGCATGTACCTCCTTAGTTGTGTCAACTAGAAGTATCTCCAGGCACTACCCAAGGTCCCCACTGAGAATATTTTAAGTAACCCCTGGTTAGGAACCCTGCTCTAGGGTAAAATATATATGCTATAATTTCTTACAAAAAAATCAATGCCCTCTGCTCACTTATTCACTTAACCAATGTTTATTGAGTAGCATACATACACACACACACACACAGTTTTCTGTGAATCAGACCAATCACAAATTTGCTTTTAGGAAACTTGCAGCTAATTCCATTTAGGATCATATACTCTTCATGCAGTTTCTTGTTTACCTTTTGGTGCCTGAAAACATTCTTTGTAACTTCAGGAAACTTTCCTTGTTTGACCTGTTTTCTCTTTTTATCTTCTCTGTCTCTTTCCTTGACTTTTTTTATTTGTGAGTTAAATAACGACCCTAATCCTAGCATAAACATGAGCTATATATCTAAGAAATGTCTGTGATAGATGTGTAAGTGAAAATCGTCATCGTGAATAGGACCTTGTGTCCTCCCTGAAAATTCCTGGAAGTTGTCCATGGAGGTACCCCCCCCAAGTGAAGGATTAAGTGCAAAGCTATATGAGCGCTTAGAATATATTCTGCGATGCAGTATGTTATTTGTGTTAGAAGAGATACAGATATTTAAGACTTGTCGAAGATACCACAGTTGAGCTTACCCATGACAAAGCCAGATGAGGAAAAAAGTAATTCACATTTGGTTTGTGGGAAGCAAATACACCAGATCCTCAATAAGTCTTTTGACAATTATCCCCAAAGGAAATATGAAACAAAGTTTTGTGAGTAGAGGGTCTTGATGATGTCATAGTGGTAGATATCAGAATATCCTACCTAAACTCACTACAGGGTTCATAAGGCTGCTTCCATCACTGAAAAACCTAGGTTACTGCTCCCTGAGCACCCAGGGAACACACTTAAGCAAGGGTCGCAGTAAGGTTGGTGGAAACATTAAATCTGGTCAGTAGGATGTATTTATTGAGTGCATGTTGAGTACTGTCCTAGGAGGTGAGGATATAGAATTAAATTCTAAGACAGACACCCTACCGTCAAGGACCCTAAATCCCCAGGGGGAAAGAAAGTTGTAAGATGAAAAATAAGGTAATTTCAGCTACTGAAAATGTAAAATAGGGTAAAATGGTTAAGCCTGACTGGTGGTTTGATAGGTGGGCCTAGGGAGAGCAGAGAGGCGTCTTTGAGGATAAATATTTGAAAAAAAGCTTAAATGGTGAGGAGGCAGCAGGCTTGGAAGCGTCTGGGGGGAAGGTCGGTGAAGATGAAAGATCAAGTGCATGATTTTGAGGTGGGAATGAAGTTGCTGTGTTTCAGGAAACACAAACCTAGCATGCGGCTGGGAGCATCTCTAGGGTTTCTGGGGAAAGTGGTGATGGATTTGTAGGCTGAGGACAGATGAAGTGGGGCCTTGAAAGCTATGGTAGGGAATCTCTGCTTTGGTTCAAGGTAATTTCTTTTTCTCTATGCAGTCAGGTTTATTTTTCTTGTTTTGTCTTGAAATTATTTGTCTGAGAAAATCTTTGGAAATTTCGAAGGAAATGTCTGCATGACAAAAGACCTTTCTTTTTTTGTTTTTGAATGGATTTCTTTCTTTTCTTTTTTTTTTTTTTTACAATGGTGTGTTAGTTTCTGCTTTATAACAAAGTGAATCAGTTATACGTATACATATATCCCCATATCTCCTCTCTCTTGCGACTCCGTCCCACCCTCCCTATCTCACCCCTCCAGGCGGTCACAAAGCACCAAGCTGATCTCCCTGTGCTATGTGGCTGCTTCCCACTAGCTATCTACCTTACGTTTAGGAGTGTATATATGTCCATGCCTCTCTCTCGCTTTGTCACAGCTTACCCTTCCCCCTCCCCATATCCTCAAGTCCATTCTCTAGTAGGTCTGTGTCTTTATTCCTGTCTTACCCCTAGGTTCTTAATGACATTTTAAATACCGTATGCTAACACATATATATGGAACTTAAGGAAAAAAAAACAAAAGATCTTTCTGAATAAAAAGAAATGGCGTATAGAAGTATTGTGTGGAAAAAGAACCCAAATTAGTCTTTTAAAAATTTTACCTCTTCTTTTTCCTTCTCTTTTTCCTCCTCTTTCTTCCTTCCCTCTTGTAAAAGGAAGCTGTTATAATAGTCACTGAATGACAGTAGCTCAAAAGACAATGCTCAGTGTATTACTAAGTGGGTTTCTAATAATATCAGTGGATATGAAGAAATGAATGAGCAGGAGACTGACTAGATAGATAGATGCCGGGATCTCTGGTTCAAGATGAGAACTGTCCCAGAAAAGGTTTGCTGGGAGTGCGGGCACCAAGGGGAGGTACTTGGGTAAAGACATCGAAGAGTGTTACATGATAACACCAAGAATGCAAACTGTGAAGAGGCTGAACGAACAGAGCAAACTCTTGGGGATTAATGGGTCCAAGGTAAACACAATAAGATGTTGGTGTGATATGGCTTCTTGATTTCAGCAACTTCAGAGAGCATTTCAGGCTAGAGAAAGAGGACAGGAAATTTATATAAGTGAACTCGATACATTTATTTAAATGTGTAGACACTTAAAATAAGATTCAATATACCTTATTCAAGAGGTATCTCTCATAGTACAACTCAGTGGAAAAAAATACCACAAACAATGTAGGTTATTACTACACATAATGTAGTAATAACCAAGGGGTTCATATCCTTCAACTTTATTGTTTCTATATGCATCCTTAGTATGGCAACATATATTGAAATTTTGTTACACCTGGACAGGCATTTATGTTACACTGTCATTCACTCTATACAATGATAATAATGTAATTTAAAATAAGGAGTAAGCGCTGCTTTTTGATTTAAATACAGGTATAGCCAACAGGGAATAAGCTCACAGAAACATTTTCAAGTATACTAAAAGAAAGAAAAACGGAGAATGAAAATGTGTAGTAGATTTTAGCAGAGGGGGAGCGAAACGGCCTTCTCAATCTCAAAGCCCCTTTCCATAGCTTCTGTTTTTGAAAACTCTAAGCTACTGTCCTAAAATCCCTCACTGTACAGATCCATTTAGGGGATTCAGAGAAATATTTTTCTGATATTTTCACCAAGTGGAAGGAGAAAGAGGAAGGGACCACTCGTGTGCCATTTGAGCTGTGAGTCAGAGAGGAGCCTTTTTCCAGGGAAAAGAACAGAATGGTATTAGGCACGAAATAAGCAGTCAGTGCTCGCTGCACCTTTGCTCCTCCGTGTGGGGTTCATGGATCAGCAGCTTGTGAGAGAGGCAGACTCTCAGGCTCCACCCTGACCCTCTGAGCCGGAATCTGCCCTCGCCCGGTGCCTAGATGCTACACCGCAGGCACGTCCAGTCTGAGAGACACTGCTACACCGACTAAGGAGAGTGAGGGCAGTGTGGGTGGAGGAACCAGCCCAGGACAGGACAGCTGATCACAGCATAGCCCTTGGCAAGCTCCAGTGATCTGTGCACACAGAACCTTTATGTACTGGCAGTGTGCACACACCTATTTTGTTTTGTTTTGTTTATTATTTACTTTCTGATGACCAGGAAAAGCTGGAAAATATGGCTGGATCTTTGTTTGCCCCTTACAGGCTATATGTATGGAAATGAACTTTTATTATAGTAGATGGATGATATTACTTAGTTCTAACTATTTACTAGGGATGGTTCTGAGCAAATACCTGAATTAATTCATTTCATCCTCAAAACAACCCTGTTTCCACCCCGTTTTCCAGAGGAGGAAGATGAGAAGACAGAGGTAAGTAACTGACATAGATCACGTAGCTGATAAGCAGAAGAGCTTGGAGGCAGAGGGAGGTCGTGTGCATCAGAGCCCTCACCTTGTAAAATTCACTTTGAAGCACGTGGTTACCTATAACATAAAGCGCCTCTCAGTATCTTTTGGTAGATGACAGCAGTACCTCCCTCATTTTACATTCCAATACCTCTCCCACCCTTTCCTGCAGGAGGTCTACAAGCCACAGCCCATGCCAAGTTTATTTTATAGATAGAATTTATTGGAACACAGCCATGCCCATTTTTTTACATTTTGCCCACGGTTGCTTTTGTGTTAAAATGACACGGGGTGAGTCATTGTGGCAATGACCTTCTGACCTGAAAAACCTAAAATATTTCTTATTTGGCTCTTCAGTGTAAAATTTGCCAGCCTCTGTCAAACAAAAGTACAAACATCAACTCATAGCTTATGTATTACATAAAAAATTCGAGCAATAAACTTCCATATACTGAGTATAGCATTTGCAATGAAACCTAATGGAAGAAAAAAAGAATGACATTTATTTCAGTCATATAATTTTAAAATGGTCTCAGTCAGAATTAGAGGATAAATAATTCTTTCTTTCAAAGAGCGCAACTGGTTCGCTGCATTGCTGAGTGCCCCGGTGATGGCTTCAGTGGTCCTGATGTTGGAAAACTGGGGCTGCCATCCATGAAGTTGTAATAGCTACTATTTCCTTTTTTTCTTGTTTCATGTTCCCAAGCTGAATGATACAGTTTTGTTAGTAGTTATTAGCATAACCTGAAACTTCAAAATAAATTTACATAATAATTTGTCTCTCGTAGTGCACACCTGCACTATAATTGGAAAAGAAGTGAAAGAATATTTGCTTTGTTTCAGTTATTGGCATGCCAAGACTCGAAAAAACAAAGTATTAACAAGTCAGGTTTGTATCCAGTTCCAACAATGCTTTTTACTGCCTTCTATTTTGTTTCACATAAAATATGAAAAGTATGCTTTGCGTATGCATTTTTTTACTAGTTTAATTACTTAGAGCTTAATTTGTTTTAATAATTTAATAGATGAAATCAAAGTAGGGCATTTGATTGTATATGCATCCTTCTAATCCGGGAGTGCATTTAAGGAAAGCAATGAATCATTTGCACAAAATCTTTTTATATGACAAATAAAGGAAAGTATAATTAAAACAAAAATATGGTGTTTTTAATAAAGTTAGAAGGAATTTTTTTCTTAATCATTCTGTTATTGTCCATCTGAGATTGCGAGGCCTTCTTTCTTACTGAGAAATATTGATTTGACTATTGATCTTATAGTCACTGAAATTAGAATTTTGAAAGTGGAAAAATCAAACCTTTTCATATAAGAAAGAGTTATAATTACTGTTAACTTTGCAAATTCTTCTCTACCTTCTGTTTCTTAAAGAAAAATGGTATCTAAATATGCAGTTTAAAAAATCATATTCTTTGCTAAAATGTATTGAAAAACAGTTTGGTTAGAATTAGGAATTAAGAGATTGATTCTTTTAGATTATGACGAAGAAAGCATCTGAGAATATAAACGTACATAATTTTTACTTAAAGTAGTTTAGACTATGTGTGCTATTTATCCTTTGAAGTTTACCTGTTTAGTTAATTCGGACACATGGTGACTACTTCTCAAATACTTTTTCCCGTGGACATTTGATGCAAATTCAACTCTCTTTCTGAGTTCTTCTCTGAAGAAAGCCACGGCTTAGTTCACTTATGAAAGTATTTGAATAAGTACCTTGAATACTTTATGTTTTACAAATTAAAACTCAGAAGAAAGCCTAATTTATTTGTTTTATATGATGCATGTAATGTTTAGAATATTGCGTCAAAGCATTGGGTATTAGGGTCATTGTCATTACCTAACCCTGGTAGGAAAGTTTGTTCGTATTGTTTTGCTTAGTTTTGTGCATGGGACGCAAATGATGGATGACACGCTGCCTTTCCCAGAAAAGAGAAGCTGACTTCACTTGGGTATCTGTGCATCGTCATATACTTAGGAGCTTATTCCCTGATAATATTTGAACAGCCTTATCAAATAATGATAAATTTGAGAGCAGTGGCCAAGGAGAGCGTTGCTTTCGGACATGAAATATACATACATAACAAATTATAGAAATAGCAGTTTTACAGCTGGAATAGAAAATTTCCATCACGTACCACTTACCTGTCCTAACTGTTCAATTGAGTACTTGATCGGCAAACTTTCCTAAGATGTGTGCCCTTAAAATGTGCTGTTTAATTTCTAAGTGTGCTTTCTCAGGATTTTCAGTTGTCTTCCCAGGTATTATTATTAATTAGAATCATCCTGGTAGCCTCTTCAATGTAAGACGGCCGTCAGCCAGCCAATACGTGTGAACAGTTCTAATCCACACACCTCTTCTTTACTGCCTGGTTTTGTTTAAGCTCTAGTTTCCAGGGGAAAAGGAGTTAATTTTACTCCTACATTCTAATCAAGAGGAGGGCATTAAGAAGCATTATGATCCTGGGTGATGATGAGTACCATGCTTTTATTCCTACTAGCTATTTTACATTTGGTAGTGTATATATGTCCATGTCACTCTCTCACTTTGCCCCAGCTTACCCTTCCCCCTTCCCGTGTCCTCAAGTCCATTCTCTACCTCTGTGTCTTTTTTTTTTTTTTTTTGCGGTACGCGGGCTTCTCACTGTTGTGGCCTCTCCAGTTGCGGAGCACAGGCTCCGGATGCGCAGGCTCAGCGGTTGTGGCTCACGGGCCCAGCCGCTCTGCGGCATGTGGGATCCTCCCGGACCGGGGCACGAACCCGTGTCCCCTGCATCGGCAGGCGGACTCTCAACCACTGCGCCACCAGGGAAGCCCTACCTCTGTGTCTTTATTCCTGTCCTGCCCCTAGGTGTGTCAGAACCAATTTTTTTTTTAGATTCCATATGTATGTGTTAGCATACGGTATTTGTTTTTCTCTTTCTGACTTATTTCACTCTGTATGACAGACTCTAGGTACGATTGCACCTTTCTTTCATGTCCATAATTCTATCACTTAATGAGTTTAGACTGCTGACTCACAGGCTCTGTGTCATAATCCTCTGTGACAAAATTTGATTTGATCGCAGTGTGTTAGGTTGATGGTGACAAGGTCAATTGAGTTCGATTTGCTTTCCTCTCTAATCAACTCTGTTCCTCTGGTACGTGGAGACCTTAGGAGACCTGGAAAGTTTTAAATGTTTCTACTCTACAAATGTTTATTATTCAGATACAGAAGAGTTCATTTAAAACTCATTTGCCAATAATGCTTCACAAAATAGATTTTGTAATTTCATGATGAAAGCTTAAGTGTTTTGATTCACTTAAAGTGATTCCAACATTGACTTTTTTTATCCTTAAATATTCTAAGCTTAAACATCACCTCCTCCGAGAAGTCTTTGCTAATCATATTATCTGAGTAGGTTGCCCTGTAATTCTCTGTCTTTAGCTATAGTTTTTGTTTATCTTTCCGTGTCAAATAACACAATTTGCACCTCCATTTGTTAATGCGTGCTTCCTTCAATAGTCTGTAAATTCCATGAGAATTAGGGTCAGGTCTATTTTGCTAATCATTCTCTCCAAAGCACCTAATTTTACTTGTGGCATATAAAATCCGTGTTGAAAGAAAGAATTTGTCCATTTTTCTGAGGAGTTTGGAACAGAAGGTGACAAGGACAAACCTAAGGCAAACTGCAGAACCTGGCTTGGAAGGGGCCCAATGCAATTATTTGAATCCTTTTCTCTTCTATTGGGATGGAGAGTGGAATTTTAGAGACCTGAATGTTCATTTTTGGTAATGAACCTTTTTTTTCTTCATTGCAGTGCAATTCATTGCTGGGTGTACCTTTATTCATTAAGTCATCCAGCCAGTGTTCCTCAAGCACACCAGTAGACCTTGGAATGCAATGGGGAAACCAACAGCAATCAAGTAAACATATACATGAATATATTCTTACACCTGGTGATAAGTATAATGAAGGAAGCAAATGGAAAACCTGTTTTAAACTGTGGGGAGAAGAGTCTCTCAGAAGCTCTTTCTAAGGAAGAGACATTAGGGTCTTACTCCTACCACGTCATCTGCATTTCGCTGCTCTGCTGTGACCCCGGTGGTCGTGGCACTCTTACCCCCACAGGTTACTGGGTGTAGATGATCCCTAGTCCTTGCTGTATGAACACAGATCTGTCACTGACTTACTGTATTCACCTCTCCCAGTGGAATTGCTGTCCTACCCTGATACCTTTCCCTTTTCCCTAGGACCATGTCAGCTTCCCCTCCGCCAATCCTTTATCCAAGGAGAAGCACAGAGTTTCCTGTTTAGCAACTGCTGGCTCACTTCCTGTTTCGGATTCATTGATGAACATTTTCTCTCTCCTGCCACCCTCATGTTGTCACACACTTCCTGGATTCCTGTTGGGACTTAGCCCACATTTACTGTGCACGTGACTTGAATTTTGATTGAAGTCAGATTCCTCCAACCTTCTTCCCCTTTGAGTCTGTCTTCTTTTCTCTCTCCCTTCTCACTCCATTCCGTGCCCCTCTGGGTTCCATATTTCTGGGTTCACCTTGCAGATGATTGATGGTTGTGGAATATGGCAGCAGGACATATGTAGATTTTTTAGCCTCTTCAATCAGAGTTTCTCAACCTCAGCACTACTGACATTTTATGTCCAGTAATTCTGTGTTGTGGAG
Source organism: Phocoena sinus (assembly GCF_008692025.1). Classification (NCBI taxonomy): domain Eukaryota; kingdom Metazoa; phylum Chordata; class Mammalia; order Artiodactyla; family Phocoenidae; genus Phocoena; species Phocoena sinus. The sequence continues at coordinate 4,391,048 of NC_045766.1, forward strand.
CTGTCCTGTGCACTGTTGGATATTTAGCAGCATCTCTGGCTTGTACCCACTAGGTGCCAGGAATACCCCTCACCCAGTTGCAACAATCAAAAATGTGTCCAGACATTGCCAAACGTCCTCTGGCATTAGAAATTTCCCAGTTGAGAACCGAGTATACCAAAGCTTTCAAGGAGCCATGCGTTTTGTTACTTACCTACTTACCGTTTCTTTCACTTATTCATATTTATCGAGTACCTACTTGGTGTCAGAAGCTATTCACGGCAGTGGGAATATGGCTGTAATCAACACAGACAAAACTTTTGCCTTTATCAAGCTCACAGTTTTGTAGTGGGAAATAGAATCAATATGAAAGCAATGTAGTCACTTCATGAAAAGTACGATAAAGTAAAAGAAAGAAAGCAAGGAAATAGGACACTTATTTCAGAGACAGTGCTTGGAAACAGTCTCTTAGAGAAGAGAACCTTTGAGCAGATTTGTAAAAAAAGCACACTTGAGAGTTTTGTGACGATCTTGGACAAAATCATTGCAGAAAGGAGGAAGCAGAAAGTGAAATGTCCCTGAGTGGGAACAAGTGTGCTGTGCTCTATAAACAGCAAGACAACCAGTATGGTTGGGGTGGAGGGAAGGACACCTGAGTGTGATGAGAAGTCACGGGAGAGCTTTGAGCTGGACTGTAATGGAATCTGATTTGTAATCAGGAAGAGACATTCTGACTTCTCTGGACAGAACTGACAATAGTGAAGTAGCCAAGAATGGGCTTGAAGAGACCCATTTAGGAGGTTCCCATGGGAGGGTGAGAGAGAAGATGCTGGTTGGAAGTGGGGTGCTGGTACTAGAGGAGGTCAGATGTTGTTGAATTAAGAGATGCTCTTTGAGGAAGGCCTGGCTGTTCCTGCTGATGAATTGGATGTTGGATGTAAGTAAAAGAAAGGCCCAAGAGGGACTCACAGGCACGAGAACGTAGGTGACTCTTGTTGCCAATTTCTGAGATGGACAAGAATTAAAAAAAAAAAATTTATCGAAGTATAGTTGATTTACAATGTTGTTTTAGTTTCTGCTGTACAGCAAAGTGATTCAGTTATATATATATATACATTCTTTTTATATTCTTTTCCATTATGATTTACCACAGAATATTGACTATAGCTCCCTGTACTATACAGTAGGACCTTCTTGTTTATCCATCCTATATATAATGGTTTGCATCTGCTAATCCCAAACTCCCAATCCATTCCCCCATCCCCTCCCCCTTGACAATCACAGGTCTGTTCTCTATGTCTGTGAGCCTATTTCTGTTTCATAGAAACATTCATTTGTGTCGTATTTTTAGATTCCACATATAAGTGATTGTCATATGGTATTTGTCTTTCTCTGTCTGACTTACTTCACTCAGTATGATCATCTTTAGGTCCATCCACGTTCCCACAAATGGCGTTATTTCTTTCTTTTTTATCGCCAAGGAATATTCCATTGTATATATGTACCACATCTTCTTTATCCACTCCTCTGTCGATGGACATTTGGGTTGTTTCAGCATCTTGGCTATTGTAAGAGATGCACAAGATTAAGAGAGGAGCGGGCTGGGGGTGGAAGGTTAAGAGCTCAGTTTTAGATAATTTAAATACGAAATGGCAATTAGCGGGGATGTTAAGTAACACAGTTAATTTTGCCTCAATTACCTGTTTTTGTTCTCATGTCAAAAGTGTGTACAACCATTTGACAATTGTACAACTAGTTGGTACAACCTTTTTTTTTTTTTAAATGAGAAACCAAAACTGAGAAATCTTGAGTAAACTAGGATTTGTGCTCAAAAATTAAGCCCTCTGTAGTATTTTCCTTAGTCACAACTCCCAAATAACTTTCTGATGTTTTTATGTTAAAACTGGAAAACAGAAAGCATTTGCTATGGTACTTTCAGCAAATAGAAAATAAGTGCAAGTTCAAACTGAAAACACACGTGTCTAAGGAACTTTTATCTTTTTAAAATCTCTGTTATCTCCAGTATTGTTAAAATGAAGGATGAAATTATGAAAAAAATATTTGAACGATTGGATTTATCAGAACATAATCTGATCAACATCCTCAAATACCATTCTTTTTCTTTTAACTTACACATTCCTCTGTATGAGTTAGTTAACCCATGCATCACTTAGAAGATTTTCCTAAGTATTTCCCTCATAGTCAATGCCTGCAGGCCCCGAGGCCTCTAACAATGCAGAGATCTCCTTCCTCGTAGTGTCTCATTATATTGCTACTAAAATCCCAATGTTTTCCATTCTGCCTTTACTAGATCCTAGGCCAAAAAAAAAAAGATGATAACAATAAAAAATAATATTTAGAAGATTTGTAACATTGAAAAAGACACTCTTTGTGAAATGCTTTCAGAATATTATATTTACATACTTTATATGATTATACATTGAGATTTTAAAAAATGCAATATATTAATGGATCAATCTTTCCTATCAGTCAGAGTTCTTGTAGGAAACAGGCGGTACATTCAAATAGGGTAACTGAGGAAAATTTAATGAAAAGAGCAAGGTTAAGATAAATCCACAAGGAAGGGGCTAAAAGCACATTGCCACCCTATGCCTGAGGGGAAGTACGGGGATGGGTTTCAGAAACTCAGAGAGAACCCCTGTTGAAGAGGCCAGCAGATGGACACCATGGCCTTGGGTTGATGACCACAGCAAACTTGAGACAACACAGCAGGGGCAGAGGAAGAGTTCAGTCTCACTATTCCCCACCCTCACATCTCCTTGACAATCGCCACCAACCCCCTTGCCCCTCTTCCCTGCATTTGCAAAGTCCAGTCAAAAAAACAAGAGGCCCATTGGGACATATCAAAAAGGCCAGGCTTCCAGGCACAGAATAGGGTGGGAAAGGGTGAGGAAGGGTGGGGTGGGGTGGTGCAAATTAAGCACACTCATTGACACTACTTTTTTGTTTGTTTTTTACAATATATTAGCTCCTGGAACACCTTTGATGAGGCATCCTGCTCCATTCCTCTGAAACTATTTTTAATGCTTACTGCACAGGGCTTACCAAGCTAATTCAACCACTCCTCCTCAAAGCAGATACCACTCAATCCACCTGCATACCACAGTGCATTGTAAACCCATGTGGGAATTGTTTTCCTGATCTCATACTGCACCCTTTTCCACCTAGTCTTTAACTGGGCTGTTGCAGTCTCTCTGGCTGCTTCCTCTCTCTTCTCCAACTACTTAATTATATCTCAAGATCTTGTCTTATGCCTTCACTATACTTTGCTTTGGAGGAATGTGGAAGAGCGGGGAGTTGGGGATAGTATAAATATATAGGTAGGAAGGTAAGTAGGTAGATAGATAAATAATTATTCTGGGAGAAACACTTGGTTAAATTAATTTCAGTGCATTTCTTGTACATATCTGTCAAATAACTATCCTTATCTAAATAATATTAAAAGCAGAAGCAAGAAGAACTACAACCCTGCAGCCTGTGGAATAAAAACCACATTCACAGAAAGACAGACAAGATGAAAAGGCAGAGGGCTGTGTACTAGATGAAGGAACAAGATAAAACCCCAGAAAAACAGCTAAATGAAGTGGAGATAGGCAACCTTCCAGGAAAAGAATTCAGAAGAATGATAGTGAAGATGATCCAGGACCTCGGAAAAAGAATGGAGGCAAAGATCGAGAAGATGCAAGAAATGTTTAACAAAGATCTAGAAGAATTAAACAACAAACAAACAGAAATGAACAATACAATAACTGAAATGAAACACACTAGAAGCAATCAAGAGCAGAATAACTGAGGCAGAAGAACGGATAGTGACCTGGAAGACAGAATGGTGGAAATCACTGCTGCGGAACAGAATAAAGAAAAAAGAATGAAAAGAAATGAAGACAGCCTAAGAGACCTCTGGGACAACATTAAACACAACAACATTCACATTATAGGGGTCCCAGAAGGAGAAGAGAGAGAGAAAGGACCTGAGAAAATATTTGAAGAGATTATAATCAAAAACTTCCCTAACACGGGCAAGGAAATAGCCACCCAAGTCCAGGAAGCACAGAGAGTCCCATACAGGATAAACCCAAGGAGAAACATGCCAAGACACATAGTAGTCAAACTGGCAAAGATTAAAGACAAAGACAAATTATTGAAAGCATCAAGGGAAAAACGATGAATAACATACAAGGGAACTCCCATAAGGTCAACAGCTGTTTTCTCAACAGAAACTCCACAAGCCAGAAGGGAGTGGCATGATATACTTAAGGTGATGAAAGGGAAGAACCTACAACCAAGATTACTCTACCCAGTAAGGATCTCATTCAAGTTTGATGGAGAAATCAACAGCTTTACAGACAAGCAAGAGCTAAGAGAATTCAGCACCACCAAACCAGCTCTACAACAAATACTGACAGAACTTCTCAAAGTGGGAACACAGAGAAGAAAAGGACCTACAAAACCAAATGCAAAACAATTAAGAAAGTGGTCATAGGAACATACATATCGATAATTACCTTCAACGTGAATGGATTAAATGCTCCAACCAAAAGACACAGGCTTGCTGAATGGATACAAAAACAAGGCCCATATATATGCTGTCTACAGGAGGCCCACTTCAGACCTAGGGACACATAGGACTGAAAGTGAGGGGATGGAAAAAGATATTCCATGCAAATGGAAACCAAAAGAAAGCTGGAGTAGCAATACTCATATCAGATAAAATAGACTTTAAAATAAACAATGTTACAAGAGACAAGGAAGGACACTACATAATGATCAAGGGATCAATCCAAGAAGAAGATATAACAATTATAAATATATATGCACCCAACATAGGAGCACCTCAATACATAAGGCAACTGCTAACAGCTATAAAACAGGAAATCGACAGTAACACTCTAATAGTGGGGGACTTTAACACGTCACTTACACCAATGGACAGAACATCCAAACAGAAAATAAGGAAACACAAGCTTTAAATGACACAATAGACCAGATAGATTTAATTGATATTTATTGGACATTCCATCCAAAACCAGCAGATTACACTTTTTTCTCAAGTGCACATGGAATATTCTCCAGTATAGATCACATCTTGAGTCACAAATCAAGCCTCAGTAAATTTAAGAAAATTGAAATATCAAGCATCTTTACTGACCACAACACTAAGAGATTAGAAATCAATTACAGGGATAAAAACGTAAAAAACAGGAACACATGGAGGCTAAACAATGTACTACTAAATAACCAAGACATCACTGAAGAAATCAAAGAAGAAATCAAAAAATACCTAGAGACAAATGAGAAAACACGACCATCCAAAACCTATGGGATGCAGCAAAAGCAGTTCTAAGAGGGAAGTTTATAGCTATACAAGCCTACCTCAAGAAACAAGAAAAATCTGAAATAAGCAATCTAAATTTACACCTAAAGCAACTAGAGAAAGAAGAACAAACAAAACCAAAAGTTAGCAGAAGGAGAGAAATCATAAAGATCAGAACAGAAATAAATGAAATAGAAACGAAGAAAACAATAGCAAAGATCAATAAAAGTAAAAGCTTGCTTTCTGAGAAGAGAAACAAAATTGATAAACCATTATCAAGACGCATCATGAAAAAGAGGGAGAGGACTCAAATCAATAAAATTAGAAATGAAAAAGAAGTTAAAACAGACACTGCAGAAATACAAAGCATCCTAATTGACTACTACAAAGAACTCTATGCCAATAAAATGGACAACCTGGAAGAAATGGACAAATTCTTAGAGAGGTATAACCTTCCAAGACTGAACCAGGTAGAAATAGAAAATATGAACATACCAATCACGAGTAATAAAATTGAAACTGTGATTAAAAATCTTCCAACAAACACAAGTCCAGGACTAGATGGCTTCACAGGTGGATTCTATCGAACATTTAGAGAAGAGCTAACACCCATCATTCTCAAACTCTTTCAAAAAATTGCAGAGGAACGAACACTCCCAAACTCATTCTATGAGGCCACCATCACCCTGATACCAAAACCAGACAAAGATACTACAAAAAAAGAAAATTACAGACCAATATCACTGGTGAATATAGATGCAAAAATCCTCAACAAAATACTAGCAAACAGAATCCAACAACACATTAAAAGGATCATACACCATGATCAAGTGGGATTTATCCCAGGAACGCAAGGATTCTTCAACGTATGCAAATCAAACAGTGTGATACACCATATTAAAATATTAAAGAATAAAAACCATATGATCATCTCAACAGATGCAGAAAAAGCTTTTGACAAAATTCAACACCCATGTATGGTAAAAAGTCTCCCAACGTGGGCATAGAGGGAACCTACCTCAACATAATAAAGGCTGTATATGACAAATTCACAGCAAACATCATTCTCAATGGTGAAAAACTGAAAGCATTTCCTCTAAGATCAGGAACAAGACAAGGATGTCTACTCTCACCACTGTTATTCAACATAGTTTTGGAAGTCCCAGCCACGGCAATCAGAGAAAAAAAAGAAATAAAATGAATACAAATTTGAAAAGAAGTAAAATTATCAGTGTTTGCAGATGACATGATACTATATGTAGAGAATCCTAAAGATGCCACCAGAAAGCTACTAGAGCTAATCAATGAATTTGGTTAAATTGCAGGATACAAAATTAATGCACAGAAATCTCTTGCATTCCTATACACTAATGATGAAAAATCTGAAAGAGAAATTAAGGAAACACTCCCATTTACTACTGCAACAAAAACAATAAAATACCTAGGAATAAACCTACCCAGGGAGACAAAAGACCTTTATGCAGAAAAGTATAAGACACTGATGAAAGAAATTAAAGATGATACCAACAGATGGAGAGATATACCATGTTCTTGGATTGGAAGAATCAATATTGTGAAAATGACTATACTACCCAAAGCAATCTACAGATTCAATGCAATCCCTATAAAATTACCAATAGCATTTTTCACGGAACTAGAACAAAAAATCTTAAAATTTGTATGGAGACACAAAAGACCCCGAATAACCCAAGCAGTATTGAGGGAAAAAAACAGAGCTGGAGGAATCAGACTCCCTGAACTCAGGCTATTCCTCAAAGCTACCATAATCAAGACAGTATGATACTGGCACAAAAACAGAAATATAGATCAATGGAACACGATAGAAAGCCCAGAGATAAACCCACGCACGTATGGTCAACTAATCTGTGACAAAGGAGGCAAGGATATACAATGGAGAAAAGACAGTCTCTTCAGTAAGTGGTGCTGGGAAAACTGGACAGCTACATGTAAAAGAATGAAATTAGAACACTCCCTAACACCATACACAAAAATAAACTCAAAATGGATTCGAGACCTAAATGTAAGACTGGACACTGTAAAACTCTTAGAGGAAAACATAGCAAGAACACTCTTTGACATAAATCACAGCAAGATCTTTTTTGATCCACCTCCTAGAATAATGGAAATAAAACCAAAAATAAACAATTGAGACCTAATTAAAGTTAAAAGCTTTTACACAGCAAAGGAAACCTTAAACAAGACAAAAAGGCAACCCTCAGAATAGAAGAAAATATTTGCAAATGAATCAACGGACAAAGGATTAATCTCCAAAATATATAAACAGCTCATGCAGCTCAATATTAAAAAAACAAACAACCCAATCCAAAAATGAGCAGAAGACCTAAACAGACATTTATCCAAAGAAGACATACATATGTCCAAGAAGCACATGAAAAGCTGCTCAACATCCTTAATTATTAGAGAAATGCAAATCAAAACTACAATGAGGTATCACCTCACACCAGTTAGAGTGGGCATCATCAGGAAATCTACAAACAACAAATGCTGGTGAGGGTGTGGAGAAAAGGGAACCCTCTTGCACTGTTTGTGGGAGTGTAAATTGATACAGCCACTATGGAGAACAGTATGGAGGTTCCTTAAAAACTAAAAATAGAATTACCATATCACCCAGCCATCCCACTACTGGGCATATACCCAGAGAAAACCATAATTCAAAAAGAGACATGCACCCCAATGTTCATTGCAGCATTATTTACAATTGCCAGGTCATGGAAGCAGCCTAAATGCCCATCGACAGACGAATGGATAATGATGTGGTACATATATACAATGGAATATTACTCAGCCATAAAAGGGAACGAAATTGGGTCATTTGTAGAGATGTGGATGGATCTAGAGTCTGTCATACAGAGTGAAGTAAGTCAGAAAGAGAAAAACAAATATCGTATATTAACGCATATATGTGGAACCTAGAAAAATGGTACAGATGAAGTGGTTTGCAGGGCAGAAATTGAGGCACAGATATAAAGAACAAACATATGGGCACCAAAGGGGAGAAAGCGGCAGGTGGTGGTTATGGTGGTGTAAGAATTGGGAGATTGGGATTGACATGTATACACGAATATGTATAAAATGGATAACTAATAAGAACCTCCTGTATAAAATAATAATAATAATAAATAATATTAAAATGCCGCTTAAAATTTTTTAAGTTTCGGAAGGATTCCATGATAGATGCATTTAAAGAAATTGTGAAATCATAGTATAATAACTAGTTTTCTTAAACATAGTGCCTCACTAAAACTTATTTCCCTTGAAAAATTGGTAAAAACACATTTCTTCCCAATTGAAAATCTGGCTCTAGTTTTTGTGTTTGATAAATTATACATTCAATGTTTAAAATTAAAACCATGACCAAAAATTTGTGGTTGAATTAGCCTTTTTATATAGGGTAAAAGGAGAAGATATTTATTATGTTAGGTCAAAGTGCTTCCTTGTTGAGCACATGCAGATTTATAACCATTTTACTAGTGAAGACTTGTTTAGTAGTAAATAGAAATCCTAAAATATCTAACTATTCAATTCATACTGATTTTATTCTTCTCAGAGGAGATTACAACATGATTTACAACCTACCCAAATCAATTTTTAAAAAAATAAATGTATTTATTTATTTTTGGCTGTTCGTTGCTGTGCACGGGCTTTCTCTAGTTGCGGCGAGCGGGGGCTACTCTCTTTGTTGCGGTATGTGGGCTTCTCATTGCGGTGACTTCTCGTTGCGGAGCACGGGCTCTAGGTGCCTGGGCTTCAGTAGTTGTGGCACATGGGCTTCAGTAGTTGTGGCACATGGACTCTAGAGTGCAGGCTACATGCACAGACATGTGGGCTACAGTAGTTGTGGCACTCAGGCTCAGTAGTTGTGGCTCACGGGCTCTAGAGCACAGGCTCAGTAGTTGCAGCACACGGTTTTAGTTGTTCCACAGCATGTGGGATCATCCTGGACCAGGGCTCAAACCCATGTCCCCTGCATTGGCAGATGGATTCTTAACCACTGCACCAGCAGGGAAGCCCTCAAAATCAATTCTAATGTAATTTTAATTTATTGACTACAATAATCACACCTTTTAATTAGAATATAATTTAATTTTTCTTAACGTCTGTATTAGCCCAGAAAGCCTGAATGAGATGTTTGAGTAACCTATCACCTAGAGTGGAGCATATTGAAAATAACCCGAGCAATTGGGTTTTTACATGAGTAATTGTACACACTGCGTGCCTGTCTCTTTCACATACTGGATTTCTCTGTTTTCTTTATTACCAATTTATGTCCCAATAATCCTTTTCTCTTTTATGTGGAGAGTAGAGAAGCACAAGGTTGGTAATTCTCTTTTAGAGAGTCTGAGAAAGAAAAACTATTTTCATAATAAAATGGTGATTTTTATTTGCTTTTTTTCACTGTGTTGGCATTTCCACTGATACTAAACAAAGCAAGGGTGGTGAAAATGCCAGTGCTTCGCACAAATCAAGGCAGTCGCACCAACTCTACTAGTGGTTATTGGATTCTTCACACTGAATGCAAACTTATTATTTTTTTTATTATTAACACTTTTTTAAGAGCAGTTTTAAGTTTACAGAAAAATTGAAGGGGAGATACAGAGATTTCCCATATACCTCCTGCCAACCCCCGTATATGTATAGTCTCCTTCATCATCAACATCCTCCACCAGAGTGGGACGTTGGTTGTAAATGGTGAACCTTCACTGACACACCTTAGTTACCCAAAGTCCATAGTTTACATTATGGTTCATTTTTGGTTTTGTACATGGTATGCATCTGGACACACATAGGATGACATGTATGCATTATTATGGTATTATATGGAGTATTTTGTGGCCCTAAAAATCCTCTGCTTTTATTTAAGAATTTCTCCTATGCAGCAGTAGAATGTAGTACTTTTATTTATTTATTTATTTATTTTGGCTGTGTTGGGTCTTCGTTCCTGTGTGAGGGCTTTCTCTAGTTGTGGCAAGCGGGGCCACTCTTCATCGCGGTGCATGGGCCTCTCACTGTCGCGGCCTCTTTTGTTGCGGAGCACAGGCTCCAGATGCGCAGGCTCAGTAGTTGTGGCTCACGGGCCTAGTTGCTCCGTGGCATGTGGGATCTTCCCAGACCAGGGCTCGAACCCGTGTTCCCTGCATTGGCAGGCAGATTCTCAACTACTGCGCCACCAGGGAAGCCCCAGAATGTAGTACTTTTATTAAATCTCAGACCTTAAGTATACACATCTTTTTATTATTCTAGTGACAAAATCAGGAAGCATGCGTGAAGTAATTTTGCTACATTCTAAAATATGAATCCATTAACCACGTTTGACAGAACAATTGTATTGCTAAATTTTTTTCTGAAATAACTGAAAAGTTTACAAAGAGGTATATCCAATAATGTTTATCCAGCCTTGTTAAGAATAGAAAAAAGAAAAGCCCCAAATGCTAAATTAAATAAAGTATGTAGATAAATTATTTCATTTCTGTAGGATGAAACACACCGAGAAGTGGAACAATGATATACACTGCTATCTATTGATATCCACGTTACATAAAAGGAGGAGAAAGTATAGGTTTTAAAAAAAAAAAATTATATCCCGTTTGTGGGAGAAACTCTTGCATAAATATATAATCAGTGTCAGCATTGATTTGCCTAAAGTTGTTGGTGATTACGAACTTTGTTTTTGCTTATCAATTTTTTAAAAAGTGTATACAATAAATGAAATTTACTTGTATATTCAGGAAATGAAACATTTTATAATGAAATGTGTAAAGAAATGGAAAAATAACCTTAATATAAACACAGAAGAGACTTGCTAGGTCAAAGAAGATTCACAGATTAAATACTCCTGGTATAGACTGTCAAACACTTCAGAAGGTGGCTGTCAGGGGAGGGGACAACCAGTATGACACAGATGTCTTCTGCCTACACTGAGGTATAAAATTAAATATGTACATAGAGATTAACCAGTTTAATAAGCTGATTATTCATTGCTTCTTCAATTTGCATAACTATTGTTAGTAAGACCCGAAAGTTTAAAAATATTTGTTACTCATTTCCATTCCTTTTTTAATAAATTGTTTAGGTATGTTTCATGCTGCATTTGCCTCTATAAGAGATTCTTTCTCTCTCTCTTTAAGTGATCATAAGGGAACTGTGTACATTAAGGTCCTCAAATGCTTTTTAGATTATGTATGTTAATATTTTCCCAGTTAATTATGGTGTTTTTTAAAACATACAGAAAAAGTTAGCTCTTAGGTACTCATAACTACCAAAATTCCTTTTTTGTTTGTTTGCTTAGGAAAGGATTTTTAAAAAATTTGCTATGTTGGATGATAGGGGAATCTCATTTTACTTTAATTTCCTAATAGTTAAACCAGCACAAACTGAATAATGTTTTATTTTCCCACCAATTTGAAATGCTTCTCTTATCATGTTTATACTTGCTTCTAGATTTTCTCTCATGTTCTAGCAATCTGTTTGGCCAATCTTGTTGTCCTGTTTCAGTAATTATACTTCTAACGTGTTCATTTATGCAGTATTTTCTTGGTTATTATCGTCTAGTTATTCTTTCAGATTAAACTTTGAATTAATGATAAAAATCCCAGAATATAATCTCATTTGAGATTTCAAATAAAATTTCATTGAAGCCTATAAGATTTCGTACAAAAAAACTGGAATTTTGTCACTGGTGAGTGTCCTCATATCATGGGAAAGTGATAAGTCTTACCTTTAGGCAGATTTTTATTTATCACCCTCACCATTATTCAAAGGAGAACTATTATGGTACTGGAAACCCTCCAGTCTTTGTAACTGAAGGGATGGCTGGCTAATGAGAAAATGCTCGTATAATTTACAATTGCTAAGATGTTGAAGTTGAAGTTGAAATTCAAAACCGATGAACTGGTCAGCCTAATTGCTTTCCTGATTACCTCTAACCATGTGGTTTCAATGACAATAAATTCTACAAGAGTTTTTACACCAGTATCTTCATCCTAATTCCTTCCTACTCCGTCACCAAGATGCCACAATTATTTCCAACAACCTAATGGACAGCCGCCCATAGAGGTCTCCCCAACACCACAACTTAACATTTTCCTATCCTCAGAAGTGAATTTTTGTGTTTTTATCTCAGTTACTTTCATCACAATCTCTTCATTCCTTCATGACTTATTTGTCCAGGACATGTCCTTCTTCATCTTCTAATATCCTACCAATGATCAAATCCCCTTGCTCCTCAATCCAGGTTCACACTGAGCCACCACAATAGAACAGACTGGGAGTTTGGGATTGACATATACACACTACTATACGTAAAATAAATAACCACCAAGGACCTACTGTAGAGCACAGGGAACTCTACTCAATACTCTGTAATAACCTAAATGGGGAAAGAACTTGAAAAAAGATAGATACATATATATGTATAATTGAATCACTTTGCTCTACACCTGAAACTGACACGACATTGTTAATCAACTGTACTCTGATATAAAATAAGAAGTTAAGAAAATGGAGTTTACTGTGTCATGCTGGGACTTGAAACAATCACTTGTTACTTCTGGTTCCTAGAGATAAAAAATAATGTCTTTAGCCTGGAGTAAGAGACGTTTTTACAGTTTTGGCCATGATGCCTCTTGGTTTTCATTTCTATCTTTTCAGGTCAGAAATACACCTCTGCTTCAACCACACCCAACTTAAACATGCCACACATTTTAGTGCCTACGTGCAAATGCTATTTCTTTTGCCGTTAATGCTTTTCTTCAGTTTTCCGTCTCTATTGGATGCATTCTTCAATATTGAGGGCCAGCTTCTGCAGCCTTCCTCAGCTACCCAGTGTTAGTTAAATGAGATAATGTGTAAAGTACTTAGCACAATGCTCAGTACCTAATAATCGCTAAATATATGGTAATTACTTTTAAAAATTTTTTATTGAAATATAGTTGATTTACAATGTTTTGTTAGTTTCAGGTGTACAGTTAAGTGATTCAGATATATCTATAGTATTATATATATTCGGTTACATATGTATAACTAAACATATTCAGTTATATCATATATATAATATACATATTCATTTTTTTACATTCTCTTCCATTATAGGTTATTACAAGATACTGACTGTGGTTCCTTGTGCTCTACAGTAGGTCTTTGTTGGTTATTTATTTATTTTTTTTTTTTGCGATACGTGGGCCTCTCACCGCTGTGGCCTCTCCCATTGCAGAGCACAGGCTCCGGACGCTCAGGCTCAGCGGCCATGGCTTTCGGGCCCAGCCGCTCCACAGCATGTGGGATCCTCCCGGACCAGAGCACGAACCCGTGTCCCCCTCATCGGCAGGCGGACTCTCAACCACTGCGCCACCAGGGAAGCCCCTGGTTATTTATTTTATATGTAGTAGTGTGTAAATTTTAATCCCAAACTCCTAGTATTTCCCTCTCTCTCCCCTTCCCTTTGGTAACCGTAAATTTGTTTTCTATGTAACTGCTTTTAATAACATTGGTTTTCTTATGTTTGCTCCCGTGAATTCTGTTTATACCTGTAAAATGTCACTTACTTTGTGATAAAATGACACACTTAAAACGCATCTCCCCTACCTCAAAACTAGGATTTATAAGAAGGTATGATCTACATCTTAAGCTTCTTTCCGTTGGGTCTCTTTCCCCACAGCCTGGTGACTACTCTTTTCTGATTAAGTAAATGAATATCAAATAATTTTCAAATTGAGGGAAACTCAGTATATTGATATAAAATCTAATTACCAGTGTTCTTCTCTCCAACTTAACTTTACAAGGATGGACTGAAACATGTGGTAAGAAAGCATACAACTGTTTAAAGCCTCCTAAATTACCTTTTTAAAATTCTGAAGCAAATAATATCACAGTCTAAAGTTCACATTCAAACTGAGGAAAACAGAAGTCTTTAGTTTTGGAAATGTATCCGTCTCTGTCTTTTTCCTCCCCGAGTTCTTTGTTCTCATTTGATCGATTTGAATTAGGTTGCATTTCAATTTCCGTTTTTAAATAACATTTATTGAATATTTAATAGGTGCCACGTACTAAGCTCAGCACTTTGCAAGCATTATCCATTGAGTGTTGGCCCCAGTCCTACGAAGTAAATCTCACAAACTCTGTTTTACAAGGAAGACATTGAACTTTAAAGCGGCCGTGTGAATTTCCCAGGTCCATATAACATCTGAGTGACAGACATGGAACTAAACATGGTATCTATAGGATCCCAGGCCCAAACTCTGAGCCATTGTTCTATGCACTCATTGTCTAGGTCTAAGGCACTTTTTTCAAAGGAGACAGCAGGCAGTTTTGCCCCTCGGGGGGCATTTGGCAATGTCTGGACACATTTTTGGTTCTTACGACTGGGAGAGAGGACGCTACTTAACACCTAGTGGGTAGAGGCCAGAGGTCCTGATCAGGGACAGGATGAAGACAGCCTTCCACAACCAAGTATTGATATTATCTGTTCCAAAATGTCAGCAGTGCTGCAGTTGAGAAACCCTGGTCTAAGCTAAAGGCAGAGAGCTTCTAAAAGTGACGCAGAGACTCAGAAAACCGGTTGGGGAAAGGGTTACACACAATCAAGCCTTGAAATCTATGGTACTTGCTTTTTTTTTTTTTTTTTTTTTTTTTTTGTGAGATACAGCTATTATCAGGGAAATATAGATGATGGGGTGCTTATTTCTCTTTTCGAATGTAAAACAAGAAAAGCATATCTTAAATCGTTCAGTGAAGAAAAATTACAGTTGACACTTCTGTAAGGCTTATAGTTAAGCAGGAATGCTAATTTTCCGTATCTCTTTCAAAATCTCACGTTTTCATGGCTAATTCATTGTGGTCTTAATTATTTTAGCAAACAGGTATAAGCTAAATCTTTTAAATTTGGTGAATTTTTCTTAACCCGAATTAATATTGAAATTGCAAGTGGCTTAGTAATCTAATGCATTTTGGCGCTGGATGTTTTCATTTTGCTGAGGCAAGAGTGATTCCTTGGCCTTCTCCTGATCTCAGGATTGATACACTGAGGGTCTTTAGGTGGACACACCGGTGTGGAAACCCATTTTGCTGAAGTGCTTGGTAGATTCTCACGCCTCAGTTGGTAATGTTCTTGGTGGGTTGTTGGATTCCAGGGATGAAGGTTTTCTTGGCAAGAAGGATTCAATTTAAAAACCACTGACATACCCACAGATTCGGTCCCACTTACTCTCCACTGACAGAATGTTTTGCCTTTTGCTCAACTGGTCACTGCTCTGTTTATGTTGTATTCTTCAGATTTTTTTTTTTTGACGTATATAGTTGATTTACGATGTTGTGTTAATTTCTGCTGTTCAACAATGTGTTTCAGTTACACATATATACATTCTTTTTCATATTCTTTTCCATTATGGTTTATCACAGGATATTGCATAGAGTTCCCTGTGCTATACAGTAGGACCTTGTTGTTTATCTATTCTATTTATAATAGCTAACACCTATGCAGTATTCTTTAAATATTTTGCAACCAGGTCTGGCTTCATGCATGTGTGACCTGTCAAGTGGCACAGGGCCCTGTGCTTTGTTTAGTCCTCTTCTCATAAACTTGACATTCTTAACTTTGGAACCAGGGGCCCATATTTTTATTTTGCCCTGGGTTTCCAAATTATATATGTGATTCTCCTACAGCATGTACACTTTGCTTATGTATTGTCAGGTTGAGCAAACAGAGTACTGGGGGCAATATTCATGCTCTCCTAATGAATCAGTTAAAAGCAAAAGCACTTCAATCTGAAAAAATGGCGGGTTTTCTTCTAGAAACAAAAAGGAGAGAGGGGTAGCCTAGGGAGGACGATACAGGAATACACCCGTTTGCAAAAAGGTCATCATTTCATAATGCCATTTGCAGCAACATGGATGGACCTAGGGATGATCATACAAAGAGAAGTAAGCCAGACAAGGAAAGATAAATATCACATGATATCGCTTATATGTGGAATCTAAAAAAAGAAAAGACGCAAGTGTACTTATTTCCAAAACAGGAAGAGACTCACAGACGTAGAAAACAAACTTAGTTACCAAACGGGAAAGGGGAGGTGAGGGGAGGGATAAATTAGGAGGTTGGGATTAACATATACACACTATTATATATAAAATAGATAATCAACAAGGACCTACTGTATAG
Source organism: Phocoena sinus (assembly GCF_008692025.1). Lineage (NCBI taxonomy): Eukaryota > Metazoa > Chordata > Mammalia > Artiodactyla > Phocoenidae > Phocoena > Phocoena sinus. The sequence goes on from NC_045766.1 coordinate 4,407,556, forward strand.
CACAGGGAACTATACTCAGTATTTTGTAATAATCTAGAAGAGAGAATCTGAAGAAGAATATATATATATATATATATATATATATATATATATATATAACAATCGCTATGATATACATCCGAAACTAACACGATATTGTAAATCAACTACACTTCAATAAAAAATCATTTAACTCAGTGTTTGTTGAAATATTTATTGATAAATCTGTTTTAACATCCCTATTAAAACAAGAATAAAAAATTTTAAAGGCTTTTTGCAATTAAAAAAACCAGGATATAAGCCACTCAGGGAATACTAGACATTTCTCTGTAAAGACATTTTCATTTTTTTCATTGTATCTTATTTGATTGTACAGCACTGCGTTTTGCTGTATATAAATAAAATTAGGGGAACTACTTTAGGTTTATTACATACTTGCCTTGTTTTTTCCCAAATGACAAATTCGAGAGTGAATAACTGTAAATACTTAGAAAATAGACTTCATTTAACTGCGCTGTATGAATGTCGAGATTTGTTTTCTGGCAAAAGTAAGTTTCCATTTTATGTACTTGCTTTGGGTAATTTGGATAGTATCTCGCTGAGAAAAAATGTGGTGCCCAGTTAGCCTGGAAGGGGTGATCAATATCCTTGTAGGCACGTGATGGAGAGGCATCTCTGTAGAGGGGAAAAGCTGACATGGCGTATACATCCCTCTCATGATTCAGGTGAACTCTTGTGGACCTAAATATCAATAGAGGCAACACTATTTTAGCTTCCAACATTAAGAATTTGAAGCTCAGCGTAATTTCAAATAATGCACATTTGCACATTTCTTGGAGCTTTGAAAGGGCTTGTCGAAAACTATTGCTGTTGCTTTGTGTCAATCTCTATCCTTAGTAATTTCCAAGATAACATATCAGCCGCTGACTCCATCCCTACAAAAGTAGGATGTGCATTACGTTCTTCTATTCACACACTTTAAAAACAGTATTTCACACTATTAAATTCCTTAAATACAGATGAGAATTGTGATGATGGAATGCCCTTGGGGTTGAAAAATATTAACTTGATGCTTCGGAGACTCTCTTGCTATCATGTATATGGCACTTCTTTTGAGTTTCTGACAAGCCATATAATGAAAATGTTACCCTTTACTTAGTGCCTGAAATTTTCAGGACACTGTACTGACTACTTTAGATTTATTATCACAGTTGCTGCTGTGGAGGATGGGATTCTGATTATTGCTATGAGACAAGCCAACCCAACACTTACTGGCACAGGACAGCAGCCACTGTATTATGCTTATAGATTGGAAGATTAAGGACTAGGATAGCGGATTCAAAATGGACACGGCTTGTCCGTTCCACAAGTCTGGGCTCTCAACTGGGGAGACTCAAACGGCTAGGAGTGAGTAGAACAACTGGAGTGAAACTATCAGTGTAGCAATCTTAAGAAAGAAGAACAGAGCTAAAGGAATAACACTTCCTAATCTCGGACTATTTTACAAAGCAGTAATCAAAACTGTATGGTACTGGCATAAAAACAGACGCATAGATCAGTGGAACAAAATAATGAGCCTTGAAATAAACTCACACATCTGTGGTCAACTCATCTTTGACAAGGGCATCCAGAATACACAACAGGGAAATGATCGTCTCTTCAATGGAGGGTGCCGGGAAAACTGTATATCCCCATGCAAAATAATGAAACTGGACCCTTATCTTACACCATACACAAAAATTAACTTGAAATTGATTAAAGAGTTAAATATAAGACCTGAAACCGTCAAACTCCTAGAAGAAAACAAGGAAAAAGCCTCTTAGCAATGATTGTTTTTTGGATATGACACCAAAAGCATAGGCAATAAAAGCAAAAATAAACAAGTGGGATTACCTCGAACTACAAAGCTTCTGGAATATTTACTTCTAAATGGCTTCTCCCCTCACATGAGAGGTGGCTAGGTTGGAATATCAACCAGAGAACTTACAGACAACATCCCTCTATAGCTTGGGCTTCTCTCCGCCTGATGGATACCTTCTAAGAAGAGAGACAGGTGTCGCTTCATGACCTTACTGACCTCACCTGAAGAGAAGAGCATCACTTCTGCTGTGCTGGACAGATCCCAGCAGTCACTGCCTAGCTTCAGGCGAGGAGACCTAACTGCACCTTTTCATGGGAGGTCTGGCAAACAATCTGCAGCACCCCTTGAAAACCTCCACAGCTAGGAATTAGTTCCCATTGCAGAGTTGAAGAAGAGGAGATTAAAGGAGGTTCAATAATTTGCCCAAGTTCACAGAGCAAGTAAGTGACAAAACCAGAATGCACCTCCAAAAGCCTGGGTCTCCTGAAGGCTAGCGCCAGTCAGTTTAGAGAGGCTTCTATTTCTCCATCATCATCTGGGTCTTAATTGTCTATGTGTAATTACTCGTGTGATTTTATTTCATGTTTTGACTCCCCATTTACCACTTCCTGAAAGGCAAGGACTATGTTCTTTTTCTTCCTTATATCCCCAAAGCAGAAATTAAGGGCTTAATAAATATTTCCTGAACGAAGGAAGGAAATGAAAGTTTAATGTCATCAGGCTTGGTTAGGACTTAGACTGATGGGTCCTGTAGAGAACGTGTGGTCATTATACCTTTTGCAGGTGATTGGTGATTGTTGGATTTCTCTTCCATTAGCAACGTGAGTGATTGACTAGAATAGCCTTGATTACATTGGAATGCTAAATGTTGAGATCTGCCTGATTCTGGGAAACAGAGTCTTCAGAGAGCAAGTTTGTGTAGTTAAGGAACCATTGCATCAGCTTGACGGAGCACTGCCAAACAGTGTTGTCACATTTTTTGTAGACTTAAAACTTTATTATATGCTTTTTGCTAACTTATTTATGTAGAGTGCACAGTACACGGTTCTCGTTTTGATGCCTATACTCTTGAATTCATGGGAACTCTGCCTTGCAAGTTGTCATATTAGGAAATTGTGAGAATTTTGATACACAAAGAGCAATGTGTTAAATATTGAAAAGCAAATCAAAGTCAGTTTAATCTGTTTGACTTTCAGGAATAACACTGGTTTCCAAAATATCTCGGACAAATCTTCTTCATCAAAATATGCATTTTCAAGCTCTCCTATTTTTCACTGACAAAATTGTAGGTGTAGCTTGCATGCAGCTTAACTTAGTCATCAGCAACAATTTTTCATAGAACTTAAAAATCGGATTTAACTTCTGTTATATTTATGTGTTGAACATGCACATTCAAGTTTTTACACTTAATTTAGGAAAAATATTTCTTGTTTTCTGATTAGCCAAAAGATATTATTGTTTCTACTAATCACTCAGCTTAACAGAGTAAAACATTAACCCTCTAAAGGACATGGTTAACAAAGAAAATGGGAAATAAAGCTGCATTTTTATGGCCCAAGAAAATTGAGTGAAATAACCATAGAGTTCAACTTCCTGATACCTAGAAATTTAAAATCTAATAGAGAAGACAAATGGAACTCTGAGTGTGTCTTAAATAAAACTTTGTAAGTATGGAAATGAAATTGTGTGTGTGTGTGTAGTTTGATTGGGTGTGTATAAAAATTGAGATTGTGACTTGTGTATGTGCATATAACTGACAAAAAGGTGCAGTGATACATGCTTCAAATATGTCTAAACAGATAACGTTAGTTATGAAAAAGATTTTGAGGAGTGAAGCCTAATAGTTAGAATCACAGTATTTCTAAAGAAACACAGACAGTATTTACCAGAAAAAGTGAAAAAAAAAGGCTTGGGTATAGGAGTGTTTAAACAAATGGAGAGAATTAATTGATAGAGTATCTCTCAAAGTCATTTCTGAAAGGATATCCTTTTTTCAGATCTTCATTATAGGATTAAAAGCATGCAGTACTCCCCCCCTCTCCACCCCTCATATCACAGACTAAGAAAATGAAAGCTCCTTGAAGGTTTCTCTTTGTTTGAATGATTCAGTGTGCATGTTAGGCGATACAGATACTACCTCAAATCTTAATATCATAAAGTTAAAAACACTCCCAAGCTTTTAAGTTCGTTTTATGGCAAGCTCAGTCCTGGGATTTGGAGTGAAAGAAAGTCTATCTTTGAAGTTCATCAGTGTGGTTCAGAGAATGGTTCTCAGTTGCTGGTTGAGTTTCCTTTGGCAAAGGTGGCTGGGTGGTTTTTGAGGGCCACCTAGAAGTAGTGGTTAATTCATGTTTTCTGGTATTGACGCAGTTTTTTTTTTTTTTTTTAACACCTTTATTGGAGTATAATTGCTTTACAATGGTGTGTTACTTTCTGCTTTTTAACAAAGTGAATCAGCTGTACTTATGCGTCTCCCTCCCACCCTCCCTATCCCACCCCTCTAGGTGGTCACAAAGCACTGAGCTGATCTCCCTGTGCTATGCAGCTGCTTCCCACTAGCTAGCTATTTTACATTTGGTAGTGTACTATGTCCATGCCTCTCTCTCACTTCGTCTCAGCTTACCCTTCCCCCTCCCCATGTCCTCAAGTCCATTCTCTATGTCTGCATCTTTATTCCTGTCCTGCCCCTAGGTTCTTCAGAACCATTTTTCTTTTCAGATTCCATATATATGTGTTAGCATATGGTATTTGTTTTTCCCTTTCTGACTTCACTCTGTATGACAGACTCTAGGTCCATCCACCTCACTACAAACAACTAAATTTCGTTTCTTATTATGGCTGAGTATTAGTCCATTGTCTATATGTGCCACATCTTCTTTATCCATTCATCTGTCAGTGGACACATAGTTTGCTTCCATGTCCTGGCTATTGTAAATAGAGCTGCAATGAACATTTTGGTACATGACTTTTTGTGAATTATGGTTTTCTCAGGGTATATGCCCAGTAGTGGGATTGCTGGGTTGTATGGTAGTTCTATTTGTAGTTTGTTAAGGAACCTCCATACTGTTCTCCATAGTGGCTGTATCAATTTACATTCCCACCAACAGTGCAAGAGGGTTCCCTTTTCTCCACATCCTCTCCAGCATTTATTGTTTGTAGATTTTTTTTTTTACATCTTTATTAGAGTATAATTGCTTTACAATGGTGTGTTAGTTTCTGCTGTATAGCAAAGTGAATCAGTTATACATATACATATGTTCCCATATCTCTTCCCTCTTGCGTCTTTCTCCCTCCCAGCCTCCCTATCCCACCCCTCTGGGTGGTCACAAAGCACCGAGCTGATCTCCCTGTGCTATGCGGCTGCTTCCCACTAGCTATCTACCTTACGTTTGGTAGTGTATATATGTCCATGCCTCTCTCTCGCTTTGTCACAGCTTACCCTTCCTCCTCCCCATATCCTCAAGTCCATTCTCTAGTAGGTCTGTGTCTTTATTCCTGTCTTACCCCTGGGTTCTTCATGACATTTTTTTTTTCTTAAATTCCATATATATGTGTTAGCATACGGTATTTGTCTTTCTCTTTCTGGCTTACTTCACTCTGTATAACAGACTCTAGGTCTATCCACCTCATTACAAATAGCTCAATTTTGTTTCTTTTTATGGCTGAGTAATATTCCATTGTCTATATGTGCCACATCTTCTTTATCCATTCATCTGATGATGGACACTTAGGTTGTTTCCATCTCCTGGCTATTGTAAATAGAGCTGCAATAAACATTTTGGTACATGACTCTTTTTGAATTATGGTTTTCTCAGGATATATGCCCAGTAGTGGGATTGCTGGGTCAGATGGTAGTTCTATTTTTAGTTTTTTAAGGAACCTCCATCCTGTTCTCCATAGTGGCTTTACCAATTCACATTCCCACCAGCAGTGCAAGAGTGTTCCCTTTTCTCCACACCCTCTCCAGCATTTATTGTTTCTAGATATTTTTGATGATGGCCATTCTGACCAGTGTGAGGTGATACCTCATTGTGGTTTTGATTTGCATTTCTCTAATGATTAGCGATGTTGAGCATCCTTTCATGTGTTTTTTGGCAATCTGTATATCTTCTTTGGAGAAATGTCTATTTAGGTATTCTTCCCATTTTTGGTTGTGGTTGTTTGTTTGTTTGATATTGAGCTGCATGAAGTGCTGGTATATTTTGGAGATTAATCCTGTGTCAGTTGCTTCATTTGCCAATATTTTCTTCTATTCTGACGGTTGCCTGTTCGTCTTGTTTAAGGTTTCCTTTGCTGTGCAAAAGCTTTTAAGTTTCTTTAGGTCCCATGTGTTTATTTTTGTTTTTATTTCCATTTCTCTAGCAGGTGAGTCAAAAAGGATCTTTCTGTGATTTATGTCATAGAGTGTTCTGCCCATGTTTTCCTCTAAGTGTTTTATAGTGTCTCATCTTACATTTAGGTTTTTAATCCATTTTGAGTTTATCTTTGTAGATAGTGTTAGGGAGTATTCTAATTTCTTTCTTTTACATGTAGCTGTCCATTTTTCCCAGCACCAGTTATTGAAGAGGCTGTCTTTTCTCCATTGTATATTCTTGCCTGCTTTATCAAAACTAAGGTGACTGTAGTTGTGCGGGTTTATCTCTGGGCTTTCTCTCCTGTTCCATTGATCTATATTTTTGTTTTTTTTGCCAGTACCATACTGTCTTGATTACTGTAGCTTTGTAGTATAGTCGGAAGTCTGGGAGCCTGAGTCCTCCAGCTCTGTTTTTCTTTCTCAAGATTGATATAGGTGTTTTTAACAGTTACCAAGGTAAATCATGTCAGTTGTGGCAGGCAACATGTTTCATAGTGGACAGAGGATGAAAAAAACACATTTAGTCCTTCTGTATGGAAATCAAGAACTGAAAAATCATTTTGCTATTAGCCATAGAAAGGCACAGATCCTAGTGAGAGAGATTCTGGAGAAGGACAGAGAGGTTTGAAAAGAAATATATTTCATCTTGTGTGAACCATTAAAATATAATAATTGTAATCCCATGCTTGAGTGAAACTTTACATTTCAAACATTTTTTCATTACCTGTGGTTTCTTGGATCTGATCCCAGCATCTATTACGATGTCAAAAGTCCCTGGCCAAGTGTTGTGTCAGGAAGTAAAAGTCCTGATCCTAATACTGTCACTGTCACTGAGATTGGTTGGGACAGAGACTTTTCCTTCATAAGGAACCTCGATTGAGCCATGACACTTAAATCCAAACCACATTGCAGATTTTCCTGGAAATGATTTAGAGTGATTATCATTTGATTAGAGTGGTTCTTCATGGCAGCTTCAGTCACATTTCCTTCCAATCTATGACAGACTCGGAAAGCTTATCCTTCATATAAGGCAGGTGCAACTAAATATTTTCCACACAAACAAAAAAAACCTTTTTTTTTTAAAGAAAGAGAAAAGGATCAATTTGTTAAACCATTGCAGTTTTCACTAAACCCGTCAAAATTGCTGTACAGTACCTATCCAGCTATCATGTATTGTGGCAAGCTGCTAAATCCTAAACAAATTTGCCATTTAAAAATTAAAATGCTTTCATCAGGTGACTTTACAACGCCAAGTAAGGAGAATAGAAGTGGACATGTGCTCTCCAATTTTTTTTCTGATTTTTGTTTGTTTGTTTATCCTGTCTTTGCAAAGTCAAAAAGCTGAGTCATAATTGCACTGCTTCTAAATACTTGGGAACACACTGGTTTATATGGAATTTTCTGCAGTGAAACCAGAAGTCTGCTTCCCTTGGAAAGCAGAGATCACAGCTGGACTGGCCCCAGGACATTTGTATCATGTGGAAGGAATGTTGACTCTAGGTTGCTGGTGAAAAAAATCAAGACAGAAATACCATTTCTCTTTACTGTGACACCTCCTTTAATCAAAAATTTTATATTAAGAATAACCTAAAAGTTACTAAAATTAATCTATTTGTTATTTTGACTTTCTTCTCAAACGCTGGAACCTCACAGTTTCCTTGAATGCAATATATAGTAGTGCATTAGTCAGCTCAGTGGTTTAAATAACAGATTTAATTCCTCACAATTCTGGAGGCTGGGAAGTCCAAGGTTAAGGTGCTGGCAGATCTGGTGTTTGGTGCAGCCTGCTTCCTGGCTTGTAATGGCCAGTTGCTTTGTGTATCCTGTTACCGAGTCTAAGTTTGTACTGCTCACCACACGACAGGCCAATAATCGACAGATGAGTGGTTGGGGCAAGGAATAGTGTGTCTGGAAAGCCGTCAAACTCAGAAGGTGGTTATCTAGTGCCCCAAAGAACCATCTTGCCTGAGATAGAAGTCAGGCTCCTTTTATACTAAAACGGGAGCGAGGAAGTCAAGCACTTCCTGGTTCCCATCAGCCTCCAGAGGGGGGTGTGCTAATTTCTTCTTTCCTGCTGTCAGTCACATGGTCAGGATGTTTCCGGTGAGCTAAACAAAGGTATTTTAGATTAACGCTCATTACCTGGGAAGCAGTATTCCCAGAGATGGGCCATTATGTAGAATTTAAGCTTATAGGCACCATCCCTTTAGTGATTAACTTGTAACAGTATTACAAAGGTTTAACAAATCTGCAGCCTGTGGAACGAAAACCATATTCACAGAAAGATAGACAAAATGAAAAGGTAGAGGATTATGTACCAGATGAGGAACAAGATAAAACCCCAGAAAAACAACTAAATGAAGTGGAGATAGGCAACCTTCCAGAAAAAGAATTCAGAATAATGATACTGAAGATGATCCAGGACCTCGGAATAAGAATGGAGGCAAAGATCGAGAAGATGCAAGAAATGTTTAGCAAAGACATAGAAGAATTAAAGGACAAACAAACAGAGATGAACAATATAATAACTGAAATGAAAAATACACTAGAAGTAATGAATATCAGAATAACTGAGGCAGAAGAGTGGATAAGTGACCTGGAAGACAGAATGGTGTAATTCACTGCCATGGAACAAAATAAAGAAAAAAGAATGAAAAGAAATGAAAATAGCCTAAGAGACCTCTGGGAGAACATTAAATGCAACATTCACATTATAGGGGTCCCAGAAGGAGAAGACAGAGAGAAAGTACCTGAGAAAATATTTGAAGGGATTATAGTCAAAAAATTCCCTAACGTGGGAAAGGAAAGAGCCACCCAAGTCCAGGAAGCACACAGAGTCAGAGGCAGGATAAACCCAAGGAGAAAAACACAGAGACACATAGTAATCAAACTGACAAAAATCAAAGACAAAGAAAAACTGTTAAAAGCAACAAGGGATAAATGAAAAATAACATACAAGGGAACTCCTATAACGTTAAGAGCTGATTTCTCAGCAGAAAGTCTACAAGCCAGAAGGGAGTGGCCTGATATATTTAAAGTAATGAAAGGGAAGAGCCTACAACAAGATTACTCTACCTGGCAAGGATCTCATTCAGATTTCACAGAGAAATCAAAAGCTTTACAGACAAGCAAAAGTTAAGAGAATTCAGCACCACCAAACCAGTTCTACAGCAAGTGCTAAAGGAACTTCTCTAAGTGGGAAACACAAGAGAAGAAAAGGACCTACAAAAACAAACCCATAACAATTAAGAAAATGGTAATAGAAACATACACGTTGATAATGACCTTAAACATGAATGGATTAAATACTCCAGCCAAAAGACACAGACTCGATGAATGGATACAAAAACAAGACACATATATATGCTGTCTACAAGAGATCCACTTCAGAGCTCGGGACCCATACAGACTGAAAGTGAGAGGATGGAAAAAGATATTCCATGCAAATGGAAATCAAAAGAAAGCTGGAGTAGTAATACTGATATTAGATAAAATGGACTTTAAAATAAAGAATGTTACAAGAGAAAAGGAAAGACACTACATAATGATCAATGGATCAATCCAAGAAGAAGATACAACAATTATAAATTTGCATGCATCCAACATAGGAGCACCTCAATACATAAGGCAACTGCTGACAGCTGCAAAAGAGGAAATTGACAGTAACAATAATACCGGGGGACTTTAACACCTCACTTACACCAATGGACAGATCATCCAGACAAAATTAATAAGGAAACACAAGGTTTAAATGACAGAATAGGCCAGTTAGATTTAATTGATATTTATAGAACATTCCATCCAAAAACAGCAGAGTACAGTTTCTTCTCAAATATACATGAAAAAATCTCCAGGATAGATCACATTTTGGGTCAGAAATCAAGATTCAGTAGATTTAAGAAAATTGAAAGCATATCAAGCATTCTTTCCAACCACAACGCTATGAGATCAGAAATCAATTACAGGGGAAAAAACGTAAAAAACACAAACACATAGAGGCTAAACAATACATTATTAAATGACCAGGAGATCACTGAAGAAATCAAAGAGGAAATCAAAAAATACCTAGAGACAAATGACAATGAAAACATTATGACCCAAAACTTATGGGATGCAGCAAAAGCAGTTCTAAGAGGGAAGTTTATAACAATACAATCCTACCCAAAGAAACAAGAAAAATCTCAAATAAACAATCTAACCTTAAACCTAAGGGAACTAGAGAAAGAAGAACTAACAAAACCCAAAGTTAGTAGAAGGAAAGAACTCATAAAGATCAGAGCAGAATTAAATGAAATAGAAACAAAGAAAATAATAGCAAAGATCAATTAAACCTAAAAGCTGGTGCTTTGAGAAGATAAGCAAAATTGATAAACCTTTAGCCAGACTCATCAAGAAACAGAGGGAGAGGACTCAAATCAACAGAATTAGAAATGAAAAAGGAGAGGTTACAATGGACACATTAGAAAAGTATAACCTTACAAGACTGAACCAGGAAGAAATGGAAAATATGAACGGACAACCACACATAATGAAATTGAAACTGTGATGAAAAATCTTCCAACAAACAAAAGTCCAGGTCCAGATGGCTTCACAGATGAATTCTATCAAACAGAGAAGAGCTAACACCCATCCTTCTCAAACTCTTCCATAAAATTGCAGAGGAAAGAACACTCCCAAACTCATTCTACAAAGCCAACATCACCCTGATACCAGAACCAGACAGAGATACTTCAAAAAAAGGAAATTACAGACCAATCTCACTGATGAATATAGATTCAAAAATCCTCAAGGAAATATAAGCAAACAGAAAACAGCAACACATTAAAAGGATCATACACCATGATCAAGTGAGATTTATCCCAGGGATGCAAGGATTCTTCAAGAAATGCAAGTCAATTAATGTGATACAGCATATTAACAAATTGAAGAATAAAATCCATATGATCATCTCAATAGATGCAGAAAAAGCTCTTGACAAAAACCATCATTCTCAATGGTGAAAGCTGAAATCATTTCCTCTAAGATTTGGAACAAGACAAGGATGTCCACTCTTGCCACTGTTATTCAATATAGTTTTGGAAGTCCTAGGCACAGCAATCATAGAAGAAATATAAATAAAACGAATCCAAATAGGAAAAGAGGAACTAAAATTGTCACTGTTTGCAGATGACATGATACTATACATACAGTATCCTAAAGATGCTACCAGAAAACTACCAGAGCTAAAAAATGAATTTGGTAAAGTTGCAAGATACAAAAGTAATGCACAGAAATCACTTGCATTCCTATACACTAACAATGAAAGATCTGAAAGAGAAATTAAGGAAACATTCCCATTCACCATTGCAACAAAAAGAATAAAATACCTGTGTATAAACCTACCTAAGGAGGTAAAAGACCTGTACTCAGAAAACTATAAGACATTGACGAAAGAAATCAAAGATGCCACAAACAGATGGAAAGGTATACCATGTTCTTGGATTGGAAGAATCAATATTGTGAAAATGACTGTACTACCCAAAGCAATCTACAGATTCAATGTAATCCCTATCAAATTACCAGTGGCATTATTTACAGAACTAGAATAAAAAATCTTAAAATTTGTATGGAGGCACAAAAGAACCAGAATAGCCAAAGCAGCCTTCAGGGAAAAAAACGGAGCTAGAGGTTTCAGAATCCCTGACTTTAGATTATACTACAAAGCTACCATAATCAAGACAATATGGTACTGGCACAAAAACAGAAATATAGATCGATAGAACAGGATAGAAAGCCCAGAGATAAACCCACGCACCTATGGTCAACTAATCTGTGACAAAGGAGGCAAGGATATACAATGGAGAAAAGACAGTCTCTTCAGTAAGTTGTGCTGGGAAAACTGGACAGCTACATGTAAAGGAATGAAATTAGTACACTCCCTAACACCATACACAAAAATAAACTCCAAATGGATTAAAGATGTAAGTGTAAGACCCGACACTATAAAACTCTTCCAGGAAAACATAGGAAGAACACTCTTAGACATAAATCACAGCAAGATCTTTTTTGACCCACCTCCTAGAGAAATGGAAACAAAAATAAACAAACGGGGCCTAATGAAACTTAAAAGTTTTTGCACAGCAAAGAAAGAAATTATAAACAACGAAAAGACAACCCTGAGAATGGGAGAAAATATTTACAAACGAATCAACTGACAAAGGATTAATCTCCAAGATATATAAACAGCTCATGCAGCTCAATATTAAAAAAACAAACAACCCAATCCAAAAATGGGCCAAAGACCGAAATCGACATCTCTCCAAAGAAGACATACAGATGGCCAAGAGGCACATGAAAAGCTGCTCAACATCACTAATTATTAGAGAAATGCAAATCAAAACTACAATGAGATATCACCTCACACCAGTTAAAATGGGCATCATCAGAAAATCTACAAACAACAAATGTGGAGAGGGTGTGGAGAAAAGGGAACCCTCTTGCACTGTTGGTGGGAATGTAAATTGTTACAGCCACTATGGAGAACAGTTTGGAGGTTCCTTAAAAAACTAGAAGTAGAACTACCATATGAGCCAACAATCTCATGATTGGGCATATACCCAGAGAAAACAATAATTCAAAAAGAAACATGCACCCCAATGTTCATTGCAGCACTGTTTACAATAGCCAGGAAGCAACCAAATGCCCACCGACAGACGAATGGGTAAAGAAGATGTGGTACATATATATAATGGAGTATTACTCATTTATAAAAAGGAACGAAATTGGTTCCTTTGTAGAGACTTGGATGGACCTAGAGACTGTCATACAGAGTGAAGTAAGTCAGAAAGGGAAAAACAGTGTACCCTTCCCCCCTCCGTGTCCTCGAGTCCATTCTCTACATCTGCATCTAAACTGGGATGAAGTGAGAGAGCGGCATTGACAATTATACACTACCAAATATAAAATATATAGCTAGTGGGAAGCAGCCGCATAGCAGAGGGAGATCAGCTGGGTGCTTTATGACCACCTAGAGGAGTGGGATAGGGAGGGTGGGCAGGAGATGCAAGAGGGAGAGGGTATGGGAATATATGTATACGTATAGCTGATTCGCTTTGTTCTACAGCAGAAACCAACACAACAATGTAAAATTGTTATACTTCAATAAAGATGTTAAAAAATAAAATATAAAAATAAATTAAAAATAAATAAAAATTTTAAAAAGAAAGGAAAAACAAATATCATATATTAATGCATATATGTGGAATCTAGAAAAATGGTACAGATGAACCAGTTTGCAAGGCAGAAATAGAGACACAGATGTAGAGAACAAACGTACGGACACCAAGGGTGGAAAGTGTGTGTGTGTGTGTGTGTGTGTGTGTGTGTGTGTGTGGTGGGATGAATTGGGAGACTGGGATTGACATATATGTGCTAATATGTCTAAAATAGATAACTAATAAGAACCTGCTTCATAAAAGAATAAAAATATATCCAATACAATGACACATGAATATTACTTTTATCTAGAACCTTATTTTATATTTTGTCTTCAGAATAAGATGTTATTAATTTGACTTGAAAAAAAGAAAAGAATACAAAGTTTCTTTCCTATTACAACTCTACATTTGGAGAGCCGACACAGTGAGAGTAAATCATCATTCTCTTCTTTATCCCATCATGAGGGCTCTATCCTCATGACCTACTTACCTTCCAGAGACCTCTCCTCCCACTACCATCACATTGGGGGTTAGGATTTCAACATGTGAATTGGGGGGTCAGGGATGCAAACATTTAGTCCATAACACAGTATGTCTAGTTTTCCATTGAGTTCAAACTTACAGAACATTGATCTGTTCACTCAGAAGTCATTTCCTCATGTCTTTGGCAATTTTGATGCAATGCAGCAAAATAAAGTAGACGGTTTTGCATCTGGCATAAGCCAAGGTCACAGTTCCTCAGGCATAAAGTTTAGAAATCACAGCTGGTATTGAGACCTTGGAAGAGTCAGTGGCTTGATGTTTATTCTTCTGTGTACATGCCAAGTTGTATGACAGAGGAGCTAAAAAATGTATCCAAAAATTTTTTACCTAAAAAAATAGCTGTACCCAGAACATTTTTAGTATCTGCTATTACTTTTGAATACACCTGTGAGGCATGAGATACCTGCATTTGGAATGTTCCATGAAATAGTAAATTCAGTATATAGACTGTGAAGTTACAGAGTTGAGTCATTTGTACTTAAGGAATATTAAACACTTTGAAACCCATCCTATTTCAGACTTATCAGTTGTACTTTGGGAACTGTTGTGCCTGAAAGGGACATTAAATGTTAATCATTGTAGCCTCTCTTTTTAGATGTGATGATACTGATTCAAAGTACTTAAGGGTTTCACTTTTATTGGCGTATTTGTTAAGAAGCAAAAGACAGAGAAGAAATTCCACTTCCTGGATTGATAATGAGACTATAACTCATATTTATTATACTCTACTTTTCAGTTTTTATATTTTCAATGTCTTTTCACGTTCAGTTGCCTGGTATTACTTTGCTTCAAAGCTAAGTAAGGAATATCTCTTGAAACTCTCCAGAGACTAACACAATTTCAAGATGAATCACTTCACAAGTCTTAGACAGTTATAACAAAGCAACACATTGTGGCAAACTGTAGGGATTCTAAACCCTGGAGCAAAAAGTTTAATAATGGCTCATTTATTTATTTTTCCCCCTTAGGCAGGTGCTTGTACAGAGTACTAACACATTTTGGAACTGTAGATTTTATAAAGGCTTGTTTACTAAGGGAAAAAAAAAAATCTCAAGAGATTTTTCAGTAACTTTATTCTGGTGGAGGAGTGCTAAGTCAAGGAAGAGATTTACTAACCGAAAGATTGACTATTGTCATGGACTATAAATTTCTAGTCATTATTATCAGAAATATAAGATGGATAAATTCCAAAGGTGCTCTTACGTGTCTCCTGAGCTTAAGCCCCATATTTTCAGCTGTGGATTGAATGCCCCATTGGATGGAGTGCTGAGCTCCAGACTTGCCAGGATCAAAGACTGAACATCTGTTAAACCCAAACGGGGCTTCCCTGGTGGTGCAGTGGTTGAGAGTCCGCCTGCCGATGCAGGGGACGCGGGTTCATGCCCGGGTCTGGGAAGATCCCACATGCCGCGGAGCGGCTGGGCCCGTGAGCCATGGCCGCTGAGCCTGCGTGTCCGGAACCTGTGCTCTGCAACGGGAGAGGCCAGAACAGTGAGAGGCCCGCATACTGCAAAAAAAAACACAAAAAACAAAAAAAACCCAAACCAGTT
This sequence comes from Phocoena sinus, assembly GCF_008692025.1. Lineage (NCBI taxonomy): Eukaryota > Metazoa > Chordata > Mammalia > Artiodactyla > Phocoenidae > Phocoena > Phocoena sinus. The sequence continues at coordinate 4,423,039 of NC_045766.1, forward strand.
TCTTCAACTGACCTGCCCCATTGTTATCCAATGCAAGTTTGTGCGCCTGACACACAGTGAGGCCAAACAGTACCGAAACATCAGAGTTGGGAGCAGAGAAAGGTTTGTTGCAGGGCCACGCAAGGAGATGGGTGGATTATGCCCCAAAGAACCCCAGTCTCCTCAAAGGGTTTCAGCAAAGCACTTTTTTTTTTTTTTTTTTGCGGTACGCGGGCCTCTCACTGCTGTGGCCTCTCCCGTTGTGGAGCACAGGCTCTGGACGCACAGGCTCAGCAGCCGTGGCCCACAGGCCTAGCCTTTCCACGGCATGTGGGATCTTCCCAGACCAGGGCACGAACCCGTGTCCCCTGCATAGGCAGGCAGACTCTCAACCACTGCGCCACCAGGGAAGCCCTCAGCAAAGCACTTTTAAAGGCAGTGTGAGGGAGGAGGTCAGTTCATGATGTTGCTGTAGACCTCCAGTGAAACAAATGTTATTCTCCATTCTGCAGCTTTTTAGCTCTACATGAATGGACTCTCGGATCCCTGAGAATAGGCTATCCTGTGTATTTCAGGCTATAGGCAACATTCTTTTAGGAAAGGTGCAGAGCCAGTATGACTAAGCACAGGAAAAGGAACAGATCTAATATGGAGTCAGATTTTGTTCTTCACTATTACCAGGCTCAACACCTAAAAGCTGCCTTTCCCACTTCTCTTTCAAACTATCCAGTTAGCCACTGTGCTTAGGCCTATTCTTGCCTTTCAAGTACTCTGGAACCTCTTGACTTTCATTCCCATTGCCTTGAAATGATTGGGGAAAAGATTCATGTCATTTCCGCTGTCATCATAGTAGACTAATTTCTCTTACTGTTTTATGACTCAACCCACTTTTCAATACACACCTTTTAATATCTCATTCTTTTGCTCAGAAATCTTCAATAACTCCCCATTGCTAAGGATATAACTATATATATTTTAGTTTGGAATTTAAGACCTGGTTGCTTTCTTAGCATAATATCAAAATATTCAAATCTAACCCTTGACAGCTCTCTGTGCCTCCCTTTGAAATACTCAGCTTCAGTGTTTCAACATATAGCCTGGCCATGAGGTCTAGAGGTACAGGCAATATTTGGCTTATTTGACCATGTAAAGTGACTACTTAATGCCTCTCCTTGATGGTCTAGGGAGGGGAAGGTCACCTTGAGTGATTCAAACAGGTTGACACACTGCCCAATGTTTCCATTGATAAGGGGCTCTTTTTTTTTTTAACATCTTTATTGGAGTATAATTGCTTTACAATGGTGTGTTAGTTTTTGATATATAACAAAGTGAATCAGCTATACATATACATATATCCCCATATCCCCTCCCTCCTGTGTCTCCCTCCCACCCTCCCTATCCCACCTCTCTAGGTGGTCACGAAGCACCCAGCTGATCTCCCTGTGTGATGCAGCTGCTTCCCACTAGCTCTCTGTTTTACATTTGGTAGTGTATATATGTCCATGCCACTCTCTCACTTCTTCCCAGCTTATCCTTCCCCCTCCCTGTGTCCTCAAGTCCATTCTCTACATCTCTGTGTTTATTCCTGTCCTGGCTCTAGGTTCGTCAGAACCATTTTTTGTGTGTGTGTGTGATTCCATATATATGTGTTAGCATACGGTATTTGTTTTTCTCTTTCTGACTTACTTCACTCTGTATGACAGACGCTAGGTCCATCCAACTCAATACAAATAACTCAATTTTGTTTCTTTTTCTGGCTGAGTAATATTCCATAGTATATATGTGCCACATCTTCTTTATCCATTCATCTGTCGATGGACATTTAGGCTGATTCCATGTCCTGGCTATTGTAAATAGAGCTGCATTGAACATATTGGTACATGACTCTTGATGAATTATGGTTTTCTCAGGGTATATGCCCAGTAGTGGGATTGCTAGGTCATATGGTAGTTCTATTTGTAGTTTTTTAAGGTACCTCCATAC